>NC_058386.1:90659270-91996770 GCF_018350175.1 Felis catus
GCCACTTGCCCCATTTCTCCCACAGTGTTATCATCAGGGCAAATGGGAAAATGACTAGCAAAAGGATGAAGCAGTATAGAAGTGCAAAATGTTGTTCTCATTAACTATCCAAGGATTTACTTTGTGTCCATATTGTAGCACTTGAGTATGCGGACTTTGGCTAACCCCATCACAGCTGCATTAAAGAGGATTCTCCATGAGCTGCTTAAGAGGGGAAGCCAAGAGGCTGATTACAGCTTAGGGCCCTGCCACAGCCATCAAAAGTTACCAAAGGGATGCTGGGACTTCAAGTTTGTTTCCAATTGCGCAGGAGGAAAGTCATGGCCTCAGCCACCTGCTTCCTGTCTCCACCATGACTCACACCTTTCAGGTCCACTTGGATGGATGTTCAGATGAGAACTGCTTAGGCCTACTGCCCAAGGACCTGGACGGTGCTGAGGCTCAGGTAGCTGTGTAAAAGGAGGAGCTAGAAGCTGAGGCCTGAGACCCAGGGGTCTTGAGCCAAGGTCACGAGATACTCTGTAACTTATTCAGAAACACCAGTTCACCCTCCATCATTGGTGGTGTAAGCGCGAGGCTATTGCCTCCTTACAGGATGAACCAATAAGAGACACGCAACATCACTTCCGTGTCAATTCTGCTCCCAATGCGTAATATGGACTTGCTCACAAGGAAACATCGGGCACACCTAAATCAGAGGACATGCTACCAAAGAACTGGCCTGTACTCTCCATTTCTACAACACGCTGTCAAAAAGAAAGACTCGATCACTTTTCAAGATTAAAGAAGACTTAGAAGGGACATACCATACCAACTGAAGGCGATGTGGGATCCCGGATTGGATCTTGGACCAGGAAAAGAATGTCCTTGGGGCAACTGATGAAGTTTGAATATGCGCTGCAGGGATATAATAGTGTTTCACCAGTGCAAAGTTCCTGATTTTGATAACTGTACTGTTGTTATGAATGAAAATGTCCTCATTGTTAGGAAATACACACTGAAGTGTGTAGGGATAAAAGGGTATGATGTCTGCAACGTAATATCAAGCGGTTAAAAAAATGGTAAAGTGTGTGTGTGTGTGTGTGTGTGTGTGTGTGTGTGTGGAGAGAGAGAGAACACAAAAAATAAAGGAAATGGGGCAAAACGTAAACAACAGGTGAGTCTGTGCACAGTATACAGAAGCTTTTTATGTTACTCTCATGACTCTTCCGTAAATTTGAAATGCTATCAAAGAAGTTAAAACATTAGTACGAGGCTCACCAAAATCCAAATGTTTCTGAAAAGTTCACCAACATCCAAAAGCTGGCTCTAGAAAATTCTATAATTTATTACTTAATGGTTGTCTGCGTCACTGTCAGAAAAAACAAAAAGAGTACTTTTAAAAATAAGGGGAGGCACTAAAAAATCCCACAGTGAAGAAAACAGCGAGGCTCTGACCGTGCCGCCCTCCTACAGTTTGTTCTAGTCCCTCAGTGGTTAAATTCATTTGGAGAATCGAGTCGAAACAAAACACCCCCACAACCAGCCTGCAGACCCAACCAGGAGAAATTGTTTAACACGGCCAGCACTCCACCTCAGCACAAATGAACTGAGCACGTCAAATAAATGTGCAAGCAGCCCCTTCCCTTTGGGAAGTACTGATGGAAGGTGCTGGGACAGGTCACACTTCTTGGAAGGACAGTAAGGGCAGAAATGCATAGGGCAAAGCTACAGTAAGAAGCAGGGTAGCATTGGGGCGCCTGGGTGGCTCAGTCAGTTAAGCGTCCGACTTCGGCTCAGGTCACGATCTCACGGTCCGTGGGTTCGAGCCCCGCGTCGAGCTCTGTGCTGACAGCTCAGAGCCTGGAGCCTGTTTCAGATTCTGTGTCTCCCTCTCCGATCCTCCCCCGTTCATGCTCTGTCTCTCTCTGTCTCAAAAAATAAATAAACATTAAAAAAAAAAGAAGCAGGGTAGCATAGGAGCTGCTCACAATTACTGAAAGCTGACGGCAAGAGGAGCTTTTATCCAAGCCACAACCTCCCCGTAATATTAGCTACACAGACAGTTCAGCAGACCCTCTTTTGGGGAAACAAAATAGCTAAGCAGGACAATTAGAAGGCTCTGGTCGGGGTCAATACCAGAGAGTTAAAGGGGTCATTAAAGGAACGGAACAGGAACTAGGAATGACAGGACAGGTAATGGTCAGATTAACCAGGAAATTAAAGCCCTAGTGGAGAGAGAAGAAAATGAAAATGAATGTCAGGCAGCGGTGTGCTGTTAAATGTTTAACAACTGATTTTCGGGGTGGTGGCGTGGGGGGCGGGTGGAAACAATGGCCTTGATTGGCAGTGCTTGCTGATTTCCATAGTGCAAATACTCCCACCACCACTGAGTTCTGGTTACCAACAGGATGTCGCTGAGCACAGAGCTGGGGAAGCGATGTTCACCATCGCCTTTCGTGAGCTAGCATGAACTGGCTCCAGCATACTGCTGGTAACCTGGGTGCCAGTCTTACGTGTGACACTACGTAGCTGTGTCACCCTAGTAGCTTAACCCTCCTGGCTCTTAATTTCCTCCCCTGCAAAATGCCAACCTCACAAGCTTATTGAGAGAATCAAAGGAAACTCATGTATCTCCATCTAAAATCTCTTTCAGCTCTTCAGACCATCTATGGTTCCATGATGGAGTTGGCCACATCGGTGGCTTTTCGCCTTTTACCATCTCAACCCAAGTCTTCTGAGCAGGAAGAAGTCAAAAGAATCCTAGAGGAAGCTGCTCCACGGTGGGGTCATCAGAGCAGAAACCACGTTCGCATCGCCTCAGAGATGAGGTTCAAGGCAGTGACCTCTTCAGATTTTCTATACAGAAGAGACTTCTGGGTGGGAATCTGCTTGGAAAGTGGGGCTGGAGAGTTTACAAAGTTCTATCTTTTAGTGGCATATTTACTTTGAGTGACTTAGATGTGTGAATGGTGCCCAGGGTCAATGCGGCATGTATGTGCCCTCTCTTCCTACGCTGTACCAGAATCTGCCTGGGAGTGAAGAATACACAGTGAAACTAGGGTCTGTTCATATTTTGACGTCCAGCAAATCTGAAGGGAGTAACTCAGTGCTAACTTTCTTTGATGCTGTCTTTCACTTCCACGGACTGGTGCCTGGGGACATATGTTGCCCTCGATGCCCTCTTTGCTATGCCTCTGAATTGGAGCGAAAAGAGCCCAGCTCATCCTCTGAGCCATCATTTGGTGATACCATTAAGTACTAATGGATGTTTGGGACCTTTGTTACCTCTTTTGGTTAAGGGTCAATAGGAGTAGATAAACGTGTTTGGCGGGGGGGGGGGGGGGGAGAGGTGGGTATGTGGGTGGGAGGAATAAATAAAAGTGACCAGAAGCTTGGCCCCTGCTGGGATTCCCAGGTCTTCAAGCTCGAGGACCAGATGAAGGGAAATTCTGGCCTTGGTGCACTGTTGAAGTTGGATGGCGGAGCAAACCCTCACCCAGCCATTCAAAGAAGTCCGAGTGCAAAGGGGTTTAGTAAGGTATAAGAGACATAATACCTTGTGCTTCCGGAGGCTGCCAGGACTGGTGGGCGTGGAGATGGGTGACTGTTTAGACTTGGGGGTGGAGAGCTGGCTGCTGGAGGTCCCGTTTGCTAGCCCAAGGCAAGAGAAAAGGAAGGGATAAGAATCAACAGCATACAAAAGAACCAGTTATCCTTCCCCTCCGAAGACACGAAGAACATTCAAGCAAGGTACACAGACAACCAAGTGATTTGATGAGCGGAACAAAGGTGAAAAGAAACACATTCCTCAGAAAGGCCAGAACTGCAATCCTCAGTTAATTAGATCCTGGAGCAGTGCAGGGCCATAATCCTCCCACCCTTTCCCCTGAGCGCTTCCAATTACAGGGCTCTGGTTCTTTTCAAACCTTTCTCATATTCATTCCCAAGTTTGACCCTAACACCATCTCTGGGAGGTAGTCTGGGAACATAGGATTTCGTTTCAAGGTTACAAGTGAGAAAAAAAGTGAGGCACAAAGCAGATGATGTGGCAGATAGCCAATCTCTCCCCACTGTCTCTTTTTGTTCTCACCTCCCTGCCACCCCACTCTCTTCCCGGCCGCATCCTGGCTGAAAAGAACAGAAGGAAACAAAGACAAAGGGAGCTTACTCAGGAAGAAGAACGGAAAAGAAAGTGGAAGAAGAAAACAGCGTGAGACGTAAAGAAACACTTGGACAGCAAATGGGCGGAGGAGGGAATCAAAAAAAGAAGGAGAGAAAGAGATCAGGAGTGGAGGAGAGGGGACACGGGGAAGACAGAGTCAGATATTAGAAGAAAATAATGAAGACGTTTGAAATCGGGAGAAAGGCACAGAGACAGAGGAAAACAGACAGTGATGGCCAGAGTCAGGGTGCACCCCCATTTCTCTCTAGGCCGACACAATGCTGAAAATGAGGTGGTTTAGTATGCAACATCGTGATGCTCCATCGTGTTGGCAAATGTTGTATATCCCCTTTGCTAATGAGCTTTTTAAATATACCATCATGTAAAAAAAATATGGTGCATGGGATGGAACAATTAAACAGCTTTCGAGTGGACTCATGTTTAGACATCTCATGCTAGAGTTAATTGTTTCTTAAATCTAAGGACCCATATTGTTAATCAGAGATATTCTGAAATGTGCTTTAGAAATAAAGGGATATTTAAAAAATATCCCAAAGGTCTGTGGGGGCAGGGAGAGAGAGAAGGAGGAGGAGAGAAACGAGAAGGAAGAGAAGGCGGGAGGGAGGAAGAGAGAGAATTGAACACGTGAAGCAGGAGAATAGCCTGAGGGCGTTGCTGTTCGTCCCACACACATCGGAAAGCTTAAACTGTTGTATCACGAATATTTCCTGAGGATATACTTTCGCTTCTTCACTTATGGTCACGTTTCCCTAGGTTCTGGAACCTGAGTATCAACTGTAGAGATGGAAGAGACATCAGTGGGGTGGTTGCTGAGTTTATCCAAGAGCAAGTAAGCTGAAGAACGGGCGTGTAGGCATCCGCTGTCTGGCTTGACCTGTATCCTAGTGAATGCATCTCTCACCCACTCACTGAGAGGCCTCTGTCCCTGTTAGGGCTTCCTGGAAGTCATTCATTCATTTAGCCAGTAGCTACGAGGTGCTTTCTCTAAAGCAGGCCAAGTATTAGACATGGGGGTTTCAGAGATGAGAAGTCAGGTCCCGTGGTGAAGCAGGCAAGAATACGGTGGGCTAAGTCCTATGGCAGAGCCATGCAGGGGTAATTCTTAGAGGTGAGGAGAGGCTTTGAAATCAGGGGACTGGGAGGCACACAGGAGGAGGCAACACCTGACAAAAATCTTGAAGGATGACTCTGGAATAACTGGAGACAAATCTATAGAGACCGAGAGTAGTAGAGCAATGGTTGCCAGAGGCTGACCAAGGTCAAGTGGGTAGCTGGGGGGAAATGAAGAGTGTCCACTAACAGGTGCAGAGTTTATTTTAGAGGGGTAAAGATACTCTGGCAATAAACAGTGGAGACCGTCGCACAATTTTGCGGCTGACCTAAAATGCCTTGAGCTGTACATTCTAAATGAGCAAGTACGTATGTGAATTGTATCTCAAAGCCCTTACAAAAAGATGAATTGGAGCTAGAGGGCAGAATGAGTACTCTAGACTTTAGGATTGTACCAGGAGGGGCAAGGACATGGAGGTGTACAAGAATACAGTACCTTTGAAGACGGCAAATAGCTCAAAATGGCTCAAGCACAGGGTGCCAGGGGTGAGCTCCAAGAGATGAGACCAGAGATGGCATTTTAAAACTATTAGTCTAGCTATTGTAGGAAAGCTGGGCTGGGGGGCGGCGGGGGGTGGGTGGGGGTTGGGGTGGGCTGGGGTAAGGGTAGAAGCAAAGGAATTGGTTAGAAGACAATGCAATAGTCCAGGTGAGAGGTGACCGTGACTTAAGGGGGGGGAGGGGAGGGAGAGAAGGGACAACGTGGAAGACAGAGACCTAGAAGACAGTCAAGCCACCTTGTAAGCAACCCCAAGAAGAATGTGACTTGTGCTGGCCAGCACAGACTGTGAGAGCTAGGCTTGGCCAAGGTACTAAGCTTTCTAGTGAATAAGGGAGGCACTGTGGAAAAGGCCAGAGTGTGCGGAGCCACAGTGGGGCCAAGTAATCCATTAGAGGAAAAGGAAGGAGTTACAGCACACTTTCAGTGCCTGAAGGACCTAGCAGGTCCTTCCTAGCAGGCATTTTAAATCGCACCCCGTAGTATTCGAGATAGAGAACAATCTGGGAGATCAGTCTGAGCTGATGTAATACGCGTCTTCCCCAAGATCCCTGCCCTCAGCCGCGGAGGCTAACAGATGTAGGCATCCCCAGGTAAGTTCTGGCATTTTGTTCCACATGATTGATGCCTCCCTTGGCGACAACAGATGGTAGTTCCCCGGCATGTGTCAGTCATGGGACAGCGGTGGTTACTACACTCCCAATGTGCAAACTGTCTCTGTCCACCTACACTCTTCTCTAGCTGAGGATGAGCCTGCCAGTCTTGCCAAAATGTAGAACATCGTGAACCACAAGCATGTCTGCTTGTGAGGCAGTTTCTACCCATTCATTGGCCACAGACCTGCACATACAGGTTCTTGTGCAACTTCTAGTACTTTTCTCAATATCCTCTGAAACTCTCTCACTTAAGAAGTTTAGGGGTAGTGCATAAATACATATTTTATCAATACCTCTCTCTCTATTCCCTGTGTGTGTCTGTGTTTCTTCTCTGCCACTCCCCAGCTAGTCAATCTTAACCTTTATTGTGTCATCCACATTCGACAGGCGTTTTGAAAATCAGTTTCTTAATACTTTAACTGCCACTCACTGCATCGTTGAAAAAATGCACTTTCCCAGACTTCCTGATGGAAAAAAAAAAAAAAAGAAACCAAAGACGGACACAGAGAAATGAAAGAACATAGACACGCACAAGCAAATGTCAATTCCTCACAAGCTGAAGGAGCTCCTGCATTTACAGACTAGATAAAGATACATTCATATGTACATTTCTTCTATGGGTTCTGGGGGGGGGGAATCTGGGAGGGTGCCATTTGATATGGATTCGGGTCAGGTAAAAGAAGGAGCAGGGAAAAACGCAAACAGGGCCTGATGAACTGTGCACTGGCTTACTTTGGCGAATCCACACAGAAGGCCATGACAGTTCATTGTGACAGTGAGTGGCTGGAAATAACTTGGTTGACATCCCTCACTGCCCCTTATTTTTCTTTACTAAATGCCTTTAGCTCTTGTCTCTGAGCTTCTAACTCTCAGCTGCAATTTGGGGATGCACTGGGGGAGACTGTGCCCCCTTTTAGTCGTCTCTCTTCCGCACGTCCCTCCTCGGAACCACCGCGTTGTCTCACTGTTGTCACCTTTTCTTTCCCCATAGTCCGAATTCTTTCATTCCTTTCTTGTCATTGTATGGGTCTGTTTTTTCCCTCTACAACAAGGTACATCACAACTTTGTAGTCTCCTAGGCCATGTTATCAACAAACACCAAGATAATAATTAGTGCGTTTTAAGTATCCGATAGGCCAGGCACTCTGCGGGCACTCCCAACCCACCCCCCCCCAAAAAAAACCCACTTTTAGTTGTATTCTCATTTCCAATGGGGAAAGAGAATCTTGCTCCAGTTAGGGATAGCAAAGTCAGGATTTGAACACAGGTCTCTCTGATCCCAAAGCCTATGTGTGTTTCAGTTTGCTTTCAGTGTTTGCTACGTCACTCTTCCTTTTATAAATGAATTGCTTCTGGAACTCCTCCCCATGACAACTTTCTGACGCAAGAAGGAAGGGGAGGAGAAAAGTTGCTGTAGAGAACAGAGAGATGAGTAGGACAAGGTAGAAGCAGACACCGGAGCTTAGAAAAAGTCTTCTGGACTTTTATTCCACTTATCTAGTTTAGATTAGAAGGTATTTAGCAAGCACTTCCTTTTATTCGCCAAGGAGACTGGGTGTCATAGACAGTGTCAGGAAACAGTAGCAGATAGAGAAGCCAGCATGGCATGTAACTACCTTCAGGCCACAGAGCTCTCTGGGAAGACGGTATCTGTGTCTATTACTCCCCTCAGCTGGTGTCCCTCAGCTACGCAGCACAATGGCGGAGCTTGGCTCGGCATTCAGTCTTATCTCATTAGCTTCTCTGAATCATCGATGCCTGCCCTGGCCCCAGTGCTCATCTTCAAATCCTTGGCTGGGTCAGAATGGAGCAGGACAAATCCAAACAACAGATGGCTGTTCAGGTAACTAGGTTGACTTACCTATTTATAGGAATTTAGCCGTATGGGGGGGAAAGGGGTTCCCAGGAATGGGGAATAAGGTGGGTTGAGTCAGTTTCGAAAGAACAAGGAGAGGGTCCAATTTCTGGCATGGGCAGCCAAGGACAGAGTATGGTCACCAGCCAAGCAGAGGTGATGCTGAGCTCCTAGACTATGGATTTCCTTGTCTGGAGGCTGGACTAGTCCTTGGAAACTGGGATGCAGCTGCGTGGAAGGTGGGTGTAAGTAGCCCCAGGTGTGGCAATTATAGAACTGTTTGGGCTGCGAGTTAGACATGTCATTATACTTTATGGGTTCAAGTTTGGATGGCCAGAAAGGCACAGAAAGAAAAGAGCCAGCTTGGCATCTGCTTTTTACCCAAACTTTGACAGGAGACCAAACTGATAATGCTCATTCACTTAGCTCTGGCTTTTCCTCCCATTCGAATCACAATGCTTGAGCTCAACTCAAAAGCAGCCTATTGGTTTTGGTTGAATGTCTATTTTGAAATATTGCTCACTAAACAAACAAACAAACAAACCCATCTTAAAAAAGCCATGACAGGGGCGCCTGGGTGGCTCAGTCGGTTAAGTGGCCGACTTCGGCTCAGGTCATGATCTTGCGGTCCGTGAGTTCGAGCCCCGTGTCGGGCTCTGTGCTGACAGCTCAGAGCCTGGAGCCTGTTTCAGATTCTGTGTCTCCCTCTCTCTGACCCTCCCCCATTCATGCTCTGTCTCTCTCTGTCTCAAAAAGAAATAAACGTTAAAAAAAAAAAAAAGCCATGACAATAATTTGAGATCCACCTTAATAGTTGCAGTTGTAGGGGGGCCTGGGTGGTGTCGGTTAAGCATCCAATTCTTGATTTAGGCTCAGGTCATGATCTCACAGTTCGTGTGTTCGAGCCCCACGTCAGGCTCTGCGCAGAGCCTGCTTGGGATTCTGTCTTCCTATCTCTCTGCCCCTCCCCTGCTCTCTCTCTCTCTCTCTCTCTCTCTCTCTCTCAAAAATAAATAAACATTAAAAAAAACTTTAAAAATGAAAAAATTGCAGTTGTATTTCTACAACTGTTTTCAAAGCATTTTACCATATATGAATTCACATGATTCTCCTGATAACCTCAAGCAATGATGGCCAGGAATTAATGGTCTCCTTTTAATCATAAGAATATAGAGGTTCAGAGAGAGTAGGACTTGCTTCAAGAGTATAAATTACTTCTCCTCAATGGATATGGCCTCAGGGATTTACTTACAGATTCCTTTCAAAATTGCCTTAAGGTGAGCACATCATATGCCTAATTCCCTAATGCCTTGCAGAGGGAGATCTCAATACACAATTCAGCCACTCCCTCATTTTTTTCTCGTACTGAGATGCTCTAAGCGGTCTTGCGTTCCAGTTCAAATACACCCCGTTTGCTCCCTACATATACAGGGAGTTTTTCTGGTAGGCCATCCAAGTAGAACCAAGGTGGTTTCAGCTTACTTCAGAACAAGGCCAAGACATAGAGCCTGTGGTTTTCACACATTCGTTCCGAAGAGCCCTTGGGATGGGTGTCTGGATGGTCTGGCTCATTGTTTCTCGTCAGTGGAAAAGCTTGTGTCCCTCTCCCCAGACCCATCCATTAGGGAAGCAGAAGCAGTTCTTCACTGATTTGATCACAGCGCTGGTTCCCACGCCAAATTCAATCCTAGGTTGTGAGATACCGGAACTTCAGGAGTTGGAACTTGAATTTTAAATCTATTTCCTACAGAGTCTTGGGCAGCATGCAGTTTGGAATGTTCTAAATAAAAAGAGAAATAAGAATTTTCCCGGTTGCAAAACAAACATGTGTACCCATGCCTGCAATATTTTGACACAGATCAGTTCCCCTCAAGAAGAAGACATCTGTAAGAAGACGGATGGAAGTGCCAGGATTGTTTTCTCAGACTTGATAATGCTGACAACATTTCCTTGCTGTTGAAGGTGGTTCTGCGGAGAACATATTTCTAGCGGAGCAAGCCTATTGTCAGAGTTCGCTACTGGTTTCATGGGGTAGAAACTAGAAAAAAACACAACAACAACTACAGGGCTCTTAATTTGTGGAAAGAGCACACACTTTGGAACCAGTCAAGGTTCCAAATCCTGGCTTAGCCTGGATGTGTGACCTGGCATGTAACCTAACCTCTGTAGGTCTTAGTTACCCCATCTGCAACATTTGAACGATAATAATGCACATCTCAATTATTGTTTTGAGGGTTACATGACAGACTATACATAAAACGCTTAGCTAAGTGCTTAGCATGTAGAAGGGCTTCATAATAACCTCTTCTTCTCTTAATATTACTATTGCCACTACTAGAAATGGAAGGACATGAGTATGCAATATATAGGCACCGAGTTAGGAAATCCCGCTTCTCCGAGGGATGACTTATCAATCTCAACGGGCTGAGGACTTTCTTTGGCTAGCAGGTCAGGCGTTAGAGGATTGAAGCTTTCCCGAGTAAAGCCTATTGCTTTTGCGTTTCTTGCTGTACTTCCAAAAACATAGCCCTTGCCTCTCTGCCCCTCTCTCTTTTACCTTCTCAGCCATTACCATGGGGGTGGTCAATGAATGCAATGTGGAACCACTGAAGGTTCTGCAGTAGGGGGTGACACAATGGAAATGTGTTTTAGGATGAGAGATATGGTGGCACCACCCCAGATGCAAAAGGGGACAGAGATTTGAAAGATGGATGCTACTTAGGAGTCTGTTGAGTAATTCTGGCATCACATGACGACGAAAAGGAAGGGACTTCTGTGTGAGTAATGTGAAGATGTTTCAAAGGTTCGACAACAGCGGCGTATGGCCGACTTGAAGGATTCAAGAGTAGGAAGAATCAAAGATAAAACCAAGGCGTTGGACCCAGGGAACAGAATAGAAGATATTCTATTGCCAGACAGGGAGTTGGGGGTGGGAATGTTTTTGGTCGTTAGGCACATCATATTTGGTACATTTAAGTAGGATCGCCTGGTAGGCATTCATGGGATTAACATCCAGAAGGAAAGTTGGGGCCGGAGATGTAGATTTAACAGCTGCTTCCCTGGACCCTCATATGCTATATTCATCACCATCCGTACTCGTTTGTTCATGCTTCCCCCCTCTGTCAGAAATAATCCAGTTCTGGGGCACTTGGGTGGCTTATTCAGTGGAGCATCTGACTCTTGATTTCAGCTGAAGTTCATGATCCCAGGGTCATGGGATTAAGCCCCGTGTCTCTGGAGAGTCTGTCTCTCTCCCCCTGCCCCTCTCCCCCACTTGTGCTCTCTATATCTTTCTCTCTTTACAATAAAAAAAGAGAAATAATCCATGTCTTTATCAATTGAAATATAACCCTCCTTCAAGCCTCAGTTTTTCCCAGAAGGCTTCCCTTAGCACTTACTGCCTGTATCTCCCATTCACTTGGCATTGAAACAAACCATTACTGTTAACTCATATTTAACACCACGGAGCCATGGTTAAATTGTGGACTGCGAAGCCAGACTTCCTGGATTCAAACCTCAGCTCTAACACCTAGGAGCTGTGCGGTCTTGGGCAGGTCACTTAGCTCTCATACGCTCTAGCTTTCATCAGGGACAACAGCGCCTACCTCATGAGGTTATTATAAAGATTAAATTGGTTAATATGTGCAGAGTGGTTAGCACAGTTGCTTGGTACATAAGAACTATATAAGTATTTGCAAATAAATGTTTTGTTAAACACGTATGTATACTGGGTCCCCCAATAAATCATAAGCTTCTTAATGATTAGGAGTTCATCTTCTTCCTTTTCCGCACAATACCCAGCTCTATTAGGTACCCCATCCAAACTCTGGAGAGTCAATTGCATTTAAACGCAAGTCCCAGACTGCAGCAGGTGTGTGTAAGACTCCTATTACAGGGAGGCGGGTCAACACCACCACATCCCAAGCCCTGCCGAGTGCTCAGTGGTCCCCATTTTATGGACCGTGCCAACAATTTCTCAGGTGGTTCTCCAACGCCAATGCAAATGTTGCCTTAGATATGGGGCAGTTCCTCCAGTGAAACTCAACACAAGCTGTGGTTTTAGAAAGAATCAGAACGGGAGAGGGCCAAGGGGTGTTTTTCTCTTCCCAGAGCACCCCTTCCCCTTGGAGTGACAGCAGGGGAGCTAATGGAATGTCTAGGACCAGGCCCTGGAAACAGAGGTGCCCAATTCTAATAGCTGTGCTCTAGGTAGCACAAAGAGAACGACACACATGTCACTCCATTCCCCTGCCTCCAGGTGAGGGAAGGTGGAAGGAAGCAGACAAGCCAGGACCATACAACAGAGACCTTTCTATTTACCACTCTGGAGTTCCCACACCTTGCCTCAAAGACAGTGCAGGGATTGTCTGCCTGGAAGTCAGGACAGCTGGGCTCTGGCTCGTGGGTAGTAAATAGTTGCATGACATTGAGAAGACCACAAGATACTGAGCCTCTTTATATCTTAGTTTCCCCCATCTAAAAGAAAAAAACAAATTGGATGATTTTCCTTTCCCAACCTAATTCGCGGTGCTATTGTGAGTGACAACTGAGGTGATGAATTTGGAAGTATTTTGCAAAGTGCAGAGCTTTAATTTATGTAGAAGATCGTTATCTTGAACCTCTCTAAGAGAGGAAAGTTATTGTGCTGTCTAGTACAGTAACCACTAGTCACATTTGCCTTTGAGCATTTGAAGTGTGGGGAGCCACAATTAAGATGTGCTGTAAGACACAGCCCGACTTCGAAGAATGGAAAAGATCTCATTGGAATTTTTTTGCATTGATTACATGTTGAAATGATAATATTTTGGATGCATTGAGTAGATTAAAATATATTATCAAAACAGATTTCTTCTGTTTCTTTGACCTTTTTAACTGTGGCTGTCAGAAAATGTAAAATTATGTACAAGGCTCCCATTATATTTCTATTAGACAGAGCTGGTCTAGACGATCACATTCGGGAAGGGCAGAATAGCTAGGTCCCTCCTCAGGCAACTCAAAGCAGCCTGTTCAGTTAGGAAGAGAAATACTTCTGGATACAATTCTCCCATGAACCCACACACCCACTGCACCGCTGTTTTGTGTCCCTTGACCTCCCCTTACAAAGTCTGTATATTTTGGTGCAGAATCCATTCTTTTTAAGGGGGTTGGGAACAGGGAAGATTTGATTTTCAGGAATAGGTACACATAGGTTGGGAGGAAGGAGGGTGGGGAACATTGGGTTGCTACAACAATGACTTACTACTGAAGAACACCAAACTAATTATCACATTACAATTCTCTCAGCCTACCAGGGTGGGTAATTAGCTTCCTTGGAGGCTCCTTAAGGAAAAAAAAAAAGAAGAAGAAAGAAAAAGAAAAGACTCCTTCCCAGCAACTAGCTACTTTGTCCTTTTAATTCAATTCAATTCAATTGGGGGTAGTTGCAGAAAAGGAAAAATTAACACATTAATGGCTGAAATGGAAACAGCCAGGGACGCACTAGAAAGGTCTTCCTGCAGTTCTGAGGCCAGGCTTCCCTTTGCCCATCAAAATGGCAAGTCCTGGGTTAATCAAAATGGGGGCACTACACAAGATTTCTTCAAACATCTCAGAGGAGACCTCTGGGCTCATATTCTTCTCTGCTTTACCACAGTTCCTTGTCCTACTTTAAAGACAGACATGGCTAATGGGACTTCGATTCTACGAGTCCATCAGCTCTGCCCAGTAAGAATGAGAGCTCCTTATAGCATTATTATGTAGACGACCGAATCCTTCCTTAACTTAAGTTTAGGGTTTAACAACAGACATTCCATTTGGGGCACACTCAACATTGGCAGGAGTGGGGACTGAACTCAAAGGGAATAAAGTATACAGATTTTGATTTACTCATGGGAAGAACAGAAAAGAGACAACTTAAGGACTGAGGAATCAAATTATGACACAAATTACAGACCAAATCGCATCAATTTCCTAAACCTCAAGCCAACTGAACCATGAATTGGACCATATATATATATATATACACACTATATATATATGTATATGTATTACACATATATATACTATGTATATATGTAATATATGTTACATTTGCAATTACATATAATATGTATATGTATTATATGTATGTGTATAATATGTATATTACATATGTATTGCATATGTAATATATATTATACATATATGTATATATATTATACATATATATACATATATTCTATATATGTGAAAGAATAAGAGAAATAGGTCAAATAGATGTCCATATATATATACACTATACTACTATAGATAGTATATTAGTATATATATTATGTACTAATATACTATGATAGTATATTAGTATATATAGTATATATATACTAGTATATATATATATTAGTATATACTATATATACTAATATACTATATACTATACTATTATATATAGTATATATATACTACATATATATTATATATATGAATGTCTATTTGACTTATTTCTTTTATTCTTTCACTATTACCCTCCTCTGAAAGATTTGTTTTATTTTATAACTTTAAATAAATATTTGCTTTCTCCCAACTCCATTGCTCTGTTCTCCTTAAAAAAGTATTTGAAAATCTAGCAAACATGTTCAAACCAGAATCAAACCTATATATTTTCTAATGAACTAGAACATCAAAACATTCCTTTAACTGAACCCAAACTGAGCCAATGTTTCATTTGGTTTGAGTCCCTGCTGCAGAGGAACATTTTTGGCTGTCGTTTGCCTTCAAAGGAAGGTAGTTAAAATTCCCTGGAAATGGCCTATCTTCTACAACCTTGAGTTTCTCAGGTTGAATGAAAAAAAATGTGAATCCCTCCCACAAGTCCCAGATCCCAAGACAGACGAACACAGGATGGAAACATGGTGGTACTGCCATGTCCTAGAAAAGAACAAAGAATTTCAGCCCCACTCAACACCACTGTTCTTTGGTGAAATGGGTATTAACCTACCTATGTCCCTTGCTAAGAACTTGGAAAAACCTTGACATGTGCTGATGCAAAACTATGCATGGTCTATAGCTCATCCTTTTGGTTACACGATCCTTATTCTGTGGAAGCTACTGTACAACTCTATAAATTGGAAACAACCGATAATATTGGAAAATGATCTTTATCTCCAGATGTGTAAATTCTAACTTAACCAAAATGGAAACCAGGTCTTAGACAAGGTAAGAAACTTGTCCCACGTCACAAAACTGGGAAGTGGTGTCACTGGGCCTTCCTACAGAGATGCTTCCCTCTCCTTTTCCATATCCTATCCCCCTCCACTTGCCAGCCTGGCATGGTCCTGAGTGACGTGGAAGTGGGAAGGGGAAAATGGGTATGTCAAATCCAAACCATACCTAAAGTACTGTTTTGCCTGAGATCAGCTTTGTCCCTGTGAAATGTTCACTGAGTGGATGCCCTGGACATGGCTCTAAACTGCCATGGAATAGACAAGGTCATGTTACATGCATCCTTTTATGCTTTGGGGCTGAAATCATGTGAAAGATCTAAACACGTCATCTGTGATGAGCTCAGACGTTCTGGAAATTGCCATTAAGGCTGGCCAGGCCAGCATTTGGCTTCATTGATGTTCATGAATTACCTGAAATAAAGATTTAAATTCTGTCTCCTGAGAACACCACTTTAGGTGTTTTGGTTTTTTGTTTTTGTTTTTGTTTTTGTTTTTGTTTTTGCTAGTAGGGAGCAAGGGCTGTGTGTAATTCTGATATCTGCCAAGCAAAGTCCACTTTCCCTGTCTCGAATTGGTTTCTCTTTTTTATCCTGTGGGTGTGACTATATCTTCATTCCTTCTCTCTAGCAAAGGTGTTGTGAAAGAGCAAAGGCAGATCTTGCCTGCCTTTGCCTAGGTTGGGATTTATTATATTCCTTTTAATCAGACAAATATTCATTAAATCCTAACATATTCCTTCTCTGTTTCTAATATCTTAGAGTCAGTGAGATGCATCGTTTCTAGAAGGGAAATTCTGTAGGTAGCATGTTGGCGATCATGTTTAAGCCATGTTTACTCACAGATGGTTCGGTTCACGTGGGGTGGATGACCCAACTGGATACAGCCCACAGAGAATCCATTTACCTCAAGCTACTGCCGCCTCAGCATTTTTAAGTAAGAGGTTAGTGGTGGCTTAAAAATAGGTTCACCAATTCTTGGCCGTCTAAAACTAGGTCCACCCCCCACTCAAGAGGTGAAGATTGACCCTTCTTTCCTTGAAGGTGGGCTGGAGTTAGTGACTGCTGCTAATGAGTTGACTAAAACAGAAGTGACGGTCTGCGGCTTCGGACACTAGATCACAAAAGGCACTGCATCTTCTTCCTTGTTCACTTTCTTGAATCACTGTCTGGGAGAAGATCCTGCCAACGGCCATCTTGGAAGTGGAGCCTACAGTCCCAGGTGAACCTTCAGATGACTTCACCAACACCACACCAACACTTTGACCTCAACTATATGGGGGATCCTGAGCCGGACAAAACCACACAGGCTAAGCTACTCCAAAATTCCTAACCCACAGAAACTATCAAACAGTAAATATTTGTTGTTTTGAGTGGCTACGTTTTGGTGTAATTTGTTTTGCAGTACGAAATGAGTAGTACACATTAGAAATCCAAGAGGGGTGCCTGGGTGGCTCAGTCGGTTAAGCGTCCAACTTTGGCTCACGTCATGATCTTGTGGTTCGTGAGTTCGAGCCCCACATCAGGCTCCGTGCTCTTTCTCTCCCTATGCCCCTCCCCCCCACTCATACACACGCACACATGCATATTCTCTCTAAAAATAAAAAAAAAAAAGAAATCCCAGAAATGATCAGTGATATTTCTGAAAAATGACTGGTAGGCAGTTATTGCCAGACTTTACGAGTCTTGATCAAGCATTTAAAGTCCATTTTTTTTGCAAGACCCTGCCTAGAATTTGTACAATTTCATTCTTTTTTTGAAAATTTAAAATTTTTAAGTTAAAAAAAATTTAAATCCAAGTTATTGAACATATAGTGTAATAATGATTTCAGGAATAAAATTTAGTGATTCATCACTTACATATAACAGCTAGTGCTCATCACAACAAGTGCCCTCCTTAATGCCCCTTGCCCATTTAGCCCATCCCCCCACCCAACACCCCTCCAGCAACCCTCAGTTTGTTCTGTGTATTTAAGACTCTCATCTAGTTTGTCTCCCTGTTTTTATATTATTTTTGCTTCCCTTCCCTTATGTCCATCTGTTTTATATCTTAAATTCCATATGAGTAAAGTCATATGATATTTGTCTTTCTCTGACTGACTTATCCATTCACTTAGCATAATACACTCTAGTTCCATCCACGTTGTTGCAAACAGCAAGATTTCATTCTTTTTGATTGCCAAGTATTATTCCTACAATTTCATTCTTTTCAAAAAAATTTTTAATGTTTTATTTTTGAGAGAGAGAGAGAGAGAGAGAGAGAGACAGAATGTGAGTGGGGGAGGGGCAGACAGAGAGGGAGACACGATTCTGTGTCTCCAGGCTCCAGGCTCTGAGCTGTCAGCACGGAGCCCGACACAGGGCTCGAACTCACCAGCTGTGAGATTGTGACCTGAGCCCAAGTTGGACGCTCAACCAACTGAGCCACCCGGGCACCTCTCTATAATTTCATTCTTAATCTGAATGTTAAAACATCAGTCTTTGTAGCGTGAGCAATGTGAATTTGCTTAGATAGGGGCATGTGCTGTTTTGTACGCTTCACCAACACATTAGCAAACACTTGCATTTTTACTCCTTTAGCAGATATTACCTAGATATTAACTACGTCTCTAACACCGTGCTGGGTGAAATGGGTACTTTTACATATCTGTTCATTCACAAACATTAGTTGAGCATCTACTAGGACCCAGCGCTGAGGACACAAGATGAACATGACATCGGACCCCTGAGGGGCCCAATATTTAGTTGGAGAAGTAGACAGGTAAATACAGACTTTACAGCACAGCATGGTGAATATTACCCCCAGATACATGAATGACATGCGATGATAGTGCAGGGAATGAAACTATTTCTATTTGAGGTGTTGAGGGATGAATAGAAGTTTCCAAGCAAAGAAGAGTGGTAGGGTAGAGGGATGGCATTCCAGGGGCAGGGAAGTAGGGTGTGCAGAGTCATGAAAGCATGAAAAGCTTGTGCTGCTTCTTCCAGTTCAGTTCTGCCTGAGAATAAAAATATGGCCGGTGATGTGCATGCTCCTGGCAGTGTGAGGCCAGAAGGACAGGCTGTTTTTCTAGGCCACAAGCATTTCCACGCCAAGAGGCTGCTCGAGTTGCCCCAATTGGAAGCAAAGATAGTGTTTGTGCTCTCCGCCCCATATTTCCCAGGCTGGAAGAATTCTCGTGGTGAACACTGAGCCTTGGGAGAACAAATAGAAGTCTTCTGGGCCATACAATTGCCTTTACCACAAAGAACTCAAATTGTCTGTGCATGACTCCACTCAGCTTCTCAACTTGAACTTCTGGGGCCCTTTGCCTTTTCAGATCAGTGTCACTCAGGCGGCGGGGGCAAGATCTTGCACCAGAACTTCAAAGGACACACTGCTGCCTTTATCAATAAAATTATGCTATGAAAAAAAGAGTCAGCTGAAGCAAATGTTTGCTTAGTGGCATAATTTGCATTTGGCACGAGCTTCTAAGCTTGTCACAGACTGATAAATAGTTCATGGCTTGGCAGTGATTCATACACCACATTTTTTAGATCACTCACTATCCACTAATTAAAATCCTGTGTGACAAATCTCTGTGTTTCCTTTCAGACCCTGGCCTACATATTTTTTCTCTTGTTGTGAGAATGATGTGAATTATCTTGTTTCTCTTTATGTGTTGACTTCTAAAAAGCTCAAAGTCAAATTGGAAGCTCAAGTGCCTCAACTATGTTGACACTTCGGGGTGGCAAGTGTTTGACATTTTTGTTTTCGATTTTGCTTTTCTGTTTCAGATTGGCGTGTGACTGGATTATTTCACTGACTGTGCTTTTGCTGGGTGATGTTGAAGATGGTGACTATGAGGACAAACACGACAATAAGCATTACAGGTTTCTGGTCTGCGTCCATCTGAGTAGAACCGGGGTTTAGCTGTGTCTCCATGAGTCCAAACAAGCCTGACGGTTTAGTCTCTGAGCGGATAGAATTGGTATCATGGAGACTCAGCGGTATTCACGAGGAACGCGTTGCCCTGCATGCAGAGGGTATTGGCCTCTGTAAATGAAGTCAGCATGCACAGTTAGGAGAAGAGCACTCACCGTCTTGGTCGTTACCTGAGTCAGCTGGAGACTTGCTCCGGCGCATGGGGCCAGGGCTCTTAGCTGAACTCTTCTGAGGGGTTGGAGAGGCCTTTGGGCCAGCTGTGGCCGATGGGTTTCCCTTCATGACTCGGCATTCTGGTAAAAAAAAAAAAAAAAAAGACACAGCTCAGTAAAGCCAGGGGAGGAACGGGGCTCAGCATATTACCAACTTCTGGAAACTGGAGTAACCACCACAGGCCAAAGTACCCAATGGCTCAGGACTACGGGGTGGTCCTCACCGTCTGTGGGAATGACGGCTCTGGGGAGGGGGGCATGGGAGAAACTTTGAAAAGTCATCTGGGCTAAGCCAGGTGTTTAAATCCCTGGATTATGGAAACAAGGGAAGGAGTTGAAGAGCAGGTTGGGCGGGTTATTAAATAGTCAACTCGATCATTTGTGGACAACGCAGAAGAGCACCTGTTGACCTAATTAATTAATTTCCTTGGAGAAGAGATTGACAGCCGAGAGGCTGCAGCCACACAGATGAAACATTCGTGAGTAATCTAAAGGAGAAAGGAGGAGCTACCATTTATTGTTCATTGCATGCCATGTATTATAATAGGCATATTAGGGATGTCATGCCATTTTATAAATAAGCACTCCTAACTACCACCGCCACCACCACCATCTTGCATTTATAGAACTCTTTCTTTTTTTAAAAAAAAATATTTATTCATTTTTGAGAGAAGGAGCATGAGCAGGGGAGGGGCAGAAAGAAAGGGAGACAGAGGATCCAAAACAGGCTCCGCACTGACAAGCAGCGAGCCTGATGCGGGGACTCGAACTCATGAACCGTGAGATCGTGACCTGAGCCGAAGTCAGACGCTCAACCGATTGAGCCACCCAGGCGCCCCTTTTTTATTTTCAATGCACGTTATCATAAAACCCTATGCCGGCTTAATGAATATAAAGGAGCCAGCAGTGACTGTCACTCAGAGCTTACAGAAAGCTCTTGGGTGTATCGGGGAGTCTGCCAAATGTTTCTGCTACTTGCCTCAACCTCAGTGCGACACGTGTGGGGCACTTTTTCCATGCAGATCACTCAGCAGCCCTACTGTGGTAATTCTGGGCACGGATTGTGCTAATGCGTTAAGAGAATTACCATACTCACGTTGCTGACGAGACCGCAAAGAATATAAGCCTCTTGCTTAGGACCACAAAGCAAGAAACAAGCAGAGCGAGGGCTAGCAACCAAGTCTCCTAAGTCCCAGTCTAGTGCTCTTTCCGCTATGGATTTTCCAACCTTGTGCTGTGATGGTCAAAGTGGAACCACACAGCTAGGTAGAGGACAGTCTTTTCTTTGGACACTCTCTGGTCACTTCCTACTTAAAGATCTATCAATTACCCAGAAAAAATTAGGGGATCTTTTCTGACAAACTGAGTGGTTTTTTGGAAATTGAGTTAAGCAGAAAGCTCATTTTTGTTTGTTCTATGTCTTGTTTTGGTTGATGGACTTTAGTGATCACTGTCCAGAGCTGGAGATGCAGAAGGTATAGGAAGTTGCATGTGGCCTGGGGTTTGTTTGGCTATTTTATGGTCATTTGTCTCTTCTCAAAGTGAACACAGCAGAAATGCCACCTCTTATCAGGGTCCTTGTCACTTGAGCTGTTTGTAAAGTCTACAATACAACCGGGTTTGTTTTTCTCACCCCTCATAATTGGGAAATATGTTTTGAATGTGTCTTCCCATCAGGATCATTTCCTAACCCTGTTGCTGTATGAGCTAATCCGCCATTAACTTACACATGGAGCTTGGACTCAAGCAAAGGGAGGTGGGCAGATGTTCACCTCCTTCCTGAGATTAACAACCTCTGGAATCTTGAGTCACAGAGCAGGGGGAATGAGGCAGCAAGCCAGAAAGAGGGAAGAGGGGAAAGATTTGACACTAAGAACACAGTGGAAAATCTTTCTAAAATGGAACCATCAACATGAGCCAAGTAGCTGGAGGATGTTGACTACAAAAAAAGTATACATATAATATCCAAGTTCTGACTCCAAATTTTCCTTCCCATAGTCTGAGTCTGATTGCACCCGTCATCCCATGTGACACAATATGTGGTTCGAGAAATCTGGTCACTTTTGGGGCAGGTAGTGAGTTTTATTGAGTTTGGAGGCTGAGAATCTGGGACATCTAATCAACCTTTCACTTAGTGACTCATGTATCCAAATATACAGGAGAAAGACTGACAGTATTTGCCCTCGAAGGTCCATGCATGGATGTTCTCTGGTCCATATGAACCCATGGAAATCCTAAGGGTTAGAAGGAGGGACGATAAGAGAGCAATCATATCCAGTGGTTGTGCGTACCATTTTCATCCAGAGAAAAGTCATCCTGAGCATAGCGAAATTTTTCAGGACCACAGGCAATAAACACGTCGTCATCACCAAAGAAATCATGGAGACAGGTTACCTACGGAGAAAGCAGAGACATTGGATGGACATGTGATTATCTTGTGACAGTAAACATCATATCATGCTGGCAGGGGAAAAAAGCTTCAGGTCTGGGCCATCATCTTTAGCCCTCAGGGATCTCCATTTTTCAAGCCACCAGGCTCATAGTCTGCATCACAGCCCCTGGTGAGTAAAGATATACCAAATGCCATTGCCTTTCCATGTTTCATGTTTCATGTTTCCATTGCATTAAGAATAACTTCAAGACCATGTGGACGTGATCCCTTTTAATAAAAGTTCACAAGCAGGGGCAGCTGGGTGGCCCAGTTGGTTAAGCGTCTGACTCTTGGTTCTGACTCAGGTCATGATCTCACAGTTCGTGTGTTCAAGCCCCATGCTTGGGATTCTCTCTCTCTGCCCCTTCCCTGCTTGGGTGCTCTCTCTCTCAAAATAAATAACGAAACTTAAAAAAATAGGTTCACAAGCAGATGGCCCTGCAAATGTTACCTTTTCTCAGAGGCTCAAACACAGAGTGCTCCTAGCCCGACTCTGGGGCCAAAGGTGTAAGCCACGGCAGATGAGAAAGGTCGTCTGCAGCCTGAAGTAGCTAGACTCTATGGCTGACCAAGATGTGGAAGCTCTTCTCGTCAACTTCATGAGTTTTGAAAGAAGGGCACCAGTTCTCAACTGATTGCCACCCATGAAAATTGGACTTTTGCTAAAAATGGACCAAGAACACGGAAGTGACCCAGAATACCATTCCTCCCTCAAGAACAAGAAGGGGAAAACTGTCCTGACCACTTAAAATTTAATCAAGAGCAATGAGTCCCCATAGGCTTGAGGCTCTGCTGGTAAAACCATGTTCCCAGGATCCTTCCCACCCTCTAGTGCCCTATGCATTGCTGTTTCTCCACAACAGAGAGATAGTCTCCCCAACCCTTTTCTGCGCAAAGAAATGAGGGTCCCTGGGAAAGTATGTTGCTCACTATAGTCTCCTCACTTCTCAGCTTCCTAATTACATCTGATAATTAGTCCAGCACACGAGGACAATCCCAGGAGAAACCATAGAGTCAAAACATTCTTATCCCAATCCTTAGCTTGAAAGTGTTCAAAGCTTCTAATTGTTCTAAGCTACCCATTCAAGCTGCCAGCGATGGCTTTCCAAAAGCACAGTGCTCACAAAGTAATAACAGCTTGCTGGGTGCGGAGAGCAATATTTCACATTTGAAAAAAATGTGCACATTAATACCATCACCCACCCCAACCCAGGTTCTATTCAGTCCTCATCTGCCTAGCCAAGATGATTGCAAGATTTACACAAAGTGAGAGATGCTTCAAGATTATCCCCATTGCGTCAGCCTCCCAATCATCCAGGAGATGCCAAGATAAGGGAAGACTTGGAAGACTGCCAGGTTTGCTCCTATAAGCCTTTTCCCAGCCGTGGGTCCTGACCTCAGCAAATAGGCCAACATCCTACAGCCCACTTGTCCCTCACCCATTCATTCCACACTCATGTAATGACAACTAGAGCTACCCCTAAATTGAATGTTTATTCTGTGACAGGCACCCTGCTAAGTACTTCTGAATCTTTCCTCTCATTTTACCCTCACAACAGATCCTAGAGGTCAATATTATTGTCATCGCCGTCTCACAGATGAGAAAACTGAGGCCGAGAGACAATAAGTAAATTACTTAGGTGGAAAGTGATGAAGCCAAACGAACACAGATCTATCGGACTCCAAAGCCTGTCCTTTTTTTGGCCACTCAGCAATACAAAACTCATGCACAGTTCAGGCACTGGGGAAACAAGGATGTTTAAGACACGGTCCACGACTCCATGGAGCTCACAACCTGACGTCCCAGACCTTGGCTCAATAAAAACTGGAGCCCCTAACTTTGATACATTGTGTGTCTCTGAATTGTTTATCCCCTGGCACCTCCTTGACCCTGAAGATCTCTGCCATGCCCTCATGTTCGATGCTGGCCCTGGCCCTGACCCTGACTTCAGTTTTGCTTATGAGTTAAGGAAGCCTCATCCTTGGGTGCCCCTCCACTAGTGGCCTCTAGGGTGTAGCACTTTGTTTCAAGACCTGCCTGTATTCTCATGAGTGCTCACCTGCTCCTTCCCTTTCAAGCACTAGTTTCCCGAATGTAACAGCCAAGTTTATCCCTCTCTCTGCATGTCCCCATGGTTTGTGGTAGAGTGCTTGCCGTAGAGTGAGAATTCAGCAGGGCTCTTTTTGTCTCAACCAAATGCAAAGAAAATAAGAAGGAGGCTTTGTAAGTTTATACAGACGCAGAAAAGTAGGAACAAAAAGGAAATTAATCTTGGCAAACAACAAGAACTAGCATTCAAAGGGTTTGAAAGGTAACACAAATACACAAATTTAGGAACAAGAAAGGAGCGATGATTGTGCATTCAGAAGTTCTTCTTTGCATAAATATGCTAATTAGTTGGAAAACTTAGATGAAATGAATGATTTTAAAGGAAAATGTAAATAATGAGGTTGGCTCAAAAAGAAATCGAAAACCCCAACCAACTACTGGCCATGAAAATAATTTAGTAAACACTTCAAACATCAACCCTTCCGCAAAAGGCAGCAGAGCATTCATTTTGGAGGTGCTGGTGGAAATTGCTTCCCAAGAAGAAAAACCAAAAGCTCAAAAGCAGTCATTGCAGTGACACGCCATGATACCCTATTGTAGGACAACAAAGCCTTCACAGATTGCTCTGGGGGTTGCTGTTACAACGACCCACCCTCCTCCAACCCCAAGCCTTTTTGCCCCCACCCAGGCTTTGGGAAAAGCCTTTGGATAACCCCTCCTTCGGGGAGCTTCTGAGAAAGGCAAAGCCCCCCTATGCTTCTCACAAACTCACAATGGTGTGGCTGGCTTCAAAAACATTCATTTTGCAATCCAGCTGTTCAGCATCAGGTTTCTTGTGTGATCCCTCCCCACATTTTACTGGCTCCCAAATGTAGACAAGTTCACATTGTGCATGTGAATACCCAGCTTTCCCAAATGCCTTGGATACTGAGACACAACAGCCCTCCCTGCCTTTGTTACAGAGTTGGGAAAATAGAAAGCTCTCCGTCTTAAATATGAGGAACCCAAAGCACAGAGAGTCAAAGTGGCCCAAAGATACACAGATGGCCCATGGCAGAGTTGAGGCCAGCACTCAGGTGTCCTGATTCAATTCCGGACAGAGCAATTCAGTTGTCTGAGAGAACATGCTTTCGTAAAGCCCTGACGTCAAAGGCTCGTATACAACCTGAACAGGAGAGTCCGCATGTGTCCTAATCAATGCCCGATATCCATTAGAACATTTTACTAGACTGTGAAAAGAAAACATCATACTTTGAATCTACAGACAAGAAAATTCCTATCCACTACTGTAACTGGCAATGGAGAATGTCGTGGAAATGGAGGACAAGGAGAAGGAGGGGAGGAGGAGAAAAAGAAGAAAAAGGGAGAAGGAAAAGAAGAAGGAGCAGGAGAAGAACGGAGCTCTCTTCCCAAAAGAAGCTCAGCTCACACCTGCTTTTGCAAATTCCATGGAGGTAACGTGACAGAAAGTCCACCTTAGCCTACGTTGCAAATGTGTAATTTTGCAACTTGGATTTTTTAGATAACATTTCAGTCATGAGGTGGCATCAGAAGTGGTAAAAATAATAATCATTATGATACCACTTACAGCATCCCCAGAGATCAAGGGTCCAGCTGACATCAGCTTTTGTGTGAGTCACACTCGGGCCTTTAAGTCAGGGACGAGAGCACAAGATCATAATGCCTGTCTTTGTAATTAATGAACTGCCCGCACAAAATCAATAAAATCAACTCATATTAACATTGAACCATTAACTCAATGTTCTTCCTTTAAAAAAAAAACAGCAGATATATTAGCTGCGAATGTCAAATTCACTCCGTGGCTTGATTTAAGCTTAATTAAATTCTCCACATGTTACAGATGCTGGCGGTTAGTTCTTGTAGAGTAGACTCTACATTTCATGATCTAATTGTGCAGAGAGAAATGTTATCTCAGAAGCAAGGTCTTGTATATGTATGAGACTCGCTTTCAACATGCAAAATATTTTCACTGAAAGTTCAACTCCACTAATATTCATTCATGAAGCACTTAACTATGGCAAAGGGACTCTGTGAGAGATATAGTCGGTCACAATGAAAGGCTCCTGCTTTCAGAATTGCCAGCATAATAAGCGAGTCAGAACTACACACATAATTGGAATACGAGGCAGACTGTTGTTAGCACTGTTACAGAGACACAAAGAGCCGGGGGAACACAGAAGACAAAGAGAACAATTCTAATCACGAGAAGTGGGAAGACTTCATAGAGAAGGTGACAAAGGCGAAGCCCACAAAGAATCTGGGTCTTGAGGGATGTATGGGATATAGGTTGATGGAGATAGACGTAAAGGGGATTCCAGGTAACTGCACAAATAAAGGCAGGAACGTGTCTTTTCCTCTTTTTTTTTATATTTATTTATTTTGAGAGGGAGAGAAAGTAAGCACAAGCAGGGGAGGGGCAGAGAGGGGGGGGGGGGTGAGAGAATCGCAAGCAGGCTCCATGCTGTCAGCGCGGAGCCTGACACAGGGCTCCATCCCACGAACTGCAAGATCATGACCTGAGCCAAAATCAAGAGTCAGACACCCAACTGACTGAGCCACCCAGGCGCCCCGGAACACGTCTTTTCTTAATAGTCCTAGAAAGAAAGAACTGCATCTCATCAACTACAGTCACAGAGATTCTAAGTACAATTGCCTGGATCCATCCACCAGCCTTGCAGTTGCCTCCTAGTGAGATGCAGGGTGAAGAGAAGGGCAGAGAGTGTCTATGGGAAGAGGAGTGGCCCCAGTGGTGAAGAAGGGGGAATCTTGTGGCAACGAAGACAACCCACACTGATTTCCCAGTCTTGCCAACACTATATCCAGCCCACCGAGAGTGGCTGGCAAGCTTTGCAAAATGAGTTAATGAAAGATTCAGTAAGCCTTACGGATGCCGCTTCTTCTAAAAGTTACCGCCATTCTTATTCTGGAACATTTCCTGCCGGCAGCCCTGGTTGGGCTCCAGAGGCTGGCACAGGGTTGGCTTGGTGAGCTGAGACAATGCTTCTGAGACAACCCTGGCTTGCTTGCTTATCAACTTTGTTTTCCCATACTTATCCTGAAGTCTTACTTGTGGCTTCTCATGACAACATTCCTGCCTGGGCAAACAGCTCCTTGGTTCTACAGTACCTCTCTTGGCACATGCATCGCATGTTCAAGGTCTTGAACTTCCCTAAAATCTCTGGTGACAAAATAGCAATGCCACTTGCGTTTGTAAAATATTTTCACTGTTTTCAAAGTACCTCCACATCTATAGGGTCTTATGTTCTCTTCCACACCTCCAGTTCTCCAACCAGGTTTCCATCCCCCTCACTCGACCAAGGCTGCACTTGTCAAGGTCAACAATGACTTTCATCTTGTCAAATCCCCCTGTCATTTCTCCGGATTCATCTTACTCAACCGCCTAGCCAACACCGGACATAAGCTGAGCAAGTCCTCCTCCTTAAACACTTGTCCCTCTTCACTTCTGGAATCCCATAGCCTGCTGGATTTTCTCCTCCCTCAACCTCCTTTGCTAGATTCTCTTTTTCTTCCAGACCACTCCGTTTTTGAAAGCCCCAGTGCTCAGTTCTCAGATCTCCTCTCTTCTTCATTTCCATTTTATGGTACTAGGTGATCATAGGCAGCCCCGAGGCTTTATATACTTTCTATACACTGATAACTCACACAGAAACAAACATCCCTAAGCCCTTCTTATCACTGAACTCTAGACATATATTCAACTGCCTGCTTGATAGCTCCATGTGGTTATCTGATGGGCATCCCAAATTTAAATGTCTAAGATTAAACTCTTATTTCTCCCTCCCCTCCAAATGGTTCCACAATTCCCCTAGTTGCCCAAACCAGAAACTTATGACTCATTTGTTACTAGAAGTCACATTTTCCCTTCTCTGTTGTCACTGTTCTACATCAAGAACTAGGATAGTAGCCTCATAACCAGTCTGTTGGTCGCACACGCCCACCGCCCCCTACACATACACTCGTACTGCTCTCCATACCGTGGTCACGGCTGTACTTTACCATTTTGTTTTAAATTAACTTGTTTATTTTGAGAGAGAGAGAACGTGTGCACACGTTTGAGCAGGGGAGGAGCAGAGAGAGAGGGAGAGAGAGAATCCCAAGCAGGCTCTGCACTGTCAGCGTAGAGCCCAAGGCGGGGCTCAAACTCCCAAACCGTGAGATCATGACCTGAGCCAAAATCAAGAGTCGGGCGTTTAACCGACTGAGCCACCCAGGTGCCCCAGTACTTTGTAATTCTAATAAGGCAGTTCACTCCTCTGCTTAAAACCCTTCAGCCTGCCCACCATAGATAGAATAAACTCCAATTTTTTTTTCTTTTATCTTAGCTCCACAGTATCCAATCTTTTATGCTACACATGCTAGCTGGCTCCAGTCAGACTCTGTCTTCTTTCTGTGACTCAAACACATCAAGACCTTTCCTGCTTCAGGGCCTTCAGAGCAGTTCCCTCTACCTAGAGGATAGAATACCTTCCCAGATATTCACGGGGCTAGCTGCCCCTTCACAATCAAACCTAAACCATCACATAAATTTAAGTCTGTGCGGCCCTCAAATTACCTGCCATTGTTGCTTAGAATCGTAGTTCTTTTAGGGGTGCCTGGGTGGCTCAGTCGGTTGAGCATCCGCATCTTGACTTCGGCTCAGGTCATGATCTCATGGTTGGTGAGTTCGAGCACCTCATTGGGCTCTCTGCTGTCGGCATAGAGCCAGCTTCATATCCTCTGTCTCACTCTCTCTCTGCCCCTCTCCCATGGGCTCTCTCTCTCAAAAATAAATGAATAAAACCAGGCACCGTTAGACCTTCCCACTCTCTTTTGTGTCTCAACCTCACCTTTATATTTTATATCTTCTTATCTCTCGGTGCCCCATTCTGGAAAAAAAAAATTTTTTTTCTATCTTCTTATCTCTCAGTCCTCCATTCTGGAAAAAACAAAATCTCCAGATCTGCTGATCACTCTTTATTCAGATGTGTTTCATTTGCTGTTTAGTCCACTCATTGAATTCTATTTCATTTCCCCCCACATTTGCCTGGTCATAACTGATAATTGCTTTTGCTTATCCCGTTTTGATTACATGTTTTGTTTCTTTAGACAAGCCATCTGGAGTTGTTTTATGTCCTGTATCTGATTAATTCTAGTGTCTGAAATCCTTGGAAATCCAAATCTGTTGTTTGTGCTAACTCTCCCTTGTGGCGGCTTATTTTCTTGTATGTTTGATATATATAAATATTGTGAGCTCCTATTCGATTGAGCTAATTCTTGGGGAATCCTGCGTGGTCTAGGTTGGGGATCCTTTCCTCCCCCAAAGGCGTGGATTTGCTTCTGCCTTGTGCCGGGAGGCATTAACAACGTGGGGCTACCTTTACTCAGCTGTGCTTTCCCTTGTGACAGGAGTATAAATTTGAACTCCAGACCTGTGTTAGAACACGCTTTGCCCTGCAAATTCTCAAGGGAATGTTTGCAGTAGCAGCAGCCGGGGCAGCAGTAAGACTATGTTCCTGTTTATTCTGTTTCCCCCCGGGAGTCATGACAGAAACCAACAAGTTTCCAGGTAAGTTTTCTGGTGCGTCTGCTTTTTAGGGTCTTGGCCTAATGTGGAGACTGCAGCTTCCGGTGTCTCGCTTTTCCAGGACCTTGTGTGCCCTTGCATTTCTGTTAATATCCCAAGTGCTGGGCTCCAGTTATGGGGCTTTGCCTACAGGGAAGCCCATGCTTTTCCTTACTGCCTGCTGGTTCTTTGTCTCTTTCCTGCTTTTCCTTTCTGCAAACTTACAAAAGCATTTAAAAATGTTTGTCTGGGGCGCCTGGGTGGCTCATTCAGTAAAGCTTCCGACTTCGGCTCGGGTCATGATCTCGGGGTTCAAGGGTTCGAGCCCCGCGTCAGGCTCTGTGCTGACAGCTGGGAGCCTGCAGCCTGCTTCCGATTCTGTGTGTGTCTCTCTCTCTCTCAAAAATAAACATTAAAAATACATACATACATGCATACATACATACATACATACATGCATACATACATAAAATGTCTGCTGCGGTTTCCTCAAAAAGCTAAACATAGATTTGCCATATAATTGGGTTCCTGGACCCACTTTCGATGTGTGGTGGTGGGGGTAGACATGGGGTTCCTCCACCTCCCCAATAAGCAGTGCTCTGACATTTGTAGAATGTCTTACAATTCAACTCAATTCTGAAACTATTAGGAGATAAGGTCAGATTCCACAGTTAAGGGTTCAGTCCTAAAATATCCTCGCTCCCCACACCAGATGCCAGTCACAAACCCAGGGTGTTGTGTTACCTGTGCTTCTTATGCTATAAATCACAGGTTACACTTTTCCAAATCTGGGTAAATAGGGCAGACTTGCTTCGGGTCCTTTAATGCTGGAGGATAAGCCAGGGGACACTTTGGCCCTCCTAACCTTTGGTAGTGCTGTATTAAAACCTTTGTTTTAACCCTATAAATGTCGTTTTTACATTTACTTTTTAAAAAATGTTTTATTTTTGAGAGAGAGAAAGAGAAAGAGAAAGCATGAACGGGGGAAGGGCAGGGAGAAAGAGAGAGAGACAGAGGATCCAAAGGGAGCTTTGCTCTGCTCTGACAGCAGACAGCCGGATGAGGGGGCTTGAACTCACAAACCACGAGATCATGACCTGAGCTGAGGTTGGACACTTAATCGACTGAGCCACCCAGGCTCCCCTCATCCCACTTTTAAATAGCCATCTAAAGATTTCCCCCCTGCAGGACGAACCCTATGACTCTTTCTTTTCTGTTTTTTCTCCCATTGATATTTGCCTTATTTCCCTTATATCTCAGGACAGCACTCCCCTCCTTATTCACAAGGGATACATTCAAAGACCTTCCCAGTGGATGCCTGAAGCCGTGGGTGGTGCGAAGCCCTATATATACATGTGTATATATATATATATATATATATATATATATATATACTATATTCTTCCTATGCATACCTGTATATAGTTTAATTTATAAATTAGGCACAGTAAGAAATTAACCACCATAGCTAATAATAAAATAAAACAATTATAATAAGATACTGTAATAAAAGCTATATAAATGTGGTCTCCCTCAAAATATCTTATGGTACCCCACTCACCCTTCCTCTGTTTGCAGTGATGTGAGATGATAACATGCCTACAGGATAAGATGAAGTGAGGTCATAGGCATCGTGATGTAACATTAGGTAACTACTGACCTTCTCATGATTCATCAGAAGGAGATGATCTGCTTCCAGGCTGTGGATAACTGAAACCACGGCTGAGGGGGGACTACTGTAACCGTTTCAGAATTTTCACCTTGTTGAGAAGAGTCCCTTGACTCTCCCATCGGCCTCTCCCCATTCCCTTGTTAATTAATCTAAAAGTTTCAATTGGTTATCTGTTAAGATCCCCAAAGGGGGGCTGAGATAACCAATCTGTTAAGACTTCCCAGATTGTTTTTTGGTTTTGCAGCAATATGGGGTGCCCAAGTGAAAGGGGTCCCCTTATCTACAGACTTTGCTGTGACCTGGGTAATGGGCATATTCAGTGGGTTAATATCCTGATCATCATAAACCAGACCTACATGGGCATATACACAAAGCATATCAGCTGTTTCATCTGGGGTATTCTACTTGGCATTCATAGAGGGAGACAGCCCCCCTTCTCAGAGTAAACAGGCCTTACAGTGGCTTTTATCCAGTCCACCAGGCTTAGGAATAACCTCTTGTGTGTCTGGATCACACATAGCCACTCTCATTCTCATAATCCATTTCAATGAAAGTTCCTCAGGAAGCTGATGGTACTGATCCACAAAGCAAAACATCTCCTTTACACTACACTCCCTGGGTTTCAGTAGTTTCCTGGTTTTGCCCTTCCCCCTGTTGACTACCTTCTTGGCGACCAGAGGTCTTAAAGGGACTTTCTGTTGCCCTTGCACAGTTTTTACCTTGCGTGGGCTGGGGCAGCTTTGAAGCTGGTGGCCTAAGCTCAGACGCAGTGAAATGTGAGTTTGGTCTAACATCAAGGTCTAACACCTATTCTCTCTTACTTTTATCTATTACAGATAACAATAACCAAGGGACTGAATATCTTTGCCTCTCTCTTATTAGTTTGCACTTCCTTATGCATGCGGTGAACCAACGCCCAAGAGTTGGAAACACCGCTAAATTCTACTAGCAACTTTTTACCTCCAGGAAAAGCTCTAGTAAAAGCTGTGCTGCAGTCCCATACCATGGATGACCATGTGGCCACCCAGGAATTAACATTCCATCGTCCCCCACCTTTTCAACCTCTCTCTTCCCAAACCATATGTTTCCATGAGCCACGGCCCCTTCCAGCAAATCCCACTTCGCTGACACCAACTACAAAGTTCCAGTTACCAACTCCAATGTGTGGGTATGTGTAGATGCTGGCGGTTGTGTTGACACTATCTACTCAGAGTAGCATTGATTCTCACGGGTTAAGGGCTCAGTCCCACAAGACTGCCCCACTCTTGCCCTTCAGATGCTACGTCTGACTGACTGGCTACAGATCACAGGTTCTCACGACCCCCTCCTTGGGTTTGATCAATTTCCTTAGCGTGGCTCACGGAACTTAGGAAACCAGTTTGCTCACTATAAACTGTGATTATCAACGACACACTGTGGTTTGTGATAAAGGATATAATCCTGGGACAGCCAGATGGAAGAAATGCATGGGGCAGGGTATGGGGAATGGACACGGAGCTTCTGTGCTTCCTGAATGTGTGGCTTTTCCTGCAGCTCCACGTGTTCGGCAACACGTTTGGGTTCTTATGGAGGCTTCTTTACATAGGCATGATTGATTATATCATTAGCCTTTGGTGATCCATGCATTCAAAATCCAGCCCCTCTCCCCTCTCCAGAGGTCTGGAGGGCAGGACTGAAAGTTCCAACACTAATCACCTAGTTGATTCTCCTGGCAACCAGCCCGCATCCTGAGGAGCTTTCCAAGAATCTCCTTATTACTATAACAAAAGATACCTTTGTCATTCTCACATTCTCATCACTTAGGATAGTCCAAGGCTCTTGGAGCTCTTGGACAGAAATAAGACAAAGACTATATATATATATATATATATATATATATATATAATAAGAAATATATATATGTGTGTATATGCATATATATATTTCTTATAAATCATTGTATCACACCCTAAGACCCAGCACCTCCACTATATACAAAAAAAAAGAACTGAATGCAGTGACTCAAATAGATAACTGTAGGCAATGTTCATTAGAGCACTATTTACAATAACCAAAAAGTAGAAACGATACAAGTGTCCATCAGCAGATGTATGGGTAAACAAAATGTGTTTTACACATACAGAGGGATCATACTGTACTCTCACAGTTCAACCACAAAAGGAATGTGGCTCTAACACATGCAGCCTGGGCCTTGCAAACGTGATGCCAAAAGAAATCAACCAGACACAAAAGGACAAATATTGTATGATTCCACTTATATGCAATATCTAGAATAGACAAAATCACTGAGATACAAAATAGATTAGAGGTTCCCAGAGGCTAAGGGCCAGAGGGATTGGGCAGTTACTGCTTAATAGTTACATAATTTCTGATTAGGGTGGTGAAAAAGTTCTTGAGCTAGATAGTAGTGATTGTTGAACAACACTGTGAGTGAAATTACAGCCACCGAACTGCGCACATAAAATGGTTAAAATGGCACACTTTTGTTATGTATATTTTACCACGATTAAAACCATTAAATAATGTAATAGGCCCGAAAAACCATTGAATTATACATTTAAAATTTTTTTAATGTTTTATTTATTTTTGAGAGAGAAAGAGAGACAGACAGACAGAGTGTGAGCGAGGGAGGGGCAGAGAGAGAAGGAGACACGGAGTCTGAAGCAGGCTCCAGGCCCTGAGCTGTCAGCACAGAGCCCGATGCGGGGCTTGAACTCGTGAACCACAAGATCATGACCTGCGCTGAAGTCGGACGTTTAACTGCCTGAGCCACCCAGGTGCCCCAAATTATACGTTTTAAATGGGCAAGTTGTATGGTCTGTGAATTATATACCAACAGAGCTGTTTTAAAAAAAAAAAGAAGAATATAAAATAGTTTGTTGTAATTTATCCATGATTTGGTTGTATTGTATAGCAGGAAGGCTTTTTAGAATACTTAGACTGTCATATTGCAGAAGCAAAAGTGAACTTTCATCTATTCAGAGAGGTCTTCTTTATCTCTTGATCTCAACTAGAACCACCACCATAGAATCTCCAAAACAACAGAGCCAGCATCCGTCTTGTTCTCCATGGTATCTCCACTAAATTCAAGTGCAAAAAGTCAAACATTTTTAAAATATTACCGTCAGTAATAGCAAGAGTCCAAGGACCATGGTAATTAAAATTTAGCTGGTAAAATTTAGCATGGTAATTAAAGATATTACAGTATGATAAGGTTATTCTAGACCACTAGTCATCACTGTCCTCTATACCAGATGTTAGACAAAGTCATAAGAGATATTGACTTGTTTACTAAGCTCTGGATCTATTTGCTTTCTAGTTATTTGCATAAAACAATGCAGTGCCAAGCTGCTCTCCCACGAAAGATAATTTCTTAAGGGCCTTAGCTGCCCTAAGGGTTTTGCCCCATCTCCCTCTTTCATCCATCAAAGCATCCACTTCTGGAAGGCACTGACCTTGTCTCTGATTTCCTTTGTCTCGCCTCAAGGTGCTTAGCTTTAGTGTGTGAGCCATGCCAAGGGCCTTAGGAAACAGTGTTGACTTGCCACTTGTGGAGGGAGGGATTGATACTCTGTTCCCACTATCTTGTGCCACCCTCTGGGAATTCTATGCCCCTCTGCAAGCCAGTCTACCTATTTCTATGGCAAGTCGTACTGAGGCTGATTCCCTCTGATCCTCCAGCACTAGACCTGATTGGGCTTTTCTTTTGCTTTGCCTGGTAAAAAATAACTGGTCCTTAGAAGCTCTTCTCATAGGTCTCTAGGATGTAAAGTATCATGTGAAACATCAAGAGTAGATTGAGTTTCTATCAACTGATTTCTCACAGCCAACGGTGACTTTCCTTCCACCTCCATTGTGGAATTTTCCCCCACAAAACCCAGTTAGACTGAAACCCAGGATCTCCCATCTCAGCAGGGCTAACATCCCTCCGGGTTATTCTTTTCACCTTCAATACAATTTATCTTTGAATGGCCAAAGGTCACTGATGACCCCTTGTTGTTCTGCATTTGTCAAGTGGTCTCACTTCCATTACCTCATTTGGTTCATTGGCCCCATTTTGTTTATATATAAATGACGCGTGGAAGCCCATCAAGGTTAAGCGACTTGTACAAGATCACATTGCTAGTCAGTTATAGAGCCGATACTAGAACTCAAGGCTTCTTTCACTGTGACGTACTGGATACCTAAGTTATACAGCAAAGGCACTTATCTCCAACATGGGGAGACTTGGGTAAGGAGATACAGTAGGGCACTCTGGGTAGCGTGAAAATACCTGAGACCTGGGAAAGAAGAGCAAAGAAGAGGAGATGGGAGGGAGTAAGACTTTCTACCCTATTTTACCAGAAGCTGGCTGTGATTTAATAACCTGAGCTAGGCACTGCCAGCTCCCCTGGAAGCCTGGCAACCTCTCACTGCTCAAGGGTGTTTTTTCCTTAGCTTTTCTTTGCCATTTTCCAAGAGTCTCTGTGTCAGCTCCCACTGGGGGCCTCGCAGGGATGAGAACAGCTGCAGAGGCGCTGGAGTTGGGCTGCTGAGTCCATGCCCAGGACCGACACCTGCCCTTCCACAGGGCCCTGGGGACAAGTTGGCTCAGAGAAACAGGGACGAGACAGAACTCCATTCATCAGAGAGAACTGGGGTGGAAAAACCCTGCTTGATCCCTTGGCACCACTAAGCTCTAAGGTTGGCCCTGAGCCCCACACAACTCCAGATTCTGTTCAGCAGGGTCAATTAAAATAAGAGAGTGTACTTGTAGGCCCACTGCAGTTATCAGTTTGCATTTAACAAGTTATCCGGTGTCTGCTATGCACAAAGTATAGTAGGAATATGGCCTTGGAATTCAGTAGAGAAAGGAAAGATTTGTTTTAAAAAAAGGAAGTTAATGTCTTCCTAGATTCTGGGTTAAACCCTGCCATTGACTCACTGTGGAATCAGATAAGCTGCTTTCTCTCTGGGCCTCAGTTTCCTCTGCTATGAGGTGAGGGTGCTGGTCCAGAGCCTATAAGGTGGGGGGGGGGGGGGCTGCTGGTCTGCGTCCTTTTTTGTGTCACAAGCCCTTTTGAGAAGCTATGGATCTTCTTCCCAGAAAAATGCATATGTGCAGATAGATAGCAAATGTTTCATAGAATTTAGGGGCTTAAAGATTTCTCCGAAGCCCATCTATTGATCCTAAGTTATGAACCTCTGGACTAGTTGATTTCTGAGGTCTCTTCTAGCTCTGACAGTCCATGAAACATTCCAAGTTGGACACAGTTAATGAGCAGAGACACCAGGGCCAGAATGCTGGCAGCTGTGGTGGAATCCCAGAGGCTTAACTGTACCCCCCTTCCCAGGCTTCCTGAGACTCCAGTCCAAGGGAAGCAAAAGGATGTAAGCTCATTCTCTGCAAACTGAGTCCAAGGGAAGCAAAGGGGTGCAAACTGATTTACAGCAAACCAGAGACTAGAGTGTGCATCAGACAGTTGCCTCCCAGGTTGCTGGAATTTAGCAAGGATATGACCTTTCTGGGAGACAGTAGGCACAAGAGTCATGGCTTGTAGATGTTCTTCAATGATTGGTTGGGGATAAGACAAAAAGCATGGACTACCCAATTGGTAAGGAACATACAGCTCAATTACGGATGTTCTGAGCTGGTGACTTAGGAGCTAATTCTCAACATGGCTGCCCAGAATACTAATGGCCATAAACCTACTGCATTCCTTAATGTCCCTTCCTTTCTAAGAATATATTTTAGTACTAAAAAAAGGTCAGGGGAGAAGAAAAGAAAGAAACTTGGTGGGTGTACCCATCAGGGTCCCAGTAAGAAACCCATGACACACTCAGAGTGGATAAACTGAGTAGTTTAATAAAGGGAATTGATTACAAAAATAAAGAGGATTGATTTAATAAAGGGGATTGATTATGGGCAGGGTAGAAAGAAGCCACAGGGGATTCTGAAGTATCCCAGGACTAGCAATAGTGGGGGTTATTATTACTCTTATTCCTAAAAGAGAGAGGGGAGGCAGTGGTTACTAGAACCCAGAGGAAAGAAAGAACATGAAAATTACATGAAAAGAGCTCACTGATTGGAGCTGTGACCTTCAGTCAAAAGATGCCCAGCAACTTCTCAGGCAGGGAGCTTAACCTTACTTTTCTACTCTCTGCCAGTATTCCCCATTGGCTAAATACAACTGGTATCCAGAAGACAAGGGAGCCTATTAACATGGGTCAGCCTCCCATGGTGGAATAGGGTAGAAAGTAGTGAGTAAATCTGAAGAGGAAGACCTAGAAAGTAGGTCTGTCACTGCAGGCAAGAGAAAAGAACTGTTATTACAGCCTTGAATGTGACATCGATCGAGCGGGCCCTGTGACATCTAGGCAAGAATAATTGAAGAGGTGTGAAGAGCAATTAAGCAGTAATAATACCATTTTACATTTATAAAAGCCTTTACATGTTTCATGGTCCTTTCACCTCATGGTCTCATCTGAGCCATAGAGTTACCATGTAGGCAAACAAGTAGTTCTATTCTACACATGAGGAAACTGAAGTTCAGCTAAGGTAAGGTGATTTGTAAGCTCAAATGTCTACAGAGGGGAAAAGAAAGACTCGAACATGGGCTTGGACTCCTAGTATAGGGCCATTTGCACTATATCCTGTAGTCTTTTCTATATCATGTTTCTGTCCACAATGCTGTTCTGACAGGCCTTTATAAGATTCCTACTTATGACAGACACGAACATCCACCACAAGGGCAACATTGAAGAACAAAACTGCATGGACTTCTTCTTCACATTTTGATGAAATTTTCAGTATGATGGGTGGTAAAAAAAAAAAAAGGCTGAGTTGGAAGATAAATAAGTAGGTACAATATTCTTTGCAACTATTTTCCAGAGCAAAGATCCTTAGACTCAGTTCTTCCCTCGACCTCTTTCATTCTTTGTTTCTGGTCTCTGGGTGTCCTACCTCATCAGCTATAGACTTCCATTGTAAAGCATGTAGTAGAATGAAAGTAGGAAAGACATGGAAATAAAGAAATAAAAGCCCAAGGCAAATAATGAGAAAAGAGAAACTTAACATGTCTTTTGGAACTCAACTGCAAAAAAGTAAAAATGCCTTTTCACATTTGTCCCAACTTGCATGTAAACCAAGAATGAAAACCATGAGCAGATCTATCCTTGAGTTTGCAATTAAGTAGGATTTGGGGAAATTCTGAGGGTTCGGCATTCTTAGGAGCTGCATAGTGCCTAATGGAAGGGATGAGGCAGGCACTGGATGTGAAAGAACATTTGGGAAGGATGGGATTACAGTTGCCTATGCCTTCTACCTTAAATTCCTTCTTTGAAAGATAAGTAGTAGCCAGTGAATCCTAGAAGGTCCTAGCCAATAAGCTTTCACAATCCATAGATTCTAGAGCAGTTCTCAACCTCGGGCCATTTTGCCTCCCTGTAACCCCCAAAAGACATTGGACAATATCTGGAGACATTTTGGGTTATCACAACCTGGCAGGGGTGGGGGGTAGGTGCTACTGACATCTAGTGGGTAGAAGCCAAAGATGCTAAATACCCTAACATGCACAAAACAGAGCCACACAACGAAAGAACCAAAGAACTATCTGGACCAAAACACCAATAGTGCCAGGCTTGAGAAACCATGCTCTAGGGCACTTCTCAATTGTGAAGATGTTACCTTTGCTATGACCACACACTCTCCACTCCCCACCTGTAAAGATGGCCTCCTTGCTTTCACCTGTGGATGTTAGGCCTGTCCACTCCCTAGAAGCAGCTCAATATCAGCAGGCTCTTGGGCTAAGGCAGAATTTGTCTCATTTTCCAGGGTGGTTTGTTGTTACCATTGTCCATTGCTATTGAGTTTTTGACCCTTGGCCTTGCTTTAACCCCAATAAGAAGCTTATTTCCTAGTTCCTAACTGCTTGTCTGGTTAATGACTCACAGCCTGCCTAGACCTCTGGTTTTTGCAAAGCCCTTGGCTCTTCTAATCCTGGCATCCTTCCCAGGCTCTGAGGTCCAACTTCATCCATGGTTTCAGTACAACACTGCTTTACTCATTCCATTCTGGGACACCAAATAGGGTTTGGGCTGGTAATTACACTAGACCTGTTGCCTCTTGAATCTGTGTGAGAAAGTTGCCAGCCCCAGGAAGGAAAAGACTCAATGAAATATCAACTAGTGCAGGAGGCATTCCTGCTGTGACTGTCAACGAAAGCTGTAAGAGAAAGAAAGAGAAGATGCCTCCTGATGTAGCACATTTCAGAAGACTTCTGTGTCAGCTGGATTTAGTAGAGACAGGTAGATTCCCTACAAAATATTGCTTTAAATCTAGTTAAGCATGTACTTCATGTTTGAAGAAGAAAAAAAGCTGAGGATAAACTGAGACCCCACAGTTGAGATAATGTCTGATTGGGCAATTTCTCAAGTTGCAGCCTCATATGCCTAGAAAGGAGTACAAAAAAAAGAATTTGAAATAACAAAAAGTATGAGGATTATAACCATGAAGGCAAGTAGGACTGCTGTCTTCCTAACAAACCTTTATTTCTGAATTTTGAGACTCAAGGTGATATTTGTGCAGAGGGACTGGCTTCTACTCCTGGTTCAGTCACACATTGCTATGTGATCATGGGCAAGTCACCTAAACACTTTTTTCCTCATCTAAAAACATGGAACTAATATTACTTTGACTGCTTCATAGGTTTTTTTTCAATTTGGAACAAAAAGATGGTACATTCAAAAGTGCCTTGAAAAGCACTAATGCTCTATGAATGCAAATTATTATAATTATATTGCAAAAGTTGTGGCACCTAAAGGGCAATGAAGGTGGATAAGGTGGGACCAAGCCAAGCTGGTAAAGTAAATCAGGTTTCGACAAAGAAGGAGAGACAGAGACAAAAAGATAGAGACACACAGGGGCAGGGGAGAGACAGAGAGAGAGACAGAGACAGAGACAGAGAATTTTATGTGAACTATCTTCATCCTGTTTCATAGCATCCAAGGACTAGAAGGAAAACCCACTGCCTTTCTCTGCTCCCACAGAGAACTTTACTTCCGTATCCTGGGCATAGCTGTACCTATCTTCTTTTACAAACCTTCTACAGTAAAGGACTCCCTAAAATTACTTGGTAATACATTCCAGAATCGATCTTTTAGTCAAAATACTTCTGAATTCATCCACTGACTGAATGGCATTCACTGAGCGCTTATGAGAATTTAGCCACCATGGTAACCGTTAGGTAACAAAGAATAAGACACAGCTCTTGTCCTCGAGGAGTTGTTAGTCTGGTGGAAACTCCTTGGTTGAGTCCCTTCTGTAACAATGTAATTCTCTTCTTGTCTCTGACCTACATTTAATGGTCTGAAAAGTTGACTTTGGGACCTTGTTTATACACTCATCTAAAGTGCCTCACGGTTCCAAGTTTTGACTCATAACAATTGTTTTTTTTGAGCCTGTTAAGATTGAAAACTTACACAATTAAATTAGTTTCCCTTAAGAATGGGGGAAATAATCCAAGTCCAATATATTGGCAACCAGTCCAACTGGTTGCTGGGAAAGGATGAGCTGATTGCACATTTCTGAAAACTAATTTATGCTAGAGTGCTCACAGCTTAATCTGTATCCCACCCAGGGTTGTGGGATACAGGTAGTGCCTGTATCTAGGTAATGCCTAGAGAGGACCCTAACTGAACCCTAAGGAATAAAGCTCTAATAGTAGACTTCTCGTATCCTTTAAAATTTTGTCAAGGATATCTGAGAGCCTTTGATGGGCCCTTCCAATCACTCTCTTCATGTAAACCATCTTTAAAGCTCTATTTCCACTTTCGTTTAGTTCATCTTCCCATTATGCCAATCACCATTTTCAATGAGTCAAATTGGTTCAAACTCAGCTAAAAGTCAAATACACAAAGAAGTAAGGACGATTTCTGTGCTAAAAGAGAGCTTCTGTGACAACCCTCAAGGAGGCCAGGAGACAAAATGCTTCTCTAAAGGCATCCAGGAGGAACAGCTAGTGAAAGTCCTGTATTCTCCCCCTCCTCACAAAAAGGCCTTTCTTTTTTCCCTCTTCAAATCCATTCCGCCTCCCACACAGAGAGGCAGGACTAGTGGCAAGTTTAAGCAGGAATGCAAATTGAGGGATGTGTACAGGAAGACAGAAATAGACTGTATAAAATGGCAGCCAGTGTGATCGCCTGGAAGGAGCTCAACTCAAACCTTTCCACTGAGAGCAAAGCAGCCCCTGTTTACATTTGTCCCTTGCATGGGCTGCTGGGATCAGGAGTCAGCATTTCAATGGTTTATAGCAACAGGACAACCCCTTGGAGGGCTGAAGGCCCACTTCTCACTGTACCTCTTGCCCAAACAAGTGGTAAGATCCACATCGAAGGGACAAGGACCTTAGCTGGACTGAACCTGCACGGTGAGATTTCCCAGTCCCAACGAACACCAGGCTTGCTGCAACTTGTACAAAGCCACCCCCAGCACAGGGTGCAGGAGAGAAGCTGCAGACATTTTGATCTCATTTTCTTCACATTTACAGTAGATCAAGGGTCATTTAACCAACACATGCTTGGAACAGAGAGTTTGGATGAATTTCATTTTCCGGTCACTGAAGGTTAGCCTTTTAAAAAATTCACTTACATTTTGGTTCCAAATTTTGTTAAAGAAAGAGTTTGAAAAGTAGGAAACAATTGTTGAATTATTGCAACATCTTTAGGATCATGTCTTTGCACTCTCCCAATCTAGCACAGGACTGGGCATACAGTGGGTTCACAGAAAAGTTATTTCTTTTAGTTTTCCAATGAATCGCCATTTTACTGTATTTTGTTCATGTGTGCGTGTCTACATAGCTGGACTCCTCTTTTTTTTCACATATATACAGCCTGAAGTACATCTGTTATTAACGTAATATCTTCAATTTCTTTAAATCGTTTCCTGTTTTGCTTATTATCTCTGTCATTAACAGTTACTGACCTAGGCCCTCATCCGGAACTCAAGGGCAGATGTGCATTCTTCTGGTCATTTTTGTGCTGAGGTTATGCTTTAGCCATCCAAATTCAGCTCAAAGTAGACAAACTACAGCAAGAGGAGAACACGGAGCCAAGAGAAGGGGAAGGGAAGAGAGACAGGGAGAGCCATCTGAAATGCTTGCTGGGCCATGGTTCAGAGAAAACTGCCTCCCTAGACTTGGCTGTCTTTCTAGGCCAGGCCTCTGTCAATAACACATTTATTGGCCATCCTGACTTCAGCCTCTGATTTGCCCAATTCAAATATACTTTTTCCAAGAAACAGCTCTCCTAGTCATGGCCCCTGACCATGACAAACAATGCTGTTGAAAGGTCCGAGTGAATGGGGCCATTTTCTCCAAATGAGTCACCACCACCTGGAAAGTTCTTGGAAAATGGAAGAGGCGCCAGAAGGCTAAAGACAAGGAAATGTTGTCCTACTTTTTGAAAAGAGAAAGAAGCATATCTCGGAAAATATAAACCAATAATTAACTTGATGTTGATATCCAGAAAAATACTGCAGAACGGCTATTAGAATATTGTTTGTGAGCACTCAAGAGAAATTATGATTGCTAGACACAAACAAGGGTTGACACAAGCCATTCCCAGCTACCTTTTCTTTTGATAAAATTACTAGGCATCTGTGGGGGGGGGTATAAAAATATAGTCTAAAAACCATATTTTGGGTACCGACTATGCGTCGGGCCAGGGTTGGCAAAATACTTCCTTCCTGAGCCCGTGGCAGAAATCTTTAATCCCTCACAACACTCTTTACAGCAGAGTTCCTACCCGATGCACACTCCTTCTCAGTAGGCAGTCACCATAGTTCACCTGCCATCCCAGACTCGTGGTCTGGAGAGGCAGATAATACATAAGACCCTTAACGAATTCATAAAATGGTAAAGTATGTTAGTTATTAAAATTATATTATATTATACACATGGCACCTGTCAACTCTGCTTCAAAGAGGATGAATGAGGGCTTAGTTACACTTCACAGAGGAGGTGACTTTAGAAATGGGTCTCAATAAATGAGCAAGAGTTCTCCAAGTAAAGGAGGAGAAATGCCATAATATATAAGCCTAAAGTTTTGGAAGTTAGGTCATGATTATACATTTGTTGGCAAATTGAAGAACGGGGCGGGGTTTAATGTCAGTATAATAAGCTGTAGCTTTACTTGAATAGCCCTCCCAAAAGAAGTGGATTGATGTTAAATGACAGAACCAAGATTATAGGAAAGTTTTTGGGGGGCACCCGGCTGGCTCAGTCGGTGGAGGCAAGCAACTCTTGATCTCAAGGTTGTGACTTCAAGCCCCCCGTTGGTTGTAGAGATTACTTAAAAATAAAATCTTAAAAAAAGATTTTAGAAAAATTTTTAAAAGGCACGACTTATGGGCCTAAAGCAAAGATTTCTAATGTTCTCTTGAGCTCCAGGAGAGATGATAAATAATGCACTTAATAAATGTAAAGTTCCACATTTAGATTTCTAAAAAATCAACTGTATACAATGGAGCAAGAAAGATATTAACAGGACCCCTAGGATTTTAGTTGATCCCAAGGTTAATAGGAGTCATTAAGGTGTGAGAGAAATAGTGAGGAATAGAGTGACATAGTGAAAAGATCTCTGGAATGGAAGTTAGGAGACCCAACTTTAGTTCTTTGTTTTCATTTTTTTATTTCATTTTTTTTTTTAATTTTAGAGAGAGAACAGGGGAAGGGCAGAGGGAAAGGAAGAGAGAATCTTAAGCAGGCTCCATGCTCAGTACAGAGCCCAATGTGGGGCTCGATCCCAAGACCCTGTGATCATGACCTGAGCTAAAATCAACCAACTGAGCCACCCAGGTACCCTGACCCAGGTTTAGTTCTATCTATTTCGCTAAGTCACTGTGTAACCTCAGTAAGTCACTTTTCCTCTCCGGGCTTCATTATCCTCTGAAGAAATTGGACTCAGTTCATGGTTTTCAAACTATGCTCTTCAGAACCTTGGGATGCTTCTTGGGCTACCTTGGGGAGCTAGAAGGAAGTTGAAATGAAGGTTCTGTAACCTCCCACCCTCCTTTCATTTCAACAAGAGAAATTCTACTCTTAAGTGTTTTAACAATTAGGATTTTGCCTAAGATTTCATTTTAGAAGAATTCCATTGCAAAAAAATCATACTTTAAAACCATATAGCCTTCACACTGCAACCTTACAGGACTTTGACAGAAGTGTTATGTGCAAATTAATAAAATTAGTTTCTCTATAGGTACTCTGCAATGGTCAGACAATATCTGAACTCTCTTCCAATCTGGGCACCATGTTTAGAGAGGGACATCGACAGAACAGAGTGCATTTAAAGGAAGATGACTCATGTGGCTCAGCTGGCTAAGTACCCAACTCTTGATTTTGGCTCAGGTCATGATCTCATGGTTCATGGGATTGAGCCCTGCATCGGGCTCCACACTGATAGCACAGAGCCTGCTTGTTATTCTCTCTCTCTCCCTCTCTCTCCCTCTCTCTCTGCCCCTTCCCTACTTGCTCTCTCTCTCTCTCTCTCTCTCTATCTCAAAATAAATTTAAAAAACTTAAAAAAAAAGAAATATGACTCAGGATGGGAAAGGTATGTATATTGAAGATAATAGAAGTCAAATCCTAGAAAACAGAAGATGTAGGGGGGTCCCAATCAACATATTTAAGTATTTGAAGGGCTATCCTGCAGAAGAATGATTTGCCTTATTCTGTTTGGCTCTAGAAAACTGAACTGGAACAACTGGCCAAAAAAAAAAAAAAATTCAGAACAGATTTTGACTCAACATAAGAAGGAACTTTCAAGCACATAGCCTTACAAAGTAATGAGCTTGCAATAAGAACAAAACAGGAGGTATACATTTTGCAAAATAGAAGAAAAAATTATCACGATTTTTTTAAATAGTGAGAGAGACAGTGAAACGTGAGTGGGGGAGGGGCAGAGAGAGAGGGAGACAAAGTCTCCAGCAGGCTCCACTCTGGCAGCAGAGAGCCTGATGCTGGGCTCGAACCCACGAAACCGTTGAGATCACGGTGTGAGCCAAAACCAAGAGGCAGATGCTCAGCCGACTGAGCTACCCAGGCACCCCATCACTATTTTCAATTAGCAATAACTGGGCATCAGATAAACCTCACTGGCTATAATACTGTCACTGTGCAGAGCTAAACCATCGCTATTCTCACACCGGATGATTGTTTACTCAGAAAACTGCAGAAAATGAACAAAAGATCCATGCACTCCAATAAGACAGTTCTGCAAGGTGGCCACATACAAGATCAACATACAAAATAATAGTGTTTTTATACTCCAGCAATAGTCAATTATTAAACAATTTTTAGGAAAAATATTCTATTCGCAAGTGCAAGAAAAATGATAAGATATCTAGAAATAAATCTCTAAGAAATGTATTGGACCTAGTTGGTGAAAACTACATGAGTCTTTATTGAGGAAAATCAAAGATATTTTCATTTCCAGTCTATTTTAAAGATGTCAGTTCTCCTTAAACTTAGATATACAATTCAAAGCAGTCCAAAAAAAAATCTCAGTAGCACTTTCATGAAAATTGACAATCTGTTTCTAAAGTTCATATGGAAGAGAAAATGTACAAGAATAATGCATGATATCTTGGGGGGAAAATTTTCCAAGTGGGGATTTACAGCATCAGACATCAAAATAAACTATAGGATTTAAAACAGGGTAGTATTATGCCAGGAACAGGTAGAAATAAGTCCTTAAAACAGAGATCATAGATGAAGAGAGGGTCAAAATGACACTTCTAATCGGTGGAGAATTAATTATTTTATAAACTGGGTTGCGATCTCGCCAATCTCTTTGGGAAAAAAAAAAGTAGACCTTCCCCATAGCTCACAGCAAACACAAAAAAAATAGAGATGAACATAAAAGGAAAAAACAGTAAGAATGTTTGAAGAAACAGAGAAAAATGTTTTTATCGTCCTTGGGTAAGGAAAACCTTCAACAAGATCCAAAACACAGAAGCCATAAAGTAAAAGAGTAATAAATTTCATTTTGCCAAACTAAAGGCTTTTAATTTAACCCTTTACAAAAAAATAAGTGGTAAATAAATCTAAAATACAAGCTAGGGGAGACTGGCTGGCTCAGTCAGTAGAGCATGAGACCCTTGAACATGGGGTTGTGAGTTCGAGCCCCATGTCGGGCTCTGTGCTGACAGCTCAGAGCCTGGAGCCTGCTTCTGATTCTATGTCTCCCTCTCTCTCTCTGCCCCTCCCTTGCTTGCACTCTGTCTCTCAAAACATAAAATAAAACGTTAAAAAAATTTTTTTTGAAGAAGTAAAATGGCCAAAATCTCGCTCACTCAATCTTTATCATATGAAGGCAATGCAAATTAAAGCAGCAATTACATATTATTTTTCCCTATCAGACTGGTAAAAATCTAAAAGATTCATAAATGTGCTGCTGAAGGATAAGAAAACAGCACTCTTTACCATTGTGGATAGGAGTAAACATTTATAAAGCCTTTTGGGAAAGAAAATTTGGCAGAATTTACCAAAAGAGAAAATACATCTGTGACCCAATAATTATCCTTCAAGGAATCTAATAGACAATGAATGTACAAAGATACTTATTGCAGTACTGTATGTAATTACAAAAACTGGAGCCAACCTACATATCCACCAACATGGAACAACATAATGAACTACAATATATTCATATTAGAGAATACCATGCAGCTGTTAAAAAGCATGCAGTGGAAATGTATGTACTCACATAGAAAGAGCTCCAAATGGCGCAAAAGCAGATTGTGGAAAAATGGAGATTGTGTGATCTTAGTTAACAAAAATAGACGTATTTGGGGTGCCTGGGTGGCTCAGTCAGTTAAGCCTCCGACTTCGGCTCAGGTCACGATCTTGCGGTTGGTGGGTTCGAGCCCTGAGTCAAGCTCTGTGCTGACGGCACAGGGCCTGGAGTCTGCTTCAGATTCTATGTCTCCCTCTCTCTCTGCCCCTTCCCCGCTCCCACTCTGTCTCTCCCTGTCTCAAAATAAAAAAAAAGTTAAGAAAAAAATTTTTAATGTGTTTTAAGAAGGCTAGAAGGGGGTCCCCTGGGTGGCTCAGTTGGTTGAGCATCCCACTCTTGATTTCGGCTCACGTCATGATCTCACAGTTCCTGAGATCAGGCCCCGCTTTGGGCTTTGCACTGAGAACGTGGAGGCTGCTTGGGATCCTCTCTCTCTGGCCCTCCCCTGTGCGTGTGTGCATGCATGCTTTCTCTCTCTCTCTCTCTCTCTCTCTCTCTCTCTCTCTCTCAAAACAAATAGCTTTAAAAATTAATAAATAAATAAATAAATAAATAAATAAATAAATAAATAAATAAACAAAAAGAGAAAGAAGGATATACACTGAACAGTTAACAATGGTCACCCCTGGAGGGAGAAAAGAGTGGAGAAGAGGAGAGAGGAGCACTTTCACATATCACTTAAAAATGATAACGGACTAATACATCATGTGTGTGCTTTTTCAAAAGACACCAAAAAGCAATAAGCTTCCTGTCTCTGAGATGTTCAAAGTTGAAAGGATCGCCTGTAAAAGGGAAATTGTCAGTACCTTTAAAATGGCTAGATGTCAAACTGTTACTTTCATTTCAACACACTTTTAAGTTTGGTTTTATTAATTTCACCTGAACTCCTACACTGGCATTATAAATCCAATCTTCGGGCCAATTGGGAACTATCTCCTTATAAAATGTGAAAAATAAAACTAATCCCAAATACCCAACTAAGCAAATAACAAAGTTAGTTTCCATCAAAGGCTCACCTGTCCCTTCTTGCTTCTTCTATAACTGGTTTTAAATCATCTGTACGTTTCATTTACAGTAAAATTTACAGCTACAATCTGCAATGCTAACCCACAGTTTATCCTTATCATAGCTGACTTGTTCTTGTTCCTGAATGAAAGATGGCAAACATAAGCATGAAAATGAAATTAGCGATACTCAAGCCAACGGCTTTATCTATGTCTTGAGTTTATGGGATTAGCAATGGTCTCTCTGGAAATCTCTCGGTTTGATGAATAAGACCTATTCCAGTTGGTAGCAACTGAGGAGCTGATGTGGGAAAAGCATTCATGCTTTCAGCTTACCCCTCATGTCTGCATCAAGATCCCGGGTCCTATAGAAGAGGCTGGGGATTCAGTTAAAGCCTTATTTTTGCTGTTGATGAACAGAGGTATTAAGATATTGCAAGAATTCTGGGCAATAGGTAAGAGGTCAGGAGAAGGATTGTGGGAAAAGAGGAGGGTTGAAAAGAGATTAAACGGGATGGTTGAGAAGAGATGGAGAAGGAGTCACTAGTTCTGCTCATAAGAATTCTCTTGAATCAAAGCTTGAGTCAAAGTTTGTTCAAAACACTACCTTTGCTCCGTTTCCGGCATCTTTGCCACACCCTTCGTCGTCTCCTTCCATGCCAATCTTCCTTGAGAGGCAAGGGGATACATTGGCAGAACCCTGGAGCAGTTATGATTCAAGAAATGCACCAGGATGTCCTTGTTTCAAATTCAGTGGAAATACAGGTCCTGAGCTAGTCAGTTGACCATCACCATCCCACAAATTGCTGGTACCGTTTGATCCCCAAGGCCCCAGGGAGCAAGATGGGCCTGTGCCTGCTAAGGAGCATCTCTCCCGGGAGGACAGTGACTTTGAGAGCACAGGAAACGATTAACTATCAAAGGCAAGCTTCATTCTCAGTCATTCCCAACCCTCCTCGATGAAAGTACTGTGGGCAGATTCAGAGGATGGCTGTGGCTGGGGACAGCCTTACGCAGACTCACGGGGCAAGATGTCTCCCAGGCGGGAGAGTAGAGAGGTGGTGAGATGCCCTACCCCTCACAAAGGCCTCTCCCCACCCTCCTGCCTGAACACCTGCCTTTCCTCCATTCTAAGAACATCAGAGCCACAGCTGTTTGTGCTTTTAGTCAATGAATTCTATTTTGCACGCATGCAGCAGACACCGAGTTAGGTGCTGGGGACACAGTGACGAACAAAAATAGACATGGTTCCTACTCCCATGTTACTTAAGGACCTGGCAGGAGAGACTGAAATTGACAAAGTAATCACCCAAACGTAAAATTACAACTGTCATAAGCCTACCAAGGTAAGAAACGTAGCTTACGTAGAAAGGAATATAATTTAGACTACTGGTCTACCTTATCCACCTCCCGGCCTGACCCCCCACTCATTTAGAAAAGAAGACCATCCATCACTATGGTTGTTGATGGTCAGGAAGAGTTTAACCTATTTAAATTCAGACAAAGGTGCAAAAGTCCCTGCTCTTCCCCTAACACCTCTTCTGGAACTAGTGAGAATGGTCCACACCACACCACAGACACAAGCCAACTGGGAGAGTAAGAAGGTGGAAGACGTCTTCCACTTGTGGGGCAGAAGGATGGCAATCCAGCAACATGTTGGTATCAGGGATTTGAAGCGCTTAATATCCACAGTCCCCCAACGGAGAGCAGGACCCCAAACGGACGGAGTGAGAGGATGTGTGGGATGGGGCAACCAAAATAGACAGAGGGGACCAGAAAGGCCAGACTGCATAAGGCCCAACTTGACCACAGCCATTCTGGCTAAGGGCCAGTTCTGGTTGGGTCTTTGGGGCCCCTGTCTTCTGATGCTGAAATTCACCAGGACTAAATCAATCATCTTCATCACCACAAAGAGGCATGGCTTACAGGTACCCCAGTTTCTTGAAGAAGGCTTCTATCTAGTTTTACTTATCTACTTTTATTCCTTAGCCGCTACCTATCAGACATTATTATATATTTTCCTTGCCGCCTCTCTTTCAGTGTATGCCTGCGGGGTGGGAAACTAGTGGATTCAACGACTTATTTGCAGTGGTCACAATTACCCAACCTCATCTTTAGTGTTCTCATGTGGGCTAGACAACAGATGTTCTTAATGAAGATTAACCGAAATTTAATGGTCCTAATTGCCATTTGCACGGACAGCAGATACCATTCAGTTCACACGCTGCCTTTCATGGCCCTTTATGCCTCATCACATATCAGATTTGCATTTGACTGGAGTGAATCTGACTGGCAGTACCTGCTGGCTGTTTAGTGTTAAGATGCGGGCAAAGCGAAGGCTCCCAGTGCAGGGAAACGTGGAGCAGTGGTCGTTTCCTAATACAGCTGCTTTCTTGGGTTCTCAGTAGTTTCTTGGGTTAGTTATTCTGTTCTGGGTGGGATTCAGAGTCTATCTTAGGTAGAAAGGACAGACAAGACGTCGGCTTCTGTGTTTTTACACCACCTAATCCTGCTCCCTTTTGTTCTTTTTTTAAAAACTTTTTTTTTAATGTTTGTTTATTTCTGAGACAGAGAGAGACAGAGCATGAGTGGGGGAGGGGCAGTGAGAGAGGGAGACACAGAATCCGCAGCAGGCTCCAGGCTCCAGGCTCTGAGTTGGCAGCACAGAGCCTGACGTGGGGCTCGAACTCACGAGCCGTGAGATCATGACCTGAGCCGAAGTCGGACGCTCAACCGACTGAGCCACCCAGGTGCCCCATTGTTCTTAAGAACTATTGGAAAGGCCTTATCATACAAAAGTCAGCAAGGGATGAGAACACCACGGTTCACAGAAGAGAGTATGTGACAGGTTCAACAAATACAGGCACAGGTACTCAACCTCATCAGTAACAAGGGGAATGCAGATTCAAAGCAAAGCAAGATGCTGTTTCACAACCACTTGATTGGCAAATGTGAAAAACAAAGTAAGCATTAGGTGTTGGTGAGGGTGTCAGAAAATTAAATATGTGAGCTCTTTGGAAGGCAATTGGTAGTAGTTGATAAAATTTTAACTTGTTTAATGTTTATTTATTTTTGAAACAGAGAGACAGAGCACGAGTTGGGGAGGGGCAGAGAGAGAGGGAGACACAGAAGCTGAAGCAGGCTCCAGGCTCCAAGCTGTCAGCACAGAGCCCGACGCGGGGCTCGAACTCATGAACCGCGAGATCATGACCTGAGCCGAAGTCAGCTGCTTAACTGGCTGAGCCACCCAGGTGCCCCAGTAGTTGATAAAATTTTAAATGTGTGTTTTCCATAACCCCCAAATTTTCATTCCCATATCTACAAGTACGTGCAAGCATTCGTTGTGAGGTCGTGAAAGCAACCTCAGGTCCATCAGCAGGGAATAGATAAACTGCAAAATACTATGAAGCCAAAAAAAAGTAATGAGATAGTATATGTGTTCCATAGCTGTACATAATACGTGGATAAATGTGTAGACACAGTTCTGAAAGGTCATATCCACAAACTGATTACTTCTGGGAAGGGGACAGAGGTGGGAGAAGCCAGACCAGTCAAAGAATTTCTTCAGTCTCGTCTGTAATTCTGTACTATTTTGCCAGCAGCATGTGTTCCCATATTATTTAGGTGAAAATTAATTGAAACTAAAGGCAACACAGTTATATTAGAAAATGTGCAAAGCAGCACAAGGGGACAAAAGATGCCACCGAGACACTCTCCATTATAGCTACAATGTGTACCCTTCCAGTCTGTTTTCATCTGCTTCTTTTATGTGGTTGTGATCTAGAACTTATATCTCTCTTTAACACGGGGTTATTCAACATTGGCACCACTGACATTTTGAGTTGGATAATTCTTCATTGTGCGGAGCTGGCCTGTGCATTGTAGGATACTTGGCAGCATCCCGGGCCACTACCCACTGGACAACAGGAGCATCCCCACAGTTATGACAATTAAAAATGTCTCCGGACGTTGTTAAGTGTCCTCTGGAAAGCCTGCCGTTGGTTGAGAACCATTGGTTGAATACATCATCGGCATAATGTCATGATATGAATCTTCATAACCTATCTGTGTTTCCAAATTTAATGCTAGTGTTGTCTTCTGTTTTAGTTTCAGATCCTGGTCTGTGGATCTCAGTGACGGCCTTGATAACCTGACCTTGCTTTCTCATTGTTCCTCTTCTAGGTTAGTTGGTTTGGAATTCCTCAGCCCAGAACTGTAGTCTGACTTATCACCAGTAAGGCAAGTATACAATAAGAGCCAGGCCTCTTTCCCCTGACATCTATGGGCTAATGTTCACATCATGAGTCAGGGAAGAAGGATAGTAATCAGGAAACCTAATAAGGCTACAGAAAGTTATCAGTCCAGTGACACAGCTGTGGATCAAAGCCACAAAGCTAAAGGCCAAGGCCAAGAAGAGGAAGCCAATTAGATCTTACCCCAGATCAGCTCTCAGAATAATCAAAAGCATGGTTGCTTGGCTAACAATGCTTCCCTCTTCCCTGACTGCTTTATGTAGACATTGTCTAGGCTCCGGGGGGCACAGTCAATCCAGAGGGCAGTCATAGGCCACAGAAGGGATGGCATTTGCCTGCTGAGGTCAAGAGACAGAGATGCTCAAATTCCAAAGTGACAAGGAGAGGTTAGCGCCAGATGTCAGTCTCATTCTTTAAGGAAACATTTACTGGCCACCACATGCCGAACGATGTGCTAGGTGCTGAGGATGCCAAGATGATTCTAGAATGATTTAGTCTAAAATCTCCTTACCACAAAGTCACCAGAGAAGAGCATTTCTCAGGAATCAAAATGTAAAGGCGGTGAGAATGCTCCTCATTTTGAGCACTTCATTAGGCCACGTATCCCTATCCATGTCTGTGCCCTCAGGATTTCACTTTGCGTCTCACAGCATATGGAGAATGAAAAGTGCATTGCCATGTTCTGTGGCTCTGAGACCCCAGTTCGAGGAGAGGACTGAGTTCATTTCCAGAGCATGGGAGGGGGTGGTATCAAATTTCACCATGTGAACTTGCAACATGGAAATTCGAATTTCCTGCTCCCTAATCTCCAAAAATGTTCATCTGGCCCAGGTTTCTGCAGCTCTAAGCTAAGTTGGAGGTACCCTCTCATGCGTCACTGTCTGGCCCCTCACTCCCCGGTGCCCTGAGGGAGCGGAGAGAGGTCGAGCACTTTATTTCCCCGGGGTGGGGGGGGGGTGCTGGATCACTTCCCTGCCTGCCCATCTGGCCTTTTCCTGACGAGATGTTCTGTGACAATTGGAGATCTGCAGACACAAGGAAAATGGAGCCAAGTGAGACCAGCCCTGGTGTGAAATCTGGAGGGATGAAAAAATCTCTTCTTAGAAGGAAAGGGAGCATTGCAGGATAGCATTATGCCTTATAAATATCCCACTGTTCTCTGAAGAAAGAGATGAGTTCAACCAGAGAAGTTTCCACAATGCTTTCTTGAAAATTGGGGTTTTTATGGCAACCAGGGTCAGTCACTGGCCAAATGCCAGACGACCTCCAATTGGCATCCAATAGAGATAATTCCTCACTCTGAAATACATGTGTAATAACTCTACTGAATACCTATCCCCTTTGTCTTCCTGTAGAATGTCCTTTGTCCTCGGTTTCTCTGGCACTAATAACACCCAAGGGAGTGACAAATTACAAATGATGTGCTGAGTAGTAGGACAGTCAGTGGCCCCTTGGGGCAGATCCACCATCCTGGGTTCCAGTGATAGCCCCGTCTCGATTTATATTTGCAAGTCCAGGACTTGCGGCTCATAGTCACAGGCAGGGGAAGCCTAGAGCAAAACTTAAAAAAAAAAAAGGACCAGTTTGTTTTGCTAGCCCCCAACCTTCTAGCTGGCATGCCCTTCCCCCATTGGTGGGCCATTTTCTCCCCCACGCTGGCCAAACCATCATGCCCCACTCCTTAGAGCCTTCCTTTGTAGCAAGATATAAACACTGATACTAGCCAAATATGCTATTTTCCCTCCCATGGCATTTCAAGCCATACGCTGGAGGGTGGGAGAAGATGTCTTTACTATGTTTGAAACTGTACCACTTGGATGTTCGGCTAGCATGAGCTAAGCCCCAGGAACAGGGGCCCCAGGTCCTAGGCCCTGCCATTTCTGTTTTTTAAAGAGATTTATTGAAGTAGCCCTGCCATTTATGCTCCAGTTGTGCCATACCGACCTACCGAAATTACAGTGGGTTCGTGGAAAGCCACATGTGGAGAGACAAGGGTTCTCCTTCTGTGGCTTTGGAGCCTTTGGCCACAGGGCTATATGAGATAATTGTGGTTTTAAAATCACCTCTTCCAAAACCAGAGTCTCCATTTCAATGGAAAAAAATCCATTTTTCTCAGGCCTCAGGTCTTACAGCTCTTTGTAGAAAGCAACAATGGTCCCAGTGGCTTGATCTAATTTAAAAAGCTTCCAGAACCATGGGGACAGTGCCAAATCCTATGCTTTATTAATGATGCCATGGTTATTTCATCTTAGGGGACCTGGCTCTCTTTCTTCACTGCATCCAAATATTTCCTGGCTGTTTTTCCAAGCAATGAATCTAACGTTGAACAACTTGATAACAGTTGGGATCGCTGGCAGATGGATTCCAAAAAAGTAGAAATGGGTTTATGGAGTTGAAAAATTACAGAAAATTCTCCATTCCTGCCCTGTATTTCCTGTTTCAATGATTCCTTTCCTGTTGATGGGACCATCTCTTTCCCGCTCCCATGTGGTACTCCAGGGCCTCCCCAAATATCTCTTAAACTAACCTGTGTCTCCTCATTTGATCCACATATTTAGACATTTTGATAATAGCTCTATGGAGATGTAACTCACATGCTATACAATTCACTCATTTAAACTGTACAGTTCAGTGGGTTTTAGTGTATTCACAGAGTTGTGCAACCATCACGACCATCAATTTCAGGACACTTTTATCACTCCAAAAAGGAACCTCATACCCATCAGCAGTCACTCCCCATTTCCCTCCAATCTCTCCAGCCCGAGGCAACCAACCTGTCTACTCTCTCTTTACATAGTAATCCACACGTTTTAACAGGAACCTTTAGAAAACCCGCACTATCCAAGGTGATAGTCCTCAAAAAGGTGCTTTCAGGTTCTGTGGCAGGCCCCCGAAAGGGAACTTGGAGAACAGTGGCAATACGGGCACACCTTAAATCCCATAATCTAGTAGCACACATTTTCAAGAGTCAAAGGTAGTGTGGGAAGGCATACACTGCCCGCCTATTAACCCAATACTACTGGATGATTCCCCTCTTCGGCCCAGTTCCTTCTCCTAGGGCTTAAATCTTCAGTTCTTACCACAAAGCGTCCTTTCTGACCAAAGAACAGGTAACGTGTCACCCCCTGCCCCCGTACATACCACACTCATCCTGCCCTGTAGATTTCTAACTTTGAACAAAGAAGAGTGAAAACACGCAACTATTAAGTGACCTTGCTGTCATCCAGGGGATCGGCAGAACACTCTGGGAGTAGGCATCCCTTTTAGTGGTACCCGTTCAAATGGGAAGCTGATGAAGGGCAGTATTTTTTTCTAGCCTTGAAAGGGTCCAAAACAGTGTTCTTCCCTAGCAGGTACCTTGCCTTGCTGCTCTAGCAGTTATCTAAAGAGCTATAGATAACTTGTCAATTGGTTCAACAAACATGTTTCAGGCATCTGCTTTGAGCCAGGCACTGTGCTGGGTACCAAGCATACGAAAATATTCAAGACAGCTTCTGCAAACCCAGCCTCGGTGCACCTGGCTTCTACTAAAAACTCTGCTTATTCTCCATAAAGGAATCCCGGAGTAAATGCACCTCTCTATCTGGCTATGCTTAGCTCCTGACGTTCTCATCCAAGTTAATCTTTGTTTAAAGGCTTCAATGACCCTGATAATTGCAAGAAACACATTAATCTGTTTTCAGCGATTACTGTTTAGTAGTTTCTCAGAATAACCAAACCTTGAGCAGAGCCTTGAGAAGATAGAACTCCAGATAGGCAGGATCTAGTGGAGGGATAAAGAGGGAAGTTATAGATCCTAGTTACTCAGTGTGTGGTCCACGGACCAGTAGCATGGGGATCACCTAAAGGCTTGTCAGAGACACAGAATCTCAGGGGCATCTGGGTGGCTCAGTAGGTTAAGCGTCCAATTCTTTTTAACATTTTTTAAAGCTTATTTATTTGAGAGACAGAGACAGAGAGAGAAGTGGAGGGGCAGAGAGTGAGAGGGAAAGAGAAAATCCCAAGAAGGCTCCACACTCTCAACTCAGAGCCCGAGATGGGCCCAATCCCGTGAACCGCGAGATCATGACTTGAGCCAAAATCAAGAGTCAGACACGCAACTGACTGAGCCACCCTGGTGCCCCAAGTGTCTGACTCTTGATCTCAGCTCAGGTCTTGATCTCACAATTGTGAGTTCAAGCCCCATGTTGGGCTCTATGCTGGGCGTGAAGCCTACTTTGAAAAAAAACAAAAATGTAGACGCGCCTGGGTGGCTCAGTGGGTTAAGGGTCTGATTCTTGGTTTCAGCTCAGGTCAGGATCTCCCAGTGCGTGAGTTCAAGCCCCACATTGGGCTCTGTGCTGACAGCACAGAGCCTGCTCGGAATTTTCTCTCTCTCCCTCTCTCTGTGTTCTTCCCCGCTTATCCTCTCTCTCTCTCTCAAAACTAAATAAATAAACATTTTAAAAAATGCAGAATCCCAGACTTCCGGAGTCAAAAACTGTGCTTTAACAAGATCCCTAGGTGACTCAAAGGCACTTCACAGAAGCACTGGTCTGTAGCAAGGCTTCTCCACTTTGGCACTACTGACGTTGGGGGATGGATAATTCTTTCTTAGCAAGGGCTGGGGGAACTAGCCTGTGCGTCGTAGTATGTTTAGTCAGATTCTGGCCTCTACCTACTGGATGCCAGGAGCACCCCTCTCCACAAGTTGTGGCAACCAAAATGTCTTCAGACGCAGACCAGTCTTTACTAATTTTTAGTCACTGGAGTATCACCTTCATAATTTTTGCCATCTCCACATAAACTTGTTTAAAAATGACCTTTGGGGTGCCTGGGTGGCTCAGTCAGTTAGGTGTCCGACCTCGGCTTAGGTCATGATCTCGCGGTTTGTGGGTCCAAGCTCCAAGTCGGGCTCTGTGCTGACAGCTCGGAGCCTGGAGCCTGCTTCGGATTCTGTGTCTCCCTCTCTCCCTCTGCCCCTCCCCTGCTCTCTCTCTCTCTCTCTCTCTCTCAAAAATAAATAAAACGTAAAAAAAATTTTTAATGACCTTTTTTTTGGCCTACAGAAATCAGCCTCATCCTAGGCAAAGCAAACATAACTATTGGCACTTGAAATGCTTATCGAGGAAGCTCATTAAAAAAAATCACGTGCCACAGGTAGAATGGCTACCATATTTTGGAGAACCCTGGCCCAGAGTATAGTCCTGGAGTAGGGCAGGCCCAAGCCATGGGAAGAATCTGGGTTGCCAAGAATGTTAACAGAATATGTGATGCTTGGAGGTAGAGCAGAGCCATTAAAAGCAAATTTATTTTTCTGCCCAACTTTATTTCTGGCCAGGCCACGTTACCAGGTTTGGGTATTGGGACATTACAGCTACCTGCACTTTGGAGACTCCGGGAGTAGCCATTTTGACTTAATCTAGCATATGGCTCTAATTTCATGCCCCTCACTCTGAACTACTGGTGACGGCACCGATTCCCAAAATGATTCCACTCTAGTCTGACACAGATTTCACATAACCCTTCTCTTGGCCATATGTCAGTCTAATTAAAGAGTCCCTGCTTCTCCTGGCAGAGAGGGCTTCCAAATGCAGGGGAGAAACAATCCCTTGGATGAGTTACATCAATGAGAAAAAGATGATGAAGCAGCTGAATCAGTAGGCTGTGACCCCTGGCACACTGATTGCAGAAGGAACTATTTCTATGTGACTTTACTTATGGGTCATTTACAGCATGAATTCTTTCCTACATATGAGCCATTACAGATCTATGGCACCTTGGTAGGGATGAGAGAGGCAGAGAGAAAGAGATCTCTCTATGATCTCTCTCTCCTAAGGAGGGTTGGCAGAAAATACATGGTAAGCGCTCCTAGGGGAGCCCACAAGCTGAAACTGAGATATCCTGGGGGCTTCTGCTCCCCTTGCGGAAACCGAAATAATGCTTGTTTGATAACACAATCCCAGACCAGCTCCTTACAAGCAAGAGGTAACAAGACAGAAACTAAAATCCAGGCAAGCTTGAGCTCTCTCTTCCATTATTCCATACCGTGTATTTAGCTCTAGCTGTCTGGCCAACCAATCAGCCAAAAGACGAGTGTCTGCCTTTCCGGGAGCTGCAAAGTAGAGGTCTAGGTCGGGCAGAACCTGGGGCAATAATCTGTTGGCTGGGCGTGGGTGGAAGAGGGATGTGGCTTCCACTTATGATTTAGCTGACACTGTTTATTGCAATTCTTCCCAGTGCTGCTATCAGCTAGAGGAAATATTTGAGGCTAGGGGAAGAGGGTAGGAAGTAGAGATGTATGCATGAGAAGGATGGTTGGCCTACCATTGACTGGCATGTCATCAGGACACTTTCATTCTGGGACCCAGGGGCACTTATTGTGAACTGGCTTTGAGAGCCCAGAGTACACTATGTTGTTTTAAAGACCCTTAGGATCACCCGGAAAGCTTTTTTAAAAACTCATACCTGGGTTGGGGGACACCTGGGCGGCTCAGTTAGCAAAGCCTTCGACTCTTGATTTTGGCCCAGGTCATGATCTCATCGTTCGTGAGATAGACCCTGCCCGCCCCCCTGTCGGGCTCAGTGCTGACAGCATGGGGCCTGCTTGGGATTCTCTCTCTCCCTCTCTCTCTCTGCCCCTTCCTCGCTCTCACTCTCACTCTCAAATAAATAGGCTTAAAAAAAAAAAACAACACCTCATGCCTGAGTCCTATTCCAGACTAATTTGTTTCCGAAACTCTGAGGGGATCGCAGGAATCAGTATTTTTAAAAAGCTCCCCCAGCGATTCTCATTTCTTTTCCCAACATTTTATTATGAGCATTTTCAAACATAGAGTAAAAGTCTGTATCACCCTTACTCTACAATTAGCATTTGCTATACTGCTTTATCACCTATCCCTCTATCCACCCATGTCAGTTTTTGATACATTTCAATAAAGGTTGTAGACATCTGCACATTTCACCCTTAAACACTTCTGCAGGCATATAATTAATTTGAGTTCAACATTTGTTTAAGGTTTCTTTTCTTAGATAACACTTACATATAGTGAAATGCATAAATTGTAAGTGTACCATTGGATGAGTTTTGACAAGTGCATACACCTGTATGATACAACCCCTTATCAAGACGTTAAAAAATCCCCTCATGCATCCTCACAGTAAACACCCACCCACCCCCACCCCTGAGAGGCCATCGCAATCAGTAGTCTGTTCTGATTTCTTCCAGATGATTCCAACTTGCAGCCAGGGTGAAGAGCCCCTTAAAGAGAGGTAGCAGAGCTTGTTGGTTAGCAGCTCCGGAGTCAGCTACACTGAGGCCAAGTCCAGCTCAACCAACTGTTATTTGTGTGATTTTAGGCAAGTTAACTTCTGTGAACCCAAGTTTCCTCTCCTATAAAAGAGGGATCATAATAGCACCTGATACACCAGGTTGATTGGGAGACTTAAATGAGAGGACATAAATAACTTAGTAATAAAGTTAACGTTTATTAAGTGCTTACCATTTGCTAGGCACTAAGCTAATCACATGGGTTATCTCGTCTAATCCTCCCTACTGTTACGATCCCCAAGACAGATAGGGAAAGAGGCTTAAAAAGGGTAAGTACCTTGCCCCAAATCACACAGCTAATAATTGGAAGAGCTAGAATATAATCCCAAAGTGGTTTGATTCTAAGATCACACTTCCACACTGCTAACTACCACACTTCTTTTTCTATGCCTAACACACACAGTAAGAGCTCAAAAATGCCATATATTGACTACATGCATATTGTATTTTATATATAGTATTATATATGTAACGTGTACAATCATATATTTTCGCATACCTATTATTTATATAACTTGTTCAGTTATAAAGTCCAAATGAAGATGTGGGACCTCCGACACGAAGCTTTAAAGTCACAACAGACCACGGTTACTGCTCTACACCTTGGCGGTGAGCATATATATCTATGGTGTTCTTAACAATGCCCATTCCGTCGTGACTGAAAAACGCCAGCACTGAGACCAGCCACCGTGCTGACCAACACACAAAGCTCCCAGTGACAACAGCCCTTTGGAAGAAACAACTATGGGAAGCGCGTTTTTCCCATTAACACATTCAGCTCCCTGGCGCTCCCTTCTGCAGCTGCACTGCAGTCACTCAGACAAAGGACTTGCCGGAAAATCAGTTACATCATCGGCTTCAGCTCTGACAGACTTGCCAGCAGCAGCATGATTAACATCTCCACAGAACCAGGGAATGGGCAGGGCTCACTCAAGCTACATTATGTTACTCTTCCCCCTAACGAAAATCCCATTAAATCGGACAATTATCCACACCCCATTCGAGGTGGCTGTTTATGCACATCAGCATTCATTTTCTTCCTAAATAAGGCGGCATCACACAGAGCCATCTTAGCCTTCAGTCTCCCTTTATTGGGCCGCTCATTTCTAACAGCCTGCCCTCAAAGGATAGATGACACTGGTTTGGCTGGCAAAGGAAAGAGTGGCAAGCTCTAGGCAGGGCAGCAGATGGGTGTCTAGTAGTAAACTCTGTAGCTGAGCCTTAAGAGGAAGTGTTGGTGACAGCTGAAAACAGAACAGTACTTCTTTTATCACCATCAGGAAACCTACAAATGACTGGTAAATCAATTTCAAAGCTTTGGAAGCTCAGTTCAGCAGGCAGCCAGCAAAGAGAGTGGGAAGAAGGGTGGCTGAGCCTTCAAGCTCAGTGACTCCTTTGGAATCTCAGACGGCTAGGCTTTTTAAAAATCGTGTGAAAGCTATTAGGGACCCTTCCACCAGGGAAGGGAACTAGCTGGCAGTTCAGCTAAACAAGAGCCTGGGGTTATGATGGAGTCAGTAATCAAGGGATTCTTTCCAATAGAGGAAAGCTGGTAACACAATGCAATGAAATGAGTTTCTCTGTTAGGAAGGTCAGTGTTCCATTATCACAACACCCGTGGAGTTAATGTCCCCAGAGTAATCACTACTACTATTTGATGCTATCAGCTACTGGACTTGTGGGCAAAACAAAGCAAGGCTGGCCTTTCTATCATTATCCTTCTAGCCCCGGAGGGTCTGAGCATCCCATTTAGGCATAGAGCTGTAGGAACAGAGGGAACAAGTTCAAACCACAAGAAATCGCATCCCTGGTCCCTGATTCCACAGAAAAGACATTTGTGTGAATATTAACCGGCAATGACTTGCCCAGTGCTATAGGAGATTCTGCCTTGTGGATACTTAGGAGTCAACTTAAGGAGTCAAATATCTTACGGATTGCCCTGGTCCTCGTTTAGGGTTCTTGGTACACACAAAAATGTGTTTGCTGAGCCAGGAAATGGGAAGAATTGATTGTATTTATTCTTGTTTCTAGGAATAATTGCAGTTCCAGCCACACATCTGTCATATATGCTAAGACCTAACATTAAAGGGGCACCTGGGTGGCTCAGTCGTTTAAGCGTCTCTTGGTTTTGGCTCCGGTCATGATCTCATGGTTTCATGAGTTCGAGTCCTGCATTGGGCTCTGTGCTGATGGCTCAGAGCCTGCTTGGGATTCTCTCTCTCTCTCTTTCAATGCCCCTCCCTGCTCACATTGTCTTTGTCTCTCTCAAAAATAAACTTAAAAAAAAAAAATAAGACATAACATTATGTAGCATCTACTCCTGGCCAAAAAGGTCTGATCCACCATGCATGGCCCAAGTGAATCCAAGTCCCCTCAGAAGTGGAGTAAAACATTTTTAAAAAATCAATAATTTTAATAGATGCCATTTTTGAGTGCCTAGTCTGCACCAGGCACTTTATAAGAGCTATATCTAATTATCACAAGAACTTTGTGAAGTAGGGAGCGTCTGGCAAATAGTAACTACTCAGTAAATAGTGCCTATTAACTATCATTGTATCTATCCATTTTACAGATGATAAAACTGAGGCTCAATGAGGCTTATTAACCTACTCAGGTCACAATCTATAATTAAATATGACAGTTCAAAGAGATCTGGAGTTGGATACATTCCTGCCTTGTTCTCTCCTAGACAAATCCAGTCTCCTCAGAGTAATAGCTGTGGGCTCCCCACATCTGTTCTTTTCCTACTTTAATCCCCTAAGTGATTGTGGACTCCATAAAATTACAGACCTTCCTTGCTTTACAGTGAGGTTATGCCTTGATAAGCCTATTGTAAGTTGAAAACATCTACTGTAAGTACAAAACGCATTTAATACACCTACCCTACTGGGCATCATAGCTTGGCCTAACCTACCTTAAATGTGCTCAGAACCCTTCAATGAGCCTACAGTTGGGCAAAATCATCTAACATAAGGCTTATTTTATAATAAAGTGTTGAATATTTCATGTAATTTATCAAATTCTGTACTGAAAGTGAAAAACAGAATGGTTGTAAATGTAGTGGTAGTTTACCCTCATGTTCACGTGGCTGACTAGGAGTCACAAGAGACTATCGTACCACATATCGCTAGCCTGGGAAAATATCAAACTTTAAAACAAGAAGTACAGTTCCTACTGAATTCATCTGACTTTTGGACAGTTGTAAAGCTGAAAAATCATAAGTCAAACCATTGTAATTTGAGGCCATCTGTACACCTAAATTTGAGAGTAGGTGTCTATGCAGATGAACACATAAAAGTTTGCTCCAGAAGTTATGAAAGTAGAGCTCATTCCATGACAAGAACCCCAAAGGAGGTAAAGAAAGCCAAGGCTCAATATGCAAGGCTGGAAGGAATGTCAGAGTTAAGCTAATCCCTTCTAATTATCTGGGTCCCACTATCCACCCACTTGAGCATAGCCCAGAGTAGATTTAAAAAGCTTTCTGCGAGTAACCTAGGCAGTGCTCTTGGGTTTTCTTACCATTATGGTTGCTTGGTGGTTAAGATGATTTGTTAGTCCTACTGTAGGCCCTTGATGGCTAACTTTATACCTTAGTGTTCTCCCCATTCATTCATAATTACAGGACAGCATCAGGGGAATGATCTATTGCTTTTAAGTGAACACACAGTTTACATAGAGCCCTCTGTGTCAGAATAAAATATAGTTACCCAAGGTAGGAGTACCAGGAAAGCACTAGAGAAAGGCACTGGCCTATAAAATAATATAATTGTCCTGGTTCACCTTAACTAACTTGCATAATGTGATTGCCAAATTCCGTAAGTTGTCTCCAGTGGGAGGTGAAACAGGTCAGGCTGCTACAACCATCCAACTTCCTCTCCTTTTGCGTGCGTTTCTCACAAAGATTTCCAAGGTTAGGTTGGACAACCACATTCAGCACCATGGACAACACCATCGGATGCCAGTTACTGTGAGAAACCAGCACATTAGCTCCCTGAGCTTCTCTTGATTCTGCGTCCCCTCCTTTAGTAATCAGATATTTATGAGGACAGTGGGGTGGGGTTCTCTACTGTTCTATAGGAAGATCAGAAATGGGACAGGGGAGGGGATTTTGGAAACAGAGTTTAGGGGAAAAAATCACGTGGAGGGCTTGTTAAAACTGATTGCAAGGCCCTAACCCCAGAGTTTCTGATTCAGAAGGGGGGCCTCGTAATCTGCATTTCTAAGAAGTTCCCAGGTGATGCTGATGCTGCTGATGGGGGAGGGGACACACTTTGAAAACCATGCTCTAATAAAACCCCTTTAGGGCATAGAAAAAGGCAACAAGGGCATAAAATAGCAATGACTTGTCCAAGATCACACAGCTGGTTAATACTCCATCCATCCATCGAGTCCTCCAACCCAGGCCTCCTGATTTCCAATCATTAACACAGAGCACCACGCTAGTCACTAGACTAGCATCCGATGGATAACTATAAGGAAAGGTGACAGCAATAGAAATGGATTCAGCCTTTTCTTTGTGTGACTCTATACACAACTCCCTCCAACTTTAGCTTCTAGCATACCAAGCCAGGGCTGAGGCTTAATCCTCCATAACAGCACCGGAACCGGGTCCGCCCATATTTCTACTTCTCTGTTGGCATCAATCCCACGCAAAATTCACACCAAATTGACTGCAAACTAGGTAAGGTTGCCAGATTTAGCAAATACACATTTCAGATGCCCCATTCAATTTCAATTTCTCATCATTTATCTGCAACTCAAATTTAACTTGGTGTTGTGTAATCGGGCGACTCGAATCCTAGGAAACTGCTGGTCAATTTGAAGAAAGGGAGTCAACTTCTTAGCTCATGTTTCAGCTATGCCCTCCCCCACCCAGATGCTAAAGAGACTAAAGAACACCTGACCCCTCTACCACCCTCCTCCACCTGCAGCCTGCCAGGCTTGCTGTGGCTCTATTGAGCCAGAGTAGAAAGGCTGTGATTTGAAGAGCAGCAAAAAAGCAGCAGCAGCTGAACTAGTATCCTCCAGCATTTCTCATTTCTATGAAAAGTTTGATTCGGGTTCCATGCCCTGTGATTAACCAAAACAAGAGGAAGACAAATAAAAATTCTGTACAGCTGTTTCACACTGACAGACCTGACCTACCCAGCTGAGGGTTCTTTGTGCTGGGAAATTGTTACCTAGCAACCAAGCCTTGCAGCTGCCAGACTCCAAACACTGAAAGCATGACTTACAGAAAAGAAGCCAGGAGAAGAAGGGTGGGGTGGGGACTGCATCAATCTGAGCTTTGTCTTGGGGTCTAATACCATATTCCAGTAAGAGACGATAAGCAGGAATTGAAGTCCCCTTCCTGTTTCGATTCAATTGCCAAGTCAGGCTGGTTGGGCTCAGCTTCCTGTCACCTCCACCTGCTCTAGCAGTCACCCTGGGGTGTGAAAATGGTAGGGTTGAGGGAAGAGTGGGAATAAAGATGCTTCCCAGAGATGTCAAATATTCTGTTTGATGCACATGGCTTTTATCCTTTGACAATGGAGCACATCTCTAATCTTCAATACACATCTTTAATAATTGGGCATTTCTTTTCTCCTCTCCCTCCTCCTCCATCTCTTCTTCTTCTTCCTCTTCCTCATCTTTTTCCTCCTCCTCCTCCTCCTCCTCCTCCTCCTCCTCCTCCCCCTCCCCTTCCCCCTTCCCCTTCCCCCTTTCTCCTTCTTCTTTTCTTCTTCCTCTGCTGCTGCAGCTTTTCTCTCTCTCTCTCACTCTCTCTCTCCGTCTCTGCCTCTCCCTTTTTCTTTCTCTCACTTAAAAGAAATACAGAGAGAGGGACCTACTATCTGTATTTTTTTAATGCCCCACGCGTTAAGCACTTAGCAGTGCTGCAAAAGGTGAAAAATCAGCTCAGTGGATTTCAAACATTAGCACTCGTGTGAACATTTCACAGGGTCCTGAGACCCACCCCACTAGCAAATCTGATTTAGTAGGCTGGGAGTGGGGTCCAGGAAATCGGCATTTCTAACAACCTCCCCACAAGAATGGGGTCTAGGTGCAACACTGCAAAAGGCTGGTGTATGGTACCTTTTGTCCTAAAGTGGTTTTAAAAAAAAAAAAAACTTTTGTCCAATCAAATAATACTCTTCATACCACACCACCAATTTCTCCTAACAGGTAGCTTCACCTTCCACCTTCATCTAATCATGTAGTGGCCCAGTTTCTGACTCTGGGCATGGAGAGCATCCTCAGGAGGCATCACTAGCTTCCTCTACTACTATATCCACAGCCATCTGTCTACTAAGCCTCCATTTTTTCTCGGTCTCCAAGTGCAGTGACTTGAAACAAGGTTGGAATGGACCGCACTGCCCACTTAGACACTTCATGTTGGTTACGTTGTTCTTGGGTTATTCAGCCCACAGCCCTTTAAGCTACGGCAAACGCACAAATTCAGATGCAAAACAAAGAGGCCGCCTCCTACCTCCATCTCAGCTGCCCCATGCCTTTCTTGCGGCAAGTTTGCGTGGTAGCTTGCTGTTGTGGTATGACAATTTTAGCAGCTTAACATAACTTCCATTCATTAGCTCACAGTTTCCTGGGATGTGGAGTCCCCACGCAACTTCACTGGGTCCTCTGCTCAGAGTTACACACGGCCCGCCGTCGAGCTATCAGCCATATTGCAGTTCTCACGTGGGCTTAGGGTTCCCTTCCAAGCTCATTCAGGTTGTCATCAGAATTCAGTTTCTTACAAGAATGAGGTCCTTGTTTTCTTGCTGACCGTCAGCCAAGGGCCACTCCCAGTTCCTAGAAGCTACCCACTCACGGGTACATTCACATGGCAAGTTTACTTCTTCTTCACAAGCAGGACAAAATCTTCTGATGTCTCCTATCTCTGATATCTGGTCCCTGTTTAATATGTTTACTTCAGTCCTATTATTCCATGTGACCACTTGGAGGTTTTGGGTTTAACATTTAAAACAAGGGCGTACCTGGATGGCTCAGTCGGTTAAGCGCCCGACTTTGGCTCAGGTCATGATGTCACAGTTTGTGAGTTCAAGTCCTGTGTCAAGCTCTCTGCTGTCAGCGCAGAACCCACCTCTGATTTTCTGCCCCCCTCTTTCTCTTCCCCTCCCCCGCACTCTCTCTCTATCCCTCTCTCTCAAAAATAAACATTTTTTAAAAATGGAAAAAAATAAAATTTAAAACAAGGAAGCATTGCAAACTGTGATACATAATTTCTTAGTAGATAGGCACACACTGTAATTCATACATGAACTATATTACTGAATCCGAATATCTTAAAATAGAAACTTTAAAAAAAATAACAGCTTTATGTAGGTATAATTCACGTATCCTATAATTCATCTATTTAAAGTGTTCCAACCCATGCATTGGGTTTTTAGAATATTCAGAGTTGCACAACTATCACCACATCAATTTTAAAACATTCTTGTCACCTCAAAAAAGAAACCCCATCCGTTTAGTAAAGTTTTCATGGGAATGTTCAGGAAGGTAGCATGGAAGAATGAGGTACAGCCCTCAAGACACCAGCAGGCAGCCATTTGTTCTGCCTATTGTATAAAGAAGACGACTCTATCCAGAACATATTTTGCAAACATCTTCTTTGGAAAACAAGCATATTTTATCCTTTCGTTTTGTCTGTTCAAGCAAAATATTTCATGCTCGAGTATTTACTTGCAAATAGCAAGTATCTATGTTTAGATGTAAGTTCTAGTAACTGTGGTTGTCCAAAGCTGAAACTTCCCCAGCATCCACTTAACCCTGAAAATTAGGCCAAGTGTCCAAAACCCAAAATTCAACAAGAGGGGAGGAGGCCTCCAGTTTCAGCTTGCATTCAAAGATAGGAGTTCTTATGTATAATCCATTCTAAGGGGCTTTTGAGGGTGCAAGAGTATTATTCTGGTTTCCTAATGTAGCCCTCTAATACGGGCCTTTGATATCTGAAATGTACATGTAATCCAACTGCCTGCCAGCAGTTGATAAGGCTCCTGATATATAAAAATTCCAAACAGAGGAGTTCAGCTATGTTTCTCTGACAGTGGCCATATGTTTTAACTCAGATGAGTGAAAGCCGGACAGGTTTAAGATTTTCTTTTTTTTTTTTTTAAGTTTTATTTTATTTTATTTTATTTTATTTTATTTTATTTTATTTTATTTATGAAATTTATTGTCATATTGGTTTCCATACAATACCCAGTGCTCTGTTTAAGATTTTCAAAGATGGCTTCAGTTTGTTTCACATCTGTGCCTGCAGTAACCTCATTAGCATGGAGTGAATGAATATCTGAAAGGACTTTTACTTGATCAGTCAGCATGGAATGGAGGAAAGAGCATTGACCTGGGAGTGAAGAGATCTGGATTCTAATCACACCTCTGCCCTTGATGAGCTCTACAACCTCCGGTGAGTCCCTTCACTTCACTGAGTACCAGACTCTACATCCGTCAAGCAGAGACAGTCACATCCACCTGGGCTATCTCACAGGGCTGGTGTGACAATTAACATGAATAATAGAGGGGCGCCTGGGTGGATCAATCAGTGAGGCGTCCGACTCCAGATTTTGGCTCAGGTCATGATCTCAGGGTTCATGAGTTCGAGCCCTGCATCAGGCCCCCAACCCCACCACACTCTCTCTCTCTCAAAATAAATAAACTTTGAGAAAAAAGACTTAAAAAAAAAACAGATAATAGAAGCACAAAAAATACTTCTAACAGCATGAAGTGCACATATAAAAGTTCCCAGGTGATGCTGATATTGCTGGCCCAGGGACCACTTGCTGAGAATCACTACCTTACAGCTTTGTTCAGTCTTCTGACCAGTCAGCATGAGAACCACTTGGGAACTTGTTAGAAACGCAAAATGCAAAATCTTGCAGAAATTAAAGTTTGAGGAGCACCAGAGAACAAGCCCCAGTGGCTTCCTGACCTGGGTGCTCATCAGAATCATTTGGAGGAGCTTCAAAATACATAGTCTAGGGCACCTCCTCTGGAAATTCCAGTTCCCAGATGATTCTGATGCATAGCCAATTTTGAGAAACATTGCTCTGGACTAGTGATATCTGAACATATTTTTTTTTCAACGTTTATTTATTTTTGGGACAGAGAGAGACAGAGCATGAACAGGGGAGGGGCAGAGAGAGAGGGAGACACAGAATCGGAAACAGGCTCCAGGCTCTGAGCCATCAGCCCAGAGCCCGACGCGGGGCTCGAACTCACGGACCGCGAGATCGTGACCTGGCTGAAGTCGGACGCTTAACCGACTGCGCCACCCAGGCGCCCCTGAACATATTTTTTTACAAAAAAAAATTAATGTTTATTTGGGGGGGGGGGTGGTGAGGAGTAGAGAGAGAGGAAGACACAGAATCCGAAGCAGGCTCCAGGTTCCTAGCTGTCAGCACGGAGCCTGACGCAGGGCTCGAACCCATAAACCACGAGATCATGACCTGAGCTGAAGTTGGACACTTAACCGACTGAGCTACCCAGGCATCCCTATACTGACATATTTTTATCACAACTCTCCCCCCTTCCCTACCCACACGCCCACATCTTACCCACCCCCCACCCCACGCATACACACACAGCAATTTCCCTGAGTGGTAAATGACCCCAGCAGAGAAGCATTCTACCGAGATTCTGAAGGGCCTTCAGCAACGGGTAGTTGCTCACATATGTGGCTCAAGCATTGATTTTGGGAAGAATAATATTCTAAATACTGGGGTAGGCTGAAAGATAAAGGGAGTGCAAGCCAGGATCTACTGGGGAGATAGACCTCACACATATTAAAATAATTACAAAACAATGAACGATAAGGTCTCTGGCATTCTCAGTATAATAAATATTGAAACAAGGCATGTGAATTTGAGTAGTCCAGAAAGCCTCACAAAAGCAGTAGGCAGTGGGCCTGAGTAAAAAAAATAACAAAAACAAAAAAAAAAAATCTTACATTTTTATCACTTTTTTCTCAGGAAATAATTCAACAAATAGTCTGTCAGACAAAAAATAAATATATCTCAAAAACAGGGGCTAGGGGCATCTGGGTAGCTCATTCAGTAAAGCATCTGACTCTTGATTTTGGCTCAGGTCATGATCTCATGGTTCCTGAGATCGAGCCCCACATCAGGCTCGGTGCTGACAGTGAAGAGCCTGCTTGGGATTCTCTCTCTCTCTCTCTCTCTCTCTCTCTCCCCCTCCCCAGCTTGTGTCCACTTTCTCTCTCTCTCTCTCTCTCTCTCTCTCTCTCTCTCTCTCTCTCAAAATAAATAAATAAACTTTAAAAAAAACAGGGGCTAAATGGGGGAACTAGAAAATGCCCTTTACACCCAACCTCCCAGTCTTGTTTGGAAGGACCAATTCCAAAGAGTGAATCTGATTAAATAGGGAAAGGGTAGAAATGGGGAAATGTATCCTGAATGAGAATTACCTTGGCTTTTCATCCGCTGCAAAGTGAAGCATCTTCAAGCTCAATGCAAGCCAAAGTCTCTCGAGCCAGGAGCAAGTGAAGGCCCTTCTGAGCAAAAATGCCTGACACCACACTAACATTTCCAGACCTCACCCCTCTGCCTCCAGGCATGACCATGCCCCAAACAGATAATGGAGGCTAGAAATATGCTAGAACTATGCTAAACAATGCTTCCTGCTATGGTTTCATGTCCTCCTACATTTCCAAAATGCTTATGTTTCTTCTTAAAAAAATGTGAATTTTTAGGGCAATGTAAGCCATCTTTATTTACTAAGAATTCAATCCATGGGGCGCCTGGGTGGCGCAGTCGGTTAAGCGTCCGACTTCAGCCAGGTCACGATCTCGCGGTCCGTGAGTTCGAGCCCCACGTCAGGCTCTGGGCTGATGGCTCAGAGCCTGGAGCCTGTTTCCGATTCTGTGTCTCCCTCTCTCTGCCCCTCCCCCGTTCATGCTCTGTCTCTCTCTGTCTCAAAAATAAATAAATGTTAAAAAAAATTTTTTTTAAATTAAAAAAAAAAAAGAATTCAATCCAATAATCCATATCCTAACTTTTGGAAGGGAACATTTACTCATCGGCTGACTCAGGAAGACCTGGAACATAAAAAAGAATGCAAGTTTCATCAGTTCTTCATCTAGTGTAGTTTAATGATGAGGAGGATATTTTGCCTGGTTGCCAATGAATACTTTCTGGTTCTGTTGGTATGATAATCTCTTACAAGTGAAGCATGTTTTACATTATACAGAACACTTTCACACATATTTTGATACCTAAGGTCCCTTCAGCTGTATAATTTTATGATCTAATATTACCCTTCTAACGGTCTTATGAGGTAGGTTGAACAAAGTTCCTTAACCTGCTCTGGGCCTCAGTTTATCTGTCTATAAAATGAAAGGGTCTGACTAGAACAATGGTTTTCAACTTTGGCTGAATATTGACTTGCCTGGGGAGATTTAAAAAATACTGATATGGATGCCTGGGCCCACTTCTAGAGCTTTTCATGTAGTTGGTGTGGGACCAGGCCTGAGAACTGGGCCCTGTGAAAGTTTCCCAAGTGTGTCTAATGGGGAGCCAGGACTGAAACTCATCAGACCAAATGAGGTCTCCGGTCTTTTCCATGTCTGTCATTCTGGGTCTAGATGACATCTTCACTTTACAGATGAGGGAACTGAGGCACAGAAATGTTGAATGACTGGTAGATAGAGCCTATATCTTTCTACTTCAACGCTCAGACCTCTGTTTTAGGCTGCTTTTAGTTTGCTTAATGTCCCAAACCCATATGATCCTTAACCCTGGCTCTGCCCTGTGTATCTTTATGTACAGAAATCCAGCATTTCAGAAATATCACTCTTGAGCCATTAGGCTTCCTCTGTTGAATTCATTCTATCCTCTCTCCCATTAGAAGACCTTTCCTAATTAGCATCCACATGGCCCTGATCTAAGTAAGCATGTCTTCCTTTAGTACCTACTACTCACTAAGCCATCCTCCATTCATTCATTCATTCAACATATGTATTGGGCACATACCATGTTCTAGGCACCGTTCTAGGTCCTGAGGATACATCCATGAAAAAGACGATGCCTCTACCCCCAACAGTTGTTTGTATGTTGCTATACAAGATCTAAGACTTTATTCTAAGTATAACGAGGCACCTGGGTGGCTCAGATGGTGCAGCATCTGACCCTTGATTTGGGCTCAGGTCATGATCTCACAGTTCGTGAACTTGAGCGCTGCGTCAGGCTCCCCATGGAGCCTGCAGGGGATTCTTTCTCTCTCCCTCTCTCTCTGCCCCTCCCCTGCAAACACTCTCTCTCCCCCTCTCCCTCAAAATAAATAAACTTTTAAAAAAGGCTTTATTCTAGGTATGGAATATGTCTTCCTAACTAGATTACAAGCACCTCAAGACTAGATACTGTTTTTCTGGTACTTATTTAGAGTACCCAAGGTGCCTTGTACGATACCAGTAACAGATGTGTCTCCAGTGATTATAGAGAACTGTCACAGTCAGTCATCCTTAAGAGAAACTACTATTAAGAGAACTACTGATAAATTGTAAGGATTTGGCATTTTGTTTATTCTGTGTGTTATAATTAAAAGGTACTGATATCTGGGATTCTTGCCAGTGTGGAGTCATTTCTAGACATCAACAGGAACCAGTTGAAGCTAGCTTATTTAGGATCTTCCAGATTTGAGTTATGGAATCACAGAACTTTACAAATAGAACTAAAGCACAAACAATGTTTGCTTTGTGGGAGAAACTCTTGGAGTAATCTACTCTACAAAAGTAGAAACCATGATCCAGTGATTTACTGGCATGTAAAAAACCATGGCAGTGGGTTACTCTAGATTACTTAGATTTTAGTGGCAGAGCAAGAGTCTCCAGGTCCCTTTCCCAAAGGTCTTTTCAATTATTCCTTCCTCTAGTCTTTCCATTATTCCAAGGAGTTGGCAAACATTTTCTATAAAGGGTCATGAGTTCATACTCCAGACTGAAAGATTAACTGTTCACTAGGTCTCTTGCCTACCAGTCTGCCTGCATATTTCAGATTTTCCAGCCCCCACAATAGCCTGGACCAATTCCTTAAAACAAATCTCTTTATAGATGATAGATAGATAGATAGATAGATGATAGATAATCTTTTGGCTTCTGTTTCTCTAAAGAACATTGACTAACACAGGCCATATGATAAATATATTGGGCTTTGTGATCCCAAGTGGTCTCTGTTGCACATTTTTCTTCTTGTTTTTTAGACCTCTACATAATTTGTTGACCCTTGATCTATTGTATTATGAGTAATGGAAAATCAAGTTCTCCTTTGTATTCCAAAGCGAAATTTCTTAGACACTGCAAAATCTGATCAGCCTTAATTCTTTCCAATTATATTTCACTCTTGCTTTGTATCCCCACTGGTTCTGCCTTTGTGTGAAGATTTCCAGGGCCTGTATCCTTGCATTTATGCCATATGTGTTACATACACAAACCCACCCACCCCACACCATTCTGTTCTACTTCATGCTAGGACTTGACAAGGGCAAGGGCAGTATGGAGCAGATGCTGTCATCCTTGAAAGCCACATTCAGCTGGGGGGATGGAAACATATTGATTTAAACAGATTTTTTGCTTGACAAGAAGGGAGGGAGAGAGATTGCTCAATTTGACCTCAAGGTCTCGGCAAGGTCCCTGTGGAGGACCCAAACGCCATACCACTCAGTGAACTGAACCAGAGCCAGGAAGGCTAAGCCAAGTGGTTGGGTGGGGGGGGGGGGGGGTTGCTGGGAATGTTTAAGCCTGCCCAGTAAATAGCTCTTTCCCCTGGAGTCTGAGTCCTAGCTCTAGCCCCAGTTGGAGGAAAATCTGAAGGCAGGGGTGGGACCCCTCTAAATTCTTACCTTCTGCCTCAGTTCATCTCCAATTCAAGCTACCACCAACTTCCAGGTGAGGCTTATTGGTAGACCTTTAGCCAACAGACTCTTTAGCGGTCAACATAACAGCAGTAGTAGCATTCAGAAACCCATTCCAGGGTTGAGTGGCTGCTGCTAAAGAAGATTATGGTTGGGATTGAGATAGAGGTGTCTATATTAACTGCCACTAAAAATAGACCTGGATTAAAACCAGCCCCAACCCTGATTCCTCTGGATGAGCCTGCAGTAATCTATCTCGTTGCTAATCAGCTTCCACACCCCTTTCACTCAGCTGCCTTCGGCAGGGCTGCGGGCTAAATGACAGCCTGGAAATGAATGACACCATTCATCAATCCCAGAAGTATCTCCTTGAAGATGCTGAGGAAGCAGGCCCCTGTTCCCAGCTCTGAGTCCACCAAGCGAGAGGAAATGCTGACTACTGATGGCATTTTATCGTGATTTGTACAGTGAGTAAAAAATGTTAAAGCCTAACTAAGACAAGGGTCCTACTTGCTACTTCTCAACTGTTGTTTGGGTGGTCTAAGTAACTACTGCTCTCTTGATCTGAATCCTCAGTCACAGCATTCTCTCAGAGAGAGAGAGACAGAGTGCAAGCAGGGGAGGGGCAGAGAGAGAGGGAGACCCAGAATCCGAAACAGGCTCCAGGCTGAGCTGTCAGCACAGAGCCCCAACGCGGGGCTCGAACTCACGAACCGTGAGATCATGACCTGAACCGAAGTCGGACGCTTAACCAATTGAGCCACCCAGGCGCCCCATCAGTCGCAGCATTCTTATTCACTGCTTAGCTCACATGAACTCACAACCAGTCCAGGAGACAGCCCAATATATCCACAGCAGATTATCCATTTGGTACGGCGATATGGTGCCTAGCGCCCACCATACTTTTACGAGCCCATGAAAATGATTTCATTTCTTTTGAAATCAGAAAAAAAAAACCAGACATGTAGGTTGAAGAAAATGTCTAAATATATAATGCTAACGTATTCCTCTTTGTACCAACACAGTGGAAATTATTATTATTATTATTAATATTTAGTGGACGAAGGGGTCCACAAAGGCAAAAGTGCCTAGGGCCCACAAAAGTCATAATACATCTGTAAGTATATCAACTCTTCCTGAAGACCCCAAATCTGAAGGGTAGAATGGCCCATTAGAGAACCCATACTTGTTTTAATCAGGGGAGTCCCTGGGAAAGCACAAACATCAATTCCCAGCAGACGACAAGCCAAACACTTGGAACTCCAAGCAAGGCAAGGCCCCATCCTCTTTGCAAACAGCAAGAGGAAGTTCACCCATCAACTGCCATATTACATAAACCGTGAAGGCAAAGACTGCCAGAGGGAAGCTTTTTATCAAGGCTATAATGTCTCTGGTGAGTAAGACCAGAAATGTCCCGACATATAAATATTTATATACGACTTCATCAGATGAGACAGTCAATACTTAAAAGAAACAGGGGCACAGGCATGCATATGCACACTTCAGTAGGTACTGGTCTCTGGCCCAAAATCTCTTTCAAGGGATATTACCATGCTGGGCGAGCCATTCAGACCCCTAGGGTCTGCCAAATTGTTGCCAGCTGGAGAAGCATGAACTTGGTGCAAATGAAAGTGTGCAGCCCACATACATGGAAAGCACTACTTATGGCAGTGAAGTCTAATTAGTAAACCTGTCTCTGATTCCTCCAGTGAGACTCTGCAGCGTGGGGTAGTGGGGGGAGTGCTGGCTTATATAGGATTAAATCTATCGTGAACGTTCTAAACCTGGCAATGGAACTGAGGTTGCTGTCTCTTTACCACTGTGGTTAGAGAAGCTCAACTTCAATGCCTGTAATCAAAAGGAGTCTCTTAATCTCTTACAACTTTGGGGGACTCTTGAAACATCTGCTAGAGAAATCTTCTTTTTTGATCAGTTTCCCCTTTTCCCTCTAGAGTCTGTAGCAGGATAAATGCTCTCAAGCCCTACCTTGACGGTGGATGAATAGGTGTTACCTTGGTGGTGACTGTCAATACTCTAGCTACAAAGACCCTCTTGCCCCAGGTTATCACCCCTGTCAAAATGCAATGGTGCCTGTTTTCTTTCCATTTAATTATTCCTTTGGGCCTTAAAGAGGTTTTTTTTTTCTTTTCAAAATTCTCTAATTAGAATGCAAATAAATACCTGAGGCAGAGGCCAATGATTCCCAAAGTGCGTTCTACCATATGGTCATTGTTTTTGATTTTTTTATTTTTTTAAAAAAATGTTTGGTGTTCAAACAAGTTTGGGGAACACTGGACTAAACAAAATCAATCAGGTTCCTTTACAGAGAACTTATTGGAGTTTTTTTTTTTTTCTTCTAAGAGGGGAATATATTATGCAATATTGTGAAACTTATTTGAGCAAAGAACATTTGATCAGACTAGTATTACATATAACACAGTTTGGGAAATGTGCTCTAAACTGATAGGAGCTAACATTACAATGAGGATTGATTTGTTAGAGCCTTACCAACAGCCTTACCTGTCTCCTGAGTTCTAGACCCATATATACCACGACTTTCTGGAGACTCCCTTAGATGTAGCAAGGCATTCCAACTTCAATATATCTAAACTCTGCTTCTTACCCTGGATTTCCCCACCTCAATGAATGGCCCTATCATTCACCCATACACCTCAGCTGTAAACTTCAGAGTCGCCTAAATCCTTCCTCTCCATTGCTCTTGGTAGGCAGAATTCTTTTTTTTTTTTTCAATGTTCATTTATTTTTGAGAGACAGAGCATGAGCAGCGGAGGGGCAGAGAAGGAGCGAGACACAGAATCCAAAAAAGGCTACAGGCTATGAGCTGTCAGCACAGAGCCTGACGTGGGGCTTGAACTCACGAACTGTGAGATCATGACCTGAGCCAAAGTCAGACGCTTAACTGACTGAGCCACCCAGGCGCCCCTAGGCAGAATTCTAAGAATGACCCTTGCTTTTGTATAATTTCCTCCCCTTGAGTGTGGTACGAACCTATGAATATGGCATTCCTATAATTATGTTACATGGCAAAAAAGAACTTTCAGATGTAATTAAGGTTAGTAATCAGTCGACTTTGGGTGAATCAAAGGGAAAATCATCCAGGTGGGAGAAGTTTAATCACATGAGCCCCTTTAAAAGCAGAGAGTTTGATCTGGTGGCAGAAGGGGAAGTTAGAGAGATTCTAAGCATGAGAAGGATTTGATGTACTCTTGTTGGCTTGAAGATGGAGAGACTCATGTGACAAGGATGTAAGTAGCTTCTAGAAGCTGAAAATGGCTCCCAGCTGACAATCAGCAAGGAAATGGGGACTGCAGACCTATAGATCCAAGGACATTAATTCTGTCAAAACCTTGAATGATCCTGGAACTGGATGTACCCCCAGAACCTTCAGATAAAAGCTTAGCCTGTCTGACATCTTGACTTCAGCTTTGTGGGACCCTAAACAGAGAACCCAGTCAAGTCTGCTTTAACTCTGACCTACAGAACCACAAGATAATAAATGGATGTTGTCCTAAGCTACTACATTTCTGGTAATTTATTACATAGCAGTAAAAAAATGAATATATACCTAAATTCAATTAATCATGAAGCTCTCTAGTTTCTACCTCCCAAATATTTCCAGAACCTGTTTTCTCTTTTCCTATGTCCATTACTACTTCCTGGGTTTAGATCCTTCTATTCTCCTTCATGTTCTACCACACAGCCTCCTACTTGGCCTACCTACTGGTCTTGTCTTCCTCAAATCCAAAGCACCAGAGTGACCTACCCAAACTGCACATCTGAGTACATTATTCTCCTGCTTAAATTCCTTCAGTGGCTTCTAGCCCTACAGGATAACATCCAAGCTCTGTAACACACTTTGCGAGGTTGTTCCTGGATCTTGCCCTTGACTTCCTCTCAGCTTCATCTTCTGCCACATTTGCCTTGGTCTTTATTGTGTAACATAGGGTTTCTCAACCATAGCACTACTGACATTTGGGGTCAGATAGTACTTTGTTGTGGAGAGCTGTTCTGTACATTGTAAGATGCTTAGCAGCATCCCTGGCCCCTACCAACTAGTTGTCAGTAGCACACCACCCCCATTCATGACAACCAAAAATGTCTCTAGACATTGCCAAATGCCCCCTGGGGAGAAAACTGCCCAGAAGGGAACTTCTGCGGTTCCCTATACCCAAGCTGGCTTTTGTCAGGAGCTAATACCACAACACCTGGAAAGGGTAGAGTTTGTCATATTGAGAATAAAAATATTCTAAATCTAGGAAAAATAGATGGACTGGGATTCTGGAAATCCCCTTTGATATACCTTTTTAATGTTTGTTTTTGAGAGAGAGAGAGACAGAGTGAAAGTGGGGGAGGGGCAGAGAGAGAGAGGGAGGCACAGAATCCGAAACAGGCTCCAGGCTCTGAGCTGTCAGCATAGAGCCCAACTGGGGGCTCAAACTCACAGACCGCAAGATCATGACCTGAGCCTAAGTCAGATGCTTAACCAACTGAGCCACCCAGGTGCCCTGCCTTTGACATACCTTTTTAAAGTTAAGTAACTTTGGTGGTTTGGGAATAGTCTGTGACTCTTTGTACTAGGAGTCCCTTCTGTTTAGACAGCATCTTTAATCCTGGAGAATTAGAAGGGCCAGAATGGGACTAAGATAAAAAGAAAAAGGAAATGGCTTCTTTGTATTTACTCTAGCTTTAAGAAAACTTGTGAAAGGAATTTCATTTTTGCTTCTATATTGTTTTGACAAGAACTATGGGCCAAATCTCTACACAGAAAGAAAAATGAATTTGTCTGAAGCATGCCTTAGGGCACATGTTTTAAGAACATGAGCTTAGTAGTTAGGGGACAGGAGAAACTCCAACACCCAACAATTCTATTACTAGGTATATATTTGAGCAAAATGAAAATATATATCCACACAAACAGTTATACACAAATGTTCATAGCAGCGTTATTAATAGTAGCCCAAAGATGGAAACAACTCAAATATTCATCAACAAATGAATGGGTAAATAAAATGTGGTATCTTCATACAATGGAATATTATTCATTCACAACAAGGAACGAAGTCCAAAACACATGCTACAACATGGCTGAGCCTTCAAAAGACATGTTGTATTAAAGAAGTCAGTCACAAAAAAAACTACGTATTGTATGACTTGTTTATATTAAATGTCCAGAAAAGGAAAATCTATGATATAGAAAACAGCTTCGTGGTCACATAGGGCTGGGGGGGGGGCAGGGAGGGGTGGAATGGGGTAGGGGGTGGTAGCTAAAAGGGACAAGATTTTTTTAGGTGATAAAAATGCTTTAAAATTAACCATGGTTGTGGTTTCACATATCTATAGACATATATAAAAATCATTGAATTGTACACTTCGAATGGGTGAAGAATATGGTATGTAAATTATATCTCAATTAAGCTATTACTGAAAAAAAGTAACCCAAGCAATTCAGGGCCTTCCCCTACATTCTCTGCCCCAATCCTGCTTAGGACCACTCTAAAGAAATAGGACATGGGACAAGCACATTTGGATGGGTCTTGGATGAGAACGTCAGTAGTCTAGAGCATGGCGGTGAACACTACCAAGGAACAATGGTTCCTTTTAACTTCTTTTATCAAGTCCTCTTGGTTTTTTTCTACTTAATGAGCCTTAGCCTGTCCCATTGCTATGGCAGTGGCCTTGGAGTATTTCAGAACATCTATACAGGAGAAACTTCCATTATGTTAGTTTATACCCACGGTTCTTGGAAGTTCTAGAAAACTTCAGAGTATTTCACTGGTAACTTTTGATGCCAGGGTACCCCCAAATATGAGGATATGGGCCACTGCTATTTCTAGGTGTCATATTAAATTCAAATTTAAGGGTGCCTGGGTGGCTCAGTCTGTTAAGTGTAAATTCAGCTCAGGTCACGATCTTACAGTTCGTGGGTTTGAGCCCCGCATCAGGCTCTGTGCTAACAGCTCAGAGCCTGAAGCCTGCTTTGGATTCTGTGTCTCCCTCTCTCTCTGCCCCCTCACCACCCTCAAAAATAAACAAACTTTAAAAAATTTTTTAAAAATAAAAACATAAAATCAAATTTAAAAAACTGTCTTATCTTTTCAACAAATGCTGCTGGAAAAATTAGGTATATATGTCTCCCAACACACACAACAAAAAAGAACCTTGATCCTTACCTTACATCATATACAAAACTGAACGTAAAATGGATCAGATACTTAAATATAAGAGATAAAACTATAAAATTTTTAGAAGAAAACATGGGAGAAAATTTCAAGGCCCTTATGTTACACAAAGTGTTATTAGATAGGATACCAGTGCATACTGCATTAAAGAAAAATTAATAGGGACTCCTGAGTGGCTCAGTCAGTTAAGCATCCAACTTCGACTCAGGTCATGATCTTAAGGTCCATGAGTTCAAGCCCCACATCAGGCTCTGTGCTGACAGCTCAGAGCCTGGAGCCTGCTTCAGATTCTGTCTCCCTCTCTCTCTGCCCCTCCCCTGCTTGTGCTCTGTCTCTCTCTCAAAAAAAAAATAAACAAACATTTAAAAAAAGAAAAATTCATAAATTAGACTTCATCAGAATGAAAACAATGTCCTTGAAAAGTTAAGATAGTCATTAAAATATTAAAAGATATGTTATAGACTGGGAGAAAATACTTGCAAATGACATATGTATAAAGGACTTGTATCCAGAATATATAAAGAACTCTTATAACTCAATAATATGAAAACAGAACTCCACTTAAAAATGGGCAAAGGAGGGGCGCCTGGGTGGCGCAGTCGGTTAAGCGTCCGACTTCAGCCAGGTCACGATCTCGCGGTCCGTGAGTTCGAGCCCCGCGTCGGGCTCTGGGCTGATGGCTCAGAGCCTGGAGCCTGTTTCTGTATCTGTGTCTCCCTCTCTCTCTGGCCCTCCCCCGTTCATGCTGTGTCTCTCTCTGTCCCAAAAATAAATAAATGTTGAAAAAAAAAATTAAAAAAAATGGGCAAAGGATCTAGACAAACATTTTTTCCAAAGAAGATATACAAATGTTCAATAAGCATGTGAAAAAATATTTGATATCATTAGTTCTTAGGGAAATTCAAATGAAAACCACAATGAAATACTACTTCACACCCACTAGGATGACCCTAATAAAAAGGTAGTTGATAACCAGTGTTAACAGGATGTGGAGGAACTGGAATTCTCATCCTACATTGCTGATAGGCATGAAAAATGGTGATGCTACTTTAGAAAACATTTTGGCAGTTTCTTAAAAATTTGAACACGTAACCCAGCAGTAACACTCCCAAGTATTTCCCCAAGATAAATGAGGGCCACATAAAAATCTGAACATGAATGTTCATAGCGGCATTATTCATAATAGCCAAAAGGTGGAAACAACCAAATAGCCGTCAACTAAGAATTAGTAAATAAAATGAGATATATTTCCTTTTTAAAAAAAAAAATGTTTTTAGTGTTTTTATTTATTTATTTTTTTTGAAAGAGAGAGAGAGACAGCATGAGTTGGGGAGGAGCAGAGAGAGAGGGAGACACAGAATTCGAAGCAGGCTCCAGGCTCTGAGCTGTCAGCACAGAGCCCGATGCGGGGCTCGAACCCACAAACTGTGAGATCATGACCTGAGCCGAAGCCGGATGCTCAACTGACTGAGCCACCCAGGCGCCCCGAGATATATTTCTACAATGGATTATTATTCAGCCATAACAAGGAATGAAGTATTGCTATGCTACAAAATGATCATCCTTGAAACCATGTGAAGAAATAAGCCACAATAAATCACATAATTGTATGATTGCATTTACATTAAATGTCTTGAATGGGCAAATCTGTAGAGATAGAAAGTAGATAAGAGATTGTCTAGGGATGGGATGACTGGGGATTCGAGCATGATGTCTACAGGGTGTAGTACGTGTGTGTGTGTGTGTGTGTGTGTGTGGTGATGAAACTGTTCTAAAATTGATTGTGGTGATGGATGCAGAACTCTGTGAATATGCTAAAAAGCCATTGGATTGTACAGTTAAAATAGGTGAACTGTATGATATGGGAATTATATCTCAGTAAGGGTATTTTAAAATCTGTATTTGGGGGCAATGCTTTTCTTGCCCTTTTGAGGGACTGACAATGAGAAAGATGAAAATAAAGAGTGAAGGTCAAGAGGCCAGTTACTGCAATGGCCGGTAATGGAATAGTCCGCATCCCCAGATCAAACCCCATGTTGGCAGTGATCCTTCCCAGCATTGAAAATAGCACCACTGTGGTGGCGACACCTTAATAATGACACTGTCAAACACCTGTCACAACTTTAGCAAGCTGGCTTTTATCTTGTTTTGTTTTATGATTCCTCCACCCTCTACTCCTCATATCATCCGTTGGAGAGAAAAAGAGGTCAAATCAAAATTATAAGCTCAAAAATATTCTTTAGTAATGCCATCACAGAAATTGTAAGATCTTTTATATTCAGATCTTCTGAATAGAAGAACTGTGCAAATACCATAGGGACCATCCTAGAAAACCACATCTCCACCAAGGTGAGTACATTACATTGGAGATTGTGGGAGCACAGAGAGTGGAAGGACATTGAGAAGAGTAGTGGCTTGGTGAAAAATATCTAGACAGAAACCACACTGTGAGATGAATACTCTGTTATCAGAGAGCTAGAAGTACTCTTGAAGGTCATGTACTTATCTCAAAACCTAAGGCCCGGAGAAGAGATATGATTGGCCCCATGTCACACAGTGGAGAATAGAGTGGATACTAGAACTCAGGTCTCTGGATCCCAGTTTAGGGCTCCTTCTATATGCTGAATATTGGATATTGACAGACTAGTTGGTGTGGGAGACTGGAATACTATGCCAAAGCTTTTGATTGAAATGGCCAGGCCCCACCTCCATCATTGCTCAGAGCCAAGAGCATCTCTTCAACAATACAACTCTAAGAGGATAAATTACTGAAGAAATAACCAATTGCCAACCTATGCTTTGTCCTTTCTTTCCAGATGGACAGTATATTTGATGTTTGGCTACCTCCATCATATGCCTTCTTTTAAAGTACAAAATCTACCTCAGTGTGAGGCATCTTGAAGGCCATTACAAATGGCAAGGTAGTTTGCAAACTGTCTCCTTTCACAGAGCCTGGCTTCCTACCTTTGATCTTTTCCACTTCATGCCCAAGCCAATCCTCTCAAAGCCTGTCTCCAGGAATTGAATCTGTGGAAGATTGGGGAGGGGGATCTTTTGGTAATACAAACATCACCTTTCCAGCCTTGATTTGCTCAAGAGAAGGTCAATGATAAATGACCTCCCTCTTGGGGCATAACTTACGGCCACGTGGCTTTTTCTATTGAGCCAAATGTTGACTGAAAGGGTCATAACACTAGGAGGAAAGAGAGGTTGGCTCTGGGAGAACTGGAAGCCAGGGAATATAAGTAAGACCAGATGTGGCTGGAGGGGGCAGAGATGATGGGGGCGGGGGAGAGAAAACCTGGCTACACAGGCAAAGTAAGAACACATTCACCTTGGGAAATGCACTCAACATTTTCAAGGTTAAATCCACCTTGTCTTCCTGTGTTTCCCGTGATTCCCTTTGTGCCTGCAGCACCCAGTTACTCAGTATAGCAAGACGGAACAAGTTTTTTCTGGAATACTTAACAGTCATTCAAACATCCTCTGTGCTCTCATTTTCCTATTTCATCATCTTATGGTTCAAAACATGTCTTAAAACTCCTGTTCTAGCTTCCAAGGCTATGGGTCACCTTGGAATCAGCCTAAAACCCTTTCATGTTATTTTTCTGAGACCTAAAATTCTGGTCCAAGCAGTTGGTACTAGAAAGATATAGAGACCTAAAATAAATTCACCCAATTGAAAATGGGCCTAACAAAGGTAACACAAATACTAAAGGGCATACTTAGCCCTTAGGCACGTGTCTTGAGGCAGTGATAAATCTTTGACTGCACAGACCCTGCATTGTGGACAAAACTGAGACCAGAGATGCCAATAAGTGCAGCATGAATATGGATGGTGTGAGAACCAGCTGCACCCCTGTTTAAGATGCCAAAAAGCTAGAAGTCTATTATTAAAGCTCTGCATCTCCAATGGAAGCACCATGCTCTATGCTTTACAGAAATGAATGTAAGGCTGGGGGGTGCTGGGTGGCTCAATCGGTTAAGCGTTCAACTCTTGATTTCAGCTCAAGTCATGACTCAACGGTTGTGAGATATAGTCCTGCTTTGGGCCCGGTGCTGGACACGGAACCTGCTTAAGATTCTCTCTCTCGCTCTTCCTCTGCCCCTCGTTCCCTCTCTCAGTAAATAAATAAATACATAAATAAATACAATGTTTAAAACAAATGAATTTAAGACTAGGTTACTGAGCTAGTACTACCACCAAGTGAACCAGAAATTTGGGTTCTAGTTTTTACACATCCATGATCTTTAAGCATAAGTGTGTGGCTTGACCATGAAAATTAGTATTTGGATAATTTTGTCAACACACTGCAAAAACCACTCCAGCTGCCAAAGAATCAAAAAAAAAAAAAAAACCAATCTCATCTGGGAGTTAACTAATATGCATCATCATCTAACCCTTCATATTTTCCCTGACCTCCTAGAAATCCATTATAGCCCATGAGATTAGCAAGGGCCCTGCCGACTCCTCATTTCATTAGCAACTTCTTACTGAGGTGAGGAATAAGTTGGGACCCCTTTGTACTGATGATGGTTAGTTCCTCTGTCTACACAGACCACAAATATGTCAGGGGCAATGAGTCAGGAAATCTGTCTTCTGTACTGGAAAAACATAAGCCCTAAAAAGACCAAGGGCTCCAAAAGCCATCCAAAATAAAAACAGAGAGAAAGAGATGACAGCCATGTCCGTAGATTTCTTGTCAATCAGCGTAAGCCAATCAATCAAACTGTACACAGAAGAGCAGAAGCAACAATAAATCTGGAATAATCAACTGGGCTGTTTTAACTGATCATTATTCAAACAAAGGGGGAGAAAACCACGTGATTTTTTGTCAGTCTGAGATCCAGTTGAAGCAAGACCAAATCCAAGTGATGGCCTTGATTTCATGATTAAAATGTTCCATAACAAATAGCCTTGACCATACGTTGTCCTTTCTGCCTAGTGCCACATTTAGGCAAAGACAGACATGGAATATCCAAGCGCGTCCAAACCATTGCAACACATGTGCCTTCAGCCTGCATTGAGGAAGATCATATTCCCAAGCAGTAAGAATACCCACCAGTAATCAAAGTGACTGACAGGTGTTAACATTAGAACTGTCATCACCAGAATTGGGGAATGGGCTGGGCTCCAAGATTTTGAGTTTGGCTAACTTTCAGTATACTCAGCACCTATTTTGTAATTAGTAGGTTTGTCCCTGCACCCCCAAATTTTGTTATTTAATGTCCTTTCTGTAACCGCACAACAATGTTTGATTTGTGGGTTACCCCATGCATACCAATCTAACCAGTGAGGTTAGGGTAGTTAGTTCCTAATCATTCAGCATCTTCTGTAAACAGCATTTCCTAGTGTGCTCTTCAGAATATATACATGTATATCCCATAAAAAAAAAGTGTTTGTGGTTAAATAAAATTGGGGAAATCGTGGGTCTTAATTAAATTGGTTTCCTTTCTGCAGGACTTCTCAGAACATTTAATGTGCCAATGAGCACCATGAATCTCTAAGAAGGGCTTATAATTTGCAACATTTCACAACATTATTTGACCACAGGACCCTTTTATGAAAAGCTGCTGGGGAGCAGGAGATGGGGACGGTTTTTAGAATATACTTTGGGAAATGTTGCCTTAACTTGCCATGACTTGCCATGACTTCCACGTAAGTAACAAATAGGAGCTCCCCAGGGGGAATACACACTCCTTTGGAAGCCTCCTATCTTTTCTGATAGACCTAAAGATGGTGTTTGGGGCACTGAACACAGAGGGCTTCTCAGAACATCTCAGAACATCTACCTAGGCCAAGTTAGAATAGCTTTATGTCAGTCTGTTCAGTCAACAAACATTTATAGAGATTCCACAATGTATCAGAACTGAGGATTAAAAAAAAAAGGTTAAGATTGCTTTAACCTTGCACAGAGGTGCAAGAACCGAAGACAGAGAAGTTTTCAGGGATAATATGATATTTGAAACAGGCCTTAAAAGACAACCCTCAGGGGTCCAAGCAGGCAGAAAGAGACATTTTAAGGAGAAGGAACTGTATTCAGAGGTACTGATGCCTGACAAAGCTTTGTCCTATTCCCTTGAGCACTGCTCCTGATGTTTCGGGACACACACTATATCATACACTAACATTTTGTACTGTGTTCCCCAAAGAAATGGGAGCCAATGCTTGAAGGAGTTGGAGAAAGCTTGCTGTTCTGTGTGGCCTGCTGTAGGATGAAAATCCACCCATCACAGGTTTGGAGCCTGCTCACGTAGGAGGTGGAGGTGTGGCTTTATTTACCACTAAGAGCAACCACAGAATGCCAAGGTGTGGTATAGCTCCATAAAATGCTGAGAATTTGTGCTAAGAATGATGGAGGGAAAGTAGAGGGAAAGGAACTAACATTTGTAGATACATATCTAAATTGTCTAGCAATTGACATACCTGGTTTAATGGCAAATCGTATGCATACATATTTACATCTTGTGTTTTAATTTACAAAGTGCTTTCGTATCCATTATTTCTTTTGATCTTCAGGTGAATTCTGTGAGCATGGGTAGGGCAGGTGTCATCAGCCCCCTTGTATAGAGAAGTGGGAGGCTTGGGAAAGTTAAGTGATTAGCCCAAGGGTCACATAGTGAGTTGCAATATTACAATAAAAAACAGGTCTTCTGAATCTCAGTCTTAAGTCCTTGATTTGTATTTGTCACACGTTACTCCAAGAGGCTGAAGGTATAGAGATGTGTACTTATGCCCGATATAAGGAAAATCTTTCTAAAAATAACAGGTTTTCAACAGTGGGATAGGCTGTCTTATGAAATTGAAATGGTTGCAGAGTATATCCTTGCCATAGGTGGGAGATTAAATGTCATGGCTTCTAAGGTCACTGTCAACGCTAAGATCCAATGATCCTAAAACCCCTGGCTTCTATTTCCCCAAGATGAGGTGTCCAATGATTCCGCCTGCTCCTGGGAAGCTCCTGTTTATTATGTACTTGGTCCTCAGGAAAGAGATCCTCTTTAAGAGATGCTTGGAGTTGGGACTTTTCCCATGGCAGGTAAATTCGTTGCTTTGGTACAACAAACACAAATCACATTCAACCAATGCGTCCAGGCATCACTCAGATCACAGAATGAGGAACATGTAAAAGTCACAAATTTAGAAACATTCCCAAATATGTGAGTTTGAGTTTTACCAGAGATTTAAACTCTTGCAGCATTCAGTATATGTCAGAAATCATGGGAGGAGACACAGTTCTGCATTTGAACACTCATTGGTCATTCTGATGGAGAGTGAATCTGCTTCTTCAGAATCTATATAATTGCGTACACACCAAAGGTATTTTAAGAAGGTAGAGAGTACGGACCAATAATAATCCGCAGTTGTCTTCTCTCGTGGGGGACCAGGATTCTCTTTAGAGCTAACAGAACCAGCCACTGTTCCAATTCTCTTGGAACATATTTTGTCATACATTTACAGCTCCCTATGCTCAAGAGAATGGTGCATCTGTCTGATGGAGACGCCTGGCTGCATTCTTTCCCAGATATTAATATAGGTGGCACTTTAGTAGCATAACCAATGACATGAAGAACCTGATTTGGAGAGGAACAGATGGCAGCATCTTTCTTGGGCTAATTTTAGGATCCTGAAATAGTCCCTTTCTCACACAAAACCATCAGTGGAACCAAATTAAGACAGCCATGTCACACGGAAAAGGGAGAAAGGAAAAATGTGGTCTAGTGTGAGGCAAAGACAAGGAACCAGAGACTTCAGTGCTTCCCCTGTATCCGAGTCCTTTCACAGAACATGAGGGCTACTTCAACCTCTTTTCACCACAATGGATGCTGAATACCAACCTAAGGCCATCTAAGAAGAAATGAGCCGGCAAATCTCATTTCTAGGCATACACGTTGAGTGATCAAGGTTGCATCACGTGATAGCCACATTCAGATTTATAAGAACGTGTAGGATCTAGGTTCTAGGTCTTTTACTCAGCAGATAAGAAAGCTGAGGCTAAGTGACCATCCTACTTGATGAGACAGAAGCAGATTGAATTTCAAAGCCTCAGATTTCTAGTCCAATGTTTTGTCTGCTGAAAAGACCTTTCTTCCAAATGATACCCGAAATATCAGGTAGGGATGATGGGAGGCGGAGGAAGAGACCCCAACCAGAAATGATGCCTGAGGTGCAGGATGGTCATCCAGGCATTTAGAACAACTGAGAAGAAGAGTACTTTAAAAAAAAAAAAAAAAAGTACCTACCTGTTTTCCATCCAGAGTGTAGAGTTTTTTGACAACCCCGGTCTCCAGCTTGATGGCTTCGGTGATGTCAGTGAGGACTTGCTCAAAAGAGTGGGCTGTCTTCTTGTTCAGAAGCACACGCACAGCCTTCCGAGGCTTCACCCCACTGCGAATGATGGTCACCAGTTTGGGGCGCACAAAGTCCTTGTTCTCTCTGGCCTGGGCACTGTTGCTGCTAGCCAGGGATTGGGGGGCTTTCATATTGGCGGATGTCTTCACATTGACAGACCAGTTGGGATTGACATTCTTGGTGTACTCCACCTTTTTAAAGAAGTTGTCTGAGGAGCAAACATAGCTTTCCCCTAAGGGAAGAAATAAGTGGTGATTAGTTCAACAGCCGATATGTGGACCATTCTAACCAAACTAATGCACATTGACCTTGGAGTAGGGCTTTTGGAGATACGGTGATAATAGCCAACTGTAGGCACAATTTCTTACTGGGCTGTCTCTCTAAAACTTGGATCATTCAAATTCAAGAGCTGAAAAATCCTATAAAGCTAAGAGTTTTAAGGACAATGAACCCATACATCTAAGTATAATCTAACAAGCAGGGTTCTCTCGCTTGATACGGTTCTATTGCAATTGAAATGTTTATGTTCATTTCTAGTATGTTTGTTTCCATCCAGAGTGTAGAGTTTGATACGATTTTATTGCAATTGAAATGTTTATGTTAATTTCTAGGATGTTTGTTGATATTCGGGGGCATTACTGGAGTGTTTTTAACATGTTTCTATTTCTTAATGTTCCTGTCCTATTTCTGGACTCATAGCCACATTCCATGGTTATATTATAAACCAGGGAGAACTTTCAAAATTAATAGTTTATCCCAAATTAAAGTGACCCAAGTATCCTTGTACATTGGGCATATAGTACATACCTGCCAAGAAGCCAGATTGTCCTTTGCACAGAGTATGTGGCTAAGCAGTGGAATATTGAAATGTGAAATGTATGTGTGTGGTGAATATATACATATATATATATGTATATATATATACAATTGTGTCCTCTACTGCTCACCTCCACATCAAAGTGGAGAAACTGCCTGAATAACAACATGCGCGTGCTCGCGCGCGCGCGCACACACACACACACACACACACACACACACCGTTGCTTATGTTTGCAAATCTAGCTGTTGCTTGAGAAATACTTTCCCCTGTTTCTACCACCCACCCCTCATCTTTGCATCTTCCCCAATGCTACACACTAGATCTGTGTGTTCAAGGCTCTCTTCACCAGGACTCACCCTTGGCTGCCACAAGTAAGGAGGTGGAGATGTAAGAATATGTTATACAGCTAGATTTATGGATTGGAGGAATCTAGTGTACTTTTCACATTTATCTTGGGCTACAGGAAATGACTAATACAGCGGAAGGAACACCGGGGCCAGAGGCAAGGCAGTGGCGGGGAGTAGACACCTGGGACTAGAAGCTGGAGAAAAGAGGAAGAGAGGTAGGCTCAGCCTGGAGGAGAGAGTATTGGAAAAGGTTGAATTTGTTGAGTAAAACACATTAGCCTGAAGGTATATAGAAGTTCATCCAGAGGTCAAGCTGCAGAAAACTAGTGTGAGTTAATCAGGCTTAACTCATCAGTAACAATTCTAAATAAATAAGTTGGTCAACCCTAGCCAGTGCAAAGAAAGCATTACACACAATTACGGACTGATGGCTCTTCTTCCTTTGGTCTCAGCGGGAGCACCATGCAGGGACATTCAGAAACACCGGGCTGATAATTCCCTCCTTTTGCAAATATTGATTGCTTTGCTGCAGCGCCAAATCCTTTAAGTCATGTTAATTAATAAATTTTTCAGTTAGTGCTGAGAGAAGATTCAGTCAAATTCTCTAGGGCACCTTTGAGGACATTTATGTGTGTTTGTGAAGGGGAAGGGTGAGTGGCTTCCAACACTGCTCTGAGTCCAAGAGGCCATTGGTGTTCTGTCTTGTCAGGGGGCCAGGGGGAGGTTTGTAGGTGAACATAGGCGTCCTCTCCCACGTGGTGCGCATACGCACACCCAGGATGGAGTAGTCAAAGAACTCAGTCGAAAGAAACCCTAAACTCTCTCGCTCCCTTGCTGGCAAATCCAACCTAACCCAAGGGATTAGAGGCTAGGGTCTTTAATTTGTGACTTTAAGGGGTGAAGGAGCCCGCTCAATTCCCCCATCTACTCACAGCCAATATCCCCCCACACCCTTCGAGATGGCCCGTTGCCTTAGCACTCCACCAGATTCACGGGTACCTTCCAAGAGGTTAGTGCCTTTAAGTCAGATGTTTTCCATAACTTGTCAAGTACTTTAAAACTCTGACAACTGGTGGTGTAGAAATGTGTGAGGCTATATATTTATGATTTCACTCATCTACAGTCTCCTCTGGAGAGTCAGCTGTGTAGCCCTATTAGGACTCTGGACTTATTTTCTCCCATGTCTTAAACCTCTTAAGCCTCTGAACTATGAGTATGATTAACCACCCCCAGATGAAAATGAACATGATGGCAGACAGCTATAGTATCATATGGCACCAAGAACTTTCCAGAGGGCCCAGCTCTCAGCCAAATCTATGTTGAGCACCTTCCAACAGTACATTTTAGTCTCTCCACTCTCTCCTTTTGGCCTCAACATGGAGTAATGGAAAAAGAGCAGCTGATGTGATGTCAGTCAGAATAGGGTCTCCAACACTTCCTAGCTGTGTGCCCTTGAGCAAGTTACCTAACCTCCCCCAGCCTCAGTAAGTTGTCTGCAAAGTGGGAATGATAATAACAATACCTACCTCGTAAGGTTGTGGTGAGGCACAAATGAGATGATGGATAAAAACTGCTGAGCCCAGAGCCTAGTGCATGGGAAACACTTGAGAAACTCTAGCTATGGTTATCATTAAGGCCCTCATCTGAAAGAATAGAGAGAGAACAAGAAAGAAAGAGGAAAGAAGCAAGGAGGAAGAAAGAGCTGAGGGGAAGGACATGAAAAGAGGAGGAGTAAAAGCCCAAGGAAAGAAAAAAGAAAGAAGCAGCAGCAGCCATCCTGGAACTGAGCTATAATCATGTATATAACAGGACCACTACCCAGGTCTCATGCCTCGAACATAACAATTTCCTACTGGATAAGAGGAGGTATCCAGTTGCTGAAAAAGTCACATGTAGGACTCCATGGTTAACACCCAGCGAAGCCACGTGGTGCCACTGATGATGCATGCTGAGGGCAGGATCCTTTTAAGACTTTATGCTTTTTAGTGCAGTTCTAGGTTCACAGCAAAATTGAGGGGCAGGTACCGAGATTTCTCCCACAACTCTTGTCCCCACACATGCATAGCCTCCCCTGTGATCAAACATCCCTGACCAGAGAGCAGGATATTTACAGTGGTCAAGGGCAGCAACTTGGGAAGTCAGACCCTGAATCCCAGTCCCAATCAGGCCTTTGGGAGCTGTGTGACCTCAGCAAATCATTTAATCTCAAAGTCTCAGCTTTTCCATCTATAAATTGAAGGTATTACACTAGGTGACATCTCAGTTCCTTCCAGACCTAAAGATCCACGAGAAGGAATTTTCTTCTCTTTTCCATCCCCAAAAGGCTGGAGGAGGTAACGTTATGAGGGTCATTAAACTTTAAAGAAATAGGCGCCCACTACCGAGGACTCTCCACTTGTACCACTGGAAAGACATCAAACGTGCTGCTGCGTCTCTAGACCAAGGCTTCCTTGTTCTCATTTTGCAAACATCGGCAACGTCTGCTGCCAGAGCTGGGTGCTTCCTGCCCGTCCAGCTGCCTGGCACTTGGAGCTGGATGAGGTGTATTGCACCTTTACACAGCTGGGTTCCAATCCTGCTACAGCTTGCAGGGGCCATTTCCCACCCATTGGGAGCCTAGAAAGAAAGCCAGAGCCAGGCAAGGTGACAATTTGCTGGAACTGACGATCTGCTTCAGGGGGAAAGAGGGTAAGGAAATGAAGTCATGGAAGCACAGCTGAAAGGGCAGGAAGGGAACAGGATATGGGCTCAAGATGATCTAATGTCGGGGCGCCCGGGTGGCTCAGTCGGTTAAGCGTCTGACTTCCGCTCAGGTCATGATCTTGTGGTTTCTGAGTTCAAGCTCCCCATCAGGTTCTGTGCTAACAGCACAGAGCCTGGAGCCTGCTTCGGATTCTGTGTCTCCCTCTCTCTCTGCCCCTCCCCTTCTCTCTCTCTCTCTCTCTCTCTCTCAAAAATAATAAATAAACATTAAAAAAACATTTTTTTAAAGATGATCTAATGTCCACCTCCCTTCATTTTCAGGATGGCTCCATTTTCAAAAACATGAAATACACTCATATTTTCTCAGTGTGAAAACACTTCTGCCTGGGCTTTCTCCTCTTTTCCAGAACTTCCTCATTCAAGAAGGAAAATATTAAATGATACTGCATTGTATTATCCTATCTATTAATGATGTACCTGTCTCCCAGGTGTCTTTAAATCCTTCTCTTTGGCAATGTGCTGCTTTAGGAACTAGAGGATAAGTTAGTGAGAAGGTGGTTCCATCTCATCTCATCTCATCTCGTCTCGTCTCAAATGAGTTATGGCAAACGGTCTGGATCATAACTGATGTCACTGTTCAACTCAGATTTTCCAGCAAGACGGTCCCAATTGTCAATATTCTGTCCCATGCTCCACGTAAAAATGCTCAAAATAATACCCCGAAGATTGATCTGGGTACTCACAAAGACGTGAGGAAGGAACTGGGCAGGAAGGGAAGGGGAATGATTTTGCAATGAAAGACTAAGCAAGACAAAAGGAAGAGTCACATTCATTGACCCACTGGGAATATGACTAACACATAATACGACCACAGCCTACATGGCTTCACTAAGGCTCCTTGTGTACCCAAAGAACTGTGGAAAAGCTGAGATAAATAACCTGATTTGGGTCCAAAATGTCACCCTTGCGACTTTCAGCATCTAGCAGCAAACAGTAGACTAGAGGCATTAGACAAGGAGTGTAACAGGCCAGAGTGATTATTAACCAATACCAATTGTTTTTTATTTCATTTTATTTTTTTTCTAAATATTTAACAAAGTGGCCATTTGGAAACCGTATGTTCCACGCTCCATTATTCCTTTAAGGTCTACAAAGGAAAAAAACAAAACAAAACAAAACCAAGGACTTCTTCACTCCTAGGAACTCCCATCACTGTAGTTAGCTGAAAGGGACCATCAGGATCACCTAATCCAGTATTTCTCAAGTTTAAAAGATCACCTGGGGAGATCTGTTAAAAACATAGATTCTGCAGCCCTAGCCCTGGGGATTCTGATTCAATAGATCTGGGGTATGACCCAGGAATTGATATTTTCCTGAATCTCTGAAAGAATCTGAAAGGCAGCCAGGTTTGGGAGCCACTGGCCATCCCACAGGCTCTGGAATCCCACTGACCCCCTCAGTAGTGTCATCATTATTGCTTTATTTTTTTACATCATTAACAATAATACCTTGTAGCTATAGCTTTACCTTGTCGATGCGTTTCCATAGCTATTATCTAATTATATCCTCACAACCACCCTGATAGGTAAAGAAGGCAGGTGTTACTAGTCTCACACAAATGTTACAATAGATACACAAGATGTGGTTCATACATACAATGGAGTATTATTCCTCAATAAGAGGGACCAAAGTGTTGATACATGGTATAACATGAATAAACCTTAAAAACACTTTTCTAAGGGAAATAAGCCAGTCACAAAAGACCACATGGTATATGATTCAGTTTATATAATAAAGCAAATCTGTGGAGACATAGAGTAGGTAAGTTGTTGCCTAGGACTGGAGAGAGTGAGGGAAATGGACAATGACAGCTAATTGGTACAGGGTTTCCATTCGGGGTGACGAGAGTTATCTAAAATTATGATGATGGCTGCATCACTTGGTAAATTTTCTAAAAATCATTGAATTGTAGGGGCGCCTGGGTGGCTCAGTTGGTTGAGCGTCTGACTCTTGATTGATCTCACGGGTCGTGGGTTCAAGCCCTGCATTGGGCTCTGGAATGACAGTGTGGAGCCTGCTTGGGATTCTCTCTCTCCCTCTCTCTCTATCTCTCTTTCTGTCTCTCAAAAATAAATAAATAAACTTAAAAATTATTTTTTAAAAATGTTAAAATTAAAAAAAAATCATTGAATTGTACACCTAAATGGGTGATTTTTACATTATGTAAATTATACCTTAAAATGGCAGTTTTCTTCAAAAATGCTGTTTTACAAAGGAGAACATTATTTACCGTGGCGATAAGTTATGTAGCTAACCAGCTATAAACTAGGACAACCCAACAGTCATAGCTACCCTTTATTCCTGTATACCAGGAATAATAGTAAACACTTCATACCCATTTTCTTATTTAATCCTCAAAGCAGCTATTCCCACTTTACAGATGAAAAACTGAGGCTCAGGGAGTCTACATGGTTTCCCCAAGGTCACACCAGCTAGCAGGTGGCAGATCTTGGATTGGAAACAAATCTGATTCCAAAGACTCCTTTTCCTGCAATAACCTTCTGCCTCTAAGACTAGAACCTGCTGCCTCTGATTCTTCATCAGGGATCTTTCCAAACTTTTTCAGCGTGAAGTCTCTTGGGGAACAGTGTGCATGAATATTCTTAATCTTTCATTCAACCTCTTCCAATGGTGAACAAAGTGAGGGGCTTCTGCCCTCCATTCCCAGAAGAGTAGTTCCAAAGGGCAAAACAGGAGAGAGAAAAACCTTCTTCTTCTTTATCTTCCTCATCCCCAGTGCCCTTTCCCATCTGGCTCTGCAGCAGTGGGAAAGCTGGCCACATTTCTCAATATTATCTTAGAGATACCCCAGAATTTCCTTGACTGAATGAGCAGTACTAAGGACTGGGAGGTCACTGCAGCTTGTGGATGCAGATGATACATGAATAAATGCGAGTGAGCCTTCTTTACATTCTATATAACCCAGGAAGCACTACCAATGCACCCAGGGGAAGAGTCCAATCTAGCAGGACTCAAAAGGGTCAGGAGAAAGGGTGCAGCCTTCAAAATTACATTTATTATCTATATTGAGCTGAGATTATCACAAAACACACACACACACACACACACACACACACATCTAGGGAAAAAAATCAATATCAAGGGCTTGTCCTTGAGCAAGATATGTTAAAAAACGGATCTGGGGAAGGGGGAAATCTGTGCATGACACTTCTCTTAGATCAGACACAAGAACATTCTAATTCGTACTCGAAATACAATGTCCCTTGGTTCAGAATTCTGCCTTAGCATCTGTCATGGCCTTTAACAAATCACAACTAGTGGCAATGAGGACATACTGGGTGATTCAAGGTGCTTTGTTTGTGAAAATTATGACGGAGGCACCCCTCAGATTCAACTGACACATGGGCTTTACAGTGACAAAAGATGAACACCCTATCAATTACTCTGTTGGACAGCTCCCTCAACCTCGGGCCAAGTCCTTCTAGTTTGCCCTGTCTCTCCTTTAAGATACGTGCTAGGATAGTCAATCCTTGCATGTTCAGAAAAAGTCTCAGATTAACCCCTGCCTGGTCATCTGGCACACGATCCAATAATCTGAGCCTTCTTAGCATTGTTTTTCAAGGTCAGTTATGTGGAAAAACCTCAGACTTGAACCATGAGACCCAGAGCCAGTAGCCGTATGGACACTGTCTCTTATCAGCAACTGGCCCCAAATCCCTTGACCTGGCCTGAGAAACAGCAGCGACTTGCGAGAACATGGTCTTGTGCAAGGGAAGCCCTCATGCTCCTTTGTCTAAGAACACAAGAAAGCTAGAAGCAGTGAAGCAGAGGCGGGGCACTCCCACACCAAGTCATTTAATGCGCTGTTTCTCATTCCCTGTTGGCTGCTTCATAATCTGGCTTCCCTAGAGATCTGCCTGCTCTAAACTCACCTTTCCTCAGGGAATGGAAGGGGTGAGGAGGTGGGGCTAGAGGGGTGGAGGAAAGGGTTTGGGGAGGGCCATTTGCATGATCACCGTCCCTCAAAGCTGTCCTTTAAAGCACGGTGTCAAGTTAAACGGATTCCATGTTATAGCGATTTAAAGTGGGGATACGGAGGCATCCACCATATAATTGACTTGATAACGTACAGTATTAAGCACGTGTCCCAAGATCAATCTTCTACATAACCACAGAGAAAGGCGTCGTGGATGAGCAAGGTTTTGGTAAGAGCTGAGATGTCCCTGCTTTTTGAGAGGGTACCAGGTTTTTTGGGTTTTCAGCAACATAGTCATAAAATCCGATTGTAGAACCAAACTCTAGAGAGGATTTAAAGGGACTTAGGTACAGTGAGTCAGTTCCTATTCCAATAGGAATAGTCTTTATTAAAATACCAGACATACCTACAGCTTTCTTTGGTATTTCTCTCAATGACCTCAGCCTTAGGGACACACCCTGAAGTGGGCTTTTTAGAAGCAACAGCTGAGCAGTGACCACTTACCTAAAAGGATAATCCTTTATGAATATGTCCAGGAAGTCCTGCTTTTAGGACGCCTACTTCCATGCGCAGCAATTCACAGTCTCTCAGCAGCTCAAAGGATATTTGGATACCTTTCTGTTAACCCAACCAAAGTTCCTTCTTCATTTTACAGCCTTAAGGAGTTCATGGTCTGCCTCAATAATGCTACTTAGAATTGACTCTGAACAAGATCCAGAGTAAATGACACAATTCAGATTTTCCTTTGTACCCTGACAGATGAGCACAATGCATTATCACCGCCATCCACGCTCCAACGCCAGCAGAGACTAAAGGCCATGAAGAGCAATGGCTAATGGTCTGTCGATGCCTATAGGATCAGAGAGTCTCGGCATCGACCTGGTGCTCTGACAAACATAATTCCTAATTTTTTTTTCCCATGAACTCCAAGAAATGTAACCATAGCCAACGATGCCACCTCCCACCAAGAGCCACCACCCTTGAAATTACCTTCCTCCAGTTCATCCATGCTTCCGATTTTCCTGGATCCATCAATGGTGTAAATGTAACGCACTCCCTGAGGCAGGTTGATGTTGTCAGACAGAGATCGAGTCAGGTCAGCCAGCAAGGCGTCAAAGCTGCGAAAACGGTCAGAGGACACAGCGTACACAATCCCCTTGAAGTAGCGGTCCCCATTGCGGTAGAAACGTACCTTCTTGGCTTTCTTCTCGTTGCTCAGTGCCTGCAAGGTTCTGGTTCGGTAGAAGCTACAATGGGCGCTGTGAGTGGGGCTGGGCAGCCCATTCATCCGTGAGCCTCGCATGTTCCTGGATGTCTTGTCTCTTTCGTCAAAATGTCCAAAATCAAGTTCCATATTTTGGTGGAACCTCAGAGACCTGAGTGTTGGACAAAGGGGGTGAGGGGGGGCAAAGAAAGAGGGGCAGGGAGGGGGGGGAAAAAAAAGAAAAGAATTCAAATATTAGCCAGATCCAGTTCTGCAATCTGCTGCTTGTGAAAAGAACTGCTCGAAAAAAGCCTGTGACCCATCTGCTGCTTGCCCCTGACCTGCAGGAATATTGATCTTAATAGAGAAGAAGGAGGGGCTGAGGGGGTGCTGGCGATGGTGGGGGGTTGGGGTGGGAGATGGGGAAGGAGGCACTTTGGGCACTGTTCCAAAACAGAGGAGAGGGAGGGATTTTGAAATCGCTTAAAATCCTGGGACTTATTGACAGTGGCTCCTATCAAATTGTAACTTCGGGCTAAATACATTAAAACTGGCATCTGTTTCCTCACACATGCCCACATGACTAACAGTTGTAAATGAATCCATAGCCTGACAAGATCCCCTTAAAGAGAATAGAAGGCGCTAGCTGAGGTTAGCATCTCCAGTTTGGGAAGCAATCTTTGTGCCTCCGTCAAATGACTACAACGGGAAATATTTTAATTTTATTCCCAACCCTCTTCCCTACCCTAATGTGTGCATCCCCTCCCCCCAGAATAAACCAGGATTCTCCTTTAAAGGGACAGCCTCCAGGGAGTAGCTACTGTCTTTGTGCTATTCATCAAACCCTTTCCCCACCAAGCTGGTGCAGCTATCCGACATTCATAAGAAATAAGCTGAAAAAAAGGATTAGAAAAATCAGTTATTTAACAAGTTATCAGCTCTGCTTCCCCCCGCCCCCTCTGGCACCATTTGGTCACAAAATCCTTTTCTTTCTTTCGTTTTTTTTTTTTTTGTTTTGTTTCTTAATATGTGCACGATCCCTCCCCAACGATGCAGCCCCACCTCTTAATGGAATAATTTAATTGTTGAAAGATTCCCAAATGAGTCCCTGAAAAGCATATGGGACCTTCAGAAACAAGCACACCTTTCATTGTTCTGTATTTCTACCCTGACTGAAGGGGCATTTTGCCCTCACAGCGGGCAATTCACCCCAAACTTGTCTATTGCCCAGGTGCATTAGCTGAGGCAAAAGATGGTCATCTGTCATATTTATTTTTTCCCTTTCTGCTGAACCAGAGAGAGAGAGAAAGAAAGAAAGAAAGAAAGAGAAAGAAATGAGGAAAGGAAAGGAAAAGGAAGAAAGAAAGAAAGAAAGAAAGAAAGAAAGAAGAAAGAGAAAGAAAGAAATGAGGAAAGGAAAAGGAAGAAAGAAAGAAAGAAAGAAAGAAAGAAGAAAAGGAAAGGAAGGGAAAAGAAAGGAAAGAGAAAAAAGAAGAAAGAAAGAAAAAAGAGAGAAAGAAAGAAAGAAAGAGAAGAAAGAAAGAAAGAAAGAAATGAAATCATGAAACCAAACACAACAGAAGCCTCAAGCGCTAGCAAAGGTAGTGACCATAGCCTATGAACCAAACTATTAACATGCATCTCACAGATGGGGATAAAAGGACTCACAAAGCAAGCAGGGCTCAGCTGCTACACACTGCCACATCGAGAAATTTGCAAGGGACCAGGAGGACAGGAGATAAAGGAGGACGGGTGTCTAGTAGGTTTGCCAGGCTCGGTCCCCCTTTTCTTCCAATGTCACCATGACCTGTGCTGAGCTCAGCATTGTCTCTGTCAGACAACCTGCAGTGGTAAGAGACCCCACCTCCTCAATACAAGTAGCAAGCATTTCCCCAGGCATGCGAGTAACACTTGGCTTTGCTTTAGGATCAGGGGTGGTATTACTCTAAACTATTATTCATCACAGTGAAAACAAAGGAACATCAAACTCACTTTTCCAAAGGAAAATCCCAGGTAGAGGCTTAGGAAAAAATCCGATAGGATAAGGCAAAATAAAAAAAAAAAATTCAGAGAAGGAGAAGGAGAGAAAGAGAAAGAGCTAGAGCAAGCGCTTTGCCTTGTGCTTTTCCCGTTTGACATCTGTTACATTCTGCCTGAAAATCACTGGAAAGCCCCACTCACCGGTTTTCTGCTGGTTGGGTGGAGATGCTGAGAGAAAGAAAACCAATCTCTCTATGCCTTTGTTGTCTGAGCTCCAAGCAAGAAATTCCTGCCAGGGTGGATAGATGCCTTCTAGGTCCTAGTGCCTTGTCCAGCTTCTCCCCTATAACTCAGGCTTAGTGAATCCCCCCCAACTCCTATGATTAATTACATGCTTTTTTTTTCAATTCACAGGCTGCATTAACAGCTCGAAAGGTTTCATTTATAACCAACAGGAAATTGCAGGGTAGCAAAAAGATCGCACAGGCAAATGCAGAATGTTCTAATGAGCAATGTGCTAGCCCTCCCCACCCCCCACCCCCTGCTTTTTTTTTTTTTTAAAGGAACTGGCGATTTCACTTGGCCAAAACCTTAGCCTATTCTGCCTGGGGACCAGGCTCAGAGAGTCAAACCAGGCTTCTTAGAAATTGTAGCTCTCTCCCTTTCACCTTCTTGAGACAAAACATTCTTGAAGGCTTAGTTCACGCACCCAACACCTGGTTGTTTTTGAAATAAGGTCAGTGGAATACACTATGAGGGAGTATGAAAAGCATAAGACAAAGGCCAGTACTTCCAGAACTTCATGGGGGATGGAGGAAAAGGATCCCAAAGACCTTATAGCTTGCTGTAGTAATCTAGCTAATGGAATCTGTGGCATTTGCCTTTGAGAGTTTGAGAGTTCAAGTCCAACCCAGAGACCTTGCCATGTGAAGTGTGAGATGCATATTAGTCTCTCCTCCAACTTCCTATGTGTTGCTAATTGTCGTCTTCAGATCAAATACCTTATAAAAGGGAAGGAACCCACCAAATTCAATTTATTAAATCAGGCCAGACTATAAGACAAAAGAAGAGAAAGATGAGAGACTAAAGTAGGGGCAGGCTACCATCTTCACAACCAAGGCTGCATGCATTAATGGGTAGCACCTTGAACCATCATGACTCCATTTTCTCTTGGCATCCAGGAAGGTCAGAGCTAATAGCCTGCTCAGTAATGATCTTCTATCCGATTCCTAATACAATTAACCCTCCTTTTTAATATATAGCTGTTGGTGATTAATAGGTAAGCATTTTGTGTGCGTGCATGTGTTTTACTGTAAGATGCCTCAAAGTGGGATAAAAAATGATATTCCTTCCCTGATGGAAGGTGTTGGCTTAGCAAGCCTCCAGTCTCTATTATCGGGGCAGACGGCCACAGTGTGCAATCTGCCTAGTCAAGGCTGCCCATCTTGCTGCTGCTCTTCTGGTTTCTAAAGAAGTAGCCTCAGGGGACCGCCCGTGTGTGGTGTGTTCTTTTCCATTTCTTTCTGCCTCACACTGTGGCCACCTCCTGAAAACGCAGGGTTATTCAGGTCAGGGGCAGAGAAGTATCAAGGAATAGGAAGAGGGAAATAGGGCAACTCAAAATAAAGGTTGCAGCTTCCTTGTCCAGCAAGGCCAGTGTCTTCATTTTTTATTGCACATCAGAAGTGTTCCATAAATGGATAGCAATTGATTTTGTATAAGGACTCAAAGAAAAAAAATTTTTTTTTATTTCTGGTGAGGATATAAGAATGTATGGCATGATAAAACTTAAACATACAGGAGTTAGGGGCGCCTGGGTGGCTCAGTCGGCTGAGCGCCTGACTTCGGCTCAGGTCATGATCTCGCGGTCCGTGAGTTCGAGCCCCGCGTCGGGCTCTGTGCTGACGGCTCGGGGCCTGGAGCCTGCTTCGGATTCTGTGCCTCCCCCTCTCTCTGCCCCTCCCCTGCTCACTCTCTGTGTCTCTCTGTCTCTCAATAATAAATAAAATGTTAAACAATTTTTTTAAAGTAGTGGGATAGGCAAAATTTGTTTTCTTTACCATAAAACTTCTCCTTTAATATACTTTAAATGTGGCATGTGTCTCCAAAAAGGCAATTTTGCCTAAAGGCCTTCCTGCTTTTTTTTTTTAAGCTCAAAACCTTTTTTTCCAGAGCAACTCATCGACTAACGTTCTATGGATAAACCTTTTGCAAAAACTGGACTAGATCATCTAACGTATTTCCTTTCAAAGAACTCTCAGCTACCCATCAAGAGTTTTCTCCCACTTCCTCAAAGGAGAAGGATTACTGGCAGAAAGGAGGTCACAGGCAAGAGCAAAGCAAGAAAGTGCATCTGTATGTATGGAAGTCAATTTTGACGATCAAGGGAGAGCCATGTTGAGGGCTCAGTGGAGTGAAGACACTGAAGAAAACGTACAACAACCCCATTGTGGGGAAAGTGACACTAAGATGTTTTGAGTAATTACCATGTGCTCCAGGCAAGATGCAGAGTCTAAGACATCGGTCACTGCCCTCTGAGGAGCTTGAAGACTCATTGAGGAGACAGGACACGAGTATGTATCTTGTAAAAATCATGAAGGGGAAAAGGGGAAAGATTCAGATCTTTCTTGATATGTTGTTATGTGGGTTAATCAAACTCAGCTTAGAGATCAGGATCAGGTAGCAAGACCATTCATCATACACATGCACACGTGCGGGCACACACACACACACACACACACAATTAATCACTAGAGCACCTTACCTATCAAAAACGCAGACAGTAGGATCTAGGGTTGGGGAGGTTAAGCAACAGGAAGTGAAGTTGAAAATATATGCAAACTGATTATGGGCACCACAAAACTATAAAGTACATAGGAATAAAGCCCACAAACATGTCTAAGACTTTATTGAGAAAATTGTAAAATTATTGAAGAACATAACAGAAACTGTGAATAAATGTAGAACCGGACCGTGCTTATGGATGGCCAGAGGCAATGCTGTAAGGCTATCAGTCTTCTCCAGGATAATCTATATATATGAAGAAATTCCAACGAAAAATCCCAACAGAAAGTTTTGTGCAATTCATAAATATCAGTTGAAATATCTGTTATTGTAAGGATTAAGTGAGTAAATAAATACATGTAAAGTGCTTGGAACAAAGCACATAGTATGTACGATACAAGGTTAGTTTTTATTATCCCTCAAGTATTCACATGGCAACTCCCTCACTTCTTTAAATCTTTTCCCAAATAGCGACTTCTCAATAAGACGAACCCCGGCCACCCTATTTAAAGTTACAACTTACCCTCTCTACCAAGCACTCCCAGTTTCCTTTATCCTACTTTATTTTTTCCATAACATTTAGCATCTCCCAACATACGACGTAATATGCTTATTTATTACGTTTATTATATATCTCCCAAGTACAATGTAAGCTCCACAGGGGCAGGAATATTCTAACAGCTTTAATGAAACATAATTCACAATGCCAACAGTAATGTTGTTGTTTTTAACACTGTATTCAAAGTGCCTACAACAATGTCTAGCACATGGTAGGTACAGGTATTGTATTTTATTTTATTTTATTTTATTTTATTTTTTTAGGTACAGGTATTTTAAAACTGGATTCAGTAAAAATTAGATTAGATCCCCACCTCATACCATACATAAAAATAAACTCCAGATGTCTTAGACCTGAATATAAAGAACAGAACTTTGAAATTATTAGACTAAAATAGAGGAGATTCTCTTTAAACCTTTGTGGCTAAAAAAAAGACTTTTTTAACCAAGATGAAAAAGCAGAAACCTTATAAGAAAATATTTATAAGTCTCATTACATGAACGTTTAAAGCTTCTGAAGGTGAAAGAGAACATTAAAATGTTGAAAGATATACAACAGATTGAGAAAAGATATTTGAATCTTATATAACTAACCAGTATTAATGTCCTAAGATACAAAATATAAAATTATACCAGTAAGACAAAGGCAAAACTCCAGTAGAAAAAAAATGAGCAGAGGCCCCTGGAAGGCTCAACAGTTAAGCGTCCAACTTCAGCTCAAGTCATGATCTCACAGTTCCTTGGTTCGAGCCCCATGTCAGGCTCTGCACTGACAGAGTGGAGCCTGCTTGGGATTCTCAATCTCTCTCCCTCTCTCTTTGTCCCTCCCCCACTCACGCTTATTCTCTCTCTTAAAATAAATACACTTAAAGAAAAAAGGAGCAAAGAATATTTCCAAATTGTTCATAGGAGAGGAAACCCTGATGGCCAATAAACATGTGAAAATATGCTCGACTTCATACATAACTATGAAAATCCAAGTTAAAACGAAATTACATATTTTGCATTAAAAATAGAACTACCCTCAGACCCACAAATTGCACTACTAGGTATTTATCCAAAGGATACAGGTGTGCTGTTTCGAAGGGGCACATGCACCCCCATGTTTATAGCAGCACTATCAACAATAGCCAAAGCATGGAAAGAGCCCAAATGTCCATCGATGGGTGAATGGATAAAGAAGATATGGTATACATATACAATGGGGTATTACTCGGTAATCAAAAAGAATGAAATCTTGCCATTTACAACAACGTGGATGAGACTAGAGTGTATTATGCTAAGTGAAATTAGTCAGAAAAAGACAAATATCAAATAAGACAAATATGACTTCACTCATATGTGGAATTTAAGATACAAAACAGATGAACATAAGGGAAAGGAAGCAAAAATAATATAAAAACAGGGAGGGGACAAAATATAAACGATTCTTAAATACAGAGAACAAACTGAGGGTTGCTGGAAGGGTTGTGGGAGGCTAAATGGGCAAGGGGCATTAAGGAGGACACTTGTTGGGATGAGCACTGGGTGTTCTATGTAGGGGATGAATCACAGGATTCTACTCCTGAAATCATTATTGCCCTATATGCTAACTCACTTGGATGTAAATTAAAACAAAATAATACAAATAAAAAATAAAAATAGAACAATTTAAGGGGCGCCTGGGTGGCTCAGTTGGTTAGGCGTCTGACTTCGGCTCAGGTCATGATCTCATGGTTTGTGGGTTTGAGCCCCATGTCGGGCTCTGTGTTGACAGCTCAGAGCCTGGAGCCTGCTTCAGATTCTGTGTCTCCCCCTCTCTCTGCCCCTCCCCTGCTCATGGTCTGTCTCTCTCTCTCTATCTCTGTGTGTGTGTGTGTCTCTCTCTCAAAAATAAATAAACATTTAAAAATTTTTTAAATAAAAAAATAGAACAATTTACATAAAAAAGAAACATAATTTTGGAGAGTGGTTTTTGGTGGTAGCTAGTAAAGCTGAAAATGTGTATCCATCTGTGACCCAGAAATTCCATTTCTAGATATCCATCCTAGGGAAACACTCACCCATGATTTCAAATGACCGCTACAAGGAAAGTCCTAAAAAGCATTACTTGACATGCTGAAAAATGAAAACACCCAAACTCCCATCATTGGCATGCTAATTTATTAGTGGTTATTCATACATGGAATGTTATATACAGTGAAACAGAATAAACGAGTGCTAAGTGTCAGGGGTGGCGCACAGATTTCTGTGCAGCTGTAAGTTTTCATTTCTCTGGTAATGAAATGCCCCGGAGTGCAATTGCAGAGTCCTATGATACCTGTATGTTTAATTTTATAAGAAACTGCTGAACTTTTTTCCAGAGTGGCTTAATATTTTACTCTCCCGCCAGCAACGTCTGTACATCCTCACCAGCGTTTGGTATTTTTATTTCAGCCATTCTAGAAGGTGTGTCCTGAATATCCCTTTATGGCTTTAATTTGTGTTTCCCTAATGTGTAATAGTGTTGAACATCTTTTCATGTGCTTATTTTGTGTGTACGTTCTTCAGCGAGAAGACTTTGTGCCTTTTGCTCATTTTCTAATTGAATTGTCGGGGTTTGTGGTTGCTGCTGTTCTTTGTGTTAAGATTTTATTTTTGTTAAAAATTTTTTTAATGTTTATTTCTGAGACAGAGAGAGACAGAGCATAAGCGGGGGAGGGGCAGAGAGAGAGGGAGGCACAGAATCCATAGCAGGCTCCAGGCTCTGAGCTGTCAGCACAGAGCCCGACACGGGGCTCGAACTCACAAACCGTGAGATCATGACCTGAGCCGAAGTCGGTCACTCAACCGACTGAGCCACCCGGGCACCCCTTAAGATTTTATTTTTAAATAATCTCTACACCCAACGCAGGCTCAAACTTACAACCCTCAAGACCAAGAGTCTCATGTTCCACCGACTGAGCCAGCCAGGAGCCCCTGCTTTTTCTTAATGTTGAGTTTTAAGAGTTTATTGTATATTCTACGTATAAGTCCCTTGTCAGATACATAGTTTGCAAATATATCCTCAGAGGGCTACTTGTTTTTTCATTCTTTTAACATGCTCTTTCATCAAACAAAAGTTTTAACTTATTTTTTAGTTTGTGGATTGTGCTTTTTAAAAAGATTTTTTAGGGGCGCCTGGCTGGCTCAGTCGGTTGAGTGTCTGACTTCAGCCCAGGTCATGATCTTGTGGTTCACAAGTTCGAGCCCAGTGTTGGGCTCTGTGCTGACAGCTCACAGCCTGGAGCCTGCTTCGGATTCTGTGTCTCCCTCTCTCTCTGCCCCTCCCTTGCTCACACTATGTCGCGCTCTCTCTCTCTCTCTCTCTCTCAAAAATAAATTTAAAAAAAACACTAAAAAATTTAAAATAAATAAATAAAGCGATTTTTTAATTTGAGTATAGTTGACACACAATGTTACATTAGTTTCAGGTGTACAACATAGTGATGGGACCACTCTGTACGTCATGCTATGCTCACGACATGTGTAGCTACCATCTGTCACCATACACGCTATTACAGTGTCATTCACTATATTTCCTATGCTGTGCCTTTTATTCCCGTGACTAATAAACTCCATAACTGGAAGCCTGTATTTCCCACTCCCCTTAACCCACTTTGCCCATCTCCCTACCCGCCTCCCGTCTGGCAACCATCAGTTTGCTGTCTGTATTTATACTGTATTTATAGGTCTGATTCTGCTTTTTCTTTGTTCATTTGTTTTGTTTTTTAGATTCCATATACAAGTGAAATCATATGGTATTTGTCTTTCTCAGTTTGACTTATTTCACTTAGCATAATATCCTCTATGTCCGTCTGTGTTGTTGCAAAAGGCAAGATCTCATACTTTTTTATAGATAAGTAGTATTCCAGTATGTGTGTGTGTGTGTGTGTGTGTGTGTGTGTGTGTGTGTTGGGTTGCACGAGTTCTTTATATATTTTGGATATTAACCCCTTACTGGATATATCATTTGCAAATATCTTCTCCCATTCGATAGATCTTTTGTTTTGTTGATGGTTTCCTTTGCTGTGCAGAAACTTTTTTTGATGTAGTCCCATGTGTTTATTTTTGCTTTTGTTTCCTTTGTCTTAAGATATCTATCTAGAAAAATGTTGCTAAGGCCAATGTCAGAGAAACTACTACCTATGTTCTTTTCTAGGATTTCTATGGTTCACATCTCACATTTAGGTCTTTAATCCAATTTGAGTTTACTTTTGTGTGTGGTGTTTGAAAGTGGTCCAGTTTAATTCTTTTTGCATGTAGCTGTCGATTTTCTCAGCATCATTTATTGAAGAGACTGTTTTTCCCCCATTGTATATTCTAGCCTCGTTTGTCATAGATTAATTGAGCATCTAAGCATGGGTTTATTTCTGACCTGTCTGTTTTGTTCCATTAATCTATGTGTCTGTTTTTGTACCAGTAACATACTATTTTGATTACTATAAGTATGTAGTATGGCTGGAAATCCAGTAGCATGGTATCTCCAGCTTTGTTCTTCTTTCTCAAAATTGCTTTGGCTGTTTGGGATCTTTTGTTGTTTATGCATTGTGCTTTTGGTACCATGTCTAAGAACTCTTCGTGAAGCCTAGGTGTTGAAGTTTCTCTAAAAGTTTTATAGATTTAGGTTTTACCTTTAAATCTATGTGCCATTTTGAGTTCATTTTTGTATAGGTTGTGAAGTTTAGATTGTAGTTCATATTTTTTATCTATGGATATGTCGTGGCTCCAGCACCATTTGTTAAAAAGATTATCCTTCCTCCACTGAATTGCTTTTTCACCTTTGTCAAAAGTCAATTGAATATATTTATGTGAGTCTATTTCTGTGTTCTTTATTCTAGTACATGGATTTATGTGTCTACCCTCCTCCAGTACAAAACCATCCTGATTACTGTAGTTATTTAAAAAAAAACAAAACTCTCTCCCATTTTGTTCTTTTTTAAAGTTTATTTATTTATTTTGAAAGAGAGAAAGAGAGGGGGAGAGAGAGAGGGAGGGAGAGAATCCCAAGCAGGCTCCACACTGTCAGTGCAGAGCCCAATGCAGGGCTCATTCCCATGAACCATGAGATCATGATCCAAGCCAAAACCAAGAGTCAGATGCTCAACCGACTGAGCCACCCAGGTGCCCCTTGTTCTTCTTTTTCAAAATTGTTTTGGCTATTCTAGGTCCTTTGCCTTTCCACAGAAATTCTATAATAGTCCTGTCTGTATCAGCAGGATTTTGATAGGACCTGTGTTAAACCTATATACCAATTGGAAGAGAATTGACATCTTGACTAAACTGAGTCTTCCAATCTATGTACACGACATGTCTCTCTATTTATATCTTCTTTGGTTTCTTTCCTCAGTGTTTTGTAGTTTTAAGGATACACATCTTATACATGTCTTATTCGATATTCACCTAAGTCATTTTTTAAAGGACCGTGAATGATATTGTACTTAAAATTTTGGTTTCTGCATGTTCATTGTTAGTGTATAGAAACGCAACCTATTTTTGTATGTCGATCATATGTTTTGCAACTGTACTGAATTCACTTATTAGTTCCATAAGTGTTTTTGTAATTATCTTGGGATTTTCTATGTAGATAAGGTCACCTGCAAATAGAGTTTGCTTTATTCCTTTCCAATCAGAATTATTTTTTTTTCTTGCTTTATTGCACAGGCCAAATCTTCTGTAGTTCTACATTGAATAGCAGTTGTGAGAATGAACTTCCTTAACTTGTTTCCAATCTTTAGAAAACATTTAGCTTCTCATCATTAAGTGTGATACTAACTGTAAGGTTCTTTTTTTTGTAGATGTTCTGTATGAAGTAGGGCAAATTCTCTTCTATTCCTCGAGTTTGCTGAGGGTTTTCAAAAAAGTCATGAATGGCTGTTGAATTTTGTCAAATGATTTTTCTGCATGTATTGATTTGATCGTGTGATTTTTCTTCTGTAATCTGTTGATATGATTGAATACATAGATTGATTTTCAAAATGTGCATGATTTTGCATGTCTGATACAGTTCTCAATGACTTTTTCAGTTTGAATCTAATATGAGCTGTCTATATTTCTTCAAAACAACAAAAATATTACACAGACAAGTAAAAACCTAAGCAGAGCCAGCAATCAGGCAATCAAAATATTTGACAGAGGGACATACAGCATACATAAGCAAAAAAGAAAAAGAAAAGAAAAGAAACTAGTTAGAAAGTGCAGTAGTTCTCAACTCTGGCTTCACAAAAGAATCAAATGGGAAGCTTTTACAAACTATCCTTGACTATGATTTAATTGATCTGGTGTAGTTCCCAAGCATTTTTACTTACTTGTATTTAAAATATATATATATTTCAAGTGTATTTATTTATTTTGAGAGAGACAGAGACAACACAAGTGGGAGAGGGGCAGAAGGAGAGGGAGAGAGGGAGAATCCCAAGCAGGCTCCCCGCTGCCAGCAGAGAGCCCGACATGAGACTCGAACCCATAGAACCACAAGATCATGACCTGAGCCGAAATCAAAAGTTGGATGCTTAACCGACGGAGCCACCCAGGTGCCCCACCAAGCATTAGTACTTTTAAGAGCTGCCCTGGTGCTTCTAACGTACAGCCAAAGTTGAGAACCACTGACTCCGGAGTCAGATCTGGCCTTACGTCCCAGTTATTAGTTGCGTGACCTTGAGCAAATTAGTGGAGCTTATCTATAATAGAGGGATAAGGATTGTTGTAAAAAGTAAATGAAGCATCATATGTAAAGTTCCTTGCAATATGCATGGTATGCATAAAAATACATTTACCAGACTCCAGAATTTAGAAGTATCGTGTATAACTTATAAGAGTACCCATAGATGGAGGGATGACACTCTTCTTTGCTTTTCTTCCTCTCTATGGGCTGAACTGTGAATGATATGATTTGTGTGCAAGCAGTCATGTTGCTCCAGGAAGCAGACGCTAGGTATTGAGAATGGCAGAGCAACAAGATAGACTGGAGCCCAGTGATAACTCTATCAGCCTGGAGAAACTTCTCTATAAACGTTGTTTACTGTAATAGAGAAATAAGCTTTTATCTTCCTTGAGCCACTGTTATTTACAGTTTCTTCACTTTCTGCATTATACCTGATACACGAAGAAATGATTCAGTACATAGGCATGTTTGAAATCACTCTTAACAGGCCTAAAACTGAGAGGAATCCTTGAAAGATGGGACATAGCTGGGTTCTGATTAAAGAAGGAAATCACAGCCCAGGACTTGCATGAGAGAGCACAGCAGAGTACTCTCATACAGGAGGAAAGCACCATAGGAGTTCTCCATGCCAAAAGGTAAAAAACTAGGACAAAGGAATTGCCTTAGTGGCAACTGCTCAGTATCACAGGAAGAAAAGCCAGAAGGTTCCAATTTTGCCCATCCCTTTGGCACCATATGGGCCAGCATGCAGTAAGAGAGAGATCTATCTTCAAGTGAAAGCCAAGAGTAGCAGAGCTTAAGGCAGTGAGATAGTCTAGTATCTTGGGCAATGGGCAATGGCCAAGTAGTTGAGGGCATTTATGAGAAATAGAGAGGAGCACAAATTTATCAAGGTGCCCTTGTCATGACTGGATCTCCATCTCACCCACTCTAATTGAAGAGAGCAGCTCTATCCATTCCCTCTATTCTCTGAAACAGGCTGCACAAACAGAGGTAACAGACAGTCTAAAAAGAAATCTCAACTGCATAGAGAAGCACATAGTAAGAGAATCATCAAACATTTAAACAAAGAAAATACCATGAAATACAGACAATAAAATCAACAATTAAAAGGTTTTCATAAAAGAAATGGTCTTCAGAGAAAAATTTCTCAGAACATCAGTACAAACTGATAATAATCATTTTAGAATGATGAGAAAGGATATCGCATCTGTAAGGGAGCAAGTAGTTTTGAAACAATAACAGGTAAATATGAAAAAATAAGAAAATAAATCTTTAGGGGTGCCTGGGTGGCTCAGTCAGTTAAGCCTCTGACTCTTGATTTGAGCTCAGGTCATGATCTCACGGTTCATGGGATCAAGCCCTGCATCGGGCTCTGCACTGACAGCATGGAGCCTGCTTGGGATTCTCTCTCTCCCTCTTTCTCTGCCCCTCCCCTGGTTTCACAAACACACACTCTCTCTCAAAATAAATTAATGAACTTCAAAAAATAAAAAATAAGAAATTAAAAAAAATAAATACCGTAGGTAAAATTAAAATGTCAGTAAGCAGACTAAACAAATATTTTTTTTTAATTTTTTTTTCAACGTTTTTTATTTATTTTTGGGACAGAGCGAGACAGAGCATGAACGGGGAAGGGGCAGAGAGAGAGGGAGACACAGAATCGGAAACAGGCTCCAGGCTCTGAGCCATCAGCCCAGAGCCCGACGCGGGGCTTGAACTCACGGACCGCGAGATCGTGACCTGGCTGAAGTCGGGCGCTTAACCGACTGCGCCACCCAGGCGCCCCTAAACAAATATTTTTAATGAATACAAACAGCGATCAAATGAACGAGCTGGAAAATTGGGCTGAGTCATTCTCCCATGACATAGGATAAAGGATAAAGTGATGGAAAGTAGAAAAGGTCGGATGCATGAGGGATAGACCAATCAAGAAATTTCCACATCTGTCTAATAGGAGTTCCATTGAATAAAAATTAAGAGAATAGATGGGAATCAATACATGAAGAATAAATAGCAAACAAAACAAAACAGAAACAAAAGAACTTCCCAGAAATGAAGTCATGAATATTCAAATTGAAAGGGCCCTCTAAATGACAACGAAGAAGACTTACAAATACAAGAATGGTAATTTAAAAAAGACTTTAAACCTAGACGCATCTCAGTGTAATTTTAGAGCATCAAGGATAAGAGGAAAATACTAAAAACTTTGAAAGACAAAATGGAGATCACCTACAACGGAAGAAGAATAAGTCTGACTTCAGACTTCCTTTTAGCAACATTAGACACAGGAAAACAATGGCGCATATCTTCAAACTGTTGAGTAAAAATAATGTTGACCCTCAGATTTCATACCGAGTCAAACTATCCTGTAAGTGGGAGAGAGACATGAAGCCACTTTGGACATATGCGAACCCAGAACATCTACTAACCACAGAAACTTTCGGAAGTAATTATTAGAGAATACACTTTAGCAAAAAGAAAAATAATCTGTGGGAAGGAAACAATGCTGAATCATTTATGTACTATTTATATAATTTTAAAAATAATTTTAAAAATATGAGGTGTAACCTATCTCAAATCTGGGAGAAAATTTGTCCAGTGTAAGGTCAGACAAAGGGATTACCCATAAGTTTTGCACAAGCCAAGCAAAACACTGTGTTCTCATTCCTACATCAACAAAGGGAATGTGAATGCTAATGTAGTTTCTCCAGAAGTTTAGAAGAGCATGAGGGATGTCTGTGGTCACTGGCCTAGTCTAAGTCCCAGGAGATAAATTCTAGAGAGAGATCATTCCTGATCTAAAATATCCTTGTATTGGGGCGCCTGGGTGGCTCAGTCAGTTGAGCGTCCGACTTCGGCTCAGGTCATGATCTCACAATTTGTGAGTTCGAGTCCCGTGTCGGGCTCTGTGCTGACAACTCAGAGCCTAGAGCCTGCTTCGGATTCTGTGTCTCCCACTCTCACTGCCCCTTCCCTGCTCATGCTCTGTCCCTCTCTCTCTCTCTCTCTCGGAAATAAATAAATATTAAATAAATAAATAAATAAATAAATAAATAAATAAAATATCCTTGTATGGAGCAAAATGAAAGAAGACAGAAAACTGATCTATAACAATAGTGTTCTCAAAAGATTTTATTACACAAAATATTTCCTGAGCTTCTGCTATATGCCAGGCTCTGTGTAGGTGCTGAAGGGACAATGATGAAAAGGCAAAAGGGAAGTGGAAGATCCTTGCCTTTGAAGAGTTGGCATTCCTGATGGAGTCTTCCAGAAAAGAAGAAACTATTAAGCCAAAGACATGGGTGAGAAACAGATCCAGGTTGGCATTTTAATTTCTTTTTTAGGTTTATTTATTTATTTTGACAAAGAGAGAGAACAAGTATGGGAACGGCAGAGAGAGAGAGAGAGAGAGAGAGAGAGGAAAAAAGAATCTCAAGCAGACTCTGAACGGTCAGCATAGAGCCCGAGGCGGGGCTCGAACCGGCAAACCGTGAGATCATGACCTGAGCTGAAATCAAGAGTCGGATGCTCAACTGACTGAGCCACCCAGGTGCCCCCAGATTGGCATTTTAGGAAGCTCAATGTGGTGGAAAGTACAGGAGGACTTTACACTCTGAAAATCTGAAAGCAGAGAAGCCAACTAGAAGCTAATACAATAATTACAGGCATTTAGTTAAAGTGGCTTTGTAGAAGTTGGGAGGAATAAGAATGGGAAATTTGAGTAAGGTTTCCGTAATCAAACCCTAGAGATTCTATCTTTTGTTGCATGTTTAAAATATAGCTCTTTTGGGGCGCCTGGGTGGCTCAGTCGGTTGAGCGCCCGACTTCGGCTCAGGTCATGATCTCGTGGTCCGTGAGCTCGAGGTGACATACACACAAAAATTCAATAACATATCTGTAGGCTAACTTAAAAAACATTAAAAAAAACGTTAAAAAAATAAAAATAAAAAATAAAATAAAATATAGTTCTTCTTAAGAAGCCATATGACAGTGGGGCACCTGGGTGGCTCAGTTGGTTAAGCATCCGGACTTCAGCTCAGGTCATGACCTCATGGTCCGTGAGTTTGAGCCCCACTTCGGGCTCTGTGCTGACAGCTCGGAGTCTGGAACCTGCTTCGGATTCTGTGTCTCCCTCTGTCTCTACCCTTCCCCTGTTCGTGCTCCATCTCTATCTCTCAAAAATAAATAAAAATGTTAAACAAAAATTTAAGAAGCCACACGACAGAGTGGAAAGAGTATAGACTGTAACTGCATCACCCCAAGCAAGTTATTTAATCTCACTGAGCTTCAGTTTACTCAGCTATAACATGTAAATACTAACAGAGCCAACCCTGTAGGAATTTTGCAAGAATTAAATAATGCATACAAAGCTCTGGGCCCGTAGATGGTGATATTAAATAACAACTATGATTTATAGACCTGCGCTTAAAAGTTACCCTACAGATATGTTATTGAATTTTTGTGTGTATGTCACCTATTACAGTTCCTATGACTGCCTAACTAATTACCTCAAAACTTAGACGTGCAAAGGAACCATTTCTTATGCTCACAGATTCTGTGGGTCAGGAATTTGAACAGGGCACAGCAGGGCTGGTTTGTCTCCTCTCCATAACGTCTGGAGACAAAGAAGCCGTATCTTCATTATGAACTAGCTTCGCGAATAATGTAACGTCGCTGTATGTAATTGATCGCGGCAGTAGTCAACTCCTACCCAGGTTGGAGGAAAAGCAACATAAAGCCCACCCTTCAGTGGGAGGAATACTGAGAACACAGTCTAAGAACCCATGAGATGAGGGATACTGCGGCAATTATATAAGCAAATACGATCTTTCATATAATCCAAATTTGTACCTTCAAAGACCAAATGGCGGATGGGATCCCAAAGCTTCCTCCGCCTATAGAATGGTACCATTGTGACTCTTGGTATCGGCTAGCACCCTTCAAAATTCTTGAGCCCTCACGAATAAAGATTGTGTTTTCCTCTTCCCAAGTGCTTGGATAGGAGTTCAGCTCATTTACATTATAAATGGCTGGATGCCCAATAGCAGAATGACTTCCTGATGAGATAATGACCTCTCTACAATCTGTCCTGTGTCCGAAATTGTATATTCATTATTGTGCTGTCATCACAACCTTGAGTGACTATTTTTGTGCCCATTTTGCAAACGTAGACTCAAAAAGGCCGAGGTAGTAGTAGGCAGGATTCAGGTACAGGTGAGGTTCCAAAGTCTAACTTTTCTGCATCGTAAGATTCTAAGTTCCTCTTCTAAATGTATACATATACTCTTTACCAACACAAAATGATTTCTATCCGGGGTGCCTGGGTGACATCCGTTGAGCGTCTGGCTTCTGCTCAGGTCATGATCTCGTGGTTCGTGAGATCGAGGCCTGCATCAGGCTCTGTGCTGACAGCCAAGCCTGCTTTGGATCCTATGTCTCCCTCCTTCTGTCTCCCTCTCTCTCTGCCTTGCCCTTCCCCCTCAAAAATAAATAAGTATTATTTAAAAAAAAAACAAAATGATTTCTATCCTACATAATCTTATATGATATAACATCACAGGCTGTTAGCCATGCACTGAAAATTCACCTATGCAAGCAGAGACATGTTATATAGCGATTAAGCTCATGGGCTTTGGAGTCAGACCTTGGTTTGATTCTTGGCTCTATTATTTACTACCTATGTATTTGGATAACACAGGATGAATTTAGCTACCAGTAAAAGAACAACTGATGAAAAGTGGCTTAAACAACAAATCTGGGAACAATTATAGGGTTCTTAATTCAGTGGCTCACCAGGAATCCAGTGCTTTCCATTTATTCCCTCTGCACTCCCTAGTTTGTCATCAATGTCTGCTTGTATGAGCCACGAGGTTAGAGATGTTCTAGGCATCGTGTGCAGAACAATCCACATTAACAGGAAAGACCCTTCTTACCATGGGTGTCTTTTTATTCTTAGTGAAAATCTTTCCTAGAAGCCCCTCAGCAGACCTCCCTTCAAGTCCCATTGGCTAGGATTAGTTCCATTTCCATACAGAAACCAATTACTGGCAAGGGGAATGAGATCACTGACTGGCTAAAATCAATCATGATTCACCTCCTCAGGATTGGAAAGAGTTCAGCCCACCTCTCCCCCAAAAAATCATGGCTACCCAAAGGAAGGTGAAAAAACCAGGGTTCTATTAGCAAAGAAGAAGTGGAAGGGGCCAGTAAGGTTTGTTCTAGTACTTAACATCTCTGAGCCTCACAGCGGGGTCATCGTAGCACATTTTTCCTCAAAGAACTGCTGTGGCTATTAAATGACATAACTCTTGTTAATTGCTCAATAAATGTCAGCTATTAACATTGTGTAACCACGCAATAACAATGTTATTATTTGGCTTTTAATTTTGTATCTCATCAATAGCTGGTCCTTTCCATATTTTGCTTCTGTCCCTCACAGCTTGACATTGATGCCTCGTTTCATGGCCAGAAGATGGCTACAGCAATTCTAGGCATCATATGCACATAATGTACATGATCCTCAGTTTCTCTATCTGTAAAACAGAGATATTTCTATTTACCTCAATGATTTGTTGTTAGGATTAAATGAGACCAAATATTCATATAAGAGCTCAATAAGGGAGGCACCTGGGTGGCTCAGTTGGTTGAGTGTCCAACTCTTGATCTGATCTCAGATCTCAGCTCAGGTCTTGATCTCAGGGTCATAGGTTCATGCCCAGTATGGAGCCAAATTAAAAAAAAAAAGAGCTCAAAAAAGTTAGCTATTATTGTTGCTGTTACTGACATCAATACCTTCTGGACCATGCCTGGGAAAATGTCAAGCTCAAAGCGTAGCTGTTGCTGTACCTGTCTGTGCAAGAAAGGGCTGGATAGTTCGTGAATTTAGGTTAAGCAAAACCTTCTTACATATGACATCTGAAGCAGAAATGGCAAAAGAAAAGAGATACCTTGGACTTCATCAAAATTAAAAACGTTTGAGCCTCAAATGATACCATCAAGAAAGTAAAAAGACAACCTGAAGAACAGAAGGAAATATTGGAAAATCATATAGCTGTCAAGGGACTTGTATATAGGATATATAAAGACTCCTGCAACCCAAAGTAAATAACCCAATTAAATATGAGCAAAGGATATAACAAGCATTTCTGTAAATAAGATACGGTGATGGCCAACGAGCACATGAAAAGATGCCTAACATCATTAGTCTTTAGGGAAAAGCAAATCAGAACCAAAATGAGATACTACGTCATACCCATTCAGATGGAAGAATCAAACACAGATAATAAAAAATATTGGCAAGAATGTGGAGAAATTGGAGCCCTCGTGTACTGGCGATAGGAATGCAAAACGGCGGGGCCACCGTGGAAACCTGTCTGGCAATTCCTCAAATAATTAAACAGAGTTGCTATATGATCCAGCAATTCCACTGCTACGTATACACCCAAGAAAAATGAAAACATACATGCAGAGAAATACTTGTACATAAATGTGCATAGCAGCATTATTAGTAATGGCCAAAAGGTAAAAATAACCTAAATTCCTATCAACAGATGAATGGATAAACAACATGTGTTATATCCATACAACAGAATATTATGTAGCCATAAAAAGAAATCTAGTACTGATATGTGTCACACCATGGATGAGCCATGAAAATACTACACTAAGTGAAGGAAAACACAAAAGGCCATATGTTGTATGTGTCCATTTATATGAAATGTCCAGAATAGGCAAATTCATAGAGACAGAAAACAAATTAATGGTGGGAAGGGGTTAAGAGAAGGGGGAGATAGGGAGCGACTGCTAATGGGTATCAGGTTTCTTTGTGGGGTGATGAAAATGTTCCATAATAGATTGTGATGATGATTGCACAGCTCTGTGAATATACTAAAATCCATTGAATTTGACACTGAAATGGGTGAATTTTATAATACATGAATTATATCTCAATAAAGCTGCTTAAAAAAATGTACCAGGCCTTGTAAGAAATACAAAGATGAATAAAACAGTACTTTCCTTATGGCACTCACTAATTCAAAGGAAGGTTAAGAAATGTGCAAAAACTGGGGTGCCTGGATAGCTCAGTCAGTCAAGCATCTGACTCTTGATTTGGGCTCAAGTCATGATCTCATGGTCCGTGGGTTCAAGTCCAGTGCCTGCTTGGGATTCTCTCTCTCCCTCTCTCTGCCCTTCCCCAGCTCGTGCTTGCTTGCTCTCTCTTTCAAAATAAATAAATAAAAATCTTTTTAAAAATTAAAAAAGAGAGAAATGTATACAAATAGCTTTCCTGGTTCCATTTATGTTCCCACCCTCACTTTTCTCCCATTCCACTTCCGACTGATGGTATCTATTTGTATTTGATTTACTCTTAACGAAAGCTTTTCGAATTCTTTCTGGCACAAAGTGGGGTATTACGTAAGCAAATGAATTCGAACAGTGATGACACGGGGTAGAAAGTGGTCAGTGCCATAAAGGAGACACTACTGAAGTGTTACGAGAGGAAGCGAAAAGAATTTCCGGAAGGGGAAACACAAAGCATCTTGGTGCCCCGGCTCTCCTAATCAGCCATGGGAGAATGATGTCAAAGGACATATAAATGGATCCCAGAGGGACATGAACACAGAGCCAGCCAAGAGAGGTACGTCCAAATGTGATGAACACTGAGAACCTGAGTTGTGGCGAGCTGGATCCCGCATGGAGTGTGCCTGCAACCCGCACCTGACCGGCACCGAGCATGCGGAAAGGCGAAATTCTTGGACCATTAAGCAGACCTACTGAAGAAGAGCCAGAAACGGGGAGGTGAGTTTTCAGCACGGCGGCTTCAGGCTGAGCTCAGCTGTTGGTGCAGCAGGCACTGGGCTTTCTGCTCAGAAACTGTCAGAAGCATTATAATTAAGCCTCCCCGCCTCCCCCTGACCAGGGCTGACAGCTGTGAGAGCAGAGCTGCTTGGAGAGGCGCATGTATCCTTGAATCAATTCTGTTCCAGGAAGGGGGTGGGAATCATTCCACCTCCACAATTTCCACAACAAAGGGCACTTCTATTCCTGGGAAACCCGTGAGTCAGAGATGCCGAAGGCATCTTGGAGGAAAGTGGTCCTTTACATTTGGAAAAAGGATATGGCAATTTCTTATAAAGTTACATATGTATCTATCTCATGGTGTAGCAACTGAACCACCACCAGGTATTTATCCGAGATAAATGAAAACACATACCCAAAAAAGACTTGTATATGATTGTTCCCCGCAGCTTTATTCATAATACCCCAAACTGGAAATAGCCCAGGTGTTCATCAACAGAGGAATGGAATAACAAAGTGTGGCCTATTCATGCAACGAATACTACTCAGCGGTGAGAAGGAGCCAACTACTGATACCTGTAAAATGGATGAGTCTCAAAACCATGTTAAATAATGAAGTGTGACACAAAACAATACATTTTGTGTGATTCCGTTTATATCACGCAAAATCAATAGCGGGGGTAAAAAAATCAGAACACTGACTACTTTGGGGGAAGGAAGGGGCAGGGAGTAACTGAAAGGGGCCTGAGGGAAGTTTCGGGAGCGATGATTATATTGTATCACTTCATACGGGTTTAGTTTCCACAGGTGTAGGCATTTGCCAAAACTCAGTGAAGGCACACCAAAAAGAAAAACTGATTGGAAAATAAAATGAGAAATGAGGGTCATGTTGGGGGAAGGAGAGACAGGGGATAGTATCAGATTTGATTTTTTTTTTATGTTTATTTATTTTTGAGACGGGGGAAGGGGCAGAGAGAGAGGAAGACACAGAATCTGAAGCAGGCTCCAGGCTCTGAGCTGTCAGCCCAGAGCCTAACGCAGAGCTCGAACTCACAAGCGCAATATCATGACCTGAGCCGAGGTTGTACGCCCAAGTGACTGAGCCACCCAGGCGCTCCCAGATTTGATTTTTTTTTTAATGTCAGTATGAAGCAACGGATTAAAACAACAGCGAAAAATCTTGAGCATTTTACTAAAAGGGATATGCACATGGCAAATAAGAACATGAAAAAAAAACGTTCGACATCATTTTCCATTAGGGAAATGCAAATTAAAGCCACAATGAGATATCACTGCGCACTTATTAGAATGGCTAAATTAAAAAATAATTTCAAGCCCAAGGGCTGGGAAAGACTGCAAGCAACAGGAAATCTCATATATTATGAGTGGGAATGCACTCTGTCCAGCCACTCTAGAAGACAGTTGGGTGGTTTTGTACAAAGTTAAACACATACTACTTACTAAACAGATATTTACCCTGGAGACATGGAAACTTGGGTCTACACGAAAACCTGTGAATGCAGCGAGAATGGCTTCTCTCTGTTTAATGACACCTGAGGCCTCAGCTGGCGCGTCTTGAACGTCAGCATGTGACTCAGATGCCTGAGGCCTGGAAGCGTCTAGCAGTTTCTTCACCCATATATCTGGCATGTGAACTGGGATAAGTCAAAGACTGTTTAGTGGAGACTATAGTTAGCTATCGCGCCTACAAATGGCCACTCCACTTGAGTGTCCAGAGAATGAGCATTCCAAGAGAACCAGGTGACAGCTGTGTGGCCTTCTCTGTCCTAATCTCAGAAGCCACACAGTGTCATTCCTACCACTGTCGAGTAATTAATACAAGTCACTAAGTCCATCTCAGATTCAAGATGAGAAGAATTAGGCACTACCTCTTGAAGGGGGTGTGGTTAAGTTAGCACTCCAGAAGATCGTGTGGGATTGGAGATACGGTCACCTTTGTCTTTGGAAAGTAGAATCTGCCACAGTGAACAAAGGAATTGATCTCTATATAAAGCTAAATAGCCATTGATTAGAAAATCCAACAAAACTAGCTTAAACAATTTGGGATGTTAAAACTAAGATGGAAATAAAAGATTAAGTAACAATACAGGAAAAAAGAATCCGGAGCATGAATGTTTATGGCAGCTCTATTCATTTTGGCAGCCCCAGATTGGAAACAGCACAAACGTCCTTCGATAAGTGAGGGATATATTAACTGTGGTACATCTGTACAATGGAAGGCTGCTCAGCAGTATAAAATAATGACATATGGATACACACAACATTGATAGGTCTCAGTGGTATGTTGAAACAGAAATGTCGACGTTTTGGAATTAGGAACATTGTGAACATACGAAAACATATAAAATCCACTGGACCGTACACTTTGAGAGGATGAATTTTATGGTATGTAGTTTAAGCATGAGAAAAAACACAATTTTCAGAAAAAAAGTAAAATCATGGTTCTCATACAGATATAAAAATGAACGGATGTTAAAGATTTCTTTTACTCAATGTTCACACACTATCCAAAGCAACCTACAGATTCAATGCAATCCTCTCAAAATGCCAATGGCATTTTTCACAGAGCTAGAACAAATAATTCTAAAATTTGTATGGAACCGCAAAAGACTCTGAAGAGCCAAAGCAATCTCGAGAAAGAAGAACAAAGCTGGAAGTACCATGCTCCGGGATTTCAAACTATACTACGTAGCTCTAGCAATCAAAACAGTGTGGTACTGGCCCGAGAAACAGACACAGATCAATAGAACAGAAGAGAGAGCCCCAAAATAAACCCATGATTGTATGGTCAATTAACCTACAACAAAGGAGGCAAGAGTATACAATGGTGGAAAAGACAGTCTCTTCAATACATGGTGTTGGGAAAATTGGCAGCAACATGAGAAAGAATGAACCTGGACCACTCTCTTACACCATACGCAAAAATAAACTCAAGACAGATTAAAGACATACATGTAAGACCTAAAACCATAAAACTCCTAAAAGAAAACATAGTAAGCTCTTTGACATTAGTCTTAGCTATATTTTTCTTGGATCAGTTTCCTCCAGGCAAGAACAAAAGCAAAAATAAACAAATGTGACTACATCAGACTAAAAAGCTTTTGCACAGCAAAGGAAGCCATCAGCAAAAGGAAAAGGCAAACTACTGAATGGGAAAGAGGTGTGTACAAATGATATATCTGATAAGGAATTAACATCCAAAATCTATAAAGAACCCATACAACTCCATGCCACAAAAGTAAAAAATCTGATTTAAAAATGGGCATCGGACCTGAATAGGCATTTTTCCAAAGAAGACCTACAGATGGTCAACAGACACATGAAAAGATGCTCAACATCACTAACCATCAGGGAAATGCAAAGCAAAACCACAATGAGATGTTACCTCCCATCTGTCACAATGGCTTTTATCAAAAAGACAAGAAATAATGAGTATTGGTGAAGATGTGAAGAAGAGGGAACCCCTCAGGTACTGTTGGTGGTATTGTCGACTGGTGCAGCCACTGTGGAAAACAATATGGAGTTTCCTCAAAAAGTTAAAAAATAGAATTGCTGTATGGTCCAGCAACCCCACTTCTAGGAATTTCTCTGAAGAAAAGGAAAATGCTAATTTGAAAAGACACATGCACTCCTATGGTCATCACAGCATTATTGACACTAGCCAAGATACAGAAGCCACCTAAAGGTCCATTGGTACGTGAGCAAGATAAAGAAAATGCAATGTATATATATGATGGACTGTTATTCAGCCATAATACAGAATGAATTTGAGCCATTTGTGACAACATGGATGAACCAAGAGGGCATCATACGAAGTGACATAAGTCAGCCATAGAAAGACAAATATCATACGATTTCACTTACATATACAATCTAAAAAACAAAACAAATGAACGAATAAAATAAAGCCAAAAGAGTTTCAATAATACAGAGAAAAAACTGGTCATTGCTGGGAGCAGGTGAATGGATGAAATAGGCAAAGGGGATTAAGAGGTATAATCTTCCAGTTATGAAATAAACAAAACACAAGGACACAACTTACAGCATAAGGAATATAGTCAAAAATACTATAACCTCTTTGTGTGGTGACAGATGGTAACTACACTTATTGTAGGGACCATTTTGTAATGTATATAAATGTCCAATCACTATGGCGTATACATGAAACTAATACAATATTGTATCTCAATGACTCTCCAATAAAAAAAGATTTATTTTATTCAAAGGAGGGACACAGGCAGAGGTGATAACTGCTGTAAAGGAAAAGTGGAAAAGGCACAAATTTATATGAAAGAATCCAATTGCAAATACAGGCAAAATTGGCTTTCCCACAGAAAGGAGAGAAGCCGATCAAAATTCAATTAGATAAGACAGAGCTTGAATATTTATCAATTACCTACAATTCACAAAGTAATTTTGCTCTTTGCAAAATTGCTCAAACACCATGCATGCCTGAATCACATAGCCTGGAAGAGTGTGCTATAGACAATGCATCACTTTCCAAGTACAAATTTTTTTCAACAATATGTTAAAATTCACAGAACTGGACACTTCCCAAATCAATCTTACTTTATGTTAATCCTTATTTTTTAAAAAAACAAAATTAGAATCATTACATGGTGAGTTTGTGATAATGGGTGACCAGAATGAATATGGAACACCCAAAAGAGCCTGTTGAGGTTGTCCACGCTAAAAACAGTGGAAGTTAGTGTTAGGGTAGAGCTTGTGGACAATGAGAAAAATCGACTGATTTAAGTTTCTAACAGGTCACACACGTGGAAAGCAATGTTTTACACTTATTTATTTTGAGAGAGGGATTTTGAGAGAGACAGAGACAGCATGAATGAGGGAGGGGCAGAAAGAGAGGAAGAGAGAGAATCTCAAGCAGGCTCCGTGCTGCCAGCACAGAGCCTAACCTGGGGCTTGAACTCACGAAACCACGAGATCATGACCTGAGCAGAAACCAAGAGTTGGATGCTTAACCGACTAAGCCACCCAGGTGTCCCAAAAGAAATTTTTGAATCTAACAGCATTTTAGGAGTTAAGAAGAAATCCAGCCAGACACATAGGTATCCCTTTGTTCTGGGTTGAGTGGAGGCTAGAGCCCAATGCCATCTCAGGGAACCAACCACTAAGCTATGGTACAGTTCACCAGGACACCAAATAGGAGGCATTCCCCGCACCAACTCCTACAATTGAAATACCCTAGGGTACTTCTTCCAATGAAACACATTTATTAATGCAAAAAAAGCAATGGCATCAGGATTATTGGTAACAGGAAAAACAAAAAACAAAAAACAAAACAAAACAAAACAAAAAAACCAGGGCAGGTAAAAGAATGGATAGATTGTGATGTACTCGCACAATGAAATACTACTCAGCAGTAAAAAGGGGGTGAACTACTGATCCATAACAACATGGGTGACTCAAATGCATTATGCTGAGTGAAAGATGATTCCAGGGTACTAGTTACCTATAAAGGGTTTTGTGGGTGAATAATGACTGTAAACAAGCATGAGGGAAATTTCTGGTGATCACATTCTGTATCTTGACAGAAGCTTGGATTATTCATTTGTATGTATATGTCAAAACTCAGCCAACGTACCACTTAAGATGCATGCATTTTTGCCATATGTAAATATCACGTCGAAAGATAAAAGAACGTTAGACAATTATTGAACGGTAGCTAATGACATGCATACTGAAATGCTTAGCAGGGGGAGTGTAACAAAGTCTGCAACTTACTTTGATGAATGTATAGATAAGATGACTAGATGGAAAAGTATGTTATAAAGCAAGTTCAATAAAATGTAAATTGTAGAATATAGGTGGTGAGTATGCAAGTTTTCACTGAAACGTTCTTTCAAGTTCTCTGTATCTTTGAAAGGTTCATAATAAAATGCTGGAAAATTTTTAACCGGAATCTTCCACCAGAGAGAGAGAGAAACAAAGAAGATCCTTCATGAATCCAAGCCAGCAGCTTTCATTTAAAACTGAAATGCACCACATGCTTTCACCATTGGGTAAGAACAAGGTGAAATAAGAAATTAATCAAGGGTAAACCTTGGTGCCTTTCAAATGAGTTCCAGGGCTTTGATTTATTGTTTAGGAGGGGGAGGGAGCTCATTCCTCAGAAGACAAGAATCAGCATTTCTAGAAAAGAAAAGGGAGCCAGGTGCCTATTTCCTGATTCATTTGTAAAGCTTTGTGGGCGAGCACAAAGAAAAAAGAACAGAAAAACAAGCACAACAATATCCCACAAGTCCTTGTCTCATTTCCTAGGTTATAAACTGTGTGTTTTATCAGGGATGTCGCAAAGGCTCTCCTGCTCCCTTTCTGAAACCTCCAAATCCTATTCCTCACCTTTTCCCTAGATTGAAATCCAAAATCCACTTACAGATCCTAGCCTTAAGGTAAGGCTTTGATCCCAGCTAGGTGCAGAAAAGGCTATAGGGAAAATGTAAGATCTAAATGCAGATAGGGATGTGCTGGAGTGGGAAGGGATGGGTTCCTGACAGGGAGGGGGAGAAGAAGGAGGAAGGGAGAACCATTCTGATGATTCCCCACACATCAACAAAACAACACAAATACACAAACAATGCAGTTCATATTAGACAAACTCAAAAATCTTTTCAAGCCCCAAAGGGGGGGAGCCAGCAATAATCTGATCACCCAGAGACAGTATATTTCCATCCATAACTTTTTTCTTCGTGTGCATTCCGAGTTTTTACATTCTATTTTTATTTTGAGATAATTGTGGATTCACAGGCAATTGTTTCAGTTAGAAACAACACCGAAAAGTTCCACGAAACCATCACTCAGATTTTCCCAATGGTAACATGTTGCAAAACTAAATTTCAATTATCACTACTGGGATACTGACATTGATACAGTCAAGATACAGAACAATTTCATCACTGTAAGAATGAAGGAAGTGGATGCGGCTATACATGAGCAATCATTAATCTGTTCTCCATGTCTATAATTTTTAGTTTAATTATGCTGCATCCTGGCATAGACTACTTTCCGTTTATCCTGTTTGAGGTACACTTCTTGAATCAATAGGTTAATGTTTCCTGATTCTCGGGGCGTCTGGGTGGCTCAGTCGATTAGGCATCTGACTTTGGCTCAAGTCATGATCTCACGGCTCGTGAGTTCCAGCCCCATGTCGGGCTCTGCACTGGCAGTGGGGAGCCTGCCTTGGATCCTCCATCTCCCTCTCTCTGCTCAGCCATTGTTTTTTAAATCGCTTCTCCAGCCTTGCCTTCTTTCTTCTTTCCTTCTGGAACTCTGATGACATGAATGTAAGATCATTTGTTACAGTCCCACATGTTCCTGAGGCTCTTTTTTTTCAGTCTATTTTCTCTCCCTTGTTCAGACAGTAATGGCTATTGTGTCACTTCCCAATTCACTGAATCTTTCTTCTTTCCATGGGAGCTGTTTATTTCAGTCACTATATTTTTCAATTCCAAAATAGCCATTTGCCTTTTCTTTATATCTTCCATTCATTTGCTGAGATTTTCTGTTTCATTGCTGAGGTGTTCCTTTTTTTTTTATTATTATTTCACTCAAGAGTGTTCACAATTACGCGTTGGAGGGTTGAATAATGACTGCTTTAAGATATTTGTCAAATAATACTGACGTCTCTGTCAGCTCCGTATTAGAATCTCTTGATTGTCTTTTTTCACTCAGTTTGACATCTTCTTGGTTCTTGTGATGATGGATGATTTTTTTTTTTTATTGAAACCTGGACATTTTCACATTATGTTCTGGGTCTCTGGATGTTATTTAAACCTCCTGTTTTAGTCGACTTTATGTGACACGATTCCAGCCAGGGAAGGAGGGAGTGCCACCTTATTAGTGGAGACAGAAGTCCAAGTTCTCCACTTGGCCTCTGGTGATATCCTAATTACGGAGGAGCTCCTCGTGTATGCTGCGTGGGGGTGGATGGCAGTTCTAGCTCTCCATGCAGCCTCAAGTGACATAATGTCATTACTCTACATTATGTCAATTGAAGCTGCATGAGTGTAGAAGCCCAGGTCCCCCAAATGGTCTCCCTGATGTCATAGAGGAAGGAGGGCTCATTACTGCCTGGTAGGGGTGAAATTCTCAGCTCCCAACATTGACACTTTCTGGAGGGGATGTTCATTACAGCTTCACAGGGTGGCAGTCTACACTCCCCACTTAACCTTTGCTGGAGTGGGTGCAGATGAGGTCATGGTTTTCTCAGTGGTGTTCGACCGGAGCGGAACAATTATTTTATGAATGTTTTCTATCATGCTCACCTGTCCCCTTCCTGGTCCTTTGCCTAGAGAACAGGCTTTGGCTGGCCTTCCCCCTCCCTTATCCTCTGCTGTTTCCAGGTTGCTGGCTTCTTCAGCTTCAGGTCTGAGAAATATGAGATAAAAAGAAAAAGGGAACTCGCACCAGTGTCATTCTCTGGGTCCTGAGGTCCCTAACCAGTTGGCCATCTTTCCTCTATCTTTTAGAATTTGCGTAGGTTTGTTTTACATATAATGTTCAGGGGTTTTACTACCACTGGACCCGATTTATGTTTACATTGCCCTAGTCTCTCTCAGTCCTCCAGTGTGACAGCCAGTGTTATTTCTGTTAACCTTAACGGTAAAAACGCTAGCTATTTTACCAGGGGAAAAAATGAGTTTATTCAGGAATAAAAGTGAATTGAAGTCTGGATCAAAAAGCTGCAGCAAAACTGTAGGTAAGTCCTGGAAACAAAAGAGAGGTATGCTTTCTTTCTTTTTTTTTTTTTAAGAGAAAAGGGGTAAGTTGGGAAGGCTGTTCTAACTAAGAGTCCATTGGAATAAACTGGGAGTTTGAGATATGGTAGCTTTTCATTACTGAGCTGTTGCCCTGGGTGGGGAATGAGCAAAGTGTCTCTTCCTCTGGCTGGAGTAGTAGGGTAGTATCTGCATGTAAGGTCAAGTCCACGCAGAGCCGAGGACATCTCTTCCTGTTGGATATTTACGTGACTAAGAGTGGTAGAGTGTGAGAGCTCCCTCTGCCCAAACCTCCTGACTCCATTCTGGTGAGGTTTCTCATTACTGATTTTCACATTTCACAGAAGAACCACAGGGTTGAAGAAACGACATCGTAAGTCAAGAGTATCTTTGATTGTCAACCAAAAAGGGAAAGGAACACAACTTGATCTATCTACATCTGTGTGTTTTTGTAGGCAGAACCAATCCAAGGGCCACTGCCCCCACCGTGATCAAGCTTTGTGGGGATAGGACACCGAATGAATGTTTTTGAATTTATTTATTCACTTTTGAGACAGACAGTGCATGAGCAAGGGAAGGGGCAGAGAGAGGGAGTGAGAGAGAATCCCAAACTGTGAGATCATGACCTGACCTGAAATCAAGAGTTGGACACTTAACTGACTGAGCCACCCAGGCGCCCCCAGAATGATTTTTTTTTTTTTTAGAAGGGACAGAGAAGATCAAGATGGATCCAAAGTTGGGAAAGAGCAGTAAAGCCAAAGGTAACCGTCTTTGATAAGGAGAATGGACTTCTCTCGATCTTTTTACCAAATGCAGTGTTCAACCAACCCAGAAATCCTCTGAACCCTGCCCTGTTGGGTTTTTATGGAGGCTTCATTACATAGGCATGATAGATTAAACCACCGGCCATTAGGGAATGAATTCAACCTCTAGCCCTTCTCCCTTCTCCAGAGGTCAGGGAGGTAGAACTAAAAGTTGCAACTCTCTAATCACATGGTTGGCTCTGCTGGCAGCCAGCCCGATCCTTAGGTGGGGTGCAAAAGCTGTCTCGTTAATATAACAAAAGACACCCTTATCATTTTACTTAGGAAATTCCACGGGATTCAGGAGCTCTGTGCCAGAAGCAGGGACAAAAATCAAACACCTATTTCTCTTTATAAATCACATTATCACAACAATATAGTTGAGAAGTCAAAGCTGGTACATGAAATAACGGGTGCCTGTTACAAGAATGCCATCAAGTGTTAGCTTGGCTGGTACCAGCACCAGAAGTAGTAGTAGGAAAGGAGAATCGAGCGAACAAACACAAGGAAGTAGGAATGATCACAGTGTAATTCCTGGGGAAAGGGGTCTGTTGGCCTGACAGAAGATCTTTACATAATAGCAGGGAGAGAGGGAGTCGGTAGATTAGGGTGGGGCCAGATATAGATCTAGAAAGCTTGGAAAATCAGAGAGAAGTGTTTGTACTTGATGGCTGATGTGGAAGGTCTGCTCTGGCCATCTTGGGTTTCTGCCCTCCCTACTCTCCCGAGCTGGTTGGCAGTTTTAACTCCCCAGGCATGGTGGGTGGAACATGGTGAGACAGAGAGCCACCTCCATGTAAGGGACTATATACCGAGAGAAGTGGTGAGGGACAAGACTCACCGGTGACATCCTAAGAGCTCCAGAGTTAAGGGATCGCATACAGAAAAGTAATCTTTCTGGACAAAAACAGTAGTGATGCAAACATACAACAAGTAATAAGATGAGGTCTATTTTATATATAGTGATCTACCCAGAACCAGGAACTTTTGGAAAGCTATTGACATCTGATTTCATACCCTGTTTTTCCCCAAATGCTTAGCACACAGCCGCATGCGCTGATGTTTAAGAAACTTGAACAGAAAGGAAATGATTTGTCTTTATGTGGCTTGCTGGTTTATACAATCTTTTTTTTTAAATTTTTAAATGTTTATTTGTGAGACAGAGAGAGACAGAGTGTGAGTAGGGGAGGGGCAGAGACAGAGGGAGACACAGAAGGTGAAGCAGGCTCCAGGCTCTGAGCTGTCAGCACGGAACCCGATACGGGGCTCAGACCCATGAACCGTGAGATCATGACCCGAGCTGAAGTCAGATGCTTAACCAACGGAGACACTCAGGCACTCCACTGGTTTATACAATCTTAAAGCTCCTAGAACAGAATTGACTGACTAAAAGTAAGACTATCATGAAAATAGTTATGGAGCATCTACTATGTGCAAACAAACCATGGCTATTGAGCTAGTGTGAAAAACAAAAACAAAAACAACCCTTTTCTTCAGGGGTGATGTAAGACCTTAACCAAAATAGCTCTTAGATGTTTAATACTCTGTACCTCTAGAGTAGACTACATACCTTCACCTTCCTAAAAGATTAAGAATATCTATACTTTCAACTTTCAAGGGGAGGTACAATCAAGCAAGGCACTATTCAATAAGGTTAAGAGCATGAACTCTGGAGTCAGACAGCCTGTGTTTATATCTTTGCTGTGTCAATCACTTACAGTTTGACTTTGGGCAAGTTACTTTCCTTCTCTGCACCTCATTTTACTCAATTATAAAATGTGATAATAATAGGACCTATCAGGGGTGCCTGAGTGGCTTAACCAGTTAAGCATCCGACTCTTGGTTTCGACTCAGGTCATGATCTCAAGGTTCGTGGGTTTGAGCCCCATGTCAGGCTCTTTGCTGACAGTGCAGAGCCTGCTTGGGATTCTCTCTTCTCTCTCTCTGCCCCTCTTTCCCTCTCTCTCTTTCTCAATAAATAAAAAATAATAATAATAGTACCTACCATCCAGAATGCTGTAATTCACAAAATAATGTAGGTAAAACGTTTCATTAATTCCTGGACATTGTAAGCTTGGGGTTTGATGCCATTATTATCATTACTCAGCCTCTCTGAAACATCTTCTCTTATTGATATTGGTGATTTATGCCAGCTGGTTGTACATAGCTCCTAAGCAGCAGTCTTATTGACAATAAAGCTATTAGTTTTCTGATAACTACTACTGCCTCTTGCTCAGCTGAGAGAAACACAGAGAGGTAGCCACTTGTTGGCTTTGGAGTCAGAGTGCCTCGGTTCCCATCTAAGTTCAGCGACATCCCAGCAGCAAGGGCTGGAATGAGTTATTGCGACCCCCCAAGCCTTGGGTTTTCTCACCTGTGACTCAGAGATAACTATTATATGCCTTAGAGGGTTGTTGTGGGGCCTAAACAGAATCATGGTTGATTTACCTGGCAAAGAGTACGTGGCCAACCATAGCTGAGTGGCACACGCTGTGACTCTTGGGGAGAGAACTGGGGGATTGAAATTCCCTCCTCGCCCTCAGAGTAAAAGCTCTGGCACAGATCAAGAAGAAAATGGAGTTCTGGAGTCCCCAGAGCCACACAATTAGACCACCCTGCTAGAGTGGAATATAGGAAATATAAATAGAGCAGGCCTAAGGCAAAGAAACCCTTGCTTTCTTTTGGCTCTCTGGGAGCCTGTTTTCTGCATAATTTGCTCTTTTTTATTCTTTCTCATCCCAGAGCACTCTGTGCAGTAAGACACCATTCCCTAGCTCTTGGAAACTTGAGCAGGATCAAGGTGCAGCCCAGGGGGAAGGAGACAGAAAGTGGGAGGCTTAGCCCATCTAGAGAGTATAAAAAAAAGAAAGGGATGAGGAAAAAGAAGGGGAAAGAAAGACCACTTTTTCCCATGTCCTCAATGACTTCCTCTTTTTAAGCCAAGCAAGAAAGTTACGGTGTTGGCCACGGAGAGAAGGACCAAAGAACATCCTCAGCATCCTGTTGGACTTTCCCTCTTGTATGGGCCCCATGCTGGATGGAAAAAAGGAGTCCTTGGCAACATACATGGTCCTATCCAAGACTGAATAAAGAGTATTTCCTCTGTGGCATTTATCCCCTGGGTACTGTAGAGGTTTTTCAAAATGGCCACAAATTCTCTGAAACTCCTTCTATCCAGATGTGGAGTCTCTGTTCCCTCTCTTGGAATCAAGGTGGCCTTGTGATGGTTTCAACCAATATAATGTGGCAGAAATGACACTCTATTAATTCCGATGTCAGGTTATAAAAAGCCATGCAGCTTCTACCTGGTTCTTTTAGGATAATCCTTCTGAGGGAAGCTAGTTGCCCCATAAGAAGTTCAATAACCCTGAGACTACCATGTGGAGAAGCCACATGCAGGCGCTCCAGGCAATAGGCTTAGCCGATCCAGTCTTCCAGCCATTCCCATCAAGGCGCTGGACATGGAAGTGAAGCCATCTTGGATCCTCCCGACTATCCCATCCATCACCTAAGGACCTCAAGTGACCTCAGTTGATACCACAAGGAGCAAAAGAATCACCCAGCCAAGTGCTGCCTGAATTCCTGAACCAAAGAATCTGTAAGGATAATAAAATGTTGCTGTGCCACTAAGGTAGGGGTGGTTTATTATTTAGCAATTATTACTGGAACAAGTATTTAGGGTCCGCAGATGGTTAGTTGATGTTTGAGACACCCAAGATACCCCACCCAAATCTCTTTCCATGGAACATCATCCTGGCTTTGTGGTAATGCTTCTCTTCTGCCTCATTTTAGCCCATTTTCAAAAATAAAGCCATGGCCAAACCCTAGGTAGTGCTATGGCTAACTTGACCTGGTCCAAGAGATGGAAAATCAGAAAGAGAAAAAAAAATAAGCGCTGGGGATAAAATTAGTGCTTCTTAGGTGATTTTGTGGAGTGAGGTCAGCTTCCAAAGCTGTCCCCATCTCTCCTTATCTTGAGAATTGCCCTCTGTCTGCCCCAGCTCCAGGGAGACAGCTCCAGATGTTGGTTCCTTCTCACCATCAGCACCTCCAGTTTTTCATGGTAATAGGCATGCCATCCCCTCTCAGAATCCTCGGAAAGGCCAGCGAGGTTAGAACAAACTGAATAGAACGGTTAGAAATGGCCAAGTAAGCCAGTGTCTTACCATCTGGGTTTTCTTTCAATCATAAACTTTGGTGACCTAAAAGAAGTCGAGGTGTCTACAAGGAAGCATCCAAGGTCAGGTGTCCACTGTTAATTGGAATCCTAGAATTTGGGGGGCTTAAAGACACTCCGAGGTGTTCTAGTGCATTTCACTCATTGTACCCATGAGAAAACAGAAGCTCCAAAAAGGGGAAGCGATTTGGATAAAGTTGTTAAACCAGTAAATGGCAGAAGCAGGAAGGGAAGCCTGGTTTTCCAAGTTCTAATCCAGAGTTATTCTCACCATCCTCTACATCAGTGCCTCACAAACGTTAATGTGCACACAAATCACTTGGGGGTCTTGTTGAACTTGAGACATGCCATGGAGGCCTGAGATTCCACATCTGTAACAAGCTTTCAAGTGATGCCAATGCTGCTGGTCCTCAAACCACACCTTGAGTAGCAAAGCTATTGGCTATAATTAGTTAGGGAAGCCAACAAATCCTCCTTTTCTTGAATGTAAGTGTCATGGCCACTATTCCCTCATTTGTGTCGAGTGGACTAGTTTTCATTTGCCTTATAATTCCCCTTCTTTCTGACCTTTTGGCCACTTGCCTTGCTATTAGCACGAGGAGATGATGAAACAAACATGCACAAAGAGAAAAGATAAGAAGAAAGCATGGCTAAGCCGATTTTGCTTCTCCCTCGTGGCTTTTTGCACAAGGCTTGTTGAAGGTGGAGGTAGGAACTGGCTTCAAAACAAGTTTGGGGGTTATTTCTGGATTTCCTGTCCCCTGTATTCATGGAAAATCCAGAGCATGCAGTATGAATATATAATAGTGTGCCCAGTTTTCTTGTGTGGTTTGTGGAAACCGGTCACATTGCTTTACAGCCACACCACATATATTTAAAGGCTAAAGCAATGCAGCGGGGTTTCAGTCCAAACGATTCAGAAAATTGCTTCAATCCTTTACTTTGTCAGTAGAGTTCTGGCCGGTACTTACAGAAGAAGTGGATGAGGAACAGGGAACGTATGCCTTCTATTTATGCTAGCCAGGAACTTCAACTTAAGCAAGATTATTTTCCTTCCCAATTTTAGAAAATATAAGCTTACACTGAAGCTGGTTCCATGCCTTTCCAGCTCCACGAACCCCTGTGACCTTAGATAGTTCACTGTTCTCTCTCTGGAACTCAGTTCCCTCATTTGTAAAAACTTCAAAAGCTCTTCGATCCTAGTTACTATCTCCAGGCCTTGACAGTGGTCACTAATGAGCAAGACAGTGACCCAGGCCATGAAAATAGATGCTTCAAACTTGTCCTCCAGGTTCTCTTACTTCCTAATGTAGAAAAAAGACAGGGGTGCCTGGGTGGCTCAGTTGGTTGGGCAGCCGGCCTAGGTCATGATCCCGTGGTTCGTGAGTTCGAGCCCCGCATCAGGCTCTGTGCTGCATCTCAGAGCCTGGAGCCTTTCGGATTCTGTGTCTCCCTCTCTCTCTGCCCCTCCTCCTCTCTCTCTCTCTCTCTCAAATAAACAAACATTAAAAGAAAATTAAAAGAAAAGAGACACGCGTATGAGCAAGATTTTCAGCTACAAGATTTGAAGCAATGCCTTGTCTGGTTATCCTTTACTCAGCCAGAAAAGCAAATACACCAGAATCAAACCAGAACCCTTCTTTCAGCCACGAAGAGTTTGGGTAACCTGAGGCTTCTCTCTCTGGTACAATTTTCCGCTTGTGTCTTTTATGCATGCTGGTGACAAGAAGCAAGCATAAGGGAGAAGGGTAAGACTGGGGGCAGCTGGAGTCTGTACTCTACGGGCCACAGAGTGGGATGACAATCTTGCCTTACTGGGCTCAGGAGTGACTTTGGGTTATGTATGAGATAGGAGTGATGCTAGCAAATGTTTGGCAGTTCTTTCAAAGGAGATTTAGATTCGAATTCCTTTGTTGCCATTTAAGAAAGGGAACAGAGGAGAAGGGAGATATCAGGCTAAGGTTGACTTCCTCACCTTATAACTTATATGCCTCTGGAGTCCCCTTGGTGAACCAGTACTGTGCCTTCCGTGTGCATACGGACACTCAAAGATTCAAGAGTTGACTTGACGGGCACCTGGGTGGCTCAGTCCGTTAAGCATCTGGCTTCGGCTCAGGTCATGATCTTGCAGTTCGTGAGTTCAAGCCTCATATCGGGCTCTGCGCTGACAGCGTGGAGCCTGCTTGGGCTTCTCTGTCTCCATCTCTCTCTGCCCCTGTCCTCCCTCCTCAAAATAAATAAATAAACTTAAAAAAAAAAAAAAGAGTTCACTTGAATGCTTCTGGCCTGAGAAGAAATGTAAAAGAAAAATATATAATAAAATGTGGATTAGCCCAAATCCAACTGCATTATTCGTCTTTTGGTGTTTTTCCCCCTCCTCTCCCATCCTCCTCTTCCTTCTCCTGTATCTGGCTTGCATGAGGAAACAGAAAGACCTTTTAAGGTGTCATATGATTTCAGTAGGATCTAATTTTATATTGAGCAGGGTTTCCTTCTTTTTTTTAAGGTCTAACTAATTTTTATTTACTTTTCTTTTCAGTAAGCTCTCCACCCAACACAGGGCTTTGAACTCACGATCCCAAGATCAAGAGTCTCGTGCTCTACTGACTGAGCCAGGCAGGCACCCCATAGAGCAGGGTTTCTTAAACTCAGCATTATTTTTTTTAAATGTTTTATTTATTTTTGAGACAGAGAGAGACACAGCATGAGCAGGAGAGGGGCAGAGAGAGAGGGAGACACAGAATCCGAAGCAGGCTCCAGCCTCTGAGCCGTCAGCACAGAGCCCGACGCAGGGCTCGAATTCATGAACGGTGAGATCGTGACCTGAGCCGAAGTCAGCCGCTTCACTGACTGAGCCACCCAGGCGCCCCTTAACCTCAGCATTACTGACATTTGGAGCTGGAGAATTCCTCGTCCCGGAGGCTGTCCTGTGCGTCGCGGGATGTTTAGCAGTATCCCTGGCCTCCACCCATTAGATTCCAGCAGCACCTTGCTCCCAGTTGTAACACCCGTAGGTGCCTCCGGACCTGGCCGAATGTTCCCCAGGGGACAAACCGCCCCCATCTTGTGCCAATCCACCTGGTCCCCATATAAAGAGCCCACCTTCTAATGAGAGGTTTTCCAAAAAGATTGCCGTACACACCTTGGAGCCCGTTGCTGGTCTTCTTCCTCTGCTTCACGGGCTCGTCCTCATCCATTAAGGGGCCTCTTAGCTTGACACTTTCATTTGCCACGGGGCCTTTCCCCTGCAAGTCCTCTGCAACGGTGACAAACGAATCACAGCACAGAGCTGAGGTCTGGTCTAAGAAAGCCATTTCTTTTGGCTTTGAGCTTTTGGTTCTGAAAGGCATCGGTGGCTCCTGTAGTTTAGATACAGGTAAGAGACGAGGAAGGAAGGAATAAGGAAAGAAGGGAGGGAGACTAACAGAAACAAAGAGAGGCAGAGAGGGAAAAAGAATCAGACAGAGGGGATCCGATCGATCCTTCACATCTAGGGAAGCAGAAACCTAAGCCAGCTCAGGCAGGATTGGCCATATGATGCCAGTTCTCGTCATGAATTTTCTATTCCGTTTGAAACTTCTTTGTGATCAATGTCTTACTCTAGAGCGCACTAGGAAGGAAACAGAGCTGAAAATAGGAGGTTTTGCGGGTGGGAGAGCAAGCCGATAGCCCAGAAACCTCAGCTTTCAGCCCGGGTCTTCTGACCAGCAGTGTGATCTTGGGCAACTCAGCCTTCTACAGCCTTATTTCTTTCACCTGGAAAATTAGAGAAGGCCGGACTGTACAATCTCTAACTTTTCTTCTAAGACAATACACCAAATATTTTTGGTTCTTAAAGTGTGCTGAAGAGGGCCTTGGAACTGGATTTCCAAGCAACTCATAACGCCATCTTGTGGCCAAATTGGGGTTTTCTTTTTTTGTTCTAAAATGACTTTCTCCTTCACACAAGGCACCAATGATGAATTTGTGTTCGGCCAGTACATCTTCTATTTTGCTCCCTCCCTCCCTATCTATCCGTCCACCCATCCTACTTTTTGTTTTTTATTAAAGCATAACAGGATTCATAAGGGTGATGACTGTTCACAGACTGAGCCCACCTGGCACCAAGGTCATGAAACAGAACATTACCAGATCCCAGAAGCCCCCTTTCCAGCCTCTTCCCTCCCCGCAGACCATGGATTTCACAAATGTAATGTTAAGCAAAAGCATCCATGTGCAAGTTACTTACTACCTGCTCTTCCTTCGAGGGTTACCATTATCCTCATTACTAGTGGCATAGGTTAGCTTCGCTTGATTTTGTACTTTCTATAAAGTGAATTATGCACTAGGTACTCCTTTGCATCTGGCTTTGTTTGCTCAAAATTATGCTCATGAAATTTATCCATATGGTCACACGTAGTTCTGGAGTATTCTTCAAGAGGCTTTTAAAAATTGTTCTGTAGGGGTGCCTGGGTGGCTCAGTCAGTTAAGCATCCGACTTTGGCTCAGGTCATGATCTCATGATTCATGAGTTTGAGCCCCGTGTTGGGCTCTGTGCTGACAGCTCAGAGCCTGGAGCTTGCTTCTCATTCTGTGTCTCCCTCTCTCTCTCTGCCCCTACCCCACTCACACTCTGTCTCTCTCTGTCTCTCAAAAAATTATATGTATATATATATATATATATATATTTCTGTAATTAAAAGTAATCTTATGTTTTTCAGTATGAAAACAATGTTACATGCCAGGCAGAAAAGTTTTTTAGAAAGTTACCCCTAACCCTCCACCCAAACACAACCATCATTAATATTTTTGAGTATTTCATTTCAGTGCCGTTTCATAGTTTCAACATATTTAATATACTTGTATGTATGAATGTTATTCCCTTAATACTATAATGTAAGCACTTCACTATGTTACTGAAAGTCTTCACGGATGACATTCTTAATAATAGCATTCCTATACCATTAGACATTTGGAGTATTCTGGGTTTGGTTTGTTCGTTTGTTAGTTTTTACTATGAACGAACACAATGAACATCCTTGACCAAAAATGTTTTCTATTCTTTGGGGGAAGGGCTTTCCTTGTAATAGAATATCACAAGTAGGATTATCGGGTCACAGCCTTTAGAAAGAGCAGACAGCTACAGTTAGCGCCGAGAATGCACTGATAAGAGACCGGGGGAAGGAACTGGTGCGTACTGGGCCCCTTGTAGTACATGTACCAGACATTTGCGAGGTGCTTTGCCCATATTCTCTCATTTAATTGTCACCAAAACCCCAGGAGGGACATATACACTGCATTTTGGAGAGGAAGACAATCCAGGCTCAGAGAGGTTAGGTGACCTGTCCAAAGGCACACAAGGAGTGAAGTGGCAAAGCCAAGATTTGGGCCCATGTCCAGCTGGCCAGAAAACTTGTGATCTTTCAACTCTACCACACTGCCCCCCAGAGTGCAATTTCAATAATGCAACTCACATGCACACTCTTCTCCAATTCTCCTCACAGGCCTGTCCCAGTTCCTGATTGCACGTTGTCTGGGCAAGACATTTTACCCTTTCCTCAGCCTTTACACTGAACCGAGAGTAGAAGAGTAGCTTTGGTCTTCTAAGAGGTCTAGGAGACAGAGATAGGGTCCCAAGAGAGTGTGAACAATGTTTTCACCTGTGTTCAGACTTCTTAAAACTTCCTTTCCTGTGAAATGAGAGTTGGCTTTTAAAAATTCGGTTCCGTTCATTTATCCAAAGGATACAGGAGTGCTGATGCATGGGGCACGTGTACCCCAATGTTTACAGCAGCGCTTTCAACAATAGCCAAATTATGGAAAGAGCCTAAATGTCCATCAACTGATGAATGGATAAAGAAGATGTGGTTTATACATACAATGGAATACTACTTGGCAATGAGAATGAATGAAATCCTGTCATTTGCAACAACGTGAATGGAACTGGAGGGTATTATGCTAAGTGAAATAGGTCAGTCAGAGGAAGACAGATACCATATGTTTTCACTCTTATGTGGAACTTGAGAAACTTAACAGAAGCCCATGGGGGAGGGGAAGGGGAAAAATAGTTTCAAACAGAGAGGGGGGCAAACCATAAGAGACTCTTAAATACTGAGAACAAACTGAGGGTTGATGGGGGTGGGGGGGGGGAACTGGGTGATGGGCATTGAGGAGGGCACCTGTTGGGATGAGCACTGGGTGTTGTATGGAAGCGATGAATCATGGGAATCTACCCCCGAAACCAAGAGCACACTGTACACCCTGTATGTGAGCCAACTTGACAGTAAATTACATTTAAAAATATACTTTAAAAATTCATTTCGTTTCTCTCCATCCATCCGAGTGCCCACATCTCTGCCTTTTCTCCAGCCTGAATGTTGTTGTTGCCAGCTGTTGTGCTACTGAAGTTCTTCCTTCTCTTTCTGCAAAAGCGACAGCCTCATTGCTGGGTTTTTGGATGCCCTCCTTGTTCATTCCTAGGGACTTTCTAGGTTCTGTATTCCTCCCTTCCCCTGCCAGGCCCATCTTCTTTATTTTTCCCCATCTTTTCTTCTTACTGCTGCTAATGCTGTTGCTGCTGCCGCCACCGTTACTACCGCCACGACCATCACCACCACCAATCGAATCGTAGTTGACCTCCCAGGTTACTTGGAGCTCCTTTGGGAAAGAGAGGGAAGAATCTTGAGAGGATGAGAAGAGAACGAAGAAAAAGATCTATGGTTGGGGCCACAAGCAGCCAAGACCTCAGCTCAGCCCAGATGCATGGTAGATAAGTGTTAGACAAATCCCAGCCTTCTGCACCGGGTTAGGGCCGAGGCCTATGGGAGATGTCAGTATGTCCTTCCTTCTTCTCAGTTACCCAATCAGTGAGGCCTCTCTCAGAGGACCGCTCTCCCCTCTCTTCCAACCTGACACCAAACTAAAACTGCCTGCAACATCCTCACCCTGATGCTAAAGTCTACATCAAGTTTGGGGGACTGATGGACACAAGGCCAAGGGGAAACAAAATCCCATTTGTTTCAAAGAGGGTGCAGTAACCATTGGATATCCATGTGCAGAAATAAATAAACATTAATGCTTATCTCCTAGCACATACAAAAATTAACTCAACGTTGATCATAGACGTAAATGTAAGAGCTGAAACTACAAAAGTCTTAGAAGAAAATATCGGAGTGGGGCACCTGGGTGGCTCAGTCGGTTGAGCGTCCAGCTTCGGCTCAGGTCATGATCTCACAGTTTGTGGGTTCGCGCCCCATGTTGGGCTCTGTGCTGACAGCTCAGAGCCCGGAGCCTGTTTCAAACTCTGTGTCTCCCTCTTTCTCTGCTCCTCCCCCACTCGTGCTCCCTCTCTCTCTCTCTCTCTCTTTCTCTCTCTCTCTCAAAAATAAACATTAAAAAAGAATTTTAAAAAGAAAATATAGGAGTCAATCTTCATCACCGTGAACCAGACAAAAGTTCTGTAGATGAGATAAAGCATACATAACAAAAGAAAAAGTAGAAAAATTGAACTTTGTAAGTATTTAAAATTTCTGTATGCCAACAAATTAGATAGCCTAGATCAAATGGATGAAGTCCTAGAAATACAAAATTTGCCAAAACTGACTCAAGAATAAGTGGAAAATATGAACAGATCTATAATAGAAATTTTGAATCAGCAGTAAAAAAAAAAAAAAATCTATCAACAAAGAAAAGTCTAGGACCAGATGCCTTCAATGGTGAATTCTACCAAACATTTAAAGAAGAACAAACACCAATCCTCCTCAGATTCTTCCAAGAAATAGAGTAGGAGGGAACACACTCTAACTCATTCTATGAAGAATGTTTCCCCCAGTACTAAAACCACACAAAGGCATCACAAGGAAAGAAAACTACAGACAAATATCCTATATGTATATAGATTCAAACATTCTCAACAAAATACTAGCAAACTGAATCTCTCAGCATATTAAAAGGACCAGAGCAAGTAGGATTTATCCCAGGAACGGAAGGGTGGTTTAGCATAAGGAAGTTAATCAATGTAATACATCGCATTAACAGAAGGGAGGAATAAAATCACATGATGATTTTAATTAAGGAGAAAAAGTAATTGATGGAATCCAACCACCCTTTCTTGACAAAAATTTTCAACAAAATAAGAAAAAACGGGAAATTTCTTTCTTACCACAATAATGGGCATTTATAACAAAGCTTACAGATGATAGCATGATTGATCATGAAAGACAGAAAATATTTCCCTAAGATCAGGAACAAGACAAAAATGACTGCTTTCACTACCGCTAATCAAAATATTGAATATACTAGAAGTTCAAGTCCAGTCCAGTAGGCAAGAAATTAGATGTACCAAGCGTCACGGAGTTGTTCACTTTTAAAATGGTTAATTTTATGTTATGTGACTCTCACGTCAATATAAAAAAATTAAAACTTTTGTGCTTCAGAAGGTACCAACAAAAAAGTGAAAAGACAGCCAACAATGTTGGAGAAAATATTTGCGAATCATATATCTGATCAAGGACTTGTATCCAGAGCAATTAACTTTTACAACTCAACAATTAAAAGACAAATAGCCCAAATAAAACCCAATGAGCAAAGGATTTGAAAAGACATTTCCCCAAAGAAGATCTAGAAATGGTTAACAAGACCGTGAAAAGGTGCTCAACATCACTAGATTATTAGGGAAATGCAAATTAAAACTACAATAAGATACCACTTGACACCACTAGAATGGCTATAATTAAAAAAAAGATGGAAAAATAACACGTGTTGGCAAGAATATGGAGAAATTTGAACGCTTACACATTGCTAGTAGAAATATAAAATGGTGCAACCTCTTTGAAAAACAGTTTGGCAGCTCGTCAAAAAGTTAAACATAGTGTCACCATATGATCCAACAATTCCTCTCCTGGGTATATGCCCAAGAGAAATGAAAATATATGTTCATAAAAAATATGTGTCCATGAATGTTCATTGCAGCATTATCCGTAATAGCCAAAAAGAAGAAACTATCAACTGATGAGTGGACAAACAAAATGTGGTACATCCATAAATGGAATGTTATTCATCTTTTAAGAGATCGTTCAAGTTTGCGAAGCCTTATGTGATTCTTGCCTACTCTGACTCCAGGGATCACTGAACACTCCCTCCTCCATGTTCTCATGGTACCCCATACATGTGTCTACCATGCTACGCTCTACTTCCTTGTGAGAAGTGAACCTACCTACCACCACACGGTTTGTTGTCTACATCAGCGTTGCTCTTCCAGGAGATTCTCACCTGGCAAGATGGAAGTTCCAAATAAACCTTACCGTACATTCCAGGAACTTACTGAGAGAACCATAGACTCCTCAACAGAAAACATCACTCAAAGACTCTTTGATACCCCTTCCTCAAAATCCTCAGCTGCTAGGTCCACTAATCATAAGCTGTTTATCATGATTCTTATCCAATCATAACCAAGTCTTTCCCCCATTGAAAGACCTGCCTTAAACGAGACTTCAAAATCTCATAAATATCCTGACTTCACCTTGACCATTTACAGATGCTACTAAGTCTCTGAGCTAGTGCTCCCTTTTACTGTGGAGGGCATACACTCAGCTTTGTCTCATCAATAGGTAGTTTTGGTGATATTCTGGAGGAACCAGAATTCCACGTTTGTTTACATATTCATATCTCTCTACTGGATCTGGAGTCCTATAAAGCACAAACTATATCTGCTTTTCTTGTAATTCTCCATATCTAGCAAACTGCCTGGGATATGTCAGAATTTAACAAAGAGGAGTTCCTGGGTGGCTCAGTCAGTTAAGCATCTGACTCTTGGTTTTGGCTCGGGTCACAACCTCATGGTTCGTGAAATCGAATCCCGCCTTGGGCTCTATGCTGACAGCATGGAGCCTGCTTGAGATTCTCTCTCTCCCTCTCTCTCTTACACTCCCCCACTCGTGCTCTCATGCTCTCTCTCAAATTAAAAAAATGAACGTTAAAAAAATAGAGGAGCACCTGGGTGGTTCAGTCGATTGAGCTTCATCTTGTGGTTCATGAGTTCAAGCCCCACATCGGCTTGCTGCTGCCTGCCTGTCAGCCCAGAGCCCACTTCAGATCCTCTGTCCCCCTCTCTCTGCCCCTCCCCTGCTTGTGCTCTCTCTCAAAACCTAAATAAAAACATTTTTAAAAAAGAATTTAACAAAGAATTTTATTCCAGTGAATGAATGAATGCAGGGTAAGCAAACCTGAAGGCTGCTAAAACACTTACAAAACTATTGAAGGGGCACCTGGGTGGCTCAGTCGGTTAAGCATCCGACTCTTGATTTTGACTCAGGTCATGATCCCACAGTTGGTGAGTTTGAGCCCCACATCAGGCTCCACGCTGACAGCATGGAGCCTGCTTGAGATCCTCTGTCTCCCCCCTCTCTCTGCCTCTGCCCTGCTGATGCTCTCTCTCTCTCTCTCTCTCTCTCTCAAAATAAACTTAAAAAAATTAAAGAAACTATTGAAGTAACACAGGCTGCAAAAGACAAAAGCTTAAATGAGGGCAGTCCCAGAAGAGAGAAGAGTGAGATTTAGAAGGTAGGCAATGAGACCACGTGATGTATTTTATGCAGTGGATAAAGGAGAGGTGAGAATTAAAAATGACTCTGAGTTTCTGCCTTGGGTGACTGGGTAGCTGCCACCAATAACGCTTAAAAAAAATTTTTTTTAATGTTTATTTTTGAGAGAGAGAAAGAGAGAGAGAGAGAGAGAGACAGACTGCGAGCAGGGGAAGAACAGAGAGAGAGAGACACAGAATCTGAAGCAGGCTCCAAGCTCCGAGCTGTCAGCACAGAGCCTGACATGGGGCTCAAACTCATGGACCGCAAGATCATAACCTAAGCAGAAGTCGGACGCTTAACTGAATGAGCCACCCAGGCACCGCACCACTAATAACTCTTAATGTGGAGTATGACTTTAGGAGAAAGAACAGTGTTGGGGCAAGATAATAAAGTCTGTTTGGACATTTTAGTCAAACAGATGGTACTTTTTTTTTTTACTACTATAATCCTGTTCCGACTAAAGAGCCCTGAATCTGGAGTGTAGAAATCTGGGCTCTGATCCTGGTTTGACTGATTCTAACCACTTCACCATTATGTCCGTGTTTTTCTTGATCTCTTTGAAATGAGACTAAGTGATCTCCACTTATTGTTCCTACTCTAACAGTCTTAGGTAGAATGATGATATTGACCAAGTCTCTTGTACGATTGGAAGTAAAGATATACGAACAGGGGGCACCTGGCTGGCTCAGTTGGTAGAGTGACTCTTAATCTCAGGGTTGTGAGTTTGAGCCCCACGTTGGGTGTAGAAATTACTTTTAAAAAATGAAAAAAAAAAAGATGTATGAACTGGCCAGCCACACACAGAACAATGAACATGGACCACCATATATAAAAATCAACTTGGGGTGCCTGGGTGGCTCAGTCGGTTGAGCATCCAACTTTGGCTCAGGTCATGATCTCGCAGTTCGTGAGTTCAAGCCCCACATCGGGCTCTGTGCTGACAGCTCAGAGCCTGGAGCCTGCTTCAGATTCTGTGTCTCCCTCCCTCTGCCCATTCCCCGCTCATGCTCTCTCTCTGTCTCTCAAAACTTAATAAACGTTAAAACAAATTTAAAAAAATCAACTCAAACAGGATTAAAGTCTTGAATATAAGATCAGAAACTATCACAATTCTAGAAGATAACATAAGTGGTAAGCTCCTTGACATAACTCTTAGCGATACGTATTTTTTTCTCTGACCTCAAAGGCAATGGCAAAACAACAAAAAATAAACAAATGGGACGACATCAAACTAAAAAGTTTCTGCAAGTGAAGGAAACCATCAACAAAATAAAAAGACAACATACTAAATGAGAGAAGATATTTGCAAATCAGGGGTTAATGTCCAAAATATATAAAGAACTCATACAACTCAGTAACAAACAAACAAAAAATCCAGTTAAAACTGGGCAGAGGATCTGATAGATATTTTTCCAAAGAAAACACACAGATGGCCAATAGGCATATAAAAAGATGCTAAATATCATTAATCATCAGGAAAATGTAAATCAAAACTCCCATGAGGTATCACCTCACACCTGTCAGAATGCCTAAAACCAAGAACACAAGAAACAGCAGGTATTGGCAAGGATGTGGAAAAAGTGGAACCCTTTTACGCTGTTGGTGGGAATGCAAACTGGTGCAGCCGCTGTGGAAAACAGGATGGAGGTTCCTCAAAACACTAAAAATAGAACTACCATATGATCCAGCAATCCCACTTCTGGGTGTTTATACGAAGAAAAAGAAAACACTAATTCAGAAAGATATATGCACCCCTATGTTCATTGCAGCATTATTTATAATAACCAAGATATGGAAGCAACCAAAGTGTCCATTGATGGATGAAAGCACAAAGAAGATGACGTGTGTGCATGTGTGCGTGCACGTGCGCGTACACACAGCTATAAAAGAGAATGAAATTTTGCCATTTGGGACAACATGGATGAACCTAGAGGGTTTTATGCTAAGTGAAATAAGTCAGGGGGCTCCTGGGTGGCTCAGTCAGTTAAGCGTCCAACTTTGGCTCAGGTCATGAGCTCGCAGTTCTTGAGTTCAAGTCCCACGTCAGGCTCTGTGCTGACAGCTCAGAGCCTCGAACCTGCTTCAGATTCTGTGCCTCCCTCTCCCTCTGCCTCTCCTCCGCGCGCACTCTGTCTCTCTCTCACTCAAAAACAAATAAACATTAATAAATTTTTTTAAAAAAGAAATAAGGCAGAGAAAGACAAATACCACAGGATTTCACTTATATACGAATTCTAAAAATAAAAATGAACAAAACTCATATGCGATATTGGCGGTTATTTCCAGAAAGGAGGGGCTTGGGAGGGGGGAGTAATGGGAAAAGGGGATCTCGGGAGGTACAAACTTTCAGTCGTCAAATAAGGAAGTCATGGGGATGTCATGTACAGCACGGTGACTATGGTAATAATATTGTATTGCAAAAAAGTAAATTTATATACTGATGGGGGAAATGAGTCTTATGACGATCATTTCACAGGGAACGCAAATGTCAAATCACACCTGAAACGAATATATTGTTAGATGTCAATTATGCTTCAATTAAAAAGAAAAGACACATAAGAGAACAGCAGAGGGCATCATTATATAAAAGGTAGACTCGGAATAAAAACGGCAGTCTGAAGAGTGGAGCAGCATTTTCAGGCTATAATGGATCTTTAAAAATAACCTTATACTTGCATAATATTTTATAAGATTAACAAAATACATTTACATATGGGTTTCTAAATACACGATTTGTCTTCACTGTAATCATAATCGTGTGATTATGCTATTTTATGGATGAGGAAACAAGTTCTGAGAGGCCAGCCAGTTTTTCAGGCACATAAAGCTAGTGAAAAGCAAAGATGAGATTAAAGCCAGATATTTCAACTCATCTGTTCCAATTCACTGGCTCAAAAGTTGACCCCAAGACCATAACGAGGTTTGGATGGATTCATGAAAAGTAAAGATTTCCTCTCCTTTTTTCTGTATGGTGAATAAGTATTATACTACATATACATGTATAACGAATAGGGCCTCTTTATTTACTGTAATTGGTCTAATTTTATTCAGGAGCTCCCCACCCCAGTGGGCTGTAGGTGGTCTGGGGAAAGTTTACCGATCCTTCTAGAAATTGGAGTATGGATAGCCAATTGTCAGTGCCGTCCCTCTCTGCCTGTCTCTGCTTGTCTTTGCCGCAGGATGGCTGGTCTGGTGTGCTTTCTGGACTGACATTACTGCATGAAAGTGGTTCCATTTGCCTTTTTGTCATGAAATAATACCTACTGCCGCTGCCTGCTGAGTACTTACCATTGCCTCTGGACATTGAGGTCCCCACCCTCAGTGGCCTTGTCCAACTTCCAAGCCTTTGCTCGTCCAGTGATCCTAGCAGTATCTCCGTGATCTTTCACTGGGGCACATGATGAGTGGGTCAATTTGGGTCCTTCAGGAAGCAGATGCTAATGTGGATTTAGATGTCCAAGACAGATTTCACCCCATTCTATGAGTCAAAGGAAGTTATAAGGCCAGCCCCGATTCAAGGAGGAGAAATAGACACCAGCTCCTCTTAGGAAGAACAACGTGCACACATAATAATGGGTGGAATTGTTGGCCATCTTTATGCAATATTTAAAGTCATGAGACTGGCATAGATCACTCAGGGAGTGAGTATAGGTAGACATAAGGTCTGAGGATTGAGGTCGGGGACACGCCAATGATGAAGAGGAACCTGCAAAAGAGACCGCGAAATAGTAACCTCTGAGGTGTAAGAAAGCCAGGAGATAGACCTAGGTTCAAATCTCGGTGTTACCGTGGATACCTACGAGACCCTGGGTAAGTTTCTTAACCTTGCTAAGTCTTCATTTCCTCATCCATAAAATGAGGATAATAATAGTAACTACTTTCCTATTCCTTTTCTTTATCACAAGAAGAGGAAGAATAAATAAGTGGATAAAATTGTCTCTTGGATCAAACAGAAGGAAGCCATTGGGGACTTTGGAAAGTGGAATATTGGGGGCAGAAGAGAAAATGGCTGAGGGATGAACTGGAGTGTCTCTCAGGAAGTTTATCTGTAAAGAAAACGTAGGGGCTAGAGTGGGGCAAAACATCAACTGTGAAGTGTTTTTTTTTTTTAAAGATCATAGAAAAGAAGGAAATCCTGCCACTTGCAAAGACATGGATGCACCTTGAAGGCATTATGCTAAGTGAAATAAGTCAGATAGTGCAAGACAAACAAATACAGTATGATCTCCGCTATATGTGGGATCTAATAAACAAAACAAACAGGCTTATGGATACAGAGAACTGATTGGTGGTTGCTTGCGGTGGTGGCTGAGGGGTGGGTGAAATGGGGAAAGGGGTCAACAGGTACAAACTTCTAGTTATAAAACAAGTAAGTCACGGGGACGTAATATACAGCATGGACACTACAGTCAACAAGACTGTACTGCACGTTCGAAAGTTGCGAAGAGAGTGGATATGAAAAGGGCTCGTCACGACAACAACAAAAATGTGTAACTGCGTGGTGACGGACGTTAACGAGACTTATTGCGATCATTTTTCCATACGTACAAATACCAAATTGTTATGCTGTACACCTGAAGCTAACATAATGTCATATGTCAACCACATCGCCATTTTTTTTAAAAAGTAGGTATTGGAACATGTGTACAATGCTGATGACGAGCTAGGAGGGAGGGATTGGTTGAAAATACAAGAGAGAAAAGGGCTAAGAGATGGGACATGGTCCTCAGAGTATGAAGTGGATGGGATCCACGTACTGGTGGGATGATTACGTTTGGGCAAGAGGCAAGGACTCCTCTTCTTCCAAATCAGGTTTCAAAGAGAAGATGTGGTCTGTGATGGGGAGAAGCCAGCAGTGAGACAGAGACTAACAAAACACTGAAAGAGTGTGGGGAACGAAAGACGTTGTTGGGGGGTGGGGGACAGATCAAAGGGTGGTTCCAGGTTGAGGATTCATTTACAGATGGACAGGCTGGTGTGGTTAAATCCATCCGAGCTCTGTAGGCTTATGAAAGGAGCAGGGATGACGGACGGGGTGGCATTTTCCAGGCTTGGGACTGATAGCACAAACACTTGGCTGATTTCAACGCAGAACGTCTGAGAGTGAAAAGTCAGGTAGGACATCTGTGCAGAGCTTAAATCCTTATTTTGGGGAAGAAACAGTGACCTAGGCGTGTCCAAAACCTGAGAAGAGGGAACTGGAAATTTCTGAGCACCCACCATTTACCAGGGCCACAGGATACATGTGTGCGTTTTCTCATTTCAACCTCAAAACCACCATGAAGGGTAGGTAGGATCATCCTTGTTTTACTGATGAGAATCACCAAGGCTCAGGGAGTCTGAGAAACTTGCCTGGGCCTGGTTTTCTGATCGTGCTTCCTTGGGAATGTGAAGGCAGACTGAATATTGATGGGGCAAATTGCGCATCAGGGCGTGATTAGCTTTATGACATTATTTTGAGTCTCCACACAGACTGCGTGTTTGGTGTTCCTCTGGGAAATAACAGCGGGAAGGCCAATCAGCGGGCCTCTCTCTGCCTGGATGAGGGGGATGTGCTCATTTATAATTCTGTCTTTTAAGATACCAGTATTTCCACTTAGAGATTCCATCTAGCCTGGCTCTCTTTTTTGTTGTATTTTCTTGCAGGAGACTCTCTCTGTCTCTCTCTCTCTCTATTTATTTTTGCCAGCCCTAGCCCCAGACCCTGTCTTTAAAAATCTCATTCAATGGCTTCTCCAAATTCCCTTTTTAGAATGGTCTCTCTGAAATTTCCCTTTGACTAGGCTCAGGATATCATTCCTTGTTGTTTTATCTTTATAGCTGCTTAATGACATCACCGGTTCCTTTCCTTGCCAGCTTCCTGGCTTAATTACAAAGAAAACCTCTCACAGTTTAGAGATAGATGACACAGTGTTCACCATGACCAGGCTTGTGGAATGCTTGCTAATCCTGGGTCTCAGGTGTGCACGATCAAGTGACTGAAAAATCCTGAGCTGACTTCGTGCTGGAGCACCCCTTCATCTTTAGTGCAGGGGTAAGGGTCAAGATAGGTTACCACTTGGGGCGCCTGGGTGGCTCAGTCGGTTACGTGTCTGCCTCTTGCTTTCTGCTCAGGTCATGATCTCACGGTTCATGGGATCAAGCCCTGTGTCGGGCTCTGCACTGACAGCATGGAGACTGCTTGGGATCCTCTCTCTCTGCCCCTCCCCTACTCTCTCTCTCAAAATAAATAAACTTGGAAAACAAATAGGTTACCTCCTGTATTGGCCTGTTGGAAGCAACTGGAATGAATAATGGCTTAGCCCTAGAGCAGGGTCCCCAAAGCTGCTCACTGAGCCAGGCTTTAACCCTGCAGTTGCTGGAAGATGGGGAGCATTAGTGCAGGACGGGAGGGGATGGGCCAGCCAGGGGTATAAGTTGGGGTTTTAGAATAGTAGCTACTACCAAAGAGTATTAAAGAATTTTAAGGATTTCACAGCTGGAAGAGCCTCTTGGGGACAGACCAGCCTTAGTGAGCCATGCGGACAAGGGAACTATACTAGGATTGGTTGAGCAACAGGATAGTAAGAGTCTGGATCCCTAGACAACCTCATGCAGCAGAGCCTTAATGCCTACCTCCAGACAGTAATGTGAGAAGGAAACTTCTATCTGCTTAAGCCATTGTCAATTTGGGTCTCTGTTACAAACAGCTGAAACAATCTCCCAACTAGGAGGGGTTAGTGGGTTTATCTCTTTGCTATATTTTGATTCACCTGAGCCACATATGGAACATATGGATATGTTCCTTTCTAACTACCAGGTGAAGGAGAAGTGATGCTAGAAAGGCATAGGTGTGGAGATCCGATATTGATTTAAGGTCTATCAGACCCTCCTGTTGAGTGATGGGACCGATTTCTTTTTCACTCACTTCTGAGGTGCACATGAGGCACTCGTAGAGGTTGTTTTGATCATTTAGATGACCCCATATGCCTCTTTGGGATTTGGAAACTGATGTTAATGTACCACCTTGGAAGCCGAATGGAATAGACCTTGATCTTACTTTCGATAGTCTCTAGTTCAAGCAGGGACAGATTCATATGCCCCTTGAACCTTAAAAGTCCCATGAGAAGAAGGTGATCTGAAATAATGCATGGAACAGTGGGACAGGAAGGGGCCTCCTGTTCAGCCCACCTGGTCAGGCTAGCCCTGGGGATCGCCGGGATGAGCGATAACAACAATTGCAATGGAATGTCTGTTTGGCCCAATTGGGCAGTAGGACTCTCTACATTAAACAGTAACCTGATACCTGTTCAAGTTAATACATACTTTGCTGCAGACAAGCTGCTTGCTCCCTATGATAATTTATGTTAACTCACAATTAGCAGAACTGAAAAAAACAAATGAGATGGTAAAATACTATACAGCAAGATCTGTGCTCTCTGGTTGTAGATTTTGAGCTGTGGTTCCAGAGCTGTTAATCAAGAGTTTATTGTAAACTCGCAGTCAGAAATTATGATATCCGGGGCAAATGGGTGGCTCAGTTGGTTAAGCGTCCAACTCTTGGTTTCGGCTCAGGTCATGATCTCATAGTTTCGTGAGTTCGAGCCCCACGTCTGATGCTGTGCTGACAGCACGGAGCCTGCTTGGGATTCTTTCTCTCTCCCTTTCTATCCCTCCTGTGCTCATGCTGTCTCTGTCTCTCTCAAAATAAATAAATCCAACTTAAAAAAATAGAAAGTATGATTTTCCCCAAGGAACCACAACAAACATTTTTTCCAATTCCCTTCACATTTATTGAGCATGTGCACACGTGATCTCATGTAATGCTTCCCGTGACCCTGCAAAGTAAGCACTATTATCCCCACTTTAACAGATCATGAAACCGAGGCTTGGAATGGTTAAACCACCTCAAAATTACTTGCAGCTAGAGTCAAACCTTGAACCCACTCCTGTCTTCCTTCAAAGCACAAGCTCAAAGTCACGTTCTGCATCAGAAGTTAATTCTGAAGGACAGGAGATGGGGCAATCTCCCTGCACAGGCTGCTTCACCTCTTGAGCCCTGAAGTTTGGAGTCATTAGAGACCTGGCTTGACAGAAATACCCAATTTCTTATGATTGTTGAGATCTGAGTGGCAGTTGTCAAGGGCAATGTGTTAGCTTTAGTGGCTGACTTGCTATGAGAAGTCCACAAGCCTGTCTGCATGGGGAGACTGGGGATACACCAAGGGTCTGAAGGATCCACAGCTTAGATCATTAGCTAGCCTAGAAAGAAAAATGATTGCATCTCTAGTTGTTCAGGGCTCATCATGGGAAGACACATACCTGATTAATGGAAAATTTTATTCCAGGGAATAGCTTTACTTCTAGGCACAGGGATTGCTTATATGTTTTCCAGAAAGTGTTCTTCTCCCTTCAAAGTCATCGGCAGCGTCTTTTACAATCTTTTCAGCACTGCTCTATAATTCCCCCACACTGTAATCTGAGATTAAAGACAGGAAACACAATTTTAACATGCATTCTAGGTATCAGGAGAGGAAGGGAAACAAGCCTGACTGTTTTGGTTCTTTTGGTCCCTTTTAAGGCAAGGACTTCTGCCCATCGAAGATGGGGTCAGAACTTGGGGCTAGGGAGCTTACATTGTATGTTTCATTAGTGATGTGGGGACTTGGGGTCCAAGGTGAGTGGACTAGGCCTCTTTCCTCTGGGACCTGCTGAGAAAGATCTGTTGTTTGGGTACTCAGCTCAGCCTAGTGATTTAACAACAAATAACAGGGAAGGAGAAGGTCCCTGAGGGAAGTGATATAACGTTTGGAAAAGAGTCTGAGTTTTTAAGACAAGCCTCTGGGGCAATAATCAACTTCTGTGTGTATTCACTCTCAAACACGCATGCCAACCCAGAGTCTGGTGAGGAATATACAGCCCCTGCAGGTCAGTACGACAGAATCATTAAACCGGGAGGAAATGCAAATAATCATTTTAATAAAATAATCAAATTAAACAAAAAATCTCATTCATTCAGCAATCAAACATCTGAGTGTGATTCCAGTTGTTCTCTAACCACAGTCTACATCAGAATTTCTCTTCCTGGGCACCTGGGTGGCTCAGATGGTTAAGCATCTGACTTGGGCTCAGGTCATGATCTCGCGGTCTGTGAGTTCGAGCCCCGCGTCGGGCTCTGTGCTGACAGCTCAGAGCCTGGAGCCAGTTTCAGATTCTGTGTCTCCCTCTCTCTCTGCCCCTCCCCAGCTCGTGCTCTTTCTCTCTCTCTGTCTCTCTCTCTCTCTCAAAAATAAATAAATATAGAAAAAAAGAATTTCTCTTTCTAGCCAGTCCCCTGGTATGCAAGGACTGCCTATTATCAACCTCCTTAAACATTGTTGCTATGCAGTTAGAATTCACTGAAAGTCTAGGATGGGCTAATTTATGGTTGGTTTACCTGATGTATCAATTAAGATGTCCTTGGCTGAAAATAACAGAAAACCTCTGCCCCTTTTTAATTCAAGTGATTTGGTTATTTATTGTTGAGTTGTACTTGATGATTTTTTTTTTAAGTAGGCTTCATGCCCGGGACGGAGCCCAGTGCGGGGCTTAAACTTACAACCCCGAGATCAAGACCTGAGCTGATTAACCAACTGAGCCACCCAGGCACCCCATGCACTTGATCATACTATTAAACTGCTAAATCAACCAACCCTAAAGCCTGTTCTGACTTAAATAATAAGGTAGTTTCCTATTGCCACTATAACCAATTACCACAAACCTAGAGGCTTAAAACAACACAAATGTATTATCGTACAGTTCGGGAGGTGAGAAGTCTGAAATGGGTCTTGCGGAACTAAACTCAAGATATTGGCAGAGCCGCATTCCTTCCACTGTTACCTCTCCTCTCACCCTGGCCCTGCTGCCTCCCTGTCGTGAGGACCTTTGTGATTATATTGGGCTCACCTGGAAAATCCACAATAATCTTCTCGAGATTCTTTTTTTTTTTTTAATGTTTTTATTTATTTTTGAGACACAGAGAGACAGAGCATGAGTAGGGGAGGGGCACAGAGAGAGGGAGACACAGAATCTGAAGCAGGCTCCAGGCTCCAAGCCGTCAGCACAGAGCCGACGCAGGGCTCGAACCCACGGACCGTGAGATCATGACCTGAGCCGAAGTCGGACGCCTAACCAACTGAGCCACCCAGGCGCCCCTCTCGAGATTCTTAATCACACGTGTAAAGCTTGTTGTGTCATATAAGGGGACATATTCACAGATTCTAGGCATTAGGACGGGGGCATCTTTGATGGTCCATTATTCTATCTACCACAGGTAGTTTACTAGATTACGTAACTGGGAGCACCTGATTTAAAAAAGGGCCGAAGGACTCAAATAGACATTTATCCAAAGAAGATATAGAAATGGCCAGTGAGTTCACGAAAAGAATGCTCAAATCTCTAGCCATTAGGGAAATGCAAGTTTAAACTGCAGTGTGATACCACTTTATATCCGTGAGGATGGCTATTATTAAAAAGAAAAACAAAGAGAAAATAATCAGTTTTGGTGAGGAAGGGGAGAAACTGGAACCCTCATTTCCACTTGGTGCAGCTTCTATAAAAATCAGTATGGTGATTCCTTGAAAAATTAAACTTAAAAATTAAAAATTCCACTTCTGGATACATACCCAAAAGAATCGAAAGCAGGGACTTTAACAGATATTTGTATGCTTGTGTTCATAGCAACATTATTCACTATAGCCAAAAACTAGAAACAACCCAAGTGTCCATAGATAAATGGATAAACAAAATGTGGTAGCAACATACAATGGAATATTATGCAGCATTAAAAAGGGAGGAAGGAACACCTGGGTGTCTCGGTTAAGGGTCAGACTCTAGATTTCAGCTCAGGTCATGATATTACGGTTCATGAGATAAAGCCCTGCATCTGGTTCTGTGCCAACAGCATGGAGCCTGCTTGGGATCCTCTCTCTCTCTCTCTCTCTCTCTCTCTCTCTGCCCCAACCCTGCGCTCTCTCTCTCAAAATAAACTTTTTTTTTTAAAAAAAGGGAGAAAATTTTTACACATGCTACCACATGGTTGAACCTTGAAGACATTATGCTATATGGAATAAGCCAGTCACAAAAGGACAGATATTTATGACTCCTCTTACGTGAGGCTCCTAGAGCAGTCACATTTGTAGATACAGAAAGCAGAATGGTGGGTGCCAGGGGCTGGGGTGGGAGGGAGGGGAGTTGCTAGTTAATTGGTACAGGGTTTGGGTTGGGGAAGAGGAAAACGTTGTGGAGACGGATAGTGTTGGTGAAAAAGGTGTAAAGGTGGTAAGTTTTACATTCTGTGTATTTTACCACAATTTTTAAAAATGTCACCAACAGCCAAGATTCTCTGCATCACTGTAGACTATTATCCGGAGATCAGCTGCTATCATAAGGCTAGATTCTCCTGGAGGTCATGAGAAAATTGCCAACGGCAATCAGAGCCACGTATTTTCTGGCTTACAACCTATCTCTTTTTTTTTAATGTTTATTTATTTTTGAGACAGAGACAGAGCATGAGTGGGGGAGGGGTAGAGAGAGGGAGACACACACACACACACACACACACACACACACACACACAGAATCTGAATGAGCCTCCAGGCTCTGAGCTGTCAGCACAGAGCCTGAGGCAGGGTTTGAACTCACGAGATCACGACCTGAGCTGAAATCTGATGCTTAACCGACTGAGCCACCCAGGTGCCCCACAACCTATCTCTGAAAGACAAAGACAAAGTTTCTCCAAAGACTCTAACACACCTCTACTTGAATTTCAGGCAGGTTGAAGCATCTGAACCATGACTAGCAAAAGGGATAGGTTTCTCTTCGGACCGGTGGGGTTTACACCTTCAGTTGAGAGCGATTTCCCAATTTGCCTTGCTGCTTGCTATTCAATGGAAAAGAGATGACGTGGTGCTGGAGAATCAGCCACAGGGATCGTTACTGCCACTATACAATGCTTGTAACAACCTCTGTAGCAGGATTCTCACACAGAGAGTTGTGACACTGAGGCTTTTCTTTCCAGTAAGCAACTTTATTCGTGCCAGCATCACTCGGTTAGGTTTGTACCCAAAGAACTGAGCTCTGAACGTCACGTGGGGTAGTTCGTATATATTTTCTACTTCTTTGTTTCCCATAGATGGTAACACACAAACACGTAGTCTGAGTAACTGGTCTCATGTTACAAGGTGGTCAGGGATGTTGTCATGTACGGGCATAGCCAGGTTACCTTGAGGGTTTTTTTTTTTTTTCCTTAGGGAGGGGACCCGACCACACCTCAACCCTAGTGCACAGACTAGAGTGCAAAACCTGTGTGCAAACTTCAAGCCGTCCTTCCAACTGCCCCACCACCAGCTGGCCCCTCCCAGTGCCAGCAACACTCCCCTACATCTCAGTTCTGATGCCTCCCCATGTCTAACCCTACAGCAACAAGGGAAGTCACACCTATGGGCGACAGGGGCATAGATGGAGAAGGCATCAGAAAAAAAGACCACCTTTACATTTGTATCAACATCACCTGGAAAGTGCTTTGAAACCAGGGATTCCGAGATCCAGTCCAAGGAATGCCGAATCAGAAGCCTAAATAAAAATGAGGGGCACCTGGGTGGCTCAGTCGGACCTCCAACTCTGGATTTGGGCTCAGGTCATGATCACATGGTTTGTGAGATCAAGCCCCACATGGGGCTCCAAGCTTACAGCATGGAGCCGGCTTGGCTCTCTTTCTTTCTCTGTCTCTGTCTCTGTCTCTCTCTCTCTCCCCATCCCTGCCCTGCTTGTATACACGCTCTCTATCTCTCAAAATAAATAAATAAACTTTAAAAAAGGAATCCTAAATAAAAATTAAATTAAAATTGTTATTGCTCTTTCACGAATTTGCATTTTAAGAGGTGCCCTAGGGGGGTGCCTGGGTGGCGCAGTCGGTTAAGCGTCCGACTTCAGCCAGGTCACGATCTCGCAGTCCGGGAGATCGAGCCCCACGTCAGGCTCTGGGCTGATGGCTCAGAGCCTGGAGCCTGTTTCCGATTCTGTGTCTCCCTCTCTCTCTGCCCCTCCCCCGTTCATGCTCTGTCTCTCTCTGTCCCAAAAATAAATAAACGTTGAAAAAAAAAAAAAGAGGTGCCCTAGGTAATTCTGATGCCAGTCAAGGGAATCTGCTTTGAGAAGCACTGGTCCTGTCTTTGCTAAGAACTGTCCTGGATGTGGGGCACCTGGGTGGCTCGGTCGGTTAAGCATCCAACTTCAACTCAGGTCATGATCTCGGGGTTGGTGAGCCCGAGCCCTGCATCGGGCTCTGTGTTGACAGCTCAGAGCCTGGAGCCTGCTTCGGATTCTGTGTCTCCCTCTCTCTCTGCCCCTCCCCCACTCCTGCTCTGGCTCTCTCTGTGTGTCAAAAATGAATAAACGTTAAAAAAATTTTTTTAACTGTCCTGGATGCTATGGGTAGAGAATCAAATATGATATGGGTCATGTCTGGGGAAGTTCTCAGTCAATGTAGAACAGATACTTAGATAATTGTGACAAGACCTGATAGGTGCTATGGTTAGAGAGATTAATAGAATTCTATGAGGCTGGGGCGCCTGGGTGGCTCAGTTTGTTGAGCATCAGATTCTTGGTTTTGGCTCAGGTCACGGGTTCAAGCCCTGCATCGGACTCCATGCTGACAATACAGAGCCTTCCTGGGATTCTCTGTCCTCCTCTCTCTCTCCGCCCCTCTCCTGTTCCCTATCTCTCTCTTTCTCAAAATAAGTAAATAAACTTTAAAAAAAAGAATTCTATGAGGATGAATCACTACACTGTACACCTGAAACTAATATAACACTGTATGTTAATGACACTGGAATTGAACGTTTATTTATTTTTGAAGGAGAGACAGACTGAGTGTGAGAAGGGGAGGGTCAGAGAGAGCGGGAGACACAGAATCCCAAGCAAGCTCCAGGCTCTGAGCTGTCAGCACAGAGCCCGATGCGGGGCTTGAACTCACGGGCCGCGAGATCATGACCTGAGCCGAAGTCGGACACTTAACCGACTGAGACTGGAATTTAAAACAAACGACACTGGAAATTTCCCCAACGACACTGGAATTTAAAACAAAAGAATTCTATGACGCTGATACTGTCTAAGGGAGTCAGGAAAAGATTCACAGAATATTTGGCCCTAGTGAGATAGCATTACAAGGGTGAATCTACGTTGAAAAAAAGAAAGAAAGAGAGAGAGAACAATTCTAACAATTCAGGCTACCAGGAAGACTCAGTGAGGCCCAGAGTTAGGTGATCATGAGAAGGCAGAAATACATTTTGTGATTCCCTCATGGGATCTTGGTTCCCCACTCCTCCCAAATGCCTTAGTATGTGACTGCACTGCTCTGAATGTGATTCCAGTGTTTAATGATACATAGTTTTCACATACATATTTATGTACAAGGCTGTATAAACAAAACCATGCATCATGTACTTTGGGACACGTTCGCAAATTTTCAAGGATAGTTTTGACTATATGGAGTTAAATCTGATATTGCTGCCCGTAAACCGAATTTTACATCTCTGTCCCTATCCTATCCCATTCTGGTACCTTTCACAGCGATTTTAGAGGAGGAGTGGCAGTTCCCCTGTGGAGAAGCACGACGAGAGATTCCAGGAGGAGGGACCAAAATTGTCGGGCAGGGGAGTTACCAAATAGCATCACAAATTGGGGGAACAGCCAGTCAGAGGTTTGGCTGGGCTCCCAGAGGGTGTATGAGGTAAAATAGCAAGAGATGTGAGCAGGCAGGTCAGGTGAGTTGAGATATTGAAGACAAGGCTAAAGAATGTAATCTTTAAATGGAAGAAATTAGAAGCCATTGAAGGAGTTTAAATAAGCGATTGACAAGATCAGATCTGCATTCTAGAGAAATCATGTGTTGACCAGGTGGTCATTCCTCGAAGCAGCAGACACAGAGCCTCTCAGAGGTCCAGGGAGGCTCAGTTAAGTTCATTTTACTAGGACTCTTGGTATAATAAAGGCAACAGATATGACAGAAGTCGTGAAAGGTGCAAATTATTCTAAATGATTATGTTTAACAAATTAACACTTTAAAAATTTTTTTTAATGTTTTGTTTATTTTTGAGAGAGAGAGAGAGAGAGAGAGAGAGAGAGAGAGAGAAAGAACACGTGGGGGAGGGGCAGAGAGAGAGGAAGACACAGAATCTGAAGCAGGCTCCAGGCTCCAAGCTGTCAGCACAGAGCCCGAGGTGGGGCTCGAACTCACAAACCGAGCCGTGAGATCATAACCTAAGTTGAAGTCGGGCGCCTAACCGACTAAGCCACCCAGGCGCTCCAACAAATTAACACTTTTACTGCACACACAGACTGGACTGCTATTTCTATTACCTCCTTTGGAGATGCTGTGAATCGAAGTTGGACGCCCAGGCCACACCCCACCCCCAACCTGGTTTTACTTCCAGACTCCTTTAAATTCTAAAACCTTGACCAAGCAATTTTACCTCTCTGAGCCACAGTTTTCTCACTATGGGGATAATAACTACTTTTTTTTTTCCTAATTTTAAAGAGAGAGAGCACACGAGCAGGGGAGAGGGGCAGGGGGAGAGAGACAGAGGATCTTAAGCAGGCGCTAGCCTGACACAGGGCTCAATCCCACGACCCTGGAATCATGACCTTGAGCCAAAATCAAGAGTCAGATGTTCAGTCGACTGAGCCCCCAAGCACCCTGGGCATAATAACTACTTTATACGGACTGGGTGAAAGAAGACGTATACAGCGTCTGGCATCCTTGGGTGCTTGGCAAGTGTTAATAATTCTTTATAATCTTTCAATATAATGAGTCTGTGCCCAGGTGCACACATGCAGGGGCACCCATGCACATAAACACGTGCACTTGCACTGATGTGCTGCCCTGTGGACAAGGTTGGAAGGAGAGGTATCCCAGACCCTTCCAGTGCCTCTCCCTGCTTCTGTGTTGAACGCCCATTCCTGAAGAGAGCATAGAGCCTCTACCTCAAGTACCTACCCGTTAGAGCCCCTGCCCGCACGTGCACCTCAGTATGGCTGAATTATGCCATCACCCCATTCCTTTTCCCAAGAGTGTCTGCTAAGCCGTCTTTAGCTCTGGTTGCAGAATTAAAGACCGCCCTTTTCCATGTTAAAGAGATTTCAGGTCTCCATTCGTCCTTCGCAGAAATCCCTCAGAAATATGGGGTGACTTTCTCACCGCTCCTGAGCTGACCCTTCCAAAGGTCCTCCTCCTCAGGTGCTTTTGGGGTACTTGCCCTTTTCCCCTGCTCAAAGATCAGCACTCCCTTTGGGCTCAGTGTTTTTGTCTGGGGCACAGAGACCCGTAACTCACAGTAACAATTCCCTAGCTGAACGACAGCAATAATTCACAGTTGCTGCAACAGGCCTTCTGAGTTCCTGTTAACTTTGCAGAGTCGAGTCATTGAGTTGGCATGAGATCCAGCGCTTAGAAGCTCTGCTTTAAAATCAGGCTGATTTCAGAACATAGCCTCAGCTAAATGGGTCCCTGGGCCTGAGCCAAGCTCCCGGGGCTCCAGTTCCAAGACACCGTTTGCAGGATTCTGTCACTTCGAAGTCCTTGGGGATGGTATATTTTAAGACCTAGTAAAGGACTAATCTGACAAGACATTTTGGAGGTTTATTCATTGCACCATGGTAAAAAAAAAAAAAAAGTATCTCCACTTCTCATCATTACATGCTGATATAGATAATATTTGATTGTGCCCTGATTATACCCAAATCTTTTAATACTGTACATGGCAGAAGAGAAGGATGACAACATAACTGGCTCACATTCCCATTCACTTCTAAATTGCCCATTCTCCCTTTGAGAAGATGTTATCACCATTCTCTAACTCCTGCTGCAACATGATAGGATTTTGTGGCTGGAAAAGATTGCATGAGGTCATTTCATCTGTCCCCCTACCTTTAAATAAATCTAGACTGAAAATCACCCCACACAGTCGAGTATCTAATCCTTTCTTGGTGACCCACTTCAGCGTTTAACAATTTGCGCCACCAAGGTGAGTGTTTGCAATAGCTTGATCCTAAATCCCGCCAGCTGCAACGCAGTCTTCCGTTCTTTCGTTTTCGTCTTCCCATTGAAAATCCTCCAGTTGCTAACTGGTCCTATTCCAGCTCTACCGGTTTTCTTCCCCACAGTCCTTGTTCTTTGAATCATCCCTAATGAGCTCTGCGCCCCAGCCCTTTACTCAACTGTTAATCTTCATAAAAGCCTCTCCAAATCATCCATGTTTCTCATGGATTGAGTGAATATGACCAACAACAAAAAAAGAAGGACACTTCAGAAAGACGAGAAAAGATGAGTCTAAAGGAAGATTTCCCCATTTCCACTGTCTATGTCTCTGATCTTTCAAATAATATTTAATGCTATTTTTATAGAACACAGGTAGCACATGTCCACAGTAGAAAACCTTAAAAAAAATAGAAGGATAAAAGAAGGGAAAAATCTTATCATCTGACAAGCAAGTCCATGGATTTCTTGTGTGTGTGTGTGCGTGTGCACGTGCATGTATGCGTGTGTTCGGGTATATGCGTCTGTTTCCTCAAATTGCAATCATACTCTATTTGTTGTTTTGTATCTTGCTTTCTTCAGGTTTTATTTCCCTGGTATATTCTATATAATTATCCATTCTTCCAAAGTATGATTTAATTTTTATTTTAGGGAGACAAAGTGTGCAAGTAGGGGAGAGGGGCGGGGGGGGAGGGGGAGAGAGAGAGAGAGAGAGAGAGAGAGAGAGAGAGAGAGAGAGAGAATCTTAAGCAGGCTTCATGCCTAGCCAGAAGCCCACTGTGGGGCTTGATCTCACAACCCTGGGATCATAACCTGAGCTGAAATCAAGAGTCTGTCACTCAACTGACTGAGCCACCCAGACGCCACCCCCCCCCCAAGTATGACTTTTTAAGAGCAGCATAATTCTCTACCTTGTGGCTGCATCTTGGTCCATTTAATCATTTCCCTACCACTGGGCATTTAAATGATTTCTAATTTCTCACCATTTATAAATAATGCTGTATCAATATCCTTGTACATAAATCTTTGACCACATTCATGACCTAAAAGGCAGCCCTTATGTGTTCGTGCATGTGTGTGTGTAAATATATTTGATTTCCTGACCCCCATTCATATGTATACTCTGAATAACAAATAATCCATGGCTTTAGACTCTTAAAGAGCTCCCCCACAACTATAGGATAAAGCTCCAATTCTCTAGTAGACCTTCTATTCTCCATGTATTTTTTAAGTTTTATTTAAGTAACCTCTACACCCCTTGTGGGACTCGAACCTACTACCCCAAGATCAAGAGTCATACGTTCTTCTGACTGAGCCAGCCAGGTGCCCCTCTAAGCTCCATCTTTTGTCACGTATGTCCTCAACTGTGTGGCATACTTCAGCAACTCAGACTGCCTCTAGTTACTTGCACACTTCATGATGCTTAATACCTTTGATGACATCATTTGCGCTGCCTAGAAAGCTTCTCCCATTTTTTTCTCCTCCCTATTCCTAAGTATTACTTCAAGGGGCAGTTCATATGTCATCTCCTTCAGGCAGTCTTCCTTGAATTTCCAGGTTGGGCTAAGTGCCCCTCTAATGTGCACCCATGACACCTCATGTGTATTGCAAACACATTATATTGAAATCCGTTTTTGTTTCTACTTTTGCCACTAAACTATAAGCATCCTGAGGACAGAGAGCATGTCCAATTCATCCCCCAGTGCTTAGTAGTGTTATGCCCAGAATTCCTGATCCCCAAAGACCACCAGGGAGCCGAGTCCGATGCAAAAGCAAAGAGCCTTTATTCGGGCTAGCTTGAGCTCAACCTCCTACCTACACCGACACAGCGGTGAGATACCGGAGAGAGAGCGTTTCAAAAGCACAAAGGTTTTATAGGGATCATGGCCTTAGCCGATTGGCTGGGGAAGGGTCGTGGACTCAGCCGATTGGCTGCCAAAGTGTGGTCCCAGATCAGCAATTATTAGCATCACCTGGAACTTGTTAAAAATGCAAATGTTGGGCCTGGTGGTCACAGACCTACTGAATCAGAAACTCTGGGGGTGGGGCTCAGCAATCTGTGTTTGAACAAGTCTTCCAAGAGATTCTGATGCACCTGAAGTTTAAGAACCACCGTGTCTGAGGATCCGTAACATGTTTGGCCTCAGTGTATACAGAATGTTTCTCACTGGTCACCTATGAACCATTGGCTGTCAGCGTTGCTGTGCTATGTAAATACCTAGCACCAAACACCATCCCCAGAGACTCTGATTAATTGGTTTGGGGAGGGGTACAATACTCCCAGGTCATTCTAAGCCTGGACAGGGTTGAGGGCTCCTGCCTCTGGCCCCTACCTGAGAGAAGCCCTCCCTCTTCTACTCACACTTTCCACGCCTCACTCCCCTTCCTCCCACCTCAGACTTCGGAAGAATGCATCAATTGGTAAGTTACTTAAGGGGAGGAGGCATGTTCTGAGGTTTGAGCAGGAACTTCTTTCTGTGACCATGTCGGGGACATAGTCACTAGTCAGCCGGCCTAGGTCTGCTCTTTCAAGTAGAGTAGCTAAAATATGGTAGGTACAGTGCTGAATGGAACTGAGTACCTTTTTGTGCCCATACCTATGCTTGATGCTGGTAATTCAAGAGGAATTATTTAATGAAATATCAAAGTTATAATCTAGTAGAAGAGATTGGCTCCAGAATATGTAGTTATGGAAGAACTATAATTCAATGCTGCAAATTAGTCTGGACTGATGGAGAAAGGAGCAATCAGTCCTTCTTAGAGCTGAACAGTGATCTGGCTCATATGTTTTTTGTTTACTGCCTCTAAAGCATAGGAATCGCAAAGGGCTCCCGTGATGCTCAATCAATTGGTACCTGCCACCTTTTTTTTAAATTAGTTTATTTTGAGAGTGAGAGCGAGCGAGCAGGGAGGGACACAGAGAGAGGAACAGAGAGAGCACAAGGAAGGGGCAGAAAGAGAATCCAAAGCAGGCTCTACAATGTCAGCACAAAGCCCAACGTGGAGCTTGAACTCATGAACCTCGAGATCATGACCTGAACCGAAACCAAGAGTTGGACGCTCAACCCACTGACCCACCCAAGTGCTTCTCCTTCTTAAATACAATATCATTTTAATTGTGATGTGATTTCTACTGTTGTCCTTGAAATTTTCACACCTAACAGTCAACCCAGTCTGGCACTGTTTTGCCTTCCTAGAAATGTATTGTAGAGTATGGAACTAGCAGAAGAAAATAAGAAGCTACATATAAATATGTCTACACAAGAGTTACTTTAATGTTTCTGAGAAATACTGTGCATCCTGCATTTCTCTTCTGACTCACCCCCATCAGAAGGAGGATGGCTACAAGAGGTAAAGCTCTGGTTCAGTCACATAGGGACTGATGTTGCTTCCTCCTTCAGCATTAGTGTGATCCCCATCATCAGTTAATTGTCAAGTCGCTCCTGGGTGGCAAAAAATAGCTAATGTTAAAGAACAAGGGCACGGAGAGATCGGGGGCACCTGCCAATTGGCTAATTGACAAGGTGGGACTATAGAAAACTGTGAGTTGCCCGTCAGAGGACATTATAGAGGCATTCTGTACATCAGGGTACAGAAGGATCCTGGAAGGGGTACTAAATACCCATCATGTTCCCAGGCCTGAAGAATGGCAACTAAGCCAAAGCAGCCCTCTACCAACTGACTTTTCCTAGGAGCAGGATGACACCTTGGGGCACCTGGGTGGCTCAGTTGGTTGAGCGTCGGACTTCAGCTCACGTCATGATTGCACAGTTTGTGAATTCGAGCCCCTTGTTGGGCTCTGCACGGACGGCTCAGAGCCTAGAGCTTTCTTCAGATTCCGCGTCGCCCTCTCTCTCTGCCCTTCCCCCACTCACGCTCTGTCTCTATCTCTGTCCCTCTCTCAAAACTAAGTACACATTGAAAAAAGGAGAGGTAATTACTAACACATGGGCCTCCTCCTAGATGGGAGCCTAGGGGCTATGACTGAAGCAGCCAACACCTGTTATAAAGTGAATTGGCATGATCCCTTCGAGAGCCGTGGCTGACCAGCGTCTCTAATCAAGAGCAGGTGGACCAGCCACCAACCAGCTGATGAAGCTGATACTGGAGCCTCCACATGGGGAACAGATTTGTTCCTATATGCTTTAAATGCCACATAGCTTTTTCAGAAAGGCTGAATCCAGTGGAACAAGATTATAACCATTATTTTAATACAAGCCGTCCCCAGCTTACAAATGAAATGTGTTCCAAAGGTTTAATGGTTTGGAACTCAAAACACATTTTTCCTGTAGAATTAATGTTATACATTAATTCTCAGGTTCCCATCCAGCCCGTAAAAAACATATTAAATCCTGCAATCTAGCTGAGCTATAATACTATAGTAGTAGCTGGAGTTCTATATTCTAATTCGGTATGAGTTGCTGGAGGCCATGTAATATAGAGAAGCAAAGAGTTCCAGAAGAAGTTGTTCTCTTCACAACCCATGCTTCTCTCTTGGGAACAGTCCTGGCCTGCTTGAGGCAAATTCTCAAATATGCCAAATTGTTTCTGAAACACCCCCCCCCTCCCGCCCCACCTTCCTTTCTGCCCCTTTCTGAGGCAGGGCTCTAGTGCCTTTGAGGCTACCCTAAGTCCCCAACCTGAGAGCTCCCTAAAACTGCCTTAGCATCTTCTCCAGTCCCCCCACACCATGGTTTCCAAATCTCCTATTGTCCCCCACTCTCTGTGAAATTACTATTTCCCCACAGAAGTCCCCAATCCTGGCTCATCCCCTCTTATGCCAAACCTGTTCTGCTTCTGACTTTCCAGGCTCTGCTAATACCAATACAATTCTTATTCAGTTAAGTTCAAAAGCGCAGAGTCCTCTTTGATGTCTTTCTTTCCCTCCTTGCATCATGCAGCTCATCAAATGTCTTGGTGATTCCACTTCTGGAAAGTCTTTGGATATCGCCATCCCTGTTTGGGATCTCGTCTGTATAAGGGATCCTTTGGCAGCTGCAGTTTGGGCATCAATGTCTATAATCTCTCACATGAACGAGAGCCCAGCTCTTTCCTCTTTCCTCTGCTGATGGATGAGCCTTTCTAAAGCGGGGCTTTAATCCCCTCCTCCATCCTTCCCCCCCTCCAGATCTACCACTGGTTCTCCTAATACATAATAGCTACTCTTACTCCGTTTAGTTTTCACAGCCAAGACGAGGTAGCTCTCCTTGTTCCCTTTTTGAAAGTTAGAAAGAATAATTTACTGAAGGTCACCAGCCTACTCCAGTAATGAAGCCAAAATTTGAATTCAGGTTTATGTCCAAAAGCCATGGTCTTTTCACACCACATCCGTCTAAAGCCCAAACACCGTATGTTGGCGATCCAGGTCTTCCATGATATGGCTCCACCTACCCTTCCCAACCTCTCTCATAACCTCCTCTTTATACCCACTCTATTCCCAAAGCTGCCCTGCATTCTCCTACCTTTGTATATCCTTTACACAGGGTGATGAGACCTTTCCTTGTTAAGGCCCAGTGCAAATGCCATTTCTTCCATAATGCCTTCCCTTCTACCACTCCATTCACCTACAGATATACTCGAATCCTGGCCAAAAGTTCTCTCCCTTTTCTGAATTACCACAACACTAATTGTAGCCCCATTTTAACTGTAGCCCAAATCACTAAGTGTAGTCATTTGAGTGGAGCTTATAACCCCAACTCCTACTTTAAATCCTTGAGGACAGGTACCCAAACTTTCCACCCTTGGTCCCAGCAAGTGGAGGTAGCCATGGTAGGGATTCAGTTAATGTTCGAGGTGTGAATTATTAGTGGAAATTAGGATTGCAAGGTAAAAGGAGGTTGAGCGTCGTGATGAGGATTTTTGCTCTTTGATGAGAAAGCCCCCAGAGGATTTTGATCAGAGCAAGGCCATCAGAAGTCGTGTTTTTAGAATAACTAATGAAGATTCAAAATACAGGTTAGAGAGAGCTGTGCTGGATGAAAGTCTCAGCTGTGATGCATTAACTCCGTGACTTTCAGCAAGTTGCTTTCCTAACAACAACTTTATTGAGATATAGTTTACATAACACAAAACAATCACCCTTTTAAAGTGCAATATTCAGTGTTTAAAACATATTCACGGTGTCCCGCAGCCATCACGACCAATTCCAGAATATTTTTATTACTCTGGAAATTAAAACCCCATGCCCATTAGCAGCAGCTCCCCATTTCCCCCCAAACCTGCCAACCCTTGGCAACCACTAATGTCCTTTCTGTCTCTATGAATTTACCTGTTCTGGGCATGTCATATGAATGGAATCATATAATATGTGATCAGCCTCTTTCACTTGGCATAATGTTTTCAAGGTTTGTCCATGTTGTAGTATCTATTATTCCTTTTTACTGCTGAATATTATTCCATTGTATAGACACACTCATTTTATCTATCCATTCATCTGTGGATAGACATTGGGTTTTTCCCATATTTTGACTATTATGAATAACATCACTATAGACATTCACGCACAAGTATTTTTGTGAACATATGTTTTCAATTATCTTGGTTATATACCTAGGAGTGGAATTGCTGGGTCACATGGTAACTCTAATATTCAACTTTTTGAGGAACTTTACCATTTTATATGCCCACCAGCAGTGTGTGAGGGTTCAAATTTCTCCAAAAGTCCTCACCAAAACTTGTTATTTTCTTGGTTTTTAAAATTATAGCCATCCTACTGGTTGTGAAATGGTATCTTGTGGTTTTGATTTGCATTTCCCTAATAACTAATGTTGTTGAGCATCTTTTCATGTTTTCATTTGCTATTTGTACAGCTTCCTTGGTGAGATTTCTATTCATATTCTTTGCCTATTTTAAAATTAAGTTATTTAACTTTTTATTGTTGAATGGTAATTGCTCTTTATACAGTCAGGATACAAGTCCCATATTAAATATACGATTTACAAATATTTTCTCCCATTCTGTGTGTTGTCGTTTCACTTTCTTGAAACACAAATGCTTTTAATTTCAATGAAGTCCAATTTATCTATTCTTTCCCTTGGTTTCTTGTGCTTTTGGTGTCGTATCTAGGAAATTTTGAATCCAAGACTATAAAGGTTTGCATCTCTGTTTGCTTCTAAGAATTTTATAGTTTTAGCACTTACATTTAAGTTTGTGAGCCATTTTGAATTAGTTTTTATATGGTGTGAGGTAGGGATCTAACTTTGGTTTTTTTGCATGTGGATATCCAATTGTCCTAGAGCCATTTGTTGAAAAGACCATTCTTTCCCAATGAATTATATTGGCACCTTGCCAAAAACCAATCAGCCATAAATGTATGGCTTTATTTCTAGATTCTCAATTCTTTTCCATTGATCAATGTGTCTATACCTATATTCTATGCCGGATCACATTCTCTTGATTACTGTTACTTTGTGGTACGTTTTGAAATCAAAAAGTATGAGTGCTCCAACTTTGTTCTTTTTTCAAGATTATTGTGGCTAATCTGGATTCCTTACATTTCCATACGAATGTTACAATCAGCTTGCTAACCTCTGCCAAAAAAAAAAAAAAAAGACACCTAAGATTTTGATAGGGATTGTGTTAAATCTGTAAATCAATCTGGGGAGTATTGCCATCTTAACCATATTAAGTTTCCCTATCCACAAACATGAGATGCTGGAGCAAGACACTTAACCTCCCTGAGCCACATCTGCTTTAGTTCTCAAATGGGAATATTAATAGTCATTCTATCTTACAGGATGTTGTGAATATTGCATGAGAAAACTCTTCTTAAGTGGGTTATTCATAACAGCATTATAGGAATCGGTATAACTTCTTGAGGTGATAACTCTGAGGAGCACTAAAAACATCAGTTCATGATCATCCTTTTTTAAAGCATATTTATTTTTGAGAGACAGACACAACAAGAGGGGGACAGAGGATCCGAAGCGGACTCAAACCCACCAACTGTGAGATCATGACCTGAGCCGAAGTCAGAAGCCTAACAGACTGAGCCACCCAGGAACCCCTCATGGTCATCTTAAAACCAGTTTAATTTCTTTACAGCCACATTTCCTATGTATACAGTGCCTGTTGTGTGTTTGGTGCATAGTAGGCTCCATGGTATAGTCTTCAAAAGTGCAGGCTCTAGAGCCAGACAACCTGCTTTCAATTCCCAGTGGACCACCCCATTTGACCTTAGACAAGTTACCTCCCTTTCTGGCCCTCAGTCTTCTCATTTGTAAGATGGGGACAATAATAGCACCTACTTCTTAGAGTTCTTGTAAATATTGGATGAATTAACTCATATAGAGTGCTTGGAAGCATGCCTGACACAGCATTCAATAAGTGTCACTCATCATTACAGTATCATATAGAAGCACTTTAAGGCCCTACCCCTAGTGACATTTACAAACAGATACTTGTGATGTTGCCTCCAGACGCTTGGTTTGCATGATTTGAGTAAGTCAAGCATTTGCTTGGAGTTGGAAGGACTACCCTCTGCAAACTAGACTGCAATGGAAATTCACGCAAAATAAGCTGGAGTCTACAATTTTCCTGGCTGGATATATGAATAGATAATGGCTTTTAAAATGCATTTGACATCGTGCAAAGTAAAGCCATTCTTAGTTATCAGAACACATGCAGATTGCTTGGGATAATGGTTTCGTGGAAAACCAGTGCGATGATATTGCATCATTTTCTTTTGTAGGAGTCTCTTTCTCTCCGCTTCTAGGTTTAGCTTATTAGAAACAGCTAGGGGAGACAGTCAGAGCTGTGCTTGTACATCCATGCTGTGCCTGTCTCCGTGCCCTCGCACACAGTATGATCCCTGATGGCATCTGGTTCTAGCGAGGTTGCATTGGATTGCTTGCTGGTAAAGCATTCTGCCTGCTTTCCAGTCCTCTTGAAGCTTGAGATCAGGGAAATCGTTTCTGAAATTGCTGCAGTCAGGAGCAGACTGGGAATCAGGGCATCCAATCCCAAAACAATAGCCTGAAAAGGGAACAGCGAAATTTCTCTGAGAACCAGAAGACCAGGGGGCTTAAAAGGGCCCTCTAGAGGCCATCTGTATCCTAATTCACCCCTCGGCTTCTAGGAAGGCCTATAGTAAAATCATGTGGAACAAACTGGTGTGTGGCCCCCACTCCTGCACTCTCTGATACTTCGTCTCCTTCTCAACTGAGGGGAGATGGACTTTGGGATACTGGGGCCTTTAAATGGAGTTTAAGGGATAAAGCCCTAGCTAGGAAATCTTTCCTTCTCAAATCCCTCAATTCCCCAGCATGGAAAGCCCAAGAAACAAAAGAGCAAGGGAGAAAAAGGCCAAATAGCAACAGATCCCTTGTGCCGGCCAAGTGTTGCTTAGCAGAGCAACCTGGGTATTGGATGTGGGTACAGCCTTATGGAAGCAGTAAAATGAATAAGTCAAAGGCAGGGACGACCAGCAGGAGCCTTGTAATCTAACCTTACAGGAAGGCTCTGATGCTCTTACAAATATTTGAGACGTTCTAATGAAATGATTCCCTCTGTTTGCTGCTGACAATAATTCAAAATAATTTAATGCAGCACAAGGCTAGTAGGTACTGGTGAGAGTCTACTGTGAGCCCTGAGAAGAATTGCATTCGTTTCTTTTAAAACCTAGGATTGTGCTCTCAATCTCCTTGTTCTCTTCTCCCAAATCCTGTTTTCTATTTGGCCCCTGTTGCATTCATCACCACCAAAATGCTCTTGCATTTCCCATGTTTTCTTTTTTTTTTTTTTTTAATTTTTTTTTTCAACGTTTATTTATTTTTGGGACAGAGAGAGACAGAGCATGAACGGGGGAGGGGCAGAGAGACAGGGAGACACAGAATCAGAAACAGGCTCCAGGCTCTGAGCCATCAGCCCAGAGCCCGACGCGGGGCTCGAACTCACGGACCGCGAGATCGTGACCTGGCTGAAGTCGGACGCTTAACCGACTGCGCCACCCAGGCGCCCCGCATTTCCCATGTTTTCAAATTAGGCTTCCATTCTCCCTGCTCATCGTTAAGATTCGTGGTCTTTCTAGTACAGATACAACTAAATACAAGGTAGAAAGAAATCTGATTGAACATATTCAGTCTAAGATAGAGGCGATTGAAAGCTCTTGAATGATCTCAGGACTGCATTTAAAAAGAAGATCAGGTTCATCCAAATTAATTTCTGATCCTGGAAACATTGAAATTAAGTGTTTTGATGATTTTTTCTAAAGGGAAGAGAAAGGGGCTTCTTGTCGGACCACACACGACTTTGCCCACACTGCTTTCACTATATTCTAATTGTAAATGCATCCATAACAGGGAATGTGGCCACAACCTCCAAAAGCTCACCGACTCAGAGCATAAGGACTTGGGGGCACCTGGGTGACTCAGTTGGTTGAGTGTCAGACTTTCGATTTCGGCTCAGGTCATGATCTCATGGTTCGTAAGATCGAGCCCGGTGTCGAGTTCCACACTGACGGCACAGAGCCTGCTTGGGAATTCTCTCCCTCTCTCTCTGCCCCTCCCCTATTCATGCTCCTTCTCCCTCTCTCTCTTAAAATAAATAAACAAACTTTAAAAAATCAAATCAAATCAATTTTTTAAAAAAGAAGCACAAGGCCTTGACGCATTAGCTTTTAAATGAAAGTGAGAATCAGAGCTTTGGACGTTGTTTATTGAGTCTCTGTAAAACTTCCCAGATGGTGTCTCCCTAGAGGAAGCCTCCTTTCTCTGTTTTACATCTACACAGCAGTCTGACCAAGACTAATGATTGCTCTGTCTTGGAGTTTCCTTGCTGAGAGGGCAGTAGGTAAGAGATGAAGGAGAAGATAGGCATCAAGATGGAGTTTAGAATTTCAGACGCTCTAATGGGGAAAGAGAGAGCCCCTTGGTGTATGTCAGCCTTAGCCAACTGGGTTGATGATGTGTTTCTTGCCCTTTCAATTTGACAGTTGGTGGAATTCAGTATGGGACTGAAACACAATTGTGAAACAGGCATGCATTGTTCCACAGGCCAAGTCACTAGAGACAACAAGGGAGACATTCTGCGGTGAGATTCCACCTGACTGGCCTGTGACTGATTTGCAGATGCATGGCTGCGCTCAAGCTTTGGAAACACACTCTACCCTAAGCTTTTTCCCTTGGAGTTTCCATCTAATCGTCAGGACCACCCTCCTCCCCCCACACAAAGACACATTATGCAGTTTGCAGCTGTGGTAACTGTACCTGTGGTGAAGTAACACCATCGCTCTGAATGACGGAACAGCCAAACAAGACCCAAGAGAAAGGGAAAGCTAATGAGCTGAAAGATTGCAAAACTTTCAAAGCAGGCTGCCTGGAAACGTTGAAAAGGTCTTTAATGCTGATGGATTTAGCTGCTTAATACCTTTAAGAGAAACAGTGATGGGTGCCTGGGTGGCTCAGTCTGTTGAGTGTCCAATTCAGTTTCTGCTTAGGTCTGCTTAGGTCTTGCAGTTTGTGGGACCGAGCCCCACCTCAGGCTCTACACTGATAGCATGGTGGTCTCTCGGGATCCTCTCTCTGCCCCTTCTCTCTCTCTTTCTCTCAAAATAAATAAAAAACATTAAAAATCGTTTAAAAGAAAGAAGCAGTGATATTTAATGTTTATTAAGAATTGCTATTTTTATCTCTTCATTGACACCTTGCTCTTTAACCTGTCCAAAACACCTTTCCAAGTGGCTCTTTTTTTAAATTATTTTTCAATGTTTATTTATTTATTTTGAGAGAGAGGCAGACAGACAGACAGAGTGTGAGTGGGGGAGAGTCAGAGAGAGAGGGAGACACAGAATCTGAAGCAGGATCCAGGCTCCGAGCTGTCAGCATAGAGCCCGACACGGGGCTCAAACTCATGAACCGTGAGATCGTGACCTGAGCCAAAGTCGGACGCTTAACTGGCTGAGCCACCCAGGCACCCTTTCAAGTGGTTTTCAATCATGATTGTGAATCAGAACTACTAACAAAATGTTTGTTTTTTTTTAAATCTAGATGACCTAGTCCCACCCCATAGCTACTAAACAAGAGTCCTTGGAAACAGGGCTTAAGGATTCACATTCAAAAGAAAGTTTTCCAGGTGATTTTTGAGGCATGGCCAAAGTTGCAGATCACTGCCTCAGCACCAGATGGATTAATTTTATCTTTGCAACAACTCTTTGAGGTAACAAAGGCTCGTGAAAGTTTAATGATTGGCCAAGACGACAGAGCTAGAAATGCACTAAGCAAAGATTCAAAGCCAGGCCCATGGCTCAAAAGGACATCCATATCTTTCCATTCTGTCACACTAATGAGCCATGCATAATGTTTCTCAGTACTCTGAAATTGACCTCTTTTCAACCAGATGTCCTGACCTTTAGAGTAGAGTAGCTACATTCTCTAGTAGTTCCTAGCCCTTTCTTGGTTTCTAATTCTATCATATCTACTCTTTTAAATCTAACCATCATTTTCCTGGAAACTGAGCAATTCTGTATTCTCCTTATATTTATTATATTTATATTTATTTATATTACATTATTGCTCTCAAGACTCCATCATATCCTCTCCTTTGGTGGTATGGAGAGGTTGTTCTTAATGGTTTCTAAAATCGTTGAGTCCTTCTGGGTATTGGCTTTCCTGGCCCTGTTATTGCAGGGTCATTCCACTCATTTATATTTGTGTTTGAACCAGTGTCCATTCATTCATCTTTTGTCGATGTATTTTATAAATATTTGCACATGTATGGGTTATATGTACATGTGTATATAGGTCCTTCAATGTTATGAATCATAAGATACTTTTTTTCTGGAAAGAATTTTAGAAATCTTATTTGTTCCAATGGTTTTCAAATTTTTCTAACCACAGAACTCTTTCTCTGAGCAAACTTCCGTTCAGAATCCCAGTGTATAAAACAACTATCAGTAGAACCTGGTAGAGCAAGAAAGGATTCATCTCTTTGGACCTTGAAGCAACTGCACAGCACAATTTGAAAAACACAGTTCTTGTCCGCTCCCCCAATTTCCTGATGAAGAAATTAAGGTCCAGAGAAGTAAATCAGCATTCCCAAGGTCACATAGCATGCAATAAATCAAGATTAAAAATCAAATTTCCTAATTTGACGTCCGATGTCCTTTCTAAGACACTGGATATGGTAAAGATGGAAACCAGAACCATGTGGATAATGTCCTGGAGAACACTCCAGGTATAGGTTAGAGGAATCATATTTAGAGTTAATACACCTGGGGACACCTGAGTGGCTCAGTTAAGCATCTGACTCTTGATTTCCGCTCAGGTCATAATTTCATGGCTTGTGAGTTCGAGCCCCGTGTCGGGCTCCGTGCTGACAGTGTGGAGCCTGCTTGGGATTCTCTCTCTCTCTCCCTCTCTCTCTGCCCCTCCCTGCTTTCTCTGTCTCTCTCTCTGCCCCTCCCTGCTTTCTATAAATAAATAAATAAATAAATAAATAAATAAATAAATAAAAACTTTTAAAAAACAGTTAATATAGCTTGAACTCTTATTATTGCCAAGCACTTTTACTGCTATCCTCGGACTGTTTTAGAGAGCCTTTGTCTGAATTACAGGACCCTGACTGCTTCATTTACATGTCTCTGAATGTCTTTTGAACGCATCCACCATCTTTTTCTCTCCATTCCCATGACTAGTGTCTTAATTCAGGCCCACATTGTCCCTCTTTTTAAAAAAAAAAATGGCAGCTTTATCGGGATATAATTCACAGGCCATAAAATTCACCTACTTAAACGTTACACAACACAGTGGTTTCTAGTATATTCATAGGAGTCATCCAACCATCCCCACAATGTAATTTTAGAACATTTTTATTACTCCCCAAAGAAACCCCCTACCCGTTAGCAGTCACTCCCCGTTCTCCCCTTCCTGAAGCCCTGGCTACCACGAATCTGCTTTCTCTCTCTATGAATTTACCTATTCTGGACATTTCATATGAATGGAATCATACAATATGTGGTCTTTTATAACCGACTTTTTTTTTTTTTACTCAGCATGAGTTTTTTGAAGCTCATCCATGTTGCAGCATGAATTAGTGCTTCATTCTTTTTTATGACTGACATCTATTTCATTACATGGATATACTACAATTTGTTTATCCATTCTTCAGTTGGTAGACCTCTTATCTCTTGTTCTAATGACTGAAACAGCCTCTAACCTGTATTCTTATCTCCATTCTTCCCTCCATTCTTCCCTCCATTCTTCCCATTGCTATCAGAAACATTTTGTAGAAGTATCTATTTGCCGTTACTACCTCAGTGGTTCCCCTTTTTTTTTTAAGTTTATTTATTTTGAGCGGGGGAGGGGCAGGGAGAAGAGAGGAAGAATCCCAAGCAGGCTCCCCACTATCAGTGTGGCCCCCAGTAAGGGGCTCACACCCCACAAACCGTGAGATCATGACCTGAGCTCAAGTCAAGAGTGGGATGCTTAACCGACTGAGCCACCCAGGTGCCCCAGGGGTTCACCCTTCTGAGCAGGAAATCACAAACCTAACTGCCTCTGGAGGCGAGACAGGTTGTGCAAAAATGCGACGTTATGAGACGCAAGACAATTTTGAGTGGTAAGTTCAGTGGTCAGTCACGAGTGAAGCCTTGCTTAAAGCCATTCAAATTTGAATTTAAAAAAACACTCTGCTCATATAACAAATAATCAGGCTCCTTTTCTCCATCCTCGTCTACAGAACAAAGGCCAAACCACTCAGGAAGGCTCTTTATCATTACTGGACCCTAGTTTTATTTCCCTGTTCCTATCCTGCTTCTCTTCCTCCTCCCTTCCATTCCCTCCTACTCCATGCTCTAGGAAGGAAATGTTATAGGAAGGGCCCACATTAACCCTTCACAATTTGAGGACTTTCTGCCTTGTTGTTGCCTCTGCCTTGAATGCCCTTCTTTTATTTCTCTTCCTAGAGAGTTGATTCCCCATCCTTTAAGATCTTGCTTGGGGCGCCTGGGTGGCTCAGTAGGTTGAGCATCCTACTTCGACTCAGGTCATGATCTCGCGGTCTGTGAGTTTGAGCCCTGCATCAGGCTCTGTGTTGACGGCTCAGCGCCTGGAGCCTGCTTCGGATTCTGTGTCTCCCTCTCTCTCTGCCCCTCCCCCTCTCATGCTCTGGCTCTCTCTCTCTGTCAAAAATAAATAAACATAATAAAAACATTTAAGATCCTGCTTGAATTAAACATCACCTACTCTAGCACCCTTCGTAGTATACATCTACTGTCATGCCTACCTCACTGCAATGAAACATCCTTTGTACAGGTCTATCTCCCCTCCACACTGTGAACTTCTCCAAGGCAAACATGTTGTTCTAGTCAATGTGGTATTTTTAGAACCCCATCAAAATGCTATCGAAACTCTCGAGGTAGGTTGTTGGTTTTCTTGTCCCACAGAGCGTGTGTTTCCAGCTACCAATGTTCTCCAGCTAGTTATTGTCTGGGTATAGATAATCCTCTGTGTCCAGTAGTCCACAAAGAGGAGGCTCCTACTACCCTATTTGGCCAAGAACAAGGGAAATGCTACCTTCCCTGCCTTTCCCTGGAGCAACCACTCAATGGACCTCAAGGAAGGCTTAAGCAGGCTCTGGGAAGGCTCTGGGTCCAAAGCCATCTGAAGTGTCTCACACCTCATAGAGGATGAACCTCTTTGTCAAGGCCTGGGAAGTGGAGTAGGATGTTCCCAACCACGTGATCCCTGGGCCTCTGGAGAGTTGTCTACATGAACTTAACTCATTCTCCAGCTTGCCCCTTTCCATGTCCTTTCCCACAGTCCCCAGCCCTTTCTCTCATCTTTGTCCCAGCCTCTTCCAACCCACCTAAGCTCTTTTCTCAGTCACTTCTCCCAACAGCAATAATCAAGCCTCAAGACCCATCAACCTTCCCTCTGACTTGCAAATTGTGCAGCCTCAGAGGAAGCACTGGATGTCAATTACTTTTTCTTCTTTTCTCAGTTCCTGCTGGGCTGCAGGACCAGAGGTGAGTATTGGTCACAAAGGAGATAGGGTACACTGCTGATTTTCTACTCAAGTCTGTGGGCTTGTTCACCCTCCAAAATGTGTGTGATTAAACACTTCTTAGTTATGAGAAATTCACTGTCCTCTTTAACATAACTAGGACTCTTATTTCTTATGAACTAGTACTTTTGTCTTATGCTAAGAAAACATTTGCTATTTTCCCTTCTTTTTTTCCCTTCCTTCTTTCCCTTCTTTCTTTCCCTTCCTTCCTTCCTTCCTTCCTCTCTCTCTCTCTCTCTCTCTGCAGAAGCAGTGGAAGGGGGAGGGCAAGAAGATAGTTAAACATAGCTTGTTACATATTTTATTTGTCCAAAGCAAAGGTCTCAAGAAGGATAATTTCCATTAGTGAAATACAATTGCACACACTTTTATTAAATGTCTTCTATGTGTCAAGCAATGTCCTGATTGTGATTTGTTTCAATGAGCCAGTATTATAAAATTCCTCCAGACCTGGCCAAATCCAGGAACCCAGGACTTGATGCCAAACCCCAGGATTTGTTCTAGTGGATAAGTTTTCATACAAGGTCAATTGCATTTAACACAGCCAAAAGGGTTGGTTATTTTGGTAGCAACCTAGAAGTACTGCTCCCAGTGTTCTCTGCACCAGTGTTCATTCAATAAACAAGTATGGATTTATCACCTACTATGTTCCAGACACCGTATTAACAGTCATGGATACCATGATGAAAAAGATGTCTCTGTCTCATAGAGAAGGCAAATACATATACTACTAAATGCATTACAGTTTTTTGAGCGATATAATCAAAGTACGAACAAAGTGATTTAGTGCAGAGGTTTGCAAACTGCCCACCACCTGTTTTTGTGAATAAAGTTTTATTGGCACACAGATACACCATTTATTTACTCATTGTCTATGGCTGCTTTGTGCTACAATGGCAGAGTTGTGCAATATTGCCCACTCCTTCCTTAGAGAAACTAAGTCTGTTTGGGGTAAACTAAAAAGCCTCAAATTGTAAGACTCAATTGGAATTTAAGCTGGAACTTCTAGAATTAGTCTTCCATTTTTAGGTAGATAAGAGAGGAAAAAAATATTACAGACAGAAAAATCATAAGTGCAAAGAAGTTGAGCAGAGATATGGAGATATTAAAAAAAACATAGCCTTCACTAAAGACCATTGAATTTTGGGGACACGTGGGAGGCTCAGTCAGTTGAGCGTCTGACTCTTGGTTTTGGTTCGGGTCATGTTCTGGCAGTTCATGGGATCTAGCCCCCTGTCGAGTCCCATGTCAGGCTCCACACTGACAGTTGACAGTGTGGCTCCTGCTTGGGATTCTCTCTCCCTCTCTCTCTGCTCCTGCCCCACTCGTGTGTGCGCACTCTCTCTCAAAATAAATAAACATTTTTAAAAAACATCGAATTCTACGGGGCACCTGGGTGGCTCAGTTGGTTGGGCGACCGACTTTGGCTCAGGTCATGATCTCACAGTTTATGAGGTCGAGCCCCGCGTCGGGCTCTGTGCTGACAGCTCAGAGCCTGGAGCCTGCTTCAGATTCTGTGTCTCCCCCTCTCTCTGACCCTCCCCTGCTCACGCTCTGTGTCTCTCTGTCTCTCAATAATAAACATTAAAAAAAATTTTTTAATAAAAAAATCAAATTCTATATTTTCTTGTTTTGAATTCTATATTTTAAATGGGTGAATTATACAGTATGTGAATTATATATGAATAAAGTCTTTTTTTAAACACATTACCTACCTGGGAACTGGTCCCATCTGTTTCAATGGAGCACTCCATCGAGCGGGACAGTTCCATGCGGTGCTTATAATGACAAGAAGTTTAACCTCTCTGGTTCCCAGGCTCTATGGCAACCAAAATCACTACCACACATTTCCAAACATCCATAAGAAGGTAGTAACAGGCTCACTGAGAGCCATTAATAGTTCAGTGTGACTTGAGTATAGGGCGCATGGAAAGAGCAGCAGGAAGTGGCAGGCTAGGGAGTTTACATGTTAACCAGCAGTCGGTCCTCCTCTCCATCTATAGCTCAGGGACTAAGATCTCTCATTTGGAAAAAGCCAATCTCTCCCTCTAAAGAAGGCCTTTCTGTAATATCCCAAGATCAGCCTGAGACAGAAAGTCCAGAAAAATCAGATGGCTTCCATGATTCCATCTCCTGCCATTGCCTATTCAGCAGAACGCTGGCCATCCTACCAAACCGTGGTCAATTGAAGTGAACAAATCAGCTATAATCGCAGACACAGCTGAAATATGCAGCCCCATATTGAACAAACTGGGTCATTACGCACGCATTACCAACTGGGAACCTTCCCCTTAAAGCTGCTATTAACATGCTGATAAGACATTTTAAACACTCAATAAATAAAAGGCACCTTAAGAATGGTGTAAATGTATTCATATGTTCCAAAGCCCCACAAAGTGACCATGATTTATTTTCATCGTTCCTTTTAAGCCTTGCAACTCCTTTCTTTTCCACACTTATTCAACACTCATTTGAGAGCAGGCACGAAGAGGCGTTCTCAGGAGGAAATGGGTTAACCGTACTCAAATAATAAGCATTTCAACATGCAAAGGGTATTGGGAGGTAGAAATTAAAGATCTCTCTTCTCCCTGACTCTCAAGGTCAGCCAACTCTAAGCAGCAGTAATGTTTCCTGGACCTTGATGAGAAGGGAATATGTGGATTTTGAACAAAATGACAACCACGCTGATACATTGGTTAGGTTAGGTGTCCAAGAGCACTCGAGGGCAGAGTTCATTTTCCCAGTATATTGGTGAGGGAGGACTACGGGGGTTTGTAACTGCTTCGACTTTAAAGACCCTTTCCTGAATATGTTGCAGATTAGACTCCAATCAGCCTACCTTCACTTTGTGCCTCCATCTCATTCACAAATTAAAACAACATTTTATGGGGTCCAGTTTACTCAAAATTGTTGTAATTATTGCTTCATTGATTGCAAACCAGGAACCACCCACTTCTCTTAAATACAGACAGCTGGGCCATCTGTTCCCTATGAATCATGTAAACAGAGAAGACTTGAGAGAAGGATTTAAACACTTTCCAACATGGTTCTGCCTTATTTCAAAACTGCAATCAACTGTCCAGAGACTTAACAGATGCAATGCTTAGGATCTGACCTGCCAACTTGATCCTCTTGTGTAACATAGAAAGTTCTGGTTAGAAAACGAGGTCAAAGCCTCCAACCTAGTCACATTTTTTGTCTTGTTCATTTATTTTATTTTATTTTATTTTATTTTATTTTATTTTATTATTGTATTTTTTGCTGTATCACATCTCTGTACTTTTATTTTTTATTTTATTTATTTATTGTTTTAATATAATTTATTGTCAAGTTGGCTAACATACAGTGTGTAAAGCGTGCTCTTGGTTTTGGGGGTAGATTCCCATGGTTCATCGCTTACACACAACACCCAGTGCTCATCTGTTCATTGAATTAAGGTTCTATTTTATTATCTAGGAAAATACATAAACATGAAATAAAAATTCAAGCAGTACAGAATAGTACAAATGAAAAATAAAATGTTCCTTTTTTGCCCCTTGCTCCCAGGCAAATCCCTTCAGACCTTTGACTTTTCTGTGTTTGGTACTTTTGATGTTAATTCCATCATTCTGGTTCCTGATTTACCAACTTTAATCTGTATCTACTGAGCTTGGCTTCCTCATCTTCTCTTTTAATGCAGGCAGGAGCCTACTCATTAATCCTACCTCTCTCTCTCTCTCCCTTGAAATTTCTGTTATAGTCTTTAGTTTTAGCTTTTATACAAGTGAACTTTAAATGTTAAATAATACACTAAAGCCTTGACTTCTTAATCCAGCCACTTGGGTTTGATTTTCTTATATTTTAATGCAGTGAAACTTAATCTCTTCCTTTTGATGGTTTACATTGTTTGTCTTGTTGAAGAAATCCTTCCCTGCCACAAGGTCATGAAAATATTCTCCTATATTTTATCCTAAAGTTTTGTCTTTTACACTTAAATCCCTAAACCATCTGGAATTGATTGTTCTATATAGTGTGAAGTAGAGATCCAATTTCATTTTTTTCCATATGGATAATTACGTGTTTCAGCACCATTTATTAAATAGTCCAAGCTTGCCTCACTATTTTGTAGTGCTATTTCTGTTATATATTCAGGTGTTATGTAACACTTTCAGTGTAAGTGTTGGTCCGTCTGGGATCTCTATTCTGTCCTGTTGATCAATTTGTCTGAATTGACCTGCATGCCTTGGTCACCAAGCTTTCTGAGCATTGGTTTCCTCATCTTGAAATAGAAGATAACAATATTTTGCCTTAACTACCTCAGAAAGCTGTTGGGAAATCAAATGGAATATGCATGTAGACACTTTGACAAATGGGAAGTGTTATTCAAATTATGGAATAAAAACACACTGGCATCAAAGTGACTATCGGTATCATTTAATTAAACGCTTTATATTTATAGAGGAGGAAACTGAGATTTATAGCAGACAATCCATCTGCCCACATAGAAGGTATCTTTATTATGCTCCTAGAGTATGCTTCTTGAGGCTTCAGCATAATGCAAAGGGCATTGTACTTCATCCTCCTATAAAATCAAGTCAAGGACTTAATCTGCTAGGACTGTCTGTTGGACATTGTTCATGTTTTTCCCAAATGTGATGTAATTTCTGAAGTTTGACATATTACTTCCGTAGGAGTCTGTGCCTTATGGCCAATTTCAAGGTTGAATGGCACAAATGCAATTTTGCATAGGCCACCTCTGATTTAACACCAGAGATTGATACACATCACAACCACTTAAAGAATGGCATTTATCCAGTTGGTGCCAGTCATGCAGCTATTATGTGTTAAAATAAAAGGCACAGTTAGGTGATTTGTATTGCTGCTTTATGTAAAACAAGAACATCTATTTATAGAAACTGGCCCATTGGCAAATTGGCGGACACACCTGAACAAGAAGACGAAAGTTTGATCTAAACATTAAATGGCAATAAATATAATTAAGACTTTCATTTTCATTACGTTTGAAAAAAGCACGTCTTGGTCAAAGATTGAACTTGGGCAGATAGTCTATAAACAGTATATAACTATTATCATATGATAAAGTGGGATTATAAAAGCATTATTTTTCATTTGTACTGTGAAATATGCTTTTCACACAAAATAGAGTATTGTATATTCTGTTTTATATATTAAATATACCTACAGTTTAAAATTAATAATAAAAAATAAAACAACCAATGAATCAACCAAGAAATTCTTGGGTCAACCAAGAAATCAAAGAGAAAATTTAAAAATATGGGGACAAATGAAAATGAAAACACACTGGTCCAAAATCTTTGGGATGCAGCAAAAGCTGTTTTAAGAGGGAAGGTTATAGCAATACAAGCCTACCTCAAGGAACAAGAAAATTTTCAGACAAACAACTTAACCTTACACTTAAGAGAGCTAAAAAAAGAAGAACAAACAAATCCAAAGCCAGTTGAAGGAAAGAAGGAATATTAGAGCAGAAATAAGTGAAATGGAGACTAAAAAACAATAGAACAGATCAATAAAACCAGCTTCTGACTCTTGGAAAAGATAAACAAAATCGATAAACCTTTAGCCAGACTCAAAGAGAGATAACTCCAATAAATAAAATCAGAAATGAAGGAGGAAAAATAACCACTAACACCACAGAAATACAAAGGATTATAAGAGAATGTTATGAAAAATTATATGCCAACAAATTGGACAACCTAGAAGAAATGGCTAAATTCCTAGAAACATATAACCATCTAAAACTTAATCAGAAAGAGAAAATTTGAACCGACCAAATACTAGCAATGAAATTGAATCAGTAATAAAAAATAAACTCCCAACAAACAATAGTGCAGGACCAGATGGCTTCACAGGTGAATTCTACCAAATTAAAGAATAGTGAATACCTATTCTTCCCAAAAAATTTTCAAAAAAATAGAAGAGGAATGAAAACTTCCAAATTCATTCTATGAGGCCAGCATCACCATATACCAAAACCAAAGACAGTACAAAAAAAGAGAACTACAGGCCAATATCTCTGATGAACATAGATGCAAAAATCCTCAACAAAATATTAGCAACCCAAATCCAACAATTCACTAAAAAATCACTCACCACCATCAAGTGGGATTTATTTCAACGATGGGAAGGTGGTTCAATATTGATATTGCAAATCAATCAGCATGATATATCTCATTAACAAGAGGAAGAATAAAAACCATATGGCCATCTTGATGGATACAGAAAAAGCATGTGACAAAGTACAACACCCATTCATGATAAAAATTCTCAACAAAGTAGATTTGGAGGGAACATATCTCAACATAATAAAGACCATATATTAAAAACCCACAGCTAACACCATACTCAATGGTGAAAATCTGATAGCTTTCCCTCTAAGATCTGGAACAAGACAAGGATGTCTACTCTCACCACTTTTTTTTTTTTAATTTTTTTTTAACGTTTATTTTTGAGACAGAGAGAGACAGAGCATGAACAGGGAAGGGGCAGAGACAGAGGGAGACACAGAATGGGAAGCAGGCTCCAGGCTCTGAGCCATCAGCCCAGAGCCCGACGCGGGGCTTGAACTCACGGACCGTGAGATCATGACCTGAGCTGAAGTCGGACGCTTAACCGACTGAGCCACCCAGGCACCCCTACTCTCACCAGTTTTATTCAGCATAGTATTGGAAGTCTTAGCCCCAGCAGTCAGACAAGAAAAGAAATGAAAGGCATCCAAATTGGTAAAGAAGTAAAATTTTCACTATCATCAGATGACATGATACCATATATAGAAAACCCTAAAGAATACACCAAAAAACTACTAAAACTGATAAATGAATTCAGTAAAGTCACAGGATACAAAATTAATATACAGAAATCTGTTCCATTTCTATACACTAATAATGAAGTAGCAGAAAGAGAAATTAAGAAAACAATTCTATTTACCATTGCCCCCAAAAATAAAATATCTAGGAATAAACTTAACCAAGGAGGTAAACAAATTAACACATTTAAAAAATAAAACAACTACTCCTGTATCTATGACTTACATTAAAATACAGTACATTTCCAATACCTTAGTAGCTCTTAGTTTTTGTTTTAAAACTTACATAAGGGGCACCTGGGTGGCTCAGTCAGTTAAGCATCAGACTCTTGATTTCAGCTCAGGTCATGGTCTCATGGTTGGTGGCATAGAACTCCGTGTCAGGCTCTGTGCTGACAGCGTGGAACCTGCCTGCAATTTTCTCTCTCTCTCTCTCTCTTTCTCTCTCTGCCCCTCCTCCCCACCTCAAAATAAATAAATAAACGTTTTTTAAAAAAATGTTTTTAATTACATAAAAAGGAATCATACTGTTTGTATTCTTCCATCATTTTTTGTTCTCGTTGACTGAGCCTTAGATACATTTGTAACTTATACAAATTCAACTGTATAATAGGAACAGGAAAGAGGAAAAAAGAAAGAGCAGAAATAGTACAAGAATGATTACTTGCATAATGTTAGCAATTCTGTCCCCCATCTAGAGTTGTCAAATAAAATACAGGATACCAGGTTACATTTGAATTTCAGATAAAAAACAAGAAAATTGGTAGTATATCTATTGCCTAGGACATACTCATACTAAAAAAAATCAGTTTATCTAATATTCAAATTTAACTTGGCCTCGTGTTTCATTTTATTTGCTAAATCTGACAACCTCTCCCGTCTCATTCAATGACCCTGTATCTAGAGTGAATGGGTCATTTAAAAAAAAGTGACTCTGATTTCTTTAAGCCTTTTTGATTATCGTGTGACTTTTATAGTGTGACAATTTCACAATGTTATGTGTAAATCCAGTGCTCAACCATGGGAATAGTAATGTGCTCCAGTGCTGGAGGTAAAACTGGCTTGCTGGAAGATACGTTGTTCTTGAACATGGCACCTTTCCGGGTCATTTTTGAAGGTAATTTTGATGATACACAATTTTACAGAAAGTACACACAGCCTCCAATAACAGAGATTCAACTATGGCATTTAAAAAAAAAAGAAATTACTTACTCACATGAACGTAGTCTAGACATAGGCAGTGCAGAGATGATATGAAGGACTCAAGTGTCATCAGGGACTCAGACTCCTATCTTTCTGCTCCACCATTCTTACTGCTGACTTCTATCCTTAAGGTTACTTCATGGTTCAAAATGGCTACTAAAGTTCCAGCCATCAAGTACAAATTCCAGTTAGGAAATATGAGAAGTAGAGGGCAGTATGGGCATGCACCAGCATTCTGTCCAATCTTAAATAGCTTTCCTGCAAGTTCCTCCTAATAAGGTCCACATTGATGTCATTAACACCCCCCCCCCCCGCCCCACCTGAACTGGAAGCTGAGAAATCTAGTTTTAGGTAAGCACATTACCATCCAGGGAAATCTCTTTAACTAAGGAAGAAAGGGAAAATGGATATTGGGTAGGCAATTAGTAGTCTTTTTCACTATTTTTTGCCCATATACTGAAATAAGAACCTATCCCTGAATAGGATAGGACTCCACTGTAACTATTTTCAGAGGAAATTGCCTAAACTCTTACTCATTGCTGTTTTGGTGATAATCATTCCAATTATATTAGCATGTTTGAAAAACAATGTATAGGGGCACCTCACTGGCTCAGTTCGTAGAGCCTATGACTCCTGATCTCAGAGTTGTAAGTTTGAACCCTACATTGGGTGTAGAGATTACTTAAAAATAAAATCTTTGTGGGGGCACCTGTGTGGCTCAGTTGGTTAAGCAACCAACCTCGGCTCAGGTCATGATCTCACAGCTTGTGAGTTCGAGCCCCGCGTCGGGCTCTGTGCTGACAGCTCAGAGCCTGGAGCCTGCTTCGGATTCTGTGTCTCCCCATCTCTCTGCCCGTCCCTCACTCACACTCTGTCTCTGTCTGTCTCTGTCTCGAGAATAAATACACATTAAAAACAATTTTAAATAAAATCTTTTTTAAAAAAGAAAAACAATGTATAAATCTTTCTATAAATTTGCCATAAACTTTAATCCAAACTATTACCACGCTGCCATAAATAAGTAGCCCCTTCATTTAAATTCTCACTTCATAAACAACATCCCGTACTTTGTAGCACTTAAGTATTAATGGTTGTACTAATGAAAGCAGTCAATCCTTCTAAAGGAACACTTCAGCTTTACTAACAAACCTAACACCAATTTTTATACCAATAATCCAGAATTTTTTTTAAATTTTTTTAATGTTTATTTGTTTTTGAGAAACAGAGAGAGCAGGGGAAGGGCAGAGAGAGAGGAAGACACAGAATCCGAAGCAGGCTCCGAGCTCTGAGCTGTCAGCACAGAGCCTGACGCGGGGCTCGAACCCATGAACTGTGAGATCATGACCTGAGCTGAAGTCGGATGTTCAACCAACTGAGCCACCCAGGCACCCCTATACCAATAATCCACATTTAAAGGATCTTGCAAATAAGTCATGTACAAGGAAAATCATCATGTTTCCTAAACTCTCTGGAGGGTGGTCAGACACACTATTGAACCATGGTTCTGATCTGACACACCAATTCCCTTAAATGTATCAGCATACCATCATATCCAGTTTGTGGGTTTCCAGAATCCTTGTTTCCCCGTCTGGCCCACCATTTGAAAGGGATAGGAGGGTGCAGTGTAAACAACAGGAAACAAATGCATTTTTCTTTTAAGAAGTACAGAAAAAGTCAGGTAAGGAACGAGTTTGAAATAATGATATAAAATTTAATGCTAGAGCTATTTATATGGTCTATTTACTAACAATTTGCTGCATCATCAAGAATTCATTTATGGCAAAACTCCACTATGCTCTATAGGATTCCTGCTGGCTCCCTAATCCTCAACTTTTCCATGTGTGAGAACCAGTTCTAGGAACAGAAGTTGTCTTAGTCAGCTCAGGCTGCTATAAGAAAATACAACTTTTTGGAGTGCCTGGGTGACTCAGTTAAATGTCCAACTTCGGCTCAGGTCACGATCTCACAGTTTGTGGCCTTGAGCCCCACGTCAGGCTCTGTGCTGACAGCTCAGAGCCTGGAGGCTGCTTCGGATTCTGCGTCTCCCTCTCTCTCTGCCCCTCTCCTGCTCGTGCTGTCTCTCTCTCTCTCTCTCAAAAGTAAATAAACATTAAAAAAAATACAGCTTTTCATTGTACCCTCACGTGGTGGAGAGCAGAGACAGGAAGAAAGCTCTCTCATGTTCTTACAAGGGGACTCAGCCCCTTCCTGAGGTCTCTATCCCCAAGACCTAATTAACTCTCGAAGGCCCCACCTCCTGATACCATTACACTGAGGGGTTAGGATTTCAACGTATGAATTTTGGGGGACACAAAAATGCAGTCCATAATGGATGGGCTGTGAGCTCCTCCATCATATTCTCCCCCATTAGCCTCCAAAGTAAAATCCAGGAATAGAGTGATGAATGTCACTGCAGTTCGTCACTTGGCTCCCACCTCCAGACTTAGACTTACTAGCCTCCATAGATAGCTACACACCATAGATGGCTGCACTCAGACTACATAGCTATACAGCTTACTGGGTGGCTTAGCTGGTTAAGCATCCGACTCTTGATTTCAGCTCAGGTCATGAGCCCAGGGAGATAGGATCAAGCCCCACATCGGGCTCCATGATGAGTGTGGAGCCTGCTTAATACTCTGTTTCTGTCCCTCACTCCCACCCCACGTGCTGTCTCTCTCTCTCTGGCTGTCTGTTAAAAAAAAAAAAAAGAGGAAAGAAACCAAAAATATGTTGTTTGCTTTCATGTGTTTGTGCCTTTGATCACAGGATTTCCTCAGCTTGGAATATCCTTTTCTGCATCTTCTTTATCAAATCTCAACTCATTTTTCAAGGCCAAGGTCAAGGGATAACTCTTCTGTGAAGCCATCCCTAATCTCCTTAGGCAGAACTAATTTAACCTTCCTCCATCCTTGCAGGTCCCTTTGCTTAGCGCTGGTAAATCTGCCTAACATGCGCTTTATTCTGCCTTGTATTAAGCACATTGACATGTTTGTCTCTTCCACTAGATTGTGAGCAACTTATGATCTGGGAACAGATGTTAATTCCTCTTTGCTCGTGACACGGAATCCCTTGGTCCTCGTGGCTCTCCATTCAAAGTGGTCGTCACCCCGTGGTATTATTTGGGGAAAAGATAAACAGTCTTTTCTTTATTCACCACCAATGAAGCATGCATTGAAATGGAGTCACAAAGTTCTCCCAAGACACAGCCCACTATGAGCCAGTATTTAACAAAGGACCGTCTCGCGCTGCATGCAAAGGAGTGTTTGTATTGCAGAGCATATTTTGGAAAGTCTCCACTGTGCTCTTTGGAAAACACGAGCCAATCACCACTGAAATCTATGCCTGTGTCTATTACCTATTCCTCGGCATCTGTTCTTGCTGTCTCCATGGGAAAGAGGTTTTCTTTAAGGTACAAACCAGAACTTTCCTTATCTTATCAGCCAGCTTCACAATCAATTGGTGTCTAACCGCAATCCCAGAGGGAAGTTAGAGGAGTAGCCGCATATTTCCAACACCCAGATATTGGTTGGGAGGGGCCCTGTGCTGATCTGGCTCTTATTCTGGTCCAGTGGGACACTCGAGGGAGGAACAGTCTAGCCGCTCATCAGTTGGGTTTTCTTCGTTCATTATTGCAGACACATTCATGCAAATACCAAACCTCTAAAGGAAGCACTTTGAATCACAATTCAGTCGACAGCCTGGGCTCCGTTTGAACTCTGGGAACACACATTTCAAAATGAATATCAGGGTTTTTGCCACTGCAGTCCTTCTAGCTGGATAGGGCAAGAGCTTGGCAAGGGAGGTGCAGTAATAAGAAAAATGATCAGCAGCCTCTTTGCTTCTTCAGCCAGGCTACCAGACAAACCTGAATCCCCAAAGTGATTTGCACCCAGTGATGCTGCCTTCTGAGAGCAAAAAAACTCTGTAAATGTGGGTAGAGTAGAAACAGCAGGGATTAGTGGAATGCATAAGCTGAGATCATGGCTCGGCACCCAGAAAGCGTTCACCCAGCTGGGGGGTAATAGGAAGCCCCTTCCATTGATGCGCAATATTTTTGGATTTTTCCATGTATTCATGGCTCATCTTTTTCTCACAATAACTATGGAATACTAAGTTGGACCTATCGGGTTGATTCTCTAGAGGTGTGATTGCCTCCCCAAAGCCCCACAGCCTTTACTCACCCTCAATCTGAAATCCAAAATTTCCTTTAGTTCCGGCTTACAGCCCTGCTAAATTGCAAAGCCTTCAGGACAACTAAACTTGTAGGCATTTTGAAAGGATCTGAAAGCAGGTTTTGATAAAGATGAAACATAATAAAGATACTAGGCCTTAGAAGGTGGCTGACACCAGAGGGTAGAGAATATAAGCACGGCCTACATCAGGGCTCTCGGATGAAAATAATACTTCATTGTTGAACACCAGCCATGTGTCAGGCACAGCTCTAAGCCCCTTTCATGGAATGTTTCACGTAATACTTGCACTAACCCTCTGGAGACATAGAACTACTATCCCCATTTTGCAGATGGAAATACTGAGGCACAAAGAGGTTAAGTAATGTTCTTTGTTTTTTGTTTTGTTTTTGTTTGTTTGTTTTTAGAGAGAGAGCACCCGAGCAGGGGAGAGTGGCAAAGGGAGAGAGAAAATCTTAAGTGGGCTCAGTATGGAGCCCAACATGGGGCTCGATCCCATGAACCCTGGGATCATGACCTGAGCCAAAATCAAGAGTCAGATACCCAACCAACTGAGCCGCCCAGGCGCCCCGGAGGTTAAGTAGTTTTACAAGGTGATTTACTGGCAGAGCCAGAATTTGGATATGGTAGCAGCTGACATTGGTAAATGTTGATGGTAACATGTGTGAGATATAGTGCTAAGCACTTCCCATGAATTATCTCATAACAAATCCTCCAAAAACCCTTGCCAGCCAGTGTCATTATTAACCCCATTTGACAGATTAAGAAAGTGTAGTTCAGAGAGTTAAGTTATTTCACCATGGTCACATAGCAAATAACTGACAAATAAGCCAATATTCCAACGTAAGCACTTTGGTTCTGTGGCCTGCACTCTTTTTTTTTTTTTTTAATGTTTATTGATTTTTAAGAGAGAGAGGCAGAGCATGAGCAGGGGAGGGGCAGAGAGAGAGGGAGACACAGAATCTGAAGCAGGCTCCAGGCTCCGAGCTGTCGGCATGGAGTCCCACATGGGGCTCGAACTCACTAATTGCAAGATCATAACCTGAGCCGAAGTCAGATGCTTAACCCACTGAGCCACCCAGGTGCTCCCTGCGGGCCGCGCTCTTGACAACTATCTTATACTAGTGTGCGGTGGCCGCCTGACCACTTCCCACAGAGATGCCTTACGGCTTGGGATTTAGTGGCCAAGGCCTCTCCCGGTCCTGCCTCTGTCAAATAAGTACCTCGAAGGCAGCTTCTTAGGTTTTGGTTATTGCACAACAGTTTGGTGAATTCGTTGCTGTCTTCTTGCGGTATTCTGAAGCTGCGACTTCCTGAAGATCTGATCTAAGAACACTATAAAGAATAAATAACCCCCGAATGTCCCCTCCTAATCCGTTCCCTCTCCCTCTTCAGGTCTTACAGGAAGTACATTGGCAATTATCACAAGAAAACCAATCATTCAGCCAGCACTACCTAACAAATCGCCCTGAAACTATTTTAGAAGTGACAGATGAGGATAAGGTCCCGGAAGGCACATGTTCCTGCTGCCTTAATTGCTGCCTGACTAAAAACATGAGGCAAACAATACTGAGAATCTTATCTCTGACATGCACTACCTCAGACGGCAGAAGAAGCTGTACATGTACCTATCAAATAGGCCTACCGAAACCTTGTTTGCTCAATATTAATTAAGAGATGTTAATATAACCCAGCATCTGTGAACAAGCCGAGAAGACATCTGTGGATGACTGAGACAAGTACTTCGTATCTTTATAACCCTTTTAATAGATTAAGTAGCTCAAGGTGCTTTTTTTTAAATTTTGTTTAATGTTTTTATTTAGTTTTGAGACAGAGGGAGACAGGGCATGAGCACGGAAGGGGCAGAGAGAGAGGGAGACACAGAATCTGAAGCAGGCTCCAGGCTCTGAGCTGTCAGCACAGACGAGGGGCTCGAACTCGCAGACCGCAAGATCATGACCTGAGCCGAAGTCGGAGGTTCAACCGACTGAGCGACCCAGGCGCCCCTCAAGGTGCTTTTATAAACACTAGAATTTAACCTTCTAATACCTCTAGGATATAAGAAAAGGGTGAAGGTTTAGTCCTCCATATTTGGTAACAAGAGAGAGAGAAACAAAGATATTAAACAAAGTAGGTCTCCAGATTTGGATTTCACTGCTATGTTTTTATTTTTTTATTTTTTTCATGTTTATTTATTAGTTTGAGAGAGAGAGACAGAGTGCGAGCCAGGGAGGGGCGGAGAGAGACAGAGACCCAGAATCCAAAGCAGGCTCCAGGCTCTGAGCTGTCAGCACAGAGCCCAACACGGGGCTTGAACCCACAAACCGTGAGATCAGGACCTGAGTCAGAGTCGGACGCTTAACTGACAGAGCGACCCAGGCACCCCAGTAATTCACTGCTATGATTTCAAACAAGAGGTTCTACCCTGGAAGGACTCATTCTAGGCAAAAATATGAGGGCAAAATTTGGTTTTTGAGTCCTTCTAGATTTTCCTTTATCCATTCAGCAATCTTCACGCCCTTTCTGTGATTCTCCCTTCCCCCTACTCAAAGAGCCTAATGCTAAAAGACTTTTATTATGGCTTCTAATATGGATTAGAACTATGCTCTGTGACCTGCTCTCCACATTGCCACTCAAGAAATTTCCCTCTTCTAAAGGGGCTCCCTACAAAGTGCCATGTGTAAAAGGAATCAGGTGACTTGACAGTCCCAGTTCTGGGACAGTATGTGACAAACAAAAGCACCAGTAGGTAAGAATAGATGTAGGGTGGGGTGAAAACTGTCCCAGCTGCACAGGACTGAAGTTTCCTGGGATGCAGGACGTTCAGTGCTAAACCCAGAAAAGTCCCAGGTGAACTGAAAGTTGATGACCTGAGGAGTACTGTAAGCAAATGACTGGGGGGAGCAACCTTACATGTTTATCGATAGGATAATGGTTGGGTAAATTACGGGATACTATTTTGTAGAATATTACCCAGCTATTAAAAAGAGTGAGGTAGGGGCACCTGGGTGGCTCTGTCAGTTCAGAGTCCAATTTCGGCTCAGGTCATGATCTCGCGGTTCGTGGGTTCGAGCCCCACGTCAAGCTCTGTGCTGACAGCTCAGAGCCTGGAGCCTGCTTCAGATTTTGTGTCTCCCTCTCTCTCTCTCTCTCTCTCTCTCTCTCTCTCTCTGCCCCTCCCCTGCTTGTGCTCTCTCTCTCTCTCCCTCTCTCTCTTTCAAAAATAAACATTGAAAAATTTTTTTTAAAGAATGAGGTAAATCTGTATGTATTGAATAGAAAACATTTCTACAAGGAAGTATTATATGAAAAATCAAAATACACAGTAATATGTGTAGTGTGGTCCCATTTTTGTGAAAATTTAAGAAAAAGACACCTAGGGGCACCTAGTGGTTCAGTCGAGTGACTGTCCGACTCTTGATTTCGGCTCAGGTCATGATCCCAGGATCGTGGGATCGAGCCCCGCGTCTCTCTCCCCCTCTGCCCCAATGCATGCTCTCTCTCTCTCTCAAATAAAAAATTTTAAATGTGGAAAAGAAAAAGACACCTAAAATAGAAAAGTGATGTGACCAGCTTTGCCCATTAGACCCAATCCTTAAAATGAAAAGAAAATGGCTTGGCATTTTAAAAATTCACTTTTGTACTGGATCACACAAGAATGACCCATACATTTGGAGAGGTCATTAATAGTCATTATCACCTCAGGCCTAGGAATTTTGAAAAACGTATCCTAACACATGAAAGAAGAGAGCAGTCTGGAATAACGTAGAATTACAGTGTCATACCAGAACACATGAGCATTCAAGGAGAAATGAATAGAATAAAAAGAATGATAGAATGAAACCCAAAAGGCATTATTTTCAATTTCTTTAAAGTGGCCTAAAAAGAGAAGCCGGATGCAGTTTCTGGTGATGGAAAAGGGGGCAAAGAGTAAAAACATGTAAGATCATGTTCTGCCAGTAAATAGAAATTTTATTTTATTTTATTTTATTTTATTTTATTTTATTTTATTTTATTTTATTTATTTATTTTTTAATTTTTTTTTGAGATAGCATGGGTGAACAATTGGGGAAGGGGTAGAGGCAGCAGGAGGGGGAGAGAGAGAGAGAGAGAGAGAAGAGAGAGAGAGAGAGAGAGAGAGAGAGAGAGAGAGAGAGAGAGAATCTTAAGCAGGCTCCACACTCATCCCAGAGCTCAACGTGGGGCTCAATCCCATGACCCTGGGATCATGACCTGAGCCAATATCAAGAGTCAGAAGCATAACCCACTGAGCCACCCAGGCACCCCTAAAAGGAAAACTTTTATTTTATTTAAAAAAACTTTTTTTAATGTTTATTTATTTTTGATATAGAGTGTGAGCAGGGGAGGGGCAGAAAGAGAGCACAGAGCCCGACTCAGGGCTCTAACCCATGAACCACAAGATCATGACCTGAGCTGAAGTCAGATGCTTAACCGACTGAGGCACCCAAGTGCCCCTAAAAGGAAAACTTTCAAAAGAACAAGGTGAATGTGTAACTAATGACATGGAAGGCTGTGCATAGTGCATGGCCAAATGAAAACAAATTGCAGAACAATGTGTGTATAATCTTATTCCTTATATGTGTACATACACGTAGACACACATATTTGCATGTGCATAGAAAAAGTCTAGAGATACAGAAAGTAGAGTGTGAACAGTGGTTAGTTCCCGTAAAGGTGAGGAGGAAGAGTGGACATGACTTTCACTTTACATATTTACAAATTGTTCCAGGTTCTTTTTAAATTATAAGCATATATTGATGTCCTGTAAAGAAAGGGTTTTCATCCAAAGTAACCATTGTGACCGCAGAATGGAGACATTTTGGTGTATCTACACAAAAATATTTAGGCAGGGAGGCACCTGGGTGTCTCAGTTGGTCAAGTGTCTGACTTTTGATTTTGGCTCAGGTCATGATCTCACAATTTGTGAGATTGAGCCCCGCATCGGGCTCTGCACTGACAGATTCTGGGATTCTGTTTCTCTCTCTCCCCCCCCCAAAATAAATAAATAAACTTAAAAAAAATGTAGTAAAGGGCGCCTGGCTGGCTCAGTCGGTTTAAGCGTCTGACTTCAGCTCAGATCATGATCTCATGGTTTGTTAGTTCCAGCCCCGCATCAGGTTCCATGCTAACAGTTCAGAGCCTGGATCCTGCTTCGGATTCTGTGTCTTCCTCTCTCTCTCTTCCTCCCCCTGACCTTTCTCCCTCCCTCTCTCTCTCTCTCTCTCTTTCTCTCTGTCTCTCTCAAAAATAAAGATGAAAAAATATGTAGTAAAAATGAATCAACATGGGTGAATCCCACAAACATAATATTGAGCAAAAAAAAAAAAATGTTTCAGAAAAATATACCCAGATACCCAGTGTGAGTCTATGAATATAAAGATCCAAACCATGCATAAAATGCAAAAAACATTGTTTGGAGATACATAAAGAAGAGCAAGGGGATGACAAACACAAAATTCAGAACCTCAGTTAATTCTGGAGAGAAGGAAGGAGTACCCAAGGTACTTCAAAGATTTTGTTTATATCCTGTTTCTTAGGCTGAATAGTGGGTAGATGGATGCTCATTTATTATTATTACTTAAACCCTATGCATATGTTATACATACTCTCCTATATATTGGATCGATTTCATACATATAAATTACAGTGTTTTTTTAATAATTAAAAATTTAAGCAGAAGAAAAAAGCAGTATCGATGTTATCCTGGAAAAAAATTACACACACACACACACACACGCACACACACACGCGCACAATTAGATTAACTCATTCACATTGAAGGGTTAGAAGCTGAGTGGAGCCATAAAAGTCTGACCTGAGGGGCAAATGCAATTTAGCTGATGGTCTCTAGAGATTTGAAATCCTACCACCAAGGAATGAATGAATGGCATAGATTTGAGGCAGTTCAAAGAGGGGAGTAGTTTGGGGTGATTTGGAGACAAGGGGTATTCCTGATGTTCCCACATTACATCATAACATTTGGGGAACAGCTAATATCTTCTCCAAAAGAGTTCAGGGAGTCAATGGCTATACTATAAAATATATCTCCTGGGCTAGTACCGGGAAACCCCTCTAAAGTCTGATACACTGACTGCAGCCATGTCTATGAAGGGCTCCCAAGATGACCAGTAGAGTCTAATCACTTGGCTAAAATTTTCACTGACCTGAACCCAAGTATTTGAATTGGTAACCCTAAAACAACATGATTTTTGACATGTTCATTCTTCATGGGACATTCTGCTGTGAGTACCTATCAATGAAATTGAACCAAAACAACTCTAATCGCCCCACCACATCCACTCTCCCCCACCCAGGAAAAGAAAATGGAAAAAAAAGAAGGTCGTAATTTGCTCAGGCATCCTGGTTTTGTTGAAATGATTTTAATTCCTTTGTTTCTTAATTGATACTTTTTCCCCTAGTAATTAAAATATGGCCATAAATAAGGACGAAGCCTTTTATATTACTTGACAATGACGGGGTCAGGCTCTCAGTCTCATATGCATCAGGCTGAGATGGGAAACAGCAGCATGATGGGGGAAACCATCTGTCTTTATTAAGACTTGGCACCAAAGGAGGACAGAATAGAGAAGAGCTCATTTAGTAAATGGCAGTTCCCATTCCTGCAAAAGCGACAGAAAATTTACTGCACTGTCAGCAAGAAAAAAATAATCCACTCAAAGAGAGTTGTATTAGGGAGATTTAAAGAGAAAGAGCTTTTTTAGTGATATGAGAGAGGATAAAAATTTCTACCTAATACTACATAACTAAGCAGAAAAAAAAAATCTGCTCGAGCCATGGTTCACGTTGCCTCCTCTAAGACCCTTTCCTTCTAGACCTATTTCTATCTTTTCCATTATTTCAGGCCAGAAACAAGCTCCAGTTCTACCTGAAGCCTACCCTAATTTCGGTCTAAACTGATTTCATCTTCCCACTGCCGTATTTCCTAATGGGCATGATTTAGCGTGGTAATAATTCAGCATTTTTCTAGGTATTTTCATTCTGATTGTTTGATGTATTGGACTGAAAGTTTCTTACGGACACAGACTGTGTCCTAAATACTCTCAGAGCTCCTTTTAGCACCTGGCAGGGTGCTGGGCACATCATAATTTTTCAACAAATACTCATTAATAGATTTTTCTCTTCTGATCTAAATCCCATTATCTGTGGCGGCCATCTTCACGAAACAAACACCTGAAAAAGAGAGCTTAATGTCTTAAATAACTAAAAGGTATTTCTCAGAGTCATACACAAACAGGGTCAAAACCTAATTAATAGAAGGGTGCCTGGTTGGCTCAGTCGGTTAAGCGTGTGACTCTTGGTTTCTGCTCAGGTCATGATCTCACGGTTCATGAGTTCGAGCCCTGCCTCGCGCTCTGTGCTGATAATGGGGAGTCTGCTTGGGATTCTCTCCCTGTGTCTCTCTCTTTCTGCTCCTCCCTCTGCTCATGCTCTCTCTCTCCCTCTTTCTCAAAATAAATAAATAAACTTAAAAAAAACTAATAGTTGTTTTGTTGTTAGCACCTCTTCTTACCTCTACATAAAATGCCTCTCCCACTCGGTCTCATTTATATCATTCTCTCTTCCCTCCCCCATTCATTTAATATAATTATATAATCGCTTTGATTCTTCTATCAGTGACTTTGAATTTTACATATTTTGGATGTGCTGCTTTTACCACATGTGTCTTCAGTTCTTTTCCTTTTACCTCCCCAATTTTTTCATCCGTTACAGGCATACCTCGGACATCTTGTAGGTTCCGTTCCAGGCCATGGCAATAAAGCAAATATCACAATAAACCGAGTCACAATAAAGTAAGTTTGGCTTCCCCGTGCATATGAACGTTATGTTTAAGGTATACCATCGTCTATTAAGCGTGCAATAGCATTTTGCCTGGGAAAAATGTACATACCTTCATTAAAATAATACTTTGTTGGGGTGCCTGGCTGGCTCAGTCAGTTGGGCGTCCAACTTCGGCTCAGGTCATGATCTCACAGTCTGTGAGTTCGAGCCCCGCGTCGGGCTCTGTGCTGACGGCTCGGAGCCTGCAGCCCGCTTCGAATTCCATGTCTCCCTCTCTCTGCCCCTCCCATGCTGATGCTCTGTCTCTCTGTCTCTCAAAAATGGATAAATGTTAAAAAAAATACTTTGTTGCTAAAAGAAATACTAAACATCATTGGAGGGTACAGGAAACCATCATCATTTTGCTGGTGGAGGGTCTTGCCTCCATATTGACGGCTGCTGACCGATCAGGGTAGTGGCTGTTGAAGGTTGGGCTGCCCATGGCAATTTCTTAAAATAAGACAACAATGAGGTTTGCTGAATCCACTGACTCTCCCATTCACTTGAACACTTAAGGCCATTGTAGTGTTATTGATTGGCCTAATTTCAATATTGTGTGTTTCAGGAAATAGGGAGGCCCAAGGAGAGAGAGAGAGAGAGAGAGAGAGAGAGAGAGAGAGAGACTGGGGAATAGCAAGTCAGTGGAACAGTCAGAACACACACAACATTTAAGTTCCTGGTCTTACATGCGCACTGTTCATGGCGGCCCAAACCAGTCATAATTGTAGCATCAGAGAGCGCTAATCACAGACCACCCTAACAAATATAATAATGATGAAAATGTCTAAAAGATTGTGAGAATTACAATGTAAATATGTTTAATCCGCCTAACCAGATATTTTCTCCAGCATATTGAAAAGTTGGGTGGTGGGGGCCCCTGGGTGGCTCAGTTAAGTCACTCGGTTAAGCATCCGACTTCAGCTCAGGTCATGATCTCATGGTCCATGAGTTCAAGTCCCATGTTGGGCTCTGTGCTGACAGCTCGGAGCCGGGAAACTGCTTCGGATTCTGCATCTTCCTCCCTCTCTGCCCCTCCCCTGCTCTCACTTTGTCTCTCTCTCAAAAATAAACACTTAAAAAAAAAAAAGAAAAGTTGGGTGGCATTCATATGATTTTGCTCAACAGGAGTTGTGTTCAAATTTGCACCTGTTTGCCCATGCTTTAGCAATCTTTGCTAAACCACCGTCCCACGTCTGAAAGAGAAAAAGAATTTAAATTGAATCGTGGGGGCACCTGGGTGGCTCACTTATTTAAATGTCTGACACTTGGTATTCGGCTCAGGTCATGATCTCACGATTTGGATCAAGCCCCAGGTCAGGCTCTATGCTGACAGCAAGAAGCCTGCTTGGGATTCTGTCTCTGCCTCTCCTCAGCTCGCACGTGTTCTCTCTCAAAAACAAAATAAACATTAAAAAATAAAAAATAAATTGAATTGTGCATGTTTATTTGGATTAAAGTCATTCCAATGATTGTCATCAATTAAATTTGTTTAACGTTATTGTGTTACTGAAATATGGTTATTATGTTACTGAAATATAGTTTTCTTTGGTACTAAAAAAATATAGCCAGAATTATCAAAATGTGACATAGAGACAAGTAGTGAGCAAATACTGTTGGAAAAATGGTGCTGATAGAATTGTTCATTGCAGGGTTGCCACAAGCCTTCAATCTGTAAAAACCGCAATATTTACGAAGCACAATAAAGCAAGGTATGCCTGTACATTTCTTTTGCATTCTTTCTATAATCATAATTAAGTCTTCTGCACTTCGTCTGTATGTTAATCTGAACATTAAAATCAGTCATCAGTGTTTGCATTATCATGTCTATGTACATAGCAATCACCTCAGGGCCAATTATTGGGTTATATTTCCTTTCTTATCCAGCGTTTTCATTTTTTTTCTGGAGCTTCTACTAGCTTTTTTCCCCACTTATGTTATTTGCCCATATGACATTCTCAGTTTGGTTGTTGATTTCTTTTCAAAGTCTCCATCACAAGCAATGAATGGAAACTTTTTTCTGGAAACTTCCCTCCCACAGGCCTTCAACTACGGGTTCCACTGTGGGCCAGTTACTCTCTAGATTTACTTCACAGCTACCATCCTGGAACTTCATTGCTTCCTGGGTTGGATCCACTCTTTTCAAGAATTTATGTCTTCCTCTTTCTTGTTTTATTTCCTCTTTTTTGCTGGACTAAATCCTCAACTTCCTTTGAAAGTATTTGACGCAGATTAATTTCAGAAGACATCTGTATCTGAAAATGCTTTTATTCTATTCTCACACTTGACTGATAGTTTAACTGGTTATAGCAGGCTGTGGTGAAGAAAGTCATTTTCTTTTTTTAAAGATTTCATTTTTAAATAATGTCAGCACCCAACGTGGGGCTCAAAGTCACAACCCCAAGATCAAGAGTCGTATGCTCTACCAACTGAGCCAGCCAGGTGCCCCCAAATTCATTTTCCTTTAGAACTTAGAAGGCAATCGTCCAATATTGTCTCATCTATGTGATTCCTGACAAAAGAAGACCAATGTCAATACCATTCTCATTTCTTTGTAGGTTACCTGTTTTCCTTTCTGGAAGCGTTGAGGATGTCTTCTATACTTTGTATTCTGAAACTCCACAAAAATACACTCTGAAAAATTCTCTTGTATTGTTTCTTTGATGATTCTATTATGTTCTCTCTTGAATTCCTATTAGTCAAATGCTGTATTTCCCAGGTTTACTGTCTATGGATAATTGTTTTTCTACCTCATTTTCCTTCTTTTATTCTTTTTTTGTGTTACTTTATTTGATATTTCCTCAACTCTATCTTCCAACTCTTCCCTTGAATTTTATCTCAGAAATGATATTTTTACTTCAAGAGATCTTTCTTTCCTCTCTTTCCTCTTATTATTTGTTTTCTTTTATTTAATTTTTTAACATTTATTTATTTATTTTTGAGCAACAGAGAGGGACAGAGTGTGAGCAGGGGAGGGGCAGAGAGAGAGGGAGACACAGAATCTGAAGCAGGCTCCAGGCTCTGAGCTGTCAGCACAGAGCCCAGTGCGGGGCTCGAACTCACAAAACATGAGATCATGAGTTGAAGTCAGATCATGATCTGAGTTGAAGTCAGATGCTCAACCGACTGAGCCACCCAGGTGCCCCTCTTATTACTTATTTTCAAATATCCTATTCCTCTTATATAAATGCAATGTTTTCTTGAATCCTTCTGAGTATACTAGAGTGTTTTGCCTGTCTTTTCTTGTGTTCCTCTATCAGGGATCCTTTATTATTTTTTGTCTATTTGTTTATCATTCTCTTTCATGTTGAAAGTTTTCCTCAAAGATCTAGTGGTCATTGATTTTTTTTAAGTTTATTTATTTATTTTGAGAGAGAGAGAGAAAACGCAAGTGGGGGAGGGGCAGGGAGAGAGAGAGAGGATCCCAAGCAGGCTCCACGCTGTCAGCACAGAGCCCAATGTGGGGCTCAATCCCACAAACCGTGAGATCATGACCTGAGCCGAAATCAAGAGTTGGAGGCTTAACCGACTGAGGCACCCAGGTGCCTCTGGTGGTCATTAATTTTTTTTGCTCACATGGACAAATGAGGCAATAAAAAAGTGATTGGGGCAGCGCCTGGGTGGCTCAGTCGGTTGAGCGTCCAACTTCAGCTCAGGTCATGATCTCACAACTTGTGGGTTCAAGCCTGGCATCGGGCTCTGTGCTGACAGCTCAGAGCCTGGAGCCTGCTTCAGATTCTGTGTCCCCCCTCTCTCTCTCTGTGCCTCCCCTGCGTGTTCTCTCTCTCTCTCTCTCTCTCTTTCTCAAAAAAAAAAAATAATAACCATTAAAAAATTTTTTTTAGTGATTGGGAGCTTCATATAATGAGTAGAGAGCTAGCTATTTTGTTGGGGGGATTCCTAAGGGCAAAAATATTGAAGACTTTTCTCTTGGACCTCTCAGTACCTTTAAAGAATAACACTCCAACTTTTTGGAGCTCATGAAGGATATAACCTGCCTACAGAGCATTCTGTCCACCAGATTGGGGAGGGTATGGGAAGAATCAATTCTATACAAAAATGACTTAATTCATTCTCCCCGCTTCTGCCTCATATCTTATTCATTCTTTGTCAAACCCAGCCTTCATGCAGGGAAGAGTGTCTTTCTCTTTCACCGTCTAGCCCCATTAAAATTTTTTTTAATGGTTATTATTTTTTTTTTGAGAGAGAGAGAGAGAGAACATGCAGGGGAGGCACAGAGAGAGAGGGGGGGACACAGAATCTGAAGCAGGCTCCAGGCTCTGAGCTGTCAGCACAGAGCCCGATGCCGGGCTTGAACCCACAAGTTGTGAGATCATGACCTGAGCTGAAGATGGCCTCCTTTCCCATCCTCTTTATCATCACGAATTTATATCTTTTGTATTCCTCTGCTACTTTGGGATGTACAGGCTATATATGCATGTAATCTTCTATGCAGAAGCTTTCTGGTTTGATGTAGTCTCACTTGTTTATTTCTGCTTTTATTTTATTGCTTGCACATTCTGTGTCATATCCAAAAAGTCTTTGCCAAGACCAATGTGATGGAGCTTTTTCCCTACGTTTTCTTGCAGGAGTTTTTAGGTCTTACATTTAAACGTTTAATCCGTTTCGAGTTAATTTTTGTGAATGGTGTGTAAAAGGGGTCCAGTTTTATTCTTGGGCCTGTGAATATCGCTTTCGCAACAACATTTATTGAAGAGACTGTCTTTTCTCCATTGCATATTTCTTGGCTCCCTTGTCAAATATTAGTTGACCATATACGTACAAATTTATTTCTAGGCTCTTGATTTATTTCTAGGCTTTGGTCTATGTGTCTGTTTTTATGCCAGTACCATACTGCTTTGATTACTATAGTTTTGTAATATAGTTTGAAATCAGGAAGAGTGATGCTATCCACCTTTGTTCTTCTTTCTCAAGACTGCTTGGCTATTCATGGTGTTTTGTAGTTGTATATGAATTTGAGGATATTTTTTCTATTGCTATACAAAATAAGACTTTCTATGCATAGACCAAGGGTGTCTGATAAAGTTTTTAGTGCAATCAGTTCATTAGGCACCTACCTGTCTTTTCCCCCAAGGCAGTGGTTCTTAATATAAGGAGCTTATTAAAAATACATAATCTCAGTTCTAAGCCCTGCAGGAGATCTGGGGTAGAGCCAACATTCTGTATTTTCAAAGAGCTTGCTAGGTAATAAAGCATGGCCCTGGTTAAGAACCACTGACCACAGAAAGGCCAGCAACAGCAAGGCTGAACCACTCTCATTGTCTTTTCTTCCTTGTTCAACCCCTATTATTACTGACTCTAGGGTTACGTGGGAGGCTTTAAGGTGAGTATTTTCAGAGAATAGCTGCTGCATGGCTACCTCAATAATTTTTTTTAATGTTTATTCACTTTTTTGAGAGAGAAAGAGAGCGTGCATGGGGGAGCGGCAGGGAGAGAGGGAGACAGAATCTGAAGCAGGCTCCAGGCTCTAAGCTGTCAGCACAGAGCCTGATGCAGGGCTCAAACCCATGACTGCGAGATCATGACCTGGGCCGAAGTTGTATATTTAACTGACTGAGCCACCCAGGAGCCCCTATGGCTACCTCGATAAAAACCCATGAAGCAATTAATAAAACATTGACAGATTTAATCTGTGCTGAGTAAATTCACTTGTCCAAGGTCATCAGTGTGAGTGATGAAGATAGGAACAGTACTTGGGCCAATCATCATATGTAGTCCAAGCCAGACGGTACGATCCCTTCTAAATGTCTAAATATATAACAGGAAGGTAAGAAATTATATTATCGCAGTGCTAGTGCTTAGCTACCAGAAAAAAAAATATTTCATCCCTGTAAGGATGAAATAAGCAAACTCTGAATTTGAGCAATGTGTACTAGGTTTTACTGGGTGGACAGGTTATTTTTAAAGGGGACTACTAGGGTTCTAATCAAGACAACCTGACTATTGATTCCCTGTCTTTTTTTTTTTTTAATCTTTATTTATTTTTGAGAGAGAGACAGAGACAGAGTGCAAGCAGGGGAGGAACAGAGCGAGGGAGACACAGAATCCAAGGCAGGCTCCAGGCTCCCAGCTGTCAGCACACAGCCTGACGCGGGTCTCGAACTCATGAACCGTGAGATCATGACCTGAGCCGAAGTCGGACACTGAACCGACTGAGCCACCCAGGCGCCCCTCACTGTCTTATTTTTAAGGCCTACAAGCCCTTTAGAACTTTGACATTGTCACCCCCACGGGAATCAGAAGTGAGCCTGACAGAGCTGCTGATGTGCAAATGCTAAGAAGGAGATCTTAGACATACCTTCAGTACCAGGGCAGGAGTATGAGACAGTGGCTAAGAGCACGGGTTTAGAGTCAGACACAGCTGGGCTAAGAGATTAGGCGCCTTCACTTACTGGCCGTGTGACCTTGAGCCAACAGCCTTGGCAAGGTTCGTTTTTCCCTTCTGTAGTTTCTAAAGCAAACCAAACTCTGTCAGGCTTTGGTGCCTCTTGTATAAGCTGCTCCCTCTGCTTTGAATACAACTCACCTCCTTTCACCCCAACTCCTACTCATCCTTCAGGCTCGAAATCAACACTGCTGCTCTCTGGAAGCCCCGATTCTCCAATCAGAGTTAGGCAACACTCTTCTGTGTCTCCTCCCCAAGTGCCCTAGACACATTTTCAATTAGAATAAATTTGCGGTGATTGGTAGTTGGTAAAAATTTGTTCCTCCCATACATTAGGAACCAGCAAACTGGGCCCGTGTGCTACAACTGACCCATGACCTCTTTCTGTGTGGCGCTCAAGAATAGTTTTGGCATTTTTATAGAGTTGGTTAAAAAAAAAAAAAGAGGAATATGCCATAGAGATCTTGAGTGTCCCACAAAGGCTAAAATATTTACTATCTGGCTTTTTTTTAAGGTTTATTTATTTTTTTGAGAGAGAGAGAGAGAGAGAGAGAGCATGCGCACAAGCACAAGTTGGGGAGGGGCAGAGAGAGAATCGCCAGCAGGCTCCCTGCTCTCAGCGCAAGAGCACTAGGAAGGGCTTGATCTCAGGAACCACGAGATCATGACCTGAGCCAAAATCAAGAGCCAGATGCTTAACCAACTGAGCCACCCCACCATCTGGTTCACAGAAAAAATTTGCTGATCCTTGCCATAGACTGTTAGCAATTTGAGGGTGAGGACTAATTTTCATTTCATTGTATGTCCTACTGCTAACCCAATGCTTGGCACTTAGATGTCTGTTGAATAAAAGAATGAAGTAACTAGTCTAACCGATATTTTTTAAAGTATAATTTACGATATAATCAAAACACAGCTTGGGGCACCTACGTGGCTCAGTTAGTTGAGCGTCCGACTTTGGCTCAGGTCATGATCTCACGGTTCGTGAGTTCAAGTCCCACATCGGGCTCTCTGCTGTAAGCACAGTCTGCTTCGGATCCTCTCTCTGCCCCTCCCCTACTTGCACTCTCCCGAAAATAAATAAATATTTTTTAAAAGTTTAGAACCAAAACACCACTTTATTTTGTCTCCCAGTGTGCAAATAAGACATACTCCATTGGGGTAAATTTTTTCTGACCCTGGATGGAAATTTGGGCAGACCACATGACTTTTCCTTTTTTTTTTTTTTTTTTTTTTTTGGAGAATAAACACTCCTCAGAACACTTGAAGTCACAAAACACAAACTTGATTCAGCAATCAGGATGTATTCAGTCCAAGATATTAATCAAATTCTTCAGGCTTTACTCAGAGATAACGTCCCCCCTCATACCCCATGCTAAGGCCTATAGGTCATGGCCACCTGCTTTTAGAGAAGGAGGGGATGATAGGTTTACTTCTTTCTCTCCCCACTTGCAACCTCCTATTTGGACCCTCACCAGGGCAGAGCAGGAATAGAGAAGAGAGTAAAGGGATTAGTCATTTCTTCCTTGGTAGAATGAATGGCTTCCTATTTTCTGGGTCTCTGGCTCTTTCTTCTTTGGGTTAGTGAAAGTTTTTTTTTGTTTTTTTTGTTTTTTTTGTTTTTTTTTTTTTTGAGGAGAGAGAGAGAGAGAGAGAAACACAAGCAGGGAAGTGTCAGAAAGAGAAGGACACAGAATCTGAAGCAGGCTCCAGGCTCTGAGCTGTCAGCACAGAGCCTGATGTGGGGGCTTGAACCCAGGAACTATGAGGTGATGACCTAAACAGAAGTTGGACGCTTAACCAACTGAGCCACCCAAGTGCCCCTATTTTGGGGGTTCTTTAAAGGTCCCCATCACTGAGAATCCCTCTCCTACAATTTGGGAGACCTGGGTTGATGCATTTCTATTCAGGTTGGTAGTTTACAACTCCTTCCTCAGTCTCTAAGAATCTAAAAGCTATTTTTAGATTAGTCCCTAAGAATCTCCAGCTATTTTTTGCTGGGGTCTCTCTACCCCTTTAGGTGGCTCTATTAGACAGGGTCCAGGATGAACCCACCTTGGCTTTCGCTCTTGCATAACCCCCATTTGGCTCCCAGGAAACACTCAAACATCCTCTGCCCTGACAAATTCTGGGAATGCCAGCCAATCCCAACGAAGTCAACCCTGTCCTCCTGCCAAGGGCCACATTAGCTTTCTCAGAATGGAGTACAGCCCCAATCCTCTGCCTCCACTGTCAGGAACAAACGTCAAGTTCTCTGAATGGTCTGGTGATACACCCTCTCGCTAGAGTTGAAATGAAGGAGGTAACATCCCTTAATCCCAGCACGCCTGTGGAAGGTGGTATGGAGCCTTAGCCTGGCATCAGACACCTCTAAAGACATGTACTCACGTTTTCTCTCCCACTCTCCTCCACAATCTGACTTCTTTTTATTTCTTGGAACCTGTTCTGGAGCATTTCCTTCATAAGTTCTGTATATGATAACCTGACTTTGGAATTTCCCATCCATTGTAGGGGCACCTGTTATGTCTTCCTGGAAACCTGAATTTTATTTATTTTATTATTACTTTTTTTTAATTTTCGAGAGAGCGTGTGAGCGGGGAAGAGGGGGCACAGCCAGAGAGAGAATCTTAAGCAGGCTCCATGCTCGCCCGACGTGGGACTCGATCCCACCACCCTGGCATCATGACCTGTGCCGAAATCATGGGTCGGTCACTCAATCGACTGAGCCACCCAGGTGCTCCAGAAACTTGAATTTTATTTTTTTTTTATTTTTCTTTTATTTTTTTTAACGTTTATTTATTTTTGAGACAGAGAGAGACAGAGCATGAACGGGGGAGGGGCAGAGAGAGAGAGGGAGACACAGAATCGGAAGCAGGCTCCAGGCTCTGAGCCATCAGCCCAGAGCCCGACTCGGGGCTCGAACTCACGGACCGCGAGATCGTGACCTGAGCTGAAGTCGGACGCTTAACTGACTGAGCCACCCAGGCGCCCCAAGAAACTTGAATTTTAACATCACGTTATCTAGAGCTTATTTTGTTCTAATTAGGTAAGAAAAAAATGGACTGCCCCTGGTAAAATCTTATATTCAAATAGCCTTAATTCTCTTTTGACATCTAAAACTTGAAATGGCAACATTCACATTTACTCAGCATCTACCATGTAGTACATGCTTTAGAGATATTTTCTCATATAATCCTCGTGATGATAGTCTTTGCCACTTTTACAGATGAGAAAATCCAGTCTCAAAAAATTGACTCTCTCAAGTTAACGCAGAAAATACAGATCAGATCTGAGGCTGAAACCCATGTCTATCTGACTTCAAAATCGTGGTCCGTTTGTTAACACTATAACCTTCTATCTTGTCCACTGAACTACCCCAAATGGCAGAATAGGAGTGAACGTGTATCCCCGGGGAGCACCGGGCAGCCTGAAGAAGCCCCGCTATAAGTGCAAAATGTCTCTGAAGTCTCATGCTTGACTAAAAACGCATACAAAATGTGCGTTTTATTCAACGTGTTGTCATATAAACCACATCAAAAATTATCACTCAAATGACCTATGCTCTCCCTGTCTGAATTTTCAAGGAAAATTAATCCTCTAGAAAGATGCATTGTGTTCATCCTGTAGTTTCGTGAATCGTGAGTGTACCACTGCAGTGTGAGTGACCCCAGCATCGTCCATAAGGTATTAGACTAGCCGGCAAAGCATTGAGGATTTGAAGGAGAGCCTCTACCCATTGTAACCGCTAGAATTTGGAAAACGAAAAGAGAAGGTGCAAGGCTTGTCAGGGAGAATTTGGGGATAAAGGGAAAGCACCGAAGTAATTTCTTAAAAATTGGCATAACACTATTATTATTATATACTATCATGATTATACTACTATTATTGTTATATACAATTATTAATTCCATAACAAAATTTGCTGATGACCATGAGTTATTGGATGAACAGTGCACTAATGATGTTACAATACTGGAAAAGTCAGGAGACCATTCAGCTGTTCTTAACCTGTAGGCCATGGAGCATGGAAATTATATGCCTATTTTTGAGGGAAGGGAAGGTCCACAGCTTTTACTAGGTTCGCAACGGAATCCAAGACCCAGAGACAGTTAAGAACCACTGCTACAGGGAGAAGAGCAGAGAATTGGGGATCGCACTGCCTTGTTTTCAAATACTTGCTCCAAGCTTACTAAATTGCATGATATGCCTTCTCCCTGAGCCTCAGTTTCCTTATTTGTAAAATGAGGATAATAATACCCAAGTCATACGGTTGTTGTGAGGGTTAAATGAAATTCCCTACATTAATTGCTTGAACAGAGTAGGCACTCAAGAAATGTTAATCCCCTTGCTCCTGCCACAATATATATAACACAGTAGGGACATTTTTTTTTTAATTTTTTTTTCAACGTTTATTTATTTTTTGGGACAGAGAGCGACAGAGCATAAACGGGGGAGGGGCAGAGAGAGAGGGGGAGACACAGAATCGGAAGCAGGCTCCAGGCTCTGAGCCATCAGCCCAGAGCCCGATGCGGGGCTCGAACTCACGGACCGCGAGATCGTGACCTGGCTGAAGTCGGACGCTCAACCGACTGCACCACCCAGGCGCCCCAAGGGACATTTAAACTACAGGTGGATAAGGGGCGCCTGGATGGCTCAGTCAGTTAAGCATCCGACTCTTGATCTCGGTTCAGGTGATCTCACTCTTTGGGAGTTCAAGCTCCACTTTGGGCTTTGTGTTGACAGCATGGAACCTGCTTGGGATTCACTGTCTCCCTCTCTTTCAAAAATAAATAAACACTACAAATAAAATAGAGGCGCCTGAGTGGCTCAGTCAGTTAAGTGTCTGACTTCAGCTCAGGTCATGATCTCCCAGCTCAAGTTGGTTTGAGCCCCTCATCAGGCTCTGTGCTGACAGCTCAGAGCCTGAAGCCTGCTCCGGATTCTGTGTCTCCCTCTCTTTCTGCCCCTCCGCCGCTGGTTCTCTCTCTCTCTCTCTGAAAAATAAATGAACATTAAAAAAATTTTTTGGTTGATGGGAGAGGGGAAAGTGGGTGATGGGCACTGAGGAGGGCACCTGTTGGGATGAGCACTGGGCATTGTATGGAAACCAATTTGACAATAAATTATATTTAATATAAATAAATAAATAAATAAATAAATAAATAATTTTTAAAACTCTGAAAAAAAATTTTAATAAAATAAATTACAGGTGGGCGTACCATTTATAATGGAACATATACCCTGGATAAATACACTTTCTTCAAAGATATTCTACCTAATGCTCAGACCTGGATTCCAAAACTGATGTTACATTTCCACACACACACACACACACACACAAATTATTCAGTTGGTGCAAAAAAAAAAAAAAAAAAAGTTTCCCAAATCTGGGCACACACATATGCATACACGCTATTCGTAAAGATGAAATTATTCAAATACCACGCTCCGTGCTGGCATGTTCAGTTTCAATTCTGAGCATTGATTACCATAAGACCTCGGCTGAGAAACCTCTTGAATCCAGCAAGAGATCTGACCCGCTTGGGTGGCCTATGAAGAAGCTTTTGGCAAGACAGGGAGGCTTCGCTATTCCTACTGCTTCATGAGGAAGCCTCGAAGGGGTTAAAGTGGAAGGCTTGCACAAACTTTGCCTCTCCGCTTCTCCCTTATCTCCTCCCTCTCGGGCTCTGCTCTCCGCACGGCTAAGGCAGAGCAGAGCTGAATCACACTACCTTTCCCCGCATCCTCTAAACTGTTGCCTGCGAAAGAGGGACCGGGGACTGAACTGTTCAGACTGCTTCCATCCAAGGGTTCCGGACGGTATACACGCATCCAAGCAGACACTTCTCTTGGCTCTTTTGGAGTTTAAAAGGCGCAGGCATCCGGCACTGCGGCTGTAAGTGGCAACTGGCGTTTCAAGTAACTAATCCAAGGTGCTTTCCTGTGTCGGCGCCGGCAAGGTCGGACTCTTTGGGAGGACGAGAGAGAAAGCATACTTTGCGCGCACACTGTCCTGCTTCTCTGGCAAACTGAGGCTTTCGTTCTGTTTTCCAGATTTGCCAGAGATGTTCCTGAACAAGTTGCCTGGCGGTGCAAGCTTCAAAAGGGATACTTAAATGGCCAGCCCCATTTCGTCCCGTAAGCCAGGAAAGGTAAGAGAGATTTGGAAATCTTATGATGTTATTTGTTATTCATGGTGAACTGAGCGGCATTATCTTATTTATGGGCATTATCTTATTTATGGGCAGGTGTGACGAGTAGGCACCGTCTGCAGCAGGAGAGACAGCAACTCTCACTTGAGAAAGCTTATTACCTAATGGCTCTAGCCGGTGAAGCTTTTGCTGCTCAAATTGTTTTTCCATAGGCTGATGTGAAACCAGATACTCTAAGAGCCTCTACCTCCCTTAGTTATCTCTCCCCCACACGGGGCGGATAAATACAAACGGGACCGGTTAACCCCTGCAAGCCGTTGCAATGGATAGTTTCGACTTTCTCTGGCCGAAGAAATACCAATCTGATTTGGGTGGTCCAGGCAGAACTTTGTTGCTCCTAATTCGAAACAAGCTTCGCCCAAGGGATCCCTTTCAGGATTGATGGATGGAAAGCCCCACATTCCCTTCATGATCTGGGTGTGTTCATTATTTTACTTCTGTGAAGGTGTATGTATTATGCTGATGTCGAACACTATTACCCAGTACTTGGCAGTTTGAGGCTCATCACCAAAACAGAACGAGTGGTTTGTTGTTGTTGTTGTTTTTTTTAACTACCGAGAGAGTTCTATTTACCAAATTGATGACAACACATGCAGTGAGAAAACCAAAGGTGTATTTGCATCTCTTGTGGGTATTTTGATTTACATTAGAAGTGAAGGAAAGCAGATGTTCAGGCTAATGTTGGACATTGGACCATTATTAAATTAATCCCTTTCCCTCTGCGGTTCCCCCAAACTCCCCTCCCCATTTCTTTTCTTCCTCCCTCCTTTCACAATGTTTTCCTGCTTCCCTATTTTTATCTCTACTTCTTTTTTTAAGTTTTTATTTATTTATTTATTTATTTATTTGGGGAGTTGGGCAGACAGGGAGGGAGGGAGAGAATCCTAAGCAGGCTCTGCACTGTCAGCACGGAGCCCGACGTGGGGCTCGAACCCACAAACCGTGAGATCGTGACCTGAGCGGAAACCAAGTCGGACACTCAACCGACTGAGCCACCCAGTTGCCCCTGTCTGTACATCTTACTCACTCATTCTTTCTTTCCTGTTATTCACACAACCCTCATCTTCTTCCTCCTCACATTTCCTTCCTTTCCTCCTCTCACTTTCTCTCTATCCCCCCTTCCTCCCCGCTGCCCCCCGAATTCCTTACCCTTTTCCTATCCCCCACTCTCCTCCTTATCCCTGCATAGCTTTCAACCACTCTTACAAAAACTAGAGACTAATTCTTATTTTATAAGTTTCCCGGAAAGGATTGTGCGATACTCAAATTGTATAAGGGTCTTTCCATGAAAATTGGATCCTTCAGAATCAACAGAATTTCAATATCTTTTAAAATCGCGTGGGGCCTTTTCTTCCCAAATGGTGCAGGGCTTTTAGCAGAGCAATCACATTCTCCATGCAACTCATTAGTGCGTTAGCAAAGAGAGCTCTGGCAATCCTGTTCAGAAAGCTTTTATGAGAAGTTGTCACAGATGCAGGACCAGAGTAACAAAGAGGATTCCTCAATACCTAACTTTTCCTTTACTCACTTCACAATCCTTAATGGGTTTCAGAAATTTAATCAATAGACCTCTCTGAATTCACCAGGGTGTTTGGTCTCCTGCAGACTATAGAGGTTTCAAGAATATGTGATTAGTTGATCTTCCAAACCCTCAAATGGGATGTGTAAAGAAACTGAGAACTGTACATGAGATCACTGTTCTCCACAACTTCTCCAAGCTTCACAGAATTCTAATATTTAATAAATATTCGCACCTCAGGAAGATTCGGGGTCGAAGGGTCGGAGGAGGCAGACAATGTATTGTCAATTGTGACTGAAAAGCCTCTATAGACAAAATTAAACTTTCTAAAATTTCAGGCGGCAATCCCACCCCATGTAGTTTTCCTTTCAAATCATGTAACTGATCGTAACTCAAGAGCAAAGTTTCTGACAACGTGATTATTTCTTAATTCCAGACTATAACCGGGAGTCTAGTTTCCTTTGCACAACGAGATATGGAGAGTGGGGAAGAGGAATGAAAAGAAAAGGGAGTTTCGGACTCTTCCCCAAAGTATATTAGCAATGAGAACAAAGAGAAGACTATGCTTCTCTTCCAGCTGTCAGTGCTAAGTGCATTTCCTCCTGTCCATGCATTTATTCACTAATTATCGAACAGCTACTGTGAGCAAGGTTAAGGGATAGAATGTTGAAAAAGATCCTCAAGGGGTTTATAAATTGTGATTTGGGGGGAAACACAGGAAATAGATATTTGTAACGTGAGGCAAATGTAACCTCTCTGGGAGAGATACAAAGCATGTGGGAATTAGGATTTGGATGGGGAAATTACGGTCAGTTTCATGAGCCGAACCATGGGGGATGGTAGCATTTGCCCAAACAGAGAAATGTGAAGATGAAAGGAACTGGTCAAATAAAAACATGGAGGCAGGGAAGTAGATGACAGTGAACATTACAGCTTAGTTGGAAAGGAGGGTACTGGAAGGATGTAGGTCAGCCAGGACCCGGGCATTGCCGGCCTTGAATGCCAAGCTAAGGAGAATGGAGGAAAGTCCCAAAGCAATTAGGATCCTCAAAGGCAATATGCGGGCTTCCAAAACTTTACTCCTTTTTCATTCTATTTGAGTAGGTGTGAATAAATCATATAGCTTGACACTTTTTTTACGAAGTTAAAAATAAAACTAAGCAACATATTGCTTAGGCATAGGTGTGTGTGTGTGTGTGTGTGTGTGTGTGTGTGTAAATAAAAGCAAGGTAATGACTCACAAAATTCAGAGTATTGATTGTTTGGGAGGATGAGTAGGTAGCAGGATGAGATGGGGTGGAGCATAGGTAGATGTCCAAAGAAATTATTAGTTGTTCTCAATCTTGAAGTAGGTGAGTGTTTTTCACAGGTGTTTGTCCATCAGCTTATTAAATAAGCAAATAAAAGAGGCCCTGGAGGCGCCTGAGTGGCTGAGTCGGTTAAGTATCTGACTTCAGCTCAGGTCATGATCTCTTGGTTCATGAGTTTGAGCCCCGCATCGGGCTTTCTGCTGTCAGCACAGAGCCTGCTTTGGATCCTCTGTCCCCGTCTCTCTCTGCCCCTCCCCTGCTGGTGCTCTCTCTCTGTCTCTCTCAAAATAAATAAATAAACTTTTAAAATTTTTCAAAAAAATTACACCCATGATGGCAATATGCCATAAACCAAGGAGTATGACTTATCCAAACCTGTACTTGAGTCACTCCAATGTCAAAGAGGCATCTCGCACTTGACTTGCACTAGCAGTGAGTGAGTTATCTTCCTTCCACTTCTCTCTTGGAGGGCAGGTGAAAAAGTGATGCCTCTGTCTGGGCTGCCCAGGACTGTCAGAGTCCTGAACCTCAAGTGCTCTCTCGAGTTTGTAGAGTGGTGTTTCTCAGCCCCGGCTGCGTATCAAAATCACCTGTAGAGCTTTAAGCATTACAGATGTTCATGCCCCCACGCGGACCTACTGAATCAGAGCTTCTGGAGGGAGGACCCAGGTACATACATTTTCAAAAAGCTTTTTATAAGCGATCCTGAGGGCAGCAGGAACTAGAAACCATTCCTTGCAGAGTGTGCTTAGAAATTCTAAGTGGCTAGCTTGTCACAAAGGACAGATTTCAGGGTCCTATCGATACCCAGAGATTCTGATCTAAAAAGCAAGGGAAAGGACCTGGAAGTCTGCACTTGTAGTAAGCATCTCCAGGTGAGTCTGATGAAGGGACTTCCTGGGACCACACTGAGAAACATTGCCCCAAAGGTTCCAAAACACTAGGGACTCTGGGTGATTACTCTGTATACTCGTTTCCTAGGGCTGCCATAAACAAACTACCACAAACTAGGTGGCTTCAAACAACAGCAGTGTATTCTCTTAGGTCTGGAGGCTAGAAGTCTGAAATCAGGGCATCAGCAGGGCCACGTTCTCTCTGCAATCTGTAGGGTAAAGTCTTTCCTTGGCTCTTCTAGTTTCTGGGGTTTGCTGGCAATCCCTGGCAATCCTTGGCTTGGAGATGCAGCACTCCAATCTCTGTTTCTGTCTTCCCTTCTTTTCTTTTTTTTTTTTTAGTGTTAATTTATTTTTGAGAGAGAGAGAGAGCGAGCAGGGGAGTGGCAGAGAGAGAGGGAGACACAGAATCCAAAGTAGGCTCCAGGCTCTGAGCCATCAGCACAGAGCTGACATGAGGCTTGAATTCATGAACCTCGAGATCGTGACCTGAGCCGAAGTCAGACGTTTAACCGACTGAGCCACCCAGGCGCCCCTCTCTCTTCCCTTCTGATAAGGACACCAGTCATATGTGATTAGGGCTAACTTAATGACCTCATTTTAACTGGAGCACATCTACAAAGACCCTATTTCCAAATGAGGTCACATTCACAGGTACCAGGTGGTAGGATATCAACATATCTTTGGAGGAGACACAGTTCACCCCATAACACTGTTTTAAATAGTTTTTTTCTTTTTTATTAAAAAAAATTTTTTTAGCATTTACTTATTTCTGAGAGAGAGAGAGAGAGAGAGAAGACACAGAATCCGAAGCAGGCTCCAGGATCCAAGCTGTCAGCACAGAGTCTGACGCGGGGCTTGAACTCACACACCATGAGATCGTGACCTGAGCCAAAGTTGAATGCTTAACCAATTGATCCACCCAGGTGACCCTTAAATATATGTATTTTTTTAAGTAGGGCCCCAGGGGCGCCTGGGTGGTTCAGGTGATTAAGCATCCGAATTCAGCTCAGGTCATGATCTCACAGTTCTTGAGTTCGAGCCCTGCACCGGACTCTGTGCTGACAGCTGGGAGCCTGGAGCCTGCTTCAGATCTGTCTCTCCCTCTCTCTTTGCCCCTCCCCTGCTCACTTACACTCTGTCTCTGTCTCTGTCTCTGTCTCTCTCTCTCAAAAGTAAATACGCGTTAAAAATTTAAAAATAAATAAATAAATAAAGTAGAGCCCAAACCACCAATGAGACTGATTAGCTATGTTCTTTGGCTCGGATATCTGGAGAAAAAGACCTACACTTAGTTGCCTTTCAAAGCTCAGTGTACAAAGAATCACTTGAAAAGCTTGGGCCCGAGATTCATATTCCTGGGTCTTGATCCAAGATACCAGAATTCAGGATAAAGGATATGTACTGTGATACTGTGATTGTCTTTTCTACTTATTAGTGGATCAGAAATCAAAAGAAACGTACCTTTACGTTGCGCAAACGTGTCTCCTCGACCACTGCTCCAAAGACAGTAGAAGGATACCCTGTCTCTTTGCTCATGTTTCTTGTGAGCCAGGTGGCCCTGCATGGGCGGTAGGGCAGTGGGTAGGCAGACTGAGACTCATCCAGATTCCAGAAAGTATAGTAATGTGGACTAGTAAATATAAAGTTTAAGTGCTTCCAGGCTGGGGGCAAAATTCAAGACTATTGGAAGGGTAATGTGATTGTTGGAGCTGTTTCTATTTACTCTTCTTCGGTATGTTGACAAGAGACAGAACTAGGCTACACTGTCAGCTCTCTGTTACCAGCACGCAAAGAAGTTTGATGGGTGATGGAGGTTTATTTTGTTTATTTTAGTCACCCAGACTCAGAATTCATGTTCACGACAGCAAGCCAAATCATTTTTGGAAGACTTCGACAGTAAATAGTTGACCCCATTTACACACTGGAATGTTTTCGCCAAGAAAGACAAGGTTCTGTCTTTGCCAGTAATCGAAGATACAGTTATTTGCTCGGGAGCAGACACGCCCTCTTGATCCCTTCAGATCTACAAATAGTGAAAAAATAGTATATCCTCCGTCCACGGACCTAAAGGAGAGAGAAAGGCCATAAAAACAAAATTGGGGGAGGCCTGCACTCCTAAAAATTCCATGATTTGTTAAAGCGACCCACGGCACTGGGACCTAGAGTTTGAAAAAATGAATCCTTAGATTTAGGTCTTCGTTATTTTATTTTATTTTTTTTAAGTAGGCTTTGTGCCCAACGCGGGGCTCGAACTCATGACCCAAAGATCAAGAGTCGCACGCTTTACCGACTGAGCCAGCCAGGTGCCCCTAGGCCCCCTTTATTTTAATGCTGGGGTTTCTTGGGTAAGCCAGAGCAGCAGTTCTCATCCTGGCTACACTTGACAGCCATTTGTGAGCTTTTAAAAAATACCAGTGTTTGGGGCATCCGGGTGGCTCAGCTGGTTAAGTGTCACACTCTTGATCTCGGCTCGGGTCATGATCTCACGGTTTGCGGGTTTGAGCCCACATCGGGCTCTGTGCTGGCAGGGCAGAGCCTGCTTGGGATTCTCTCTCTCTCTCTGCCCCTCCCCCACTTGCGCTGTCTCTGTCTCTTTCAAAATAAATAAATAAACTTAACAAAACATACCAGTGTTTGGACCCCACCTCAGACCGATAAAATCTGACTCTCTAGAGTGCTTTCCAGGCCCCTACTGTGGAGATTATGGTTTAGAAAGTCGATGTTGGGGCCCTTGGTCTATACTTTATTATCTCAGGTAAATCTTAGGATCAATTAGTTTGGAAAACACTCTCCTAATCTAGCCTAGTTATTAGTTGCTGTTCAGTGATCCGAATTTTTCTTTTCTTTAATAGCCATGTACCACATAGAAAGAAGCATTCAAATTGAAAACTCAGAATATCCTTTTAAAACGAATTTGCCGTTTCGCAAACGTTTTGCAATATATCCGTTAATTTGTCTTTCAAAAGAAATTGCCATCTGTTTCTCTTAGATACCTGAATCTTTTATTTCTGTTTTTGATTTTCAGGAATATAAATCTGTTGAAGAATCTTAAGAGTCAAATCTTCTGAGCCTAGACATACTGCTGTCAGCATCTCTTGAGACCTCCTCCTTCTGAGAATTCCCAGGTCTGACCACACTTTCCCTCCAGCCTACAGTGAGGGACGTCAACACACATCCTCTAGACTTCCAGCCCCCGAGCTGTGGCAGCTGGGGCAGGAATCTTACAAGCTCCATCCTTAGGGGAGATTCAGAAAGACAAGAAGGGTGAAAAGTCAGATATGCTGAGTCTGAAACATACAAAAGCCTTTAGAACGGCTCCTCACAGAAGAACCCAAATAAATCCACATAATTAGTGCGCATATTTAGATGAGCTATACATAAAACAGAAAGCCTTTCTCCCTCTATCAAAACAGAGTAAAAAGTCTGATTTAATACCCAGAGATTCTTGTCCCCATGCCAGTATTATAAAGCAGTTTCGCCGCATTTGTTTCAATCTGTGTTAAGAGTAGGACTGTGGAAAATAAAAGACTTATTTGTATATTATTTTTTTAATGATTAAGAATTTCCGATGAAACCTGTGTAAGAGAGGGGTGCTGTGCTGGAGGACAGAGTGTGGCAATTGCCAAATTAGAACATCACCATTTTCTTGCCTGTGCGCTAGTGACGGGGTCCGGGTCGTGATTGCTTTGCATGAGATTGTTAGAACACCTCCAGGATACGCAGAGACAGTCTATGTGGCTGTGGAATGCCTCGAGGGCAATAGAAAGCAAATAGAAGCAGGTACCGACTGAAGTCTTGAGTGATGACGGAGGTGCATTTCAAGTACCATGGAAATCTCACTGGCCGCGCCCATTTCCCCACCCTGGCCACAGAGGTTGATAACACTTCCGATAAGTATTCCAACCTCTACATGTATGTGGGCTTATTCCTGAGCCTCCTAGCCATTCTCCTCATCCTGCTCTTCACCATGCTCCTTCGGCTCAAACATGTCATCTCACCCATCACTTCCGAGAGCACAGAAAGCGTTCCTCAATTCACAGATGTAGAGATGCAGAGTCGGATCCCCACTCCTTAAAGCCGGGATGAACGTGAGCTTTAGTGGATCTCAGTGAACCCTTCTATGGTGATGTCCAGGAAAGTTTCTTTTGTTGCATGTGGCTTCCCATGGAGGGAATCAACAAGTTGTTTATTTATTTAACAAGTTGTTCATGTATTTTGTGTGTGTGTGTGTGTGTGTGTGTTCTTCTTGATCTTGATTCTGTTTGTGGGCTATCTAAGAGGCTTAAGACTCACTCTTTGCCAGAAATAAAGGAAATGGCAGCTGGTTGGGAGGGCAGGTTTCCATAGTAACCAAAGAGAGCCTGGGCCGTGAGCAAACCTCAGACCACAGAAATTCATATGCAGCTATTGTAAAATTCACAGGATCCCTGGAAGCTCCAAGAACAAGAAAAATCAGCTCTCGAAGGGGCTGATTGTTCAAAGAGGGTCCCCCCCCCCCAGTAAGGGACAAGTTTTAATTTAGCACTTACCCTAAAGAGTCGCCTCTGCTGACATGAAGGTAAATCATGTCAGAGGTTAATGGAAAGGACCACGAACCCTTTCCCAAAGGAGCCGTGATTTTATCATCTAAGGTCAAAGGGTTTGTCCCAAATGAAAGAAGAAATTTAAAGAAACTGTCTCAGTTTAAAGAGCAAGTGCACAGAAAGTAGTTTCTAGTCAGCAAATTCACCTAGAGAGGGGAAATGTGCATTTTATATCTGTGTTATTACTATTACTGGACTCTTAAAAACTCAGATAATGGCAGATGTATTACAAAAATCCAGAATGACGAGCTTCTCCCAAACCAAGGGAAGATTGAGTCAAAATGTGCTCATGACAATGAATCTTGCATTATACGTGCAAATTCTTTACCTTTTTCTCCCTCCCCATCACGCTCCTGAAGAGTTGCACACAAACATGAGCTTTGTTTAAAGATGGCCTTGGCAAAAAAGACTCAGCTATCCTTTAAAGCAGGAAGGAAATAATCTTGGTATTCTGTCATTGAATGATTGTGGCTTTGGACAAACCATTCAAGCTTCTGGGTGCCAGCTTTTTCTTTCTGAAAAATGATCAGAGAGCTATTTAGTTATCACTGGACTCCTTTTAGATCTGAGGGTAAGAAAAAGACAAGGGAGGAAAGGAGTAAACACCACCCCCCTACAAATCCTTATTAAGATCAATGTCCTCAACTGTCACATTTGTCTTTCCCAGAAAATGTTTCCCTTCCTGATCCCGGCCAAAAGATGACATGGTTCGCTTATTACCTATGAGAGAAATATATTTTTAAAAATCCCATTCTCATAAGTAGCCTGGTATGCCAGGAGTGAGGGAAGAATTTGATTTTTGGCAAAATGAACGTTCCAAAAGGGAACCCGGAGGAGGTGAGTACTGTTCACAAATCACAAATTAGAAGGCCGGTCATATACTTGCCACCCAAAAGCTAATACACGTGTGTTAAATTCTACCTGCTTAAAAACAAACAAAAGTCTACCTGCTTCAAAAACAATCGGTTCTCACTTGCACCTAAAAGATGGTCACCAAATTTCACAGGGTGCTGCCTCGGGAACTGCAGTGGTGGGAAGAGAAATGGTATGGATGTTAGCTTAACGCCACCTCTACCAGGCATGCAGCTGTCACTAATCTGTTACCAATTTAGATTGGCCCCTTTACTCTGATCTAAATCTAGCCTGGTGGTGAAATTCCCAAGTGCTTTCCACTTTTATACACAGTCATTTGCCAATACTCCTCTCTCCAAGGGGCTGCAAGGTGTGGAATCCCCACACGCAGAGCTAAACTTAGCGGCAAAGGCTGACTCTGGCGCACCTGATACAACAGCGGATCGTAAGAGCAGGTGCATTCTGCACCATTCAGAAGAGATGAGCAGGTAGGCTCAGACTCAGGGCGTACACTTCCCTCTGGGCCTTTTATTTTCCAAAACGCATGGTGACTTTTATGTTATTGCGTCTGGTGGTTCGAGTTGTGTCTTTACTCAACACCCGGACTCCATGTCCTCCGTAAGGTTTTAGTTCTTTGGCAGCCTTCCACGCGCACTTCATCGAAGGCTGGCAGCGTACCCCACAACTTCTTAAGGACACACATATCCCCTCGCTCCAGGCACCCCCTTTTGTGCTCACAGTATTTGAATGCACTTTACAGTTAAGAAGTCCGTGGCTGGATACATGAAAGAACCGATTATGCTTTCGACAGCGATGAATAGCGAGATTACCCAGTGCCTTGTTGCCAGATTTGATGAACAGACTACGCATCTATTCCTGCCCACCTGACCTCCCCAGCCTGCATGTCCAGACTTTAACACCTCTTCTTTAGTCACTGGCTTGGAGCAAGAGTCCTGATTTATGATTAGGTGACTCACCTGGAAAACAAGCACCCTCTTTCATCACAACTACCCCATGGGATCCAGATCTTTACTGAGCATTAACCAAAGCACACAGCACAGTTGCACTAAAATAGCAGCATGACCCCCGCCCCCCGCCACAAGTTCCAGTGATGACACAAATGGAGATGCATTTAAGCAGACGTGTTGTTGTGGTGACTCACATGGTATTTAATCTTTAGGAAAATAAACTGAAGGTTTTCATCGTAGCAAACTGACTATAAAGAAAAGAATTTTTCCACTTCTATTAAATTATATTCTCTCCCTCAGTATATTAATTAACGTATATTACTGCTCGAAGAGTCAGCTAGAGCACTCCATGGGCATCATTTGAATTTATCCATCTATCCACAATGCTGACTTGGCAATTCCTTCCCCCTTCCCCACTCTCCAAAAACTGCACGGTAGCCTAAATGTATATAAGCAGGTTATTTCTATGTAGATGTACTCTGTTCTAAGATGAAAGACTGATGCTTCATTTATTATTTATTTATTTATTTATTATTTATTATTATTACTTATTATTATGCTGACCCATATGAAATTGCCGTTTCCATATGTCAAAAAGTGTTCGGATATCAGCCATTTCATGTAACTCAACCTAATAAAAAGACTCACGACATGAATTTTCTAAATGGTAACCTCTCCTAATATGTTTAAAAATAATTGGGGCGCCTGGGTGGCTCAGTCGGTTAAGCATCCGACTTCGGCTCAGGTCATGATCTCGCGGCCCGTGAGTTCGAGCCCCGAGTCAGGCTCTGTGCTGACAGCTCAGAGCCTGGAGCCTGTTTCAGATTCTGTGTCTCCCTCTCTCTCTGACCCTCCCCTGTTCATGCTGTCTCTCCCTGTCTCAAAAATAAATAAACGTTAAAAAAATTTTTTTTTAATAAAAATAAAAATAATTAAATTTCTGGGGTGCCTGGCTCAGCTGGTTAAGCGTCCAACTTTTGATCTCAACTCAGGTCATGATTTCACGGTCGTAAGATTGAGCCCCGTGTAGGGCTCTATGCCCAGCGTGCTTAAGATTCTCTCTTCCTCTCTCTCTGCCCCTCCCCCTCTCATGCTCTCTCTCTCTCTCTCTCTCTCTCTCTCTCCCTCTCTCTCTCTCTCTCAAAAAATTAAATCAATTTCTAAAAATGTACTTTGCATACATTTCAGAATCGTGGGTTGTATCAAACAAGGCATATTGTAAAAGGCTTCTGTATTATGTATTAGGCAGGGAATCTTAAGGTTAATCAAGTAAAGATGGGCTCATCAAGCCTTATCTTTCCATCCATGCCAAATCTGAAGCTTTGGACTCACAACTGAGTTTCACTGCTGCAGACCCCAACGAACTTACTAAGTAGGTGAAAAGGAGTCCACCTAATGCAATTAAATGGTTATATTTAGTAATACATTTTACTCACCTGCATTTGTGCTGAAGGAACAACTTTTTTTTAACAAAATGAAGACTTGTGTGAAAGAAAAAAATTGGGTTTCTTCTGTTTGAAGCTGTCAATATTTGAAAGAGATTCATATTGTATAAAAACAGAAGTATAATATTTCAATGACTATTTAGCATGTCATTTTTGATCCCTGGAGAATAAACTGGTTTGCTGATAACAAGTATCTATTGTCTGAAGAATGTAAAAGCACATTAGTCTCTTCATCCCATTATAAATGGTAACAACTGCCAATGTGTGGGATTCATAACTTTGAGGTGTCATTGTTTCTTCCAATTCCCCCATTTCCCAGCCTTTATTTTCTTCCGACTTACAAACTGATTGATGCGTTTGTTTCTGTAGTAGTCAGATGTGCAAAATGGACAATGGGATTTCAGCCACCGGTGCAGGTGACCTGGGGTAAGTGTGCCATAAGGCATCTAAAGTGTCAGTATCTTTCAACATGTCCTGCGCCTCGTAGGGCATTTTTTAAACCTATCTTTCCTTTTGTGCTTTCTTTATTTGAGCCTCACAGCGACCCTGTGAGTAACTGAGTGGAGGTATTATAGCCTGTTGTACGTGGGCACAGAGGTGACGGAGGCATTCGTGGTTACACACAGGCTGAGTCAAGACTACCCTGCCAGTCTTTGGACGCCTGGTTTAGTACTCATCCCGCCGTGCTTTGCTTCCGAGCCCTGAATAGCTGTTTCAAAGCTATCCATTCTCCAGTATTCCCAGTTCTGCCAGCAACAGTTGAGCTCTATAGATGATCAACTCCCTGTACCCAAATTCAAAACAAATTAAGCAGAATTCTTCATCTCTTCAATTTTAGCGCCACGGCGAGGCATATTCAAAGACTGTAGGAAAGTTTACACAAAGGCAGTTTTAATTGACATGAATGAAGGGAGGATGCAGAAATACGGATGAACTATCACCCGCCATGCAAATCCCAATCCTCTGATGGTTTGACTGAATGTTCCCAGTCCATGCCAGACCCTCATATGCGTGATTATCTCTCCCCTCATCCCTAGAAACGAGGACACTTCCTCTTAGGTAAAAATCGTGTACTTTGTACAAATTGTATAGTGTTCTAAGTGTACACAGCAGTTCCTTTTGTGCTCTGTAATAAATTCAATGACATTAAAAGGGAGAAAATTACTGGCTAATGAAGCTTCTGCCACCCTCAGAGAACGAATTGCTATGCCCGCAGGAAAAGGAGACAAAACTATGGAACACGTATACAGTAGGAAAAGGAAGTGCACATATTAAACGCAGGTGAGATTTTGAAAAATAGCTTGAGCAGTTCCAGGTATTGCAATTCATGTTCACATCAAGTATTTATTGATTACATCATACATAAACATGGAAGACAATGAAAGAGACCGCACCATACACTGGGCTAGGTTCTGTGGGGACCTAAAGTTTGCAGTCAAGAAGCTCACAATCTGGCAAAGATGGTAAGTACCTAAATCCGTCCATTCATTTACCCATTCAATATCCAACATGTATTCAGCACCTACTGCGTGTACAGAGAACACAAGGCACAGTCTATGCCTGGGTGAAGGTAATAGCCTACTGGGATAGACATCGGCAATCGGATAATTACGAGAATACTGCACCACAAAGGAGAAGTACAGGGTGCTTGGGTACACACAGAGTAGCCGAGATGCCGCCTTGCCAGGCCTAGAGTGTCAAGGAAGACTTTACTGAGGAGATAACAACCTAAGCTAAAATCTAGCAGATGTGTACAAGGAGAGACTAGGGCAAGCGTTCCACAGAGAGAGCAGCGTGTGCCAAGATTCTGAAATCAAATAAACCTGTCACACTTGGAGAAGCATTGCGAGTGAGGAGAAGTCTCCTGAAGGCCGGAAAGGTTTGCAGGGACAAGCACATGCAGGGCCTTGTGGACAATGCTATAGGTTTTTTCCTTTATTTTCAGCATGGAGAAGAAGAGACTTCTGGCAGCATCGTGGAGGAGAGACTAAAGAGTGACAAAAGTGGATGCGGGGAGACCGCATGAGAGGCTGTGGCAGTGGTTCAGGAGAAGGGTGGTAATCCCTTAGACTTGCCATCAAGTGGTAGTAGGTAGGGATAAACAGAAGTGAATAGCTTTGAGATATATTTAGAAGATAAAATCAGCATTACTTGGAGAAGAATTGCATAAGCGGTAACTGGGGTAATTAAGAAGGAAGAGTCTAGAATGACCTACTGGTTTGTGGTTTGATCAGGATCTTGTGCCTTCATTCACTGACATACAGAACACTGGAGGATAATCGTATCAAGGGAGATATGAATTTGGTTTAGGACATGTTTAGCTTGATGTACCTTTGAGACATCTATATGCAATATTCAATAAGCAGTTGAATATATGGGTCTGGAGCTCACATGAGGGATTAGGGCTGAAGACAGAAATTTCAGAGGTGTTAATGGATGAGATTTCCCAGGGAGGGGTTGTAGAATAGACCAAAGAAAGAATGACAATAATGTAACCGAGAATATGCCCAAATATGCTCCTCCCTGCTTTGGGATGATTAACTACTTGTCAGGCAGGTTGGGAAAGAAGATTAGGTTTAAGGGTTTTCAAACTTAGATTTCCCAGAGACACTTGGGAGCAGAAGAAGTAGAGAGAGGGTCAGAGCCAAAGTCCTTTGGGGAGAGGGAAGATTTCAGCCTGAGGAGACCAAAGTCAAGCACTAAGTACAAAGGTTAGGAGCAGGCCCATCGATAAGAAGGAAATAGAGCCAAGAGTCAGAAGCCAGAAACCAATGGAGCAGTGTAGGTACAGGTATAGAATGGTACAAAGAGTAGTGAAAAAGGGTGGGTTGTCAAATACAAGTATAAGATCGTGTTGGTCATGGTCCTGGCAGGAAGCCAGGAAGCAGGAAGCAGGAAGCAGACAGCATTCTCAAATAAAGAAACTTTAAAGGAGGGACTATCTATACAGGGGAGGGTAGGATCAAGGGCCAACAACAGATGGCAGAGCACCCAAGGACTGACAGAAGCAGAAGGCCACTCCTAGGCTTGCAGGGGGGAAGGGGAGGTCATCGCGATTGGAATCTGGCATGCCATGTAGCCACGAGGAAGAAGCTATCAACCTATGACCCTAGATATAAAGAGGCAAAGCCAGTAGGGGGCTGGAGAATTAAATATCCCACTTTCTCCTTCCCCTTCCATTCTGCTGGTACAGACTGAATCTACCTAGGAGCCAGAGGGCAAGCAAGTCCAGGTGATGCAGTTTATAGAGACCAGCCTCCCGAGCAAAGAGCAAAGAGGAGAAGCCCTGTCCCAATGGATGTGGAGAAGACAGGGAATATCCAGCACAGAAGTAAAGAGGCATGTTGGGATGCCTTAAAGATCTGACTGGGGGGTTACTGAATAGGACTGTACCAAAAAGAGATAAAACAAGCTACAGATTTTCAAAGGGGTTGTGTCATTCACTCCAATCAGAAAAGCCAAAGCCGTTCTAGCTTTCAAATGGAGAGAATTTCATACAAGGACTTGATAACACATGTGATGGGCGAAAAATGGGGAGAGCATAACAACCTACGGATTAGCAGAAGCAGAAAGCTACCACCAGTCCTAGGGTTGAAGAAACAATGGGAAGAAGAGATGCCACCAGAGCCCAGAAGCTGGGACCCTCTTTGGTCCCTAGAATTCTGGCACCTTATCAGAAAGGGCTCTTTGGCAGGAGCTACAGCCATGGAGGAGAAAGATTTTGAGCCATTTTTGGAAACGCATGTTGTGGTTGATTAATGTCTTTTAAGGTGAAAAGGATAATGGAAGCATGAGTGCCACACATCTTTCATTGTGGACATACGTATATTTCCTTATACCATGGCTGTGTAGCATGGATATACAAAACGTTACCATAAGAGCTGCTGGGAGCAGTATTCTTCTTGTGAAGAAAACTATCTTTATCTGGCAAAACACTTATAATAGGCTATCTTAATTGTGGAAAGACAACCCTCAGAGTATAGCTGGTTTGGGCTAGAAGCAAGAAATAGATGGGTAAACTGTGACGTAAGAAATGAACGTGTATTTGCGCGGTTGTTGGGCATGAAACAGACATGACAGGTAAAAAATACAAAGTCGGGGCCCCTGGGTGGCTCAGTCGGTGAAGCATCCTACGCTTGGTTTTGGCGCAAGTCATGATCTTGCGGTTCGTGAGCCCCGTGTCAGGCTCTGTGCTGACAGAGTGGAGCCTGCTTGGGATTCTCTCTCCTTCTCTCTCTCTGCCCCTCCCATGCTCATGCTCGCACTCGTTCTCTCAAAATAAATAAATAAACTTAAAAAGAAAAAACAAAGTAGACAGGGGACTTGGCAACATGGCAGGAGGCTAGGAGCCAAGCAAGAGAGATAACCAATGAAGATTCTTCCCTTAGAAGAACTCTAAGGGAACCATTGCTGTTAATGGTTAATGTTCAATTTTAAGGCTTTTGCTCTGATGCCCTAAAATGTAACCCTCCTCCATGCCTCCAAACCTTCGTTAAAGTCTGCCACCCATGCTGCCTGGAAATATCCATACTTTGGTATGTGAAGGGACCATAGTGGTGTCTTACATGGTGCCATGGTACAGAAAATGGACTACAAGCATGGAAGGCAAAAACAAAGAACAAAAATGGTGAATTTGGTAAAAGCAGAAACTTGGATACAAAGGTTAATAAGAGAAATAGAAGACTTTTTTTTTTACCCCAAACCTTAGATACCAAAACTCATCAGATGCCAGGAGACCAGCTAATTACACATATAAATCAAGTCCTTCAAAATTTAATATTTCAGACTGCTAGACTGTCCAATACTTGTTCACCAGTCTAATAAATATGTAGGTGATGCTGAAATCTGGTAGCTAATTTTAACATATTTATACTCCAGAGTTCTGACTTGTGAGTAGAGAATGTTCTGGAGAATAAGAGACATTGATTTCAAACCTTTGAAGAATCGTCCCATTGAAGTCATAGAGACCTAATGTGTGTTGTTTGAAAGGGCAGAACTAGGACTCACAAATAGAGTTTAAAGGGAGTGGAGTTTAAAAAAGTGAAATACAAAAATAAAGGCAGTAGGGTTCACAGGCAAAGAATATTAGCTTATTGTGTTCCTATAAATGGAGATTCCCCAAAATACAGCAGGGTACTGGTGTGTGTGTATGTGTGTGAGTGTGTGTGTGTGTGTGTGTGTTTTGTAGAGAAGGATATTAATTGAAAGAGTTCAAGAAGGCTGATGACCATATCAGAGATAATGATAACAATCACTAACATATTTTGAAGACTTATTCTATGTTAAGCTATATGCTTAATATTCTACATGCATTCTTATTTAAACAACAAAACCCACAAAGTAGATATCATTATTATCTTCATTTTACCCATAAGAATAGTGAAGCTTACAAGGGATAAATAACTTGCCCCAGGTCACACAGCTAATAAATAACACAGAGCTGAGATTCTAACCCAATGTCAACTGACCCCAGAAGCCATCTGCTACCATTATGCTCTACTGCCTACCTAATGCTACAGAAGCAATTCATATATTGGCTAGGAAGACGGCCTGAGGGGCTTCTAATTGTGAGATTCTATATGTGTGCATGTATATAAATAGGTATATACAATATATGAGCTCAGCATGTATGTGCGTGTGTGTACATCTTTACATGGAACACTAGGGAAAGACACTCTTTAATCCATGGAATAGAGGAGTAAAAGACGGTCCTCTCAAAAGAAAAAATCAACATAAATCAACATCGATACGGGGAAGAGGCTTGTAAAATTTTGGTTGACGAGACATGGGAAGTGACCAGGTCCTGTGAAGCTGACCAAGGTTGAGCTAGATAGCCTGGGAACCATGACTGGAATGTAAAGAAACATGAACTACTTCAGTTGTAATGTAACTGGACCATCTGTGATGTTGAATCACAAAAAGAAAGATCTACATGGCATTTAGAGAAAAAGGACACAAAGAATTAATCGGTCATTGTTTACGACCCAGCACTAGCCATACTATTCTCAACTTGGTATTCACTATTATAATGTATGATTTCATTTGCTTCACTACATAGGTATGTATCCATATGATATGAATGTTGTTTTGCAATGCCTGCTTTTAAGCTTAATATAAACATATCATAGGGGAGCCTGGGTGGCTCAGTCGGTTAGGCATCAGACTCTCACAGTTCGTGGGATCGAGCCCCGTGCTGACAGCTTGGGATTTTTCTCTCTCCCTGTCTCGTGGCCCTCCCCTGCTCATGCTCTTTCTGTATCTCAAAAATAAATAAATAAACTTTAAATATATATGTGTGTGTGTGTGTGTGTGTGTGCGTGTGTGTGTGTCTGTGTGTGTCATAATGTACATATCCTTCTGCAACTTATGATGATGATGATGTTTATTAGGTTTGTGATATTATTAATTTTCACTATTGTATTCCATTGTATAAACATACAGTAGTTCCCCCTTATCCACAGTTTTGCTTTCTGCAGTTTCAGTTACCCATGGCCAACTGCGGTCCAGAAGCAGGGAATCCTTTTTTTGATGTATCATCAGAAGTCTAACACTACATCGCAATGCCTATATCATTCACCTCACTTCATCTCATCACATAGGCATTTTATCATCCCGCATTATCACAAGAGGAAGGATGAATACAGTCCAATAATATATTTTGAGAGAAAGAGAGAGAGAGACCACATTCACATAGCTTTTATCACAGTGTTACAATTGTTCTGTTTCATTATTATTGTTGTTTATCTCTTACTATGCCTAATTTATACATTAAACTGTGTCATAGGTATGCATGTACAGGAAAAGACATAGTACATATAAGGTTCAGTACTATGCATGGATTCAGGCATCCACTGGGGGTCTTGGTATGTATCCCCCATGGATAAGGGGAAACTACTGTACCACAATTGCTTTCTCCACTTTCCTTGATGAGTGTTTTGTGGGATATTAAAAGAGTTACACCAGCTTTTTGGGGGTTAGTATTTTCCAGGTATATTTTTCACTTCCTTTTACTTAAAGTATGTGTGTCCTAATTTTAGGTATGTATCTTATAAGTGCAATATTAGCTACATTTAGCTTTCTTATTGCACTTAAGAGCTGTGTGTTTTAATTGGTGTGTTTAGCTTGTTTATATTTACTAAGATGACCAAGACTATCACTATCATCTTATTATTTCTCTTGGTTTTTATTTGCTTTTCCCCCCTCCTTTCCTACATCTCATTCAGTTGTTTAATCATTTAATTCCCTTTTGTTCCCTCTACTGATTTGAAAATTAGGGTTTCTATTTCTATTTTTTTTTTGGTGATTAACCTTAAAATATTAAGGTATTTTATGATACTTACTATAAAGGGTAAAGTTCATCAGCATGTCTAGTCTCCTCTTTCATAATGCAATGACTGAACAGAAGTTTTTTTTTAAGTTTACTTATTTATTTTGAGAGGGAGATAGAGTGCAGGAGGAACAGAGAGAAGGAAAGAGAGAGAATCCCAAGCAGGCTCCACACTCAGCACAGAGCCAGACACAGGCTGCATCCCACAACCCTGGGATCTTGGCCTGAGCCGAAATCAGAAGTCGGATGTTCAACCGACTGAGCCACCCAGGCACCCCAGAAATTGATATTTAAAAACAGTATGAAATTCTTAGGGCTACATATAACCAATGATGTGGAAGCCCTGCACATGAACATTGCTGAAAGAAATTACAGAAAGCCAAAATAAATAGAGGCTTCCTGTTCGTGATTTCGAGAACTCGATATTGTTAAGATGTCAATTCCCCAAAATTGATTTATAAATTCAAAACAATTCCGATCAAAATCCCAGTAGACTCTTTTTTTATTTTTGGAATTGAGAATGTTCTAAAGTTCATGTTGTTGGAGAGGAAGAATTCTTCCTCTACCCTCAATGTTTTTCAGCTGGACTAAGAATTCAATTGACAGGGGCGCCTGGGTGGCTTGGTCAGGTGAGTGTCTGACTGTTGATTTTGGCTCAAGTCATGATCTCATGATCTCTTGTGGGACCGAATCCCGTGTCAGGCTCTGCACTGACAGTACGGAGTCTGCTCAGGATTCTCTCTCTCTTTCCCTCTTTCTCTGCCTCTCTCCCAGCCGTGCTCTCTCTCTCTCAAAATAAATAAATAAACTTTAAAAAATGAATTAAATTGATGAGACAGATTAACAGGAGGAAAAAAATCAAAGTTTTATTACATATGCACAGAGGTCTAATAATGAAAATGGAACCCAAAGAAATGACTAAGACGGGCAGCTTGTGTACATGTTAGATAAAGAGATGATAGATTTGTGAGGAATTTACAGGATAATGAAAACAGGTGTTTGGGAGTTTTAATTATTAAGGAATTCTAAGCAGAATTTGGGCTGAGTAGTAGATTAGTAAAAAGTAACAACGCTTATTTCTATAACTTTCTCAACTTTAAAGTCCCAATCTCGGGGTGCCTGGGTGGCTCAGTCAGTTCAGCGTCCGACTTCGGCTTGGGTCATGATCTCGCGGTTTGTGAGTTCGAGCCCCGTGTGGGGCTCTGTGTTGACAGCTCGGAGCCTGGAACCTGCTTCAGATTCGGTGTCTCCCTCTCTCTCTGCCCCTCCCCTGCTCACTCTCTGTCTCCCAAAAATAAATAAATGTGAAAAAAAATTTTAAAAAAAGGTCCCTATCTCTGGTGATAAGGATGTCTTTTTCCTCTTAGTACAAGGAGGGTATTTTTCATATGGGTGATCTGTTTCCTGTTGTCAGGGAGACAGAGAAGGGTCTGAGCAGACTGCTACTAGCTCATTCCCAAGTAGCTTTAATTCAAAGAAATCTGTATGGCATTGCAGTGCATTTGGGCCCCTACGATGTGGAAACGCCAAAGACTTAGGATGGCCAAAATAATTCTGAAAACAATGAAGTTGGGGGGCTAACATCTGATTCCAAGGCTTATTATAAAATTATGGTAATCAAGACAGTATGTTGTTGGCACAAAGGTAGATACAGAGATGGATGGAACAGAACAGAGAGTCCAGACATAAACCAACACATATACAGACAACTAATTTTTGACAAATGCAAAGTCAAAGCAGTGGATAAAGAAAAGATTTTTGATAAATGATGCTGAATATCCATAGGTAAAAATAAAAATGACCTCTGATCATGGAGGTTCATATTTTGCACCATATACAAAAATAACTCAAAGTGGACCTTGTATCTAAATGTACAAACCTAAAACTCCTGATGGAAAATATAGGAGACAATCTCTGTGACCTTGGATTAGGCAAAGATTTCCCAGATTTGACAGCAAAAGCACAGTCCATAACTGAAGAAAATGAAAAATTGGATTTCATCTAAATTTAAAACTTTGGCTCTTCAAAAGACAATGGGCAGAGAATGAAAAACAAGCCACCACTTTCACTTTCATGATACGCCTCAGATCACATTCTGCTCCCTCTACCTGGAAAGCCCCTTCCCCTCTGTACCCTTAATATACTGTCATTCATTCATTCAACTAGCTTGATTTAGCCCTAATATCAAAGTCTATCACTTTTCTTGATCCTCCCCCCAAGAACACAGTTAATTACTATTTCCTCTGTGTGACTCAGTGGATATGTTGCTTATATTCTTTTTTTGAATTTTTTAAAAGAGAGAGACAGAGACAGAGACAGAGGGTCTCCGGGGTTAGGGGTAGGGGTGGGGGTAGGGGTAGGGTCAGGGTTAAAACCTCTGAAGTTAGGGGCAGGAGCAGACAGAGAGGGAGACCGAGAATCTGAAGCAGGCTCCAGGCTCTGAGCTGTCAGCACAGAGCCCGAGGCGGGGCTCGAACTCGAGAACCGTGAGATCATGACCTGAGCCAAAGTCAGACGCTTAACCGACTCAACCACCCAGGCGCCCATAATTGCTTATATTCCTGCATTTAATCATTGCATTGCAATTTATTCATTTGCAGATATGTGAGCTCTTTGAGGGAAGACCTTCATCTTTACATCCTCAGTGACTAACACAGAACCTGGCACCTAGTAGGTGTTCAGTAATACGGGATGGCTGACTACCGGCTAAGTACTATACGCTGACTCTCATCCTCCATTTCCTCTGGTGCCTAGAACTGAATTTGCTCAGGGGGCAGGGCTAACTCCACAACCTGGCTCACCTACCCTGTTCCATGCAGATGCAGTTCATCCCACTCACCCCCAACTGGATCCTGAAATATATGAAAGATTTACAAGTACTGTGAACCTTTTAGTTGTCATTGAGGGGAGTGTAAGCTACTTCAACAGTTGCGAGGTTGCTTTTTGTAAACAAGTTGTTCACTTCCACAGCCTAAATATGATAGTAACGCTGTTCCTTACCACACCTTTCCTCACTATTCACAGGCTGAATTCTGATTTAGTCGAGCTGAAATTAGTGAGATTTTGCTTTACATGAAGAAAATAGGGATAATCGTAATAATTTTGGAATTAAACAAACGCTTCCTTCTAGCATATGTCCCTAGTATCACTTTATAATTGTTTTCATTTGCAAGTAGGCATTTAGGTTTGAATGCCTCCATTTATTTTTAATCAGACTTTTTCATTTTGCTTGATCGTTAATTAAATGGTAGGTGGGCTAGTGCTGTCACAAAGGTTGTGATGGAAATAGAGGTGATGTCATAAATCCAGTCTTGTAGCGCAAATTTGAAGGCAGAAAAAAATGAAGATGTAGATAATAAAGGAAAACTTGCTTCCATTCAAATACATGTGATCATTAGGGAAAGAACCATATGAAATTTTTAAAAAGCAAAGTTTAAATATCCTGATGACTATTTCCTCAGAATTTAATGGGAGGAAACTTTTTCGTGCCAGCTGTGCTCATTTATATTGGATTCATGTATATGATCAATCCCAACAAGGTAGTTACACAGCAATGACTAATGTGATAATGAGATTCTGAAACAGGGGCAATTGAATATGCATCACTTGCTTTTCATATGTAAATCCCATCACTAACAGAGCATTACTGTTCCCTTGTATTTCCATATAACACTGTAGTTAATAGGAGTATCATGATAGAATGAGGGGAGCAAAGGTCCTTATGTTGCATTTGCAAATTTACAGGAAGCAGCAAACTCTAGGTTTAAATTATAGCAGATCTTTCCTACCTGGGTGCCTAACAAATAGCTTAGGATGAGAATGCGATTAACAGATCGCTATCTCATCTACAATTCAGTCATAATCCTCTGGTGGGTATTGACTTCTCTCCTTTTCTCCAGGAGCAAAATGTGCAAAGTAATTTTTTTTAACTCTGGATTCAAATAGAATGTAAATATCTGTATTCATTCAGATCCAGTGATGGCATCTAGATAATTTGCCTAGAATGACATCAATAAGCAGGTCAATTTATCCCCTGAAGGAAAATGTAGATTTGCTAAGTGTTCTGCATTTCTTTTACTCAAGTAACAAGGAGCGGGAGGGGGGAAGGAATGGAACAGAGGCACCCCAATTAGAATATCTGCCTGGTGGCCTAGCGTCAAAATCTCTTTTTTTAAATTTATTTATCAGAATCAGCCAGAAATATCCCCTGAAGTGTCTCCTGGATATATAATCGTCTAGGAAAGCAGAGTGAAAGGAAAAGTTAACTAGGTACCATTCTTACTCCTAAGTAGCATATGTCATCTGCATAAGGAGACAAGATTTAATGAAAGAGCCTAAGGCATTCACAAACATGTTTCTTCTTCTTAGTAATGGCACCACCATTTGCTCAAGTCAAAAACATTGGAGATGTTCTTGATTACTCTCTCCCACCCTACATCCAACCCACCAATGAATCCCATTGGCTCTACCTTCCACCACTTCTCCATCCGTTATTCTGGTTCAGGCCACTATCCTCCATAGAGGAGGAAAAATTTCTCCTCCATCGTCTTAAAGTCTCCAGCTGGGATTAGGAATTAAACTGACATCAGACAGATCAACAGGAGAAAAGCATACAAGGTTTCATTTTTTTTTCACATGTACATGGAAGTCCTCATGAGGAAAATGAACACCCAATGAGGCAGTTTGAGTTGAGCATTTAAATATATTGAGTTGGACAAAGAGTAGGAAATTATGAAAATGTGACAAGGCAAAGGGGCTTGGATTAGGGTATTTAACTGGGTGGAGAACTAAGTAGGAAGTTACAGGTTAGTTCAACAAGGTTTGTTTCATTAGAAGACAAACTGTAACCAAGTAAATGTAAGGTTCCAATTGGCTTTATTACCGACTTGTATGGAACCACAAAAGACCCCCAGTAGAAAAAGTAATCTTCAGGGGCGCCTGGGTGACTCAGTCAGTTGAGCGTCTGACTTGGACTCAGGTCATGATCTCACGGTTCATGGGTTTGAGCCCCGTGTCAGGCTCTGTGCTGACAGCTCAGAGCCTGGAGCCTGCTTCAGATCTGTGTCTCCTCTCTCTGCCCTCCCCTGCCTGCTCATGCTCTGTCTGTCTGTCTCTCTCTCAAAAATAAATAAACCTTAAAACAACTTTAAAAAACAGAAAAGGGGGGCGCCTGGGTGGCGCAGTCGGTTAAGCGCCCGACTTCAGCCAGGTCACGATCTCGCGGTCCGTGAGTTAGAGCCCCGCCGTCGGGCTCTGGGCTGATGGCTTGGAGCCTGGAGCCTGTTTCCGATTCTGTGTCTCCCTCTCTCTCTGCCCCTCCCCCGTTCATGCTCTGTCTCTCTCTGTCCCAAAAATAAATTAAAAAAACGTTAAAAAAAAAAAAAGGAAAAAAAAAACAGAAAAGGAAAAAGCAATCTTCAGAAAGAAGAACAAAGCTAGAGTTATCACAATCCCAGATTGCAAGATATACTACACAACTATAGTAATTAAAATACTGTGGTCCTGGCATGAAAATAGACACACAGATCAACAGAACAGGATAGAGCCCAGAAATAAACCCACACCTATATGGTCAATTAATCTATGACAAAGGAGGCGAGAAAAAACAATGAGGAAAAGACAGTCTCTTCAATAAATGATGTTGGGAAAACCAGACAACTGCATGCAAAAGAATGAAAGTGGACCACTTTCTTACAACATCTAAAAAAATAAACTCAAAATCGATTAAAAACCTAAATGGGAGACCTGAACCCATAAAACACCTGGGAACTCAGGTGATTCATTCCACAACCCAAAAATATTCATATAAAAACGATTACAATACTTAAGAGAATATAAAATAATAAAGAAAATACAAAATATAAAGAAAAACAAACAAATTAACCTGCACTTACCTTTGAAAACCTTTGTGGCTTGTGTGAGGGAGACAAGAGAGAGGAGGGTGATTGTGTAGGACGACTTTCACTATCACTAACGGAATCACTGCTATCAATCGGCTTAATGGAATCTTTTTCTGCATGGGGGTCATTATATACACTTGCATGGATGTTGACTTCAGTACAGTATTAATAAACTCTTGTCATAGACTGTATTGAATGTAACTGGCAATAAGGCAGCAGAGGAAAGGGTCTATATCTGCAGGCAGCCTGACCTAGAATGAAGCGCAGCATGCCTAAGCTTCCCCTTGTATGGAAAAGCAGAGGACTGTCCATAGGTGCTTTGAAGTGACAAAAATACACTGGTGCCGGTTGTGGGCACCTTCCAACATTCTGAAAAATCACTGATTTCTGCCAAACACTTCAGCCTGAGACCGAGCATGTGAGCATGGGAGATGATCACCCATCTGCAGCCAAAGAGAGAGAGAGAGAGAGAGAGAGAGAGAGAGAGATGGAGAAAGAGAGAGAGAGAGAAGAACCATTGGCTCGGTTGTGATCACGTGACATTCGGCATCACGTACTACTCGTATTGCAAGACATCGCTTGTTTATCAGGTTAAAATTGATTAGAAATGTTTGCTCATATTGTGGAACACTCACAGAACAAGTTACTCACAATCCGAGGTTCTTCTGTACTGCATTTGAGGAGTCGGTGTTTATAACAAGAACTTTCATCAAATCATTTGCAAGGTCAACTTCCTTAGCTTGGTATTTCTCACAAGGTCTTTGGTTCTACAACCAGGAATTGCCCTTCCAAAGGTGTTTTTGGTAACTTAAGCTGCACAGTTGGGGACTTTGATTTCATATTGTGGCTAGCTTTTCATATATCTCTCTCACTCACATACATTATTCATACATCTCTCTCTCTCACTCACATATATATCATTAGTTATTCATTTGTAGACATGAATCTGAAAGGACCAGTTTGGAACCTATGTCAATAGTCCATGTGAAACATATTGAGGACTCTGACCAACATAGTTGCTATAGAATAGAGGGAGAGAATGTTTAAAAAACATTAAGATACAATCCATAGCATTTTTTAATTAGCTAGATTTAAGAGTAATGGGGAAAAGCCAAGAATTGCACTGTTTCTAATTTTTAACAATGGTAGAATCATGTGTCATTCAAAAGACCAAGAGTACTTTGGTGTGCCTGGCTGGCTCAGTCCGCAGAGCATATGATTCTTGATCTAGAGGCTTTAAGTTCGAGCCCCACGATGGGTACAGAGATTACTTAAAAAAATAAAAACTTTGGGAAAAAAAGATCAAGAATATTTCTATTTTAATTTGGATATTTATTGAGAGTTACTATCTATATGTAGGGCACATGGAAGGAAGAAGAATGTTGGGGTGGGGAAAGTTACATTAAATAGGAGATTCCTGGAAGACACTCAAGGGGATACAATTAATGCGTGGTTGATAATGTGGATCTGAAATGCAAGGAAGATGTTGATATTGGAAAGAAAAAAAGATGTGAGAACCATTAGCATGGATTTTATTACTGAAGCTATGGGACAACATATAAAGTGAGGGAAAAAAAACTAAATAAAAATGGTTGGAGAGGCAGGAAAAGAACAGGGAAAAAAGTGATGTCACAAAAGTTGGAAAAGTAGAACACTTTTAAAAAGGAGAAATTGGTTAACAAGGACAAATATTGCCTAGAGGTCATCTAGGACTTGCATTTGGCAGATTAGGACATCCTTGGTAGTTTTATTTATTTATTTTTTTAATGTTTATTTATTTTTGAGACAGAGAGAGGCAGAGCATGAGCAGGGAAGGGGCAGAGAGAGGGAGACACAGAATGTGAAGCAGGCTCCAGGCTCTGAGCTGTCGGCACAGAGCCCGATGCGGGGCTCGAACTCACGAACTGTGAGATCATGACCTGAGCTGAAGTCGGACGCTCAACCGACTGAGCCACCCAGGTGCCCCAATCCTTGGTAGTTTTAGAAGACATAGTTTAGTAGCATAGCGGAGGGCAGAATAAATTATGTAGTCCCCATAATTAATCGATTTCAAAGGAAGCCTAATAGTAGATTTCATTGCTTTATGTTACTGGCTGGTAAGTGTTCCTATGAAAGATGAAGGGCATTTTGATTGGAACCGTTCAAGCAGACTCTCTTTAATGGAATGGATGGTCTTTGAAAATGTATTTATTCAGCTTTGCGCTAACCAGAATCTTGGCCGTAGAATGCATGCAATAAATGTTTGTTAAATTGAAGATAACACTCACTCACTTCCATCTCCCTCTCCCTTTCTCCCTCTCATGTCTCTCTGTTATATGTGTGTGTGTGTGTATACTTTTTATTTTGAATAAAATATATTTTCTATTTTACTATATATACCTTTATTTTAAAATAATTATAGATTCATAGCAGATTGCAAGAGAAGTGCACAGGGGAAGTTCCATGTATCCTTTCCCCAGGCTCCTTCAATGCTAACGTCTTATACCACTATAATACATGATCAAAACCAAAAAAAAAAAATTGACTTTGGCACAATCCATTGAGCTTATTCAAATTTCAACAGTTACACATGCGCTAATTTGTATATGTGGCAGGGTAGCGTTGGTAGGGAAGCTCTGTGAAATATTATCACATGTGCAGTCTTGTGTAACCAGCACCACAACGGAGATATTCAACTGTATCATCACTACAAGACTCCCTCACGTTACCCCTTTATAGCCCCACATGTCCCCCTCCTCCCCATCCCTAACACCTGGCAACCACTGATAAGTTCTCTACCTCTATAATGATGTTATTTCATGAATGTGAAATAAATGCAATTATGCACTGTGTATCTTTTGGGGACTGGCTTTTTTCCATGCAGCATAATTTTGTTCAGGTTCATCCAAACTGTGTGCTTCAATAACCCAATTTACTAAATTGCTGAGCAGTATTCCATGGTAGGTATATACCACATTTTGTTTGACTATTCACCCTTGGAAGGACATTTGGGCTGTTTCAAGTTTTTGGCTCTTATAAATAAAGCTGTTATGAGCATTCACATAAAGGTTTTTTTATGAACAGGTCTTCATTTCTCTGGGATAAATGCCCAGGAGTGTAATTACTAGGTTGTAAGTTGCATGTTTAGTTTTGTTAGAAACTGCCAAACCGTTTTCCCGAATGGCTGTACCATTTTCCCTTCCCACTGGCAATGTATATGAGATCCAATTTCTCTAAATTCTCACCAGCCTTTGGTGTAATCACTGTATTTTTTCATTTGGCCATACGGATAGGTGTATAGTGATATTTCACTTTAGTTCTAATTTATATTCTCTGATGGCTAATGTGAAACATCTTTTCCTGTGCTTATTTTCCACTTGTGTATCTTCTTCAGTGAAACGTCTCTTCCTATATTTTGCCCATATTTCAACTGTTGAGTTTTCAAAGTTCTTTATATATTCTAGATACTAGCTCTTTGTCAAATATGTGGTTTGCAAATACTTTCTTCCACTCTGTAGTTTATCTTTTCGTCCCTGTTAACAGGGTCTTTGGCAGAGCAAACGTTTTCGACTTTAATGGGCCAATTTATTCGTTGTTGTTGTTTTTTTAACTTTATGGATCATGCTTTTGGTTTCAAGTCGAAAAACTCTTTGCCTAGTGCTGGCCCCTGGAGGTTTTCTACCATGCTTTTTTCTAAAAGTTTTCTATTTTTACATTTTACATTTAAATCTGTAAGCCGGGGCGCCTGGGTGGCTCAACTGGTTAAGCATCCGCCTTTGGCTTAGGTTATGATCTCACGGCTCCTGGGTTTGAGCCCCGCGTCGGGCTCTGTGCTGACAGCTCAGAACCTGGAACCTGCTTCAGATTCTGTGTCTCCCTCTCTGTCTGCCCCTCCCCTGCTTGCACTCTCTTTCTCTCTCTCTCTCAAAAATAAATAAACATTTAAAAATAAAAAAAAATCTGTAATCCATTTTGACCTGATTTTTGTATGTGGTGTGAAATGTAAATGAAGCTTTGGCACCATTTGTTAAAAAGGTGATCCTCCCTCCATTGAACTGATTTTGTTCATTTATCAAAAATTAATTGGGTACACTTGCATGGAGCCATTTCTGGGTTTTTATTTTGTCCCATTGATTTATATGTCTATCCTCCTGCCAAAACCATACTATCTTAATCACTGCCGATATTTTGTAAAACTTAACATTGGGGTAAGGGATTCCTCCCACTAATATACATATTTTTACTTTGCTCTTTTATGGTAATTGCTCTGTGGTATGAGTTACAAATTGTGTCTAACATGGGTTATCGATTTGCAAAGAATTAGAATACAATACAGTACATTTTAAACTATAACTGTTTAAGAAATAATTTAATATTGATCCTTGATGAACCAATATAATGGAAAGAGCATTGGACTAGGTAGGAAGCAGGATACTTGGGTTTCATATGTAGTTTTGACACTGATAAGTTATATTACCCTAAGCATGTCTCTCTTAACCTCTTAGTCTAAGTTCCCTTATCTGTAAAATGTGTAGGAAGTAGATTGTCCCTAAGATCCTTTCCAGAAAAATGAAAAGTTCCTGAGTTGACTTAGTCTATATAAATTTTATACACTGCATAACTAACTACAGGAGGTACCATTTACACTGTATTCTGTGTCAGGGGTTGGAAATCTACATCCTGAGGACCAAATACAGATTATAGCCAATTTTATAAATAAAGTTTCATTGGAACACTGCCCTGCTCATTCATTTACATATTGCTTGTGGCTGCTTTATCCCCTTCGGTTCCAGAGTTGACTAGTTGCAATAGGGAGCCTATAGTCAGGAAAGCCAAAAATATTTACTTTACAAAAAATTTTGCCAACTCTTACTTCATATGAATGCTGCTTCCTGAAATTGTGTGACTATGGTTAGCCTAATAATTTAAATGTCTCTCCATGAGGGACAAAGTGCTGATTTGACAAGAATTAAACTCCTCTTTTGTTGCATGAATTGATCACTACAGTTAGAAAATAACCAGGGCAGAGAACATTCCTAATTTTCGCGCCGTCATTATCATATTAATATATGGTAACTAAGCCCTTTCAGATCGTTGCAGAAGTTTAGCCTAGGAGAAACAGGCCTGGATATATTAATTTAGATAATTTCTTTTCATTCAAGTGATTTTCAGTTGAAAAAATATCTGGGCACCAATGAGCATCACGAGATGTAATGTGTGCTGTGAGGTAAAAAATGAGTAAGATAAGGGGCGCCTGGGTGGCTCAGTCGGTTAAGCGTCCGACTTCAGCCAGGTCACGATCTCACGGTCCGTGAGTTCGAGCCCCGCGTCGGGCTCTGGGCTGATGGCTCAGAGCCTGGAGCCTGTTTCCAATTCTGTGTCTCCCTCTCTCTCTGCCCCTCCCCCATTCATGCTCCGTCTCTCTCTGTCCCAAAAATAAATAAACGTTGAAAAAAAAAAATTTAAAAAAAAAAATAAATAAATAAAAAATAAAAAGCAAAAGTGAGGCTCAGTTACCTCTAACTACTGCCTCCCCCGAGGCCCAGCTATTGCTAAAACTTAGAAACTGATAAAGCATGAGTTCTTTTTGACAGCAAGAAGCCCAAAGGTAGAGCAGAGATTGTTAAAACACGAGGTTCCCTTTTGGCTTGGTTTTTCCTTTAAAACTAGTTTATAAATTCTTAACTGTGGCTACCTTATCTTTTCTGCGAGCTAGAACACGCTGCAGATATTAAGGGTGATCATTGAATTAAAACCGCACGTATACAATGCCAGTATCGACCTAGATGTGCATTATATCGCTACTCCTCATCCCTGAGAATGAGCAAGAAGAGAGAAAAAGTCCCCATCCCTGTATGTACACATCGCCTGTCGCCATGACATCTAAGTCACGGTCATTCTCTTCTTATTAATGAGACGAAACCCATAATATCATAGAAAGGCAAGGTTTTGAGGTCTTGCTGTCCAACAACTTCCTTTAAAAGAGGCCAAGAAGGGGGTGCCTGGGTGGTTCAGCCGGTTGAGCGTCCGACTTCAGCTCAGGTCATGAGCTCACAGTTCATGAGTTCGAGTCCCGTGTCGGGCTCTGTGCTGACAGCTCAGAACCTGGCACCTGTTTTGGATTCTGTGTCTCCCTCTCTCTCTGCCCTTCTCCCGCTCATTCTCTCTCTCTTTTTCAAAAATAAATAAGCATTAAAAAAAATAGGCCAAATAAGGGTATTATAAGGAGGGAACTTGTTGGGATGTGTACTGGGAAAACCATAAAACTCTTAAGACAAACACATAAGGAGGGGCGCCTGGGTGGCGCAGTCGGTTAAGCGTCCGACTTCAGCCAGGTCACGATCTCGCGGTCCGTGAGTTCGAGCCCCGCGTTGGGCTCTGGGCTGATGGCTCAGAGCCTGGAGCCTGTTTCCGATTCTGTGTCTCCTTCTCTCTCTGCCCCTCCCCCGTTCATGCTGTGTCTCTCTCTGTCCCAAAAATAAATAAACGTTGAAAAAAAAAATTTAAAAAAAAAATGAGTAAGATAAGAACCTTGTCCTCAAGGAACTCACAACCTCGTTAAGGGGATAGGGGATAAACCAGAGAGAAAGCCAACATAATTAAGACACACTGTGATAAGATATATAAAAGGGCGTAGGTGGGGTTATAGGAAAATAAGGTCTATGTTTTCCTTCATTTCTTCGCTTCAGTGGCTTGCTTATGTGGTGACATTGTAGGGGAGATAAAAGTTTTCCTCGACCTGCTTAGGGTCTCTGGCTGGGTCTGAAAATTAAACTGACAGGGAAAGGTTAAGAGGACAAAAGGAAAGATGAACAGGAAAGCATTCAGGTTTTATTAATTTTTACATGTACACGGGAGTCTTTACAAGAGAATGAAGGCCCAAAGAAGTGACTGGAACAGGAAGCTTTTGTAATACCTCTTAGACAAAGAAACAAATTTGTGAAGAGTTGACAAGACAAAGGGGTTTGGACTAGGGTAGTTCAGGGTGAAGAAGTAACTAGGAAGATAAGGGTTAGTTAACAAGGTTTGTTTATATAGATTTCTCTGGTGCCAACTCTGGGCTGATTAGAATCTGTCTCCAGTAAGAGGAGAATTTATTTCCCGCCTTTAGGCTGAAAGGGAGGAGCTTTTTCTGTGTTTACTGCTTCTTAATTGCCTTAACTTCAAAAATATTTTTTATGTCAAAGAGGCATATTTCAGGGTGACATATTCTGATTTCCTTCAACATTCTGTCATTCCCTGAGTGTTGTCATTTAGCTTGCACTAGAATGGCTTGTTTAAGGTATGCTTTGTATGAGTTAATAGTATTAATAATAGTTGAGTTAACAGTAATAATAATAGTTGTATGAGTATTACTTGCATTAATTAATTAATTGTACTAATTAATTAGTTGTATTAATAATAATTATCCATTCTTGACATTTTTGAATTCCAGAGTTTTTAGTTATACTACAATAGAACATCTAGAATGAATAGATAAAGACAATGTGGTGTAGATGCACACACACACACACACACACACACACATACACACATACAGGAATACTATTCAGCCACAAAAAAGAAAGAAATCCTCCCCTTCAGAACAACATGGATGGACATTGAGGGCATTACGCTAAGTGAAATAAGTCAGAGAAAGACAAATCCTGCATCGTCCCACTTCTACGTGAAATCTAAAAAAACAAAAACAAAAACAAAAACAAACCCATAGACGAACAATGTCAGATTTTGGGTTACCAGAAGTGGGGGTGGGGTGGGAGAATCAGACGGAGGTGGTCAAAAGGTACAGACTTCCAGCTATAAGATAAATGTTGAGGAGAAAGTACTGGCGATGTAACGTACGACATGATGACTATAGTTAACACTGCGATATGGCCTATTTGTAAGTTGTTAAGAGAGTAAATACTAACAGTTTCATCATAAGGAAAAACATTTTTTTTGTAACTTTATGAAGTAATAGATGTTTACTAAACATACGGTGGTAATCATTTCACGACATATGTATGTCAAGTCACAATGCACACCTTAAACTTACATAGTGCTATACATCGATTATATATACAACTGGAAAAATAAAAACGAAAGAAAGAAAAAAAAAGTAGAATGTCTGACCAATACCTATGCATATATATGGTTTTTCTCCTTCCCTCAAATACTTCTGCTGATTTCTAAATTTCTTTTTTGTTGTTGTTGTTTATTTATTTATTTAGTAATCTCTACACCCTACCCGAGGCTCGAACTCACAACCCTGAGATGAAGAGTCATGTGCTTTTCTGACTGGGCCAGCCAGGTGTCCCTGATTTCTCTATTTCAATTAATGACCTCACCATTCTCCTAATCACAGGGGCTCAAACCCTTGGGGTTATATTTAATCCTTTAAAGCAGTATAGGTGAACAGTTAGGATTTTGTAGCCAGGCTGCCTGAGTTTAAATCCCAATTCTCTGACCTTAGTCTGACCTTAGATTTCTATTCTCAGTTTCTTCATCTCCAAACTACCTAACTTGCAGGGTTTCTGTGAGGAATAAACGAGTTAATAATATGCACAAACTACCTAGAATATGCCTGACACATAGTAAGCTCTAAATCCACGTTGTTTAGAAAGATCGCCCCTCCTGCCTTCACTCCCAGTGTTTAGTTGTTGAGTCATGCTTATGCTTTCTCCGCCATGTTTCTCCAACCCAACCTCTCTGCTTCGTTCTCACAGTTAACATGCTCCTACTACTTTTTATCTGGAGAGTTCTCTCCCCCATTCAATTCATCCCACATTCCAAAGTCAGATGAATTAATCTTCCTAAAATGAAGCTCCAGGGGCACCTTGCTGGCTCAGTCAGTAGAGCGTGTGAAACTCTCAATCTTGGGGTTGTGCGTTCGAGCCCCATGTTAGGTGTAGAGATTACTTAAAAATAAATAGGGGCATCTGGGTGGCTCAGTCGGTTAAGCATCAGACTTCGGCTCAGGTCATGATCTCACGGTTCATGGGTTGGAGCCCCGCGTCAGGTTCTGCGCTGACAGCTCAGAGCCTGGAGGCTGTTTCAGATGTTGTGTCTCCCTCTCTCTCTGCGCCTCCCCTCCCCTGCTCGTGTTCTGTCTCTGTCTCTCTCTCAAAAATGAATAAACATTAAACAAATTTTTTAATAAAATAAAATAACGTTCTAATGACGTTCTAATGACTGCCCTTCCAAGCTGTAGACTATGGATCCCTGGGACCCTGTGAGGTGACTGCAAGTGATTCTGGAATCTATGTGCACATAAACCTTTTCTCAATCCACAAAATCTACAAAAATACAAGATGTAATTATGTTCCAGAGGCAGAATTCTGTTAGCCTGTAGTCTGCATCTGGCAACGAGAAATTCTCAATCCCATTTAGATTTCAGTTCTGGTTTTCCTAATGGTAAAACCGCAGGCCTCACTGGATCTTTTTTTATCCTACTCCTATAAGAACAAGGTGTGTACTCAAAATATTTTAGCCAATCCACATATTTTAGCTATCTTTAATTTCAATGGTGAGAACTCATTTCTAATGTTCATTATGCTAACAAGCCACACAATTCACCAATAAAAACCAGCTTCCAACATTTAAAATTGCTAATGAGTGGGGCGCCTGGGTGGCTCGGTTAAGCAGCGGACGTCGGCTCAGGTCACGATCTTGCGGTCCGTGAGTTCGAGCCCCCCGTCGGGCTCTGTGCTGACAGCTCAGAGCCTGGAGCCTGTTTCAGATTCTGTGTCTCCCTCTCTCTGACCCTCCCCTGTTCATGCTCTGTCTCTCCCTGTCTCAAAAATAAATAAAATGTTAAAAAAAATTAAAAAAAATAAAATTGCTAATGAGTAAAGCACTTGGTATTGCTAGGGATAGTGTAGCTATAAATAAAGGAAGCACTTTAATAGATGACTCCTCATTAAAATGATTTGATTCGGGATGCCTGCATGGCTCAGTCAATTGAGCATCCCAACTCTTGATTTCAGCTCAGGTCACAATCTCGAGGTTCGTGGGATTGAGCTCCACATCGGGCTCTGTGCTGGCAACATGGAGCCTGCTTGGGATTCTCTCTCTCTGCCTTCCCTGCCCCGTGCTCGTGCTCTCTTTCTTTCTCTCTCTCTCTCTCTCTCAAAATAAGTATTTAAAAAAAAACGAGGTGGCTCTCTGGAATGTGAGCTCCTAACTAGAATACTAGTTACATCTGGGTTGTAACTTGAACTAATACAGACACGCAAACACGATCACACTGTTAAAGTATGTGGCAGTATTTTAAATCACAAATAACCTAACACTTGGGCTCTGATTCCTGCTTGTAATTATCCTTTGCTTCTTCCTAGGCCATCTGAGATGATTCTTCCATAAAGTCTTCCCATAAACCTCTCTCCAGTGAGCTTCCATGGTACTCACAGCAGCTTTTATGATGTGCACCGTATACTCCTGTAGTCCCTTACCTCACACTGATCCTTAGAGGTAGAACATAATAGTTAAAAGCACGAGCTCCGCAAAAGAAAAAAAAAAAAAAAGCATGCATGCGAGAGAGGCAAAGCAAGAAACAGACCCTTAACTATAGAGAACAAACCTGATGGTTACCAGAGGGGAGAGATGTGGGGGAATGAGTGAAATAGGTAAAGAGGATTAAGAGTACGCTTATCATGGGGTGCCTGGGTGGCTCAGTCGGTTAAGTGTCTGACTTCAGCTCAGGTCATGATCTCATGGTTCATGAGTTCAAGCCCCACATCGGGCTCTGTGCTGATGGCTGAGCCTGGATCCTGCTTCGGATTCTGTGTCTCCCCCTCTCTCTGCCTCTCCCCTGCTAGCTCTCTGTCTCAAAAATAAATAAACATTAAAAAAAAAGAAGAGTACACTTATGATGAGCACTGAGTAATGTATAGAACTGCTGAATCACGATATCATACACTTGCAACTAATATAACACTGTATGTTAACTATACTGGAATTAAAATTTTTAAAAACTTAATAAAGATTAAAACAAAATGAAAACAAAAGTATGAGCTCTGGAATCATGCTACCAGAATTGGAACCCTACCTCCACCTGTGACACTGGTGAGTCCCACAACTTAATGCCTCTGTGCAGTTTTCTTATTTGTAATTCTGCCATAGAAAACAAGAAAACAAACAGGAGCGAGGAAATTCATACATAAGTTAAGCTCAGACAAGGAGGTAAGTAGCTCGTGAGACATTTTAGACATAAGGTAGGGTATATGTGTACAGAACATAAATCAGAAGGGATAGGAAAACTAAGTAGGCACTAAATATTCATGAGGTGCAGGAGGCACCTAATATTCATGATGCAGTAAATATACATCAAGCCCCCGAGGCACCAAATATTCACAGCACACTAAATATATGAGGCACTCAGTATTCATGAGGACCTGAATCAGCCATTCATGAGTGACATCTATTCTGGGCCTGTGTATCCTCTGGCCAGGAACCAAAAGATAAAAATCTCCAGCTGCTCGTTGGGCTATGGCAAGTTCCAACTGTGGACAGGCTCACCTGCCCCTACAACTGTCCAATAGAGAATGTGTGTCGGATTGGCTTGGGGCTTCTTTCATTCACAAAGCCTCTGTGCTCAAACGTCATCGCTGGTCTGCCCAATTACACCATCAGTGAGGAAGGCTGAACACATAAACATTGCATAACCCAGGCGTGGTTCAGTTCACTGGCAGCTTGTCCTAAGTGTGTTAACATATTCTATTTCTATCCCCCTTTTTTTTTGTAAATTGATTTATTTATTTTGAGAGAGAGAGTGCGAGCACAGGAGGGGCAGAGAGAGAGAGAGGGAGAGAGAGAACCCTAAACAGGCTCCACGCTGCCAGCACAGGGCCCCATGCGGGGCTCGAACTCACAAACCGTGAGACTGTGACCTGAGCTGAAACCAAGAGTCGGACGGACGCTTAACTGACTGAGCCACCCAGGTGCCCCTGCCCTAACTTCTAACTGTAATGTTAAATTGATTTAATAAAACATGCGATTTGAGTGCTCTGAGACTTATCTGACTTTTTTAGGAGCCCAAACACTCATTATTCCCTCACAATTTAAATGGTTTTTTTTAACAGCCTTATTGAGATACAATTCAAATACCACACAATTCAGCCATTTGGTGTGTACAATTCAATATTTATTGCTATGTTCAATATTTATTGGTACATAAAAATTGTGGTGGGGTGCCTGGGTCTCTCAGCTGGCTGAGCGTCTGACTTCGGCTCATGTCATGATCTCGCAGTCCAAGGGTTCGAGCCCCGCATTGGTCTCTGTGCAAACAGCTCAGAACCTGGAGCCTCTTTCTGATTCTGTGTCTCCCTCTCTCTCTCTGCCCCTCCACTGCACACACTCTGTCTCTCTGTCTCTCTCTCTTAAAAAGAAACATTTTTTTAAATGAGATAAAATTTGCCACTTTAACCATTTTAATTGCACAATTCAGTGGTATTACATTCACGTGTTGTGCAGTCATCATCACCGTTTCCAAAAATTATTTTTTTAAGTTTTATTGAAATTCCATTTAGTTAACATACAGGGTATTATTAGTTTTCACGTGTACAACACTTCCATCCAACACTCGGTGCTCATCACAAATGCTCTCCTTGATCCCCATCACCTATTAAACCCATTCACCACCCACCTCCCCTCTGGTAACCATCAGTTTATTCTCTGTAGTTAAGAGTATGTTTTTGGTGCCTATTTTTTTTTTCATTTTTTATGTTTATTTATTTTTGAGACAGAGAGAGACAGAGCATGAGCGGAGGAGGGGAGAGAGAGAGAGGGAGACACAGAATCCGAAGCAGGCTCCAGGCTCCGAGCTGTCAGCACAGAGCCCAACACGGGGCTCGAACTCACAAGCTGTGAGATCGTGACCTGAGCTAAAGTCGGACACCCAACCGTCTGAGCCACCCAGGTGCCCCGGTGCCTTTTTTTTTTTTTTTAATTAGCCCCAGAAGAAACTCTATAACCTAATCTAGATATTTCATATAAGTGGAACCACTTTTGCCTTTTTGTGTCTGACTTCTCTCACTTGGCATAATGTGTTCATGATTTATCAGTCGTAGCATGAGTCAGAACGTTTTTTTTTCCTTTATGGATGACTGATATTCCACATTTTGTTTACTCATTCCTTTGTTGATGGGCACTCGGGTTCTATGTAAAGGAAAAACCTCCGTCTTCCATCTCCTGTTGTTTCTCTCCCGTGTGTCTCCTTTACTACTGACACAGAATACTTCCCTTTGGACACTTCCGGTCACCCATCGTATGTGGGTTTTTTCACCCACGCCAGCTGGGTTTCCTAAGCCAGTTGGGTGTCCTACAATTAAACTCAATGCTGACACTATCTACCTGGAGATAGCATCAGATCCCAAAGGTTAAGGGCTCCGTCTCACAAGACTGCTCCCACCCCTACTTCAGATGCCAGTCACAAGTAGTAGGCTCCCAGGTTAACCACAACTTCTGTCCAGATTTGGCTACAGATGACAGGTTCTCAGAACTCCCTCCACGGGTTTGAGTAATTTGCTACGGCAGCTCACAGAACTCAGAGAAACACTCGTGTTTGCCCGTTTTTTAGAGGGCGTGATAAAGAATACAGATGAACAGCCAGATGGAAGGGATGTGTAGGGCAGGGGAAAAGGGGCATGGAGCGTCCATGCCCTCTCCTGGCGTTGCACTCGACCAACCACCACCTCCCTGAATTCAGCAGCCTCGAATGAATGAAGCTCTCTAGATCCTGTCAGTTCGTAGGCACGACTGATTACATCAATGGCCAATAACAATTGATTCAACCTCCAGTCCCTCTGCCCCTCCCACAGGTCAGGGAGGGTTGGGACTGATAGTTCTTGCATTTGATTCTCCTAGCAACCAGACCCTAACGTTAGGCTGCGGTCCAAAAGTCACAGCATTAACATCACAAAAGATACCCTTGTTATTCTCATCACTTAGGAAATTCTAAGGATTTTAGGAGCTCTGTGCCTCTAGAAACCGGGAGGGAGACCAAATCTGTTTCTTCTTATAAATTGCAACATCATAGGTTGTTTCCACCTTTTTGTCTATTGTAAACAATGCCGCATGCCAATATCTGAGGTCCCTGCTTTCAATTCCTTTGGGTATATACCTCTAAATGGAATTGCTAGGTTATATGGCAATCCTGTGTTTTGTTTATCAAGGAATCACAAAACTGTTTTCCACAGCACTTGTACCTTTATGCATTCCTACCAGCAACATACTCGGTTCCGATCTCTCCACATTCCAGCCAACATTGTTCCTTTTCAGTTTTGTGGGGTTTTTTAATGTTTATTTATTTTTGAGAGAGAGAGAGAGAGAGAGAGCGCACTGGGAGGGGAGGGGCAGACAGAGAGAGTGAGACACAGACTCTGAAGCAGGTTCCAGGCTCTGAGCTGTCAGCAGAGCCCAATGAGGGGCTTGAACTCACAGACCGGGGGATCATGACCTGAGCTGAAGTCGGACGTTCAACCAACTGAGCCACCCAGGTGCCCATATTTTCAGTTTTTAAAGAAATCACAGCCACCCTAGATGTTGTAGCATGGCATCTCACTATGGTATTGATTTGCATTCCCTGAATGTTCCCTTTTAGTTTTGCCTAAACACACTCCCTACGGCAAATTGGAAAAACTCTTTCTGTGAAGGACAGAGTAAATAAATATTTCAGACTTTGTGGGCCACATAGTCTCTTTCTTTTTTTTTTTAATTTTTTTTCAACATTTATTTATTTTTGGGACAGAGAGAGACAGAGCATGAATGGGGGAGGGGCAGAGAGTGAGGGAGACACAGAATTGGAAACAGGCTCCAGGCTCCGAGCCATCAGCCCAGAGCCTGACGCGGGGCTTGAACTCACGGACTGCGAGATCGTGACCTGGCTGAAGTCGGACGCTTAACCGACTGCGCCACCCAGGTGCCCCCACATAGTCTCTTTCAGAACGACTCAACTCTGCTATTGTAGCATGAAAGTAGCCACAGACAAATGAGCAAGCCTATGTTGTAACAGAACTTTATTTACAGAAACCGGTAGTGGGCCAAATTTTTAACCCATGGTCCATAGTTTCTAGACCCTTTTATTTAGAGCCATTGATTGAATCATTGTGACGAAATATGGTCCACATGCAAAAATTTAAATCTGAGGGGGATCACACCTTTCTGTTTATTTAAAAAGACTCAAACTGGGGCGCCTGGGTGGCTCTGTTAGGAACCAAGCTCCTAGGCCCTATGGAATGAGAGTTGGCGCAAAGAACCACACGGCACTCCGACTTCGGCAGAGAGTCTTTACTGGTGCACCAGGGCTCCCCAGTGTTAGAAAGCGGGAGAGCCCCGATATACGGGGTTACAGGTCTTTTATACCATTTTGAGTTACATTTGCATACAGGCTGGTGGTAGGCTCTCTGCTCGGTGGTGGTTAGGGTTGGGGGTAATTTCGTCCTGGGAAAGCTTGGGAAATGGAGTTTCTCTCGGCTGATGCAACTTGGAGCCCGGGTGCGAAGCGGCTGGGGACTTCCGGTTAGGGTTGGGAGCGTAAGCAGGTTTACAGAAGCGAGATGAAAGCGGTCATCGTTATTTATGTGACAACCTGTTCCTGTCTTGCGTAGGGAAAGGTGGGGGTACAGCTCTCCCAGGGTACGGATGTCTAACTGCAGATATCCTGTTTGTCAACTGGTGGAAGTGCAAGCCCTGCAAGTGAGGCGTTACGGAACTGAAGATAGGGTGGGGGTGTGTTATTAAGCTAAGCAGGGGTCTTTCAGCTCAGTCGGTTAAGTGGCCGAATTCAGCTCAGGTCATGATCTCGAGGTCCGTGAGTTCGAGCCCCGCGTCAGTCTCTGTGCTGACAGCTCAGAGCCTGGAGCCTGTTTCGGATTCTGTGTCTCCCTCTCTCTGACCCTCCCCTGTTCATGCTCTGTCTCTCTCTGTCTCAAAAATACATGAACTTTAAAAAAATTTTTTTTAAATAAAAATAAAAAAATAAAAAGACTCAAACTATTTACTGAGCACCTACTATATTCCCCCCACATGATGGTGTTACAGAACCAGGCTGGAACGCTGGCAGAAAACCCAAGCGGCACTCGGAGATCTTGGTGGATTGGAGATTTATTTAACACTGGTGGGCTCAGAGGAGACCATGTCTCCAAAGATCTGAGCCCCGAATGCAAGTGGGGAGGGTAATTTATAGTCGTCAGCTTCCATATCTGTGGGGGTTTTCGCCCGTGCAGCAAATCAAGGAAGAAGAACCTGGAAGAGGGGGTCTCTAAGCTAGAGACCAGAGTTTGTTTTAGCCCCACCGGCCATCTTTGTCGTACTTTATTCACTTCTCCAACAATAGGCGATGGGTATACAATAGTGAACAAGATGCAGTTTCTCAAGGAGCACTTTGGGAAATCTGAGACACTTTGAAATGGCATTTTTTTTAAATTAATGTTGATTTATTTTTAAGAGAGAGAGAGACAGAGACAGAGCACGAGTGGGGGAGGGACAGAGAGACAGGGAGACACAGAATCCCAAGCAGGCTCCAGGCTCTCAGCTGTCAGCACAGAGCCTGACACGGGGCTGGAACCCACGAACCATGAGATCATGACCTGAGCCAAAGTTGGACGCTTAACTGAGCCAACCAGGCGCCCCTGGAATGGCATTTTATTATTTTTCTCATGCAATCGAATAGTTAGTTTTCCTATGGAGATATTACAGTTCTATTACAACAGTGAACCAAACAAAATACCCCACAATTAGAGGCCTAAATTCTCCTGGGGAAAGTCTTTGGCTCAATCTGTTTGCTCATTTGTTTGCTTTAAAAAAAAAAAAAACAAAAAACGAAAAAACAAAACACACTAGGGTCACCTGGGTGGCTCAGTCGGTTGACCGTTCAACTTTGGCTCAGGTTATGATCTCATGGTTCGTGAGTTTGAGCCTTGCATCAGGCTCTTTGCTGTCAGTGCAGAGCCCCCTTTGGATCCTCTGTCCCCCTAGTGCTGTCTCTCAAAAATAAATAAACTTAAAAAAAAAACCCGACACTAATTGGGGCACCTGGATGGCTCAGTTGGTTAAGTGTCCAACTTTTATTTTTTTTTAATGTTTATCTTTATTTTTGAGACAAAGAGCATGAGCGGGGGAGGGGCAGAGAGAGACGGAGACACAGAATCAGAAGCCGGCTCCAGGCTCTGAGCTGTCAGCACAGAGCCTGACGCAGAGCTTGAACCCATGAGTGTGAGATCATGACCTGAGCTGAAGTCGGACGCTCAACCGACTGAACCACCCAGGCGCCCCAAGCATCCAACTCTTGATTTCAGCTCAGGTCATGATCTCTCGGGTTTGTGGGTTCAAGCACCACATTGGGCTCCTCGTGCTGACAGTGCGGAGCCTGCTTGGGATTCTCTCTCTCCCTCTCTCTCTCTCTCTGCCCCTCCCTCCGCCCCCTCTCTCAGAGTAAATAAATAAATAAATAAATAAAATTTAAAAACACACTATTTAAGGGAGCGAGAGATGTTCTAAGCCCATCCAATTTCCATGACTACTTTTACATTTAAATTTTAAGTTCAATGTGTTAAAAATCATAAGTATGTTTTAGGAAGTGTAGTTGATAATCTTTGAGGGTTTTCCGTGTTTAATCTTCTCTGTTGTACCTTTCACACTCAGTGGTATCACCGAGGTCAATAAGAACTGACTGTACAAAAGAGAATTGAAAGGGTGAAAAGGACAAAGATCAAGTCAAATACGAGTCGAAATAGTCCTGTTTTAAATCTTATAATTAATTTAACATGGACAGTCCACAAAGAGCTGCTGGCAGCAATAGAACCTTCCTGGATTAAATCAAGAGAGTCTGGGGATTAGAGATGACATTTAATAGAATTATTGTGAGCATATCTTCTCAAGATGAATGAAATTCATGTTTTATCTGAGTTTCTGAACACATACTGAACAATTACAAGACTGCTTAAATAAATAAATCATCAGAAGCTTCTAGCCAGGTTAATCCCCTTTAATTAGACAAGAGCTTAATAGAAAAGATTAGTCTTTACAGAGCTATCAGTATTTGAAAACTAAATTCAATTTGACAAAGGAAAGAGATTAACTTCAAGGCAGAGCATAGGGCAAGGGTCTAGCAATCAGGAGGTCTATTTGTACATCTTATCCCTTGCATAAGCCTGTGAAAAGTACTCTAAATCCTCCGTTCCAGATTGATGGATGGATATAGAGACGGATGGATAGGTGGGGGAATATGCAATAAAGCAAGTAAAATAAAATGTTAATTATAGAATATAGGTGGTGGGAATATGGGTGTTCACTGTAAAATTCATCTACCTCTCTTGGATCTGGGAACATTTTCATAACAAAATATTGGATACAAGAAAACCCCTCAGTTCTGTATAATGAGTGACAACAGCATCACAGTCCCCATTTGAGCATAAAATAGAGTTGTGTGTATGTGTGTGTGTGTGTGTGTGTGTGTGTGTGTATTTCACCTGACCTGCTAACCAACTTGCAGTGCCTGCAGTAGTACGTTTTCCGCATCTTCTAGAATTTTAACTCTAGTTTAGCATGTCAGACTGGAAAAACTAGAGGAGATGGTACTCCCTCATCATCTTCATTTATCCTCACTTACCTGGAGTTAGGAGAGCAGCCACAGAACAATCAGAAGAGAGAGCGCTGGAAGCTCTATGTCACCAACCTTTATAAAAATTCGGAGTTGTCAGTCCATCAAAGCAGAGCAATGGCGAGAGTTCACCATCACTATGTGGATGAGAGATGGGCCGTATTTCTTAGAAGGGAGTGGATAATGGAGAACGAAAAGGTTGCTTAAACAAACGCTTATACCTTAGAATTTTTTTGAGAGAGCAAATGTGTGCACCCATGCACATGCGTGTGCACACGTGTGCACGCACAAGCAGGGGAAGGGCAAAAATCGGGAGAGAGAATCTTAAGCAGGCTCCATGCCCAGTGCAGAGCCTAATGAGGGGCTTGATCTCCTGATGGTGAGATCATGATCTGAGCCAAGATCGAGTCAGATGCTTAACCAACTAAGCCACTCAGACACCCCTACTCCTTACTATTTCATTGACAAATTATCCAATTCTTTATTGACATCATGAAGAGAAAAAGGGGTCTTCTTTTCTCATGGGCTATTACCAGTTCCTGATCGTCAAAGGGATTAATATTCAGGGCCCTACTTGGAAGCAGGCTGGCCAGAGATGGAGAAAAAAAATTTCAGTGCGGGTTAGGTGGAGGAAGCAAACCATGAAAAGCAGCTAGGTATGAAAGATCTGTGAGGCAGAGACTTTTGACTGTTTCTGTGTGCTGCTATATCCCCAGATCCTCGAACAGAGCCTAACATCTAGTAGGTTCTCAATAAATTCTGAAAGAAGGGATTCTCTCCAAGTGACTGGATTGTAAACCCATTTAGGGCATAGATCATGGCTTATCTCTGATCATATTAAAAAAAAAAAAAACAGGTAGCCTAACCCAAAACTAAATCACCATGGATTCAAATTATAATCCCAATGGGATGCAGCCTTTCTTATCATATATGTGCTATGATCTCTCTCTCTCTCTCTCTCAGCATCTTAGTTGTTCATTTAGTAACTTTAACAGTTTAACACTTTGCACTATATGTGTTGTGTGCATTTTGAAAAATGAGGAGACAAAGGAAACTTCTACTTTCAGATGTTTACGGGGTAATATTTTCTATTTGTAATTTTATTTTTTTATTTTTGTTAATATTTATTTATTTATTTTTGAGAGAGAGAGAAAGAGAGAGACAGAGTACTAGTGGGGAAGGGGCCCGGGGAGAGGGAGACACAGAATCCGAAGCAGGCTCTAGGCTCTGAGCCGTCAGTACAGAGCCCGACATGGGGCTAGAACTCTTGAACCGTGAGATTATGACCTGAGCCGAAGTCAGATGTTCAACCAACTGAGCCACCCAGGCGCCCCTTTCTATTTGTAATTTTAAGGCATTTAGGCAGCTTCATGTATATTCCAATTGACTATTTTCTGCAAAAATTGCCCACCTTTATGTTGCTCTGACTTTTGGATGCCTGGCAGAGCTTTTTTGAATCAGGAAGTATCAGTGATTGCTACTCCTGAAAAAGAAAAGAGAGCTGATAAATTTGCACATTTTTCACGGACTGTTTGAGATAGAGCTTATAATTCATCACTTATTCATTGGATCGTTCAACAGATGTTTCATGAATTGCTATGATGCTTCAGGCACTAACTTAGACCCTAATGGTACGAAAATAATAAGACTTGATTCATCCCCTAAAGGAAGTTCACCGCCTAGTACCAGAGGGATAAGAATATGGATTATCGCAGTGCAGTGTGATAGAAATTCCCCGGAAAGAAGAATGGAGGAATGGTAAACTTGGCCATTTTGCTGGCTCACTTGATTAACAACTATAACTAAAGGAAAATCATTTCAACCAAAACCGGAATCATTTTCATATGGAAACAGGTTTAAAAAGCTATGAAAGAACTACGGTACTTCTTTTTTTAAAAAAAGAAGATACATTTTACATTATTATCTGGTTAGTTTATTGGTGCACCTGGTTTTTAAAGCAAAAATGATAAGTAAGTTGTTATAATGGAAGTACGAGCTGAAATAAAGTGGCATAATTTTTTAAACAACTTTCTTGAGATATAATTCATATACCATAAAGTTCACCTTCTCAGGTGTATAATTCAGTGTTTTTTTAGTGCATTCACAGGATCATGCAACCATCTAATTCCAGAATACTCATTAGTAGCTACTCCCCTTTCTCTTCAAAACCTCCCTCCCAACTCTAAGCAACTACTAATCTGCTTTTTGTCTCTATGGATTTGCCTATTGAGGACGTTTCATATTAACGGGGTCACACACATGGCCTTTTGTATCTGGCTTCTTTCACTTAGGATCGTGTTTTCAAGGTTCATCAGTGTCATAGAATATGTCAGTACTTTATTCTTTTTTGCAGCTAAATAATATTCCATCTTACTAGATATACCACAGTTGTCCATTCATTCGTTATGGACATTTGGATTGTGTCATTTATTGGAAACAATAAGTGGATTGTTCTCATTATTGACAATATATTAACTTACTTGCTCAATCCCAGGATACATATAAAGGAGTTGCAGAATTGCTAACCCATACCCCTGTGAAAATCAAACGTACCAACAAGAGTACAATATTTGTTTCTAATTCTACCTTTATCCTTGTTATAGTAACCTCACTGTGTCGTGGGAAAGCTCCCTCCCAAGGCTAGGTTCAAATGTTGAAACTACTGATGGAAGACTTTTGGTGTGACTAAAACAAATGTATTATTAAAAAAGGTAAGGAAGCCCCAAGGCAAAAAGTGGGGTGGATGGCTCTTTGGGAGAAAATCCAGAACTGAGAGAGAATGAATAGCACTGCACAGGCATTTTATAGAAAGCAAGTCCCACCAGCACAAGATTTAAAAGAGGCTCTTGTACAATGCAAGATTTTAAGAAGTCAGACGATGCATGGTGTTATGGGATGTGGGGGGTGGGGGTAAGGGGCAAGCCTTGTCAAAATGTTGCAGGAGGTTACAGACACAGGTAGGAAATGAAGTTTAGAGGTCGCTGGCTCAAAATCATACATCATTGGGTGTCCAATGTTTTTCCTGTTGTCTTTATAAAGTATACCATCAAAATACTATAATTTCAGCTACTTATGTTAAGTCTTAAGGTGCCCCCTTTCCCATACGAACATACAAACACTTTGAAGTGGTTATGTCATCCATTTGAAATAAAGTTGGGGTCATCTGTTTCTGTTTCTATTCTGTTTTTCTTGCCTTGCCCCATCCTTGTTGATTTTATTTATTTTTAAGTATGTGAAACATTAACATGGTTCCTAACGTCAGAATCAGACAAAAGTGTATATTCAGAGAAGTATCACTCTTTTATATTTCTTCTACACTTTTTCCATATCCCCTACCAATTTCATTAGTTTCTAGTTCCTTTTCATGTTTCTTTTTACACAAATAAGCTGAAACATGTAGATTTAAAAAAAATTTTTTTAATGTTTATTTATTTTTGAGAGAGAGACAAAATGCGAGTGGGTTGGGGAAGAGAGAGACGGAGGCGCAGAATCCGAAGCAGGCTCCAGGCTCTGAGCTGTCAGCACAGAGCCTGACGCGAGGTTTGAACGCACGAGCTGTGAGATCATGACCTGAGCCGAAGTCGGACGCTCAACCGACTGAGCCACCCAGGCACCCTTGAAACATGTAGATTTTCTTATTACACCTTTTGTGCTTGTGTGAAAGGTAGCATACTGTTTTACACTTTGCTTTTTTCACTTAACATTATCTTCTAGAAATCATAAAGGTCTTTCTTACTCTTTTTTGCATCTGCATAGTATTCCACTGTGTGATGTACTTTACTCAAGCACTCTCTTGCATGAGGATTTAGGTTGTCTCCAGTAATTTGAAATCACAATGCTATAATGAACAACCTTGTGTATATGTATTTTATTTATTTTTTTTTTTAATTTTGTTTTTACATTTATTCATTTTTGAGAGACAGAGAGAGACAGAGCACAAGCAGGGGAGGGGCAGAGAGAGAGGGAGACACAGAATCCGAAGCAGGCTGCAGGCTCCGAGCTATTAGCACAGATCCCCACGTGGGCCTCGAACCCACAAGCCACGAGACCATGACCCAAGCCAAAGTCAGACGCTCAACCAACTGAGCCACCCAGGCGCCCCGTTTGTATGTATTTTATATTGTTGTAGGTCTGTTTTCAGGATAAACTCCTGGAGACAGGATTGTTTTGTTGGAAGACAAATGCGTATGTAGTTTTGTCGGAGATTTCCAAACATCCCTCCGAAAGGATTGTACTATTTTGCAGTCCCACCAGCAGTATATGATAGTGACTCTTTCCCTGCAGCCTTACTGATAGAATGTGATGGCATACTTTTGATTTTCACCATCAGATTGGAGATTTTCATCCATCTATACACTTATTTTTTGTTTACAAGAGACCACTGAAATAAAATAAAAATTAAAAATCAAAAAAGTTATACTAGACACATGCTAAGAAAATAGAGCAGGTGTATCAATATTAATGTCATATAAAATAGAATTCAAGGTGAATAAACTTAACGGGACAAAGAGGGAAACATCACGGTTTTATCCACCAAGAAGATAACATAGTCCTGAGCCCTTAGGCATCTAGTAAGAGAGCTTTAAAATAAATAAGGAAAATCTAATAGAAACGTAAGGAGAAATCACTATCATGCTAGGAGACTTTAGCATATGTATCTTAATGATCAAAAAATCAAGTAGACAAAAACAAAGTCTCTTAATTTGGGTTACCCATAAAACAGACGTTGAAGCAAGGGCTTGGGGTAGGCAGTTTATTTAGGAAATGGTCCCAAGAATCACCTCCAAAGAAAGAGTGCAACTGCTGTGGGCCACAGGAGCCCAATCCTGCTAGGAATTCCCTGAGCAGCTGTATAGAACAGGCCTCAGATGGTCTCACCACAGAACAAAGAAGCTAGGACATTTATCCATTGACTTTTGTCCTCCTTTGCTTGAGAGTTGTCCCCTATCCCTGGGACATTAACTCCACATACTTTCAGGTTGCACCTGTATGGTTTAGAAGCCTTCTGCAGCTTCCAAGGAAGCAATAGCAGAGAGATGCTATGACTCACACGTAGTGCAGGAAATTGGCAATGACACATTGAGCTTCTCCAATGCTGAGCTAAAATCAGATGGATTCAGCAATCTGGCATGGTAGACCATACCCATCTGCCACAGTAGGGTTGCTGAAGATTTGAATGGTGCCTTGTACACCAGACTTAAAAAATAAACTTTATCACTTTGCAATGGGGAGCCGTTCAAATGTTAAGCCAGAGAATGGCACAGATTGTATTTTCAGCACATAACTCTTATAAAATACAGGATGGTTTGGAGGAGGGCAAGAATGAGGGCAGGCTGGCCAGTTTATTACAGCTGTTCAGAAAACGGAGATGAATTGAATTTGACCTAGTATAATGAGAATGGAATAAAGAAGAAAGACCTGTGAGACAATTAGGAGCGTAAAAGACAAGATTTGGGAAGGAGAGTTGGGAGAAGAGATGCTGGATGTAATCAGTTCATCTTAGAACATGGCGAGTTTGGGGCACCTGGGTGGCTCAGTCGGTTGAGTGCCGGACTTCAGCTCAGGTCATGATCTGGCAGTTGGTGAGTTCGAGCCCCACGTGGGGCTCTGCGCTGACAGCTGAGAGCCTGAAGCCTGCTTCAGATTCTGTGTCTCCCTCTCTCTCTGACCCTTCCCTACTCATCCTCTGTCTCTACCTCTGTCTCTCTCTCAAAAATGAACATTAAAAAAATTAAAAAAAAAAAGAGTACGTCGAGTTCGTCTTTACAGCATCCTGATGAGGTAGATAGGGAAGATATCATGATGTGACAAATTAAGAAAACTGTGGTCCCTGTATCAGGGTGTGACTTACCCAAAAATATTATTTAGTTTAAGCCTGAGGACTAGAACCCAGGTTTCCAACACACTTCTAGTCTTTTGTTCCCTCATTCAAGTAATTGACACAGGGTATGAATACTACTAAACTATTCTTCTCACTATCCACTTGTAAAGAATATTTTCCCTGTTGCAACACATGACCACTTCATTAAAAACTGGGGTTTTTTTCATCTAAATGTAAAAAAGTTTATATCCTATTATACTCTAAAAGTCGCAAAGGTAAGGTGCCTGAGTGGCTCAGTTGGTTAAGCATCTAACTCTTGGTTTTGGCTCAGGTCATGGTCACAGTTTATGAGTTCGAGCTCCATGTTGGCTTTGCACTGACAGCACAGAACCTGTTTGAGATTCCCTCTCTCCTTCTTTATCTACCTCCCCCCTGACATCTCTCTCTCTCTCTCTCTCTCTCTCAATGAATAAATAAACTTTAAAAAAAATGAGGAGTCTAACAGCAATGTGGAAACGGAGAATATTCATTGGGAGCAGTATACCGAGACCATTTTAACAAATAGGAATGTACCTATCTGCCTATTCTCCTCAGGAAAAAAAAAAAAAGACCACTTATTCCATGGATTGCCATATCACCTGCAAACCTTCTACTCCTGTTTGAAATTGTTTCTAAGCCAGTTTATGAGTCATAGAAGGAAAATTAAAAAGAAAATTTATAGTCATACCTCATATACAACTGATGGGAAATTTTTAATTAGTATGCAGCTAGTACTTACAAAAGCTACAGACATGGGAACTGATTCAAAGAAAATGATTAAAGTGCACAATTAATTCTGAGCGTATTAGCAAACACCTAGTCTGGGTCAATGATAAATTGTGTTATAAGAAGTTGGCATAGAACCCAGCTGAGTAATGTGCTTTAGCAAAACTTCATGGTATGATGGTGGGTAAAAAGGGCAACCGAGCTATAAAAACCCTGCGGGTTGACCTTATGTGAGATGAAAAATTCTGAAAGTGACCATAAAGCAAGTAGACTAGGAATTATACCTCTATTTTGCTGAATTTCCCAAGCTCTGGTGATCAGACCAGAGATCAGAAAACAATGAACGGAGTGTTGTGCTTAACCTCAGATTGTGATCTTAATGTTCTCATTGTGATGAATGTGCCTTACCGCCAAGGGTTCAAAGCATTTTTGAGCTCTACAGGAGTTACCCCTCCGGATCTCCTTTGGCCACCATGAAAATGTTTTGGAACTGCAAAAAAGGAGATTGTTGCAAAACATTGTGAATGTACTAAAAACGTCACTGCATTGTACACTTTAAAATGGTTAATTTTATGTCAAGTTTGCCTGAATTGAAAAAAAAGGGGGTACCAATTCCTGAACATTTATTTTTCAGGCACTTTGCTTGACCTTATCATACGGCACCTCACTCTCTTTTAATAGCCCTGTGAGTCAGACAGTAGGATTTGTGTTTTCAGGAGAAAGAAACTGAGGTTGAGCATTTTGCCCAGGTACTTTATTTTTTTTAATTTTTTTTTAACGTTTATTTATTTTTGAGACAGAGAGAGACTGAGCATGAATGGGGGAGGGTCAGAGAGAGGGAGACACAGAATCTGAAACAGGCTCCAGGCTCTGAGCGGTCAGCACAGAGCCTGATGCGGGACTTGAACTCACGGACCGCGAGATCATGACCTTAACCGACTGAACCACCCAGGTGCCCCACCCAAGGTACTTTAGTAGAAGAGCAGGGATTCGAACCAAGTCCATCGGATTCCAATTCCCAGGTTTGAACATTAATAGAAGTCCATAAAGGGAGTGGTCAGTCACTTAGATGTCAATCCTTGAAGCAATTTAGCTCCATCAGAAAAGAGAAATATGCCTGTTGAAATTTCCTTTCTTCACCCAGTGTCATGGAAAAAGAGGATTACTTGTGAGGACTCCTCTCAAGGAAGATTTGGTTACTGGAACTGGAGAAGAAAGTAGAAACATATTCATAAGGAGCGAAGTAAGAGCCCATTTGTTAGACTAAACTATTACGAAAGGGACTGGTAGAAAGACAGACTTGATGCTGAGTGACTGAGCTGTGAGTACAGGGTTCTTTCTAGTTCCCCTGCCTGACAGCCAGGTGGCTCCCAGAGACTGGGGCAAGGCTGAGTCTGCAGTTCTGGACCAAGTGACAGAAGCTGTAAACTGGAACCTAGAAGCTTACTTCTAGAAACCACTTTTCCTTCGATGGCCAGCTCCTAAATTACTCCTATGATGGAAAATCCATACATGCAGCTTTCGATACTTTAGTTCTTTGTGCTTTGTCCCTGTACCCCCTACCCTGGGTATTTGCAGTGTCTGGTGGAACAGGACTATAATATCAGGTGCTTCTGGTGCGCCTGAGTGGCTCTGTCGGTTAAGCATCCTGACTCTTGATTTCGGCTCGGCCATGATCCCATTGTTCATGGGTTCGAGCCTTGTGTCAGGCTCCATACTGACAGCACAGAGCCTGCTTGGGATTCTCACCTTCTGCCTCTCCCCTGCTCTCTCTCTCTCTCTTAAAATAAATATAAAACTATATATATATATATATATATATATATATACATATATATATCCTGCCATCTGACATAATCTAATCTAAAAATAGTCAATAAAACTGTGAATTCAAGGAAATACTACTTCTTCATCTTTCAATTCGGAATATAATATTTTTCTTTTTTTAATATGTTTTTAAGCTTTTGAAATGTTTATAGATTTTTGAGAGAGACAGAGCATGAAAGGAGGAGGGGCAGAGAGAGAGGGAGACACAGAATCCGAAGCAGGCTCCAGGCTCTCAGCTGTCAGCACAGAGCCCCACACAGGGCTCAAACCCACAGACCATGAGGTCATGACCTGAGCTAAATAAAGTCCGGCACTCAACCGACTGAACCACCCGGTTGCCCCTGAGACGTTTTTAAACTTTTTAAGTAACCTCTACACCTAATGCAGGGCTTGAACTCACAACTCCAAGATCAAGGTTAGCACACTCCACCTACTCTACTGAGCCAGCCAGCCGCCACAATATATTTCTTAAATAAACACACAGACATAAAGAACAGGTTGTATCCTAAAACTCCTTCAAAGCAATGGTAGCGCAGAAAGCACATAAAGCTATGGAGACGGGTCTGGATTCAAAATCAGATTCCATTTACGAGCTGTGTAACTTTGAGCAAGTTACCTATGGTTGTCTGAGCTGGTTTCTTCCTCTTTAAAACGCAGGTGCTGATCTGCCCAATTGTTGCTACTATGTTGAAACGAGATGTGTCGCTATATATACAACAGTGCCTAATATATAAGTGCTCACTAAATGTTAGTTTCTCTTCCCTCCCCTTTTATAACAATAATCTTAGAAAACCTCTGATTTTGCAGCAAGAACTCAGCCAGAAAACAGAGAAAATGGGGTAAGACCTGATAATGCATCTGAGAAAGAGAGAAGCAAGCCCTGACACCAGGTGCCTGGCTATCAGGCACAACTAGATCTTGGTGTTCTCCTGTTGAACATGAATAATCTTATCGAGCATGAACATCAAGAAAAGCCACTCTGTGACTACAATCTATCAAGGCAAAAAAAACAACAACAAAAAAAGACCGCTGTGTAATCATGTTTGAACCTAGACAAAATAAGAGAACCGTCCAAGCCACACAAATGACTAAACATTCCCTTATCCTAGCTGACATCGGTGACTGATGCTTCTGTGCCAATTACAGCTTTACCCTCGGCCTAGTCTTCCCTTCTTCTAAGTAAGATTTATTAAAATTACTAATCATGAGGTTACTCCCACCTCCTGAGAGCATCGAGTATGGATGCTGCATATCCAGAGAAAAGACTGCATCCTTCAACACTTCCCCAACTCACCTAATGTGGACCCAAATCCTGTATACTGTCTTTTCTTTAAAAAAATTTTTTTTTAATGTTTATTTATTTTTGAGAGAGAAATCACAAGCGGAGGAGGGGCAGAGAGAGGAGACCCAGAATCCGAAGCAGGCTCCAGGCTCTGAGCTGTCAGCACAGAGCCCGATGCGGGGCTCGAACTCACAAACTGTGAGATCATGACCAGAGCCGAAGTCCAACGCTTAACTGACTAAGCCACCCGGTGCCCCCAAAGTCCTTTATAAACTCTCTTAATAAGATGTCCCACAGATCCCCATGGTGTGCATTCTCCCTCCCTGGAACAAGCAATAAACCCAACTTACATGATTACAGGTATGCATCCAGTAGCCTTCGTCTGGAGGGCATTGACATAACTCCAAGGTCTGAACAATCCAAAAACACCTCTTTTTCAGTCTGTCAATACTAGTTCCTCTCCCCGCTTCCCTCAGCACATACTTGTAAAATTACTTATTGCATTTAATCTAAATATTATGAAGCTATATCAGTTAATTTAATCTGTACAGAAGATACTCAGAAGCTTCCTTGAGCTCTGCTGTAGCTTCCCGAACCTTTGCTTATGTAACAGATTAATGTCTGGACTAGCTGTTAAGAAGAGGGCCCAAGATGGGTAACCCTATCTTAACAATTAAATTTAAAGTCATAGCTACTGTTTTCTCAATTACAATAGTACTTTCTGATCAATAGTTCATTTCCATTGTGTATCTAATACACAAACCCCCCTTTTTCATAGTAGTCAAGAAATTTTTGTGAATGTTTTATGTAAATTTCAGTGTTGGCTAGTGTAAAACTGTCATGATATCCACTATGTACTCATATTCAGAGGAAATGATATAATCAACATAGATCAGGGAAGGGATAAAAGTGAATAGAATGAAAGAAATTGTGAGGACCAAATGGGAAGTAAAAACTAGAAGCCCGGTAAGATCCCCATAAGTTTAAGCGTTAGCAGTGTCTTTGGGCTCATGCAAGGTGGAGAATTAGGGCATTATAGACCATTTTGCCTGAACTGTGACACAACAGAAGGCTACTGAGAGGCGAAAAAAACTAATGTTAATTGAAAATCTACCATGTACCAAGCTCTGGGCTTCATATAACTTCATCCTGTTTAGTTCTTACAACAACACCTTGGACTACATTATGATTCCCACTATACAGGTAAGTAACCGAGGTTCAGAGAAGTTAAGGTCACACAGCTGATTAAGTGACAGTGGTCAAATTTTGCGGGTGTCTTCCTTTCCCCAGGTTAATTTCTTTTTTTTTTTTTTAACATTTACTTATTTGGAGAGAGAGAAAGAGTAGACAGGGTAGGGACAGAGAGACAGGGAGAGAGAGAATCTCAAGCAGACCCTGTGCTATCAGCTCGGAGTCAAAGGCAGGGCTTGATTTCACAAACCATGAGATTGTGACCTGAGCCAAAGTCAAGAGTCTGGTGCTTCGGGGCACCTGGGTGGTTCAGTCGGTTAAGTGTCTGACTTCGGCTCAGGTCATCATCTCACAGTTTGTGGGTTTGAGCCCCACATCAGGCTCTGTGCTGAACGCTTGCTCAGAGCCTGGAGCCTGCTTCGGATTCTGGGTCTCCTCTCTGCCCTTCCTCTGCTCATGCTCTCATTCTGTCTCTCAAAAATAAATAAATGTAAATAAAAAAAATTTTTTTAAAGAGTCTGATGCTTAACCTACTGAGCCACCCAGGCACCCCTCCCCAGAGGTTAATTTCTTAATACAATGTTACTCCTGGAAATTACAGTCTTTAGACTCACGAAATTCATAATCTAATGTGGAAGACAAAGAAGGATGACGAAATTAGCAAATGGCTAACTGAAATAATCGAGTTCAAACATGGCTTAGAAGGGGCACCTGGCTGGCTCAAAGGAGCGTGCGACTCTTGATCTCGGAGTCGTGAGCTTGAGCCCCACGTTGGGTTTAGAGATTACTTAAATAAATAAAAAAACACTTAAATAGGAAATGAAAACAAACAAACATGGTTTAGTAGTAGAACCATAGTATTCATAGGAAGAGAATCCAGACTTTTCTGAATCAGGTAGAAAAATAGTTGAGCTAGGAAGGGCTACTTTCTGAGATTCAACTGAAAACATAGAGCTAAGGAAATTTCTAAATAAAGTATCTCCTGTGCAGACACTGATGTTTTGCTAGCTCATCAGCTTTTCTTCCTGACTCTTCTTTTTACTAGTTCAAAACTAAGTATGATACTTCTTGTTACATATTGCCATTATATAATGAATTTACAGTATCATCAGGAAATAGTTCTTCCTATCTCTCTACAATTCTGACATTGATTTCCTCATTTCAAAATTGCTTACATAGGCACATATATGAGTATTTTAAAGTTGTTTGCATATGCATTTATACATTTTCCATATGCTGAATTATTGTCCTTATTTCATTGGATATAAACTCTGTTTGCCATGATGCTCCCTTTTTTTTTTTTTAGCAGCTCAATTGGACTATAATCCACATACCATACATTGTAGCCATTTAAATTGTATAATTCAGGGGCGACTGGGTGGCTCAGTCTGTTAAGTGTTGGACTCTTGGTCTCAGCTCAGGTCATGATCTCACGGTGCGTGAGACTGAGCCCCACACGGGGCTTGGGATTCTTTCTCTACCTGCCCCCCCCTTGTTCTCTTCAAAATAAATGAATAAACTTTTTAAAAAATTGTATAATTCAATGTTTTTAGATGTTTAGAGGGTTGTACCTTGGGTGGACCTTGAAAACATTGTGCCAGTCACAGAAGACCACATACTGATTGCCAAATAACACTCTATTTCCCCCTACCTTTTGCTTGCTAATAGAGCCCTGATTTTGATCATGTCATATACGACACACTTGTAGTAGGTCACATCACAGATGGTCAATCTTGATTAACCCAAGCTAGGATTTTTCACATCCAGGCTGTGACCCATTAGTGAGTCATCAAATCAACATAAAAGTCACAATCAATATGTTTCTTATTGTGATAAAAAAAACCCACATAATATAAAATTAACCATTTTAACGATTTTCAGGAAAATGGTATGTTAGTATTTACTATATACAACAGATCTCCAGGCCTTTTTCATCTGGCAAAACTGAAACTCTATACCTACTAAACAACAACTCTCCATTTCCCCCTTCACCCACCCCCTGGCACCCACCATTCTACCTTCTGTTTCCAGAAACTCGACCACTTTAGATACCCTATATCAGTGGAATCATGCAGTATTTGTCTTTTTGTAACTGGTTTCTTTCACTTAGCATAATGTCTTCATGGTTCATCCATGTTGTAGCATGACAGGATTGCCTTCTTTTTTAAGGCTGAATAATATTTCATTGTATGTATATACCACATGTTCTTTTTCCATTCATCCTTTGATGGTCGGTTAGGCTTCTGCTCTTTCTTGGCTGTTGGGAATAATGCAATAGTCATTGGTGTAAAAATACCTCTTTGAGATCCTGTTTTCAATTCTTTTAGATGTATACCCAGACGTGATATTCCTGGCTCATATGGAAATTCTATTTTTTAAAAAATTTTTTGAGGAAACTGCATTCTATTTTCCACCGTGGCTGCACCATTTTACATTCCCATTGACAGTGCAAAAGGGTTCTAATTTCTCTACAGCCTTATCAAGGCTTGTTGTTTTCTGTTTTATTTATTTTTGATAGTGGTCATCCCAATGGGTATGAGGGGGTATCTCATTGTGGGTTTTCTTTAACGTTTATTTATTTTTAAGAGACAGAGAGAAACAGAGTGTGAGCCATGGAGGGGCAGAGAGAGAGGGAGACACAGAATCCGAAGCAGGCTCCAGGCTCTGAGATGTCAGCATAGAGCCTGATGTGGGGCTCGAACTCATGAACCACGAGATCATGACCCAAGCTGAAGTCAGAGGCTTAACTGACTGAGCCACCCAGGCGCCCCTTTCATTGTGTTTTTGATTTGTATTTCCCTGATGATTAGTGAAGTTGTGCATCTTCCCATATCCTTGTTGGCTATGTATATATCTTCCTTGTATATATCCTCAGTTCAAACCTTTGCCCATTTTTAAAATCAGTTTGTTTGCTTTGTTGTCGTTGTTGAATTATAGAAATTCTTCATATATTCTAGATGTTAACCCATTATGAGAAACATAGTTTGCAAATATTTTCTCTTTCATATGCTGCCTTTTCACTTTGTTGATTGTTTCCTTTGTTGCACAGAAGTTTGTAAGTTCGATGTAGGGCCTTTTGAATATTTTTGCTTTTGTTGTCCCTGTTTCTGATGTCATATCCAAGAAATGATTGCCAAATTCACTGTCAAAAAGGTTTTCCATTGTGTTTTCTTACGGGAGTTTTATAGTTTCAGGTCTTACATTTAGGTCTTTATTCCATTTTGAGTTAATTTTTGTATATGATATATAAGATAAGGATCTGACCTCATTCATTTGCGTGTGGATATCTAGTTTTCCCAGGACCACTTGTTGAAGACACTATTTTCCCATTATGTATTTTTGGTGTCCTTGTAAAAGTTCACTTGACCGTATATGTGAAGGCTTATTTCTGCACACTCTATTCTGTTCCATCAGTCAACATGTCTGTCTTTATGCCAGTACCATATTGTTTTGATTACCAAGGCCTTATAATATGCTTTTGAAATCAGAAAGTGTGAGGCCTCCAGCTTTGTTCTTCTTTCTCAAGATTATTTGGGCTATTCAGGGTCTTTTAAGATTACATACATTACGAATTTTAGGATGATTTTTTTTCTATTTATGCCAAAAATGCCACTGGGATTGATAAGGTCGGCATTGAATCTGTAAATGAGTTTAGGTAGTATTTATGTTTTAACAATATAAAGTCTTCCAATTCACGAACATAGGATGTTTTTCCATTTCTTTGTGTCTTCTTTAAATTTCTTTCAGCAATGTTTTGTAGTTTTCAGTGTACAAGGCTTTTGACTCCATAGGTAAGTTTACTCCTAAGTATTTTGTTCCTTTTGATGTTATTGTAGATAGGATTGTTTTCTTAATTTCCTATTCAGCTTGTTCAATGTTAGTATACAGATATGTAACTGATTAGTATATAGATATGTAACTGATTTTTGTGTGCTGATTTTGTGTCTTGCAGCTTTACTTAATTTGTCTATAGTTCTAACAGTATGTGTGTGTGTGTGTGTGTGTGTAGTCTTCAGATTTCCTACATATAAGATCATATAGTCTGTGAACAAGAATTTTAACTTCTTCCTTTCCAGTTTGGTTGCCTTTTATTTCTTTGTCTTGCCTAATTGCTCTATCTAGGATTTCCAATATTGTGTTTAATAGAAGTGGCAAGAATGGGCATCCTTCTCTTGTTCCTGATCTTAAAAGAGGAAGATCTTTCAGTCTTTTTGTATACCATTGAGTGGGATCTTACCTGTAAGCTTTTCTTATGTCCTTTATTATGATAAAGTAGTTTCCTTCTATTCTCGGCCTGGTTTGTTGAGCTTTTATCTTGAAAAGTTGTCGACTTTTGTCAAATGCTTTCTCTGCACACTTTGAGATTAACATGTGATCTTTACCTTTGTTCTGTTAATATAGTGTATTACATTGGTGAATTTTCATATGTTGAATTGTTATGCCCAGAATTCGTGATCCCCAAAGACCACTAGGGAGCTGAGTCCGATGCAAAAGCAAAGAGCCTTTATTCGAGCTAGCTCGAGCTCAATCCCCTACCTGCACCGACGCAGCGGTGAGATACCAGGGAAAGAGAGCGAGTTTCAAAAGGACAAAGGTTTTATTGGGGCCTGGGGGCAGTTGGTGAGGTAATGGCTATTGCCTCAGCCGATTGGCTGGGGAGGGGTCCTGGGGAAGGGTCCGGCAGGTGAGGGAGGGTTTACTCGAGGGGAGGAGGTGTGGTCAAGGTGAAGGACACAGAACAAGATGGAGTCAAGGGGAGGAGGTGTGGTCAAGGTGAAGGACACAGAACAAGATGGAGTCGGCTGGCGTAGGCCCGCCCTTTCAGAATCATCCTTGTATCACAGGGATAGATCCCACTTGGTCGTGAACTCTGATCCCTTGAATCTGCCTTTGAATTTGTTTAGCCAGTACTTTGTTGAGGATTTTTGCATCAATATTCATCAGAGATATAGATCTGTAGTTTTCTTTTAGTATCTCTGTCTGGCTTTGGCATCAGGCTAATGCTGGCCTCAAAACAATGAGTTTGTAACTCTTCCCTCTTCTTCAATTTTTTGGAAGGGTTATTGTCGGCATTATTAAATTAAAGAAATAGAATATCATAAATAACATAAAAGCATGTTATGTGCATTAAGGTTAAGAGGTATTTTATGAAGCTTTATGTGTGTGAGTGCATGTGTGTATGTGCGTATAGATGTTATGTAATAACATGTAAATTGGGTTCTTACTGTGGGTTCTGGTTTTAAAAGGTTAAAATTCAGTGGTATAAGCCACTCAGAGTAATGTCATTTCCCTTGCCAGAGGTGGGCATAGGTTAGGGAGCAAGTTCTGGGCCATGAGATATACAGAAGTTATATATTTTATGTTTATGGTTATAAAAGAACATAAGGAACAGAGCATTCTTTTACTCTCTTCCAAACTGTAGACATTTTTGGTGAATAGGTGATATCTGAGGCTATTGCATGCATCTTGTGACTACATGGGGAGTAACCAACTTACTAAGGATAGCAGATTGGAAAAACCCAATGAACCTAAGTTCTAATAACATTATTGAGTCAAGCAACCACTCCTGAAACTGCCCTACCTTCCAGATTTCCTGTTATGTAAGATGAAATTAATGTGTTTCTTTATTTATTTAGACACTTTTCATTAAATTTTTTTAAAGTTTATTTATTTTTGAGAGAGAGAGAGAGACCGTGAGTGAGGGAAAGGTAGAGAGAGAGGGAGGCACAGAATCCGAAGCAGGCTTCAGGCTCCGTGCTATCAGCACAGAGCCTGATGTGGGGCTTGAAGTTGTGAATTGGGAGATCATGACCTGAGCCGAAGTTAGACGTTTTACTGACTGAGTCACTCAGGTGCCCCAGACACTTTTCATTAGATCTTCTGTAACTTCTGTTTAAATTCTGATAAGTGTGTCAAGGATGAAGCTAGTTTATGCTTCTTTATATTGCCTACATCACTTTGTACATATTTGGTGGCCAGGAAAGTTTTGACAATCTGATGATCTTATTATGATCAAGAGTAGTGTGTCTCTAGAATTTCACCATATCTTAAAAAAATTTTTTTTTAATGTTTATTTTTAAGAGAGACAGAGCGCGTGCACAAGGCAGGGAGGGCAGAGAGAGCAGGAGGCACAGAATCCAAAGCAGGCTCCAGGCTCCGAGCTGTCAGCACAGAGCCCGACGCAGGGCTCAAACTCACAAACTGAGATCACGACCTGAGCCGAAGTTGGACGCTTAGCCCACTGAGCCGTAAGCTAAAACTGAATCACAATGATAAAGGATATACCAACTCCCAAGCATCATTGAAAGCAAATATAAAATACCTGTGACAGTCTGTATCCTAAAAGTGATCTTCATCTCTTCTGCAAAACCAAAAGGGATGGATTTTTAACCAATATACCCAGTGTCTAGAACCAGTTCCTGGCATTAGTAGGTGCCAATTATTTGTTCAATTAATTAAATGAGTATAATAAAGCTACTTAACACATGAAATCAAATAATAGTAGAGGTAATGTCACAAAGTGGCGCATGATCAATTGCCAAATGCATAGTACAGACAAGTGTGTGACTTTCCCACTCTTTCCTGTTTTCATCATTTGCATTTGTATTTTCTCTAAAACACTTTACGAGTTTTTTCAATATGCACATTGATTTGCTTGCTCTTATGTGCTTAGCAAATTGAAAAACAGGCAAGGTTTTTAAGCTGAAAGTTAATATAAATCATTAATCTATGATAACCCTTCATTTTATAAAGAAAGAAATTAAGTCCTAGAGGGATTTAATGCTTTTTCCAGGTGGAAATGCTGATCTATTAATATTGAATTAATCGTTGAAGTGGCCAAGACTATAAGGGTATCTTCCTCGTAGAAAGAAAATTATTATTTTCTACAGTTAATGGCAAAGTTCTATAACTCAGTAGGCAATGCCAATTAATAAACTATGGGTATAGAACAATCAGACAATTACAGATCAATAGAATAGATACAAAGTTCAATCTTGTTCATTTTAAGACACAATGCATATTGAGTTCCTTCATCAGGGTCCTGATTCCAGTCTGTTCTTTGTCTAGGGTTTCTTTTCCTCCCTCAGGATTCTGTAATCTTGCTCTCTTTCTTTGTGCTAAACTACATCTGAACTACATTTTATCAGTTTGATTCTTTTCTAGACTTTAGACCATTATTTTACCACGTGCTCTTCTTGCCTTTGTTAATCATGGATTTCTTCTGACTGAATTGTTACCTTAGAAGTGCAGTTAAGAGCATATACTCCAGGGTGCCTGGATGGTTCGGCTGGTTAAGCATCCAACTTCAGCTCAGGTCACCACCTCGCGGTGAGTTTGAGCCCCGCATCGGGCTCTGTGCCGACAACTCAGAGCCTGGAGCCTGCTTCAGATTCTGAGTCTCGCTGTCTCTCTGCCCCTCCCCTCCTTGTGCTCTGTCTCTGTCTCAAACATAAATAAAAAACATAAATAAGAAAAAAAATTTTTAAAAAAGAGCATATACTCTGGAGATCCCAAAAGTCAACTTTGTATGGTGACAGATAACTAGACTTACTGTAATCACTTTGCAATTATACAAATATTGAATGGTTATGTTGCACACCTGAAACCAATCTAATATTGTATGTCGATTATACTTCAATATTTTTTTTAATTTTTTTTTTAATTTATTTTTGGGACAGAGAGAGACAGAGCATGAACGGGGGAGGGGCAGAGAAAGAGGGAGACACAGAATCGGAAACAGGCTCCAGGCTCTGAGCCATCAGCCCAGAGCCTGACGCGGGTCTCGAACTCACGGACCGCAAGATCGTGACCTGGCTGAAGACGGACGCTTAACCGACTGCGCCACCCAGGCGCCCCTCAATATTTTTTTTAAAGAGCATGTACTTTGGGACCAGACTGCCTGACTTCATATTCCCAGCTTTAAAGGTTATTAGCCATATGATTCTGGTTAATAGTCTAAACCTCTCTGTCACTCATTTTCTTCATCTGTAAAATGGGGATACTAATGGTTGTGAGGGTTAAACATGTCAAACTTTGAAAATAATACTTCCGGGGATGCCTGGGTGGCTCAGTCCATTAAGCGTCGACTTCGGCTCAGGTCATGATCTCATGGTTCGAGGGTTCGAGCCCCGTGTGGGGCTATGTGCTGAGAGCTCAGAGCCTGGAGCCTGCTTCCGATTCTGTGTCTCCCTCTCTCTCTGCTCCTCCTCCACTCATGCTCTGTCTCTCTCTCTCAAAAAATAAATAAACATTAAAAAAATAATAAAAATAAAAAAAATCAGTTGCATTTATTTAAAAAAAGGAAAATAATACTTCCAGTTATTTTACCAGCAAAAATGAATTTATTAGGGAATAGAATATTGTGATTCTGGACAAGTAAGCTATGGCAAAACCATAGGCAAACTCGGAGAACCAAGTAGAGGAAACGTATTTTACAGAGGAAAGGGGGGAATTGGGAAGGAGTTTTATAAACGAATAGCCCATTGGAGTAAACTGGGAGTTTGAAGGATAGTGGCTTTTCATTGGCTGAATTGTGACTGTCTCTTATTGGCTGAGCTGTTTCCAGGGAAGGGGAAACCTTTCTTCCAGGGAAGGGGAAACCTTTCTTCCTTCTGCTGGGGTAGTAAGGTAGTAGCTAAAGTAGTATTGATTTGCAAGGTATGTCTCTTCCTATTGGATCTGCAATTGAGAGTGATAGGGTGTGAGAGTTCTGCTGGCTTCCCAATCCTATTCCTGATGAGGTGTCCCTTATTAATTTTCACAAGTCAAATAATATTTGTTCTATATAAATATTTGCTGCTATTATTTTCACTACTACAGCTGACCCTTGAACAACAGGGTTAGGGTTAGGGGTGCTGACTCCTCACCCTAGTTGAAAATCTGCATATAGGGGTGCCTGGGTGGCTCAGTCGATTGAGTGTCCAACTCTTGATTTCCGTTCAGGTCATGATCTCACAGTTGTGGGACTGAGCCCCATGTCAGGCTCCTCGCTGAGTGTGGAGCCTGCTTGAGATTCTCTTTCTCTCCCTCTGCTCCTCTCTTCTGCTTGTGCTCTCTCTCTCTCTCTCTCAAAATAAAAAATTAAATTAAATTAAAACAAAGGAAATCTGCATATAACCTTTAGCTCCTCAAAGCTTAACTACTGATAGCCTACTGTTGACTAGTAGCCTCACTGATAACATCAATAGTCGATGAACATATATTTTGTACGTTATATGTATCATATACTATATTCTCATGTTAAAGTAAGTTAGAGAAAAGAAAATGTTATTAAGAAAATTATAAGGGGGGGCACCTGGGTGGCTCAGTTGGTTGACCACTCAACTTTGGCTCAGGTCATAATTTCAGGGTTTGTGAGTTCGAGCCCCACATCCGGCTTTGCACGGATAGCACAGAGTGTGCTTCAGATTCTCTGTCTCCCTCTCTCTGTGCCCCCACCCTGCTTGCACTCTACCTGTCTTTCTCTCTGAAAAATAAAAAATAAAAAATTTAAACAATTTTCAAAAAGAAAATTATAAGGAAGAGAAAATACATTTACAGTACTGTGCTATCAAAAACATCTGTATAGAACCATGTGGTGGGCAAGGAGCAATGTGGCCACCAAGCCACCTGGAGAGAAGCAGCCCAGGGGCCTTTGGTGCCCTGCTCCCACCTGGCTGCCAAGGCCCCACTCCATGCCTCTCAGGCCAGGCCAGGGGTGGGAGCCAGGCCACAGCAAGGCAGCCCTCAGCCATGGCCAAGCTGGACCTGAGTGATCGGCGTGAGTGCTGAGAGGTGTTCCAGAAGCAGCAGAGACTCCCCGTCTAGGGTACCACCCGGCCATTGGTGGACCCCTTGGCACACCAAGGCCTGGTGAAACACACAAGAGGCTGCCACTATGGAGCAGTTCACTTTGAACTTCGGGCCTCAGAAGACTCGCACATCTTCACAACTGCAACTTTTGCCAGAAGCAGCAGAATAAACCCTTGATAGCACTGGCTTCTCCCTTCAAGCTCCTGAACATTCAGAGATTTGACACTCCCCACTCAAACCCTAGAGGCTCTGGAATGATTCCACACTGCCTGGGTGAGGGCACTGTGTGGAGAGCGTGGGCATTGAGTGCGTAATGTACACACACACACATATATATATATGTGTGTGTGTATATATATATGTACATATACATATATATGTGTATATATATGTACATATACATACATATATACATATATGTATATATGTACATATACATACATATATACACATATACATATATGTATATATATATACACATACATATATATATATATATATAATCAGATTGTGTGTGTGTGCTGAGTTGTATAAGTTCTTTATGTATTTTGGATATGAACCCCCTACCAGATATATCATTTACGAACCCATTCAGTAGGTTGCCTTTTTGTTTTGTTGATGGTTTCCTTCACTGTGTAAAAGCTTTTTATTTTTATGTAGTCCAGTAGTTCATTTTTGCTCTTGTTTCCCTCGCCTGAGGAGATGTATCTAGGAAAATGTAGCTACAACAGATGTCAAAGAAATTACTGTCTGAGTTCTTTTCTAGGATTTTTATGGTTTCAAGTCTCACATGCAGGTCTTTAATCCATTTTGAGTTTATTTTTGTGTATGGTGTTAGAAAGTGGTCCACTTTCATTCTTTTGCATGTAGCTGTCCAATTTCCCCAGCACCACTTATTGAAGAGACTGTCTGTTCACCATTGTATATTCTTGCCTCCTTTGTCATAGAGTAATTGGCCGTATAAGCATGGCTTTATTTCTGTGCTCTCTATTCTTTTTCATTAATCTATGTATCTATTTTTGGGGCACCTGGGTGGCTCAGTCGGTTAAATGTCTGACTCTTGGTTTCAGCTCAGGTCACGGTCTCATGGTTTGTGAGTTTGAGCCCCACATCGACCTCTGTGCTGACAGTGCGGATCCTGCTTGACATTCCCTGTCTCCCTCTTTCTCTCTCTGCCCCTGCCTCGCTCACTCTCTCTGTCTCTCTCTCAAAAATAAATAAATAAACTTTAAAAATTAAAAAAATATTTATCTATGTGTCTTTTTGTGCCAGTACTGCTTTGGTTACTACAGTTTTGTAGTAGATCTTGAAATCTAAAACTGTGCTACCTCTAGCTCTGTTTTTATTTTTCAAGATTACCTTGGCTACTTGGGGTCTTTTGTGTTTTATGGATTGCCCTGCCTTAAGCGGCAGTTGAAGTCACCTTATTCCTCATTTTGAAAGACTTAACCTGTAAGTATTCTGAAATGGTATTGTTTACGGAATAATTACTACATGCTCGTGTTGCAATAAACCATTTTTATTTTTAAAATCTTGAGAGGTTCGGGGCGCTGGGTGGCTCAGTCGGTTGGGTGTCCGACTTCGGCTCAGGTCATGATCTCACGGTCCGTGAGTTCGAGCCCCGCATCGGGCTCTGGGCTGACAGCTCAGAGCCTGGAGCCTGCTTCAGATTCTGTGTCTCCCTCTCTCTCTCTCTCTACCCTCCTCCGCTCATGCTCTGTCTCTGTCTGTCTCAAAAATAAATGAACATTAAAAAAAAATCTTGAGAGGTTCACGAAAGCACTGAAAGGAAAGCCACTTGAACTTTGTAAAGCTTCTTGAGTTTGCCAAGACATCCTGCATCAGACCATGAGCTGTGCACAGAATGTCAAGTGTTGATCTACCATATCCCCGAGAGCCTCCTGAAAGTGACAGACATTCCAAAGACTGCATCAGCAAAACATACAATTTTTCAGGGAAAAAAATGTATCCTTGGTTTATTATAACACAGCTTCCTGGTGGCATGCAATTCACCGCAGCTGGTATTTACTCAGCATTGCCAGGTGAATCCTGTGGAATGGAGGGGACTTCTACCCCCTGAGCTCAGCTATTTCCTGCTTTCTTGAGTCTTTTTCATTCTGTATTCATGTATTTCCTCTTCGCTGCTAAATGGATGAAGTGGCACCTTCATCTATGTGCTAAGCAAACTATTAATGAGGAAGAGCATATGGCCTATCTCTCTGAAAACAGCATAGGAGGTATCAGGCTGGCAGGAGAACATGCACTTATGAGCCCATACTTTCTGGAATGTGACACATTTGGGCCTGCAGTCCTGCTGTGCCACTTATTCACTGGATGATCTTGGGCAGATGACTTACCATTTCTGATCCTTTGCTTTCTCATTTTCAAAATGGGAACAATGATAGTATCTATCTCATAAGGCTATTCTAAAAATCCACTGAGATCATTCATGCTAAATTTCCTTAGGAGTGCCTGGCACCTGGTGGCCCTGCAGGGTACTATCTGTAAACTTCTTCTTCTTTTTTTTTTTTTTTTTAATTTTTTAACATTTATTCTTGACAGAGAGACAGAGCATGAGTGGGGGAGGGGCAGAGAGAGAGGGAGACACAGAATCCGAAGCAGGCTCCAGGCTCCGAGCTGCCAGCACAGAGCCCGACGTGGGGCTCGAACTCGCGAATCGCGAGATCATGACCTGAGCCGAAGTCGGAGGCCCAACCGACGGAGCCACCCAGGCGCCCCAGTAAACTTATTCTTATATGATAAGGTTATGGAGTTAAAAGTGTAGGTAGTCCATTCTGCTATGATGTTTATTCTCAGTGAAATACAATTTGGTTGGAATCTGCTGGCTCAACGCTGTTGGCAGGAGCAACCCAAACATTCAGATAAGGGGTATGAAACTACATTCCCGCTTCTTTGAGATGAGTTTCTGAATTACCCTTATCCTGAGCGTGCACACACACACACACACACACACACACACACACCAAGCTCCATCCCAGCCTGTTTCATTGATGCTTACCTTGAGCTTTTCAGCCCCCCTACTAGCCCTAGTTCCTATCATTTCTTTGGTGCCTTGGCCTTACTGCTTCTTTACCATCTGGCCCACTTTGTCTCCTGGATCCCTGCTCTCCTCTCTCCGGCTTCTGGCTGCTCAGAATGATTTCCTGGGATCTCACCTTTCTGGGTATGTCTCAAGATCCTTCCCTGTTAACTGCCTGCCACCGTCAGTCCTGGTAAGTGCAGCCAGGCCCTCTAGGGACCTGTCCTTTCTCATGGCTCTGGTGTCAGAGAATTGAACACCGGATAATTGTCATTTGAGGGGAGTATACTATCACCCACCAGCCCTGTTCCTTACTCTGTTATTCATCTGTTTTTCCCACAAACTCATTGCCATCTGCAGCCTCTTTATTTACTATCTACAAAGGCCTTTCGATTGTGTAACAAGAGAAATCCTGTCACAGACATAGGCTCATAGATGAAGGAAAGCATAAATGTGTGCACATATGTGTGAATTTGTGTATGGAAGCGGGGCAGCTACCTGGTCAGCAATCAGGTTGCCCTTAGGAATGGAAAAGGGGGAAAATGGATGCTGAGCAGACCACCAATTAATATTCATGAGAGCAAGTGAATGCAGATAACTTATGGAACGAATCTTATTCACAATGAAAATCATGTGTATTTTCAGGTGAGTAGGACTATACATAATGCAAGTTAAATATAACGTGTTGCCTAGTGGGTGTAAAGTGCTCAATTCTGAAGTGTAAAAATGCGGGTTACAGGTTCTCAATTTTTCAGTCTGCAGCCATGAAATTTCCTCCAGGGTTCGGCCCACTGGGCAGAGCAGGAAAGGAGATGAATTCTCAAGTGCAGACCTTCAAAACTGTCCTGGAAAGAGGAAATATAATGTAAGGGCTTTGGTATTGTCAGTAAAGATTTCTTTCAATGCATATTACTGCCAAGCACGTGATAGCCATTCAATAACATTCTTATTGAATTGATTCAGATCATATAATTCTCAACAGACAGACCTGGACTTCTACTTCACTAAGTGAATAGTGAACACACAGTCCTAAGATTCACTAAGTAAAGAGAGACTACCTGCTGTCCAGTGAATCAGTTACGAATTTACATTTGGCTGGTAGTTACAGAATGTGGAAAACAGTGGCTCAAACAAATTGGGGGTTTATTTTTTTCTCCTTTAGAGAAAATCCAGGACCGGTATGGCTGAAAGTCTGAAAGCATCTCTCTTAGTACATTTATCTTTTCTTCCATTGCTGCTGCCTAAATTCATCACTTTCTTGTGGAGCTTTTCAAAAAGCCACAAGAAGGGGCCAGTATGGTCCAACTTCTAAAATTTTCTACCATTTTTCTTAATGCTACAGCCTTGGTTGATGGTTGGTTTAAGATTTTTAAAAAATATTTATCCATTTTTGGAAGACAGAGAGAGACAGAGCACAAGCAGGGGTGGGCGGAGAGAGAGGGAGCCACAGAATCCGAAGCAGGCTCCAGGCTTCCAGCTGTCAGCACAGAGCCCGACGCGGGGCTCCAAGTCATGAACCACGAGATCATGACCTGAGCCGACGTCGGACGTTCAACCGACTGAGCCACCCAGGCGCCCCAGTTGATGGTTGGTTTAAACTCCAAGCAGAAGTCTAGCTCCAAGGATGAGAAGTAAAGATTTCAGCAGGAAGTGTGTGATCCCACTACTTGAAGTTTTCTGTAGCTGACTCCATCAACTTTTGCTCAATCTATTCTCCATCTCCCCTCCACTGTCTGCTCTCTATCCCGAATCTGTCCTCATCTATACCTTCCTATCAAGGTTTTTGCTTTCTTTCTCTCCTTTACTTAATCAACATCAAATTTATAGAAAGGATAATCTATATTAACTTTTCAGCCCACAAAAATCTGGGCAGGTCTGTGTAGCCACAGTTTTCTCAAAAATCTGGATAAAGACAAAACTTTGATTTTGCCTGATTAGAATGCAGATAAAAATAGGAATTTGCTTGATTTATCAGGACTATGGTTAACAGCACAGCCATGCTGTTTCTATCTCAGAACAAAGTAAGATTCCCCCCATAAACCTTATGTTTTAAGGATACAAAGTGTAATTGGGAAAATATTCAAGGGATTATTTCCTTCTATCTTGGCCCAAGTTTTCTGACCTTTAACAACAAACATTTCAGTGAATATTATTTGGGTACAAAAAGTACATTAACAGATTAAAGTGTATTGAAAAATTCCTAAGTATGTGATCATATCAACTATCTTCTAATGTCATATTTTCTGGATTTAACTATGAGTGATTTATTTCTATAACCTCAAATATATAGGAAAACATACACTGAAATCCAAGATCACTTATCCCCACCTTCCTAAAGTACCATATTTCAGGGTTCCCAGAAACAAGATGCTCATAAATATTCCCTGTCTAAGAAATTAGAAAGCCATCGACCCCCCACTTTGGAAACTACTGAATACTGCAAGGGCTGTGTGATCAGCTGCTTCTGCAATATAATCACTTCCAGCACGGTACAATAATTGATAGGACAATCAATCATGAACTCTGTAACCTAATCAGCCTGAAGTAGAATCATGACCAAAATGCTAAACTTGATATTGACAATGTTAGAATCAGAAAGAAGGGGCGCCTGGGTGACTCAGTCAGTTAAACAGCTTAAACAGCATCTGACTCTGTTTTGGCTCAGGTCATGATCTCACAAGCTGGAGCTCTGCATAGGGCTACTTTCATGAGCTTGAGCCCCACTTGGGATACTCTCTCTCACTCCTTGTCCTTTCCCTGCTCATTCACTCACTCACTCTCTCTCACTCTCTCTCTCTCTCTCTCTCTCTCTCTCTCTCAATAAATAAATAAATAAACTTTAAGAAAAAGAATCAGAGGGGCACCTGGGTGGCTCAGTCGGCTGAGCGTCTGATTTCTACTCAGGTCATGATCTCTTGGTCTGTGAGTTCGAGCCCTGCATAGGGCTCTGTGCTGACAGCTCGGAGCCTGGAGCCTGCTTCAGATTCTGTGTCTCTCTCTCTCTTTGCCCCTCCCCTGCTCTCACTCTGTCTCTCTCTCTCTCTCAAAAATAAATAAACAAAAATTTTTTTAAAAAGAATCAAAAAAAGTCGAAGATAAGCATCCATGTTAAACCCTACTAATCTGCTATTCACTTATTGGATAAACATATTTTCCTGAATTATCTGTTTGTTGTCACAATTTTCTTTGCTAGTAGGAAACCTATCCATGGCATAGCTTGCCTTCACCTCAGAGAAAGAGCTATAACCCTTCCACACCAAGAAGGCTTACTTAAAATGACTGAATGGGAAAATAGGTTGGTATATGTCAAAGCAACTTCATAAATGGGGGGTAGCAACTTCATAAATGGGGGGTAGGACTGCAATGACATCATGTATGCATATTCTGATAAAGACCCTAATTTTAAGCTTTCAGTATCAGGAATGTTCGGCTTGATTTAACTGCATTAATATCACCATTAAACACATGAGATATTCCTGCTAAAAATTCTTAAAAACCTATGGTTCTATGTTAAAAGTCCCTAACTTATTGATTCTTCTGTATGTTCAGCTATTCCAAGGAAGGAGGCAAATCACACTGGCTTGTGATCAATAGATCATTTTAAAGTAAGATTATCATTGGGGCACATGGGTGGCTCATTTGGTTAACTGTCTCTTCATCTTGGCTCAGGTCTTGATCTCAAGATCCTGAGTTCAAGCCCTGTGTTGGGCTCCATGCTGGGTGTGAAGCCTACTCAATAAATAAGTAAATAAGTAAGTAAATAAAGATTATTATTATTGCAGATGCTAATAAAGATGGTGAAGATAATCACACTTGTTTTCTGTTTGCTCAATGAGATTTTTTAAAAGTCTTTTTTAAAGAAGTTTGTTTATTTTCAGAGAGAGAGGGAGATGGAGAGAGCATGTAAGCAAGGGAGGGGAAGAGAGAGAGGGAGAGAGAGAATCCCAAGCAGGCTACATGCTCAGCACAAAGCCTGACATGGGGCTCGAACCCACAAACCAGAGATCATGGCCTGAGCTGAAATCAAGAGTTGGACGCTTAACCAGGTGAGCCACCCAGGAGCCCCTCAGTGAGGTTTTTCAGAACATCTTCATTGAAGAAAAAGAATATCACATAAATTGTGCATCTTTAAAGTACAGAACTTGTTAAGTGCTGACATATGTACACACATGTGAAACCATCCCCACAATCAGGATGATGAACATATCTGTAACTCCCAATGTGTTCTCTTGTCCCTTGGGAGTCCTTCTCTCCTGCTCTTCTCTTCTCTCCCCTTCCTCAAGAAACCACTGGTCTGCTTTCTGTCAATATAAAATTAGTTTGTATTTTCTTAAGATGTGTATAAATGGAATCATGAGAATGTGCTCTTTGGGGCCTGGCTTCCATCTTTCAGCAAAAGTATTTTGAGATTCAACCATGTTACTGTATCAACAGTTCATTCCTTTTTATTTATGTGTAGTATTCCATAGTATGGGCATATACCAATTTGTTTATCCACTCACCTATTGATGGATATCTGGGTTGTTTCCACTTTTGGGCTCCTACACATAGAGTTGCTATAAACATTCACGTACAAATTTTTGTATGGACATAACTTTTTGTTTTTCTTGGGTACATATCTAGAGAGGGAATGGGTGGATCATATGGTAGCTGTGCATTTAACTTTTTACAAACCTGCCAAACTCATGGTTGTATCATTTTACATTTCTACCTGCAGGGTTATGAGAATACCAGTTCCTTCACGTCCTTGTCACTATATGTCATTTTGATAGGTGCAGAAGTGTTGTATTTTATGGTGGTTCCAATTTGCAATACCCTTAATGACTAAGGCTGTTTACCATCTTTTCATGTGATTATCTGTGATCTGTGTATCTTGTTTGGTGAAATGTCTGCTTAAATCTTTGGTTTTTATTTTTATTGGATCATTTGTTTATTGTTAAGTTTTGAGTGTTCTTTATATATCCTGGATGCAAGCCTGTTATGAAAAATATGCTTTACAAATATTTTCTCCCTGTTGGTAGCTTGTCTTTGTAGTTTCCTAAAGTATCTTTTGAAGAGCAAAAGTTATTATTTTCCATGACGTCTCTGATCATTTTTTAACGAGTTGTGCTTATGGTGTTGTATCTAAGAGATTGCTCTCAAACCAAAGGTCACAGAGATTTTTTCCTATGTTTTCTTCTAAAAGCTTTATAGTTTTAGGGTTTGCATTTAGGTTTATGATCCACTTTGAGTTAAATGTTGTATGTGGAATGAGGTTAGATTGAGGGTTGGGTTTTTTTTTTTTTTTTACATATGGATAGCTGCTTGTTTCATTCTTTTTTTTTATTGAACTGCCTTTGTACTTTGTCAAAAATTAATTGTCCACATATGTGGGCTTGGTTTTGGACTCTCTTTTCTGTGCCAGTGACCTGTTCATCTATCTTGATGCTAATACCACATTGTCCTCAGTACTGTAGTTCCATAAGATTTGAAATCAGAGAGTGTTAGCCCTCAACTTTGTTATTGTTATTCTTTTTCAGAGTGTTTTTGGCTTTGGTCCTCTGCATTTCTATATACACTTTAAATGTTTATTTATTTTTAAGAAAGAGAGAGTAAGAGCAGGGGAGGGGCACAAAGAGAGGGAGAGAGAGAATCCCAAGCAGGCTCCATGCTGTCAGTGCAGAGCCCAAATTGGGGCTCAGTCCCATGACTCATGAGATCATGACCTGAGCCAAAATCAAGAGTCAGACACTTGGGGAGCCTGGGTGGCTCAGTCAGTTGAGCATCCAGCTTCAGCTCAGGTCATGATCTCCCGGTTTGGGAGTTCAAGCCCCGTGTCAGGCTCTGTGCTGATGGCTTGGAGCCTGGATCCTGTTTCAGGTTCTGTGTCTCCCTCTCTCTCTGTTCCTCCCCTGCTCGTTCTCTGTCTCTCTCTGCCTCTCAAAAATAAATAAACATTAAAACAAATTTAAAGAGTTAGAGGCTTAACCAACTAAGCCACCCAGGTGCCCCCTCCACATATATTTTCAAATCAACCTGTCAATCAATTTCTGCAGAAAAGAAACTGAGGTTTCAATTGAAATTGTGTTCAATCTATAGGTCAACTTGGGGAGAACTGACCTATGAACAATATTGAATATTTGAACCCATTCTAACAGGTCTCTTTAACAAATTTTTTTTTAATGTTTTATTTATTTTTGAGACAGAGAGAGACACAGCATGAGCAGGGGAGGGGCAGAGAGAGAGGAATACACAGAATTCGAAGCAGGCTCCAGGCTCTGAGCCGTCAGCACAGAGTCCGGCACGGGGCTCGAACTCACGGACCGTGAGATCATGACCTGAGCCAAAGTCGGACGCTTAACCGACGGAGCCACCCAGGCGCCTCACTAACAGGTCTCTTAATTAAAGGATATCTTGGGGCGCCTGGGTGGCGCAGTCGGTTAAGCGTCCGACTTCAGCCAGGTCACGATCTCGCGGTCCGTGAGTTCGAGCCCCGCGTCGGGCTCTGGGCTGATGGCTCAGAGCCTGGAGCCTGTTTCCAATTCTGTGTCTCCCTCTCTCTCTGCCCCTCCCCCGTTCATGCTCTGCCTCTCTCTGTCCCAAAAATAAATAAACGTTGAAAAAAAAATTAAAAAAAAATAAAGGATATCTTTAATTTGTCTCAGCAGTGTTTTATAACCTTCAGTCTTACACACTTTTTGTCAGCTTTATCCCTTCCTAAATATTCATCCCTAACTCTTCATAAGTGTTTTTGAGCCCTAAGTGCTATCACATGTCATTGCTCTTTAAGTTTCAATTCTAGATTGTTCACTGCTGATATATAAAAATGCAATTGATCTTCGCATAATGATCCTGTAACCTGAAACCTGATAAACTTATGCATCACTCCCAGTAGCTTTTTTGTGGATTCCATCAGACTTTCTACATAGACTTTCATGTTGTCTACTAATAAAGACAGTTTTACTTTTTCCTTTCCAATATAGAGGCCTTTTATTTATTTACTTGCTTAGCCTGATTGCTCTGGCCGGAACATCTAGTATAACGTTGAAAATAAGTGATGAGAGTAAACGTTCTTGTCTTATTCTCTTTTTTAAAAAAAAATTTTAATGTTTATTTATTTCTGAAAGAGAGAGACAGACAAAGCATGAGTGGGGGAGGGACAGAGAGAGAGGGAGACACAGAATTAGAAGCAGGCTCCAGGCTGTGAGCTGTCCACACAGAGCCCGACCTGGGGCTCGAACTCACAAATCGTGAGATCATGACCTGAGCCGAAGTCGGTCACTCAACCAACTGACCCACCCAGGCGCCCCTCTTGTCTTATTCTTTTTTTTAATTTATTTTTTTTAATTTTTATTTTTTTTGTCTTATTCTTGATCTTAGGAGGAAATCATTTACTTTCATTAAATATGTGCTACGTATGTATTTTCATAATTGCTATTCATATGAGAAAGTTTTCTTTCCTGTTTTGCTGAGAGTTTTAATGAGAAATGGAAGTTGAATTGTGTCAAATGACTTTTCTGCATCTACTAAGATCATAATATGTTTGTGTATGTATTAATTTGTTAGTATGAGGAGTTGCACTGATTACTTTTGAATGTTAAATCAACTCTGTATTCCCGGGATAAGCCCAACCTTGTTGTAATGTATTACCCTTTTTATATATTGTTGGATTCAATTTGCTCAAGTTTTGTGAAAAATATTTGCCTCTACGTTCATTTAGATGTTGATCAGTTATTTTTAAGTTTATTAACTTATTCTGAGGGTAAGAGCAGAGAGAGGGAGAGAGAGTGAATCCCAAGCAGGCTCCTAACCATCAGCATGGAGCCTGATGTGGGGCTCGATCTCACAAACCATGAGATCACGACCTGAGCTGAAATCAAGAGTCAGATGTTTAACTGACTCAGCCACCCAGGCACCCTGATCAGTGATTTTATTGTTTGTAATGTTTTTGTCTGGTTATGGTATCAGAGTAATGCTGGCTTCATAGAATGAGTTAGGAAGAAGCCACTCCTCCATTTCAGGGGAAGAGCTTTTATAGAATACATATTATTTCTTCCTTAAATGTTCGATGGAATTCACAAGTCAACATTTTTTCTCATGTAAATTTTTTTAACATAAAAACACATACAAGAAACAAACATAAAGGCTTTTTGTGATTTGGTTAATGTTTACATATAGCCATAACTTTTCTAAAATTTTGTCCTTTAGGATCATTAGTTTTTACTGTATTCAATTAGACAGAATGAAACTCCTGCCCACCCATATACATTTTTTTTAGTTTATTTTTTTGAGAGAAAAACAGAGAGTGGGATAGAGAGAGAGAGAGAGAGAGAGAGAGAGAGAGAGAGAGAATCCCAAGCAGGCTCCAAACTGACAGCTCAGAGCCCGATGTGGGGCCTGAACTGTGAGATCATGACCTGGGCTGAAGCCAGATGCTTAACCGATTGAGCCACCCAGGTGCCCCAGCCACCCATATACATTTTTAATAACTGTACTGAGATCTAATATATATATATATATACATATATATATATATATATATATATATATATATATATATATGGCATACAATTCACCTGTCTAAATTATACAATTCGGTGTTTTTTAATATAGTCACAGAATTGTACAATCATAACCATAATCTAATTTTAGAACATTTTTACCACCCCCAGAAGAAACCCTATTACCCATTAGCAGTCACTCCTCACATACTCCTCCCCAGTTTTCTGACAAACACTAATGTACTTTCTGTGTCTAAGGATTTGCCTATCTGAACATTTCATATAGATGGATAAATGGAATGACAGACTTGGTCTTTTGTGGCTGGCTTCTTTCATTTATCTTGCTGTTTCAAAGTTCATCCCTGTTGTAGCATGTATTAGTATTTTATTCCTTTTCAGTGTCTAATAGTATTTTATTGTAAGCACCTAAAATTTTAAGGAAAACACTTTCAACTTATATTTGATACACTAAGGTAATAAAAAAAGTTAAATTCTTCAGTAAAAAGAAATTCGCAGGTTCCACTCAAGACGGTGGGTTCACAAGGATACCAGGAGGCTAATCACATTAACAGTGGTAAATAAAATACATTCTTTTTTAAAGTAAAAAAAAAATGTAACAAAGAAAAAAGAGACAAACCAAAAAACAGACTGTTAAGTACCGAGAACAAACTGAAGGTTATGAGAGGGAAGGTGGGTGGGGATGGGTGAAATACGCAAAGGGGATTAAGAGGAAAATTATCACAATGAACACTGAGTAATGTATAGAATTGTGGAATGACTATATTTTACACCTGAAATTAATATAAGACTGTATATCAATTATATTGGAATTAAAATAATATTAAAAATAAGAAACAAAAAAATAAAAAACATAACACAGATTATAGTGATGGTTGCACAACTCTGTGAATATACTAAAAGCCACTGAATTCTAACTTTAAACTTTAAGTCGTATGATATATGGATTATATCTCCATAAAGCTATTTAAAAAATTAAAAAATTTTTAATGTTTATTTTTGAGAGAGAGAGAGAGAGAGACAGAACGCGAGCGGGGAGGCGGGCAGAGATTGAGGGAGACACAGAATCCGAAGCAGGCTCCAGGCTGTGAACTGTCAGCACAGAGTCTAACACGGGGCTCAAACCCACAAACCGTGAGATCATGACCCGAGCGGAACTTGGATGCTTAACCCATTGAGCCACACAGGTCCCCTAACAATTTTTTTTGTTTGTTTTATTTATTTTGAGAGAGAGAGAGATAGAAAGCATGAGTGGGGAAGGGGCAGAGAGAGAGAGAGAGAGAGAGAATCCCAACCAATCTCTGCACTGTCAGTAGAGGCGGATGCGGTGGGGGTGGGGGGCTCAAACTCCTGAACGGTGAGATCATGACCTGAGCTAAAATCAAGAGTCAGACGCTTAACTTACTGAGCCACCCAGGCGCCTCAAATCTATTTTTAAAAGATATAACAGGGGGCGCCTGGGTGGCTCAGTCGGTTAAGCGGCGGACTTCGGCTCAGGTCATGATCTCACAGCCCGTGAGTTCGAGCCCGCGTCAGGCTCTGTGCTGACGGCTCAGAGCTTGAAGCCTGTTTCAGATTCTGTGTCTCCCTCTCTCTGATCCTCCCCCGTTCATGCTCTGTCTCTCTCCGTCTCAAAAATAAATAAACGTTAAAAAAAATTTTAAAAAAAAGATATAACAGATAAAATCTGTTCACCAGGAAGGGAAGGGAGGGAACAATGCGCAGGAAGCTGAAGCCCCAGGTTTGTGTGAGTTGCTCTCAGATATATTCTACAGCCCACATGTGCACACAATAGTCTACAGTTCATTGCTTTCTACTTCTTTAGGAGTTCTATTAAGCATGTTTGATGTGGAGAGAATCACAAGAATTAGGACTATAAAATATCCTTAAATAGTAACAAAAGAACTTGTTTATTCATCCTTTTTCTGTACTCAATAAATATCATCTTAGGATCCACTGTGCACCGGGCACTATTTGAGGGACTAGTGATCAGTGATGCGCAAGGATGATCACAGTATGTGAAAAAATATGCATAAAAACAAAACTGATAACACAGCTTCCAAAATGTAATGTTGGGCCTTTCTGCAGTTTTCCAATTTTCTAAAATGAACACGTATTTCTTTTCTTGTCATGTAAATTTTCTCCAGAGATTATTTTTATTTGATCAGTGGAGGGTCAACTGTTATTTAAAACAGTTAATTCTAACCAAGATCTCAAGTTATTCCTGTAGGGTGTTTTTTTCTTGTTTTATTTATTTATTTATTTATTTATTTATTTATTTATTTATTTATTAGCTTGCATGCTTCTTTGTCTACATATCCATTTATGTATTGGGGGAAGGCACAATTCTTCTTAGAAGAAAAGGGAAGTGTATTGGTTTTCTTTTGCTGTGGACCAAAATACCACAGCTTAAAAAAACACTTTTTTTTTTTTTTAAACTTCACAGCTTAACAAACTACTGTTTATTTCAATGGGTCGGGAGTCTGGGCACAGAGTAGCTGGTTTCTCTTATCATCATCTTGCTAGGCTGAAATCAAGGTGTTGGCGAGGCTGAGGTCTTACCTGGGGTTCTAGGCTCTCCCAAGATCCCATGGTGGTGGAAGCCTTCATTTCCTTGCAGCTGTTGCTTCCTCTCCCTGATTAGGTCAGGCCCACCCTGAATCATCACCATTTTGAGCAACTCAAAAGCAACATCATCTTAATGAAATTAACCATGTCTTGCATATACAAATTCTATTGCCACGAATAGTATAAAATATTGAAAGGGACAAAACAGTATTAGTGGGTTTCGTGTCCAGTTTACCCGTCAGGGTTATTGCCACTTTCACTGTCTTTCAATTATTTTCTAATTCTGAGCTGTAGGTTACTGAAAGCACTACAAAACATTTTCCCCTATTCCGTATGCAAATGAATGCTGTTAGTAGAGAGACAATGGATTCCCACCCCCAGCCCCTCCCCCATTAAAAAAGCCAGGTTTGAATCTATTTGTCAATTGATTTCATAAGCTATTTCTGCTCTTTGAATTAGCCTTGAACCAATAACATCTTTTCGGCTCTTTCATTGGTGAATGAGTTTAACAAAATCTTTGACACATATTCATTTCATATTTGTATGAGCATCATGATTTTACCTTTAAAAATGTATCCTTTAACACTACCTATCTTTCAAATTCCAAAGAATTTTTTTAAATATTCAGTTTCAGCCATGATCATTAGCCTAGCAAAGGATTTCTGTGCATGTCATGAGCCAACCTTTGTGATGTTGATCATCTGTTGTGGCAAGTATTTTGCTACTTCCTTGCTTGATATATTTAAAAACTGCCTGTTTCTATTTTTAATTTTTCAATCATGCATACTTGAAGTAAAGTCATGTTGGTAAAGTAATGGCTGCATGAAAGCCTGTAAGGCAGGCTTTTAAGAAATCGGAGAATTTGGTCCCCTATGATTCTGTACCTTACTTCTTGACATCAGGATAATGGGGAAAAAATGTTAATTCTCCTTCAGAGTTCATTATTTAAAATGTGTTTCAGTAATCAGTCTTTTCTGATTCCATAATTCCACCTACCAGTTTGGTGTGGGGAATTTGGCTTTTTAAAATACAAGCATGTTATTATTATTATTTTTTTTTTCGGCTGAAAGCTAAATTTCCAAAAGAAATAAATCAAATGCAGCTTTTTGAAAATTGGAGCTATTATGCGAAGATGATGTATCCTTGCAGAGGAAAAGAGCAAAGCACTTGGAACTAATAGAATTGGCTGAACACTGGGATTTTTAAAAGGCCCTGGCTCATTTCCTGGCTGACCTCTCTCACAGCATAATGTAGCAGTAAATTGGAGTGGCATTTGAGTAATACAGACTCACACATCCTTGACATATACTAGTTCCAATCATAATGTTTTACATAGTATTTATTATGATTTTATTCAGCTTAAAATGTGTAGGAACATGCACTCACAAATAAAATTTAATATTGGATTATGTTTTCAAAATTGATTGTAGTAGTAGATGATAACTATGTTCCCTAGCAACAATAACATTGCCTAATTTATGAACACTGACATTAGCCAGCAGAATCAAAGCAGCCTGGAGAAAATTTAAGGTGACAGACATGCCGTATTATTGAATTCCACCTTATTAGGACTAAGAAAACAAAAGATTCACTCAATCATCCCTTTATCCTAGGTAGTTGTTATAATAAGGCTTTTTGTTTTGTTTTCTTTCTTCATTAGTACTTACAACCCCAAAAAAGGGAACTTAATTATCTCTTAGATTTCATCAATATTCCAAAAAGTCTAGCAATGCTTTGAAAACCATCACTTACCCAGTCATTAACAGAAATTGGTAGAATGCATGTATCTTTAGTTTATCACTGTTAGGGGAGACTATGTGCTGAGGTCTCAGATTATATTCACAAAGCTGGCTTGGTGCCCTGTAGACAGAGATGCTTATGTGTATAGATAACAAATCACGGCTGTGTCTTCCTGATTGAATAATAAGTTAGGGACTGCGGTCACAAAAAGTAATTACACCATGATTTCTGCATCGGAGAAGCTTACAGTCTAGTGGGGAAGACACTGGTATATTAATTACCATATAAAACCTGTAATGTAGAGGCGCCTGGGTGGCTCAGTCAGCTGAGCGTCTGATTCTTGATTTCAGCTCAGGTCATGATCTCAGGGTAGTGGGACTGAGCCCCAAGTCAGGCTCCAGGCTGTGCATGTAGCCTGCTTATAATTCTCTCCCTCTGCTCCCGTCCCCTGCTCATGCTTTCTCTCTCTCTTTAAAATAAAATAAAATAAACCCTATAATGTGGACATACAGAAAGTGCTCTGGAAAACCAAAGAGAAGAGTAAGATGAAATAAAGAGAGGGATAATAGAAGTGGAAGAGGCAGTCACCAGAGGCAACTTTGGGGGAGGGTCAAAGAATTACCAAGCAGGAAGGCCATTTCCATCAGAGGGAACAACTTTACTAACATGTATGTACACTGGCCTTTACATTACAACAAAAAATGTACATTGTTTTTCATTGCCATTCCAAAAAATACAGTTTCCTCGGCTCCTTGAAAAGAAGTGATGGATTTGGTTTCCCCTCTCGGCAAGTCCGTAAGCAAGATGCTTTTATGTCCTGAATACAGAACTAAATAGGCATGCATTCCAAACCAGAACTAGCCATAGCTACTTTCGTTGACAAAAAGATGTTAATGTTAATGTTAATGTTAATGTTAATGTTAATGTAACGAGTGTTAATTTTTTACTTTTTTTTATTCTCAAGATAACAACCATATTGCAAGTTTCCCCAGTATTTCAAAAGAACATTAAGTGAGATTTTTTTTTTTTAGCGATCGAGTCTGCATGAGTGGGGGAGGGGCAGAAGGAGAGAGAGAATCTCAAGCAGATTCCATGTTCTCTGCATGAGTGGGGGAAGGGCAGGGGGAGAGAGAGAGAATCTCAAGCAGCTTCCATGCTCAGTGTGGAGCCTGATGGGGGCTCGATGGCATGTCCCTGGGATCATGACCTGAGCCAGAATTAAGAATGGGACGCTCAACCCACTAAGCCACCCAGGAGTCCCTGAGATTAAAAAAATAATAATTTATTTTCTGAATGTCTTATCTAGATATAGTTGGTCTAAGCATTTTTCCTTTTTAGGAAAAATCCTAAGGATACCCTTCTAAAATGTAGCATGCTTCAATTTCATACCTGAGGTACTTGTTACAAACGCTTAAACTTCCACTTAGTGAATCAGAATATATGAAGATGGGAGGGGGGGTCCACAGGGATTTGTATTTGCTGCGAATTCCTCAGGTTATGTTCAGATATTACTGCTTTATTTAGCCTAAAGGTACAGCTAAGGTGGATCTGCTTCCTAGAGCACCACAGAACTGAGAAGCAATTGCAAATCAATTGCCTGAAATGTTTTTAGACAGGTTTACCTATGGATAGAACTATAAATATGAGAAAGGGTAAAAGAAAAAGTTTAAACTTGTTTTATTATGTATTTACTTATTTATTTTTATGTTTGTTTATTTTTAAGAGGGAGGGAGGGGGGAGGGGCAGAGAGAGAATCCCAAGCAGGCTTCTCACTGTCAGCGCAGAGCCCGACGAGGGGCCCGAACTCACAAATCGTGAGATCATGACCTGAGCCAAAGTCAGATGCTTAAGTGACTGAGCCACCCAAGGCACTCCAAAACTTGTTTCATTTCTTAGTAAGAGTAAGAATTCACAGAGCACATATTTACTCAAAAATGATTCTTCTAATTTTAAGAAAAAGGCAGCTACACACAACAGCAAGTAACATCATGTTGCAATTTGCAAGGGTAGGGGAAGAAAACTTCCTCTCCACCCTCTTGGGTTCTGTCCAGGGGACACGTGAATTAAATCGACAAAAGACATATTAGTAACAGAAAAACAGTATTTATGCATGCAGTGTACATATATGAGGGGGGGACTTAGTGATGGATAACTCAATGGGGTAGCTAGAATTTGTGGCTTACATCCCTAACTTAGTAGGGGAAAGGGAGTGGAGAAAAGCCTTTTACGGGGAAAAAATAGGTTTCTTTAGGAAAGGCAAGTGAGTTTCTAAAGGAACAAATACGATAAAAAAGTTTGTGATAATTTTGTTTCTGCAGCTGTGAGTGGTCTTTCTGTCTTCTTCATGGCCATGAAGCTTACCCCAGAGGAGATTTATGGCAAGGTTTACTATTGGTCTCCCTCCTGGTGGTAGAAGCCTCCCCTAAGAGGGAATTTATGGCAGTCTTCATTTCTCAGAAGTTTCTGTTTTTAAGGGAAACCGGTAAGGGAAGTTTTCCGAAGGCTTTTTTCTGCATCTCTTGAATCTCACATGTCTACAGCTTAAAATGATCTTTATACCAACTATAGGGTTCTGAGTGTGTCCTTACACACAGCAAGCAGCCATTTTGGAATGGACCGCATTCAAGTATTAAAAGTTAGAGCATGTAGTTTTGCTCTGAAACAGGCAAACAAAGCAAGGGTGTATACAAATAACTGGGCAAGGCACATTGAGTATCAGATACTAGTGAGAACTGAAACCAGTGTAATTGTCTATCCCTGTATTAAACAATTCTAAGAGCAGGTATATTTCCCTGTCACTCTGTTAAATAACACTGACACCAGGCATACTTTCCTGTCCTTAAACTGGGACGAGGCATAAGAACTTAGCGTCTCACTGCAGGAAATATTTGCACTTAGAAGATCAGCCAACTAAAATAGCTTCATCATCAAGATCCACTTCAAGATCCTCATCCTTGCTGTGCTCACACCCAAACTATTTTGTCATAACCTCTGCCCAATCTATGGCGGATTCCTGCCTTCAAAATCACCTGAAAATCACCCACTCCAGGCTCTAAAACCCTAAAACACCTTATAAACACCCTTCCTTAATTTCTCCATTTGAGGACAGTACTTTGGATTACTCATGCCATAGTAAGTCTAATCAACTTAGTATCACTTGATCAACAGGTTGTTCTGTAAAGGCTGTGAAACACTAAAAACAGAAAGGGGGTGGGGCACCTGGGTGGCTCAGTCGGTTAAGCGGTTAAGCGTCCGACTTTGGCTCAGGTCATGATCTTACGGTATTGGGGTGCCTGGGTGGCTCAGTCGGTTAAGCATCCGACATCAGCTCAGGTCATGATCTCATGGTCCATGGGTTTGAGCCCCACATCAGGCTCTGTGCTGACAGCTCAGAGCCTGGAGCCTGCTTCAGATTCTGTGTCTCCCTCTCTCTCTGTTCCTCCCCTGCTTGCACTCTCTCTCTCTCTCTCTCTCAAAAATAAATAAATATTTTTAAAAAGTTTTAAATTATAAGGCATATTTGTGAGAATCTATTTCTGGGTTCCATATTCTGTTCTGTTGATCTACATGTCTAGCCTTTTGCAATGTCTCATTTTAACAGAAAGAAAATTGAGATCTAGCTTTGCATTGATACAACATTGGTAGTAAAATTTCAGGAGCTTTTATTTTTCTTATGAACAAACCCATCAAAGCTAAACCAAACCTTGGCAAAATTTCAACGCATTTCACTGCTACTTTTCAGATTCAGTATTATAAACTAAGGCAAAAGAAAATTCTCTTTCTGAAAATCTTCTACAACTTTGTGCAGCCATTAAGGATTTGTCTTTCTCTGTCCTTTTTTTTTTTTTAAATTCTGGAATAATCAAATGCTTTAAAGAAAAAAACCTAGTCTCTTTATACCTTGATAAGTAAAAATGCAAGCATTACTTTATATACCCAGATTTCTTTATTTATTACTGTTGTTCCTATTATATTCATATTAATTGTAACCTTTAATGAAAATAACCAACTTCTATTTTACAGAAAAAAACTGGTAGGTATGTAATGGAAAACTGTTGTAGACTAGCAAAGCTTATAAGTGCACAAGTTTATATAGCCTCTCTTTTATACCTTAAATATCTCTTTTATACCTTAAATTTTCAACAATGAACATATCTGTTAACATGACCAAAGACATAGCCACCCTATAGCACATTAAAAAATAAGCAAACATATATTAGTTTGAAATTATGTTTAGTAATAATTTTTTCAGTGTTCCATTTTACTTAGGAATTATCTAGCAATCAAAGATTATTCATCAATTAGTTTGATTTGATAGTAATCAAAGTCTTTAATTTACATAAGGATCTTGAAAATTATGTTCAATAATAATTGAATTTGAATGTTCAAAAATAAAATTAGGTTCAAAATAAGCTACAAAACATAATTACAGTTGATGGAAAAAGTTTGTCAGAATAAATATAAAATTATGCAGGAGTTATATTAGCTTGTTTGATTGGTATTCTAAGATAAGAAGCTTAAGAAACTCATATTAAGTAGTCTTTTCATAAAAGACAAAAATTTTATGAAAGTAAAACATAAGCTTTATTATACTTAATATACATTTGAGAAAAAGATGTAGAGTTGTTTTCTTCTCTTTCTTAAACCTAAATTATCAAACCAATAAAAACTGTCAGGGTGCCTGGGTGGCGCAGTCGGTTAAGCGCCCGACTGCAGCCAGGTCACGATCTCGCGGTCCGTGAGTTCGAGCCCCGCGTCGGGCTCTGGGCTGATGGCTCGGAGCCTGGAGCCTGTTTCCGATTCTGTGTCTCCCTCTCTCTCTGCCCCTCCCCCGTTCATGCTCTGTCTCTCTCTGTCCCCAAAATAAATAAACGTTAAAAAAAAAAAAAAACTGTCCAAGAATTCTTAATTATGTAAACATGATTTATTATGTTTACCCAGGCTCAGTTGGTTAAATATCCAACTCCTGATTTTGGCTCAGGTCATGATCTCATGGTTCATGAGATCACACCCCTTGTTGGGCTCTGTGCTGACAGCACACAGCCTGCTTGGGATTCTCTCTCTCCCTCTCTCCTTGCCCCTCCCCCAACTCATACTTGTGTGTCCTCGCTCTCTAAATAAATGTCAAAAAACATTTTTTTTAAATGTTTACATGTGATGTATGCCTGCTTTTATGCTACAACAGCAGAGTTGAGTATTTTTGAGACCATATGGCCCATAAAACCAAAACTATTTACTTTCTGGACCTTTACAGAAGGAGTTTTCTGATGATTCCCGTAGACAATCCTTGGGTGGCCTTCACTTTCTTATGACATTGAAAATTCCTGGCCCCACTCTTCACAATATTTCTAAGTTTCAGATAATTTTTCTAATGCTGCTCTGATTCTGCCATGGTGGAAGTGCTCTCTCCCTCTTTTGTGTTCACATATTTATTTGCATCTCTCATAATATTACACTATGGTATTATCATCTTTACTAGAGTTAAGTTTACTAAGAACATCTATTCATCTTTGTATTGGCACATTGCACAGTACCTGGCAAACAGTAGATATTCAATAAATCTTTATGGAGATGAATTGAAACTAGACTAAAATGTGAGGGCGTCTGATGGCTCAGTTGGTTAAGTGTCCAACTCTACATTTCAGCTCAGGTCATGATCTCGTGGTTCGTGAGTTCGAGCCCCGCATCGGGCTCTCTGCTATCAGCGTGGAGATCCCCTGTCTCCCTTTCTCTCTGCCCCTCCTCTCTCTCTCTCTCTCTCTCTCTCTCTCTCAAAATAAATAAATACATTGCTGTAAAAAAAAAAAAAGACTAAAAGGTGAATGTGAAGCTCACAGAAGCCTGGAGTTTGGGATTACTTAGGGAGAACCCCAAAAAGGGTAACTGAGAGGTGAATAAAGTCCTATGTAAAATTATATAAGTGCAAAACCTTATAAATTCTTCTGCTGAATTTATTATCTTGAAAGATACAATTACTTATCTATAATGTACCATAGTTTCTTCATCTTTGTGATATGAATAGTATTTGCCAGTCATTTGATTATTTGAAACCTATGATAAATAATAGCATTTTGTTAGCACTTGTTCTTACTAGAAATTAACACATTTGGTAAGTAAAAGTTTATCCAGTATTGAGAGTGGCAAAATTTTTCAAAACCATGTTTATGTAGTAAACATGTTGTGACAAAGGAGGTTTTGTCACTTTCATCTGTAACATGTAGTCTAGAAGATATAGTTTAGATTATGAAATTTTCGGTTTTCCAGAACATTTGGATGGTTTATGTAGACAAGCAGACTGAATGTTACCTTTAGGGTCCTAAAAATTTCAGGTTACCATGAAAATTGTACTCTACTTAGTAAATATCATCTGAATTCATTTGAAATATGAGTTTTATTCTATCATGGGGGATTAAGAGATGGCTAGGTAGCGTATGCTATTATTTTTATCTTATATATGAGAAGTTCAAGTATAATCTTATTGCCATTAGCTGGCCTTGACTGACCCTGGCTCATCTGACATTAGGCTAAATCTTTCTGCTAAGAAACCATCAGAAGATGAAAACATAGTATTTCAGCTTGAGATGTTTATAAAATGTATGATTTTCTTTTTTAAAAAGTTAATTTACTTATACTTAAAATATTGTACTACCTCTTCAGCTTTACCTGAGACTATATTTTCATCTAAAGGGTTTTAAACCTTTGTGTCTTAAGGGATCGTTCAGTTAATGTCAGATGACTAGCTTTTTTTTTTTTTAAATCCAGCCTCATCTGCCAATTAAAAAAAATTTTTTTTAATGTTTATTTATTTTTGAGAGGTAAAGTGAGACAGATCCTGAGTGGGGGAGGGCCAGAGGGAGGGAGACACAGACTCAGAAGCAGGCTCCAGGCTCTGAGCTGTCAGCACAGAGCCTGATACAGGGCTCGAGCCACGAACCGTGAGAACATGACCTGAGCCGAAGTCAGACGCCCAACCGGCTGAGCCACCCAGGCGCCCCTAAATTTTCATCTGCCAATTTTTTAAAGTTAATCTCTACACCCAACGTGAGGCTCGAACTCACAACCCTGAGATCAAGAGTCACATGCTCTACCAACTGAGCCGGCCAGGTGCACCCACCAAGACTAGCTGTGTTTTAAAAAAGTAATTAAAAGGGCTAGTCATTTCAGATATTTATGTGAGAATATGATTTAGTTGATTTCACAATTAACAATTTAACTTCAGTAAAAAAAATAAAAATCCCTCCTAGTTTTCTCCATGGGCTTGTCTAACACAAATGAATACCAATTAAAGTGTGATCTTTCCACTGGGGGTTAGACCATCATTTTTCTAATTATAGTATAAATTCTTCAATGGAAAAAAAAAAAAAAACCTCTTCATCTGTAAAGAAGTAATTCCCAACAGAAATCTTATATATTATAGAACACTAATTATTATGCATGTCTCAACACCTTTGCCAAAGGAGTCACGTACCAGTCAATGCATTAAAGTAACAGAGGTTAAAGGAAAGATAACTACATTGGGAACAAGTAAAAGCATTACATGTACAAAATAACTCAATTGGCTTTATGTAGTCTTGATTTTGCTTCACTAAATTTGGAGTGTTTTAAATATGCTTTCTGCTATTGGGCAAACTTAAATGTTCCCCATTTCATAAAATACAATGCACTCTGGCTCACTTTCCTTTAGTCTGATGTCTGTAAGAAATGGATTTATTGCTCATGATAGAATTTGGGTGGTGATGTAATCACAGCCCCTAGACTATTGGCTAGGCTTTCACATTATGATTTAACCAGACATTAATGAAGCCATTTCATTCATACTCATCACAGTAGCTTAATTATTTGTGTGGTTATTTGTAAAAATTAGTTAAGTTGGCTGAAATGAATTGACCTTCATCCTGTAATCCATTCATTTCTTTCACTTAGAGATGGATTATGAGTTCCTCAATTAGAATGAAAGTACATCACATTTATTTTATGGAATCTACTTTGAATAAGTACAAATACAACGTCTACTGTAAATACAAAGTCATATTCTGAATGCAGTAAGTATAAATGAAATTCATTGATTACTATGTAAATGATTAAAAACTCCAAAAACAGTAATTATCATATATCTCTTTAAGTCAGTGTTTGACATGTTATATTGCCAGAAAGATATTAATTCCACTTGTATATGTTGCCGTCCTGGGTATTATTCACAGACAGTAAGAAGAAATGTTTCCTGCCCCTAGATGTTTATTAGTTATAAGGGGCACATGTGTGGCTTGGTCGGTTACGTGTCCACTCTTGATTTCAGCTTAGGTCGTGATCTTGTAGTTTGTGAATTCAAGCCCCACATCAGGTTCTCCAGTGCAGAGCCTGCTTCGGATTCTCTCTCCTTCTCCCTCTCTCTCTGCCCCTCCCCTGCTCTCTCTCTCTCTCTCTCTCAAAACAAATCAACTTAAAAAAAAAAAAAAAAGGATCATGGGGCCTCTGGGTGGCTCAGTTAGTTAAGTGTCCAGCTCTTGATTTTGGATCAGGACATGATCTTATGGTTCATGAGTTCAAGCCCCACCTTGGACTCTATGCTGACAGCACGGAGCCTGCTTGGGATTCTCTGTCTCCTTCTCTCTGCCCCTCCCCTGCTCACACTCTCTCTCCTGAAATAAATAAATAAACTTTTTTAAAATTTAGAGAAAAAAGGATATTTAGACGTTTAGTAGCTATGCAAATCACCACTGACATAGACCTGAATGCTTTTTTACATCAAAATGACATAAGGGGCACCTGGGTGGCTCTGTCGGTTAAGCATCCAACTTCAGCTCAGGCCATGATCTCAAGGTTCGTGAGTTCGAGCCCCGCATCAGGCTCTGTGCTGACAGCTCAAAGCCTGGAGCCTGCTTCAGATTCTGTGTCTCCCCCTCTCTCTCTGCCCCTCCCCTGCTCGCACTCTGTCTCTCTCAAAAATAAATAAATGTTTAAAAAAATTTTTTTAATGACCTCATGATATCTCAGAATTGGAAGCGAAGTCATCTAGTCCAGTGTCTTATGCATTGCAGCAATCTCACCTATAATTTGACCGATAGGTAGTGTCACATAGAAAACAAGGGGCTTCAGAGTCAGACTTGAAATCAAATTCTAGCTTTACCATTTGTGAGCTGTACGACCTTGTCCCTCTCCCCTAACATGGCTCTTCATCTTCTAATCTTTAGAATCGAAATGATGATTCTAAATGGCTGATATTTACTGAAGCAATCACTATGTGGGAGCATTTACATATTAGTTACTGTTCCTCATCTCTCATATTGAGGGTTTCCTAGCTACAAGTGTTAATTATCTAGTATAACCTAAAACGCTTTGTATTTATGAGGCACAGTTCAATAGCACAGTGACTAAAATATGTAACAGCTGAAGTTTATCTTTAGCATACTCAGTTTCCCCTTCTTGCAAACAGCAAACAGGTGGAAGAGAAAAATAATAATTTTGGTCTAATGCAGTGCTCTGTAGAGTTTTAATTACATGTCCCAAGATTATACTTTTAGGGACCATTTCTTTTTTTTTTAATTTTTTTAAATGTTTTATTTATTTTTAAGACAGAGAGAGACAGAGCATGAGCGGGGGAGGCGCAGAGAGAGACGGAGGGAGACACAGAAACCGAAGCAGGCTCCAGGCTCTGAGCTGTCAGCACAGAGCCCAACACGGGGCTCGAACTCACAAACTGTGAGATCATGACCTGAGCCGAAGTTGGACACTCAACCGACTGAGCCACCCGGGTGCCCCTTTTAGGGACCATTTCTATAGGTTGTTAATTACAAGTCCCAGTCAGTAAAAATACTTTTCAGTACTCTCCAAATTTAGTTATAGTTAATATACAGGTATTATTATACTGCTATGTCCATTATGAAACCTACTCAGAAATGAGAAATTGTAAAACAAGATAAAAATTAATACAAGGGACTGGTATCAAAATGTGTAACAAAGTCTCACAATTCAACAATAGAAAACAAATAACTCAGTTGTAAAATGGGCAAAGGATCTGAATAGATATTCCTCTAAAGAAGACAAAAAATTAGCCAATAACTACATGAAAAGCTGCTAAACATCGTTAGTCATAAAGGAAATGAAACTCCAAGCCACCATGGGATACCACTGCATACTCACCAGGTGACCATAATCAAATAAATAAAAAAATAACAAGTGTTGGCGAGAAGGTAGAGAAAGTGGAACCCTTGTACATTGCTGGTAGAAATGTAAAATGACGCCGCTGCTGTGGAAAACAGTCTGGCAGTTTCTCAGAATGTCAAGCATAAAGTTATCATATGATCCACAATTTCACTGTTAGGGATATACCCAGGAGAATTGAAAACTTATGTCCAGGGGCGCCTGGGAGGTTCAGTCGGTTAAGCGTCCGACTTCGGCTCAGGTCATGATCTCACGGTCCGTGGGTTCGAGCCCTGCGTCGGGCTCTGTGCTGACAGCTCGGAGCCTGGAGCCTGCTTCGGATTCTGTGTCTCCCTCTCTCTCTGACCCTCCCCTGCTCATGCTCTCTCTCTGCCTCAAAAGTAAATAAATGTTAAAAAAAATTAAAAAAAAAACCCTTATGTCCATACAAGAACTTCTACAGGAATAGCAAGCATTATTCATATTAGGTCAAAAGTGGAAGCAATCCACATTTTTATCAGCAGATGAATAGATAAATAAATTGCGGCATATCCATACAGTGGACTATTTTTTGGCTTTAAAAGCAATGAAGTGCTGATACGTGCTACAACATGGATGAACCTTAAAAACTGTGTGCTAAGTGAAGGAGCCCATATTTAAAAGACCACCTATTATACGATTCAATTTATGTGAGGAAAATCTATAGAGACAGATAGTAGATTAGTGCGCCTAAAGATGGGGTAAAGACGGAATGGGGGTGACTGCTAATGGGTATGTGGTTTCTTTTTGGAATACTGAAGATGTTCTAAATTAAGATTCTGGTGATGGTTGCGCAAATCTGAATGTACTAAAAGCCATTGCCTTTAACACTTTAACCAGGTGAATTTCATGGTATGTAAGTTATATCCCAATAAAGATATGTAAAAAATGAAATAAACAGAATAAACTAAATATCTAAATAAAAGGTCTTGTTTTCCTTCCCATGCCCCATAGATCATTTTGTACATACCCACTTTGGAAACCTCTGGTCTAAAAGCATTCCTCAGTGGTCCTGAAAAGAATACTGTATTGGTTGTCAAAACTGCAGGTACATACTATGTAATCCCCTGAGATTACATGATTGAGAGCCCAATAGTAAATGGTTGAAGAAGGAAAAACACCAACTTAACAGTCCCCTCAAAATATTGATTTGGATCTCAACTGACCTTCATTTCATTCCCTCTTGTGCCTACTTCCCAAATGGAGATTTTTTTTTAAACTGAGGATATCATTGTAATCAATTCTGTTCTGGCCAGGGATGTTGAATGTGACCCAAAGGATAGTAAATCCATGACCAAACTTCTTACTTATGATATTTCTAGTGGTTGCTCAGAATATTCAGAGACTTTAAATGACTCTGGTTCCTATACCAAACACACACATATCATTTTTAGTAATGGTCCTCCTCAAGGTCAACACTGAATTGTACCATTCTTCTCGAGGTATGTAAGACTATTATTAATTTTCCTTTGGGTCCGTTCCAGCTGCAATGTTTTTACACTGAACTTTATTCATTGCCATGAATAGGACCTTACAAATTGCTGAATGAGTCTAAGTATATTTATATAACATTGCTGAAAGCCTATAGAAGATATGTTTTATAAACATCTACCTAAAGTTCCTATAAATCCTCACAAAATGGACAGGAACATAATTATATGCAAATTATCTACACCAGTAGTACACTGTTTCATTAAAAACATAATTTCATTTGAGGAAAATATTGTGAAATTAATGAATTTGAGCAGAGAATTGTGCCTATTTCACTTATGCAGAGAAATAATCATTGTAAGTGTATGCATGCCAGGCATTAAATTGGTATCCATAAAGAAAGCAACTGCTATTCAGGAGAATTGTGCTCAACCGTCCGTATCTTGGCCAGAGTTTAGGTGCCTGGCCCTTTATTAGTTTCTTTCCTTTTAGTTTATGAGTCTTCCTGGAGTTACAAGACCCAACATCCTCCCCTTGGCCCGGGTCATACCCAACTTCAGTTTGAGAACATAAACTGAGATGCTGGTACTCATATGTACATCACTGGCATTTTGATCCTGGACAAAGTTCAAGTCTAAAGACAAGTTCCTTAGGTTGCTTTGCAATTCTATCTCATACCAATGCCATCTATCATAAGACTTCAATTCAACAATAATACCATTTCATTTACTCTCATGACTATTTTTAGATACATGGAATAAACTTTATTGTTTATAGTTATACACTGAATTTCTAACTATGAATGCATATAAGCAATCTTTTCAGAAGTTAAAAAATTTGAGGAAAAGCTAAATGATTGAAACATACCTTTAATCCTTAGGTACTGAATCTCAGAAGGGTCCAAGATCCATTTTTTTTAAGGACTTGCCTTCCAAAAGTTGCTAATTTCTCTTTCTCGTGCATTTTTTAAAGGGTGACAGTATACTTTATTGAGGATCTACTAACTGCTAGTCATTCTCACATTTTATGTAATGCTAACAAAATTATGAGGAAGGCTTTCTTATCACTATTATATAAAGGAAGAAAATGGTTCAAAGACGTTAAATAATTATCGAGGGTGACATAGTAAAAAAAGATAGGGTAAACATAATTCTTCTGAATTCAAATCTAGTTGTCTTTCTTTGTATACCACCTGTGCACTAAGGAGTGGTGGGGAAGGGAGGGTAACAATATAAGGGAATTTTCCTACCCAGAAACAGAAAATAAGCAACTAACTGAGCATGTGCTCTGGGGATAGGGTTATCTAATGGGGGATCAAAAAACTAGAAGGAATAAGGCAAGGATTTCACTGAAAACTAAATGGGATGGAAGTCACTGTAGTGTTTGTAAGGGTTAGAGCAAAGATTCAAACTGAAGACCTTCCTTTTTACCTGTAGGCTTATACATAGCTTCTAAAATATTTTTCCTTATTTCTGGAAGAGTATTTCCCTCCAACTTCTCTTGCAAAATTTGTGCCTTACCATCACGTGCCAGCCCTAATGCAACCCCTCAATGAAGCATGTTATAATCTATTTGCTTTTCCTAGGAGATGGGATCATTTTTTCAGCTACGGGATATGATAGTGAAAGGCATCAGTACTGGGGTGCAGAGGAGGATTGGGGTACTGGGATGGGATTGGGGTTGCTTTTGGACATCTCCTTTGGCCAGCTCTCTTGATCAGCTTTCCTCAGATGCTAACATCATAGTCCAGAACCCTTGCACTGTCCCTAGTCACAGCTGGCAGAACCAAGAGAGAGTTGGGCAAATGTCATCTGTGCAGCCAACCATCAGGGACCAATGCAAAAGTTTTACATCTCTTACTACGTCTTTTCCTCAGTGTAGACATTTCTCTACTTAGAGAAAAAAAATCAAAGGCTACTGTTGACCCGCGTAGTTCAGCCTCATGCTTGGATGTTGTTAATGTCTGCTCAATTCACTTGGATTCCTGAACACTAATCTCCTGTAACAAAGACTTATCTGAAAGTAGAAATGAGAAAATGAAGAAAGGAAGTATCTCAAGTATTCATCCAGATGCTCCTTCATGGCTCCTACATGGAAGGGATAGTCTACGCTATCTGCTGTGATAGCCAACAGCTAAAATGTGGCTGTCGAATACATGAAATGTCCTAGGATAAATTGAGATGAGCTTTAAGTATAAAGTACACACTGATTTCAAACACTTGGTATGAAAAAAGGAATATAAAGTATCTCATTAACCATTTTTATATTAATTACATGTTATAATATTTTCGGTATTTGGGGTTACATAAGTTATTAAAATTAACCTCACCTATTTCTTTTGACATTTTAATGTAGCCACTAGGAATTTCAAAATTACATGTGTGCCTCACATTTGTAGGCTGGATAATATTTCTGTTGAGCAGAGTTGATTTAAAACCTTGTTGCTCAAAATGTAGTCCAAGGTCGAGCATTATTAACATCATCTGGGAGCTAGTTAGGGCTTACTCCAGAAATACTGAATCAGAATCTGTGTATAACATGATCCACAGGTGATTCCTTTGTAAAGTAAAGCTTGAGGGGCACCTGGGTGGCTTAGTCGGTTAAGCGTCTCTAGATTTTGGCTCGGGTCATGATCTCACGGGTTGTGGGATTGAGCCCCACATCAGGCTCTATGCTGCAGCACAGAGCCTGCTTGGGATTCTCTCTCTCAGCCCTTCCCATGCTTGAGGTCTTTCTCTCTCTCTCAAAATAAATAAACATTAAAAAAAATTTTTTTAAGCTTGAGAAGCACTGCTCTAGACATTCACAGACTGATTCTTGCCTCAACTGTAAGCATATGAAAAAGTTGTAGGCTACAGGATAGTTCGTTTTATGTGTCAATACGACTAGGCTACAGTGCCCAGCTATTTAGTTAAACGTCAGTCCAGATGTTGCTGTGAAGGTATTTTTTAGATATGATTAGCATTTACAATCAGTAGACTGAGCAAAAACAGATTACTCTGTACAATGTGAGTGGGCCTCATTTAATCAGCTGAAGACCTTAAGAGCAAAACTGAGGTTTCCCAAAGAAGCCATTCTGCCTTAAGACTGCAACGTTAGGGGCTCCTAGGTGGCTCAGTTGGTTGAGTGTCTGGCTTCAGCTGAGGTCACAATCTCATGGTTCACGAGTTCAAGCCCCACATCAGGCTCTGTGCTGACAGCTCAGAGCCTGGAGCCTGCTTCAGATTCTGTCTCTCTGTGCCTCCTTTGCTTGTGCTGTGTCTCTCAAAAATAAATAAACATTAAAAAGTTTTTTTTTTTAATTTTTTTTCAACGTTTATTTATTCTTGCGACAGAGAGAGAGACAGAGCATGAACGGGGGAGGGGCAGAGAGAGAGGGAGACACAGAATCGGAAACAGGCTCCAGGCTCTGAGCCATCAGCCCAGAGCCTGACGCAGGGCTCGAACTCACGGACCGCGAGATCGTGACCTGGCCGAAGTCGGACGCTTAACTGACTGTGCCACCCAGGCGCCCCTAAAAAGTTTTTTTTAAAGAACTGCAACATTGGAAGAAACCCTGCATGAGTTTCCTGCCTGCTGGCCTGCACTGCAGGTTTCAAACTCAAGACTACATCAACTGTTACCTGAATTTTCAGTCTTCTTGCCTGCCCTACAAATTTCAGCCTTGCCAGGCCTCACAATCATGTGAGCCGAATAACTCTATTTCTTTCCTTTTGCCTAGAGAACCCCAATACAGCCTGCTTCATTTATCATGGTTCTAGGTACCAGATCTCAAATTTGTTCTTTTTCTTCATCCTTTAGTTCTGGCATATCACTCATGTAGATTTTCAACCAAGTCTCATTCGTTGTACTTGTTCCGTCCTAGTGTTGACTCTTGACTCCCCCCCCCCAAATTCACCAGTGTTAAAGGATAATTTCAAGACGGTAAAATCTTGATTTATACAAATATAAACACCCGTCAAAGGTTTTATTGAATTCACTCATTAATGATTGAACAGGAAGAAGTTAATACTGGTCAAAGGAGAATCTAAAGAACAGGCACATATATAGACAATCAAATGAATTTTCTAAATGATGCAAAACTGATCTACTCTCACATGGAAGTAAAATGTAATGTGTGGAGGGGCACCTGGGTGTCTCAGTTGGTTAAGCATCCAACTTAGGCTCAGGTCATGATCTCACGGTTCAAGCCCCGCCTCCCGCTCTGTGCTGACAGCTCAGAGCCTGGAGCCTGCTTTGGATTCTCTATCTCCCCCTCTCTCTGCCCCTTCCCCGCTCACACTCTCTTTCCCTCAAAAATAAATAAACATTAAAAAATGTTTTAATGTAATGTATGGAATCATCTGTTTTTCACCCAACTGCATCCCCAACCAGAAAAACAATTTGTTTGCATCTCTATGGATAAAAATAGTTTGCATTATTATCAATTTTCCACAACATACAGAATAGTAAGGCAGTCCAAAGGGAGTGAAAAGCATGAATCTTAACTGATTTGGATAATCCCTAATGGTCTGCTGGACAACATCTAGCATTCCATTGAAAAGATAACTCATAACATTTTGCCCATTTTGAAAAAAAAATTAATGTTTGTTTTTGAGAGAGGGAGCCAGAGTGTGAGGGGAAGGGCAGAGAGACAGGGAGACACAGAATCTGAAACAGGCTCTGGGCTCTGAGCTGTCAGCACAGAGCCGGAGGTGGGACTCAAACCCATGGACCATGAGATCATGACCTGAGCTGATGTCGGATGCTTAACCGACTGAGCCACCCAGGTACCCCAATGCCTTATAATTTTTGACAAAAAAGCAAAAGCAAATCAAAGGGGGAATAACAGTCTTTTCAATAAATTATGGAGAAACTGGATATCCACTGGCAAAAAAATGCACCTTGTACTAAACTTTATATGAAAATTAACTTAAAATGGATAACGGGCATAAATGTAAAATGTAGGGGCGCCTGGGTGGCTCAGTCGGTTGAGTGTCCGACTTTGGCTCAGGTCATGATCTCGCACTCCGTGAGTTCGGGCCCCGCATCGGGCTCTGTGCTGACAGCTCAGAGCCTGGAGCCTGCTTCTAATTCTGGGTCTCCCTCTCTCTCTCTGCCTCTTCCCCGCTCATGCTCTGTCTCTCTCTCACTGTCAAAAATAAACATTAAAAAAAATACAAAAAAATAAATGTAAAAGTAGAAAACTTAAAAGAATATGGGAAAATATCTTTGGGACCTACATAGGACCAGGCACACTTCTTAGACTTGACTCCAAATAGCACCATGGATAAAATGAAAAATGATAAACTGGACCTCTTCAAAATGAAAAACTTTTGCTCTGTCAAAGATTCTGTTAAGAGCATGGAAAGACAAATTCCAGTCTGGGGGACAATATTTGCAATTACACATCTGATATATATACAGACCTTGAATCTAAAATATAAAAAGACCTCCTAAAACTCAACATTACAAAAAAGAAGCAATTCAATTAGAAAATGGACAAATGATATGCACAGATATTTCACCCCAGAGAACATTAGAGTATGACCTTGCATCTAAAATATATAAAGAACTCCCTGGGGCACCTGGATGGCTTAGTTGGTTAAGCATCCGACTTCAGTTCATGGCATGAACTGCTCAGGTCCTTATCTCACAGTTTGTGAGTTCGAGCCCCGTGTAAGGCTCTGTGCTGATAGCTCAGAGCCTGGAGCCTGCTTCAGATTCTGTGTCTCCCTCTCTCTCTCTGTCCATCTCCTGCTTGCACTATGTTTCTCTCTCTCTCAAAAACAAATAAACAATAAAAATTTTCAAATATATAAAGAACTCCCCAAATGGGGTGCCTGGGTGGCTCAGTCAGTTGAGCATCTACTCTTGATTTTGGCTGAGGTCATGGTCCCAGGGTCATGGGATCAGGCTCCATGCTGAGTGTGGAACCTGCTTAAGATTATTTCTCTCTCACCTTCCCCACTCATGCATTCTCTGTCTCTAAAAAATAATAATAAAAAAAGAACTCCCAAAACTCAACATTACAAAAAAGAAACAATTCAATTAGAAAAAAGACAAATGACATACACAGATACTTCACCTAAGAGAATATTAGATATGGCAAATGAACACATGAAAGGATGTTCAACATCATTAGCCATTAGAGAAATTCGAATTAAAACTACAATGAGATATCACTGTACACCTAACAGAATGACCAAAATAAAAAATAGTGATAACACCAAATGTTGGTGATGTTGTACAGAAAGTGGATCACTCATACATTGCTGGTAGGAATGTAAAATGGTACAGCCACTCTGGAAAATAGTTTGACAGTTCCTTTCAGATATAAAAACGGACTTGAACATATGAACCAGTGATTGCACTCTTAGCATTTATCCCAGAGAAATGAAGATATATTTTCATGCGGGAATGTGTGCGTGAATGTTCGTGGCAGTTTTATTCATAATAGCTAAAAACTGGAAACTTCCCAAATGCCCTTCATTGGGTGAATGGTTAAATAAACTGTGGTACATATATACCATGGAATATTGCTGAGCAGTAAAAGGGGATGAGTTATTGATACGTGTAACAATCTGAATGGATCTCAAGGGCATTATACTGAGTGGGAAAGAAAGCCAATTTAAAAGCTTATATACTGCATGATTCTATTTATGAAACAGCATAATTATAAAGATGGAGAAGAGGTTCGTGTTTGCCAGTAATTAGACATGGAAGGGGAGGAGGCTGGTATGACATAAATGAGTAACAGGAAGGTGTCTTGTGGTGATGTTACACTTGAGTATCTTGATTGTGCTGGTGTTTTAAGACTACACATGAGATAAAACTGAAAAGTCACACACACATACACACACATACACACACACACACACAAGTGCATGATAACTTTGAAATCTGAATAAGCTGTATGTATTGTACTAACATCAATTTCTTGGTTTTGGCATTGTACTGTAGTTAAGTTGTAAACATTGGGAAAAGCTGGGTGGTGGTGGGGAGAACACACAGAACTTCCCTGTATATTTCTTTGCAACCTGCTATGAATCTATAATTATTTCAAAGTAAAAGCATTTAAGGGCGCCTGGGTGGCTCAGTCGGTTGAGCGTCCGACTTCGGCTCAGGTCATGATCTCACGGTCCGTGAGTACGAGCCCTGTACCAGGCTCTGTGCTGACAGCTCAGAACCTGGAACCTGTTTTGGATTCTGTGTCTCCCTCTCTGCTCCTACTCCGCTCAGTCTCTGTCTGTCTGTCTCTCAAAAATGAATAAAGATTTAAAAAAAACACATTTTTCAAAGTAAAAGCATTTAAAAGATGATAAATTTGTCTCCATGCTCTTATCAAGGGGCAATGAGAAATTATATTTACCTTCTGTATAATCTGCCTGAAAGCAGAGATTTCACATATCACAGTAATAGTTTTATCTGCATATTATTACCTCTATCGTGTCCTTGATTTAAAAAAATGTGCCCCAACATGCAAAGAACAAAGGCAGAAGAACTAAGTTTTCTTATAACCATGTTACCTTCCTCTATGGTTGTTTTAAAACATTTTATTACCATTTTGACTAAATTGATAGTCGAGGGTTATTTTTCAGATATCCACGTAAATATTTCAGAAATCATACAGTTTTGTAAAGGCACTAAAGACTAGCCAATGCCTTTTGCTGTTAAAAATGTTCTTACACTTAGGCAAAACACTGATCAAACTCTTACGAAATCGTTCCATACTGTGTGCAAGTAGATAATTTTACTCTCCTCCATTCTAATACTATTGGTGACTGTACTAAATTAATCATAATCCCTCAGTTGCATTGTCTAACAGATTTTTGCTTCCTGAAGCATGCCTGAAGTCTTTGCTATAAGGTACTGGCTGGAATCTGCGTCTACAAAATGGAGGACTGTTGCAGAGGCTTGTGGACAGGACTTTAGCAGATACTCTGAACTATTGCTACTCTAAGAATAAACTCTTGGTTAGAGGCTTCTGAGCTGACATTGCTTACATGAGTTTTAGACGGAATGACTCCATTCATCCAGGACTCTTTATAGTCCAGAAATAGATGTATTTCATGAAGGCAAACTGCTCATCCAAGATGCCATGGACACAAGTAGAATAAGAATTAATTACATAGGCATGAATGAATTCATGAGGCCATCTTATTTCAGTTACTTCTTTGGAATGTGGTGGACACTGTTTTTTTCTGATTTACTGAGTTATCCCTTCTGTACTATACCTTCAACCTATTGTATGACTCAATTATTTCTAGTTCTTTTATAGAATTGTGCACCTATCACAAAATCTAGTTTTTTAATATTTCCATTATGCCTAAACATGCTCTTGGGTCCTTCTGCAGTCAATTTCCACTCCCATCCCCATGCCCAGGCAACCCCTAATCTGCTTTCTGATTTTTTAAATGGCCTTTTCTAGACATTTTATATCAATGGAATCATGCAGTATGAGGCCTGTTGTGTCTGGATTCTTTCCCTTAGCATGTTTTTGAGGTTCATCTGTGTTGTAGCACGCATCATTATTTCACTCTTTTTATAGCTCAATAATGTTCCATTGTATGAATATACCACATTTTGTTTATTCACCAACAATGCACAGTTGAATTGCTTCCAGTTTGGGGATATTATAATGTTTCTATGAATATTTGCATACAAGTCTTCATGTGACATATATTTTAATTTTCTCTTGGGTAGATTCCTAAGAGTGCAATCACTGCATCATATATAGTAAGTTTATTGCAACTTGTTATGAAACTGCCAAATTGTTTTCCAAAGAGACCCTGCCATTTTACCTTCCCATAAGCAATGTATGAAAATTCTCGTTTTTCTACAACCTCACCAACACTGTTACTCTTTTGGGGGATATGGCCATTCTAGTAGGTGTGAAGTGGTACCTATGTTTTTAATTTGCATCTCTACGATTATTAACTCTGGTGAGCAATTTTTCATGTGCTCATTGGCAATTTATATGGCTTTTTTGGAGAAACGTCTATTCAAGATATTTTGCCCATTTTGAAACTTTTATTATTGAGTTATAAACGTTCTTTATATATTCTAGATTAAGTCTCATAACAGTTAAATTATTTGCAAATATTTTCTCCCATTCTGTGGGTCGTCTTTTCACTTTTTTGATGGTATCCTCTGAAACACAAAATATTTTTACTTTGATGAAGTCTGCTTATTTACTTTTTTGTCATTGTTGCTGGTGCTTGTGGTATAGTATCTATGAAAATTTTGTTTAACCAAAGGTTACAAATATTGCCTCCTAAAATTTTTATAATTTCAGTTTTTACATTTAAGTCCATACTTTAGATTTATTTTTTTTTACACTGTAAGGGTCTGAATTATTTTTTGGTATAATACGGACATTCAATTAACATAGAACCATTTGTTGCGATGACTATCTTCCTCCCATTGAGTTGTCCTGCAGCTTTAGTGAAAAATCATTTGATCATAAACATATGGGTTTATTTCTGGACTCCTAGTTCTATTCCATTGATGTACATGCCTACCCTTATGCCAATACTACACTGTCTTGATTACTACAGTTTTTTTCTTTCTACAATTTTGTTTTTTTAGAGAGAGAGCGAGCAGGGGAGAGGAGCAGAGGGGGAGAGGGAGTGTGAGAGGGAATGAGGGAGGGAGAGAGAGAGAGACTGAATCTTAGGTAGGCTCCATGTTCAGCTTGGAGCCCAATGTGCAGGGCTCGATCCCATGACTCTGGGACCATGACCTGAGCAGAAATCAACAGTCAGATGGATGCTTAACTGACAGCCATCCAGGCACCCCTCCAAATTTTTATTTAAATTCCAGCTAGTTAACATATCGTGGAATATTAGTTCCAGGTGTAGAATTTAGTGATTCATCACTTACATACAACGCCCAGCGCTCATCACAACAATTGCACTCTTTTATTTTAATTTTTTAATATTTATTTATTTTTGAGAGAGACAGAGACAGAATGTGAGTGGGTTAGGGGCAGAGAGAGAGGGAGACACAGAATTAGAAGCAGGCTCCAGGCTCTGAGCTGTCAGCACAGAGCCCAACGCAGGGCTCGAACTCACGAGCTGGGAGATCATGACCTGAGCCGAAGTCGCACGCTCAACCGACTGAGCCACCCAGGTGCCCCACAACAATTGCACTCTTTAATCCCTATCACCTATTTAATCTATCCCCCCCACCCCCACCCCTCCATTAACCTTCAGTTTGTTCTCTATAGTTAAGAGTCTGTTTCTTGGTTTGCCTCTCTTTTTCCCCCACTATGTTCATTTGCTTTGTTTCTTTTTTTTTTCAACGTTTATTTTATTTTTGGGACAGAGAGAGACAGAGCATGAACGGGGGAGGGGCAGAGAGAGAGACACACAGAATTGGAAACAGGCTCCAGGCTCTGAGCCATCAGCCCAGAGCCTGACGCTGCTTTGTTTCTTAAATTCCATATATGAGTGAAATATTACTGCAGTTTTATAAGTTTTGAAATAGGGTAGTATAAATCCTCCAACTTTATTGTTATTTTTTTTTTAATTTTTTTTTAACATTTTTATTTATTTTTGAGACAGGGAGAGACAGAGCATGAACAGGGGAGGGTCAGAGAGAGGGAGACACAGAATCCGAAACAGGGTCCAGGCTCTGAGCCGTCAGCACAGAGCCCGACGCGGGGCTTGAATTCACGGACTGTGAGATCATGACCTGAGCCGAAGTCGGCCGCTTAACCAACTGAGCCACCCAGGCGCCCCGACTTTATTGTTATTTTTAAAATTTATTTTGGCTATTCTGGAACGTTTGCCTTTCCATACAAATTTTAGAGTTATTTTGTAAATTTGGGGAAGTTTGTAATCTTAACATTATTAAGGCTTCCAATTCCCAAGTCAATCAATGTGTTATATCACATTAACAAGAAAAGGGATAAAAACCATATGATTATCTCAAAAGATGCAGAAAAAGCATTTGACAAAATCCATCATCCACTCATGATAAAAACTCAAAAAATTAGGTTTAGAGGGAACATACCTCAAGATAACAAGGGCCTTATATGAAAAACCCACAGCTAATATCATACTCGATGGTTAAAAAGTGAGAACTCGTGCCCTAACGTCAGGAACAAGATGGGGATGTCCACTCAAACCATTTTATTCGACACAGTCTTGGAAGTCCTAGCCATAGCAATCAGACAAGAAAAAAAAAAGGCATCCAAATTGGTAAAAAGATCTAAAACTTTCACTATTTGCAGATGACATGATACCATATATAGAAAACCCTAAAGACTTAAAAAAATACTAGACCTGATAAATGAATTCAGTAAAGTCACAGGATACAAAATCAATATACAGAAATCTGTTGCATTTCTATACACTAATAATAAAATAGCAGAAAGAAAAATTAAGAAAATTATATTTACAACTGCACCAAAAAAAATAAAATACCTAGTAATAAACCCAACTAAGGAGGTGAAACACCTGTACTCTGAAAACTATAACATAATCATGAAATTAATTGAAGAGGACACAAACAAATGGAATGATATTCCAGGCTCATTGATTGGGAAAACCAATATTGTTAAAATGTCCATATTACCCAAATAAATCTACAGATTTAATGCAATCCCTATCAAAATATCAATAGCATTTCTCACAGACCTAGAACAAACAATCCTAAAATGTATGTGGAAGCACAAAAGACCCCAAACAGCCAAAGCAATCTTGAAAAAGAAGAACAAAGCTGGTGGTATCACAATCTCAGATTTCAAGATACACTACAAAGCAGGACACATCAAAACATTATGGTACCAGCACAAAAATAGACACGTAGATCAATGGAACAAAACACAGTCCAGAAATAACCCCCCAATTATATGGTCAATTAATTCATGATAAAGGAGGTAAGAATGTATGACGGGAAAAAAGAAAGTCTCTTCAACAGATGGTATTGGGAAAACCAGGCCATGCAAAAGAATGAAACTGGACTACTTTCTTATATCATACACAAAATAAACTCAAATGTATTAAAGACCTAAATGTGAGACCTGAAACCTAAAATTCCCAGAAGAAAAATATAGGCAGTATTCTCTATGTCATTGGCTGTAGGTACATTGTTCTAGATATGTCTCCTGCAAGGGAAGCAAAAGCAAAGTTAAAAACTATTGAGACTACATCAAAATAAAAAGCTTTTCCACAAAAAAAAGGAAACCATCAACAAAACAAAAACACAACCTACTGAATGGGAGAAGATATTTGCAAGTGATGTATTTAATTAGAGGTTAATATCCAAAACACATAAAGAACTTACACAACTCAACACCAAAAAAACCAAATAATCCAATTTTAAAATGGGCAGGGGCACCCAGGGGGCTCAGTCAGTTGAGCATCCCACTCTTGATTTTGGCTCAGGTCATGATCTCACTGTTCCTGAAATGAAGCCCCATGTCAGGCTCTGCACTGACAATGTGGAGTCTCCTTGGGCTTCTCTCTCTCCCTCTCTCTCTCTGCCCCTCCCCTGCTCATGCACACACTCTCCCTCTCTCTCAAAATAAATAAATAAACTTAAAATAAGTAAGTAAGTAAATAAAAATGGGCAGAGGACCTGAATAGACATTTTTCCAAAGAGGCTATACAGATGGTCAACAGACACATGAAAAGATATTCCACATCACTCCTCATTAGGGAAATTCAAATCAAAACAATGAGATACCTCACACCTGTCAGAATGGCTAAAATAAAAAACACAAGAAATAAGTGTTGGCAAATATGTGGAGGAAAAGAACCCTCATGCACTGTGTGGGCAGGAACACAAACTGCTGTAGCTACTGTGGAAAACACCATAGAGGAAAACACCTGGGTAATTACTCAAAAACAAAAACATGAATTTGAAAAGATACATGCACCCATATGTTTATTGCAGCATTATTTGCAACAGCAAAGGCATGGAAGCAACCTGTGTCCACTGATAGGTGAATGCATAAAGATGTGTTATAGGGGCACCTGGGTGGCTCTGTCAGCTGAGCATCCGCCTTCGGCTCAGGTCATAATCTCATGGTTCGTGGGTTCAAGCCCCGCGTCGGGCTCTGTGCTGAAAGCTTGGAACCTGGATCTGGCTTCGGATTCTGTCTCTCTCTCTCTGCCTCTCCCCCGCTCATGCTCTGTCTCAGTCTCTCAAAAATAAATAAACATTAAAAAAATTAAAAACAAAAAAAGAAGATGTGGTATATACTATGGAATATTCCTCACCATAAAAAAAGTATGAAATCTTGCCAACTGCAACAACATTGATGGATCTAGAAGGTGTAATGCTAAGAGAAATAAGTCATCTGGAGAAAAGACAAATACCATGTGATTTCACTCCTATGAGGAACATAAGAAACAAAAGAAAAAAGAGACCAACAACAAACCAGACTCTTAAATATAGAGAACATACTGGTGGTTGTCACAAGAGAGGTGGGTGGGGGTAATGGGCGAAATAGGTAAAGAGGATTCAGAGTACACTTTTCATGATGGGTGCTGAGTAATGTACAGAATTGTTGAATCATTATACATCATTTACACCTGAAGCTAATATAGCACTGTGTTAATTATGCTTCAGTAAAAAAAATACTGAGATGTCCAATCCATTAACATGGAATGTCTCTCCCATTTATTTAGACCTTTTAAAATTTATCTTAGAAATGCTTTGTAGTTTTCACTGTACAAATTTTGTAATTCTTTTGTTAAATTAGTTCCTAAGTGTTTTATTATTTTTTGTGTTATCAGGAATGCTTTCCTAAGAGTTTTCTTCCTTGCATATTTTTTTAAGATTTTATTTTTAAGTAATCTCTACATCCAACATGGGGCTCGAACTCATGACCCTGAGATCAAGAGTCACATGCTCTTCCAACTGAGCCAGCCAGGCACCCCCTTCATTGCATTTTGTGATGGTTCATTGCTAGTGTATAGTAATACAATCAATTTTTGGATATGGATATTGTGTCTTACGAGCTTGCTAAGTCCATTTATTAATTTTACTAGTTGTGTACGTGTTTCTGTGTATTCCTTGGATTTTTTAAATATAAGATCACGTCATCTGCAAAGTAAGACAGTTTTTACTCTTTCCTTTCTAATCTGAATAGCTTTCATTTTGTTGTTGTTGCACTGGCTAGAATCACTAGTACAACACTGAATACAAGCCATGAGAGTGGACACTCGTTTCTTTCTTTTAATTTTTTAACGTTTATTTATTTTTGAGAGAGACAGAGACAAAGCTCGAGTCAAGCAGGGAATGGGCAGAGACAGACAGAGATAAAGAATCTGATATAGGCTCCAGGCTCTGAACTGTCAGCACAGAGCCGACGTGGGGCTCAAACCCACGAACCATAAGACCATGACCTGAGCTGAATCGGACGCTTAACCTACTGACCCACCCAGGCGCCCCATCTTGTTTCTGACTTTAGAGGAAAAGTACTTAGTTCTTCATGATTACGTAAGATATTAGCTAAAGGTTTTTCATAGATGCTCTTTGTCAGGTTAGGAAAGTTCCTTTCTAATCCTACTTCCTTGAGTGTTTTTATCATGACAGGGTGTTAAATTTTGTCAAACACTTTTTCTGTGTCTATTGAGATGATTATGTGGTTTCTGGTCCTATATTCTATTAACATGGTGCATTTAATTGTTCTTTAATATTATGCCAACTTGCATTTTTGGAACAAATGTCACTTTGCCATGTTTTATAATCCTTTTCATATAGGATTCAGTCTGTTGCTGAATTTAGTGTGCTTATACTTTTTAAGATTTCTTGCATGTGTATTCATGAGGGATAGCAATCTATAGTTTCCTTTGCTCTGATGTCTTTGGTATCAAATGCCGGCCTCACAGAAGTTGGGAGGCACTTCCTCTCCTACTTTTGAAAGTGTTTGTAAAAGATTGGTGTGATTTTTTTTTCTCTTTATTTAATCAAATTTACCACAAAAGCTGCATGGGCCTGGGCTTTTTTTTTTTGGAAAGGGGGGGGGGAGAATTTAAATTGCTGAATCAATTTCTTTATTTTTTTATCGAATTTTCTCATGAATATCAGAGATTAGATAATATATTGTAACAACTCTGGATTCTGATTTTACCTCCTGAAGCTTGTTACTGCTTTTTGTGGTTTGGTTGCTTATTTACTAACTTGCCTGGACTAAGTTTATGACCTCTGTCCCTACTACAGTGTGTGGATACTGATGTCTCTGCTCAGATTTTTTTCCTTTGTTTTTCTTTTCAAAAACTAGCCTCCTGGGGGTTGCAGGTGTGTCTGCATAGTGTTTAGCTAAAAGTTGCTTCAACATTTTGCTCTAACACCTCCAGCCACTACATATTCATTTTCTGCTGATGGGTCTGTTTGTGGACTGGGGAACATATTCAAACATCAAATCGCTTTCACGTTTTGCTCCAGCTTTTGCTTTCTGCTGCTCTCACTTGCTTTTCCCTCCGTACATTCACGTAGGCACAGAAGGCCAGGGACGTGTGCGCATGTGCACAGGATATGTGGCTGTCTAAGCAAGCCCACTATGGCTGTCTCACTTCCTGGAATTCCCTGTTATGTCCACTGCTAGTCTGTTGCCTGCCCCAAACAGTCCTGCAATCTCAGGCTAGCAGGCCTTCTTACCTGCTTGCCACTGAGATCACTACTTTAACCAACGATGCTCTAAATCAAGTGAGTTCTTTGTAGTGGCAGCAGCAGCAAAGCTGCTGGGCTTTATTTTGTAGCCTGTCTCACCTTGGTGGAACTACTGTGCCAACAAAGCTGGGGTAGGGGGTGGTGGTGGTGGTGGTGGTGGTGGTGACTGGGAAGTTGAAGTAAGCCCAGTGTATTAGGATTCTCCAGAGAAACAGAACCAATAGGATATATAAAAAGATATATAGCAAGTGATGTATTACGAGGGATTGCTCACACAATTATGGAGGCTAAGAAGTCCCAGGATCTGAGGTCTGCAAGATGGAGGTCCAGGAAAACCAATGGCATAGCTCTAGTCCAAACCCAAAGTCCCGGGAGCCAATGGTATAAATCCCAGTTTGAGTCTGAAGGACCAAGAACCAAGGACGACCAATGTCTGAGGGAAGAAGACGAAAGTTCCAGCTCATGCTGAGCAAATTTACCCTTCTTTAGCCTTTCTGGCCCTCAATGGATTGGATGATATCTACCTATACTGGTGAGGGTGATCCCAATCTTCTTTACTCAGTCTGTTGATTCAAATACTAATCTCTTCCAGAAACACCCTCACAGACACACCCAGAAATAATGTTATACTAGGTATGTGGACATCCTTTAGCTCAATCAAATTGACATGTAAAATTAACCATCACACTCAGGCAAGAATTACCACATAGACTTGCCCTGTTCTCAAAGTTTAAAAGTTCTCAGTTGTATCCTTGGGTCAATTTCCAGAGTGTTGAAATGGTTGTTTTTGATAATTTTTAAAGCTTTTTAGTTGCTATGTATATAGGCATAAATTCCTCAAACTCAGGAATTTATTTATTCAAATATGGGAGAATTTCCTCCATCAAGGTCAAAGAAACTCTTCCAACTAAGGGAGACATCATTTCTTGGTGACCATCGATGCAAGAAACAATAGTAATACTGACCTGGGGATTTTTCTACTACGTTATAATATAGCCTTTGACCCACACATATGAAAAAGGGAACTAATATTTAATATAAGAGGGATATCAGTTTTTATGTACACTTTGCTGATGTGATTTGAACTTGGAGCCACGTGGGCAAATCTAGATGGCAAAATAAGTGAATAGAATGCTGTATGTCTGGGTGATGAGAAAAAAAAAACAGGAAAGAAAGGATACAGGAGAATATGAATGGAGTCTTAATGATCTTTCTGGAGGGCTCTTTATACCCCCTTTCTAGTAGGTCAATTTTTCATTTTTTTAATTTTATTTTTTAATTTTTTATTTTTGAGAGAGAGACAGACTATAACCGGGAAGGGGCAGAGAGAGAGGGAGACAGAATCTGAAGCAGGCTCCAGGCTCTGAGCTGTCAACATGGAGCCCGACGCAGGTCTTGAACTCATGAACTGTGAGTTCAGGACCTGAGCCAAAGTCTGACACTCAACCATCTGAGCCACCCAGGCGCCTCTTATTTATTTATTTATTTATTTATTTATTTATTTATTTATTTATTTATTTATTTATTATTTTTACCCCCAGGTCAATTTTTCAATTACTTTGTAAATCCTTTAAGAGCAATAACAGTCTTATATGTGCTGTAAAACGTGTTAATGTAAGGTGAGTATTGCACATATGTTAAATTAAAATAATAGTCACTAGCTCCTGTGGTCTGGTAGTACCAAAGGTTAGATTTGTTAGTATTATATGACAATGAAGCCAAAATTCCAACTCTGTAATGTGATGTAAGTAGGTCCCTACCCAATGTAGAAGATGGGGCACCGAAACACTGACACTAACAAAACTTCAGACACGCAAGAGTCAGATTTTCTGACCTTCATTTAAGTAAACAGTATCTAGAAGCAGGCATAAACCAAAGATAGATGAGCCGCCAAAATGCAGAATACTTTGTCATGCAATGAGGAATAGCTTCTAGATACAGCTTTACCATTTTAAAAATTCATGGGGAAGGGCCCCTGGGTGGCTCAATCAGTTGAGCATCCAACTCTTTGGTTTTGGCTCAGGTCATGATCTCACAGATTCCTGGGTTTGAGCCCTGTGTCGGGCTCAGCACCGGCAGTGCAGAGCCTGCTTGGGATTCTCTGTCTCCCCCTTTCACCCTGTCCTTCCCCCACTCACCCTGTCTCTGTCTCTCTCAAAATAGAGAAATAAACCTTAAAAAACCCTTCCCTTTAAGGGGCACCTGGGTGGCTCAGCCGGTTGAGCGTCCGACTTTGGCTCAGGTCATGATCTCATGGTTTGTGAGTTCGAGCCCTGTGCCAGGCTCTGTGCTGATAGCTTGGAGCCTGGAGCCTGCTTTGGATTCTATGTCTCCCTCTCTCTCTGCCCCTCGCCTGCTCATGTTCTCTCTCTCTCTGTATCTCAAAAATGAATAAATGTTAAAAAAAAAATTAAAAATAAATAAAATAAAAAAATAAAAAAGCTCTTCCATTTAAAAAAATACGTGGGAGAAAAATAAACAGGAAACTTAAATTTACTAAAAATTATTCAATTGTACACTTGAAATGGGTGAGTTAGATGACATATGAAATATGCCTCAATAAAATTATAACTAGTACCTAGAAGACTGAGAAAAAAAAGCATATTTGTCAAATATGTATTTTAGAAATGTACAGATGCAAAAGAAAGTCAGTTACAGTCATAAGAAAAAGGCAATCTGTTAGGAAGTATAGATACCTAATTCAAACAGATGTCTTACACAGCTGTACTTTAATGTAGGTGAAATATGCCACTTTTGAAAGGATTTATTAGTGAAATATCATTTGCAATTAGAATTCTAGCTATTTAGGACTACAAATCTCAACAATTTTTTTCTTTTTCTAGAACGTTTACCTTCACACATATTTTCAAAGATTTGCAGCACATATAACCAACCCATCAATGACTTTCACCTTGGTCACAGATCTATTGGTATGGAAAAACACTACAGGATTTGTTAAGTATATGCAATATCTTCCATCTAATTAGTACCTCAGGGCAGGTTGTTTATAAACAGAAAACAATAAGGGACGTGTTAAATATCCCCAGCAGTACTCTCTGCATACTATCAGGTTTAGAAAACAGGAAGACGGTTTGCATTTTAAGCAATAAACCAGCTAGCTACCAGATTGCCATTAAGGACAAGGAATCCAACTAGAACACCTTGTGATTCACAAAGAAATAACCCTGTCTGCTGCTTCATACACTGGAGGAAGAAATTCTGTTCCCTTTGGCTTCAAATTAGAAAAATGTTTAGAGGGCAACATGGAAATAGATTCTATTATTTTTGATTTCAATATTAATAATAAAAGAGTGCTACTAAAAATAATTCACAGTTGATGCTAAATAAATCCCAACTCTGCACATCCCCCACTGCCAAGTGACTACTTAGTATCCATTTACTGGGAATACTATAGAAATCAGCCATTAATCAGGGAACATTTGGCTCCAGGGACTTGTAATGGGTTGCAGAGGATTGCACATCATGTTTCACATGCAGATGAGGTTGCCATCTGGTGGATATTCTCTAACTAAAAGCTAACATTTGCAGGTATATGCAGAGCAATCCCATTCCAGGTGGGCAAATGCTGCTACTTTTAGAAAATATTCATTAGATGTCCATTTTATGATTTGCACCGAACAGAAAACGTTTTTTGTACCTTATGTATCAGTAAAAAATGCCAGGAAAGCAAGTACACTAAAGGTTTGGATTTAAGAAGTACTAGATGTAGGGTGGAGAAAGATATTCCATGCAAATGATAACCAAAAGAGAGCAGGAGTGACTGTATTTCTATCAGATAAAATAGACTTTCAGTTAAAGGCAGTCACAAGAGACAAGAAGGTCACTATCAGTTAAAGGCAGTCACAAGAGACAAGAAGGTCACTATACAGTAATGAAGAGATCAGTTCAGAAATAGATAGCATTACAATAATAGTAATGGGGGCCTCAATATGCCACTTTCAACACTGGGCAGATCATCCAGGCAGAATGGTAATAAGCAAACAGTGGACTTGAATAACACTATAGACCAAATGGGACCACCACACTTATACAGAACACTATCCAACAACACCAGAATACACATTCTTCTCAAACTTACACAAAACATTCTCCAGCACTGATCATATGATGGGTCACAAAGCAAGCCTTAACACATTTAAGATTGAAACCATCTTTCAATCAAGTATCTTTTCCAACTACAAAGGTATAAAACTAGAAATTGATGACAGGAGGAAACAAAAATTCACAAATATGTAGTAATTAAACAACATATTCTTCCCTGAACAACCAATGGGTCAAGGAAGAAATCCCAGGGGAAATCAGAAAGTATCTTGAGATAAATGGAAACAAAACCAAAACATGCCAAAACTTATGGAATGCAGCAAAAGCAATCCTGAGAAAACAAAGAAAATTCTGAATCAACAACCAAACTTTACACCTCAAAGAATTAGGAAAGGAAGAACCAACTAAGTTCAAAGTTAGCAGAAGGAAGGAAATAATAAAGATTAGAGCAGGAATAAATGAAACAGTGACTGAAGAAAGATAATACAAAGAAAAGTCAGTGAAACTAATGGTTTTTTAAAGGTTTATTTTGAGAGAGAGAGAGCACACAAGTAGGGGAGGAGAAGAGAGAGAGGGAGAGAGAGAATCCCAAGCAGGCTCCACACTACCAGCGTGGAGCCCAGTGAGGGGCTCATTCCCACAAACCGTGAGATCATGACCTGAGCCAAAATCAAGAGCTGGACGCTTAACTGACTGAGCTACCCAGGCACCCCAAGAGTTGGGTTTTTTGAAAGCATAAACAAAATTTACAGCCTTTAGCAGACTAACCAAGAAAGAGAGAGAATTCAAAAGGTGATAAAATGTGATTTTTTTTATTAAGCAAGTTCTTGCTAAACAAAATTTTGTTACATGATATTAAATATGCCTAAGAAGTAAAACCTCTGACATTACATGGGCTCTGTTTTAAACATTAAAGTAACTTCTGGTGTCATGTATGTCTTTACCTAATGGCCTTACCATGAGGATTCAGGCTCAGATACATGCCAGAGTTATAAATGGTTCCATCTCAAACCTAGTCTATACAAAATGACTGTTGCTTGAGATATCACCACCCACCTTTTCTAGTTTTTCCTCTTCTTTCCTCCTTTTCCCAAATGGAACTCTCCAAAAGCCATCTCTCGTATATTGAAATACGACATCTATTCTATAGAAGTCATGACAATTGATGAAAGCAGTGTGCTATAAAAACATAGTCATTCCATTTTTACACATAGGCTAGTTAATTGAACTCTGCCTCATGGTCATTAGCCAGCCAGCTCACAACCAGATATTACTCGTTGAGTAAAGGAGACCAGGTGAAAAAGAACACGGGCTTTGGCACTGGATCTGGATTAAAATCCTATCATTGCTTCTCCTTCATAAATTAGTTTTCTGAGACTCATTCCACAGGTGTAAGAAAAAGAAGTAGAGGAAAGGACACTGTGGGTATGGTATTAGCATTGTTATAAAGATAGGAGCAGGGGCGCCTGGGTGGCGCAGTCGGTTAAGCGTCCGACTTCAGCCAGGTCACGATCTCGCGGTCCGTGAGTTCGAGCCCCACGTCAGGCTCTGGGCTGATGGCTCAGAGCCTGGAGCCTGTTTCTGATTCTGTGTCTCCCTCTCTCTCTGCCCCTCCCCTGTTCATGCTCTGTCTCTCTCCGTCCCAAAAATAAACGTTGAAAGATAGGAGCAATGGGGTGCCTGTTTGGTGCAGTTGGTAGAGCATGTGACTCTTGATTTCGGGGTTATAGGTTTGAGCCCCACATTGGTTGTAGAGATTATTTAAAAATAAAAAATTTTTAAATAAAATCTTAAAAAAATTTTTAATGTTTATTTTTGAGAGACAGAGGGAGAGAGAAAGAGAGAGAGAGACAGAGCATGAGTGGGTGAGGAGCAGAGATAGAGGGAGACACAGAATCTAAAGTAGGCTCCAGGCTCTGGGCTGTCAGCACAGATCCTGATGTGGGGCTCCAACTCAAATGAACCGTGAGATCATGACCTGAGCCAAAGTTGGACACAACCGACTGAGCCACCCAGGTGCCCCTAAAGGCAATTTTTTATAAAAATGCATTCTGAATCCAAAAAACACTAGACAAGCCCATATATCTTGTGTTTACACAGCATCTTAAATTACGTATAATTTTAAGTATTTGAAAGTTAATACAATTCAGTTTTCCATAGCAACAGACCTTTTACTTTTTCACAGTGCGGTGAATAGTCCTATATATGGCTTACATATCATACAATTGTTTATTTCATGTTTCTCTGGAACAGATATTTACTTTTTTGTTGCATAGTGGGCCTCTCCTCTTACTCTTGCACCCTTAGTGTTATTATCTCTGGAATGCATTATTTGTCAATATAGAGTATGCTAAAAGACTTCTAGTTAGGGGCACCTGGGTGGCTCTGTCGGTGCAGCATGACTCTTGATCTCTGGATTGGAAATTGGAGCCCCATGGTGGGTATAGAGATTACTTAAAAATAAAATATTTTTTAAAAAAGACTTCCAGCTAAACATGCATTTATTTCTGTGGCATGATGAAGCTCCACTAAAATGACAGTAAAGAAATTTTTTAAAAGTATAAATGGAGAAGGACAAAGAGAACAGGAGAGGAGAGGCCAGCAGACAGATGAAGTCAACAAAATTGGGGAAGTTGGAAAGTGACAGCTGAGATTTAAGTAACTAGAGAAAGCTGAAACCTAAGGCTGGTGGTGATGGGTTCAGTTCTTAAAGTTACTGGGTATCTCTGAGGTACAGGATGAGGGAAGGGCTTAAAAAGATGAGGATTTGGGGCGACTAGGAGGCTGTCAGTTAAGCATCCGATTCCTGATCTCGGCTCAGTCATGATCTCACAGTTCATGAGTTTGAGCCCAGTGTTGGGCTCTGAGCTGACGGCATGGACCCCGCTTGGGATTCTCTCTCTCTCTCTCTCTCTCTCTCTCTCTCTCTCTGCTCCTCTCACACTGTGCTCTCTCTCTCTCTCAAAATAAATAAATAAGTAAATAAGCCTTAAAAAAAAGATGAGGATTGATAGAATGTATATATTAGGGAAAAATTAGGTCCCCAAAGCCACTTACCCATTCCAACAAATGAATGATTCAAGTTTTATTTTCTGGAGTAATTGAGACCTCTTTCTAGGAAAAAAACAAAAGCTCTAGTCATGGAAACAATAGGCATAGCTGAGGGCTGGGGTGTGGACTTTAATGAAAATGAGGATTAAGTCTCTATATACTAAATAGTAACACCTCCTGACCTTGTCACCTTTCTGCTGCTTGGTTTCTAAGATACTGTCAGCTGAGCAGGAGATTGGATAATTCTGGAGAAGCTGACTAGCGCTAGAATAAAGACCTATAGACACTGGTATTTGGGGTTCTCCCATTGAAAAAACTGCTCACTTACTCCCCAGGGAAGCTAAACAATCCAAAAGTCCCAACAATGGAGACAGAACTTCTTTTTTGTGCCTCAGTCTTAAATATTTATGGCTAGTCAAATTTCTAGATATTTGAGGGAAGTTTCTAAAATGAAACACAGAAATGAAAACTACAAAAGTAACAAAAGTCAAAGTAAAAAGAAGCAAAAAACTATAATGTCTTCAGAAATATGAGAAGATACTACATTGGAGACATAAGAATAGTAGGCTGTAAAATGGAACTTGCAATGAATGAGAAAGAACTTTCAGAAATTAAAATGTTACAGTAAAAATCTTAATAGAAGAATAAAAATTGAGAATTCAGGAGTTCTCCTAGAGAGTAGAACAGAAAGAAAAAGAAGTAGAAAAGAGAGAAAAGATGACACAATTCAAGGATTCAGTAAAGGAGGGTCAAATTAGACTAACAGAAGTTCCAGAAAGACAGGACATAAAAAGTAAAAGGGAGGAAATTACTAAAGGAATAATATAAGAAAAATTCCTAGCACCGCAAGATATTAGTATCCAGATGGTCTACCAAGTATCCAGAACTGTGAATGAGAAAATGATTCTCAGTAATGGACATTACACTGAAATTTCAGAAGATGGAATAAAGAGAAGATTTTAAGTTTCCAGAGGGGAAAAAAAAACAGGTCATATACAAAGGATCACAAGTAATATTAGGAACAAAATTCTAATCTGTATCCCTAGAATCCTGAAGATAAGTGTTTAGAGAAAATAATTTGCAAATGTGGTATCATAAATATTACTCCCCACAAAGATGTCATCCTTGGACCTGTGAATAGTTACCTCATATGGTAAAAGGAATTCTGCACATGTGATTAAGTTAAGGATCTTGAGATGGGGTGATTCTCCTGGATTCTGGGTGGGCCCAATATAATCAAAAGGGTGCTTATAATAAGGGGGCAGGAAAATCAAAGTAAGAAAAAAAGAGATGTGAAAACTGAAGCAGAGGTTGGAGTGATAATACTTTGAAGATACAGGAAGGAGCTATGAGCCAAGCAAGGCAGGTGCCTGTAGAAACTGGAAGAGGCAAAGAAAAAGATTCTCGTCTACAGCCTCTAGGAGGAACCAGCCTTGCCGACACCTTGACTTTAGCCCATTGAAACCAAATTCAAATTTCTGATCCAAAGAGAATAAATTTGTGTTGTTTTGAGCCATTGAGTTTGGGACAATTTGCTACAGCAGCGATAGGACACGAATACACCAACCTAGAACTCTGTATCAGTTGAATGCACAATCAGATGAGAGATTAGAACAAGGTGTTTTCAGACATTCAAGATCTCAAAAGGTGTACCATCTTTCTCAAGAAATTACTAGAGGGCATTTGTCTATCAAAATGAGGGAGTTAAAGCAAAAGTGAGGGGAACATAACATCCATAAAAGGGGATCCGACACAAGAGAAAGGAAAAAGCAATTTTTAGGATGAGGGTGTAGGGATAACCCAGGAAGACAGCCATTCAGAAAGACTAAACCTGCTCAGATTGGAACAGAAGGACAGAAACCCCCATCACAGACATCTTTAATTTAAAAAAAAAATGAAACTTACAGATAACCTGATGTATTTCAATACACAGAAAAGAGATGTGGCGATTTCTTGGAAAAACCTATTTGGGGATGAGTAAGTGATAGATACATAAAAAAATCCTAAGTGAATAAAAATTAAATACATTTGTCAAAACCAAATTTTTATAGGGAAGAAAATGTATTAACATACTCCATATTTGGTTAAACTTTTAATAATGTTTACAAAGTCACATAAGTAACATAATCACTGAATATTGATTCCACCAAAAATTTTGGAAGGGAAATGTGTATTTATGGGCGCATAAGAGTCAAATTGCCACCCTTCATAAGAGAGTTCATACATATTATCTAAAAAGCTGAAGAGTCAAGAAATAGCCATATAGGCATAGGTTACATAAAAGCATGGTAGTAAATACCATAGGAAACAGCTAAAATTGTTTAACGTTATTGCCCTTCAAGAGTAAGAATCGGGAATGGAGAGGGATAGTATAGGGGACCTTTGTCTTCTTACTGTACTGTTTTAAAAAAAAATCTATGTACAAGGAATTAATTCAGTAAAATTACAATTTTAGTTTAAAGATGAGTTCTTCTTATGAACAATGCATTTCTGTGCTTAGCGTTAATTCTTCTGAGATGCATTATGTACATGTTCTAATCTAAAAATCACAATTTTTAAGACAGGGAAAAATGCTCTTAGGTACAGCAGCACATTTGCCACTTACTCAATTCTTCAGGGACACAAAAACCCATGCCATGCGTGACCTGCAGGGCTTGTGGAACTCTGATCTCATTGCATGCCACCGTTTCCTTTGCTTATTATGCTCTACATACACTGTCCTTTTTCATTTCTCTGTTCAAACAAGCAAAGCACCTTTCCTCATGACCTGCCCACAATCAATTCATTTTGCTTGGAAGGTTATTCCCTCAATCATCTCCTGGTTGCCTCCTTATCTTTCAAGCCTCAGCTTAAATGTCACATCTGCAGAGAAGCTTTCTCTTGACCACTGAATTTCTCTTGACCACTGTGTCTCCACGCTTCCCCCCATTCCTGTCATTTTCTCTTACATTGCTCTGTTTTTTATTGCACTGTACCACAATTTGTAAAAACATTTGTATAGGGGAGCCTGGGTGGCTCAGTCCATTAAGTGTGCGACTTCGGCTCAGGTCATGATCTCACAGTTCGTGGGTTCGAGCCCCGTGTCGGGCTCTGTGCTGACAGCTCAGAGCCTGGAACCTGCTTCAGATTCTGTGTCTCCCTCGCTCTCTCCCTCCCCCGCTCACGCTGTCTCCCTCTCTCTCAAAAATAAATAAAACATTAAAAAAATAAATTTGTATACATGTTTGTGCGTTTTCACTAAACCCTAACCTGCCTAGTGCATCTATGAGTAGCAGAGGGACTTGTACATAGTTAAGTGCTCAATGAATATTTTTAATGAATTTTTTTATTAAGTGATATATCCATGCCTCTGACATTTATAAACAATAGCATGTTATAGTCTATAGTTTTGCTATATGTTAGCAATAACCAGATAAAGAGAATTAAATAAAAAGAAAATTATAGGGGCGCCTGGGTGGCTCAGTTGGTTAAGCATCCAACTTCAGCTCAGCTCAAGATCTCACAATTCATGAGTTTGAGCCCCTCCTTGGGCAACGTGCTGACAGTGTAGAGCTTGGAGCCTGCTTTGGATTCTGTGTCTCCCTCTCTCTGCCCCTCCCCTGCTCACACTCTGTTTCTCTCTCTCTCAAAAATAAATAAACGTTAAAACTAACAAAAACAACAAAATTATACAACTCAGACCTTTTGAAAACTTGAATTGTGAACAACATTTGAGTCTTAATGCCATTGGCTCATCTAACCGTTAGCTTCTGTTACACAATGGATTCTAAGCAATGTCTGGAATTATACTCAGTACAGCCTCCTTTAATCAAACATTTTATCATTTGTAGTTAAGCTCATTATGAAAATTTTATACAACAAGGGGTTAATTAACATCACTGATCCATACAGGAGGCATATACCCATATAATCAGGATCATATAAATGTCTTTTCCTTCTTCTAAAAATACACGGTAATGAGATGTGTAACTTAGTCTTGTAGTCACAATAATAGAATTAAATGCTTCATTTAGGTGACTTGTTTCAGAATCAATTGGATTTTACTTAAAGTGAACATTTCATGGGTTTTGATCTTTGTCTATGTAGCCTGGGAAGGAATGTGAAGTGAAAATCACAAAGGTTCATTTGAATTATTCCAGTAATATTGTAGCTTTAATATGATTTCTAGTGTAATTTTTATAAGTAGTAATTTCATGTAGAGATAAGATTTGTAAAAATCTTACAATTTAAGCCTAATGAAAAGAGATCAGACATATAATATGTCTACCACAGTGCTTGGCACATTAGGAATGTTCAATAAAAATTAGTTTTTTTCCTCCTGACTCTGATAATTCAAGTAGTGATGCAGCCAACTCTCATTCATTATGGTACATTAAAGCCCCAATTTTGTACTTGCATAGTGATTTTTTTAAACCTAAGTCTAAGACTTTGATCTGATTTATTTGAACTCGTTGCTTCTGCTCCTTATTTTCTTTCTCATCTTTTTCAAACTTTAAAACAATTTTTTTTAATGTTTACTTGTTTTTCAGAGAGAGAGAAAGAGACAGAGAGAGAGAGAGAGAGAGAGACAGACAGACAGACAGACTGTGAGTGGGGGAGGGGCAGAGAAAGAGGGAGATACAGAATCCAAAGCAGGCTCCAGGCTCTGAGCCATCAGCACAGAGACCGACACGGGGCTGAATTCACGAACTGAGAGGTCACGACCTGAGCCAAAGTTGGATGCTTCACCGACTGAACCATCCAGGCGCCTCTTTCTTATTTTACTGAATCTTGATTTTATCAGCTGTCCTGCACACCCTTGGGTAAATGAAGTCCTTTCTTTTACTCACTTGGATATTTCTTTTACTCACTAGGATCTTTTTTACTCACTAGGATCTTGAAGAAACTAGGCAACCTAGTCTGAATTTTTTAAACATCGTTAAAATAAAAATATCGGTTAATAAACCATAGAGGAGGTAAAAAATCTTTTTTTGTCCTTCTGCCCTTCTGGATTCTCTACCTAGGGCCTCATGAATTAGACTGGCAAAAAAACCAGATTAACGAGAAAGTAACAGAAGTTTATTAATATGTGCACCATGCACAGCACATGGGAGTACTCAATGATGAGTAACTGAAAGGGGTGGTTAGAACTTGAGTTTATATAGCATCTTAACAAAAGAACAAGTTTTATAGACGAAACAAGACAAAGGAAAAGGACTTGAGTTTTCTGGGTGGCAAATTGTGGGAAGGTGAAGATGTGGGGGAACTAAAGGACCCTAAGGGCTAGTTAGTAGTTTGTTATGTAGATTCCTCTAATGCAGACTCCAGGCTTATACGGGTGTAGAATTGTCTCTGGTGGTTAATTTCTGTCCTTCCTGGTACAGAGGGGAGAGGGACACCTTTATAACTACTTTCAAGCAAATAAGGGGAAGGCAGAGAGTTTTTCTTGTATCTGCTTTGTCAATCAACAAAAGACAACACTGCAAACTGCAAAATAAAATATGTGTGTTCATTTGGGGTTTTAGGCATTGCAATCCGGGAGACAGATTCTCCTAAAATTGAAAGCATGCTCTAGAGAGACAAAGGAGGTTAGAGTTTTTAAAGAGGAAACGGGGGATTTACATAAGTTGTTTTGAAGAAAAGGTGATTGGTGCTGGTATCTCTACAATTACACTAATCTGTGTGTGATTGGTTGCTAAGGCTAGTGTTAGGCAGAAAGTCCTATTATGTCCATTTTAACATATAGCAGATGCCTTGGCTTTAGATGAATTCAGCAAAAATTCCAAGAATTTGAGACAGAAGATGTGCATAAGCTCCATCTCAGTGTCCTCCCAGCTCCATTTTAAATAACTCTTTTAACAGTGGTTATTCCATATCATTCTCTCTGTTGTCACCGTCATCTCAACTGCCTTCAACTTGAAATAATCCTCATGTCGAAGTGCATTTCTTGAGGTGGCATATTCTGCTACCCTTTAAAATTAAACCATTTTCCTTACGGTTCTCTAAAAATGGACTCTATTATAGTATTATTTTAATCCAAGATTTGACCAGTGTAGGCCAAGAAACAGTCATTTCGGTATCCCTAAAAGTAAGACAACTGCCATCAATAACATTTTGGAGGGGGAAGAAGAAATGGAGAGTCAAGTGTTGGCAACTTTTCAAGAATACAATGGATCCACAAAGCAGAGATTAAACACAAATGTTTTATAACACACGACTTCTTGGCTTTGATAAGACATTTACTATAACCATAATAAAAGATATACACAAAGCATTCGTGAATGATGAAAAATTAAAGAGATCTAAACACAAGTGAGGGGGCTTGTGGACTCTATGATGTGCTGTGTTTGAAAAGATTAAGAAGAAAAATTTCTGATTTATCTTCCTTTAAAAGTTATATTGCTATTATTGCTTTATATTATAATGCAGAAGTTATTGCTGTCTGCTCATAATTAAAGGATAACTTGGCATAGTATAGGAGAGCACTCACCAGGCATTTGGAAGGTTGGGTTTAGCCCTTAGCTCTGCTATTACAACATTGGGGAAAATTACAATCTATGTGAACCTCTGTTTCTTGTCCATAAAATAAAAAGAATGGATACCAAGATTTCTTAATTCTTAAACTCCAAGATCCAATGATCAGCCAAGGAACAAAACAAGTACTCTATTACTGGAACAGAAAAGGAACTATGTTTTAATCATCTCTATTTCCCACAGGGCCTACCATAGTACCTAATAATTTAACTCTTTTTAGTTCAATAAACATTTATTATCATCTAGGTTCCAAGGATAGCACTAAATCCTGGGAATTCAGCGATGAGGTAGACATGGTCTCTACCTTTTAGGATTTTACAGTCCAGAGGAAGAAAAAAGGACAGTAATTTAAACATCAACAAGTATGATTGAGGGGTGCCTGGGTGGTTCAGTTGGTTAAACTCCCAACTTCGGCTCAGGCTCAGGTCATGATGTCGTGGTTAGTGAGTTTGAGCCCCTCATTGGGCTCTGTGCTGACAGCTCAGAGCCTGAAACCTGCTTCAGATTCTCTGTCTTCCTCTCTTTCTCTGCCCCTCCCCGGCTTGCTCGCTTTCGCTCTCTCTAGCTCTCTCTCTCTCTCTCTCTCTCGAAAATAAGCAAACTTAAAAAAATCTTAAAAAAAAAAAAAGAAGAAGTATGACCAAGACAGGCAAAGAGTAGTATTTCACATAATGGACATCCCTTACAAGGGTCAGAGAAAGGCTTCTTGGGGAAAATCGTACCTCTGCTCAATCTTGACGGATGAGTTATCCATAATGATGGAGAGGCAGAGAAAATAGTAAGTGCACAAACAAAACTTATAAAAAGAATTTGAAGAAATTAATGTGGCATGCATTCATTACAATTTCTTTCTGAATTGTTTAAAACATCAAATAGATCCTTGGTTATTTAAGGTAATTAGGAAACCACACTTATTGTAGGGATAATGCCACTTTACTTTCAGTATTTCCTTTTAGAGTCTCAGCAATAGCTTCATGTTTTATCTGGGAAAGGATGTACGAATTTTTGTTTCTAAAATGCACGTCAAGATACCCGGGTCTCATGTGAAAAATTCTGAAAGATTTTGAAAGAGAAAAAAAAAAAAAGAAAAAAGGATTACTAGGTATCTAATGGAAGGCTAGCAATTGTCTAGCACATCCATCCCTTTCATCTGATGCTATGCTATCAGTGCCTTCCATTGGATTAAAATGAGCCCTAGAAATCTGGCCGCAGTCCACTGGTATGGTCTGAAAGTTATTTAAGTGATGTCAGCTCAGAAGCCTGAACCCCAAAATCTAGTCTTTGGAGTGGCAATCATCTGAGGACCTGGTATGGTCTCTTTCCATGAGGCTCTGAGATTGTTTTTTCTTGAAGATGCAAATTCTGGCCTGTATTTTACAGTAGAACCTTTACGTAAGCTTTAGAGTAAAAGAGAACGTTAGGAGATTTAATAGATGTGGTTAATTTATTACTATTGCCAATTCTACATATTGCCAATCCTTAATAGAGAGGAACAAAACTCTATACTGGAGTGCAGTATATAATTATTTCGTAAGAGTTTTAATAAGGGTTACTCCTGAAGGTAAAACAGTATTATAGACAGAAAGGGCACTGACAAATCACCCAGGACGTCCCATAATGCGTATGATTTCTAAAATGTTTATATTGATAATATTTTACCAAAAAATCTTAATTTAGGGGCAGCTGTATCCCTTCTGACCTAACAACTCTTCCCATGGAATTTTACAGTTGTAACACATTAAACAAACCTAATTATTTCCAGCATCTTTCTTTATAAGGCAACAGAGCAAATCTTTGTGATTCCAAAGGCCCTCTGATAAATCTCACTGGTTTTACACACAGAAGTTTTAGTTTCAGGTATAAAATACATCCTGAAAATTTTATTTGTTCAAAATTCAGGAACTGATTTTGGGAAGGCAAAATTAAGAGTTGTCAGAGGACATCTGTTCACTTGACTAGATAGGGTCATGAGTGACCAAGAAACAATACTTATTTACCTATTTAATCAAAGTACAGTAGTCCCCCCTTATCCAGGGAATACAATCCAAGACTCCCAAGTGGATGCCTGAAACTGCATAGTACCAAACCTGCATATATGTGTGTGTATATATATATATCTTTTCTCCTATCTATACACACTTACCTATGATAAAGTTTAATTTATAAATTAGGCACAGCAAGAGATTAATAATCACAACTAATAATAAAATACAACAATTATAACAATATACTATAATAAAAGTTATATGAATGTGGTCCCTCTTTCTCTCTCTTTCAAAATATCTTATTGTACTCTACCCACACTTGTGATGACTTGAGAAGATAAAATACCTACGTGATAAGATGAAGTGAGGTGACTGATGTAGGCATTGTGTTAGGTTTACTATTGAGCTTGTTTTTTTAAAAATTTTTTTTAAGGTTTATCCATTTCTGAGACCAAGAGAGACAGAGCATGAGTGGGGGAGGGGCAGAGAGAGAGGGAGACACAGAATCTGAAGTAGGCTCCAGGCTCCGAGCTGTCAGCACAGAGCCCGACGCAGGGCTCGAGCCCACAGAGGGCGAGATCATGACCTGAGCCGAAGTTGGACACTCAACCGACTGAGCCACCCAGGTGCCCCGAGCTTGTTTTTTAATTAAAAAATGTTTTTTTTAATACTTATTTATTTTTGAGAGAGAAAGAGACAGAGCATGAGCAGGGGAGGGGCAGAAAGAGACAAAAAGACACAGAATCTGAAGCAGGCTCCAAGCTCTGAGCTATCAGGGCAGAGCCTGACATTGGCTAGAACCCACAAGCTGTAAGATCATGACCTGACCTGAAGTTGGACACTTAACCGACTGAGCCACCAAGGTGCCCCTACTACTGACTTCCTGATGATAAGTCAGAAATCAGAAGGAGGGTCATCTGTTTCAGGACTGCAGATTGCCTAGCAGTAACTGAAATCGCAGAAAGCGAAACAGCGAATAATGGGGGGGGGGGTGCCCTTATGCAAAATAAAGCATTTTAAAAGAAACACAGAAGGTAACACTACTGTAAGTGAAAAGCGTATGTTCTATGGGTTTTCCCCCCTTAAATTATCAAGTATGTAATACAGGCAACTTAAATCACAGAAAATTATTCTTGTGAGACACAGAATCTCTGCTATCCAGGCACACCTCATGTAAAGAATGACCTTTTGTATTGTAGGTAGAATTAGCTACTAAATAAAGAAAGTGAGACCATCTAAACTGAGAGGGTACTGTAAACATCTGAATATATTTCACAGATTCATTTCAGATTCGGGTATTATAAACCAAAGCAAATAAAATTCACTTTCCAAGTTCTGTCTTTTTTTTATACACTCTCATGTTCTTTTGGAGGATCTGTGAGGTCAAAATGATTTTCATAGTAATACTCAGATGTTATCTGTCTTTTTGACTCTCATCCTCTCTTGAGCACACAGTGGAGTTTTCCAGAGGCTATGCAATATGTGAAATGCAGAAGCAGATACCAAGATCCAGCTTTCTTTTGTTAGCCCAGATTGTAAAAGAGATTTGCAAAAATGTGAAATGATGCTATTCTTTCCATGAAAATTTTTGTTCTGAAAAAAGGTATTTTTCATAAAAAATAGGTAATTTATGTTAACATGCAATGTGCTCATCATTGCTACTTTCCAGTGAAAAAATATTTCTAAAGTTTCTAATTTTTATCTCTAATATGATAATAATAGTTTAACGCACAGTATAATCCACATAAAAAAAAGCTCTTCAAGGTTCTTGGTAATTTTTGATAGTATAAAAGGGTCTGAAAACTAAAAAGCTGCATTAGGCAAAACTATTCTTTTTCCTTGAAAAAAAAAAAAGCACAGATTGTCTTGTAATTCTTTGTCACTGTTAACTCTTTGAAGAGCTTCAACTATCATATTAATTATAACTTTGGACCAAAGTGGCTAACTTCTATTGTAAAGAGAAAAGTGAAGGTTGGGAAACAGAATTATCTGGCATATACAAACATTTTTAAAGACTAGCAGAGCTTAAGAATACACATGACGACACTCTCCGCAGCCACACAAATCCTTTTTATAACTTCTTAAAGTGGCAAAAAAAAAAAAAAATGAACACATTCATTATACAACTCCAAGATATGGCTTCCCTATAGCATTTCAAAATAAGAAGCCAAGTTATATAAACTTAGAATTATGCTTAGTTTAAACCAATGTCTCAATATTCTATTTTACTTAGAAAGCACCTAGCGATGCAATGATTATCTATTCATTAACTCAATTTAATGTCAGTCCACGATCTTCAGTTGTTTAAAAATCTTAGAAATTATCTTCAAGTTGGCATACTACAAAGCATAGTTGCAGCTGAAATAAAGTTTGTCAGAATACTGATTGAATGTAGTTGAAAACAAATTTACATTTTTCATAATGAAACATTTTTAGAGGTAATGTTAACGTCTGTGACCAGGCTTAAATGTGAGTTTAGGAAAAACACAATCAAGTAAAATAAAATGCATTTTTGTAGAATATTTAACACTGACAAAACAGAGAAGACTAACTGCCCAAATCTTACATTAATTATGTAATCTCAGGTTCTTAAAACATTTTTGGATCCGTTTCTACAGGAAGATGATTTATTAAAGTGCAGCACATTTAAAATACTAGAAATTCCATTTCCTCATTTTCTGGGAATTTACAAATATTCAATTTATATGTGTGCTATTGTCTCTATGCTAACCAGAACGGTGCTCCTTTAATTTAGTATCCTCTAGATATAGGAAAAGATTTCACAGACACAAAAAGAGGTAAAGGTCTTTCTGCGTTACAGAATACTTTGGAATATACTCTCTAAATATTTCAATAAATATTCATAGCTTATTCTTCTTATTGGGCAGAAAATTTGACTATTGCTTATGTTTTACTATTTAACCATGATCTTTCCACATTACTACTATGAGAGTGTAATTTCCCTGTTATCATCAATTCGTGAAATTTGTTATCAAGAAAGGGGTAGCAGCATATCACTCCTCAAAATGACAATGACCCAAGCTACAAGATTTAAAGACACGGTCTGGCAGAAACAGGCAGAAGAGCTTTTTTTTTTTTTCAGCTTTTGTTCTAGGCCTAATTCACGTCTTATCCTTTTCCTCTCTAATTTTTTGCAGCTTCCCTTCTGTATATGACCAGGCAGGGGAAAACACAAATATGAACTAAAGTGAGATTTTGAGTAGGCAACAGAAAACATTACAAGGAAATAAAGCGGACAACGATTTTAATACTGGTGGTAGGAGTAAGGAGTCTTGAGAAATCAGCTCTAGGGTGTTTGACTACTTCAGTGTAATGGATCTGTGGTATTTATTCATGCTCCTGTATAACTTTACATTTCATCATAATTTAAATTTATCATAATTTTACATTTTAAAGGGCTCAATGGAGGAGTTCAATGAATTATAGATGTAGGCTCCAGGCCCTAGTGCCTCTATTTTACACACAATGCTTGCTAATGAAGGCAACTTCTTCGCCACTTCCCAGAGACCCTGTAGGGCTCTGGCTTCCTGAGAACCAGTTTGAAGAGCCTATGCTAATGATGAGTGATCTTGAAAAGGCACCTTTTTTTTTCACATGCTCTCAACAGCCTTTAAATAAAATAAACCATCGCTCAAACGTCTACTGGCAAAACAGGGTAGCAAATAAAGAGTCCCAAACTCCTTTATTTGTAAAAGATTTGTAGTACCCAAGCAATGACGCAAACACAGCGCCGGGGTATGAGGTTTCATCATTACCTTTCAACTACCATTTTGAAAAAAAGTAAATCTTTCAACCGCCCACCTTCCTATCGCGAGGGCCTGGTGAGTTCACACACACCTTAAGTTTCTGGCGCGTAAGGCGTTCGTTACCCTTCGCCCCACCCCCGCCCGCCCGCCCGCCCGCCCGCTGGACCACACCCCCGGTTCCCACAGCCCTCTGGCGGCCAGGGCCGACTTCCACCTCCCCCACCGAGCGCAGCCGCTGCGGCCCACGTGGCCTCCGCCACGTCACATCCGGCCCTTGCGATTCGGGCCTGGGAACCCGCGCGATGAAGTGCGTATTTGTTACTGTTGGGACCACGAGCTTTGACGACCTCATTGCGTGTGTCTCGGCGCACGACACTCTGCAAGTGAGTGGGGGAGGTGGGCGGGCCGGCGCGCCGCGGTTTCGCTTGCAGCTCGCCGCCCCTAGGCTTACCGCTAGCCTCGGTAACCTTGCCGGAACCGCAGCGCTCGGAAGGAACCCCCCCCCCCCACGGCTCGACCTCAGGTGCCACCGCCCCTTTGCTGGCCCCGCCCCGCGCATGCCTGACCCCGCCCCCGCGCACGCCTGGCCCCGCCCCGCGCACGCCTGGCCCCTCCTTCGGCTCCCCCTCTCCTCAGTGTCCTCCACCTCCTCTTTCTCCTTCCCCGCCGGCTTCTCGGCCGCTCCTCCCCGTCGGTTCTCCGGCTCCTCCTTTCCCTGGCTTTAGCCTGCCGACTCTCCGCCTCCGCCTCTCTTTCCTCCGGCTTCGCCCCTCCTTCCCGCTGCTCCGCCTCTCTGAGTTGGTGTTCCTTGGGCTCGGACTAGCTAGCCTGCCGTTGCTTCTCTGGCCCACGCCGGGTCGCGTGGTCGGCACCGCGCGCCTCGCGAGCGCTGCCGGGTCCGGTCCGGTCCGCCTCGATCCGGCTGGACCCGCTCGGCGCGCCGTTCCCGCCCTGCCCCCGCCGCTCTCGGGTGAGCCCGCGTCTTGCCTTCTCCGCGGGCTTCCTCGCGGCCGGCGTCCTCCGGCGGCGTTGCGGCGGCTCCCCCGGCCTGGGGGTTCGCGCAGCTTCGGCCGCGAGGCGGATCGCAGGCGTTTCTTTGCCTCCCCGCTAGTTCTGGACGCCTTTCTCGGGGTCTCTGCTTGCTCTTTTGCTCGTGGCGTGGCCGGTCCTCTCAGGGCTCGGTGAGCTGGGTCGCTTAGATTTGCCCGCTAGGGCTTGTGAGGAACCTTCCCGGGGTCCGGTGAGGGGCGAAGCGTCGTTTTGGGAAAGCGAAACCGGCCGCGGGGTAGAATATTTTGCGGTCCGCGCGTCCCGGTCTGAACACCGACTTTCAGGGGGTGGTGGTGTTTTTTTTTTTTCTCTCCTTAACATTAGCCTCTTTAAAAATCCCGCCTCCCCCCCCCCCCCCGCCTTTTTCAGATCATCAAGAGCCTTGGCTACGACCGACTCGTTCTCCAGATAGGTAGAGGGAAGGTGGTACCCGAACCATTCCGTACTGAGTCCTTTGCTCTGGATGTTTACAGGTACAAGGATTCATTGAAAGAAGATCTTGAGAAAGCAGATCTTGTTATTAGTCACGCAGGTAAAGTGCCTTAGAATCCCGCGATTTGGGTTTTGGTAGTGAGAACAGAGTTGACTTTTTGTGAGGTAAACCCAAATCACTGCAGTACCTCACTGTAGTCGTGGTGGGTAGATTATTTCTTCGAATGTACCTATTGACATTATCGGAAAGAATTTATTGCGTCCGGGTGATAGAAGGATAGGAAACGAATCCCGTAGCGCAACTTTACCGTAAGAAACCCTAAACACGAGCCAAATGATTTACCCCCAACGTCCTGTGTAACGAGCGAGCGGTCAAACTTGAGATCAGTATTTGGGCTTAGATCTGCAGGAATGTTCAGCCAGCTTATTGGTTGGCTTGGCCCTGGAGAAATTGGCTTTGAAAGATTTTTTTTTTTTTAACATTTTAAGTGTGAGCGTGAAACGAATGTAGTCGATCTTCTTTAACCCACATACTGTGTAAATCATGGCCTGCTCTTCAAAGAACCTGATCTAGTTAGACTACCGGTACCTTCAGAAGAACGGCTTTTGGGGAGCATTGCAATTTCGATTGCAGGATAAGTGAGGAAGTTTTTTGGCTCTTATACGAGGCCTGATGTGAAGAGAGAAGACTTCTTAGAAACAGGCCTTACTAACACATGGGTGGTATAGGATAATAGTAAACCGCTCTTGGTGCTGGTCTCTGTGCTTTGTGTATATAAGTTGTAGAATTCTCCCAAACATACAAACTAAGTACTATTCCCATTTTACAGATGAAGAAGTAGAGGCACAGAGATTAACTGTAATTTGTCTAGTCCATAAGTAAGTCTGGTGTTAGTCTAGTCTATCTTCTACCCTAAAGTAGTTACCCAGAAAAGTTTTGTCTAGCTAACAGTCTCTTCGCTCCCGTTGAAAACCTCTAAACTATTTTAGGTATCAGAGTGGAATTGACCCAAATATTGTACATATGCACATGCATGGAGATTTATTCTTGATGTGTCGGGGATGGTACCTCACAGGCAGTCTCCTAAGGGTGGTCAAAGTTTTTCTTTTTGGTGCCTTTCACTGTTGAAGACTTGCTTTTTCCACTTGTGTTTGAGTAGAAGTGAGTAGAAGTGTGGTACAGTTTCATGAACAGTGTGTTGAACCTGAATCTTACTTGGATTCGAGACATGCCCAGGACATACTAATAGAGGGCAAGTGGCAAAACGCTGAATCGTAGATCGTGATATTGTTGGCAGTGATAAAAGATGTATTTTTCAAGTCCAGGTTATAACATCCTATAAAAGCAACTGATAATTACATTTTTGTTATTTTGAGCGTGTGATTGAACGGCGTGGTTTGTAGTTCTGCCAGCTAAGTTTTCATCTTCAGTTCTAACTAACGCTTGATGTGGAGCACCTTACTTAACTTTTTTTTAAAAAAAAAAAAACTAACAATTTTGATTAATTTTTGTAGGTGCAGGAAGCTGTTTGGAGACTCTGGAAAACAGAAAGCCCCTTGTGGTGGTTATAAACGAAAAGTTGATGAACAATCATCAGCTGGAATTGGCAAAGCAGCTACACAAAGACGGGCATCTCTTCTACTGTACTTGCAGGTATACCAGAGACTGATAATTTGACCTCTTGCCTTAAATCCTCCCCTACTACTCTTACCCACCTACCTAACCTGTCTTTTCAACCTCTTACCTTTTCCCACTTACCAAGCATGCTTTGATTTCTCTCACCTGTAAAACCCTTATTTGTTTGTCTTCCACTGTGAGCGTGATCTCTGTGTTCTATTTCTTTCCGTATCTGTGCCTGTTCCATTGCATGTGAATGTGTGTGTGTGCATGTATGTAAGTTCATCTGGGTGCACAAGTCTCTGGGAATATAATTTTTGAGTTTGTTAGATTTTCATCATTCAAGGAAGGCGTTTGCATATTTTATAATTAAGGTTTTGCTTTTAGTAAATCCACTGGAATCCCTAAGTGAAATTGATTCATCCGTTAATAAAATTATACCTAATATGTCACAGGCATTACTTTTAAGTGCTGTGGATACAGTGGTAAACGGGAGATGAAGCCCCTGCTCTCATGGTACTTATGTTCTAGTACTGGGAGATAGTAAACAGTTCATAAATAAGTGATCAAGATAATTTCACATGGTGAAATGTGTTATGAAGAGAATTAGGCAAGCTGATACGATAACTGGAGTGAAGATTAATTAGAATAGTCAGGGAAGGCATGGATGGGTATCTGACATTTGAGCTAAGACCTGAATAACAAGAGGTAGTACGAAGCTCTAGAGGAAGAAAGAACAGCAATTCCAAAGGCCCTAAGTTAGGAATAAGCAGGGTGTTTTGTTGTGTTTGAGGAATGGAGGGGAAAGTTATTAAGTGTAGCAGGAGTATGGTGAGCAAGGAAGAAGATAGTATGAGACTGGATGGGGAGAGCTCATGTAAGAGTACTGATTTTATTCTATGTGTAGTGAGAAGCCATTGAGGTATTTTAAGCCAGAGGAATTACTATGGTAAGGAGTATTATTTTCTAGAAGTATATTAAAATTCAACAAGAAATGATCAACATCACAGTAGAAGGACGAAGAAAATTGCTGATTTGTTTTCTAGTAATTCTTCTTGAGACACTAGAAGCTTGCCAAAGGGTCAGGTCAGTAATACCCAATTATTTGACTTTAAAAGCTATTTTAATTTGAAGTTTTTTGATGTTTTGAGAAGTAAAGACTTTATAGAAGTATTACAAAATAATGTATTTTTTATGTTATAATAAGTTGAAGTTTAAAGTGAAAAACCTTAGAAGAAACTGGCTAGAACGTAAGCATTTCTTTCGATTTCACTGCGTCTGTCTTTTACGCACTCAGTAAATTCTTGTTCATTAAATATTTATTGAGCACCTACTATGTTCCAGGCATTATTCTAGGTACTTGGCATACACTGGTGAACAAAACAGATGATACTTGTTCTCATTGAAAGGAGACAGTTTCATTGATTGTTTCAGGAATAGTTATTGGTGTCCTAATCCATACATGATGGAGGAGAGGGAACATCAGGGTGGCTGTGTAACCTAGAAGTCATTATTAAAAGTATTCAGAGTTGGGAGAAGCTAGATAATAAAAATCATGTAGGTTTCAGATAATGGGCATGGCTTTCCTTGGGTAGTTGAGATTGTTAGGGGTTGACCTCATTTTTTAGAGAATAAATTCTTCCTAACTGGTATGCAAGTCAATTTTTCCAAACACTTTTGATAAGTATTTTTATTCTAGATGTTAAATCAGCTTTGATTTTTTTAAAAAAAATTTTAATGTTTGTTTATTTTTGAGAGCGGGAGGGGGGTTGGGCAGAGAGAGAGGGAGACACAGAATCCAAAGCAGGCTCCAGGCTCCAGGCTCCAGGCTCCGAGCTGTCAGCACAGAGCCTGATGCGGTGCTCGAACTCACAAACTGCAATATCATGACCTGAGCCAAAGTTGGATGCTTAACCGACTGAGCCACCTAGGCGCCCCAAATCAGCTTTGATTTTTATGTCCATACATTTGTATATTTTTTTAGTTTTTAAATCTTATTTTTGAGAGAGAGCATGAGTAGGGGAGGGGCAGAGAGAGAGGGAGACAGAATCTCAAGCAGGCTCCAGGCTCTGAGCCAACAGCATAGAGCCTTATGTGGGGCTCGAACTGACGGATAGATCATGACCTGAGCCGAAGTCGGAGGCTTAAAACCGATTGAGCCACTGAGGCGTCCCTGATTTTTATGTCTGTACATTTAAAAGGAGAAAGCATTGATTTCAGAAACCTATCTGTATTCCTTAAGCTGAAAAGGAAGCTGTACAGGTCTCCAATTTGGTAATTTCTTACAGTTTTATAAGTCTTTTTTCTATATTTCCAGGAAGTCACAGGCATGAATACTGTAAAAATCAATAATTGGTTGTATTTTCATTTTAGGTGTATTATTTAGTTCCCTGAATCTAGGCTGGGTGGTTGTATGTCTGTTCTAATTTAAGTGGCTGCTTTAATTAAATTTCTGAAGTAGTACTTTTATGTCATGGTTTGGAATCTATTTCCAACATGCATGGTGATTGTACATTGCTTGATTATATATGGATTTATGATAGTAAATTACTGGAAAAAAATTTTATTTTGCAATCTTCATGCATGGTTTAGTAGTCTCCCCAGCTTATTCTTGTCTGGCAGCTGTTACTTTTTTTTCCGTTTATTCTGTTTTCATAAATTTTGCTTCAGTTTATATCTGGCCAGTCCTGAGAATTATTCAAAAGCCATGTGACCACATCTTTTATGAAATAACATTTTTGTAATATTTCAGTTGACATGAGAAACATGTCTGTTGAATTGGTATTGACAGGTAGTGTAGTGTTCCTGGTATTGCTTTTATCTTTGCATGTAGAGTTGACCCTTGAACAACACAGCTTTGAACGACATGGGTCCACTTAATACGTGGATTTTTTGCAGTCAGAACTGTAAATGCGTTTTCTTTTTCTTACGATTGTCATAATAACATTTGCTCTGGTTTATGTAATTGTTAATACAGAATGTAATATGTACAAAATGTGTTAATTGACTGTGTTACCACTAAGGCTTCTGCTCAACAGTAGGCTATTAGTAGTGAAGGTTTGGGGGAGTCTCAAGTTGTACATGGATTTTGAACGGTGCAGGAGGTGGGTTTCTTCCTCTAACTCCATGTTGTTCAAGGGTCCACTAGATACCTATAGGAAAATTTTACATTAAAATTCACATACACAGTTTGAGAAGCATCACAGTATTCTTGGAAGTTAGAATCAGTCATCAAGTGGGCAGCAGATGAATTATGGCATTTTCTCCCTTGTTACCTAATATTTTTCTTCTTTTGTTTTAGCACGCTTCCTGGGCTGTTACAGTCAATGGACTTATCAACACTGAAATGTTTTCCTCCTGGCCAGCCAGAAAAATTTTCTGCATTTTTGGATAAAGTTGTTGGATTACAAAAATAAACACTAAACTCTGAACACTTTAAAAACACCCCCCAAATTCAACCTATGGAATGTGGTTAAATCAAATTAAATACAAATTTGCAGAATAATATAAATTAATAAACTTCTACATCTATAGAATGTATAGAAAATTTTATGGTGTGAATGTTAGCATTTGGGTCCAAATCCTCATCGCAATTTAGTAAATTCAGTAGATTTTTACTTAATCTTTTTATTTTAGTAAAGTATTTAGTGAGCATTTACAGGTTTTATCTTAAAATTCCCAGTTGATTTAGAATCATGAAAAAAATGAGTTAAATTTGAAAACTTTGACAAGAACTTCAAACGTAGTTATTGGTTTGGTGGTCCTAGAATAAAAAATGAAGCAGTAACCAATTTGTAAAGACATTTGAGAGTTAGCGTCTTTACCTTTATAATTTAAGGAAGAAAACTTTAAAAAAAAATGAGTTCTCTTCTGTGAAATATACAGTTTAATAATTATCTTAAAAAGGTGATCAAGATTAAATATCAAGTCAGTTGATCTATGGTACTTGGAGAAACTACTTTCAGTGGAGTGGATGTAGTCCCTTCTAAAATCTAAATAGGAAATGACAAAATAACCTTGTTCAGTATCAAAGCTTTATTGGTTTGAAAAGAGTAAATCAAAGGACTTAGGCCAATAGGACTTGCTGTTATTTTCTAAGGGCCCTTCTCACAGTGGTATTGAAGCATTTATTGTAACAACATAGAGCAATTTATAACTCAGTGTACTTATAAGTTTTACAAGTGAATATATGATCTGATGTATATAATTGGCTAAATACATGGCTTTTAGGTTCATGTAGCTCAGGATCGATACATTATGAAATTCTGATGGGAGTAAGTAGTCTTGAGTCCTGTAAAATAAACTGGATTATCTGTAAGTGTTCATAGTTTTCTGGGAGAAGTTTTAGATCTACTTCATAAAAACAGCATACGCTATAAAGACATACTTTCTATAACGTTATTACAATATATTGACTGTTCTAAACATTTTACTTGGGATGCTCTACTTAATGTTTTTGTAGATTTATTTTCCTGATTGTTTTACTTAGGCTAATATTAAAATAAATTCTTACTAATAGTAGAAGGTGGTGGCTGAGAAATACTCTGGGTAGCAGGAGGAAGCCAACTTCGATTAAAATTTTGCTGAGAATAATCTAAAAAGTGAGTAATCTACATCTGCATAGTTGAGAATTCACAGCACCATAATAGTTATATATTGATATACTGATATTACAGGAATAATAATTATATGTTGATCTTATACTAATATCACAGGAGAGGCCCTTTTCAAATACACGGTGAGGATTTGACTTTTCTGGGCTCTTTTATAAATGTGCTTCTCTAATTTGAGAAAAATTACTGCTTAAAATGTATTTTGATCACTGAGTCTGGCTATTTTATGTCATGAACCATAGAGAATTCTAAACAAAGGGTCTACTCAAACATCAGACAACTGTAAAGTAATATGGCACTCCAAAGCCTCTGTTTTCTTTCCCACAAGAATATATAACTCAGATTCCATTATTTCATTTAGCAGAGGCTTAACCCTATGGTGTTATTTGTGTGTAGTGATCTCCCTTGACTGTATACCTTTGTGAAATTTAATATCCATTGTTCGGCCTAAAAATCAAAAGGTATCTCAGAGTCATTTTGATTTGACAGGAATTCTTGAAGTCATCTAGTCCAATCCCATCATTTCTCAGATGAGGAAGGCCAGAGGTCACAACTTGTCTAAAATAACAGCCTTTGACAGAGCTGCCGCTAGAAGCAGCTCTTTGACTCCTGGTCTTGTGCTCTGCCATAAGAACATATGTTGTAAGCTGTTTGATTCTTTATAGTTGTTTGCCTAGTGTTTAGTTACTTTAATCCCTTCCAAGGAGAGTTTTGTTCATTTATTAGAAGTTTATTTTAGTAGGAATTTCACACTTAATTGCGTTTCTCTTTGGGGTATAATCTTACCTTGGACTTAGAAAACTGATTTCTGAGTTTGGAATGTAGCAAACTACCATGGGTAGGATTGATACCAGATTGAATGAAGACTTTAAGACAAAGAATTGTAGGTTCTTGGAGTTGGAATAGAATATTAAGCATACGTACTACAAACTTTTTATAGATGAGGGAAGAGGCTTCAGATAAATTAATTGCCCGTTTACCTATTATTGGTCCTTATGAAAAAATTAATGGTAATCAAGATTCTATTTGGAATGTTTGCTTTGAAATTCGTTTCGTTTCATTACCTGGCAGGCTTCAGGTTCTTGAAATCAGTGGAAAAGTGGAATGTCGTTTTATATTTAATAGTTTTCTGTTAATGGTATTTAGATTTCTAGAGTAACAGTTTTCTGTTAGAGGTATTTAGATTTCTAGGGATGGGGAAGCAAAAGAAAGTTCAGTATTTTGAGAAACTCGTATCATGGATAGGTTCAGAAGTAGACAAGTAATGGTAGACAGTTGCTGTTGTTAGATGAAAAGTGATGTGAGGTTATAGGACGACCCTGGGAAGTAAGGAGTATTGATGGCTGCTTATTATGATTTGGGAGGAAAGACAGCTGGAAGGATTTGGTGGTGGGTAAGAGCACAACTGATGAACTTGATCTGAGATTCTGGAACATTTAAAGGTATAGTTGACTCTAGAACAATGTGGGCATTAGTGCAAGACCCTTGTGCAGTTGGAAATTTACATGTAAATAATTTTGAGTCCCAAAAGACTTGACTAATAGCCTACTGTTGACTGGATGCCTTACTGATAACATAAATCATCGATTAACCCATGTTTTGTATATTATGTGTATTACGTACTATATTATTAATGTGAAGTAAGCTAGAGATAAAATGTAAAGAAAATTAAGGAAACTACATTTACCATACTGTACTGTATTGGAGAAATGTGAGTATAGGTAGACCTGTACAGTTCAAATCCATGTTGTTCCAGGGTCAGCTAGTCATTATCTGAAAATACTGTCAAGTGTGTGATTTTAGACACTTTGGAACACTACTTTGCTTTCAAAGGCAAATCATGTAGATAAAAAGCATAGTATAAAAGTGTGTACCACCACTTTGATAGTTTGAGGAAGAGTTTTCCAAGACTAAAGAAAGTCAAGAATGACTTGTTAGGTATTTTTCGTGGCCCTTCTTTATGGTATAAGCACTAATCTCATTTGTTCAAAGTATAAAATTTTTGGAGATGACCCAAAATCTGCATACAGTCTTAAGAAATTAGATGTATGGGCAGGCCTTTTGAAACTGATTTGGCGGAAACATTTGGAATGGGTGGTCCAGATAGTTGTGTGGTAATCTGTTTTCTGCTGTATAATTAATACTATATTTTTGTGGGGGCGTGGGGAAAGAAATAATAATAGTTAACCCCTGTTGTGTGATTAGTATGTATCAGGTACTATTTTAAGCCGTTTACAGATACGAGGTCACTTAATCTTTACAATGACTCTCTGAAATAGTTACTCTCCCATTTTGGGAATGAGGAACTGAGCTCAGGATAACGCAGAAAGGAAGTTTTATGCCACTGAAGTGTCTGATGGACTGGGAATTTTAATTAGAATGGTGATTTCCATTGTATTTCCATCATTTATGGTGAGAGGGTAGAATATTTGAAGTCACAGGATTGTTCTAAGGAATTTTGATTGTATGATGACCACAGGTATGTAACCTTTTTTAGTTTTTACATCATTATTTAAAAGCATACTGATGTGGAGAAATTCTCCCAGGTGATTGCAAGTTACTGGCTCTTTTGTTTTCTCTAAATATTTGTTTTAGGTTCTATTTTTGGTCCTTTTCTCTTTGTATGTTTTTGGTATTTTCATCACTCCCAGAGCTACTATTGATGTTCCTATTTATATCCCCCCAACTCTGATTTGGGCTCCTGAATGGTACTTCCAGTTGCCTGTAGGTCTGTTAATTCTCTAAGCACAGTAAGCTTCATGTGTCCCAAACTAAAATTCTGTTCCTTTCATCCTTCTGAGATCCTTGCCCATATTGATGGTGTTACCATTTAGTACTCCAGGCTTATTATCTCCAACCCTTTATATCTGATTGATCACCAGGTTCTCTTACTTAGCTTTACTTCCTAAATAGCTTGAGCCCATTTATTTATTGGCTCATTTAGTATTTTAACATAAATGCATGATAAGAATCTTTTTGCACTCAAGATGTGACTCCTGCTCTGGAGGAACCCTTCAACAGTCTAGTTGAGGAGGAAGTGTCTTACTTATTCTCAAATCCTTGCCTGAAGCACAGGCTTTCCATGAATGATAAATGCACTTTCTCTCATGGTCTTGATTAGGAAACACTGTAATCTTGCACACATTCATTTTGTACAGTCTATCTAGGATGTCTGGTTCATAAGAAAGATGTGGTCATCACATTGTATGAAGTTTGTAGGATCAGATATTTACAGGAATGGCATCTAAAACAGTAGTGCTGATCTGTGTAATATTCTAATGGTATTTAAGGATCTGTCAAATAATGGTACCAATTGGGAATTTTTGGTAAAGGGTGATGTTAAAAATCAAGAGGTTTATTAAAAGAAGTAGCTATGGTGTGTTCCAGTAAAAGATTACTTTGAGATTTAGGACAACTACCAAACATTTAATTCCTTGTTAAATGGTTAACTCTTTACATGATTATTGTAGCACAGTCTTTATATTGAATAGTTACTTAAATTCTCACAATTTTTGTAGGTGGCCAGACAGCAGGTGAGCAAACCTAGCTTGCTTCAAATAGAAATGAAGAATATATGCTTATTGACTTTGATCTTGAGTCTTGAAAAATATTTCTGGGTCTTTTAGACCATTAAATACCACCTATTTTGGTATTTCTCTCCTAGCTCTTTATTGTGTTTATGAATTTTTACTACATCCTAGCCAAAATTGTTTTGATTGACGTGATCATTTACAACTATTGCTTTTTTTTCTACTGACACTTATACACATCTTGCCATGAATTTCAGGGAGTTCTTACAGGTACCTTGAAGGTTCCAGGTTAAGAATCCCCAGACTGAGGCCAACTTCTGTATTTTCATTTGTTGTTCATTAGTGTTCTGGTGATAACTACCAGACTCCTTTTTAATGGAGCCCTCTGATTAAATACAGTAAGCTTAATAATTCCCAGTTTTATGACATATCAGTTATAAACTTATCAAGTTTAACACCTACCAAACACATTTCGAAACTACTTTTAATATTCTGTTAACTCTGTACATAACCCATAATGTCTTGTGTAGCACTGTTTCTAATTGGTAAAAGGAACTAAATGGATTTTTTCATTTGTAGTAATTATTTTAGGATCTGCTAGATTAGACTATTTGGTGAAGCAATACAGTATTATTGTACCTTATTTACTGTTACGTGTGCTTTTAACATTTGTTTGTTGAACTCTGATAGTCACTGTTGGAATGATGTGTGTGTGAGACCCTATACTGCATCATTTTACTGTTCATTTCTCCTTATTACAGAACTTATTGGTTGTTTCTCTATTTCCAGTGTGAAGTGGGTGGATAATACACTCCCCAAATTTAGGAGTGAAAAACATTCTTAAGTCCTGGGCCTAAGTAATTTTCTGGATCTCAATTTTCCCATTTGTGAATTCGTAAAACTAACTTCCTTCATAGGTGATTTATAAGACCTAAAACCAATTGTGTGGCATGTTTGAAAATAAAAAATGTCATTGAAATAATACATTTTCTCGGTTAGAGTTTTTGTTTTAAGAAGTAGGAATGGACTTAGATTTCCTTGAAATTCACAGTATATACTCGTAAGTGATACAGAAAGCAAAGTCCTCACTGAATTTCATCTTTGGATTCTAGTCAGTCTCTAGATGGAGTTCTAGTTAGAGAATAAAAGATTATTTAGAGATTTAAGTAAGTGCATCAAAACAAGTGTGTTCTGGTCTTTATTCTCCATGTTGGTAGACTGTTAAGACACTGTAAGGAACTTAAAGTCAAAAAACAACCTTTAGTATTTCTGTGCCAGTATAACACATTTTTTAAGCAAAGTATTACTTTCCTTTTTTTTCTAATCCATTATTAGAGTGCTTTAGATGCAAGTGGGGAAGAGACAGAAAAAGCAAGTGGCTCTCGGTAATGTTTCTTCTGTTTTGCATACCTGAACAAGGATCACTGCTCTGGGAAATCAATTCTTTATGGTCTCTTTTCGTAACGTTTGAAGAAGAGGTTGAGTAAGGTCGTGTGGCCACATTTTGTTTTGGAACCATTGTGTTCCCTTTCCTCCTAAATCCTGCTTTGCTAATTTTGTTTAAATGTCCACTATGGAAAGAAGTGACAGGTTCTAGTTTCAGGGTGCTGTTAAAAATGCTTACCGTTAATATTTTTCAGTAATGAAAAACCTCAGAGGTTCTGTAGAGTTGAGCTATTTCCCTTAATTGGCCCTGTGTTATCGTGGTACTAAAAATGTGAAATGATTTAGTACTAAGTGTTTTTTTTAATACTTATTGCCTCTCAGCAGCTTCTTTCCCAAGTTACATACATGTGATTGTCATTTTTATTTTTCCAGTTTTAGATAATTGACAGAACATCGTAGAGGTTTAAGGTGTACGACATAATGATTGAATACATGCATATATTGCAAAATGATTACCACAGTAAGTTTAGCTAAAGCCATCATCACGTATAGTTATAAATTTTGTTGCCTTTAAAAATCTAGGTCAGTTTATTTCATTTGGTGAGGTAAGATTTATTCATTTTTATGTGGGCCAACCACATAATTTGCCAGGATAATAGGTTAATCCCCGTATAGGCTGTTTTTATGGTTAATGTTGATCACAAAGTTGACCATTGAAAGGGAGGGCAAATCTGTTATCCACCATTGAGTCACCTATAGCCAACAGTTTCTTAGACCTGAAAAAGAGCTTAGACATCACGCAGCCCATCTTCATTTTATAGATGAGGGAACTGACTCAGAAGGTGGCATAACCAAGTTCATAATACTCTGTTCATGGAACCATGTTGCCTCTCAGTAACTAAAACAGAAACTGAAGCATCATGACATACATACATTCACAAGCGAACCATGTATGTCACAGATAACGTATGCTTTAAAAATTTTTCAGGCATGTATCTCATTTAACTGGTTGAAACAGGAAAGGAGTGTTACCTTAGAACTGAAACTACTAGTATTTGTATGTTTTACTACAAAGAATTTCCTTATTTGATCAGTGAAGAAACAGTTCTAGCACTTATAAGTCACATTTTCAAGTTAAATTACAATATAAAAAGCAGTAATTATAAAGTTAAAGCACATCAGTTTCTTGACAAGTCAAGTAATGTTAATTATTACAAGTTATTTTAATTTACTTCAATTTATTTTAATCTGTAACCAGAGTATATAGTACCTAATAGTTTTTAAGGCAATTATTTTTTGTTCCATTATTTTCAGAATTGAAAGAAACTTCATCAGTGTTGGGGAAAGCACCTCTGGGGAGTTATATTTGAACTTTGGCTTGATTTCCAGTAGAATCTAGGTGAAACTGTTCTGGTTCTTCTGTTTTGTTTTGTTTTGTTTTGTTTTTTTTGACCAAAGAATTTCTTAGTGAATTGTTTTGTCAGGTTGCAGCTGACAGCATTCAATACTTAAGTACTTTGTGCTAAGCACTGAACATTCAGTATCTTTAAATTTTTTTTAAATGTTTGTTTATTCTTGAGAGAAAGAGCACAAGTGGGGGAGGGCAGAGAGTGAGAAAGACACAGAATCTGAAGTAGGCTTCAGGCTCTGAACTGTCAGCACAGAGCCTGAGGTGGGGCTCAGACTCACAAACCTTGAGATCATGACCTCAGCTGAAGTAGGCGTTTAACTGATTGAGCTACCCAAGCACCCCTGAACATTCAGTATCTTCTGTGGTTATTACAGCAACCTTAGGTTTAGATCACAAATTTGTACAGCAACATTTTTCAATCTCTGTAACAATTTAATAGCAGTAGTTATTGTGCATTAAAAACTGTTGGCAACTTGAATGGTAAAGTTCCCTGCCATTCACTTTGGATCTGGCTTTTCCCAAATCTTTGGGAAGATTTTTGGAGAATCTTTGTATTTCTACAAAGTACTTTTCCCTATGGAAAAGGCCAGGTCAAAATTAAGCAGATGATTTTAGCATTCCTTAGAGCCTTTGATACTGCTAATGGGCATTGTGAACCTCAAAGATTGGATTATAGTGTGCAGTGTTTCCAGAAATACTCACCTTGAAATTCTTTAGGAACGCTTATTACTAACTTGTGAAACAACATTGAGAGCACCAAAGTGTGGTCCTGGACCACCAGCATCGGCTTCACCGGAGAACTTGTTAGAAATGCACGTTCTTGGGACCCACCCCAGACCTGCTGAGTCAGAACTCTAGGCATGGGGTAATCTAGTTTATGGAGCCCTTGACTTGAAAACTACTGTTCTAGAGGTTTACAGGATTGGAGTAGTTTGCTGTAGAAGAATACTAAGCCAGGGTGCTGCCTGGGTAGCTCAGTTGGTGGAGCGTCTGACTCTGGATCACAGCTAGGTCTTGGTCCTCAGGGTCTGGAGTTCAAGCCCCAAGTTGGGCTCTGCATGGGGTGTGGAGCCTACTTAAAATAGCAAGCCCCCCCCCCCCAAATAGTAAGCCACTTGAGATTTCAAGTGCAATAGATACTTTGAAAGGGCAGTATTAAATAATATCAAGTGGCTGTTATATACAAGATGGAGTCTACTATTGTCCCACAGGTCTTTTTAAAAAACTTCTGTTGTACTGATTTGGGGAATGTAACCTGTACTTAACCACCTCAGAGCCTTTGTTCATTTTTTCTTTTTTTGATATTCGATTCCTCTTTATAGTTGTGTAACAATCAGTGCATAATTCTAGTCCTAGTATTGTTAATGACAGGATATGAAAACCTGGAGGTTTTAGAATTATTTGAAACGTGCTGCTTCTGCAAAATAAGGGGTCCCTTGTAGCTATAAAATTCTATTTCCCATTTACTTTCCCAGTTTATTATGCTATTGTTTCTTGCTCATTTACCAAATATTTTAAAAGTTTTTTATTTAAGATAATAAATGTAAGTAGTATAAAAGATTAACTAGTTCCACAAGGTGTATAATAAACAGCAGTTCTGCTGTCCACTTCTCCCCATCTCTGACTCTGCTTTCAGTAGTTGACCATATTGCATGATTTTATGTTTTATAAGTGAATATATTCAAACTTGTTTTCATTTGTTAAATATCACCTATAGACTTGCTAACGTGGAGGAGGAGGATTTATCTTCCTCTTTTCTTCCATAGTAGGAAGTCTGTAGATGATACTTAAATTTAGTTTTCTCAGTTCTTGTGAGATCTGTTTGCAGTGTTGACAGGATTACTTAAGTACAGTATTCACATCTGAGTCCTGTAGTCCACATTCATTGATTACATTCCCTTTTCTATAAAACTAACCTCAGTTTTAGTATTTTCATTTGCTTATTTTTCCGTTTTTTCCATAAAAATATTCCCACACTCTCCAGAGGTTATATATCTTTTATCCATAACTTTCATTATTTATTTCTGAAATGTCTGCTGGAGTTCTTTTTTTCTTGTGTGTGTGTGTGTGTGTGTGTGTTCTGGAGTTCTGTGTCCTTTTATGTGAACTGGTTATTCTCTAGTCCTGCTGAATGTGTGTCCTCCTGGGATTTCCCTTTCACTCTTATCTTAGAAATCATTTTGCTTCTCTCTTGCAATGAATCTTCTGTTTCTAGGACTCTGCCCCCATACCCCATTTTGTGGTTTAACTTCTTTATTTTGGTTTCAAATATGCTCCATAACTTTGTAGAAAGGAGGTAAATTGTTTTAATCTTTCATGTTTGAAAATGCTTCTCTCTCATCTGATTGATAGCTTGGTATAGAGTTCAAGGTTGGAGATAATTTTCCCTCACATACTGAACCTCATTGTTTTCTAGCTTATAGTTATTCTATTGAGAAGTTTATTGCTACTCCTATGTGTGATCATTTGTATGTGACCTGTTTTTCCTCTTTATCCCCTGACTTCAGAAATGTCCTGTGCATTGCTGATCATCTTTTTTGCTTTTATTGTTCGAGCTACTTCATGGACCCTTTCATTCTAAATACAGGTACTCCTGTCCTGCAGTGCTACAATTCTCCTTTCATCATTATCATCATCACTATCATTTCTTCCCCTTATACTTTTTATCTTTTGGGGAGGGCCTCCTTTTGGTTAGATGTTGGCCATCCTATAGTGACCCTCTAATTTTCTTGGTTTTTGTCTTCATTCTCGTCCATTCTGTGAGCTCCTCAACTTAATTCTGTTTTTCTGCTTTTTATTTTTCAGTTGAAATACAGCAAAATTAGCATTTTTCTTGTATAGTTGTATAAATTTTGACAAATGTGCAATTGTGTAACCACTACCACACTCAAGATCCAGAATACTAGGGCGCTTGGGTGGCTCAGTTGGTTAAGTGTCTTGACGTTGGCTCAGGTCATGATCCCATGGTTTGTTGAGTTTGAGCCCTGCCTCGGCCTGTCTACTGTCAGCACAGAGCCTATTTCAGATCCTCTGTCCCCCTCTCTCTCTGCCCCTTCCCTGCTCTAGCTCGCTCTCTCTCTCTCTCTCTCTCTCTCTCTCTCTCTGAAAAATGAGTAAACATTAAAAAATTTTAAAAAGGTATAGAATACTTACATCATCCCCATTTATCCCTTCCTGCCATCCCTTTGTGGTCAGCCTTTTCCTATAGCCGTAACTATTGCCAGCAACTGATCTGGTTTCCCTTTCAGTAGTTTGGTCTTTTCCATTGTGTCATAACTGCATTCTTTTAGTATGCATTTAATACTGAGAAGTATTCTGTTGTATGGATGTGCTAGTTTGCCCATTTACCAATTGAAGGATATTTGGATTGTTTCCAGTTTGGGGGAATCATGATTATGAATAAAGCTGCTATAAACATTTATATGCAGGTTTTTTGTGAGCTGAAGTTTTCATTTCTCTTGGGTAGATAACTAGAAGTGGAATTGTTGGGTCATGTAGCAACTCTGTTTAACCTTCTAGAAACTGCTAAACCAGTTTTTAGAGTGGTTGTACTATTTTATATCACACCAGCAACATATGAGAGTTCCAGTCGCTCTGCATCCTTGTCAACACTTGGTATTGTCAGTTTTTAAAAAATTTTAGTCATTTTAAGATGTATGTGATGGTATCTCATTTAAAGATCTACAAATGGCCAAGAGGCACATGAAAGATTTTCAGCATTGTTAGCCATCAGGGAAATGGAAAACAAAACCACAATGAGGTACCACTGACACCCACTAGGATGGCTGTAGTAAAGAGATGGACTGTAATTATGGATAGGTTGTGGAAAAATGGGAGCCCTCATACACCATGAGAACGTAAAATGGTGCAGTTGCTGTGGAGGACAGCCTGACAGTTGTTCAAATGGTAAACATTGATCCAGCAAGCAACTCCATTCCTAGGTGTTACCCAAGAGGATAGAAACATGTCCAAACAAAAACTTGCACATGAATGTTTGACAGCATTAGTCATAAAAAGCTAGAGTGGGAACAACCCACATTAGTTCTAATGGATGAATGGATAAATAAAATACAGTATAGTTTAACAATAGGATTGGAATACTGATACATGCTGCAACATGGGTGAACCCTTTATTTTTTTGGTGCATAAAAGGTTTTATTAAAGCATGGGGACAGGATCCATGGGCAGAAAGAGCTGCCCATGGGTGAACCTTTAAAACCTAAGTGAAAGAAGCCAGTTACACAGGACCATATATTGTATGATCCCATTTACGTAAAATGTCTAGAATAGGTAAATATAGAGAGACAGAAAGTGGATTGGTGGTTACCTGGAGTTTGTGGGCATAGGGGGTTAGCAGTTGGTTGGTACGGGATGTGGTTACATTTGGGTGTAATGAGAATGTTCTAAAATGGTGCCGATGGATGCACAACTCTCAATGTACTAAAAATTATTGAAATTATACTTTGAATTACAGGGTATGTAAACTAAAAAGCTGTTAAAATGATCAGTTTTAAGTGTACAATTCACTAATTTTTAGTGAATATACAGGAATGTGCAGAAACAGATTTGGAACTTTTTTTATCACATCAAAAAAGATCCTTTGTGCTTGTTTGCAGTCAATACCTATTCATTTCCCAACCACAGGCAGCCCTGATCTGCTTTCTGTAGATGTGCTTGTTTGGTATATTTCATATAAGTATAATCCTATCTCTTTTCGAATCAACCCCCTTTTGCATCTAGCTTCTTTCACTTAGGTTTCAGTTTCTCCACATCCTTGCTGATACTTGGTCTGTGTATTTATTATAGCCATTCTCGTAGGTGTGAATTGATACCTCTTAATGGTTTTAATTTGTGTTTTCCTAATGACGAATGATGTTGAGCATCTTTTTAGCTTAGTAGCCATTCCTATATCTTTGGTAAAATGTGTAGTCAAATTACTTGGACGTTTTTTTTTTAAATTTTTTCAACATATATTTTGAGAGACAGAGCGTGGACAGGGAGGGACAGAGAGAGGGAGACACAGAATCCAAAGCATGCTACAGGCTCTGAGCTGTCAGCACAAGGCCTGACACGGGGTTTGAACCCACAGACATCAAGATCATGGCCTGAGCCCAAGTTGGACACTTAACCGACTGAGCCACTCAGGCACCCCAAATCATTTGGGCATTTTTTAGTTGTATCATCGTTTTCCTATTGTTGACTTGAGAATTTTTTTTATATTTTTGATACAAAGCTTTTTAGTCAGACGTGTGATATATACTGATAAAACTTTCTTCCAGTCTATGGCTTGCCATTTTCATTTTCCTAACAGTGTCCTTTGTAGAGCACAAGTTTTTAATATTGATAAAGTCCAATTAATTTTTATTATATCTAAGAATTCATTGCCTAACTCAAGGTCTTGAAGATTTTCCCTTATGCTTTCTTCTGAAAGTTTTGAAATTTTGTTCTACATTTAGGCCTTTGGTCCATTTTAATTATAATTAAGTTATAGAAGATTAATTGTATAAAGATGAGGTATAAAGACCATTTTTTTCTATTTTATATATATGGATGGGATTGTGCAGCACCATTTGAAAATAGTGTCTTTTTCTCTGTTGAACTGCTCTTGTACCTTTGTCAAAAATCCGTTAACCATATTTGTGTGGGTCTTTTCTGTGTGCCCTCTCTGTATGTTCCTCTCTTTTTTTCTTTTTTATTTCTGTATCCACCTTTTTCTTCTGTTTTCTTCCTCTGTTTCTTTTTGTTTCCTTGTCTCTAATTTTTATTGTATTTCCTGCTCTATTGCTTTTCTGGTTCTCTTTTTCTTCTCCCAGTTTTCCCTTTGATTTCCTTCCTCAAAATGAAGTATGTGGATTTGTACTAATTGAAGTTTTATGTATTTATTTTTAGTGTAAATAGCGATAAATGTGAAGAATTTGTATTCTTTTCTACAGGTAAAAACTTCCCAAAATGAGTTAACTTTTTCATTTATAACTCTTTAATTTTTCCTCAATGAATTTGTGGCCTTAGAAAAAGATGGTGATCCCTCTGTCCAAACCATGTTTCATGGTTTTTCAAAAGGCATAATTTCCCTAGTGTTATTGTTTCTTTAAAAAAGAAATTAAGGTAATTCAAATTGATATGCTAAAAGAAGTCAGGATTTTACTTGTTTTTTAACCATGCTTTTATTTCATTCTTAAATTAGAAGATTGATTATTGATGCTTTTCCTATAGGCACGTTGGTCATGATTACTACTGGATCCACAGATACAAGAAAAACAATTTTCAAAGCAGCTTAATTAAGGAATTTGATTTTGGCATTTAATAAAAAGGAGACACTTGACAGTGGAATCAAGTAATGCAAGTGATCAGTTCTGTTTTTGAACTTCACAAATACGGTCCTGTTTACATTGGTTTTCTTAGACTCTAGAGTAGTTTTCCCAGAAAAGTGCTCTAATACACTGAAATGTTATTGGTAAGACATTCCTTTCATGCTGTTCAATTTAAGCTTCCATTGTTTTCATTTTTTAAGAAAATTTTTGCATCGTCTCTTTTTGTTAATGCTCTACAATAACTTGAGGACATTAGTCAAGAATTGTATCAGTGTTTCCTAGCATAGCTAATGGATTTAGTTTCTGTGATCCTAGCAGAAGGTTATTATTATATAGAAGAACCAAATGAGAAAATTACTTAACTCCCATACCGGAAGTATCCAGAAATCTGCTTTGGCATTTTACTTGCTTGAACTGTGATTTCTGCCCCTATAGATCAAGGGAGACCCTTGCCCTCCCCCCAACACCAGCCTATGTAGTCTTTAAAGGTGTTCTTAATACAGAAGCTTACTAGTTATTTAGGTTTAGAATATTTTTCTCTCATCTCCATGAAATTATGAGAGGAGCAGGGAACTTGGGCGAGAGACCTTAAAGCGATACAATGTGGGCCAGGCTGCATCGTACACACCTGAGCCTTGTTGCAGTCCGTTTGCAGCCTCGTGCCGCAGTTGCCCTGAGTTAAGCTGCAGACTCGACTTCCTTTTGGTCCCAAAGCTCAGCTGCTTGTGCATACTTCTCTCAACCTTGGGCTCGTTGCGTAAATCCCATCCTTCCCCAACAAGGTAGCTCCGCAGGTGCCTTCTCCCATGTCTTCTCAAGTCCAGTTCTCTATTCCTAGGAGCATCGGCTCTTCCTCTTCTTTTCACAGGGTCCTGACTTGTACCGGGCGAGCCAGCCCTTTGCTTCTCCTGCTCCTGAGAAGTGCCAGGATTCTACAGCGCTGACAACTGCCTTCTCATCCCTAGACTCCGGGCTGCTTTCCGGATACCTGCATAAGCAAGCCCTTGTCACTGCTACCCATTCCTACCTGCACCTTGCTTTTTCCTTCTTGCCGCGTTTGTGTTCCTTTCTCCCCATCCTCACCCCCACCCCTGGCAAAATGCATAAAGGATGGAAAAAGTACTGCGGCCAGAAGTCTCTGAATGAGACATCAATGGATGAATATTTAGGCAGCTTAGGGCTGTTTCGAAAGCTGACTGCCAAGGATGCCTCTTGCCTCTTTCGGGCTATTTCGGAGCAGGTAAAAGGAAAATATGTATCTTCCCTATACTGAGTTTTCAGGGTTTGAAACATGGCACGGTACTGTAGCTAGAAGACCTGTAGCCCACCAAAAAAAAAAAAAAAAAAAACCCTTTCTCTTCCTAGTAAAAACTTCCGGGTCTACCTGGCACTTACTAGCTTGGTGTAGGCCTTTGCTGATCAGTCCAAATATATTGCTGTGCCTTTGCTGTCTTTTCTGTTTTCTAAATGCCAGTTTGGAATGTAAGAGAAATAAGGATGGGATTACAGAAACTTTGAAATGAATCTTGATCCTTTATAAGCAGCCCTACTTTCTCTAAATTTTATGCCTAAGGAAACCTCATAGGCTGTGCCCATGAGTAGAAAAGGGGTGGGGGTGGTAAGACCAAACCATCTCTCCCCAATCTCATTAAGGGTGGCAAAAACATTTTAGTAAGGTCAGGACCTATTTTTCCCATGTCCTACATATGTTTTGAATAAGGTGGACTTAAGTGTCCAGTTTATCATTTTAATTTGATAGCTATTTCAAATGACTTGAGAGTGAGCTGGTCTTTCTCTTTTTAGTTGTTTTGCAGCCAGGTCCATCATTTGGAAATCAGGAAGGCTTGTGTCTCCTATATGAGAGAAAATCAACAAACTTTTGAGTCTGTAAGTAGAACACATAAGCAAGGTAGAGATGTCGGTAGAGTGTGTAGTAAATGGGAAATGAATTTTGAGCTGTGTACATGATGAAAATTATGTCATGCAATTTCCTCTCAATAGCAAATACTTAATTTTCAGCTGCCTTCCCTTTAGCATACCTCTAGACCTCCAGAATTAGACTATTTTTGTACTCTAATTGAGAATTAAGACAATTCGTCTGCATCCTTCCCACTACTTTCTGCTCCCCATAGACCTCCCCAAACCTCCCAAACCCTAAAACGTTACATTTTGACTAGTGTCCTGTATACTACATCCATACCACTGTTCCTCGAACAAGTAATCATAGTTCACAAAGGGTTTGGCTATGTTGATATTTTAATGTATACTTTCAAATATGTACAAATGGGAAAACCCCTCTGTTCTCTTAATTCTGTGCACAATGCTCTTGAGCCAATATGAATAGTCTTACAAAACCTAATTGTAAGGAAACAAATTAGTTCTAAACATTTACCTTTTCATGTGACAAACTGGTAATAGGTACTCTGCCACTAACAATTGGCTTTAAAACAACTTTTAGAAGACATTTTGCATACTTTGAAGTATTTGAATTCTTATTAATGGAATGGGGTTTTATCAAGGTCTGGTTTGAAGTGTGCCCTCTTGTGAGGCTTTAAAAAATTTTTTTCAGCCCTTCCAGTACTGTTTGTTTTCTTCTCACTGTATATTATGGGCATTAGCCTGCTGTTCGAGGTTTACTCTTAATTTTCTCAACAGGTTTCAGTGAATCTTAAAACTGTCAAGCCTTCTTGACTTTAAAGCTTATTACCTAGGTTAAAGTTAATTACAGTCTTTACAACACCTGGGGAAAAGATTATTCATGAATTACTTCAAATGCAAGACCATGGTGTAAAACAGTGCATCTCAAGTATTTTTGTGCATACAAATCACCTGGGGATCTTGTTAAAGTGCAGATTCTGATTCAGTAGGTCTGAGCTGGGGCCCAAGATTTCTGCATTGTTAACAAAACTCCCAAGTGATGCTTGCTCTTGTTCCTGATACAGTAATAGTAACCATGTTTTGAGTAACAAAGACTTGTGTAAAATTTTAAAACTTACATGGATAAATCTCAGAATAATCATGCCAAGAGAAAGAAGCCAGACCCTCCCCCAAAGTGCATACAGAATATGATTTTCTTTATATAAAACTTAAGAAAATGCAAACCAGTCTGTAGTGATAGAAAGCAGATCAGTGGTTGGAGGTTGGTGTGAGTTACAGAGGGACACAAGGAAACTTGTGGGGGTGATGGATATATTCACTATCAGAATCGTCATGATGGTTTCGTGGGTGCATACATGTGTCAAAATGTATTTGTGCCATTTAAATATGTGCAGTTTGTTGTCTGTCAGTTATACCACAAGCTGTTTAAAAAGGGATTGAGCAAAATTGAAACTTGATCTTCAAGTCCAGTGATAATATATACATGAAACTAGACATATATTCTATTCCCCGAGTTGACTTTTACTTTTATTGAGGTGTATTTTACACACAAATAACATTTACCATTTTAAGTTTGGCATTTTCAGTTTGGGCAATAATACATAGTCCTGCAACTGCCATTGCAGTCAAGATATGGAACATTTCTATTACCCCAAGAAGTTCCCTTGTGCCCTAGGCTTTTCTGAATCTAATGAAATTCCCTTTAAGTTCCTCAGTTTAACTTTGTAAATGCATGTCTCCTGTCAAAATTTAAAGTCCTTGTGATTATTGGGATTGCATGATTTATGAAAATTGTCAAGTTACTTAAATTGGCATTTCAAAAGAAACTCAAAAGCATTACCATTTGATGAAATGCACTGGTATGTGGATAAGCCAGGACCAATTCCTAGGACAGTTTTAAAGTCCAGCTTTTCTCCACTCATAACTTTTGTGTATGTGCAAATCTTCTTGAGGTGCTGTGCAAAATAGTCCTTGAATACCATAATTGTTGAGCTGAACAAACACCCATTGGAGGGTAATATTGCAGAATATAATCAGATTTTAGTAATGCTATGTATTTGGTTAAGTCAAGTTTGTTTTATTTTTGAAGTATGTGGAGGGATCTTTTGAGAAATACCTGGAACGGTTGGGAGATCCCAAGGTAAGATCAAATACGGGGGTTTAATCTTTTCAGAGTATTTGGAATAGTAAACCGAAGTATTCATTCAGCTGTGTCGCCTTAGCTTTAGTTAGACACAACCTATTTTCTTAAGTAGCCAGCTGTGTTGAATCAAATAGTTCTTGCAAAAGTTTCGAAGCTGGCAATTGACCTATTTTGTGTTGAATGTTGAGAATTCTATGTCAACAATTTTATCATCCATAGACTGCAAACAGGACAAGCCTAAGTCCTTTCACTTTAATGGGGGAGGAGGGATGGCAATGAATGTTACAAGAGGTCATTTGTTACATTTTTTTATTCAACAGTTCCCCTGATTTGTAGTTATCCTTTATGTGGGAGTAAGCTTCATAAACACATATTTAATTAAAAATAATTTATGTGATTAATCCATAGTTCTGGACTTAGCATTTACTAAATACCTTGCTAACTTCATAATCTTAACACTAATTCCATTTTTATTGTGCCTTTTAAATCTCTCCTATTAACTGTCCTTGTTACTTCATAGTTAACTGAGAAGGTCTTTAGGACTATTAGTTTCAGAATAAGTTTATGTAAATGAGTAACGCAATATCTTAAAACAAGTTATAGTGTGTTCTACAAATTCTTCATTTGAAACGTCTCTAAGCATCCAAAATAACTTGTTGAACTTGCAAAACTTTTACCTGATAGCTACAGAATGTTTTTTAAAAGTTTATGTACTATTTATGTTTAGGAAAGTGCTGGCCAGCTGGAAATAAGAGCTCTTTCTCTAATTTATAAGTAAGTTAAATCTTTTTTTAAAGACTGAGTGCATATGTGTCATTGTGTGTAAAGTTTCTATTAAAGGCTCTTTGGGATTTGGGAATGATCTGTAGAATGAAGATGTCTAAGTAAAGTTAATTTGTGTTAACTTTTGGGTGGAGAGCCTCTAGAGTTTGTGTCCATTTGAATGAAATAAAGGACTTTAAGGAATGCTGGTATTCCTGTAGAAAATCAGAATGTCTATCTTAGAATTCTTGTCTGTTTAACTTTGTGCCCCTTCAATGCATCTTTAGTGGGGCAATATAGCTTCCAAGAGGGTAGAAATTGGTTCTTGAAGACAAAAAGATGTTAGATACTATGGTGGTTTGTAGTCCTTCAGAGGGTTACGGTACATAAGCAGATATATGGTATATCTCTGGTATGAAAATTTCATAGGAAAATTAAAAATAAAAAGGCTCTTTAGGCACATGATAATGAACATTTTGAGAAACACTGCTCTATCACTTTGGTCCCCAAAATAGCAAAAGTGGCATTTCTGGAAGCTGTGGGGTTGCACAGAACTATTGAAAAATACTTCTCTAATGTAGGATAGAGGCTAGTGGAAATCTTGTTCATTTGAGGAAGTTGATCTGTACATAAGATTTCCTTCACAGTTTTTAGGATGGTGAGATGGCATATACCTTGGTATAGTCTGAATCTTCTGGTTATGGGTACTCATTCAAGTTAGTGTTTTGCAGTCTGCTCATTTCTCACTAAATCCATCAAGAAGTTGTATAGAAGAGGCATTGGGCAGGTGACTAATCAGTTGTTGCTTTTAAGTCAAGGGCCAGCTTTTTTTTTTTTTAACGTTTATTTATTTTTGGGACAGAGAGAGACAGAGCATGAATGGGGGAGGGGCAGAGAGAGAGGGAGACACAGAATCGGAAACAGGCTCCAGGCTCTGAGCCATCAGCCCAGAGCCTGACGCGGGGCTCGAACTCACGGACCGCGAGATCGTGACCTGGCTGAAGTCAGACGCTTAACCGACTGCGCCACCCAGGCGCCCCAAGGGCCAGCTTTTAAATTGGCTTGCTTTCTTTTTATGTATAGCCCTCGAGCTAAGAATGCTTTCTTCAAAGTTTATAAATGGTTAAATGAAAAGTAGAGTACTGTTACATGGCATGTGAAAATTCTATGAAGTTCAGATTTCAGTGTCTGTAAATTAAGTTTTATTGGAACACAGTCATTTGTGCTTGTTTATCAGGGTCTGACTGCTTTCATGCTACCGAGTCAAAGTTGAGCAAACCATACGGCCTGCAAAAGCTGAAATGCTTATCATCTGGTCTTTTACCAAGTAAAATTTGCCAGCCTATGCTTTAAATAAGTGCGGAGCCCCCAAAACTCAGAAACACACATACATTTGGGAACCTATCTTCTTTACTTCTCCTTTTCCCAAATTAAGATGTTTAAGAAATCCATAGGACTTTAGAGAAGTTGGCTATCTACTTTGAATTAACATTATTTAGCCTCTTTAAACATTCAGATTATTTTATATGAATAAGGTGGGCAGTGTGAAAGCCCAGATACTTGTTCTTATAAACTATCTTCTTGGATATACTAAATTATCTCTTTTCAACCACCTTTGTTTTCTACCCGTGTAGTCGGGATTTCATTCTTTATCGCTTTCCCGGAAAGCCTCCAACTTGTGTCACAGATAATGGCTATGAAGACAAGGTAAGAAGATGAGTGAATGTTTACTAAAATAAAAGAAATTGAATGATGCTGCTGGCTTAACAAGATAATAAGAAATCATTCTTTGTTACCTAATTAATGGGTGGGGGGGAAGCATAGTCTAAATGCCAAGCTTCTCCGCCACCAGCCTTTACCTCTCCATTTAGTCATCCTGAGTGTTGTTAGCCACCCTCCTGAACAGACCTTACCTTACCAGTCCTGTAATAGGTTAAAAAAAAAAAAAAAAACACCCAAAAAAACCAAACCTCAATTGGCTCCTTGTTGGCTGGGAGATAAGGTTCAAACCTGGAAGCTAGGCATTTAGTCCCCTTTTCATCTTCACTGTCTTACAACCTTAGTATATTTTGATTCCAGATACTCCGACTTACACTTTTTTTCATTTCCTTTGTATCTCCGATGTTCACTCCTTTGAAACTCCCAACTCCCCTGGAGTTCTTTCCTCCCTTTGTGTTCCTTCCTGTAGCATCACCCAAGTAATTCTAATCACATTGTATTTGTTTTCATGCTTATTTCTCTCCTAAATCTTCAGTTTCTTGAGAGCAGGCCAGTGTGCTACTACTGCCCAGTAAGATGCTTGGAAAATAGTAGGAAGCGGTTTTGTTGGTTGAGAACTCTTAGCCGTTAAACAGATTGTTTTTCAGTATACAGTGTTTCTTCCAAAAAATCTGGGTTTTTTTTTTGTTTTTGTTTATCTATTTGAGAGAGTGAGGGGGGATGAAGGGGCAGAGAGAGAATCTTATGCCAGCTCTGCCCTCAGGGTGGAGCCCCACAGGGCACTGGATCCCACAAAGCTGAGATCATGACCTGAGCTGAAACCAAGAGTTAGATGCTTAACTGAGCCACCCAAAAAGTTTTTAAGGAAAAAACCTTTTATCCCAATTATTTGATTAGTTAGTATAGGCTATACAGTAATTGACTATTTAAGGCTTGTGTCACACCATGGAATATATTTCAGGCAACATTTTTTAAAACTTCTTAATGTTTGCTTATTTGAGAGAGAGACCGAGACTGTGCCAACAGGGCAAGGGCAGTGAGAGAGGGAGACACAGAATCCAAAGTAGGCTCCAGGTTCCGAGCTTTTTGCACAGAGCCCAATGTGGGGCTTGAACTCAGGAACCAGGGGATCATGATCTGAGCCAGTCGGATGCTTCACGGAGCTGCCCAGGCACCATTTATATAATGTTTTTAATGTAGATGGGCTCATACTAAACATATTATTACTTGTTTTCACCTATCCTCATCAGTAATCTAGATCTACCTCATTTTTTTTTTTTTACTAGTTTAATGCCATTATATCATACTTGCCTACCCACAAGTATGTATCAGAACTATTATTTTATGTTGGGATACCAATACCACCGGGGACACCTCTTCCAATCAAAATGGAACTTCTTGCCACACGAATAAAGAAACTATACTGTTACCTCTGGAGTTTTTTCTTGCTTATTTATTTAGTTCTGGTTAGCCGGATTCCTTTAACTACTCCTTAACAACTGCCTCCAGTTATTGACCTTTGTTAGTTGGAGTTCCAAGTTCTTCTAGTCCAAATTACACAGGGCTTCTCTGCTCAAAATCTGTTCACTTTCTTTTGGATTAATAAACTCTTAAATGGAAATAACCCCTCAGAGTGCTCAGAGTGGTGTGAAACTTCATAACTTAAACTTTACCGTGAGTTACTGTAGCTTGACACTTGCCCTCAATACTCTGAAATGGTTTATACTGGTGGAGTTGGAATTGTGATTTCAAAAAAAGGCTAGGGAAGAATAATAGACCTGAAGTAGAGAACTTTATTATTGGAAGAAGTTAGCCCAGATTAGGCAGGAAGGCAGCAAACAGGGGACTTGGAATTTTCTGCCAAAGAAGCTCAGTGGCAACATCCTCCCATAGAACACAAGAGAATCCTCTTTGGTCCCTCAGGTTGCTAATACGAGACGTGGCTTCAGAATCAGATAGACTTGGGGTGCCCGGGTGGCTCTAGTCATTTGAGTGTCCAACTCTTGATTTTGGCTCAGGTCATGATCCCAGGGTTGTGAGATCAAGCCCCATGTCAGGCTCCGTGCTGAGCCTGGAGCCTGCTTAAGATTCATTCTCTCTCTCCTCCTGTCCCCCCCCCCCCCCCCCCCACCGCTCACACTCTTTGTCTCTCAAATAAAAGAAATAAAATAGACTTATGGTTAGATATATCCCTTACTCAAGACAGATTTTTGAACCAAAATTTAAAAAGGTTTTGGAGCTGTTAATTCAGACAGTTTTCATCATACAGAGCCTGCAAGCATTTTTACTAAAATATTTTGGTTAGTAAGCATGGCTTTGAATTGTTTGGGAAAACTAGAGACTAAAGATCAGCTAAGAAATTAACTCCTTTTGTAGCTATCTCAGTGCCTTAATTCATCAAGAAAGTCTCTTTAGCAGTATTGTTCCTATATAATGTATTCATATATTACTACTCGGTAGAATGGATAACCTTTTGAGTAAATTAAGTCTCCCCCTGCCCTCATGATCGGAGTTTGGAGTATTTGGATATTTGACATAATTTCTGCAGTCCTTTTTCAAAGTTAAGCTGGGTCTCTTGACTTCTGTTAGGATTTCTACTAGATTTACTCAATTTGTAAAAGTTCTATATTTTTGCAAATTCACAAATGAACTTGTTGGCTACATTAATGGGAATGTGATTTAGATTCAGTGTAGCCTTATTAGTGATTTTAATCTTGGCATTTAAAAGTCACTTTTGAGAACATCTCTTTTGAAAGTTATAGCTAGCATTTATCTTTATTCAGATTTCAAAAATCACTTTTCCTCAGCTTTATTGAGATATAATTGGCGTGTTAAGTGAAATGAGTCAGAAACAAGTATTGTGTGATATTACTTAATATGTGGGATCTAAAAAAAAATCACATTTTAAAAAACAAATTCATTCTCAATTTCTGGTTAGCAATTTAATTTCAAGTAGTTCATGGTTGTAAGATATGTAACATTCACTTAATTGTTCTGTGTTTTTCTTCAGATTCTACTCTGCTATTCAAGTAATGGCCATTATGATTCAGTGTACTCAAAACAATTTCAGTCAAGTGCAGCTGTTTGCCAGGGTATGTGAAAGCTTTACAAATGGTTAGGTGTGTTTCAGATGATTTTGTTTTCCCATCTTTAAATTGAGGGACCCACCGTAAGTAACTCTTCTAAGCTGTTTTGTTGGCACCTATTGAAATTGTATACTGGCTTATGGCTGTTTTCACATTGTCATAAAGAGATCTTACTTTGACAGTTGGAGTTTTGGCTTTTTTTCCTTTAGCTGTACTGTATGAAATTCTCTATAAAGATGTGTTTTTTGTGGATGAAGAAGAGTTGAAGACTGCAGTTGAATTGTTTCGAAGTGGTTCCAAAAAGAACAGAAACCATGCGCTGACTGGCAGCGAGGATGTCCATGTTGACTACAAGAGTTCAGCTTGTAATAGGTAATAAAGGGAAAGGGGGTGTCAACCTCAAGATCAACATCATCATTTGAAAGTGGAAGGGGCTTGACATACCCACACATATGTATGTGGAGATCCATTTTCTATTGGGGGAAGAGAAATTTTACCAAAAAGATATGTTGTATTTTGAGATGTTCAGGCTTCGGAGGTTTGATCCAAGTCAGGATCCTTTTTTTTTTTTTTTTTAATTGCTAGAAGTGACTTTAGAACTATGTAACCCCATGGTTCTCAAATGGTGCTTGTTAGGAAGGCAGATTCTTGGGCCTAGTTTCACAAAATTTGAGGTGAGAGTGGGGCCAGGAATCTTCTTTTTTTTAACAAGTATATTCCAAATATTCTGATGTAGGTAAGCTGTGGACCATATTATGAGAAAAAGCTGGTTGTAAACCAGCACTATCATTTTGTTAGTTGGTAACTGAGATTCACAGTGGTTACTTGAAGTAGCACACATCCAACTAGTAGAAAAGAATTTCTCAGACTAAGGGGAGTTTTAAGAGCCTTTGAGTGTCTGCCTTTGGTACTTGTTGGAAATATAGATTGTGGCCTCTGAGGAAACAGCTGGTGTGTCAGATAATAAAGTAGGTGTTATCTTCTATTTCTTCTTGATTCCTACTTATGTGAAGGAAATTCATATAGGCTTGGTGCCAGTCAGGTGTCAACCTTGTCTTTTTGTCTTGATTGCAATTTTTTTTGTAGAAGAGAGGTTTTTAAACTTACTTGGGAATGCAGGGAGTGGCACTCATGCATCAGGGTAAAAGTTGCTTCATTCTTCACTGATGATTTGTCCTAAGGATGTCCGGCTTTGGGCAATTATAGTAGTAAAAAAAAAAGCAAGATGTACTAGTTACCTATTGCTTCATGACAGTATTACTACAGATTTTGCAATTTAACACACTTATCTCACAGTTTATGTGGACTAGGAATCTGGGCACAGCTTAGCTGGGTCTTCTGCTTCGGGTCTCACAAGACTGCAATGAGGTTGTTGGCCAGGATTGAGTTCTTACCTGGAGTTTTGACCGACGAAGGATCCACTTTGACACTCACATGGTTCTTGGCAGCATTTAGTTCTTGAAGCTGTAGGACTGAGAAATTTTTGTTGTTGTTGTTGTTGTTGTTGTTGTTTTGCTGGCTGTCAGCCTAAGGGAACCCTCACCTATTTGTCACATGTGGTTGGTGAACATGACTGCTTGCTTCCTTATAGTCAGCAAGGGACCAGCAATACAGGCACTACGTTCTTATGCAAAATAATAATATACATCTTATCTATTAAGAAGCAAACTTGAGGTAGGGGAATCCTACATGGATGTGAACACCAGGAGGCAAAGATCATAGGGACCATCTTAAGAGATGGAGGTATGAAATATAGGAGATAGTCTGCTTAAGTATATTGTAGTACATCCTAATAAAAAGGAAGCATGAATGTAAATGTTGGGGTGAAAAACTATTTGCCTCATTTTTAGACCTTGAGCTAGTTTACCACTAGGTGGTGGTATAGTCATTAGACTTAAAACTCAGCTACTGCCTTTATATAAAGCTCTTTGTTCTAAATCTTTTCAATTAGGAGTGAAGAGTTGGGTGCCTGCTGCAATGTTGAAAATACACCAGAGGGGTGCAATCAAGGAACAGAAGAAGCAAAGGTTTGAAATTTTCTAGGCAAAAAATTCTCATAATCTTGGCTTGTAGCATCATAACTTAAAAGGCCTTAAGTTAAGGTCAAGCAGTCCATTCTAGTTATATGCGGTGGGGGAGGAGTTCGTGTTTTCCTTTGTGGAAGTTTTAATCTTAAAATGTAAAATGGGTGCTTAATGTTGTCTGAGTATTTATTCTTAATGGAATTGTATAGATTGTTTTCAAAGCAATCTCTGAACACTTTAGAATTTTCAGAAGCTGTTGTTTTCAAATTAAATATTACAAATCCAGTAATAGCTACTTTGTGATGAATCTTATGGATGCTAAGGTTTTTCTCTGTCATTAAAGTATGTGATGCTTGCCCTATTCTGTTCAAAGGAAATAGGTAATAATCCTGTTTGAAGAAACAGGAGAAATTTTTACCGTCTTTATGGTCCTAAAATCAAGCAGACCTTTAGTTTGAGGCTAGCTCAATAGGGCAAATACTATTAAAATAATGTTTATTTATGCCCCAAGTTCTGGGAATTTGGGAACAGTAACTATTGGATATGGTGAAATTCTAGGAAAGCAGAAGAAAAAGGAAATTCCTTTGAAAGTTGCAACAGATTTTGACCAAAATGAAATAGAATTTTCAGGTGATTTTAGGGTACAAGAACACTTGCACCTCTCTGTGTATATCAATATGAGATTTATTGAATAGCCTGACTGAATCTTTAATCTTTGTGTTGCATTGATTTATGTGAGATATATCCTAAATTGTTGGCTGCTTTCAATATTTCCCTTCTGCCATCTAAAACCTTTTAGATTATTTGCATATTGCTTCTTTAATCTCCTGATTTTTAAAATACGCAACAAAACTTACTGTGGCATTTAATTCTTTTTTTAATAAAGAAGGAAAGGGAGGCATATGTACATAGTTAAAAAAACAACTTTCTTTCTTCATAGAAGGAACTTTGAAGCTAAGGATGATGATTTTGTAGCATGATTATTTTTGTTTTAGTCTCCAGAGAGTCCATCAAAGATGCTCTTCCCGTATAAGGTGCTTAAAGCCCTGGATCCAGAAATCTATCGTAATGTAGAATTTGATGTTTGGTTGGACAGCAGAAAAGGTAATGAAATATTGACAGCATGCTTTTGAATCCTGACCTCCAGGGGAAAAAATTTGCAAATTATTTCTAATGAGATGTTTTTAATGTACTGTTATAAAGGACAGCCTCCTACTTTTTAGCTTACTTAATACATGATTTTAAATCGAGAAGAGGAAACATAGAAGTGGGGAAGGATCTTTTAGAATATGATGTTTATCTGGGACTTTTAGTTTTGCAAAGACTGTGGAGATACCCTTTAGATAACTTTGAGTACCCAAAATATGTAACTGTAAATAAGCTTATCTTAGATTTAAAGTGTTAAAACTACTCACTGATAAATGAATAGGTCAGGTGTCCACAAACTGGCCTTTAGAACAAATCTTCCCTGCCACCTGTTCTTGTGTGGTCTGTGAGCTAAGAATGGTCTTTATATTTTTAAATGGCAGAAAAAATTGTAAAAGAACAGTGTATTTTGACACATGAAAATTATATGAAATTCAATTGTCTATAAGTAGTTTTATGACAGAATTGAGTGGTTGTGACAGGGTCTGTATGACCCACAAAGCTTGAAATACTTACTCTTTACAGAGAAAGTTTGCCAACTGTTGAAATAGGTAATTGTTTATGACTCCCTATAAGAGAACTAAGTTATTCAAATTTGCCCTTAAAGTTCTGCCTTCAAGGTAGCCTTTTAATGTTTCATATTCAACTTCTTGAACCTTGGTGAACCTAGGTATAATTAGCAGTCTAACGATCTAGAATCAGGTGAAGACACAATAAGTTGTTAAAAATAATAAGATGCTTTGAAGAAACTAGGTAGTGTTTGTTTGTTTTTCATTGAGGTGTGTTACTATCAAGTTGTTTCCATTGGTATAACTAAGATTACAGCCTCCCAATTTCCACCTGTGTTTTATAGCACCAAACTATTTTGGCAGGTCTCCTTAAATTAACCACAGAAATAACCTGTCAAGAGTAATGGAATGACCCTTTAGGACTCTTCCCCCACCAGTCCTGCCCCCAGGTTTCAGCTTATAGTAGTAGCATTGTCAAAAACACTGGTAAATGTAAAGTAGAAAATTAAATGGTGTAAAACGGGAAAGGAACCAGTTCAGTTGAGCTTGAATCTTCATTTTCTTTTAATAGAACTTCAAAAAACTGATTACATGGAGTATGCTGGGAGACAGTACTATTTGGGAGACAAGTGTCAGGTTAGTTCGTCCTTTAAAAACTCAGTAATTTGGGGGTGCCTGGGTGGCTCAGTTGGTTAAGTGTTCAGGTCTTGATTTCAGCTCAAGTCATGATCTCATGGTTCATGAGATGGAGGTTCACGTCGTCCTCTGCACTGACAGCACAGAACCTGGTTGGGATTCTCTCTCTCCTTCTCTTCCCTCCCCCTGCTCCTGCTCACTCACTCTCTCTAAATAAATAAGCATTAAAAAATTAGTTTTTCCAAGGTTGCAGTTTTAGTTCAACAAAGGTCATTTACAAAATGCTAGAAAAAATTTTTTAATGGTTGTATTAAACTTTAATTACAAGCTTCTGTGAGATGATGTAAGGATCTTTTTTATCATGTGCCACATCTGTTGAGCCAGACTGGCTGGCAGTGTTTATTAGCAACTGCTTTGATAAGTAGACACTGTACTCTGGGGGAGGAGTTGTATTTTTGTTTGTCAGAAGCCAGATCTGGCAAAAGACTTGAGATTAGATGTATGTTTACTGTCTCCTATTCTCTTTCAGGTTCGCTTGGAATCAGGTGGAAGATATTATAATGCTCATATTCAAGAAGTTGGAAATGAGAATAATTCCGTAACAGTCTTCATTGAAGAATTGGCAGAAAAGTAAGAATACAATAGTTTGTTGTATTACTAAAATCTTTGGCTCTTGATGCCTTTTTGTAGTAGTAAATTGAGAATTGCCAGGATGCTAGTAAGAGATCCAGAGTTACATCTGGTACCAGCTTAAGATGACTTATCTCAGATTGTAAAAGCATATGCTGAAATATGAAATCTCAGTATACTTGTATATAAAAGTTTCCAAATCCCTAGGCTCTAGTCAACTTACCAGAAATACTAAATACAACAGAATTCTGGTATAAAACCATTCATACTAATTGGAAAGCTGGTTTGCTAAACAAGCTTCTGCCTGTACCAAGATAAGCTAGTCTGGTAATTCTCAGACTTTAACATGCCCCAGAATTACCTAGAGAGCTTGTTAAAACAGATTGATGAACTCCATTCCCAGGGTTTCTGGTTTCAGTATATCTGATGGGGCCCAAGAATTTGAACTCAGTAATTTCCAGGTGATAGCTAATGCTATTGGTCCACTTTGAGAACCATTTAACTTGATTAAGCTGCCCTTCTAACCAAAAACTCAGTAGCTTAAAACAAGTTCATTTCTTGTGTTCATTTAGCATTTCATAGTGTGTCAGAAAAGGGGATCCAGGCCATCAAAGGCTCTATCTAGACCCATTTCCATGATCATAGGGGAAAGAGGTGAACATGACAAACCACGTGGTGGTTCTTAAAGCATCTCCTTGTGTTTTATTGGCCAAAGTGGATTACATAGCTGAGCCTGAAGTCAATGGGATGGGAAACTATCATCCTCTTCCAAGGAAAGGCAACAAATATTTGTAGACTAGTCTGTCACAGTCTTTCCTCTGGAACGTGATATATGCTACAAATAGCTGTGAAATTGTACAAATTACTCTTAGGTTTTCTAACCTAAAAAGAAAACCTCACCAGGGTAGCAAGTGTGTCAGCAAGTTTAAGTAGAAAATGCTTGAAATGAAGTGGATGGGTGAGGGTATGTATATCCAGTGAAAATTAAGTCTGTGTTGCAGCGGCTTTATGGTGGTATCTTTAATTTTAAGGCATGTTGTTCCACTGGCTAACTTAAAACCAGTTACCCAAGTCACACCTGTTCCTGCCTGGAGTGGTATGCCCAGTCGGAAAGGAAGAGGTTACCAGAAAATTTCCGGGGGCTATGTCCCAGAAATGGGTTTGTATACTGAAGGTTTTTATTCTTTACCCCTTCTTAAGATCTAATGGAAGTCTTGTTCTCAGGTAGAGTTCAGCATTACTGACATTTTGGTATGGAAAACTTTGCTGTGTGCAGCTGTCCTATGCATTGTAGGTTGCTTAGCATCTTTTGACTGTCTGCTAGATGCCAGTAGCATCTTTACCACAGTTGCAACAACCAAAAATGTCTCCAGACATTGCCACATGGGTCTCAGGGTGGGGAGGGGCAAAATTGTCTGGTAGAGAACCACTGTTCAGGGGACTTTGTGCTAACAAGCTGGAGTAGATTTTAGACTCTAAAACTTGAAAGGATTTCTCAGAGAACTAGGAAAACACCTCATAGAAGCAGACATTCTATTAGTAGCCATAATTTCTGGGAAAATAAGTAATGTAGGTGACTGAATGACTGTGTTTTGATGAGCAAAGCCACCTGAACTAAAGATAGTGTGGAGATGTCCATTGATAGGGGAAATTGCCTGCTGGTTTTGCCCTTCCAAATGGAAGATCTAGTACATCCTTAAAAAATACAGTCATTACCTTCCTGTATTTATTTGGTTTGTTCCCTTAAAAATTCTAGGCATTTGGGTGGGGGGGGGATTGGATCTCTTGGTTTGGTTATGAAGCTTATTTCCTACTTTGTTTGCCTGAAAGCTATGTCAGAGATGGACATGAAGCAACGGAAGAAGATGTTCAAAAAAGTTAGAGGAAAAGAGGTTTATGTGACTATGGCTTACGGCAGGGGAGACGCCTTCCTCCCGCCCAGGCTTCAGCACAGCGTGCATTATGGGCACGACCCTTCAGTGCACTACGCACAGACAGCTGCCAATGTCCTGTCTAATGAGCATTTCCATCCTCAACATCCACCTCAGAGACAGGGTCGGGGATATGGGATGCCCAGGTAAGGCTTAATTGACTTCCAAGGTAGTGTACATCTCTGTTTAGGTATTGTGAACAATTCCTAGACAGAATTAAAGTAGAATTTAGAAATATCTTAATAGTTTAGCTTTTTTTTATAATCTTTGCTTAGTGGATGGAACTGATGTGTACTTAAATTTTTTTCAAATGAATTTATTGTATTCTCACTGAACAAATACGGAATGGTTGAAGAGATAAGCTAGAGCTATCAAGATGAATGTCGTGGATATGGCACTGTATCCACTAATAATGGATAGGCCTAATACAAGTAGTGAGGGCAGAACAGCTCTTTCTATTGGGATATTTTTAGAAAAATGTGTTAATTCTACTTAAGTGCCGATAACGTGATAAATAATTCTATTTAAGTGCCAATTACTAGATAAACAGTTTTGTTTTCCTTTCCCTTCATTCTTAGGGATTCATCTCGCTTTATCAACAGGCATAACATGGAAGCCCCTAAAGTTGGTTTTTACCCTGGCCCAGGTAAAAGGTGTTGCCAGGGCTATGATAACTTCTCCTATAGATCTCGGTAAGTGAATTTTAAATGTTGAAAATCAGAAAATGGGCAAGTTGGGCTTCATTGCTGAGTGACAAATACATGGATTAAATTTTTTTTAGTGTCAGCATTGAGATGTTTGAACAGTTATTTAGAAATTTGGAACAAGTTACCATACTATATTTTAACTTTTTTCCCCTTTTCTCTGAACTACTTAATACTTAAGTTCCTTTAGACGTAGTCACCGCCAGATGCATTGCATGAACAAGGAGTGCCAGTATAGCTTTGCCCCAGAGAATGGACAGATGCCCAGGGGCGTAGAAGAAACCATTACCTTTTATGAAGTTGAGGAAGGGGATGAGACTGCTTATCCAACTTTACCTGTAAGTAGGTCAAAGCTTTAATCAAAAAGCTGTTTACTTTTTCTCTTATTTTTTTTTAAGTAAAAGCAGTGTGGATATGTTTTAGCTCTTTGAACAAACTGCAAATAAAACACGGAAACCTTGAGCTTTTATCTTAGAGCTTTTAAAGATGGGAGAGGAGAACTTTTAAAGCTGTTTTTAGAGAAAAGGAGTAGAGGTGGACAAATACACTTGCCTTGTGGGCTAATATTTTCTGTTTTCTTGATAATTTTCTCACATATTTTGATTCTAAAGTACATTAAAATACAGCTTTTTTTTGATGAACTGTGTGTCTTTGGTACAGAGTCATGGAGGGCCCTCCACACTGGTTCCTGCTGCTTCGCGATACTGTGTTGCAAGGCGAGGACATAGCTCAGGCAAACAGACCTTGAACTCAGAAGGGGCCAGTGGCCAGAGTCACAATGGTGAGTCAGTTACAGTTAAATGTCTCTTTAAAAGAGGATTCTTGTGGCATTAGTCATCAGGGCTGTGAAGTAGACTTAACAGGTTTTGGTTTTGGGGTCTCACACTGTTCCAGTAGCTCATTTTGAATGAGTTCTCAGTTCTTGTCTCAGAGCTTTGCTAGGATTTTGAAGATGTCTTGGTCTTTCTCAGAAGGCCAGACATCTATTTCTATAGGCCACCACATCGTTATAACTTATTTTCAGCTCTCTGCATAGGTCTTTTAGTGAGTTTTGATTTGGTGGGATTTTGGTATAGGAAACATCTGTTCCTTATGAGCAAGGCACTTCTTCTGTTACGGTGAAGACCATTTGTTTGTATATTTTAGGCTTTTCTGTGACTAGCTTCTATTGTACAAAACTGCTATAAAACAGTCTTTGCCTGAAGAAGTCTACTTGACTTAGAACTTTACTATTCATCGTATCCTCTTGGTCATCTACTGTACTAAGTATATTTATAATTTAATCTATTTAACTGTATCCCTCAAAGGAATTTGGTACCCTTGTTTGTTATATGAGGAAATTGAGGTTCAGAGGGTAAATGACCTGGCCAAAGTCGTACCTTTAGTAAGTGACAGAGATTTAACTTTTTTATAACTGCTTTATTTAGATATAATCTACATAGCATATAATTCACCTGTTTAAAAAGTGTGCAGTTCAGTGATTTTAGTATAGTCACAGCGGTGAATGACCATCACCACAATCAACTTTAGAACATTTTGTCACCCCAAAAAAGAAATCCTGTACTAATTAGCCGCTCCCCATTTTCTGTACCAACCTCCCTTCCCCCCCCCAGCCTGAGGCAACCACGAATCTGTTTTCTATCTCAAAGGATTTGCCTATTCTGGACATTTCATACAAGTGTAATCATGCAATATATAGTCTTTTGAGATTGGCAGAGATCACTTTTGAATTTGGGTTTGTCTGACACTAAAGCCTATATGTATGTTCTTAACAGTTAGGGTGTCTCTCACTATGGGGTGTGCTTATTTTTACCATTTTATCATAAAATGATCCATAAGCGACAATTCTACTCAAACAATTCTGGAGGAATTGGGTGGATTAAGGCAGTGTGAGGCAGTCTCAGTGACTTGACTTAGCAGCCAAGTTCTTTATTTTCTTGTATGTTCTTCTTTCTACTACTGATGTAGAAGAAAAAAGGTATTTCTGGGAATTTAATGAGGACAAAACATCTAGCACAAGAATGATCTGTGAAGACTTTGTCCCCATGCATGTGCATGCATGTGCTTAAGGGTGTATGTTCTCTGCTCTTCTCAGCATGACCCTTTTGTCTTTTCCCTTTAGCTTGGTGGGTACCTTCAGATATACTGCTCACCTGTAGTGGCATATTCAGAGTAATCAAATCTTTGTTCCCATTGTAAATCTTGCTGTCTGGAGTGGTTGCATGTATGTGTTTGATAAGTGACGTGTTTAAGAATCAAATCCAGTTTTGACCTGTGGGGTTTTATTTGGTGGAAAACTGTCCAATTGATGATTAATTTTCTCTGCATTTCAATGGTATTGTAGTCTTAAAGCAAAATACTTTAGTTCACTGAGCCATCCTCTGAGAACAAACCAACTTTAAAAGTATTATTTACTTAAAACAGCCTGAGAAACAGATGAGGCATGATACACCCCTTTAATGTCTACTTAAGCAAACTATGGGTCATACTTAGTACTTTACAGACACCATTTGCTATATATATTAAGCACCATGTTCTGTTCTTTTCACCCCCTATGAGCTGGGTACCGTTACCCCTGTTTTATAGTGCAGAAATTGATGCACTATAACCCACTTAAAGTGATGTTAAGTTCTATAAGTTAGTCAGGATTCAAATCTAGACAGCCCTAACTCCAGAGCCAGTGAATTTAATCATCGTACTCTACTGCTTGACTGGAAAGATTGGATACAGCTCTGGGTTTTTCACCTCTGCCTGAACTCTTAAGAACTAAGGAAATTTTCAGAGGAGGAATTTGTCCTGTTTACTGTCAGTCCCTGGCTTCTATATCTGTTAACTGGTATGAAAGATCAAATCACCTGTTTCAAGGACATAGACATTTTAGTTTTGAATATATATCCATAAAACTTGAGAAAAAGCAAGTGCTGGCCATCTGGCTCTGCTGAGCTGAAAAGCCCTACATAAACACTTCTTCTGTCTTTTTTTATAGGGAGATATCATGAAGATTATATTTATCCTTCAGGTCAGTGAGATCTAGATATACTCTGACATTCTTCATTGTTTATACAATTTTAAATTGTAAAATAATGCTCATGTTTTACTTTACTTTGGCTATATTCTCTAGAACCAGACTATGAAACTTCAGGTGTTTATAGCACAACTGAATCTACAGCAAACTTGGTAGGTATTTCATAATAATGGCAAGCACTTCTGTCTCCTGTGTACTAGGGCACTGTTCTCAGAGCTATATATAGAAATATATTTAAATCAGAACAACCCTATGAAGTAGGGTTTCACTCCCATTTTGTAGATGAAGAAATTAAGACCCTGGTGTTAATGTATTTAGAGATCGTCCTAATGTGTTGATGTAAGAGGAAATTTGGACACTGGCAGTGATGATTTTTTTTAGGGGATTTTATTATGATTTTTCAGTAAGAGTGGGCCACAAGTCATAGTAACTTCACATAACAGAAGTTTGTTTCTTGGTTCTGCTTCACGTCCACTGGAAGTCTACAGGAGGGCTCTACTCAGGGACTTGGGCTGATAGAAGCTCCATTAAAAGGGTAGTGAATGATGCACTGGCTCATAACAGCCTCCACCTGGAGATGACACATGTCACTTACTTTTTCATCTGCCAGAGCATGCTCCACTGAAGAGTCTAATTTCTATGTGCCTGAAAGTCAAAAAGTTTGAAATATTTAACAGCACTAAGGACCACAACATTCAACTCAAACTCCCTCCCACAGGCAGATTACTTGCTTCCACCTCAAGGGAGGCAATCTGGAAATTTTATTCAGTGTAATTAAACTCAGAGCCCAAGGTTTCTGGGAAATGTGTAGTGTTCTCTGAATTGGGTCCAGATGTGGCTCATCTTCATTTGGAGGCCTAAAACCAAAGATACAAAGTTATCTCATCCCTACGCACCCAATTTACAGTGGTGGAGCCGACTGAAGAATGGCAGTAAAAATTCCCATTCAGAAAGAGGGGAAAATGGGAGAAACACAGTTCATGGCCTGTAGGTGACATCCTGGACAGACAACCTAGACATGGGGACTCTTCCCTGGAGAGGCTCTCTGATTCATTGCTTTCTGGGGCTCTTGGTTGCTCCAAGGCCCTTCTTTCCTTGGCCATATTTGAAGTAGGCATTGGAGAATAGTCCTTCTTGGCAGCTGAGGAGCTTTCTCAGCCTGCTTCTCATTCAAAGAAAATTGGAGCCCAAGGCTTGTTTTATCTCAGTTGGATGGTTTTAGTTCTCATAGTGTCTTTGGCTGCGTGATTAATTTATTATGCTGCTTCTCTGTTTGATTCCTATTAGTTTTATATGCCGGTAGCCATACTGACATTTCTTGTTCTATAGATACACTACTTAGATTTGCTGTAATTTGCTTTCTTTTCCTCTCTATCTCTCTCTCTACTTGATTGCAAGTACCTGGGCTTCTCAGGGATGGAGGAACCATACTTTTAGAGGCTTTTCCGTGAGCCATTTTGTCCAAGAGCAAGGATTCAATGGATATTGCATCCTTAGTTGGACACATGCTTTGAGATATCTTAATGTAGTCAGATTTTAACAGTGATTTGAGTTCTGCTTCAAAGCCAAGTTTTAACTGCTCTTCGTTGTCCAAAGCACTTAATCAATTTTATATTTTACAGTTTGGGGTTGAAGCAGTTACCTCTTCAACCCTGTAAGTCTCTGTATTCAAGGATTCTCTATTCCGTTTCATTCCTGCCTACAAACTACTTTTTTATACACACCTGTCTTAAAATAGGTTGCTAAACTCTGCCAACAGTAATCAAAACACAAAACGAACATTGTTTTCCAAACCTCCCCTAGGAGCTACAAGCTCATAATCTCCTTTTCAAGTGACATTTTTGTTACAGTAGCACCCTACTTCTAATTACCAAAATACCATTTCAGTACAGCTAAGTTATGCTACAGTAACACTCCCCCCCCACACCCCAAATCTTAGTGGTTTAACACAAGACAGTTGTTCTTGCTAATCCTGTGTCTAGTGTAGGTTGGTAGCAGGCTTTTGTTTGTCATAGTCACTTAGGGGACCCAGACTAATGGACATGGGCTTTCACAGGTACTTTGGAGAACTAAATAAGGTAATTGAACACTGGCTTTTAAGACTTCTGCTCGTATTTCATTGACCAGATATATCACATGGCCACACCTAACTTTAGATGGGGCCAGGAAGAACAGCTGACCATGTACCCCGAAGGAGAACTGGGATATTTTTAAGAACTTGTTCTCTAGAATAGAGAACTTTGTTCTCTAACTATGGCAAATCTTAATTTCACATACTGAATTTTTGTTTTCACTGTTCAGGTGATACATTTTAGGAATGAAGAAAACTATGATATGTGATTCTCTTCCCCTTATTTCTCCTTCCCTTTCCTTGTCCCTTCTAGAGGAATAGTTTTTCCCCCCACTCTGCCATTATTATTCTCCTCGTCGGCTTTTTATGCCATTTCTTTAAATAGCCACCCTAGTGATTTCACTCCAGTGAAAAAGCAAGCAAAAATCTCACCATCCAGTTTGACAAGAGTAGATACTTAATTTCTTTCTGTCCCTTTATCATTTGTCACATGTTCCTTTTTGTTCTGAATTTCCATTATCATACATCCCGGGTAACTTTCAGTCCCTTCAGGATGTGCTCCACTCCCACACCCCAGTCACCAACGCTGTAGCAAGTTTTTAAGTAATTTTTATCACAGCATGCTGTGGGGAGAGGTTCAGCGCAGGACTTAAAGATGTCCAGGCTTTAGAGCCTTGTAACAAAACTGTGAACATTTATTGAAACTTCTTATTTCTGTGCCCAACTCTCAACTGAATCCTTCTGTAGAATTGTTTAACATTCACCCTGGGCTTTCTGAGCCAAAGCCAAAGTTTGCTTTTTGGCAGGTGCGTTGGGTGTACTTGAGCGCAAACTTTAGAAATGTGCAGTCTTAGATCCACGTTAACTTGGGCTCATCTTTGTCACAGTGTGGTTCCTCTTGTTTTCTGCAATTACTTCCCTTGATGCTCTCTATGTTACTTTCATTATTAAACCAATTTCTGCTGCTAGGTTTTTTGTTTTTGTTGTGATGACTGTTCTGCTTAGCTCTGAGCCTTTTAAAATCTTTTTTACTTTCACAAAGAGGGTCTTGAACCAGAGGGGAGTGGTTACTTGGAGTATACTCACTCCATCCTGCTTAGATAGGATACAGCTGAATAACCAGATATCCACCCTTGTACCAAGCTGCATCTTTATTTGGAATACTTTCTTTTAGCAACACTGTTCTTGGTCCTACCGATTTCGAAGCTTTTAAGGCAACAAAGGCCACTGAGAAATGTTTAAATTACAGTCCTCTATTACATTTTAGTACCTACATTGGACTAGAATTGGATATGATCAGGATCTCTGTAGATAGGAAATAGCACAATCACCTGAATCAGGCACTACAGTGATACCTTTTGGAATGTTCTCTTAGTAGTTGCTTCCAAATCTGAATACTTTCAGGACAGAGCACTTTTCACCTAATTTAAGAAGATACTGAAATAAAGCAGATCTTTTATCGATGTGCTATTTGGTTTCTTGATTCACCTTATTTAACTATACTTCTGTATTCATTAAAGTCTCTTCAGGACAGAAGACCATGTTCTATGTCTCCTCAGGACACAGTTACCTCATACAACTATCCCCAGAAGGTAATCTTCATAGTGTTCTCAAACAATCAGTTGGGGGGAAATGACTTTTTTCCTTTTTGTTCTCCTTGCCCTTCATCTTATTTAAAAAACCTTTTTTAATGTTTGTTTATTTTTGAGAGAGAGAGTGAGTGTGAGTAGGGGAGAGGGGCAGAGAGAGAGAGACAGAATCCGAAGCAGGCTCCAGGCTCTGAGCTGTCAGCACAGAGCCCAGTGCGGGGTTTGAACCCACGAACCATGAGGTCATGATCTGAACCGAGGTTGGATGCTTAACCCACTGAGCCACCCAGGCTCCCCTAAAAGAAGTTGTTTATATATATATCCTTATCTTAACTATTATTGTACTTTGTGGTGCCTGGCACAGTGCTTAGTAAATTCATTCAACAAATTGATAATCTGTGTTCTAGACACATTCTGTGTGTTGACGTTTGACTACTCATAGTCTCTTTATTCCGAACCTCTTATATAATCAAATTAATATGAATTCACTGTCAATTTGGTCATTTGATGAAACTTAAATGTAAAGAATACAGACTTGGCATCAAAAAGGTAGCTGAAACCATAGGAGTGAATAAGATCATCCTGGGAAAAGGAAGAGATTGAGAAGAGCATCCAGAACAGAGCCTGTAGATCACCAAATTTTAGCAGATAGGTAGAGAAGGAATAGCCAAGGAGGGGGTGGGGAGAGGAGAGTGTATTATTCTGGAAGCCCTAGTAAGAGAATGTTTCAAGGAGCAGTCAAGTGTCAGTTGCTGCCAAAAGGTCAGGCAAGGACTAGCAAGGACATAAGGACTAGCAAGATTCTACTAGGATATGTTGCGATGAAGACCACTGGTGACTTTGAATTCGGTTTCTGAGGACCAGAACGGGTAGCAGCCACACAGCGATGGGTGGTAAGAAAATGGAGACTGCATTGAGAACAGTGTGTTCAAGAAGGGTCTGTTGTGATTTGTTGAGCATATCTCTGTGCACAGCACTGTATTGAGTGTTGTGGCCTAATCAGACAAATCAATTGCAGTCACATGAAGCTTACACGCAAAAAAGCAAAGTACCTTTTCTATTAAAAAAAATTAAAAACAAAGTGCATTAGCATGGGGGAAATGGACACACATGTAAAAATAAATGTAACAGTATCTGGATAACACGTAGGAAATGCAGAGGTTACCTGTTTGGGGAGAGGGGAACTAGGCAGATGGAGGAGAGGGGTTGGAAGGAAACATCCCATTGTATATAATTTCATGCTTGATTTTTGAATCTTATTAATGTATCACCTTTTCAGAAAAATAATAAATTAAAAATTTACAAATCTTAAAGGTAATTGTGGTCTCCTAAAAGGAATAATCTTATTTATATAGGGTTTACATAAAGATTAATTTCTCAGTGTTGTCGTTATCAGAATACACTGTATCCTGAAATAGAGGATCAGAAAAGAGCCTCCTGGTGTTTGAGAAATCCCTAAACTTTAAAACTTTTTTCTACACTTACAGGTGATGGCAAATTCTGCAGCAGGTGCAGCTTCCTGTGCCAATAATGTTCCAGCTCCAGTCTTACCTAGCTGTGCAGCAGCTAATGAAGTTAGTAGTACCGCTTCAGCCTCCTCACAGAATGCTGTACCGCCTCTACTCGTGTCTCCATCTATGCAAGGCAGGCCAGGTAGGTTGTTAGTGGTTGCTGACTTGGGGAAGCCTCTTTTCCTATTCGTGAACATGCATAGAATGACAATTATAGTGATTAGATAGGGCTACTTTAATTTCTAGTATTAAGTTAGTTTAACCTACTTAATAACGTATGTTCTGTAGTTGAGGAATCCTTGAAATTTGAGAGCCAGGATTTCAATATTTATCTTGGCTTTGATATGATTTTGTAGCTGGAAACGTCGAGGACTTTACTAATTTCTTAAATTTTCAGTTTTATTATACAGGAATGAAAGTAGAGGTGTTTCATACTTCACAGAATTCCTGAAAAGTTTGCTGTGAAATATATTTTTATATAATCATTTTCTCATGAAAGAATATAGGCTCTAGAATTTAAGAAATTTAGGTTAGATTCTTGGTTTTGCAACTCACTAGCTATGTAATTTTGGACAAGCTATCGAGCCTTTTCGTAGCTTGGGGGTACTGATAGTACCAATTTATGAAGTGGTTGTGAAATTCTAATGAGTTAATACAAGTTAATGCTCTCAGAATTCTGAGAAGGTGGTGGCAAAAACAGGATAGCTATTTAATCTGAGGCTTCAAATAAAAATGGAAATAGCAAAACCAAAACCCGTGGACAACATTTATAATAAAATTAGGTGACAAGGTATCCCCACACACCCCAAAACTTAAGCAGGTAGAACAAACCACCAGTCCCAGGACTGCATGCTATCAGTTTCTATGTGGGAGCAAGAAGATGGAAGGAAGCATCGGGGATGTTGTCTGATGGACCTGGGAACAGGAGAACCCCAAAAGAGCTAAAAACAATTCACTGGAAAGTGGGGCAGCCAATTCGGAAGGAGCACCTAAGACTGGGAAGGGATTTGATCTCTCCAGTACTAGGTGAGTGCTTTGGGTACATGGTAAAGGAAATGAAGGGCTTGGAGCAATCTGGCCCCTAAGAACTCTCAAAACTGACCTGCCAGGGCTCCCTTTTAAGGTAGTACTCCTCACTGGGGAGAAACTGCTGGGAGTGAAATCAGAATTGATCAGGACAGGGGAAAGAGCCTATCCAGACTGAAGATGAGAACAGAGCCAAGGAATCCTAGAAAGCAGTCCTGGGTTTGAACACTACCAAAAACCAGAACGATCCTGTATCCACCTCATTCTAAAGTTCGTAAAAAATAATTTCACGTAACGAAGCAGTAAGGTCAAATCCTATACTAAGATGTTTTAAGAACAAAAAAGAATAACCTGTGTATAGGCAGTAAAAACATGTCAAGAAATGTGCTCACTAATGCAACTAAACAAACACCTATTTCAGAATGAGCTAAAGATCAGATAATCTAAAACATTAGAGTATAACTAACTGGAATTAGAATAAAAACTTAAAAAAATAACCAATCAGAATTAAAAAAAACTCAAATTAGGTGACAACACAGGAAAGCATTAGAAATGGCAGAAAGTCATTTCAATACTGAAGACTGAACTATAAAGGACATGATCAGGTATATACAAAGATGATGCTTTATTTTTTTGTAATTTTTTTCAATGTTTTAATTTATTTTTGAGAGAGAGAGAGCATGAACAGGGGAGGGGCAGAGAGGGAGAGATAGAATCCAAAGCAGGCTCCAGACTCAGCTGTCAGCACAGAGCCCAACGTGGGGCTCATCACGGGCTGTGAGATCATGACCTGAGCCAAAATTGGATGCTTAACCAACTGAGCCGCCCAGGCGCCCCCCGATGACACTTTAAAAGATAGAAGAAGGGGAGGGGGAATTGAAAATGAAGAAAAGGAAAATAAAGATTCAAAAGTGACATGTTAAACATTAGGCAAAGGAGATCAGTGATAGAAGTCTCTGAAGAAGAAAACCAAAGTAAGGGAAAAGAACAAATACTGAAAACTATAATTCAGAAAACTTTTCCTGAAATTAAAAATCTTTAAAACTATATACTGAAGCAACACTCTGCATATTTGAGAATAATGACTCAAAACAGCCTACCAAGGTATTCTAGTAAAATGAGTGGTCTTTATAAATTTTTATTTCAACGTTTATTTATTTTGGGGACAGAGAGAGACAGAGCATGAACAGGGGAGGGGCAGAGAGAGAGGGAGACACAGAATCGGAAACAGGCTCCAGGCTCCGAGCCATCAGCCCAGAGCCTGATGCGGGGCTCGAACTCACGGACCGCAAGATCGTGACCTGGCTGAAGTCGAACGCTTAACCGACTGCGCCACCCAGGTGCCCTAATGAGTGGTCTTTAAAGAGAAAGTCCTTTGTCCAGATAAAAGAGTCTATGGAATATAAAAGAAGTAAAATATAAGCATCAAACTTTCACAGAAGTGCTTCATGCTAGAAGAAAATGGAGTAACATTTAAAATAAGCAACGTATAAACCAAAGGTTTTATGTGCAACCAAACTTAATTTAGAAGAGAGTAAGAATTCAGAGGATATTATTTGCATGAGCCCTTCCTGAACAATCTACTAAAGCTATGCTGTCAACCAGGGTAATTACTGGCCACATGTAAAAATTTAAGTTTTAGTTAATTGCAATTAAATAAATCTTCAGTTCCTCACTTGGACCAACCACATGCCAAGTGCTCAAAGCCACATGTGGCCAGTGGCTAGCGTATTGGACAGCAGAGATCCAGAATACTTCTACCATCACTGAAAGTTGTATTAGATGGACTTCAGTGTGCCAGAGGAGTTGACTTTTAGACTACCAAAACAAGTTAAGGATATCAACAATAAGACCTGATGGGAAGTGTTAAACGTATAATTACCTAAAGAATGAAGACATAATGAGGGCTAAGAGGTAGACAGTCGACTATGGAATAGTGATAACCTTATGTTTGGACAAGGCAGATACCATATAGCTACTTTTTAAAGTTTTTTGTTAGTGTTTATTTTTGAGAGAGAAGGAGAGTGTGTGCGCGCAAGAGGTAGGTAGGAGCAGAGGAGAGAGGGAGACACAGAATCCAAAGCAGGCTCCAGGCTCTGAGCTGTCAGCACAGAGCCTGACGCAGGGCTTGAACTCAAGAACAGCAAGATCATGACGTAAACGAAGTCCGACTTAACTCCTTAACCGACTGAGCCACCCAGGCACTGCTTATATCATTATTTTTATTTAAAAAAATATTTTTAATAATTTATTTCTGAGAGAGAAAAAAAATATGTGACCGTGGGAGGGGCAGAGAGAGACACAGAATCCGAAGCAGGCTCCATGCTCCGAGCTGTCAGCACAGGGCCCCACACAACTCCCGGGACTCCCAACTCCTGAACCGTGAGATCATGACCTGAGCCAAAGTCGGATGCTTACCGACTGAGCCACCCAGGATCCCTGTAGCTGTTTTTAAGAACAGAATTGACAGACCATCTGCCAAGCATTTTTAATGCTCAATAATTACATCAGGTTCTTTTATTTAGATAATCAGATTCTTATTCTGAGGCTGTAATGTCAACTAAAATGAGTAAGTGTGGGATATTTTAATTTTACCCCTTGTGTCCTTGCAAACCAGGAGTCTCAGTATGGAAGGAAGGTTATATGGACATAATAAGGCTAAAGAAAAGCTTTTATGGTGTCCAATTTGAATTGGAAGTATCGATATAACTTCAGGTGTTTTATCTTTAGATATATGTGTATATATTTACCAGCTCTATCCATTGAAAGGGCCCAGAAACAATATTTTTAGCACTGATTTTGTGGTCTTGAAATGTCATTTCTCACTTAAAAACAAAAACAAAAACAGTTTTGTGGAGAAATGGCTGCTGATTCCAGGTCTGGGTGGGAAGTGTTCAAGATGAGCCTTTATCATTTCGTCATGCCTGATAGCAAAGAAGCTACCAGAGTACTGGGGCCATGTCAGAAAGCACTCAGAAGCCATCTTAAAGAGGTTCTCAACTGACCAAAGACATAACAATTTGGGCCTCAACAGTGATAATCGAAGCAGACTGGAACAGACCAAATATGTTAAATTTACAAGTTCTTAATGATATTTTAAAAATTGGTCACCTTAGGAGGGTGATGAGAAACCAGTTCATTTTCTTAAAAACTGGAAAATAAAGTGAAAGAATCAAGTGCTTATCATGCCTACCTTCTATGAACTGTACCACCGGGTAACCAAATAGTAGATAAGGAGAATTGTTCTTACGTGTTAGTATTCTAACTAATCAGTGAAGATAATCATTTTGCATTCCTTACTGAATGAGTGTTAAACAGCAGTAGCTATGAAGGTTGCAGAAATATTACCTATAGATGTGCCAAAGGAATCAATCCTGAGTCTGATCCAGTCTCCTGGATCTAGCTGCCTGTTTGCAGGAAATACAGAGGAACATGTTGAAACATACCATCACTATATAATCGGGAAAATCCAGACTCTGAGAAACTCAACAGGTCACAGGTCCCAGATTCTTCAAAAGAAAAACTGAAAGGAAATGACAGGGATGGAGAAAGGATCGATAGATTCAATTTAAAGAGATTCAGGATATCAGCTTTAAAAAACCAGTAATACACATTTGGGTGACAAAATTCCTAGAACCATGAAGGAATGATTACTGTGAAAAGGTAAATGGTTAAAATATGGTGGGGAGAGAGGTTTGTGATTGGGCACACAGAAGTTTTCTGGAGTGGCTGGCAAAGTCTTATTTCTTGATCTAGATAGTATCCACCTTAAATACTTCGTTTTGATTTGTTTTCTGTATCCGATAGTTTAAAAATTAAGTACTTACTAGCACTGTGCCTACAACAAAAACATTCAATATATGATACTGATGACCAGAGAGATTTTTCACTGAAAATGTTAAATGTAGACCCCGGTTTTACCGTGTGCCAATTGCAAGGAAAAACATTGGGTGCTGAGCTTAAAAAAAAACCAAGTGACTGATGAATCAAGCATTGGAATGCCTCATGTATGCACAGTTTATTCAAAGCTTACCATTTTTAAAATGCCAGATTTGTGTTCTTTGTTGACGTTCCTAAAAATGTGTGCTACCTTCATATGTTTTCTTTTTGTTCTTTGAGTCACTTCTCAACCTCAGTTATAACTCTACTAGGTCATGGCTGCTTTTTAATTGCTCTTTAACATTCCGTTCACTCCTCTAGCTGAATCAACTCATGTTTCCCATTGTGTTATTCATGTGTCTCCGTGGCAGCCCCACCCCATCCTCCATTGTGAAGTCACTTATCTGCCAACCAGTTAGATGCCATGATTGCCTTTAGTATGAATCTCCTCATAGGCATTAAATACTGCTGAGTTTTGTTACTGTCCCCAAGGTTTTTGTCAGGGCCAGGACTATTGACTCATTTTCCCTGGGTGCACAATTTAAGGGAATGCCAAAAAATCACAGTAATCAAGGTAAATAATACTTAAATGTATTTTTTAATGTTTATTTTTGAGATAAGGAGAGACAGTGTGAGCAGGGGAGGGGCAGAGAGTGAGAGGGAGACACAGAATCTGAAGCAGGCTCTAGGCTCTGAGCTGTCAGCTCAGAGGATGAATTGAGTAAGGCACTCATTCTTGGGATCATGCAAATGCAGGCTTAGATCCTATCTTTATTTAGAATTTTGATATTTTACTAATTATGAATATTTTTGGCATTAATTTGGTGGCCCCTTAAATTTTGCACCTCACTACACCCAAGTCCCCGCCCTTTGACGTATAGAGAAGTTGAATCTTACTGTGTGTATTCATATTCTGAGATGTCCTGAAACAGACTGTACATTCATGGACAAGGGAAATAAGCATTTTGAATGCACTACATTTGTTTCCATTAATGTGTTTTAAGTTTATTTTTAGAGAGTGTACATGCATGTAGGGTGGGGCAGTCAGAGAGAGAGGAAGAGAGAGAATCCCAACCAGGCTCTGTGCTGTCAGTGTGGAGCGTGATACGGGACTGGATCCCATGAACTGGGAGATCATGACCTGAGCTGAAATTAGGAGTCAGACACTTAGCTGACTGAGCCACCCAGGCACCCCTCCATTAATATTTTAGGGAGGTTTGTTTGCATTGTTTTGGAGCTATCCCTTAAATTTTACCTGTTAAACCTATAAAGCCCTTTCAAGTCTGCAAATGAAATGCTCATGTATCTCCAGAGCAATTGGAAATTCTAAAAGCTTTTTCTTAGGGGGCATATTACACAATGCAGTTCCAGGGAAGGTGAGTTCAGATAAAGTAACCTCCAGATTTCTTCTGCATTGGATTGTTTCAGGTCTGTGAGAACGAACTTAGCTATCTCTATGTCTGGTAGTTGGTTTTTACCTAGCGATCATAATCACATTCTGGTATCTTTAGCTAATTGCTAATTTACTTTTTAAGAAATGGTGTGATTTGAGTGCTAGTTTAAAAAGAATATAAGCAGAGCTTTGTTGAAGAAGCCATTGTTTTATAGAAAACAAATTCGTAAAGCCTTTAGAATATTTGGAGTTACTCTAAAAATTAAATGTGTCTTCCAAAACTGTGAAAGTGGAGATTTCTACATACATGATAAAACTAAAAACAGTTGGGCAAGTTTTAAAATTTTACTGTTTAATTTAGATCCAGTAAGAATTCTTTTTTGGTGCCCAGCTCTGAGTTTTGACAATGTATAGAGTTGTATAACCACCACTACAATCAAGAGAGAACAGTTTCATCACCCCCAAAGAGTTGTTTATCCAACTTTTTTTTAAATGTTTGTTTATTTTTGAGATAGAGAGCAAGAGCACAAGCAGGGGAGGGACAGAGAGAGATGGAGACAGGATTGGAAGCAGCCTCCGCAATGATAGCAGACAGCCCGATGCGGGCTCGAACTCACAGCTGTGAGATCATGACCTAAGCCGAAGTTGAAACCTTAACCGACTGAGCCACCCAGGCGCCCCATGAATACTGTTTTTAAACTATAACAATAGGTATAGAAACTTAAAGCAATATGCTATTTCATCTAGCCTGTTTTAGATTCTGTGCTTACAAATGGAACTGGCATGATTTAGAATGCCCTATGTTCCAATGATGCTACCAAGTAGAAACCTTCAAGGATTACTTAAATCTGTAATCTGTGTAATTTAGTCTCTTATTAGCTTCTACATCTTGTGATTTGACTAAGGATGGCAGATGGCTGAAAACATCCTTAACTTTGTATTAAGCTAAGTAAAAATTTTGCTTTAATGATAGTTCATTTTTGTACCTGTTAGCTGATGTTTTTTTTTAAAAAGTCTTGCTGGTGAAAACTCTGCAATTTCCAGATTGTTTTTCTTTTGATTTCAAGTAATTACCTGAACTCAAAATAACCTGTAATGAACTCCCAGTTTTCAACTGGCATGTCTAAGAAGGTGGGCAATTTATCTTCCAAGTTTTTGTTTTTAAGTCAAACCATAAGAATTGGAATCTTTTGACCATACTGGAGACACAAAAGAAGTAGATGAACTACTGCTGATAAGGTGTTACAGGTGTGCATTCCTACTTTTTCTTTTTTAGTGATTGCTTCGCCATCCTATCCATATCTTTCTCCTCCTATTCCTGCTGCTGCTGCTGCTGCTGCCACCACTGCTGCTCCTTTACCACCTCCACCTCTTGAGGTGGGAGAGGCTTCAAACTTCCCACCACCACCACTTCCACCTCCACCTTATTCCTGTGATCCAAGTGGCAGTGATCTGCCTCAAGGTAAGGAGATTTTGAGACTTGGGCGAGGGTTCTTTTCCTCCCAACAAGTGCCCTCCTCAGTGCCCATCACGCATTTCCCCCTCCCCTGTCCCCTCCATCAGCCGTCAGTTTGTTCTCTGTATTTAAGAGTCTCTATTTCTGTTCATTCTTCTGTTGATGGACATCTGGGTTATTTCCATTTTGGGGCTTTTTATTCATGTTTATTTTTTAATATTTATTTATTTTGAGAGAGAGGGAGGGAGGGTGCAGGGGAGTGACAGGGAGAGAGGGAGAGAGAGAGAATCCCAAGCAGGCTCCTTTTTTATCAGCGCAGAGCCTGGCCTGGGGCTCCAACTCCTCAACTGTGAGATCATGGTCTGAGCCAAAATCAAGAGTCCCACGCCCAACTGATTGAGCCTCCCAGGTGCCCCAAGGCTATGCGTATTATAAAAAGTCTTTATGAACATTCTCTTTTCATTCTCTTTTCATTCTCTTTGGGCAAATACCTAGGAGTAGAATTTGATGGGTCATAGATAGATGTGTATTTAGGTTTATAAGAAACTGCTGGCCATTTTTCCAAAGTTGTAGCTCCTCTTTTTCTACTTTTGGCAGAACTCTGCACCTGATTTTTTTAACAGCTTGAGGTCTAATTTACATAGTATACAAGCCACCCATGTAAATTGTACAATTCATTGGTTTTTGGTATATTCACAAATGTGTGCAACCTTCGCCACTGTCTAATTCCAGAACATTTTCATTACTCCAAAAAGAAACCCTGTACCCATTAGAAGTGCTTTTGTCTTTCCCCCCTGGCCCTGGCAACCACTGTTCTACTTTGTGTCTCTATCGATTTGCCTCCTCTGGACATTTGACATAAATGAATCATGCACTATGTCATCTTTTGTGACTGGCTTCTTTCACTTAGCGTTATGTTTTCAAACTTCATGTCATAGCGTGTGTCCATATTTCACTCTTTCTTATAGCTGAATAATATTCCGTTGTATGGGTATGCCTCCTTTTATTGTCTATTACTTGATGGAACATTTGGGTTTTCACTTTTTTGCTGTTATGAATAATACTGCTATGGATATCTATATACAAATTTTGTGTGTGTGTGTATACACACACACACACACACACACCAAGGGATGGAATCCCATGCCATTTGTGAATTTACTTCCTATTACCTTTTCATATTCTTTAGCTTAACCATTAGTCTTTATACTCCACTCCCACATAATAGTCAAAATACAAACTGATGGCATTTAGAGTGGTATAGTGAATATATTTGTATGTATCCGAAGTCTCCAACTTAAGGGGAGTTTTCTTAGAGTTCATTTGTTTGTGGGACTCAAGTTCTTATATTTGTAAGAATATACATGTATCCCGGGTCAGTCAATAAAAATACATTTAGATATAATTAGAACAGTAAGACTACCCTCTTCTCCTGTATATCTAGTTTTTATTTCTGAAACATTTTAAGTTCTGTGACGTTACATTTTTAAAGTTAGCTCTATTTACTTATTTTGTATTATTACTATTTTTTTAAATTTTAGATACAAAAGTTTTGCAGTACTATTTCAATCTGGGATTGCAGGTAAGTCATGATGAAATTGTTTTGATAAGCTCTAGATTAAAAATGTAAACTGGGTTGATAATCATACTCTTGAACTTTAAAAGCCAAGGACACTGTGAGGAGCCTAAAATTTGTCTTTGTAAGATCTCTCTGAAGACAATAGGTCAGTTTTCTCTTTTAGCCTCTCAGTGCTTCAATTCCTCTTATGAAATAGTTGCTACATTAAAGCAGCACAACTTTAGCATATATTGGCCTCCATGTTTAGCATCCTATGTATGCCAACCCTTCACTATGTTTTTCTGACTCAATAATAAGTGAATTATTTGTCCTGCTTAATTGAAACCTTTTTATGGTTATTTCTGCATGTTAATCCTAAAAGTAATTGGACAAATTTAAAGACATTTGAAGGGCTGTATTATTTCTAAAGCCCGTATGTGTTCATGGATATTTACCAAACACTGATTTTCATCACTCGCTGGAGTTGTAGAAGGGTGGGGATTCTGACAGATATCTTCCTATCACTGAAAGGTGTTTTTGATTTTAGGTAAGAGCTTTTATTTTTTCATTCAGGAATCATTTTCCCCCTGAAATACACCTGACTTCTGATGTTATAACAAGATAGCATATTTCCTAAAAAGGAATGATGCATTTTAAGATTGGGTAGATGATAGTAAACTTCAGACAGTCTCCTGAATAATGTTCAGATTAGTTCATATTCCCAGACACTAATTTCACTAAACCTTTGGGTATTATCATTTCCAGAAAACTATCTTCTCCAAATGGCACACATTTATAAATTAAGAGTAGTGGAGTGATATTTTGTTCTTTGAGACTGTTTGCTAAATTCAGTTTCAAGAATTGAAAATATAAACTACTTGCACCTTCCGTTAGGTTTTCTATATTTATGTGTGGAAACTTAATTCATTTCAGATGGCTGAGGTATTTTAAAACCTTTTCCTGCATTTTACATCATGGGAATATGAGGAAATGCAGAATAGTTATTTTAATAAACTTCTTTATATTCAAAGTAATAGCCTTCGTTGTAGTACATCTGAAAAATACTAAAATATAAAGGAAACTGAAATCTTGTGCATAACCACTGTGCACTGTAACATACTTCCTTAATAGCTTCTTTATTTCTTTTACCACATATTGACTGCTGTGTAATTTTGTAAACTTTTAAGTTCATGATAGCAGTTTTTCTTAAATATTTGACAGCATAAGTTTTTTTATTGCCTGTATTGTATACCATCACGGATATATAATTCATCTAGTTCCCTATTGTTTAAGATTTCATAGGTTGTTCATGTATTTTGCTTTTTTAAAAAATGATGTATAGTTGACTCACAATGTTAACGTTAGTTTCAGGTGTATAAGGTAGCAATTTGATATTCTGCTATGAGGCCACTCGCAAATGTAGTTTCCATCTGTTGCCATACGACACTATTACAATACCACGGACTATATATTCCCCATGCTGTACCTTTCATCCTTGTGATTTATTCCACTCTTTTGCTTTTTTTTTTAAATTTTTTTTAACATTTTTAATTTAGTTTTGAGAGAGACAGAGTGCAAGTGGGGGAGCAGCAGAGAGAGAGGAAGGAGACACAGAATCCGAAGCAGGCTCCAGGCTCTGAGCTGTCAGTACAGAGCCCAAACCCACAAACCGTGTGTAAGGTCCTGACCTGAGCTGAAGTTGGACGCTTAACCAACTGAGCCACCCAGGCACCCCTCCACTCTTTTGCTTTTAAAAATATTGCTATGAAAGATATCTTTATATACAGGTCATTGTGTATGTCTGTAATTTCCTTAGGATGCTTTCTTAAAAGAATTCCTATGCTCAAAAATGAGACACAGCTGCTGCTAAAGATCTTAAAGTTGTAGTAGAATAGATTTCCTCTTGTTGTTTTTTTTTTTTTTTTTCAGGGAAAAAAGTTATAGCTACCTTTCTTGAAAATCATAGCCAAACTTTTTTTTTTTTTGTGAAAAACTGTACTACTTTAAGTAAAAGGATAGTAAAGTGTTTGTTTTTTTTCTTTCTTGCCCAAGTGCTATCACCACAACTACTGGCACTCCATGGTCTATGTGCCACAGATGCAGCAGCAGCAACAGCAGCTTCATGTAGAGAATTATCCAGTCTATGCTGAGCCACCCCCTCTGGTAGATCAAAGTATTCCTCAGTGGTATAGTGAGGTGGGGAGACAAGATGGTACACAGGTGGAAGCATCAGGAAATGGTGAGTATGTAATGAGATTGCCTGCAAGAAGGACAATTGGATTTGATTGTGTGTAATGTATTTAAAGTTTTTTTTAAATGTTTGATTTAAAGAGGGAGAGAGCACGCAAGCAGGGGAGGGACAGAAAGAGAGGGAGAGGATTGGAAGTGGGCTCTGTGCGGACAGCAGAGAGCCCGATGTGGGGCTCAAACTCACAAACTGAGATTATGACCCTGGCCAAAGGCCGACACTTAACCGACTAAGCCACCCAGGCGCCCCTATTGTGTGTAATTTAATAATAACGCTCAGATATTTTGTTTGGTCCATATTCTAGAACTGTGTTTTTAAAGAATGATTTGTGGACCCTTGAGATTCCCTCTTGGGGGATCCATAAAGCCAAAAGTATTCATCAGAATACATAGATCTTAAAAGATTTTATATGTCCCTTTTACTGTTAGATTTTGCATTGAGGATGCAAAAATCAGTAGTGGGTAAACTGCTGCCACCTAAGCACAAATCAAGAGGGGGCACCAAACTGTGCTAGTGATTGTTGTATTCCCTGCCATACATACTCATGATACAGCAATGCCTGTTATCTCTCTCTCTCTCTCTCTCTCTCTCTCTCTCTCTCTCTCTCTCCCTCTCTCCCTCTCTCCCTCTCTCCCTCTCCCTCTCCCTCTCCCTCTCCCTCTCCCTCTCCCTCTCTCCCTCCCTCTCTCTCTCCCTCCCTCTCCCCTTCTCTCTTCTCCTCCCTCCCTCTCTCTTCCTCCCTTTCTCTCCCCCTTCTCTCTCCCCCCTTCTCTCTCCCCCCTTCTCTCTCCCCCCTTCTCTCTCCCCCCTTCTCTCTCCCCCCTTCTCTCTCCCCCCTTCTCTCTCCCCCCTTCTCTCTCCCCCCTTCTCTCTCCCCCCTTCTCTCTCCCCCCTTCTCTCTCCCCCCTTCTCTCTCCCCCCTTCTCTCTCCCCCCTTCTCTCTCCCCCCTTCTCTCTCCCCCCTTCTCTCTCCCCCCTTCTCTCTCCCCCCTTCTCTCTCCCCCCTTCTCTCTCCCCCCTTCTCTCTCCCCCCTTCTCTCTCCCCCCTTCTCTCTCCCCCCTTCTCTCTCCCCCCTTCTCTCTCCCCCCTTCTCTCTCCCCCCTTCTCTCTCCCCCCTTCTCTCTCCCCCCTTCTCTCTCCCCCCTTCTCTCTCCCCCCTTCTCTCTCCCCCCTTCTCTCTCCCCCCTTCTCTCTCTCCCCTTCTCTCTCTCCCCTTCTCTCTCCCCCTCTCTCTCCCCCTCTCTCTCCCCCTCTCTCTCCCCCTCTCTCTCCTCCTCTCTCTCCCTCCCTCCTTCCTTCCCTCCCTCCCTCCCTCCCTCCCTCTCTCTCTTTCCCCCCCCTCACTCCCTCCTCTCTCCCTCCCTCCCTGTCTCTCCCCCTCTCCCCCTCTCTCTTTCCCCCTCTCCCCCCTCCCTCTCTCCCTCCCTCCCTCCCTCTGTCCCTTCCTCTCCCTCCCTCTCCCTCCCTCTCTCTCCCTCTCTCTCCCTCTCTCCCCCCTCTCTCTCCCCCTCTCTCCCCCTCTCTCCCCCTCTCTCCCCCTCTTCCCTTCCCCTCTTCCCCCCTCTCTCCCTGTCCCTCCCTCTCTCTCTCTCTCTCTCTCTCTGTCTCTCTCTCTCTCTCTCTCTATATATATATATATATATATTAAATCAAAATATTTTTATTAAATCTTTGTTTTTGAGTAATTGTACTGAATATTCTATGTGACAACATGGAAAGTATTCATAAATTACTGTGCATACTGAAGGATGATTAACTTAAGGATTTGTGAGATTGACTAATGAGCTAAACCAGCTCTTTTTATGCAACACTATTTTTACTTACATGATAGACAAACTATGGTTATTTAGACTTGGAGATCTGGCAGACATTTTCTCAACGTGAGCCTGTCACTTCAGGAAAGAAAGAACTGATAGAATTTGTTGTCAAAGATAAAAATTCCAGCTTTCAAATAAAAATTAGAATTTTGGAAAATTTGTATCTGCCACCATGAGCTTGACAGCTTCTCAATGCTTAACTTTTCTAATAAGATAGGTGGGGCTTTTGGGGCACCTGGCTGACTCTGTAGAGCATGAGACTCTTGATCTCGAGGTTGAGTTTGAGCCCCATGTTGGATGTAGAGATTACTAAAAAAATAAAATCTTAAAAAAAAAAAAAGGTAGATGGGGCTATTAAGGAATGTGTTTTTTCACATTGTATAATGAAATGTGTCAACATTTAGGGAGATTTATATAACTCCATGAAATAATACTTCTCCGGTTACCAGTGAATGGTGTTACCTGTGTAACGTTTTTGTAAAAGGTCTATTTCAAAGTGCAAGATAAAACAGTGGATTTTAATGTTGACTGAGTATGAAAAAGTCCACATTGCTGCTAACCTTTGGAAACTACCACTTACCTGGTTTTGGTGTAGCATCAAAGAATATATCTGAATGTATCTGAAAAGGCTGGTTGTTAAAAGGTTTCTCTCTTCCACCTATTTATCTGTAGGAGGCCAGATTTTCTTCATATACTTCAGAACAGCATATTATATTAAATACAGAAGCAGATGTGAGAATCCAGTTGTCTCTATTAAATCATACATTCAAGATTTGCACAAGTGTGTAAAATGATAGCACTTGTCTCATAATATTTTTGTTTTGGAATGTAAACTTTTTTCATAAAAAAACTTTGAACATTAATGGGCTTTTTTTTTTTTTTACCAGAATTAAATACTTTTAACTTTCTCAGTTTAATTCCTAATACAGTACATATTGATAGATCTAATTCACATAGACCAAAGCTATCTGAGATCCTCAATTTTTAAGAGTGTAAAGGGGTCCTGAGACCAAAACATTGGAGACCAGTGTGCCAGACCATAAAGATGGTTGCTCTAGTTCACAGTACAGTATAGATGGAGACCCGTTTTAAAGGATTTAGAATAGGTGAAGAATGTGACTTTCCTTTTGTTCCTCCTCCCTTTTAAAGCATATTAATGGTTTGGGAATATTAACACTATAGAATATGATCCCTAGTATGGTGATGTGATATGGCCCATAGTAATAAAAGTTAGTGTCCCCCTCATTGCATTTTTGTACCGTGTACCTTTTATAGAGCTGTTTTTAACTGTGGTACACCATGAGACAGTGCAGTGTCAGTCTTCTAAGTTATCCCAGATAATGAATGACTCCTTTTTAATATTTACATGGTCAGTATAGCAAAGTCAGAACAGCATCTATTTCCATTAAAAGTCCCTTGTGGTCACTCAGATATCACTTCAGGGCAGTCAGAGTGGCCAAAATGAACAAATCAGGAGACTATAGATGCTGGAGAGGATGTGGAGAAACGGGAACCCTCTTGCACTGTTGGTGGGAATGCAAATTGGTGCAGCCGCTCTGGAAAGCAGTGTGGAGGTTCCTCAGAAAATTAAAAATAGACCTACCCTATGACCCAGCAATAGCACTGCTAGGAATTTATCCAAGGGATACAGGAGTACTGATGCATAGGGGCACTTGTACCCCAATGTTTATAGCGGCACTCTCAACAATAGCCAAATTATGGAAAGAGCCTAAATGTCCATCAACTGATGAATGGATAAAGAAATTGTGGTTTATATACACAATGGAATACTACATGGCAATGAGAAAAAATGAAATATGGCCTTTTGTAGCAACGTGGATGGAACTGGAGAGTGTGATGCTAAGTGAAATAAGCCATACAGAGAAAGACAGATACCATATGGTTTCACTCTTATGTGGATCCTGAGCAACTTAACAGAAACCCATGGGGGAGGGGAAGGAAAAAAAAAAAAAAAAAGAGGTTAGAGTGGGAGAGAGCCAAAGCATAAGAGACTGTTAAAAACTGAGAACAAACTGAGGGTTGATGGGGGGTGGGAGGATGGGAAGGGTAGGTGATGGGCATTGAAGAGGGCACCTTTTGGGATGAGCACTGGGTGTTGTATGGAAACCAATTTGACAATAAATTTCATATATTAAAAAAAAATTAAAAAAAATAATATAAAAAAAAATAATAAAAAATACTGAAAAAAAAAAAAAGTCCCTTGTGGTAGTTAAGTGGTGGAACATTAAAATAATGCTAGGATAAGATCTTAATGCCGGTCAATTGATGACAAATTTTTGGTCTTTAGGATGCTTTTCAGAACTATACCTTCAGGTATAGGCACTTGAGTTTTTCATTGCTAAAGTAATACAAAATGGTTATTTGGATGATATGTGCTACAGTGGGAAACTATTGGGTAACTTACTTGTGACCTACCCTTTATGAGAATTTCATTGACTAGAAGGACTCTAGAGAATGTTTTCTGTATGTATTTAGTCTGTGGGTACCTAGATCATCCTAGAAAGATAACTGTCTCTAGGTAGAATACATTTGACACGTGACACGTGTGCTTGGGCGTGCATGCACACACACATTTCTTTAGCTGGGAAATTTTCATATAAGCTTTTAGTAGCCTGCTTTAGTCACTAGTGTTCTTATCTAAAGGGCTTTTACCACATTTGCTGTGATCTTTCCCATAGTTAGTGCTAAATTTCTCTTCTACCTGTAAAGACCTCTAATGTGTGTTGATGTTTTAGTGAATCTTGGTATCTAAAGTGTGTACTATATGCATTCTTTGTTTCAGGTACTGTTCCAAATGCTGACCCTGCATCTGTCCCTCCTGGAGCAGTCTATTATCCAGTGATGTCAGATCCCTATGGGCCTCCACCATTGCCAGGTTTTGATTCCTGTCTTCCTGTTGTGCCCGATTATCCCTATGTTGCCCCCTGGCATTCAGTTGGTGCAGCATGTGGTGGCTCTTCTCAAATTCATGGTGCTATGAATCCTGGGCCAGTTGGCTATGTTGCTTCACCTCCCTCAGCTTCTCATTACATACCTCAGAACATGTAAGCTTCAGCAGTATGAAGTATTCTTGCACTGCCATTTTTTGCTATTTTGGTTTTTTAAAAAGTGTTTTATGTTAGTGTTTAAGTGATTTAGGTGGTTAGGGTGGTTACTATGGTATCTGTCTTTAAGATTATTTTATCTTTTGATTTAAAATACTACTTTAAATAAAGGAACATTACTTTGGGTTGTGGATAAGGAAATGGAGATGGCTGTACAGCTAGCCCCATATTGAGCATATTTCATTGTATTCAGCTGTTCTCCTGTCAGCCAGCTTGTCAACTTTGTATTAGCTGATGGTTCCAGTTGATAAAAGGAATAAATCGTAGGGTCTGTTTCCTTGGCTCAGATGTCAAACATGTTAAACCGTGCAAAATTGGAATAGCTTTCACTTGTTTCTAGAAAGTAAAAAACAAAAGAGCATTGGCTTCTGGATAACTAAATATTAAATGAGCGACCTCTTCAGATTTTTTAAGAATTGTCTGAATTGTGTTCTGTGATATTAATCAGTTTTGAAGGCACATGGTGCTCTGCTTTACTTATTTCATATGCTATTGTTTAATATTGGATTTATGTAACTTTTACTGCACAGTATTGAATTGGTGTTTGCACATTTAGCAGTAAATAAAATTAGCATTTAAAATTGCTAAAATGAGTGGGATTTTCTTCCTTGTTCTCTTTTTCATGGCAGCGAAGAGTACCATACATTTGATCGTTGTATACGTTTTTCCCCTGCTGTCTTGGTGGCAAAAGAATATGAATTGATGACATGAACGGGTGGGGCCAGTTGAAATGTAAATCTCAGACCGTGGCAGGGCAAACGACCAGGTCTAGTTCTTTTCCCTTGAGTATGTCCCTTTTTAAGTTGTATTTGTGGTGGTGTTTGTTTTATTTTTTTTTAAGTCTTGATTCCCATATGGAACTTTAATCTGGACTTACTTTCTCATTGTGCTATATGTCCAGTAGTTCTATCTTACCGTTTTTATTTTCGGACTAACCTTTTATGTCTGTAGGCCTGCCTTGTCTCAGACTTCTGTGAGACCCATTTTGTCAGCCTTTCTGTCTTTTCCCTTTCATCTACCCAAAGACCACAGAATCTTCTGAACCCGCCAGTTCTCCTCTGGGGTTATTTGTAATGAATGCTTTGCTGTATCTCACCTGACAAACAGCTATTTAAAAAGTGTTCTTTGGTTGCCACAAAACCTATTTATAATGCCATCTTTAAAGGTTCTTTATGCTTGTGAATCCATCTATTTTTTTTCCACCTTCCGCTACACCCTGGGCACAAAGAAGCATTGAAACCTCCAGGTTTTGTGGTGCCTGAGCAGTCAGAACTGGAATGGAAGCCGTTGTAAAGAAGATGTGCAGTCTTCAGTGTACTGTTCTCAAGATAACAGATAGTAAGGAGTTCCAAATCATGTACTAGTTAAGGTTCCTCTTTCATAATAGATCTGGAACTGGTTGTATTTTGTTTTTACCTCCTTCACTTAAGTCCTGCTGTGCAAGTTGGCATCAGGCTTTACTAAGGAGAGATGGGACCCAGTGCACGGATCTTTATAACAACCTGTGTTTGTTTTAGCTTCTTCTCTCCTAACCTCCTGGGTCCTCCATTTGTGCAGCCTACAAATTGTTTTAAGTAGAGGTTTCAGTCGAGCTTAAAACATGCAGCAACCCCACTCCAACATTTTTCAAATACACTAATGTTTCTGAAATATACAGAACTCTCAGCAAGTGACTGTCCTGTATCCAGTGGTTTCCTAACTAGCTTCTAAGGGTGTTTGAGAAGGTTCTAGTCTATCTTGAGAATGTGGGTCTGGAAATCAGTCTGAGACCAGCATGTTTGCCTTAGGCTTCCAGTTGATTTGTTTTTATTTTAAACTTGTAGGTTGTTGCTTTGCCTTGAGTGCCATTACTAATTAATGTGATTGAATGAGATGGTAGTTACTAACTTCACCAGAAAACTGAAGCTCAGTGGCGTACACTAGGTCAGCCTAATTGTTAAATATTACCGGTGTGGAAATCAACAGCATTTATGGTCTGTTAAAACATACAAGTGTAGTCCACTCGTTGATGTATTACACCCATCTTCTCACATAATCAAGGAGTGTACCCTGACCCTCCTGTTGTTTTGGGGGTTGAGAGGGGGTGAAGGTAATCTGTACTGCTGCAGAAGTCTGCAGTGGTTTTTGAAAGTAGCTTCCAGATAAAAAGGAAGTGGTTTGTTTTTTGGTAATTAAAAAACCCTGACTTAATATGTTTAATCAACCTCATAGTATAAACATAGTGGTAGAGTTCATTTTACATATTATCTCTTTAGGGCCCTTGATGTAACAAAAAGCATATTTACATATTATCTCTTTAGGGCCCTTCTCCTCTTTCCTCTGCTGTTACAACCAAATTTCATCCATTTAGAATTGTTAAACAGGGAAAGAGATACAAAGGCACAGTGGTTTGTTCTTGACCCTTTACTTTCACCCCTTCCTGAGATAGATGTGATCACACCAAAGCAAAGGTGGAAAGCTAAATCATCCATAGGGAGGAAAACAATTAGAATTCTTTTTTATGCTGTGTATATTTTTCTTCAAAATTAATTGCAGTTTTCTGCCTTGGTGAAGAGCACATACTGAATCTGTTTTACTATCGAAATTCAAGACGTGTGAAGTTTTCAAACATCTTTGATTTCCTTGGAGCCTGTAATCAAGGCATAACCTTTTAATTAGCTTTGGAGATAGATAAAAGTACAAAATCATTTCTTATGTGGACACCAGACATGCAGCACTTAATTTAGACATAAATCTCCTTGAATAACGATACAGTCCATTGACAGAGGGTGGTACATGAACAAATGACTTTTTTTTAATGTCCATTTTGTACGAAACCTATTTGGAGCCATTTATATTTCCACTTGTAATAAAAACTAAACTCAGGAGAATTTATACAGCAAAAGACAACGTCTTGTTTCCTTCCATTTCACCTAGAACGTTAAGTTTCCATCGGAGCAGCTTGATTGGAACACTTGTCTTCTTCCAGTATCAAAGGCAGTTTCAGGGATGTGTGGGGTCCTTGTGTTAGGGGAAAAGTAGCTTCAGGAAAGGATGGATCAGAGTTTAGTAACTAGGGTGGGACTAAAACCACTCCAAAATGATAAATCTGGGTATCCCATCAAAACCTGGGTGGCGGGGTTTATAGATGAAAGATTTGCTGCCTGTTAATTGGTGAATAGTTGTCAAAGCCTAGGTTCATTAATGCAAGTCCCTCTACTTTAGTGTTTGAAATCTTTCATAATCGTTTTTTAAAAACTACCTTGACAATATGGAGAGTAAATATTTATGAAGTTAGAATTGAGGTTTAAAAAAATTTTGCCTTGAATGCCAAAAAACAATTTAAGAGTGGCTGTCACATAAGGTCCCTACATTGGTACCTTGTCAGGATACCTGGGGGTTGGGAGAAGCCTGTAAGTACAGGCAACTGATTCTTCAAATTCTGTAATTCTCAAGAATATTCACTAGCTACCTGTAAAACTAGATTTTGTTAAGCCATGATACACATCTGTAGTTAAAACTAATTGAGCCGTTTCAGGTACTGCTTCATTATTTCCCTAATAATACAACACTTTGGAGTTCACTTCTTCTGGCTGCCAGAAGGGAGCACGGAAATCAGGAAATCCTTTGCTGTTGAACAGCTGTTTGTTTTTTGGCTTTATTTCCTGGTAAGAGGTACTTGCCAATGGCTATGTCTCTTGTGAAAGGGGGCTGGGGAAGTGATTCAACAATAATGATATTAAACTGAATCAGCTCTTTGGAGTATTCAGGGCAATGAATAAAAATGTTAAGGTCTATCCTAGCGAACATTACGGATTAATAGTATTGATTTATTGGTGTTCTCTGGGCGGTCAGTCCCTTCACTTACACAGCTAACATCTTTTCTTGCAGACCTTACGGCTTTTTCCAAACTATACAAGGCAGGTTTCTCAAATCATTTGTAGAATTATAGAAAAAAAAAATTCTAGGGGCTCGTGGATGGCTCAGTCGGTTAAGTGTCTGACTATTGATTTCGGCTCAGGTCATGATCTCAGGGTTTGTGGAATTGAGCCCTGCATCAGGCTCTACGCTGACCGTGCAGAGCCTGCTTGAGATTTTCTCTCTGCCCCTCCCCAACTCTTGCACGTGCTCTCTCAAAAGAAATAAACATAAAAAATTAGAAGTATTAGAGTACTGTAGTTCTATACTTAAAAAAACCTTTTATTTACTTACTAGTATATTAGATCTGAGTTTTTATCTTGACAGATTTCATTTATGCAAGATGAGGTTCTAGAGATCTGTACAACATTGTGGCTCTAGATAACAATTCTGATTGTACACTTAAAATCTGTTAAGAGGGTAGCTCTCATGGTAAGTGTTCTTACCACAGTAAAATAGAAACTAAAGTTCTGCATGGATATCCCTACAAAAACAATCCCCCAAAACCAAAAACTCCACCATTTTATACTCTGTTGTTTTGCCTGCTTCAGCTGTTGAGTTTTGATTTTAATTTTCTTTCATTCCTCTCACTCTGCTAAAATAGCTTCAACCACCCAAGAAGTTTACCCTGCTAGTTTTGAAACACGGTATATAGATTTGCCTTTAGTTAACCTAGTTCCTTTACTCACTGCTTATATTTTATTTTCAACATTTTATTATGAAAAAAATTAAAAAAATTTTTTTAATGTTTATTTTTGAGAGAGTGTGAGCGGTGGAGGAGCAGCGAGAGAGGGGGGGAGACACAGAATCCGAAGCAGGCTCCAGGCTCTGAGCCGTCAGCACAGAGCCCGACACGGGGCTCGAACTCACGAACCACGAGATCATGACCTGAGCCAAAGTCAGACGCTCAACTGACTGAGCCACCCAGGCGCCCCTAATTTTTTTTTTTAACATTTATTTACTTTTGAGGGAGAGGCCAACAGAGTGCGAGTAGGGAAGAGGGGCAGAGAGACAGGGAGACACAGAATCAGAAGCAGGCTCCAAGCTCTGAGCTGTCAGCACAGGGCCTGACACGGGGCTCGAACTCCTGAACCACAGTCGGATGCTTAACCAACTGAGCCACCCAGGCGCCCCTAATAGGAAAAAGTTTAAACATACAGGAAAACTGAAGTAATGGTGCAGTGAGCATCTGTGTACCCACCACCTAGATTTTACAATTAACATTTTACTCGGCTTTTCACATATCCATCTATAAAGCCTTGGTGTTTGATGCATTACAAAGAAAATTACAGATTCAAGTACATTTCACTTCTAAACATTTCAGCATGCATATTGTTAGCTAGAATTTAGTATTTATTAAAGGTTCACTTTTTTTATTTTGAGGTAAAATTTACATGCGATGAAATACACAAATCTTGAAGTTTTTGATGCAATGAATTTTGACAAATCCTGCATCTGTGAATCTCCAGCCTTTGTCAAGATAACATTTCCTTCGCCCCAGGAAACTCCCTCATGCTCCTTCCCAGTCAATCTCTGTCACCCCAGCTGGGGTGTACCCTAGGCAACCACTGTTCCTTCTGATTCCCCCCCTTCACGGTTTAGTTGATTTTTCAAAATGTTTATAAATGAATCAGAGTATCAGTTCAGACACTTAACTGACCGAACCACCCAGGCACCTCTCTCATTGCGGTTTTAATTTGCATTTCCCAAGATCATGTTGAGTAGTTTTTCATGTGCTTATTTGCCAGTTGTATACATTCCTTATTGAAGTGTGTTCAAATTTGTTGTATTTTTATTATTGAGTTATAGGGGTTTATTCCGTATGCCAGTTGCAGATCTTTTTCAGCTATATTACTGCCTATTTAGGTGTCCTTACCTAACTAATGTGTATTATATGTTATACACCCAATCATAGTTTAAATAATTAGTCCAGGACTTGCAAGCGAGTTATTTGGCTGAAAGTTAAGCTGTTCTGGTATGCTAACCAGTTCTCTGGTGGCCTAAAAGTTAATGTTAGTTATTAAAATACAAACAAACTTCAGGGATCTGAATTAATTAGGGGAAAGCTAATTGCTGAAAGGTCTTACTACAAAAAAAAAGCATCAACTGATACTTGAGGAAATATTACCCAAATGTACTCAGATTATACCAGTTTAATAATGACCAGCCTAACCTCACTTTATGTCTCTTTCTACTGGCCCACGGATTCAAACTGTTCTGCACAACTTGTACTTTGGGTACTCAATAAAGAATAAAAAATGTTGAGGATAAGGCCTGTAAGGTTTCTCAATGTGCGAGCTATAGCTTTATAACTATTGGTCTCTTCGTGTCATCTCAAAGTTCTTTATGAGTGCTTATTCAATTTTTAAATATTTAATAGCTCTAATGGTAAGTATAACAGGTGGTAAGTATAACAGGACATTAATAATGTTTATTCTCAATCATCTACTTTTTAAAATATATTGGACTGCAAAGGTCTCCCTGAAGTGTCTGTTGGTTAAATTATAGTGTAAAATCCATTGTTCACAAATGTTTGTTAATAATAGGCGGCTATAAACCATTGGAAAACGGAGAAACAAAACACCTTAATTCTGAGCAGCCATTCATTTCAGGGGAAAAAGTCAATGCTTTATTTTTGTTTATACTGAAGCTAAAAATACACAAAACCATTTTGTACAGTATTTTTAACACATTTAAAGATGACACTAACTTTGCACTTCTTACAGAAAGTATTTAAATAAAAGTAAGGTTACTCAAGGAGGTTTTAGCTTTTAAAATTGTTGTCTGCAAAGCCAAAATGACATTTACACAAACACATTTGGAATTTTCCTTTTTCATGATTAAGCCCAAGAGATACAATTTTCATCTTGAGTTCGATGCAAACATTTTCTGTATGGCAATGTGTGATTGGGGCTGTCAACTAGGTTAAGAAAGTGAGTTAAACACCACCTGTGTTCTTTACAATTCTTTGTCTTGCGTCAAATGTTAGTTCCAAACTACATTCATTGTTTTGAATAGGCAGAAGCTCTTCAGTCGCAGTTTCAACCTCGTTTTTGAGAAATCTGGAAACAATTCTGTGAAAGGTTTAAATATTGATACTTTCTTGAATACTACCACTGGTGTGCATTCCCATGTTACAAGAAACAAAAAGAAAATGTTTTCGCTTGAGAAGGATGTGTTTATTCATACTTAAATGTCCTTGAGAAAGTCTTTACCTTTACAGTTGACATAAGAAACCGTTTGTGTTTACTTTTAGTATGTTAAAGTAACAGTTTGAACAGTTAAAAATTTCATAGCTAATAATTTATCAAATCGGATTGCCTTTAGCATTATGAAAGCCAGAGACTAATGTGTTCAACCCTTTGGGTTTAGAGATTTCCTGATGAGCTCCCACGACATTCGTTTTAGTGTCCTTGGTTCCAATGCTCCTGTTAGACACTTCAGAGTTCTGCTTCTCCTGTTCAAGTATACTAAGTACAGTTATCACTGTGCTTGTTGGACTACAGGCTCCATTGCTTTGGTTGTTGAAACTGATCACTTAATGTATGTTGTAAAAGGAAGTCCTGCACGGTGTGACCATGAAGTGATAAAGCTTTACCTTAATATAACTAGACCCTACACAGGAAATACATGTGATTTTCAAATGACTTGAACATTCAGCCAGCTGCCGCCATCCTCCCTCTAGAGCCGCCTCCTACTTCTGTTGCCAGAGTTCCTCCTAAGTTCAACGAACACCCACCCCCTCTATTTCTCCAAAGGCTGGGGCTTTTCTTTACGGCCCCTTCTTCCTGCCAACAGCCTAGTTGTCAGAACCTCTGCATCATGAAGTACATTTCTAATGCATCAAATAAGGTTTTGGAAGCCAATGCTGGGTTTATTTATAACAAGCTGTTGGAACTCGGAATGTGTTTCACTATTAAACACAAATGTTTTAAGGGTTCAGTCATTATGGTTGTTCCCAAATCCGTGGAGGTTGTATACCTAAATGTGTTCTTTAATGTTTCCTCCTCGGGAGGCTTTAGATGCACATATTTCAGTAAGACTGCCACTCGCTGTCCCAAGCATGTCTAAAACTAGATTTCAGACTGCTGAGAGGGACAAGGACTCTTTGGGGATATTGGAATTTTTTTTTAATGTTTATTTTGAGAGAGAGAGAGAGAGAGAGAGAGAGAGAGAGAATCTCAAGCATGTTCCATGCTGTCAGCGCAGAGCCCAATGTGGGGCTCAACCCCATGAACTGTGAGATCATGGCCTGAGCCAAAATTACGAGTCAGACACTTAACCGACTGAGCCACCCGGGTGCCCCAGAAAGTTTTGCATCTTAATGTTGGTGATGGTTCCAGGGATAGATACAACTGTGAAAACTCACTGAATTGCACACATTAAAGTAAGGATGCAGGCAAGTGTACACCAGTTATTACTCTATAATAAAGTTGGTAAGAAAAAAAATTAACTGGTTTCCAAAGAGTGTCAGGTCGCTTTACAAATCACACAAGAAACTGTCTCATTTTATACTTGTACCTAATGAAGTGCTTATTATGTATTAGCGCTTGAACCAGAAAAATTAGAACTCCGCTGGATCACCCCAATTTTTGACCAAATATGGACCTAAAAATTACTTTTGACTGTTGCTTTCTAAAAATTTTGTCTTACAGGATCATAGTTTTCTACCATTGAGGATATTTCTACCATTGAGAATATTACGGATTTTTAAAGGCTTCCCAAAAGCAGAAGTCCACAATGGTTTGAGTAACGTCAGCCTTCACACATGGGTGTGGCTTAAGATGATTAGTTTGAAGAACCGCATTCATTTGGGCACATACGTTCCAGCATGCGTGTGAAAATGATCAGTCTCCTTTTATAATCTCAGTTGATATGTTTATTCCACATTTTTGAGGCTAAAACATGATACCAGGTAAAGAATCTAGCTTTCTTCTATACTCCCCTCCCCCAACTTGACCTCTTCTTTCTCTTTGATGTAGAGTTTGAACAAAGTCATTTTCTTCCTTAGATAAAATTTGGAGAGATCAAGGCCGGTAACTGATCAGAAGGGCATATTTATAAAAGTCAATCAGTGATAGTGCACAATTTAAAATGTAGCCTTTGAGTCTCACTCTGTTGAGCTTATCAACACAGTGATCACAAGGTGAGAAATTGCTGTGATCTGAAACTCAAACGGAATTTGACCCGAACTTTGCAAAAGGATTACAGTTTGTTCAGAGGTAGTTTGCATACACTGTGGCACTTCTGGATTTTTTTGAGTGAAAAAATGGTGATGTTAGTGTTTTATTTCAGGAACTACATTTTTTTTTTTAATTATTGGGGAACCCCATCTCAGTTTGGTCATCTAAAGAGTTTGACAATTTGGTGGTTTAGCCCCCTATGTTCTAAAGTGTTTGTCCATACTCATTCTTTACAAGCTTTTGCATCTATCTCTTACTACACCCTCACCATCTAAGTACCTCAAAGCCTCTTGTTTGTCTTGTCTTCCAAGGGTCAGTTTTAAGGGTTGTATAAGACCGGAGAACTGTCAAGAAGGTTTCTAAATTGGAAGGCAGTTGGTGGCAATGAGTATTTTGGGGAATGAGTGCTTTGCGGGAAAGGCATAAAGTGGCCAAGCCCAGCTCAACTGTGGTTGGCCACCCTAGGCTAAAATAAAAGGTACACCGCCACCTACTCGTTCAAGTGCCACCAAGGGTATGGCCTTGCTACGTGTGTGTGCGTGTGCTGAGGTGCAGCTCCTGGGATGTTAGATTCCCTGAAACCTGCTCATAGATGACGTCAGAGGGCAAAATATACTGCAAATTGGTGAAAATGACCTTTACACTGAAGGCCATTCTTAGCTACTTCATTTGGTCTTTTTGGTTCTATCGAGTCATTTGGAGAGTTCTGAAAAAGGCTTTTCTTTTTGAGGGTCCAGAATGAGGGTAGTGTGTGTTACAGTTATGGACTGAGGAAAGTTGATTGATTACAGCGGTCAAAGGTGGTGGGCTCTTCCCGTTCCTACACAACTTGCCTTTTATTTGTGTAGTAACCGGAAGTTTCTACAAAGTTTCACAGCTTTTCACACCAGAGGAGAAAGCCAGCTTCTGGCATAAGGGCATTCCACTTAATTTTATATTAAAACATTATAATCCTTAATATGTACATGAGTCCCAAGTACCACAGACATTGATGGTAGATCTTTAAAAAATGAATGACTACAACTCAGACCAAATAAACTAACAAGTATCAGGTACAAGTGCACTCAAGAGTAGGGCTAAAACAAATACTGAGCTTAAAAATGCCAGAGCACCCTAGCCTGCAGACTGTATCATTCCAAGCAACTAATTACTTTGTTTCATTTTCTAAGAGTAAAGCTCTCAAAACCACCTACCAGTATCTTTTTCTCTGGACCACCATGTAGCCTACAGATGGAAATCCTAAAACCACATACTAGCATATGAATAGTAATAGCTCAAGTATGCAATAAATCCAAAGTATGCAGGTTTAATTCACTAAAAATGTGTATTTTTATCTTTACAGGTATGTTCTTTTCGAACCTAAATGCTTTATTTTTCTTCAAACCAGAAACCTGAAATTCTGAGGGCTTTCAGTATTAACAATTGTGCTACAGGAGATACTGTCGTGGCAACTTATTTGAGAAATTCCTCACCATATCTCAGGAAGTTTCTTTCCATTGAAGTTACTTCTCCTCCTTCCTTAAAAATGATCGAATAATTACCCAAAAAGAGGAAGGGCCAAGGACAGAACAATCAAATGCTATTAGGTTTCATTGTGTGCATGCGTGTGTGTGTGTATGTGTGTGCGTGTGTATAACACAAATAAAGTTCTCACTATTACAAACCTCTGCCTAAAAGCAATGCAAGTCAAAACCCACTTCTGTTGGATAAAATGTGATTTGGAGATACAGTAGAAATAGCACTTCTCTGTAGTAAAGTGTGATCGCATTGAACTGTGGTACTCTGTTCCAGTGGTTAGTTATACACCAGCAAAGTGGATATATGGAACAATTATCTAGATAAAGTAAGCCAGAGAAACATTCTAACATGCCCATAGATTTGAGGCAAAGCCACAGGAGTTAGAGGGAGCTGACAAGTAGATGTGAAGAAACTGTTTAAAGGATCTGAACGATCCCATCAATTTCCATTGGCTACGTCTATACAAACAATCTGTTTGTTAGCAGTTTTGAAAACTTGATTACCAAAATAATATGGTCAGTTTTTCTTATGTACTTTTAAACAGGGAAGAATGTCTGCCTAATAACTTCAGGTACTTTTTCCCTGATGATTTAATAAAGCAAGGTCTGGGCCACCTAAACTGTTCAGTCAAAATACCACTTGAGTCTCACTCACAAGGCAATAGGAATATCAAATGGCCACTGCTATTTTCTGGCTAAGGTGTCAACTCATGTCTTTCACTGAAATTCAATGAAATTTACAGGAGAGGTTTGCACTGCCCTAAGAACTGTGAAGTTCTTACTGAAAAAGTATTTGATTATTATTGAAGTCATTCACGAAAGGTAGAGGCCCTAGGTTTTTTTAAGTTCTTTAATCAAATTGCAGACGGATGTTTAGATGTTTTGGACTTAGCTTAAATAGACTAAATTAGGCCAGAGAAGAGTGAAAATTGAATTTGAAGTCTTTCCTCTGTCTTTGTACTCCCCTGGACTTAAAGCTAAAATCTTTCCTCTGAATTTGTACTCCCCTGGACTTAAAGTTAGGCGTGGTAGAGATACTTCAACAATGGTCATTTTCATTGCAAGATTTTTACCCTTGCTAATGATCAGGGACACTCTGATGTAATTATGATGGAATCAACCAAATAAGTACAGGTGTCTAGAAGTGAGAAGGCCAACTATAATGGAGATGAACCATGGTATTAGGTATTTAGACAAGTAGTAAATGACTCATACCATGTATTATTATATTTGACTTTGGGGCACATTTTTAGCTTTACATTTAAAATATGTCAGCCTCGGGGCGCCGAGGTGGCTCAGTGGGTTAAGTGCCCAACTTTTTTTTTGGCTCACGTCATGATCTCACAGTTCATGGGATCGAGCCCTGCATCAGGCTCTGCGCTGGTGATGTGGAGCCTGCTTGAGATTCTCTCTCCTCGTCTCTCTCTGCCCCCCACCCCCCCCACACACACTCACTCTCTCTGTCTCTCTCTCTCAAAATAAATAAAGAAACTTTAAAAAATATGTCACTCTGAAGTTTGTAGGCAAATGGACAAAAACATACATATAGCAGCTATTCCATTTTCACATCTCGTATGCATAATATATAATATATATGCTTAATAACAAATGTCTTGTTTCTGTGATTTAGAAGGTTTGGGTTTATTGATTGGCTCTGTGACCTTGAACAAGTCATTATTCTTCTCTGGACCTTTTTTTTTCTATTTGTAAAACAAGAGGTTGCGTTAGAGTAGGTTCTCTTTGAGGTTCTTTCTTTTTTTTTTTTAAATTTTTTTTTCAACGTTTTTATTTATTTTTGGGACAGAGAGAGACAGAGCATGAACGGGGGAGGGGCAGAGAGAGAGGGAGACACAGAATTGGAAGCAGGCTTCAGGCTCTGAGCCATCAGCCCAGAGCCTGACGCGGGGCTCGAATTCACGGACTGTGAGATCGTGACCTGGCTGAAGTCGGACGCTTCACCGACTGCGCCACCCAGGCGCCCCTCTTTGAGGTTCTTTCTTAGCTCTAATTTTCTTTGTTTATAAATTTACTCTCACATCAGCTTAGACCTTCTCTAGGGTCAGATGGCATATTTAAGCACTGTATTTGAAATGCCTTTGTTGATAGTAGCCGGTCCAGAGCGTCTACAGAGGTCCAGAGGTGAACACAAATCTCTTTTCCTTCTTTTCTGTGTTAAGAGTTCCTATTTTTCTGAGTTAGAGTTAATAAAAATGTTGATGTCACCAGTATGAATGTTAGGGCAATTGCCCTTCAGCTTTAACAGCTGTCCTCAATCCCCATCATAACCAGGGCTCAAGGTAGCTAGTGAAGTTGTAAGCCAAGTCATAAAGACAATATCCCTGAGGAGATCTGGAAAGAAATGTACTGCCCATGAAATATGACACTGGTTTCTCTTAGTAGTACAGATTGGCTGCTATAATTTATACATATTCTCTCTTTAGAACCTAACCGAGAGAAGACTGTTTTGGAGCATGGCTGTGTGGCTACCCTCGTTTTCTGACAAATCAATAGAGTAACTGCCAGAACAATTATACCTAGGTTATCATAAGTACATGCATTTGTGAGAAAGAGATATCTTTTTCTTTTGATGAAGTAGGGCCATGTATTGGGTTTGGGTGCCATTAATGTGAATTAGGGATGTAGCCCAGGTTCTATTTATTATTGAAAGTGAATCTGACAATTGCAAAAGTCGAATCTGTAAATTTAGAAACTTTCCTTCTGGAAAATAGCCTGTTATTGACGTTAAGGCTATTTATGATAGTTCCACTTGGTGAAGCAGGAGAGAAGTTGAATTTGAGTAAACAATCACTTGAGATATGATCAGAGAATTACTTGGGGACAGTCTGTTGCCATATGGGTCTTTATGCATCTCGTTCTCTTGATGGTTTTTCCTTGGATCTGAGCTTTATTCTTCCACACTTCCTCCTGTTCTCCCCCTCCTCACTTCTTGTTCATGTGAACCTCATGTTCATGTGAAATATTTTGACCATCAGTCACCAAAGCTAGGGCTGGAAATGGGAATCTGTTCAAATAACAGAAACTACACTGTCAAAAGCTCTCTTGGAGGCATATAGGCATTATTTGAAAATGCTTCATCATACTTACTTTTACCAGAAAGTACACACATGGTTTTAGATGGATTTCTGTTACTGTTGCAATTTACAGGAACAGAACATCCTAACCTTCTGAGTTTTCTGAGCTACGCACTGTTAATTTACTCTCTAGTACCCAGACCTAGGGCTGTTTGGATCATATGTTAGAGTGTAAGTTGGGGATAACTTTGTGCTGATGTTGGTAAAAAAAAAAAAAATACACCCCCCCCCAAACCCACCGTTGGTCAGCAGATTATCTCTCAGGGGTTATTGGTTCAACATAATAACCATATGTATTATGGACTTCATTTTTTAACCTTCATTTTTAACCTTTGGAATCTGATGAGGTACTCTCAAGCTGTGGCAAATAATTTGTATGTATAAATGCTGCTTTCTTTGAAGACAGTAGAATTCGGATCACGTTTATAGTTCCATGAATTCACTAAGGTCACGTTATATGTCTAACATAAGTTTACACATGCAATTTCACTGTCCCCCATGAATATTCAAACTGCAACCTGAATCAGGTTATCTAGACCCAACATTGTTTTTTCACGAAGATGCTCTTTTCAGATTTCAACACCTTAACAAGAGGTTATCTTTCTGATTAAAAAACATTTTCAAACCCAGACTTTTACCTTAGAAATGCTTTCGATAGCAATGATGATTAAAACTATCCACAGTAGATAGGACCCTATGAATGTACCAGCTAATTATTTTTCTTGCCAACCTCTGAGATGTAGTGACTACTGGTTAGAGTGCAGAAGTTTTTTAAAAACAGGACACATCCTAAATACTAATCTCGATACTGTCGCATTTTCAAATGCCGTAAGGAACGGAAACACACAAACACAAGAAAGGAATTCACTAACTTATTAGATACGACACATACTACGTGTTAAATATTAGGGCAACTAGCACATCTTTAAGAAACCAAAGAAGCCAACCGCCCCCACGATCAGGAGAACTTGTCGTGTTTAAGTGTGTGTGCAGCTGAAGCGAGCACAGAAGTTGTCGTGTTTAAAAACGAAAACAACAAGAAGGCCAGTTATACCTAGAAACCACAAGCTGACAATTCTTTGGAGTCTGTTCAGTCTCCCTTTGATGCTGTTCATTGGACCAGAATGGGCAGCGTGGAGCACTGAAGGGCGACGGAGACAGGCAGGTTGCTTTGCCTTATTTGATAGCTGGTGGGGACTGCTGAGCACCTCCCTCAGTCTCGTGGGGAAATGCGGTGAGACCCTGAGGAAGGTCAGGAATCTGAGCGGCAGCAACAGTAGCAAAGTGGCACCTGGAGCTTCAAGGAAGCAAGGGTAAGAAAAGCAAAGCCAAGGGGTTAAGCACCCACTGCACCTCTGCTGACCAGGGGCAAACACCCCTTCAGTTGGTTGTGAAATGGACTTAGTGTTAATAGGTATAAAAAGGCAAATAATAGCAGTAACGAGAATCATAATCACAAGAACGGAACATGGAAAATGTGGCTATAAAAGACAGTGAAAATAATAGGAGTTTCACTCCCCTTTCTGGGGGGGCGGTGGGGGAGGGGTGGGGGAGGGGTGGGGCTGGGGTGGCTCAGGGCAATGAGGGAGTCGTACGCCGTGTCACCTTTGAGAGCAAGGAAATTACAAAGTTTCTCTTGAGTTCCAGAACAGGTGGTAGGGGTCTGACTTAGAGCCGAGTTGTAACTTGTTCTTCCTGTCCGTCACCCCATTTGTGCATGAGCAGGTCGCAAGCCTCTCCCCAAGTTTCAAAGACGTCCTCTGAGGAGTCTAAAAGTTTAGAATTCGAGGAACAGATGCTGGATGCACAGTGGAGAGAGCTGGAACAGGCTAGAGGGCATTCACGGCTCTGAGCAGCGCCCCGGGCTTCCCCTAATTCTACCTCACTGAGGTTAATTTCACTTTGAGAGCAGGCCTCTGCTTTCCCGGTCTCCATCTGAGAATACCTGATGTCCTGCCACATATAGTGCTGCTGAGCGATGCCATCCGAAATGGTGCACATTGGCTCTGAACTGGGTTCAGACATATGACCGTTAAACTTGGAGAATAGGAGACCGAGTTTCTTGAGAGAAGGACCCATGAAGGAGCGTTTGCTTGATGACTCGGCTTTTGACTTCCCTTGGGCACCGCCGGCTCTTGGCATGGTTCTGATGAGAGGTGGCCCGTGGCAGGCCTTTTTCTTGCAGCCTAAATTGAAAGAGACACTCTTGGATTTGGCCCGAGCCCCACCACTGCCATCATTGGTATCATCCCTCTGGGACAGTTCGGTGCTGCTCGCAGAAAAGCTTCTCCTTGAGTGTTTCCTATTTCCTAAGAGGTCGAGTACTTCATATCGAAAGCTGGAGATGTCCTGCTTTAATTCCTGGGGCAAGAGAGAAGATACGTTATGTTAAGAAGCGTGGCCTTTTGTTCAAGATAGGCTCACTGGGTGTCCTTCGGAACGTTCCAGGCTTTGCCTAATGGCAAATCACAAAGTACACAAACTACCGGCAAAATCTCACATTATTCCAGTACAAGAAAAATATATTAATAATTCTGTGGGCAGGGGTGGCCATTGGCAACATCGTGCAATTAGTAACGCTGATTTCAGATGGTCCTTATCAAGAGGACAGCAGCAGACCTGTCCCTATTACAACGTTAACTAGTGATTAAGGTATTCGATTAGGGCACTAGCTCTCATAGGCGTATCTGCATATACAAAGACTGCGGCAGAGGAAAAAGCTTTTAGGACCCCACGGAATAAAACTAGGGAAGTAGAACATGTCAGGTTAGAGACTGCTGTTTGAGGACAGGGGTCCCTGTCTACACAGGTCCCCAGGAAATTCTATCTCTGACTGCCTAGATGCTAGATTGCTCCTTTAGTGTTTGTTTATTTTTGAGAGAGTGCACGCAAGTGCAGGAGGGGCAGCGTGGACGGGGGGATAGAGGGTCCCAAGCGGGCCCCGGGCTCCGTGCTGACAATGAGCAGCCTGATGCGGGTCTCGAACCCAGAACCATGAGATCATGACCTGAGCCGAAATTGGACGCTTAACCGACTGAGCCACGCAGGCGCCCCTAGAGTTTTCCTTTAAAGACCACCTTCTCAAAGCTTAAGTGGGAACATTTCGCTCTCCTGCTGTCCACCTGCGTAGACATACCATCTCTTGCCTCTGGGCCTTTGCCTGTGCTGGTGTGTCTGCCTAGGACACTCTCCTCCGCAACTCTCCTTTATCTGGCTCCCCAGCTTAAACACGGCTTCTTCTGAAAAGCTGCTCTGACATCCCAAATCCCACTTGAGTGTCTCTCCTGTCTCCACAGCGCCCTGTGTCGATCCTGTCAGGAGATCCAGTCATGTGTCACCTTCGATCATTAGTGCGTGACACACCACAAGAGTGGGGGCTGGTTAGGTCTTGCTCATCACTGTACCCCAGCACCCAGGGGAGTGCTTGGCACGTAGCAGGCCCTCACGAGATGACTTCCATCTGTGGGTTAGGATAACGGCCTTTTTATGTTCCTTAGAAAATATACCTGTGTTCTAAGGTAGGGCTCTTCAGTCACTTGCCATGTTGAGAGTCTGGGTCGTGGGGGGCTGTCTTGGGCGTTGTAGGATGTTTAGTAACAATCTCGGTCTCCACCCACTAGATGCCAGTGGCACACACGTCTGGTGTGACCACCAAAATTGCCTCCAGACATCACCAAATGTGCCCTAAAGAACAAAATTGCCTCTGACTGAGAACCACTGCTTTGGGCTCATGCCAGTATTAGGAGAGTTTTAATGTGTAATGATAGGGTTTGTTAAATCTTAGATGGAAGGGGTGCCTGGGTGGCTCAGTTGGTTAAGTGTCCGACTTCGGCTCGGGTCATGATCTCGCGGTTCGCGGGTTCGAGTCCTGTGTCGGGCTCTGTGCTGACAGCTCGGAGCCTGGAGCCGGCTTCAGAGTCTGTCCCTCTCTGCTCCTCCACTGCTTGCGCTCTCTGTCTCTCTCTCTCTAAGATAAATAAGCATTAGAAAAATGAAAAGGAAGATTTAACAATGGATTGGTTGGTCTTCATCTTGTATCTTTAAAGAAGGCCTTTATATGTCCTTTTGCTATGTTGCCCCTCACGATACGTCCTTGCCATATCATTCAATTTCAATTCCCACACCGTGAGACACCCAGAATATTAAAAGAATAAGGCAAACGTCTTTCGTTCATAAAGCTGATTGTGGCAAGAGACATTGGTGAAATCTCTCCACTTTCTGGGGGACAGACCACTCGGAGAGAAAGTAAAAATTCTAGCTGGTGTTGGTGGGTTATAGGAGGTTGAAATTATCACCAGAAACCTCAGACTTGGTGAAGATCAAAAGATGCTTAAGAAATGTGAAATGAGAAATTCAACCACTTTGTGATTAAATCACCTTAAAATTTTCTTCTGTCAGTCCCTCGTTCGTTTTGGAATTTCTTATCATAGCGGCCACGTATCTTTTGACTAAATTCCTGATAACTTCCTGGAAATTAACAACAACAACAACAACAAAAAAAAAACACACATAAAGAAGCATTCAGTTTTCTTCTCAGGCTCTCAGTAAAATAAGAAACACATCCAAGAAATAAAATACGCTTAGACTGTCTTTGCAATAGCACATTCTCCCAGGATTCAGTCATTTTCTGCAAGTGTCCAAATTTGGTGGCAGAGTGGGCTCATAAGAGCAGCTTTACCCGAAGGGAAAAATTTCTGCCCACACACAAAGCAAACACAGATTCCCATCTATACAATGATGAGAATGGAATAATCCTTGAAGGGACATGGTCAATACCCTTCCTCCTTCAAGCTGGATGAAGCTTTAACCCTCCCAGTAAGATGAGAGTTCTTCCTTTTAGAAAATCGAGAAAGTCATTCTTCGGTGTCACAAAGTCTGCTGATCTCAATGTCCACTAATTTACATAATCCAGATATTCATTTAGTTATTTAGTAGGCTCCACGCCCAACGTGGGGCTCGAACTCACCACCCTGAGATTAAGAGTCATGTGCTCTACAGACTGAGCCGGCCAGCCGCCCCAGTCCAGATATTTTTCTTAAATATCACCTGTCCTTCACAGGGATGGCCTCTTTTCACTTAGCCTCCTGGGGATGTGCTCCGCTTTGTATTAGTAGTGGTGATGAGACGTGGCAGGCATTGTGCCAGGCAGGCCACACGTACACACAGGCACGCGTGCACATGCACACTTCATCGTACATACATGCTCACCACTCAATTCTCGTGACAATACTGTGACTTAAATGTTCCCCCCCATTTCACAGATGCAGAAACTGAGGCTCGCTGAGGTTAAGTGACTTGTCCAAGGTCACACAACTGACCAAGAACTATTGTGCTTAGTCCCTGGGACGAGCTTTACCTGGTAATGTTGATTCTGTATCAGGCTGTCAGCATGGCGTTCCTGTAATTGAAAATGGACAGAGAGCTTAGATCAGTGGTCTCCCAGCAACCCATCCACTCGAATATATTTCTAAATATTAGGGCTGGAGAATAACGGAGGAGCTCCTGCCTGACAAGCCCCAAACATTGGGGGGTTGAAGTGATTTTTTGATGTTTAATATACAGACTGTCACCAAGGGTGTTGGGGGTGGGGAGAGAGAGAAAACAGTTCTGTTTAAAAAAAACCAAAACATAATTTTTAAAAGCCTTACTGTGAAGCTTCTCAAGTTGTGTCTCCTCCGTCTCCCATCAGGGTCTCTTTTGGGGCAGAAGGTGTTGTTGAACCAGTTACCAAGGTAGAGAAATGACTTGGGACTGGGGATGATATTGAAAGGAGGTGGCAAGGTGCCGCCTTCATCAAAGTAACTCATCCAGAGCTTTGTCCTTGCAAATTTCCACTCAATATCGGCATGATCCTATGAAAGAGAGAATTCAAGAGTTTGGGATGGGGCACTGCAGAATGCACACATGACTCATTCTAAAAGTTCTGCTTGCTTCGATAGAGGGCAATCTGTCAGTAGGTATAAAAACTCAAATTACACATACCCTAGGACCTGGTAATCCTACTTTTAGAGATTTAACTTATCATTATACTTGCAAAAAGATGTATGTGCCGGGTCGTTCCCTGTAGCGCTGTAGCTTATCTTAGCAAACTAACTGGCAACAGGCTAAACATCCAACAGCGGGAGGGCACCTGTGGCTCAGTTGGTTGAGCGACCGACTCTTGGTTTCAGCTCAGGTCATGATCTCACAGTTCGTGAGTTTGTGCCCTGCATTGGGCTCCATGCTGACAGTGCAGAGCCTGCTTGGGATTCTTTGTCTCCTTATCTGCCCCTGCCTTGCTCATTCTCTCTCTCTCTCTCTCTCTCTCTGTCTCTCTGTCTCTCTCTCTCCCTCCTTTCCTCCCTCCCTCTCTCTCTCTCTCAAAATAAATAAACTTTAGGAGCACCTGGGTGGCTAAGTCTTGAGCATCCAACTCTTGATTTCAGCTCAGGTCATGATCTCACAGTTTGGTTCGTGGGATCAAGCCCTTCATCAGGCTCTGTGCTGACACCATGGAGCCTGCTTGGGATTCTTTCTCTCCCTCTCTGCCCCTCCCCTGCTCTCTCTCTCTTAAAAAAAAAAAAAACTTAAAAAAAACCCCAAAATACCAGATAGATGCAATCATATGGTAGATAATCTTTTGAGACTGGCTTTGAGCTTCATCTGTGTTCCATTTTAGTGCTGAGTGGTTTTCCATTATATGGATGTACCACGGTTTCTTCATTCGCTTCTTGAAGAACATTTGGTTGTTTTCAGTGTTAGCAATTATGAATAAAGCTGCTTGGAACATTCACGCACAGGTTATTGCTGAACATAAGTTTAACCTCTGTAGCTTGACAAGCTAGGGTGGTATTGCGGAGTCACGTGGTAAGCGTGCATTTAACTTTATTTTCTTTTAGTTTTTTAAATGTTTTTATTTATTTTTGAGACAGAGAGAGACAGTGCACGAGCAGGGGAGGGGCAGAGAGAGAGGGAGACACAGAATCTGAAGCAGGCTCCAGGCTCTGAGCTATCAGCACAGAGCCCGACGTGGGGCTCAAAATCATGAACTGTGAGATCATGACATGAGCCGAAGTCGGACGCTCAACCGACTGAGCCACCCAGGCGCCCCAAGTGTGCATTTAACTTTATAATCAACTGCCAAACTGTCTTCCTGAGTGGCTGTGCCACTTTTCACTCCCACCACTTGCTCCGTGACTTCCTTAGCACTTGTCAGGTGTTTATTCTCTTTATCAAGTTTCTGTTTTAACTCCAGCTCGTGAACATACAGTGTTATATTAGTTTCAGGTGTACAATATAGTGATTCAACACTTCCAAATGTCACCCTGTTCTCATCCTGACAAACCACGTGTCAGGTTTTGAAAGTTGCTCCATTCTAACAGATAAGTAGTTGGATCCCATTATGGTTTTAAGACTCACTTCCCAAATAGCGAATGATGTCGAGCATCTTTTCATATGCTTATTTGATATTTATATACCGTCTGTGGTGAAGCGTCTGTGCAGACCCTTTGTCCATTTGTATTGCATTTTTTTCTTACAGGTGAATTTTGATATATTTTTTTATACATAGGCATCCCTTGGAGACGTTGTGGTTTTGGTCCCAGACCATCACAATAAAGCTAACACTGCACTAAAGTGAGTCAAATGAATTTTTTGGATTGGTAGTGCATATAAAAGTTATGTTTACACTATACTGTCACCTTAAAAAATTTTTTTTAGTGTTTATTTATTTTTGAGAGAGAGACAAAGCATGGGCGGGGGAGAGGCAGAGAGAGAGGGAGACACAGAATCCGAAGCAGGCTCCAGGCTCTAAGCTGTCAACACAGAGCCCGGTGCGGGGGTTGAACCCACAAACCACGAGATCACGACCTGAGCTGAAGTTGTATGCTTAATTGACTGAGCCACCCAGGCACCCCTATACTGTCATCTTTTAAGTGTGCAATAGTATTATGTTCAAAAAACAATGTACATAATTTAGTTAGAAAGTACTTTATTGCTAAAAAATGGTAACCATTGGGGTACCTGGGTGGCTCAGTCAGTTGAGCCTCCAACTCTTGGTTTTGGCTGAGGTCTGATTTCGCAGTTCTGATCTTCACCCTGTTATCATGGAGACTGCTTGGGATTCTCTCTCTCTCTCTCTCTCTCTCTGCCCCTCCCCCGCTTATGTGTGTTCTCTCTCTCTCAAAAAAAATGAGATCACTGATCACAGATCACCATAACAAATATAATAACAATGACTATGTTTGAAATATTGAGAGAATTACCAAAATGTGAGGCAGAGACAAAAAGTGAGCAAATGCTGTTGGAAAAGTGGCGCCGATGGACTTGCTCGATGCAGGGTTGCCATAAACCTTACATTTGTAAAAAGCAGTATCTTCGAAGCACAATAAAACGAGGTATGCCTGTATTCTTGGATACAAGCTCTTTGTCAGGAATGTGACTTGCAAATGTTTTCTCCCAGTCTGCATCTTTTCATAGTGCTTTCTTATTGGTGTTTTCATAGAGCAAACTGTATTAATTTCAATGAAATGAAATTTATCACTGTTGGACTGAGGATCTTAGTCCCTTGCTAGCTATTGGCTGAAGACCTTTCTCAGCTCCTTGCCATACGGGCTTCTCTTTAAGACAGCTCATAACATTGGGTGAAGCGCCTGGGTGGCTTAGTCGGTTAAGCAGTCGACTTCAGCTCAGGTCATGATCTCACAGTCTGTGAGTTCGAGCCCCGCACCAGGCTCTGGGCTGACAGCTCGTCAGCCCAGAGCCTGGAGCCTGCTTCAGATTCTGTGTCTCCCTCTCTCTCTGTTCCTCCCTTCTCACATTCTGTCTCTGTCTCAAAAATAAATAAAAACATTTAAAAAGTGTTAAAAAAAAAAAAAAGACAGCTCATAACATTGGGGCACCTGGGTGGCTCAGTCGGTTAAGCATCCGACTTCAGCTCAGGTCATGATCTCACGGCTTGTGAGTTCAAGCCCCGCGTCGGGCTCTGTGCTGACAGCTGGGAGCCTGGAGCCTGCTTTGGATTCTGTGTCTCCCTCTCTGCCCCTCCCCGCTCAGGTGCGCGCGCGCGCACTCTCTCTCTCTTTCTCTCTCTCTGTCTCAAGAATAAATAAACATTAAAACAATTAAAAAAACAAAAGAGAGCTCATAACATGGCAGCAGGCTTCACTCAGAGGGAGTCAATGAGAAAAGCCAAGATCTTCATGTAACCTGATCTCTGAAGTGACATCACTTTTGTCATATTCTGTTTGTTAGAATTGAGTCCCTACGTCTAGCCCATGCTCAAGGAGAACAGATTGTATAAGGGGTCAAATTCCAGGAAGTGGGGATCAGTGGAGGGCCATTGTAGAGGCTTCTTACCACAGTATTACTTCCCAGAAATGGAGAAACTGAATGGCGGTAATCTTGAGTAACAAATCCTTTTCTAAGGAATACAGTTTACAGATCTTTGCTTTATGTAAAATATAAGGGGAACCTAATCAAGTTGTCAGATGATAGATTGTTAAAATATTATTTTTCAAAAAAGGATTATATGATCTTTTGGCATGTAACTGAGAGTTCAAGAAAATTGAATGACAACGGCATAATAAAACTGTCCATTCACATATACTTATTGATATGAAAAGGTTTCTTAGCACTTACTGTCATAAAAATATAGAAACATAGTTGAAGCTGAATTTTGTTCCTAAATATTACGTAATATTCTATGAATATAATAACTAGTTGGATGAAAAACCCTAACCACATATTGAAGAAATGCATTTCCAATAAAAATGTATGTTTATGTCCTAAAGTTGTTTACCAAAATTTGTATTGTATTTGTGTTCCTTGAGCTGTTTTGGACTGCTAATCATTGAATCATAACTAAACTCAAAAGAAATGTTTTAGGGGTGCCTGGGTGGCTCAGTCAGTTAAGCATCCAACTCTTGGTTTCAGCTCAGGTCATGATCTCACAGTTTGTGAGTTTGAGCCCCGCATTGGGCTCTGCGTTGATAGCACGGAGCCCACTTGGGATTCTCCGTCTCCCTCTCTCTCTGCCCCTCTCCCACTTGCTATCTCTTTCAAAAAAAAAAAAACTTAAAAAAAAGAAATGTTTTAACATTTATTACCTTCTGGCTGCAGGAAATAAAACATTAAAATTTAATTTGTATTTTTGTTCTGAAGAAATATTGTCATGATCAATAGTCATAAAATATTCAAAACAAAAATCTTATGACATTAGGATAAAATCCTGTGGGGATATGAATGGAAAGAAGAATTCAAAGAGAAAGGGAATGATGTGAACTTTCTGCCCTTAAAGATTATAGCCATTTAATTTTTAAATACATGCCTATGAGTAGCAAATCTCTGTGGCATTCAGATTCCATTGGATAAATTTAAATGAGTGACTAGATAGTTTTATTTTATTTTATTTTATTTTATTTTATTTTATTTTATTTTATTATTTTATTTTATTTTGTTTTATTTGAGTAGGCTTTATACGCAGTGTGGAGCCCAACTCGGGGTCCAAACTCACAACCCTGAGATCAAGCCCCTGAGATCAAAACCTGATCTGAGATCAAGATTTGCACACCTAACCAACTGACTGAACCACCCAGTTCCCCCAGGATAATTTTATTTTAAATATCTATATTTATCATATTCCTGAACTTATATCATTTGCAATTGTTTAAACTTATGATGACATTTCTAGATGTCAACCCCCAAAATATAAAAGGATACATAGATTTTTTTCCCTTCAAACTCATTAGAAAGTATGCTGGGCAAACCCTTGAAGGCCCTTGATGAGAGCTTCAATATGTAAATTGCACACACACATGCACGCGCGTGCGCGCGCACGCGCACACACACACACACACACAATTATCGCTATAGTAACTATCATTGCCCTGGAATCCTGCATTGCGAGATAATGGTGCTGTAGGCAAGCTGGCATGCAGAGGAAGATGGGGGTAAGGGCAGCATGAAATCGTGAGGGGTAGCCTGCCATTGTGGAAAGAGCAGAGGTTTTGGAGTTCGGCAGACCAGGGTTTAAAATACTGTTCTGCTATTAGTTGTGTGACTTCAGACCCGTCAATCCCAATCTCTGATGGTTTTCTCAAATGTTAAAGTCGAGGAAGATATCTACCAACCTGAATTGCCGTGGAATTTCAGAAATAAAGGGGCGCCTGGGTGGCTCAGTCGGTTAAGTGTCCGACTTTGGCTCAGGTCATGACCTCACAGTTTGTGAATTCAAGCCCCACAGTGGGCTCTGTGCTGACAGCTCAGAGCCTGGAGCCTGTTTCGGATTCTGTGTCGCCTTCTCTCTCTCTGCCCCTCCCCCGCTCACACTCTGTCTCCTCTCAAAAATACATAAACAACAAAAAGAGAAATCAATGTAAAATGCCAAGGCCTGCTATGTAGTAAGACCTACATAATTGTTGGTTCTTTCCACTACATTTCTGAGCCAACAACACCAGAAACAAACCTTGAATTTTCATTTTACCCTTTGACGGCCCCAAATAGCCAGTCTCTCATTCATGGAATGTTTCCATAGTTCTGGAAATGAAGTAGCTATTCAGTAAGTATTTCTTAAGATGAACTGAGTCACATTTTCAAACTTGCCTAGAGATCCTGCTATCTGGAAATGCTCTTTTTTTTTTTTAAACCCCTGGGTGAGGTAAGCTTTTTGTGTTTTAAACACTAAGAAGTAATGTCCTTTTTAAAAGAAAATAGTTGTCTAAAATTCTAGGGGAAAAAGGCATTCGATCTCAACAAAGTAATAGAGTCATATGGTGGGTGAACTTATACACCATAGGCATCTTTTTGAGCTTCGGAGGCTTTCTGGTGTCCCTCATTGTCCCTACTCCATTTAGGACCCCAATTGCTACCATTCCATTCCCCTAGTGCTCAGGTGGGCTTAGGTTGGGAATTACCATGTAACTTAGCACAGAAGTTACTGCAAATTATTGTCTCAATGGTCCTTTTCCATTCACTTATCATGTATCAATTCATGGCCCACCTAACCTCCATTCTTTGATTCCTATGTTGAGCAACTAACTACTATATCCCAGGCACTCTGCTAGGCTCTGGGTATAGAGTGATGACTGTCCAGTAGTGGTGGTGGGAACATCACACAGAATGTAATTAGTGTACAGAATTAACACCTGGATCCTGAAGCTCTGGAAATAACAGACCACCTGGAAGGATTAAACAGCGTGAGTTGCAAAGTGATTAGTAAGTATGCATTCATACATACATTCATTCATTCATTCATTCACCAAATATATATAGATGCTAGGTGTTACGATTGCAGCAGCGAACAATATGGACAAAAAGATGATTTGGCATGTAGAAATCTGTTTTATTTTCAATCCTTGATCTAATGTGAATTGCAAGATTATAGATTGGTTCTTGTGGTTGTATTTGTCTAAACATCCCTAAATGCCTCAAAGGTTTTTACAAAAATTTTTTAACATTTACTTATTTTTGAGAGACAGAGACAGAACAGGAGCAGGGGAGGGGCAGAAAGAGAGGGAGACACAGAATCCAAAGCAGGCTCTGAGCTGTCAGCCCAGAGCCCGATGTGGGGCTCGAACCCACGAACTGCAAGATCATGACCTGAGCTGAAGTCGGATGCTTAACCGACTGAGCCCTCCAGGGGCCCCAATGCCTCAAAGATTTTTATACATCTGCATGGGGCTAGCCTTTCACCTTATGTGATGGACATATCACACATTGGCTTTTTCTTTGCCTATTTTCAGTGTTTGGTGGTGATGCGTTCTCCTACTCTGCCCTATCCTTTGCACTCAACTGTTACTATTAAACATTTTCCAAGATCCGCCCCTGGCGGGGTTCCTTGTGTAAGATATACCTACACAACCATAGGCAGCAGTCCTTCCTCTTCCATACTTTCCAAAATTTTCAGGACTTTTGTGCTACCACGATGTGCTTTCAATGTGCTCTTAATGACACATGGATTTACATATGTGTTCTAGATCATGTGTGTGCCCTGCATTGCCTTTGAGATTGTCAGGTCCTGTGGAGCAGACCAAGGCTTCTGTATATTTTATCTCCTTTCACTGTCCCAGTGTAAGGTACTGGGACTGAAGAGTATACCCTCAAATGTTGTCGACTAGCTCAGATTCTGAACACACAGCCACAGCTAGGTCAAACGAACATATCTGTTCAATTTCACGTTTCTCAACAAATCCAAGCTCAAGGTTCTTTTCCTTGCAATCAAGCTACAAGGCCAATTTCTTACCAGCTTTTGACAAATTCTTATGCACTCCCGTAGATCTCCTGCCAGCAACCATCTTGCCTTAGCAAATTGGAAAGCTTTATAACATAATGCAAAGGGAGAGTGGCAGGCATCGACACAGCAGAGCGGAGCTAATAATAACCTTTAAGGAGAAAAGCTACTCCCGGGAATCTTGGGCCCAATGGCAGGCTTGTCGGAGGGTTATTTTGGGTAAGGGGATATTTTGGCATTTTTCACATTAACTCGTAGCTGCTTACTTCATTTGGGCATAAGACCAGCTCTGATTCCCTATGATGGGAAAGCAACACAAATTGCTGTGGCATACACACCCCAAATCGAGGCGAGAGAATTCACTTTCCTGGCATTTCAAGGGAAGTCTACCTCACTTGGAGCACTTTCTCCTCCTGGTAAAATTCAGGGCATGCTTCTCAAATGTTGGTGTGCATATGGGGCATTTGTTAAAAATGCAGATTTCTGGACCTCACCCAATGTTATACATTGTATTGTGGTTTTGCCTCGGGGCTAAAAATGCAATTTTAAAAAAGATGTAAGCATTTAAAATATATCATAGTTTTTGCAACTCCATTTTTGTTTTGATTCATTTAAAAAATAGGGGCGCCTGGGTGGCTCAGTCGGTTGAATGTCCGACTTCGGCTCAGGTCATGATCTCACGGTTCGTGGGCTCAAGCCCCGTGTTGAGCTCCGCGCTGATAGCACAGAGCTTGCTTGGGGTTCTCTGTCTCCCTCTCTCTCTCTGCACCTCTTCTCAAAAATAAATAAATAAACATTTAAAAAATATATACTGGAATCTTCAGAATGTGGAGGAAGTCCGGGTCTCTTGGAAGCCCTGAAGTAGAGATGGTCCCCTCAGTGAGTATCACCATTCCTTCCCATGCCCTCACCTCCAGCTTATTACTGTGTAGTGGTCTAGAGGGGAGTCAGGTCCCCGTCACTAAAGACAGTGGTCCTCTTCTCTTCCGCAAGGTTGCTAGATGGTTAGAATATCCTGTTCGAATCATTCTGGGGCCTGCTGGGACTGACTTTGATGTTGGTTTATCTACTCTAGAGCCCTTGTAGAAACCTCAGGTCAAGTGCACAAACTCAGCTGCAGAACATAAAAAGAGAGCCCTTCGTCCAGTGCCAACTCACTGCCCATCCGTTGTCCCCAACATCCCTCACACCCTAGCAGTGATGCCCCCTCAATAGCCCAATTAACCTTCTCGAACTGCAGGACGGGGTGTTGCAAGCAGGTCCTTCTCCCTCGTGAACATATGTAGTTGTCTAGTAGGGAATTGCCCAAATTGCCCAAATTGCCAACATGCCGATTCCTGGGCCCCACTTCAGACCTACAAAAAACCGATGCTGCGGGGATGGGAGACTCGAGAATCTACGTTGTTTAATAAGTTTCTGTGGATGATCTTGATGCGGGTGGTTGTCGACCACACTTTTGGAAACACTAATTCTTGGATTCAACCTGCTAGCTCAGATGTATTCAGCAGTCCAAAGTAGCAGACCAGCATCTCTGCCTCGTCCCTATCTGTCCTTATCTTCCCATGGCCACCCCTCCCTTCCATCCCTGTGTTGACGGGATGGTAGGAAGTAGGTATAGTTTGTACACCCCCAAAGAAAATGTCATTAGGTCACCCAGCATTATGCACAAAGCTGGCTTATCAGGCTACTATGGAAAGAATCACAGGGTGGGGGAAGGAGGGACCGAGGCAGAATTAATAACTGACAGTCTCCACCTTTCTTAATGTGTGCACAACACAGCCAAAGAGATAAATAGTGGTGGGGAAGATATTTGGTGGTCACTGAGGCTTGGTGCTCTCTGGTTTTTCTTTTTTGGGGAGGCGGGGTGGGGGAAGCTGATAGTGTTTAACACTGAAGAAATTGTTATTTACTTTTTAAATTTTTTATTATCTTTATTAAAAAAATTTTAAGCTTATTTATTTATTTTGAGAGAGAGGGAGAGAGAAGAAGAATCCCAAGCAGGCCCCTCACTGTCAGCACAGAGCCGGACATGGAGCTCGAACTCACAAACCGTGAGATCATGACCTGAGCTGAAGTCAGATGCTTAACTGACTGAGCCACCCAGGCGCCCCTATTTAAACATTGCAAAACTTCTTATTTTTCTTTTGGTTTTATTGAGATATAATTGGCATGTAGCACTGTATAAGATCTTTTTTCTTTTCTTTTCTTTTCTTTTCTTTTCTTTTCTTTTCTTTTTTTTCTTTTCTTTTCTTTTCTTTTTTCTTTTTGAGAGAGAGAGCGTGCACGGGGGTGGGGAGAAGAGCAGAGACACTTTCAAGCACGCTCCACAGCCCAGCACCCCACCAGTGGGGCTCGATCTCACTTCTGTGAGATCATGACCTGAGCCAAAATCAAGAGTCAGACACTCAATCGACTGAGCCACCCAGGCGCCCCTAGCACCCTACAAGATTAAGGTGTACAACAGAATGACTTGACTTACATACACTTATCACAATACATTTAATTAATATCCTTATAAAGACACAAAAAAAGAAAAAAAAACGCTTTTTTCCTTGTGATAAGAACCTGTAGGGTCTACTGTCTTAGCAATTTTCAGTATAAACCATCCAGTAGTGTTAACTATAGTCCTCGTGTTGTTACGTTACATCCCCAGTACTTATTATCTTAGAACTGGAAGTTTGTGCCTTTTGACCACCTTCTTCCAATTTCCTTTCCCGTGACCACAAATCTGATCTCTTTTTCTATGAGTCCTTTTTTTAGTTTAATTTTTAAGGTTCCATATAGAAATGAGATCATATGATATTTGTCTTTCTCTTCCTGACTTATTTCACTTTGAGTAATGCTTTCAAGGTCCATGTATGTTGCCTATCTAATGAGAAGGCAGCAGGCTGCCTGTACTGAGGACGATAATAGATGGAGAGGGGCGCCTGGGTGGCTCAGTCAGTTAAGCGTCTGACTCTTGATTTTGGCTCAGGTCATGCTCTCATGGTTCATGACTTCGAGCCCCATGTCGGGCTCTGTGCTGACATCTCAGAGCCTGGAACCTGCTTCCGATTCTGTGTCTCCCTCTCTCTCTGTCCCTCCCCTATTCATGCTCTATCTCTCTCTGTCTCCCAAAAATAAATAAACTTTAAAAAAACACTTAAAAAAATAAAAATGAATAAATAAAAGTGGCAGAAAAACAGACAATCGCAAACTGACCTGGTGCATTAGGTCCCTGAGACTCCAGAAGGGTCTACTTTCCATCTTCTAAAAGGGTCCTTCCTGCAAGGTCCTCACAAACATCGCTGGGTTTTATTTAGAGACCATTTAGTATATGGACCACAAGTGCAGTCATAAAAACAATGCAGGTCACAAACAACGAAGTGTCGTTATGGTTCTCTCTCTGATTCCAAGGATCACGGCAGGAAAAGTGGCCAACAAATTGGAGGAGAAATCCCTCCTCTGTGGCCCACCTCTGACCCACTCCGCTGCCCTTCAAAGAAACCGTCTACTTTCTGAGGTTCAGAATGACATTTGGGCGGTTTTAAGCCATTTAAGTTCTTGCAGAAACCAACCAGTGGGATTGCAGTCCTTTACTACCTTTTCTGTTGTCATCTTGCCAGTTTCGATTATTTTCCTCTTCTCTCTTTTTGTTTGTTTATTTGTTTATCTATTTATTTATTTTCGGGAGAGTGCAAGTGGGGGGAAGGGCAGCGAGAAAGGGACGGAGGATCTGAAGCAGGCTCTGTGCTGACAGGATGCCAGTGCAGAGCCTGGCTCGGGGCTCGAAGTCATGAACTGCGAGATCTTGACCGGAGCCAAAGTTGGAAGCTCAACCGACTGAGCCACCCAAGCGCCCTGATTATTTTCGTTCTTGTCCTCCTTGTCCTACCACAAGGTGGGGTGGGGGTGTGGGGAAAAGAAACGAAAAGGGGGCTCAGGGTGACTGGGTGCTGGAAATTTAAAAATGTGGTTCTTTCCCAGTAGACACCTACCACTATCCGTTGTTAGGTGAGGAAGTGGGGCCTCAGTGGAGTAGCACACGGCATAGGAAAGTTCTGAGGGACAGCAACATACAAGCCTCTGGGCATGTATATCACATGGATATGTATGTCACATATGGATGTCATATGTGTAGCATACGTATATCATAGTTGAGACTTGGAAATAAGCCATGTTACTCTCTCTAGGCCTCCAGTTTATCACTGCGAAAAAATTATTCTTGTGGTATCTCAGGTCGTCCTCAAACAAAATCAGCTCGAACTGGCCTCTCAGGTCCTACTGAGCTCAAGTGATGGGAGAATTGTCCTCCCTACAGCCTAACAAGGGCTCCTGGCCGTCATGGGAGGGGGACTCCGTTCGTGCTTTCTGGAGCTCCTGTCTTCTCTACATAAGTGCTTTCTGGCTAGTGTCAAACACAATGGGCCAGAAAATAAAATGCCCAGTGTTTCACCTTTAGTTCGCCCCTGGGAAAGGGACTTCCGACAGACAGAACTTCACATTTGTCTAGGGCTTAATGCTTTTCCAAGCACTTTCCCATTTTCTCACTGGACCCTCACCACCCCCCCCCACACCCCCCCTGCCATTGGCAGTATGCTGCTTGTCATTTTGTACGTGGCCAGTGAGGTCTGCAGAGAGAAATGCAGAGAGGGCCAGTGAGGTCTGCAGAGAGAAACTTCCAGAGGGTCACACATCTAGTTGGTGGTAAAGCAGATCTAGAGTCTCAGTCTTCTGCCCCTTGCTTCCACCCACACGTGCCACTTACTTGGTTCGCTTACTCTCTGTGGGGATAACGCTTAGACAAGGATTCAGTGGGATGATGTCTGGAAACATCTTTTTTTTTTTTTTTTACTATTTTAAAAATATTTATTTATTTACTGGAAGAGAGCGTGAGCAGGGGAGAGGCAGAGATACAGAGAGAGAGAGAGAGAAAGAGAGAGAGAGAGAACCCCAAGCAGGCTTTTATTGCAGAGCCTGACGCGGGGCTTGATTCCATGAACCGTGAGATCATGACCTGAGCCGAAACCAAGAGTTGGACGCTTAGCCAACTGAGCCGCCCAGGCGCCCCTGGAACCACCTTTAGAATCCTGCTGTACCCCATCACCATCAGAAGCTCCGGGTAGCCTGACCCTACTGTGTCCTCATTTCCTGCTTCTCAGTCTCCTGTTGGCTCTTCTGGGCCGTGGATGTGGGCTCACCAATACCCAGTGAGCAAACATTCCTTGGGCCCTCTCTCACACCCCCAAATTAAGTTGCAGCTCAAGGCTTCACTTCTCCAAGAGTCTCCGTAGAATGACTGAAGATGTAACGACCGGGGTAAACGGAAAGCGGTTTGGGAAATTTTTTTTTTTTCTGTTTGTGTGTGTTTTTTTTTTTCCTAGTCAGGGAATAGAGCTGGCTTATTCTCACCTGTCAGTTCTCAGCTCAACTATTACCTCCTCAAAGAGATGTGCCCTAGGGGCGCCTGGGTGGATCAGTCGGTTGAGCGTCTGGCTTCGGCTCAAGGTCACGATCTCAGTTTGTGAGTTCGGGTCCCTCATCCAGCTCTGTGCTGACAGCGTGGAGCCTGGAGCCTGCTTCGGCTTCTGTCTCTCTCTGCCGCCCTGCCCCTCCCCTGCTTGTGCTCTCTCTTTCTCTCTCAAAAATAAAATTAAAACATTAAAAAAAATTTAGTAAGAGACGTGCCCTCAACAACCAATGTAGAGTGAGCTTCTCTGGTCCTCCACCTCACAGCACCCTGCTGTGTCCTCTCACACCGATCCTCACAAACCACTTTCATGGGCTTGTCCCTATTTATTTCTTCTTAGGCTCCCACCATCAGTAATATATATTTTTCAAGTATATCATCTTTTTTGTTAAATTTTCCTTCATTTATTTTTGAGAGAGAGAGAGAGAGCGGGAGAGAGAAAGTGGGGGAGAGGCAGAGAGAGAGAGAGAGAGAGAGAGAGGGAGACACAGAATCCGAAGCAGGCTCCAGGCTCTTAGCTGTCAGGGCAGAGCCCGATGCAGGGCTCGAACTCATGAACTGCGAGATTGCGACCTGAGCCGAAGTTGGATGGCGGAAGAGAGAAGGGTGTCTTCTTGCGTCGTGGGCATGGGAAAATCTACTTGTCTGTCCCCATCTGCCTCCCTTGTCAGGAGTCTACTTTTAACTTTCCAGGCCACGTTTCTATTTTCTGGATTGCTTCTTAACATCACTCGAGGAGTCACTGGGCTTGGGTTCACCCTGACCGAATTGCTTGCATAGGGCGGCCTCTTGAGTCCTCGTAGAAGGAATGAATTAATGCACGAGCACACTTGCCACGTATCCTCGGTCAAATCTTGACCTTTGGAAGCCTGTTTCCTCACCTGTAACATGCAGATAATATTGCCGACGCTCACAGAATCCTTGTGAGGATCAAATAAGACAATATATGCAAATGTGCTTTGGGAATTATAAAGCACTGTGTGACTATAATTATGAAATCCATCATGTAGGCAGATTTCTTTTCAGTTAGATAATGCTCCTACCCATTGCCATAGAAATTTATTCATCTCCAAACGCCAAGCACTTGCAATGGATATAAATCCACATTATGCATTTTTAAAAGCATGGTTGACACACTATAGATCAGAGACTTCCTCAAGCTTCTCCCTATCAATCAGTGAAAAAGTATGTATTGAGTACCTACTATGTGTCCCACATGTGACTAAGCACCAGGGGAATATAAAGAAAACCTAGAGCAGAGCCCCTGTCTTCACAGAGCCTCAGTCCACAAAGGTAGGAAAGAGATATATATTGATACAATTAGAAGAGTGGGCAAAAGACGTCCTGCAGCCTTAATCTGACTTGCCACTTGATTTTGAACAGCCTGAGATCTAAGAATGGTTGTTACATTTCTAAGTGATTGAAAAAAAAACCCATCAAAAGTAGAATAATATTTTTTACACAAAAATTACATGAATTTCAAATTTCAGCGCCCATAAATAAAGTTTTATTGGCGCACAGTCATGCCCATTTGTTTATGTATTTCTATGGCTTCTTTTGTGTTAAAGTTTTTTTTTTTTTTTAATTTTAGGGAGAGCACAGGAACCAGAGAGAGGGGCAGAAGGAGAGAGACAATCTGAAGCAGGCTCTATACTCTGCACAGGGCCCAACGGAGGGCTGTGGGCTCGATCCCATTGACCCTGGGATCATGATCTGAGCCAAAATCCAGAGTCGGACACTTAACCGACTGAGCCGCCAAGGAACCCCTTCTTTTGTGTTATAATAGTAGAATGGGATAGTTGTGACAAAGATCTTAGATCTTAGGTTTCTACAAAACCTAAAATATTCACTATTTGCCCCTTTATAGAAAAAAAATTGGCCAACCTCTGTACTAGAGGACAAGAAACTTAGCTTTCGTCAGCTTTGTCAGTTGCACGTCTTCACACTTTGAAATATTTTGTCATATGCGTTAGGAATTCCTGAATTTGCTCATTTTGTCAGTAGATATGAAGTGAGAGCCTACTATGTGTCAGACACCGTATCCTGGTTAAGGACAGAGGGACTCTAGCAGAAAGTATTTTGCATTAGTTAGTTTTCCTGTATGAGGGAGACGCAGAATCCAAAGCAGGCTCCAGGCTCTGAGCTGTCAGCACAGAGCCCTATGTGGGGTTTGAACTCATGGACTCCGAGATCATGACTGGAGCTGAAGTCAGACATTCAACTGACTAAGCCACCCAGGTGCCCCTTAAGAGCAGCTTTGAGGGGCGCCTGAATGGCTCAGTTAAGCGTCAGACTCTTTCTTTTAATTTTTAAAGTTTACTTATTTTGACACATGAAGAGAGAGCACACGAATGAAGGAGGGGCAGAGAGAGAGGGAGAGAGAGAAAGTCCCGAGCAGGCTCTGCACTGTCAGATGCGGGACTTGATCCCACAAACTGAAAACATGACCTGAGCCAAAACCAAGAATTGCATGCCTAACTAACTGAGCCACCCAGGTGCCCCCCAAGTGTCAGACTCTTGATTTGAGATTGAGCCCCTGTCAGGCTCTGTGCTGAACCTGCTTGAGATTCTCTCTCTCCTTCTACCTCTGCGCACCCCCCTCAAAAAAAAAAAAAAAGGGGCGCCTGGGTGGCGCAGTCGGTTAAGCGTCCGACTTCAGCCAGGTCACGATCTCGCGGTCCGGGAGTTCGAGCCCCGCGTCAGGCTCTGGGCTGATGGCGCGGAGCCTGGAGCCTGTTTCCGATTCTGTGTCTCCCTCTCTCTCTGCCCCTCCCCCGTTCATGCTCTGTCTCTCTCTGTCCCAAAAATAAATAAAAAACGTTGAAAAAAAAATTTAAAAAAAAAAAAAAGAGCAAGTTTGAGATGAATATATTTGTCATAAACCTTTTGTGATTAGCTCACAAATTTATAGGCGCAGGTACTTGTATATAAGTCCAAACACCCAGGGAACATTGGGAAAGAGAACAGAGGAAAAAGCAAAATCCTGTGACAGAAGAAAGGAGGTTAAGAAGGAAATACAATTACCCTTTCTCTTCTTTTTTACTCTATTTTTCTCTTTCAAACAAACACAGATTTGCTTTGACAGCTGATGTAATGTCATTTTGCTGTCAGGCCTCAAGTCAAAGGCAGAGTAATGCGGTGGGTCGTTACCTCTGATGCTCCTTCTGGGAATTTTGACTTCTGTGTTGTATCCAAAGGACACGTCCTCGCCCATGCCGTCTCACATGGAGCCAGGCTACAACACAGGGCTCTGGTGACCACAGGAAGAGCAAGGCCTTATTAATCTTAATAACTCAGAGCTCACATTTCGTTTCTGGACCTCAAGCTGCTCAGAAATTAAAGAACATTTGTATCATTTAGCTTTCTAGTCAACGGATTCCTGGTGTCCAGAACACTAATAATGGGAATAGGCAGAATCCAAGAAGAATCCCACTCCCCAGTGAGGAACTTTGGGCCAAGGGCATTTGACTTGTCCACAAAGATTATCTGTAGCCTGTGCAGAGAACATTCAGAGACCAGTCCATAGGAAGGCCAGGTCTTCCACAAGGAACAATTCCTCCTGAGTCTCAACTCAGAAATCTTTTGAAATGCAAACACAGTCATTTTTATGGACACAGATAGTCCACTGATAGCTATTATTTCACAGAGCAACTGAAGGCACCTTTGGCTTGGGGACTGTTGCCCAGAGCCGATCCTTTGCCAAGCTGTGATGATGGTGACATTTTCCTTCTGTGCCTCCAATCTCCCTCTCTGTCTCTTTTTTGTTTTTGTTGGTGTCCCTTCCCCAGTCTTCATCAGTTACATGTCCCTCATGGTCTCTCTTACTTGCTTGGCCCCATATGAAAACCTGATCTCAGTAAGGGATTGGACTCATTTACACCGAGTCACAAGTGATGTGCTAACAGCTTAAAACATATTTGCATGATAACTGGGGACAGGTCTTAAGGTGACGCACGGGTTTCTGGGTGCCCCTGGGAGGATGTCTGTGAATCCTCTGAGATTTTATGCTAAAATTTACCATGTCTGCTCACATGAACATTTTTCTTGTCCATGTTTGACAGATTATCAAAGCAATCCATGACCCCAAAAAAGGTTAAGGGCAGTCTCAAGGTAAAGACATGAATTTCAAATAGTGAAATTTGAAACCGTGGGTCAATGACTGTAGACCCCGTAAGAACAGGGACTGTATCTGTCTTCACCTGTCACCCTGTTGTATCCCCGGTGACAAGAATGTAGTGTAGTCTGTTGTAGTGTCTCAATAAATATTTGTTAAATTTACTTATTTATCCATCTAAGAGATATTTACTGTTGGGGCGCCTGAGTGGCTCAGTTGGTTAGGCGTCCGACTTTAGCTCAGGTCATGATCTCGCAGTTCGTGAGTTGGAGCCCCCCTTTGGGCTCTGTGCTGACAGCTCAGAACCTGGATCCTGCTTTGGATTCTGTGTCTCCCTCTCTCTCTGCCCCTCCCGCTCAGGCTCACTCTTTCTCTCTCTCAAAAGAAGTAAACATTACATTTTTTTAAAAAGAGGTATTTATTGCTAGGTGAATGGCTGAAAGAGTAGAGGACACCAGCCAGCAGGTGGATAGAGGTATTCTTTGGGCGTGAAGCCCTTCTTGTCACTTGCATCCTTGGTCTTGTTTCCATTTGAGTCACCCGAGATGAAGTATCCATGACAGTTACTGATGTTCCTGATGAACACCCAGGACAGGAGAATCTGGGATGCAGACATCTGCCCTGTTTGGTGGCCTTTTCGCACAGGGGAGTGAAACCCACTTCCCTTCACTGACTTCTTCCTATTCCCCCCCCCCCCCCCCGGGCATCTTTGTGGGTGAGGGAAATCATCGCCAGGTAGCAGCACGCATCAAAGGCTGCCGGGGGTTGTTGGAAGCAGAGCTGCAGCTCAGCGGGGACCTGCCAAAGCATACCCTCAGCATTTGAGGCGAAGAGCTCTCGTCCTCAGCAGGTGCGGGCTCTCGGACAGCTTGGCGGACCAAACCATGAGCGGGCCTTGATGCAGAATGACCGAGGAATGCATTTCCGGGGTAGACCACGGAGGGTAGGGGGCGCCAGCCCAGGCTAGATGCAGAGGATATGAAACGTCATCCTCTGGTGCCCCCTGCAGCGCTAGTGGAGTCAAGGCTCCTCTCTCCTCCCGTGAAGCTGGAGGGTGGATAGTCTGCTTGCTTGTGTGGATACACTTTTCAAGGGAGGCTCTCCGCATGCAAAAGCTGACTGGGAAGGAAGACCGCTGAAAAGTCCCAAGGCTGGATGTGTAAGTTGAATGAGGAATTCTTGTCGTGCAAATGAGCTGGGTAGAGCCGAACTTTTTTACCCTCTGTGGGTGTGATACCTCAGGTGGGCTGTGTGCTTGTTCAGTGAGGAGGTTGGGAGTATTAAAAGGCAGAGCTAAGAAGAAACTGGAAGTTTGAAGTGCTCACGGGCACACTAAAGCAGAAGAAGAAGGAAAAGAGAGCTACTGGGCGTGTGTGTGTGTGTGTGTGTGTGTGTGTGTGTGTGTGTGTTGGGGGTGGGGGCAAGGAATCTCTGCTCAGGGAAATGGAGGGCACTTAGTCTCTAGAACTAAGGGAAAGACTCCTTACAGTCTGGTTAGAACTCAAAAGACGGAGTCAGTGAACCGAGTGGGAGGATAAAGCTGAGGGAGGGGCGCCTGGGTGGCGCAGTCGGTTAAGCGTCGGACTTCAGCCAGGTCACGATCTCGCGGTCCGTGAGTTCGAGCCCCGCGTCAGGCTCTGGGCTGATGGCTCGGAGCCTGGAGCCTGCTTCCGATTCTGTGTCTCCCTCTCTCTCTGCCCCTCCCCCGTTCATGCTCTGTCTCTCTCTGTCCCACAAATAAATAAAAAACGTTGAAAAAAATTAAAAAAAAATAAAAAGCTGAGGGAGACGGAGGTTGGGGGTGGGGGGCCATGTGTCAGGGTCTAGGAGATTGGAATGCAGGTAGGAAAGAAGTAGGTACAGTACTGTGATTGTTTGGGGTTAGACACACCTGCCAGTGCCCTTACTGAGAGTGTGCCCTGGGGTAAGTCACTTTGATCTCTGTGCCTCAGTTTCCTCACCTATAAAATGGAATGAATAGTCGCTGCTTCATATGGTTGTTGTAAAAATTTAACGAGGAAATATGTATGAAAAGTGCTTCGTGTGGTGTCTTGCACATAGTAAGTGCTCACTAAATGGGAGTTAATATTTTTTATTTTTTATATTAAATATAAATATAATTTATAATATAATATAATAAATATATTTAATAATATATATATAATTTTGTTATATATATAAATATATATTATATATAATAAAATATAACTAATAAATATTAATAAAATATTATTAATAAAATATAAATAAATTTATAAATATATTATATATTTATATATAAATTTATATATTTATATATATAATATATAAATTTATATATATAAATTTATATATAATATATAAATATATATATATATAAATTTATATATATATAAATTTATATATATAAATTTATATATATATATTTATATATATTTATTTTTATATATATTTATATTTATATATATATATTTATTTATTTATATATAAATATATATATTTGTATATATAAATAAATATATATAAATATATATAAATTTATATATATAACAAAATTATATATATATAAATATATATATTATTAAAATTATATATATATAATTTATATATATAAATATATATATAAATATATATATAAATTTATATATATTTATATATATATAATATATATATAATTTTATTTTATTTTTTATATTAAATATAATTTATTGTCAGATTAGTTTCCCTACAACACCCAGTGCTCATCCCAACAGGTGCCCATCACCCACTTTCCCCTCTCCCTCACCCCCCATCAACCCTCAGTTTGTTCTCAGTATTTAAGAGTCTCTTATGATTTGCCTTCCTCCCTCGCTGTAACTTTCTTTTCCACTTCCCCTCCCCCATGGTCTTCCGTTAACTTTCTCAGGATCCACATATGAGTGAAAACATGGTGTCTGTCTTTCTCTGACTGACTTATTTCACTCAGCATACTACCCTCCAGTTCCATCCATGTTGCTACAAATGGCCAGATTTCATTCCTTCTAATTGCCAAGTAGTATTCCATATGTAGTTAATATTTTTTTTAATGTTTGTTTATTTTTGAGAGAGAGAGAGAGTGCAAGCAAGGGACGGGCAGAGAGAAAGGGGGACAGAGGATACAAAGCAGCCTCTGCACTGACAGCAGAGAGCCCGATTTGGGGCTTGAACTCACAAACCACAAGATCATGACCTGAGCCAAAGTCGGACGCTTAACTGACCCAGGCACCCAAGTGTCCTGGTAGTTATTATTGATGGTAGTTTAATGATAATAGATTGGAAACAGTTGAGCGCCTGTAAGATTTAATAAAGGCTGTTTATATGCTAGATAGTCATTGCATTCTTATTACCGACTTCTCTAAGCCTTAGGGGACTGAGAAAGAGCTCAGCTCGGGCCCAGAGATAGAGGGAAAGGGCTTGTCAAAGGTAAGGTCCACATAAGGCAAGGCAGTTAGCCCAGGGTGCTGTGCCAAGCCAGGTAGACAGCAGTATGAAGGCTCAGAATGGGGATGTGAGAAGCCACAAGAGCAGACCTCATCTTTTAAAATTATTTTTCTAAAGGCAGACTCTGAACTTTTTCATCTAGCTCCTAGAGGTATGATTCCTCTATATGTTTCTTTTCATTGCTGGGGCATATTCCCTATTGGCACAGGGAGAACATCATTTTCACTTGAAGATATTTTCATAGGAAATCAAAGAATAGGAGGCAGAAAAGAACAAGGCCAGCTCCTACACCCTTATTGCCTTCAATAAACTCCAGGCTGATCCTTGCTGGTGTACAAACCATTTCCCCACCAGAAATGAGATCTGAAAGCTATCCCCACTTTTCTGTCTTTCCAAATTTGACCTTCAAATCTCAGCCCCATTTGTCCTTCCTAAATCAACCTCAGAACCACCGAATCAGATAGGTACTGATAGATTGGGGTACAGCCAGAGAAACAGAAATCCTGCTAGGTCTTTCAGACATACAAAATTTAACACAGGGATTAGTATGCCGATGATGGACGAGATGAGAAGCCAGACAGGGGACAGTGAGGCAACTCAGAGATTAGCAGCCACAGGAAGCCCCTCTTATCCCTAGACTTACAGGGACAACTGGGAGAGGTGGTGAGTGGTGTTACCAGAGTTCGAGGACTGGGGCTATCTGGTGGGAGCTAGAGCCAAGGTGGGGATGCCTTGCAGAAGCTGGGGCCAACGAGGGAGGGGATGCCTGGTGGTGGTGGAAGGTGAGCCCCATAGGAAATACAGCTGCTGCTGCTACAGGTACCCCCAAAGTGAAATATCCTCACTAGTCCCTTCTTCTTACCTTTGGGTTGGCCAAACCTACCCAGAAGCCAAAGGGCAATGGACCATGGAGAATGTAGTTCCCTTGATACAGAGCAGAGCAGGAAATGGACAGAGAATGGATCTGAGAGTCAGAAGCAGATAAAAAGCCTAATCATCATCCTTATTTTGCAGAAGAGGTCCTCTGAGGCAGAAACAGTTCAGATTGCCCCAAACCACACTAAATGGCAGTCCAGGTTTCAAATCCAGGCATCTGACTACTCCTGTGCCCATGCTCTCTGTAATCACCGCTATTTAAAAAAAAAATTTTTTTAACGTTTATTCATTTTTGAGAGATGGAGACAGAGCACGAGCGGGGGAGGGGAAGAGAGGGGGAGACACAGGATCCGAAGCAGGCTCCAGGCTCCGGGCTGCCAGCGCAGAGCCCGATGCGGGGCTTGAACCCACCAACCGCGAGATCATGACCTGAGCCAAAGTTGGATGTTTAACCGACTGAGCCACCCAGGCGCTCTTGTCATCATTGCTATTATATACTCATAGTAATAATGCTATTGTTATTTTACTCATGTCAGACTTCTCCCTCTGAACTAGACTTTAAGTTCCCCAAAGGCATCAACTATGTCTTTACCTTGATATCATTTATAGCACCAAGCCCAGAAAATGTAGATTGTTCATTGATATGGGATTATTAGCAGGTTTTCCTGGGTTCCACATTACCCTAAGTGGGGGCACTATTAAAATGTCCTCTGTGGTTCTAAATATTTGCTTTCTTGTTAGTGAGATGCAGAAATCCCAGATCAGATTCCAGAGAATGGTCTGGCAACAGGGAAAAACACAAGCTGCAATGAGAAAAATCAATATCTAGATTGCCTGAGGGTCTCCCAAAGGAAAGAGACAGTTATTAAAATTTGAAATGGCTCCGCTCTGATGTCAGGAAATTTCTACAGGTTGAATTGAGCAGCTCCTTCACCAGGAAAGAGGCTGTCCTATCCCTTAGACTTACTACAGTTTCTGTAGTTTGGACTGTTCTATGGGACTGAAAGCTGCCAGGGTTTATGGTTTGTTCTGTTTTCTTATGAAGCAGTTCTTGAGAGCTAAGGGAGGGATACAGGTATGTTAGACGAAGTGTGTGTGATTCCTATCCCAATGAAATCTTTAGCCACTGGAAGTGGTAGGACAAGGAGACTGGTGGTTCGGAGTTGTGCTTCCTGGCCTTGAGGTCGATGGGATAGGGTAGCAGTTCTGTGCATGAGTGTTGGGGTCAGACTCCCTCAGTTCAAATCCAGGCTCTCACCGCTCTTTAGCATGTGATGGTATCAGTATCCTGGAGATGGTATAGTATTATAATATAGTGCATTATCCTGATTTTTCTCCTACCCTCTCTGGTTGTTCTTTCTCAGTCTCCTTGGGCAATCTGTCCTCTCTTTCCAACCTCTACACATTGGAGTGCCTTACTTTTGGACCTCTTCTCTTTTGTATCCACACTCACCTCACCGAGTCCCATGGCTTTAAATACTGTGCACATGCTAGTGACTCCCACATCTCTCTCTCCAGCCTGGACCTCTCTGCTAGACCCGTAGACCACTGCCTACCAGACATCTCCACTCAAATGTCCAACGGGCATTTCCAAGTCCACATATCTAAAACCGAATTCTGGATCTCTGCCTTGCTCTTATGCCTGCTCCTTTACTACTCTTCCCCATCTCAGTAAGGGAAAATGCCACCCTTCCAGGTACTCAGGCCCCAAATCTTGGTGTCATGCTGGACTCCTCCCTTTTGCTCATACCCCACCTCTGATCCATCAGAATTGGGTCTAGCTTTGAAATATACCTAGAATCTGACCGCTGCTCATCATATCCATCATGACCACCCTATTCAAAACCACCGTCAGCTTTTCTTATGGTTAATGCAATGATCTCACAATTAGTCCCTCTGTCTTTGCTGCTGCCCCACTTCTGTCTTTTCTTAATCAGCATATTCTTTTTTAAAAAAAAAATTATTTAAGGGGTGCCTGGGTGGTGCAGTCGGTTAAGCGTCCGACTTCAGCCAGGTCACGATCTCGCGGTCCGTGAGTTCGAGCCCCGCGTCAGGCTCTGGGCTGATGGCTCGGAGCCTGGAGCCTGTTTCTGATTCTGTGTCTCCCTCTCTCTGCCCCTCCCCCGTTCATGCTCTGTCTCTCTCTGTCCCAAAAATAAATAAACGTTGAAAAAAAAATTAAAAAAAAAAAACGCTCTCTCTCTCCCTCTGAGACATAGATCTTCTCCCAGCTTCTTAAAAAAAAAAATTATTTAAGATAATTTTGAATGAGAGAGAGAGAGAGAGCAAGAGCAGAGGAGGGGCAGAGTAGAAGCCAAAGTCTTTACAAAGGTCTTTCGGGCGCTATGCGACCTGTTGTTTATCCTCATTACCTCTCTGACATCATCTCCTACTTCTCTGTGATGTGTGTCCTCCATTCCAGTCATAGAGGCCTTCCCAAGGCTGCAATCCGAGTGTCAGTGTGGCTGAGCTCTTATCTAGAGACTCTGGAGAAGAATCTGCTTCCACGTTCGTTTATGTTGTCGGAATTCATTTCCTTGTGGTTGCAGGACTGAGGTCCCCACGTCCTTGCAGGCAGTCAGCCGGGGGCTACACTCATTTCCTAGAGGCCACCTGCATTTCTTACCACGTGTCCTTCCATTGTCAAGCCAGCCACGGCACATGAAACCCTCCCTATGCTTCGAACCTCTGACATCTTCTTTTGCTACCAGCTGGTGAAAACTCTGCTTTTGAAGGACTTACATGATTAGATTAGGCCCATCTGGATAATCTCCCTGATTAGTAACCTTAATTACATCCATAAAAATTTCCCTTGCCACGTGGTGCAACATAATCACACATGTGCTATCTCATCATATTCGCTGTCCTGACGATTAGGGTGGGAAATCTTAGGGGAGCATCTTAGGATTGAGCCTGCCATGAGGATATTCATACTGTTTAAGAAACTGACCAATCAGAATGTATGCCAGCACTAGCACTGGAACAGAGGCATGGAAAATACTTGATGTTTCAGGCGTCACCTTTTACTTGCTGGATTGTGAGGTGAGCTGGGGGGGGGGGGGCATCCCAGAGGGAACAGCTGGAGTGGCAGCTTTTACCAACTGATATGGGAATATTTCAATGTTTTAACAACTGGGTGCTGTATCAGCGCATAGGAGTCGGTTACCTGCCTGGTTAGTGGGTTACAAATCACGGCGTAGTGTGCAAATTGTCGTCGTCTTCTCTGTGCTTTGAAAGTCTGAGGTTGGTCCCGGGTGACTGCGGGTGGGCGGGAAGACCACCTGCCCCCCCCCCCGACTTGGCACTTCCGGGTGTGCAGTGGGCCCCCTCCAGCCTTGCTGACTGTCTTTGCAGCGCTGGCATTGTTTCTGATGAATGTTTCCATGGGCAAAGCTGTCTTTGGCAGTGGGAGAGTTCATCCATTATCTGCGCCTCCAGATGCTGCCTCCCCAAGGGAGACAATCGATTCTATGTATTTGGGCTCTCCCCAAGCCTTGGAGCAGATGTGGCTCAGTCAGGCAAGTCCTATTTACTTACTCTCAGCTTTGGAGTGAACACTCCTCAGTAGCCAGTGAAACCGAGGGTGCTTATTAACTTGCCGAATGAGGCCATACCACAACAGATCATTAGCAGCCTCATGTTTTGTGAGGACCAGTCTCTGGCAAAAGAGATGCCCCTTATGGGTGAGTTGGAGGTAGAAATGGGGCTTAGGGTGGATGAATTTTGTGGGACTGCCCTGTCCCTCCCACCTAATATTTTCATAAGGGTGAATTTCATTTAAATGGCATCAAGGGCAGCTTCGCATGGTGGAACTTGGAACGTACACGCACAAGGAACGGCAGTGACCAGGTGGGTGTGTTGAAAGAAGTGTCACAGAGAGAAATAAGCAACGTGAGGGAGATAAAAGGATAAAGCGAGGAGAGTAAATCACTGTGCATCATAAACAACCATAATGTGAAATATGGCCAGCCTCACATAATGATGATGCTGGCTGGGACCACAGAGCACAGACCTGGAGTGATCCTGGCTTCCCCGTATGTTGAAGCTGACTATTACTACAGTGTAGCCTCCTCTGGCATAGAAATATGACTTTCTAAAGAGCCATATATCTACTCCACCAGCAGCTCTGCATCCTACACAGAGCATCGAGAAAGAGCTCGACCCTTCAAGGGATTGCTGTTAGCTGACATCCCTGAGCCCTGTCCTAGAATGTACACCAAACATATTCCCAGTAAGGCATGTCAACAACTGAGTCTCTCCTTAGACCGAGTCAGCCTGTTGAAACTTTCGTAGTAGGAGAGACTTGTCTTCAGTGGCTTCCCTTCCTGTAACATTTCCTCCTGGTCTTTACCATTCAACCAGATCCAGATAGTTTTGGGAATCAGGTTACCCAACGTCAGGATCCCACTAGATCCAAATGATAAAGACACATTACCAGAGGATCCCGAAGTAGCAAGTAGGATTCAGAATGGTTGGCCTGACTCCATATGTGTGAGATGGTATAGACTCCATTCAGGTCACCTTCCAGCAAACCCTCACCCCTCTGCCCCCAGCCCTCTCCCAAGCTAAGATATTTTCTTCAGGTACAACAGTAGGTGGCATTAAAACGCAACTTGCTACCGGCAGGTGGTGACAAGAAAGCCAGAGTTGATTATTTCCACCCTTCCTAGCAAAATGTCACTGAGCTCAGTGGGAGATACCAAAGCCCTGCATTAAGTGACGAGAAAATGTCTTCGTTTTCCACTGCCATTAGGAGCAATCAGCTACAAGATAACCAGGGAGAAAATTACAAATGCCTCAGCATGAATATTGCCATCGTTGGCAGGGGTAAGGGGATGCTAGGCATAGGAGCAGAAAGATACCCCCCTGAGATTTTATGCCTGTCCCCCTTATATAGACAGATTTGGAGTGAGTATAGATCGTTCCAGAGTTCTTGATCTGGCTGGGTTTGAATCATGGAGAGAGAAAAGTGTAAAATTGAAGTATATTTCATGTCAAAAGTAGCAGATGGGCAGAATTTCAGAGCTAAGGGACCTTGCAAGCTTAGCCTGTTCATCTAGACATGCAGACTCACGGGATGTCAGAGCTGGCAGGAATATTAAAGACCACTGGATCAGACATACGGATGGCCAACAGGTGCATGAAAGGTCCTCCGCATCACTAATCATCAGGCAAATGTAAGTCAAAACCACAAGCAACCATCACATGACACCTGTTAGAATGGCTATTATTAAAAAGATAATAAGGTAACAAGTGCGGTGCAAATGTGCAGAAAAGGGAACCCTGGTGCATGGTGGTGCAGCCACAACGGGAAACAGCACGGGAGGGCTCTCGAAATAGTTAAAAATAGAAGTACCATATGCTCCAGCAATCCCACTTCTGGGTATATATCCAAAGAAGATGCAACCGCTCTCTCAAAGAGAGAGATCTGTACTCCCGTGTTCACTGTGACATTGTTCACAATAGGCAAGACATGGAAACAACCTGTCTGTGCATTGACAGACAAATGGATAAAGAAAATATGGTGTATACATAATTATGAATATTATATATGTAAAATAATATTATTATTCAGCCATGAGAAAGAAGGAATGGATGAAACTGGAGGGAGTTATGCTAAGACAGTAAGTCGGACAGAAAAAGACCAATATTGTCTGATCTCAGTTATATGTGGAATCTAGAAGAAGTCAAACTCATAGAGACAGTAGACTTGTGGTTGCCAGGGGTTGAGGGTTGGGGGAAATGAGGAATGTTTTTCAAAGGGTAGAAGTTGCATAAGTTCTGGGGATGTAATGCACAGCATGGTGGCTATAGTTAACAATATTATATACTTGAAAGTTGCTTGCTATCTTAAATGTTCTCACCAAAAGAAAAAGATAATTTCTGTGAGGTGATGGATGTGTTAACTAACCTTATGATGATAAACATTTTGCAATATGTATGTGTATCAAATCATCACGTTGTACACCTTAAACTTACACAATAGTATATGCCAATTATATCTTAATAAAGGCCATCCACTTCAACCCTTTCACTTTTTGGATGAAGAAACTGACGCCCAAAAAGGGAAATAAGTTACACAAGGTCATACTTATAAACAACAGGACTAGGATTAGAGTCCCTGATCTTCTAACTTTTAAAATATGTTTCCACCATACGCCCCCACCTAAGCACTTAAGATATAAGCCATCCTGGTGGATACATGTGTGTTCTGGTTTTTTAAACCACCCAGTGAAAGAAGTTCTTTCCAGTGAAAGAAATTCTAAAAACCCACCGAGGAGGTTGTGTCTCACTGTTATTTATGGTTAGGAAATTTTTCCAAATAGGTAACTCAAAAGCCTCCTGCTGCAACATAAACTCATTCCTCTTTGGTCTATCCCTAGTCAAAATGGATCAGGATGGTCACTATTACCAGTAATATTTATGGAATATGGACAATATGTGTGTGTATATATGTGTGTAAAATGTGTGTATATACATACATATATTTATATGTATACTTATATTTATATAACCGATAACTTAAGCTTCTTTTCTGTAGGCTAAAAGATTCCTCAGTAGCAGACCAAATCTGAGAAATAGCATGTATGAAGGAAGATAAGAGTCGGGCCTTTCCATTTGTCTTCTGTGCTACAGCAAAAACTTTCAGCAACAGATAGACCCATGGGCTTGATCTAACATCTTAATATGACCTAAATATCCAAATCCACTGATACCCAACTATACCTCAGATAGCCGGAACTCCTCTGATAATACCATATTTCTAAATATGATAGGCAGATTATAAGAAAATAAGCTAAGTTTAGATATTTTCTATGACATCAAAAATCAGGTCAGGGCCTGGACTGATCCCATATCCTATACCTTCACCATTTCTAGATTAGAGTAATATTGCTGATCCAAATGGTAACATGATGGTCAAAAAGGATTCAGTGATTGACTGTACCTAGGCCATGTCTCACGATGGAGAGCAATTACTCATATATCCTTGATCGAAAATTAGTCACTCTCTGAGAATGTTGTCTTTGGCAATGAAATGTTCAGTTTTGTGAAGGACATGCTTGCAGTGAAGAGGGAGATAGGACCCTCCTGCCTAGAGAACCAATTAGCTCAATCAACCCTAAAGATTCGTGGGGCGACAAATGATAGCCAAAGTGTGCTCATAGCTCCCGAGCTCTCCTTTGGAAGGCAAGAAAATCGATTCAGAATTTTAAACACATTTTTTAACAGGCTACCAGAAAGTCTTATTAACTAGAACATCCTCTTCTAAATTACTGAGAGTCAATGGACTAAGAGTCCAAACTGAGTTGCTTTAGAAAGAAATACTTTAACAACTGCGAAGGCTAATGTAAAATACTTGATGCAGACAGACTGCTTCATTGAGCTTCCAATGGGCTCCATGCCAACGTGATCACTCCTTGAAATCAAGCAATCACCCTTGTAAAGCAAACTACTCACGGCAATAAGCTGGTAAGAGTTGTTCATCATGGCAATCAGCATGTTCAGCAGCACCACCAGGGAGATGACGTTGTATGTCCCAAACATCGTAGCTCCCACAAACTCTGTGAACTCATGTCTGGCTTTCACGTTGGTAACATAGAGATTTAGAAGGCCAAATACAGACCAGAAGAGCGACTGAAGGGTTTCAAACAGCCTAAAAGAGGTCAAAGAGCAGGTTAGTTAATTCTCTAGGAAGAGCAAGAAAAAGAGACCCAAAACGGGATCTGCTTAATAAGGGACTTGCCAGACTTATGTCCCATCAGGCAGACTGATGATCTCACTCCTTTTGGTCTCTTTCTCCACACAGACCAATCAGGTGTGTTTATTTGTTTGTTACCACTTCTATGTCTTACGCTTTCCTCTTGCACCTAGAATACCATTTCTCTTTTCTCAGTCTACACAGAGCCTATACTTTCCTAAGACTTATTGCAAGGGCTACTTCCTTTGCCAAACTTTCTCTTTCATCTTGAGACCACATGACTTATCACCTTTCTAATTACACAAAGACGGTAGATGAGTAGTTGAGAATATAGTGCTTGGGTTAAATTGTTCTAGGTTAAAAATCTCAGCTCTGTCATTTGCTAGCTGAGTGGATGTGAACCAGTTACCATTTCTGATACTTCTTTTGTGGTTCCGACAGGGCCCCACATGGTGCTAAGCTCAGTGGAGGAGCTCAAAGACCCTTGAATTAAGGCTTCACGTAGATTGTTATAATTTTTTTAATGTTTGTTTATTTATTTTTTTTTAAATTTTTTTTCCAACGTTTATTTATTTTTGGGACAGAGAGAGACAGAGCATGAATGGGGGAGGGGCAGAGAGAGAGGGAGACACAGAATTGGAAACAGGCTCCAGGCTCCGAGCCATCAGCCCAGAGCCTGACGCGGGGCTCGAACTCACGGACCGCGAGATCGTGACCTGGCTGAAGTCGGACGCTTAACCGACTGCGCCACCCAGGCGCCCCAATGTTTGTTTATTTTTTGGAGAGAGAGACAGAGTGTGAGCCAGGGAGGGCAGAGAACGAGGGTAGACACAGAATCCGAAGCAGGCTCCAAGCTCTGAGCTGTGAGCACAGAGCCCAACACGGGGCTCGAACCCACCAACCGTGAGAAATCATGACCTGAGCCAAAGTCGGATGCTTAACCGACGGAGCCACCCAGGTGCCCCTGTGTGTGTAGATTGTTTTAAATGGTATGTTACCTGACAATTACTGAGAATTTACTATATATAAACATGTTAAGCACTTTTCCATAACTGATCATTATAATCCCTGTAAAATCTTTATTGTTCCTGCTGAGGAAACCGAGATTCAGAGGTCACTCAAGTGCTGAGCCAGAATTCAAACCCAATTCCATCTCACCTCCCCAAACCACTGCAGCATTATTTTAGATGGCTTCACAAATTGTCATTTCCTCTTGTAGTATCCACCTCCAAATATCTAACTCTGCAATGATATGTTTTTGGTGTCTAGGGTTTCTCTGGCCTCATATTCAGAAATCTGTGAATGTAGCAATAAAAGGCAGCCAGCTCTGGGTGGCACAAATCAGCCATTTCTGAAGCACATGGTTGAGGTGCAGAACATAAGAAATGCTACTTTAAGATTAGGTGTCCTGTTTCAATCGCTCAAAATATGTTGTTTTTAGAGTGCAGTGTATTTTGAAGGACTTAGGGATTCGTTCTTGGGTTCATCGGTGGGGGGGAATATGGGAAATGTTTTAAGGATTCTTTCTATCTGGGACTGATCTTCCCCCAGATCTTTGCAGGACTGTCTCATCATCATTGGAGTCTCAGCTCAAATGCCACTTCTTCAGAGGAGCTTTCATTGGTCACTCTACCAAAAGTAGCTCCACGAGTTTTTTTTTTCTATCATACTGTCTCGTTTTATTTTCTCTGTAGCATTTCAAACTCCCTAAAATTATATGAAATATTTTTTTTTGTTAAAATGTTTACTTTCTGTCCATCCCCACTAGAATGTCAGCTCTGTGAGGGCAGAGACGTACAGCTACAATGTACCTGGCACAGGACAGGCACTCACTAATACTTGGTGGATAAATGAATGAACACTTATTAACTATTACTATTACTCTTATCAAGGGATTAGAGTCTAGGAGTCTCCAGGCCCACTGACAATTGCACGGTCAGTAGGCTGCACAATGGGGTTAGTCATTCTGATGAAGGCTGTGCTCTGTCTGCACTGGCCTGACTCTCACGGAGCCTCCTTCATGGAGCCCATGCCTGGGAAACATGCACATGGTTCTTTTCAACCTGTTAGATGGCTCTTCTCTTATCATCACAGGTCACTTCCATGATTCTTCCAGTAGCACGCTGCTTGTGAGCTAGCCTAGAAGGAAGAAATTTGCTTTTTGTTTGAAGAAACAAAGGGCCAGTTGGTGAAGCATTTGAGAATCAAAAGTAAGCCGAGAGCTTGGAGTTCAGGGGCCAGGGCACAAGAACCAGAATGTGGCAAGTCAGACTTCTCGCAGGATCTGAATTTCCAGGAGAGTCTAAAAGTCAGGGCCAGGCAATGCAGTTCATTATAGAGCCAGGCAGAGGGTCAAAGAAAGGAAAGATACGGGGCTCAGGAGTCTGGTTGTACCAAGAGGGCACAACCCGGACGTGGCAGGGTCCATTTGAAATCAGGGCAGGTGGGAGGCCAGCAATGGCCCAAGCAGGTAGCCAATAACAGAGGCTGAGGCAGGTGTATCATTGATATGTTGGCAGGGTCTTAGGTCATTGGTTGTTTCCCCAGAATAGATGGCATTATAGTCCTGTACCGCCATTAACAATTAAAATTGCAATGGTTAACGTTTGAGTGTAGAGCTTACTACTAGCTGTTCCAATGACTGATATCAAGGTTCCCTAAAAGTGGAAGTTCAAGCATTTAAAATCTTCCCGCAACTATGGTGATATTCTAGTCAGGGAGAGTCTATATATGTACAATTGTACAAGAGAGGAAAAAAAGACAAAAAGGTCATTCCTCAGTTTTGGTACTTTATATTGAGAATGCCTTCCACACGGGGCACAAAATGTCACATTATGGCCTGGCCACTAGGAGAAGCTGGCTTGTTGAAGGGCATGCCCAGGTAAAATGGATGACTGACGTATGGGGTAGATAAGAGCATTCTAGTGATACATTCGTAGAAAGCCTTGTGGCTTCTAGACACAATTGAATCCACAGGGAAAGAGCCACTACCTAGGGGGGTGGGCATTATTTGGTGCCCAGGCCCATAATAAAATCATCACAGGGATGGGAAGACTTGTTGACTAAACCCTAGAATCCTAATACCAAAGGAACGTCTTTTTGATTTTAAAGCATATGATTTTAAAGAAGATAATCCATTTAAATAAAAATTCTAAATAAAGCAAAGAGTAAACAGACATATGGGACTTGTTAGTTCAAAGAGGGGCACAAATTGAGGATACAAAGATTCAAGGAGAGTTGATATTAAATGTATGGAAGACAAATCCATCCCAGCTGGTTAAGGGGGAACTTGAGCGTGTTGAGACCATCCACAAATAGATCACAAAGCTAAGAGGGGCACAGTAGAATAGAGATGGGAACTGCAGTCTTCCGGGCACTTTCTGAAAGTCTCATTTTTGAGACGGGGAGTTCATCTTTCAAAAGGTAGAAGGACCACGGAGAGGGTTTACCCCTCTGGACTTAATTCATACCAGTGAAGGACTGGAGTTTCTTCTGCAGTTTCCTAGACTCGCAACTTCTTAGTCCATCATGGATTTAACACGCTTCTAACTCTGGATGGCATGTTCCTGCCATGCTCCCAACTTCTAGTCTCCACTTTCATCCTGTCTTCTTCTCTGCCCAAGTCTTGTTTGTCCTGCCCTGACTCCTTCCCCACAAGGTTGGGTTAGATGCCCCTCTTTTGTTCTTCCATAGCACCTTAGCCTGATTCTACAAAGACATATATCACATTATAGACCCAGTAGAGGGGAGTGGTTAAGAGCAAACTTTAGACTCCTCCCCTTATTAACTATTTGACTTTGTCAAAGTTAAATAACCTCTTTTTTTTTTATTTAAAAAATTTTTTTTCAACGTTTATTCATTTTTGGGACAGAGAGAGACAGAGCATGAACGGGGGAGGGGCAGAGAGAGAGGGAGACAGAATCGGAAACAGGCTCCAGGCTCTGAGCCATCAGCCCAGAGCCCGACGCGGGGCTCGAACTCACGGACCGCGAGATCGTGACCTGGCTGAAGTCGGACGCTTAACCGACTGCGCCACCCAGGCGCCCCAAATAACCTCTTTTTTAAAAAAAATTTTAATATTTATTTATTTCTGAGACAGAGAGAGACAGAGTGCGGGGGCGGGGGGGAGGGCAGAGAGAGAGGGAGACTCAGGAACCCTTGAAATCATGACCTGAGCCGAAGTCGGGCACTCAAACAACTGAGCCACCCAGGCACCCCTTAAATCACCTCTTTAAACTTCGAGTTTCCTCACCTCTAGAATAGTTTATTGGCAGGATAAATACTAATTGCTAACATTTACTGTGCTCTCATTATTGCCAGGCAATGTGCTAAGTGCTTTGCGGGTCTTGTATTGTTTGATTCTCAAAATAACCCTGAGAAGTAGGTACTATTCTTTTATCTTTTTCAGATGGGAAACTAAGGCACAGAGTGGTCACACTGGTAGGAAATGGCAAAGGTAGGATTTTGACCAGGCTCTTCTGACTCTGGAGCCCACATGCGTAACCACCATTGTCTACTACATAAGATGCTGCATGTAATGCACCCTGCACAAGTGTTTGGCAGAAGCATTAAAAATGGCAGCTATTCGAATTATTTGCTCATGTTCTCCATTAGACTATGAGCTTCTTAAGGATAGAGGTGCCTTCTTAGTATCCTCATTGGCTGGCGCGTAGCAGTTGCTGAAAACACGTTGTTGAATAAATCTGATAGAGATGACAGGAGAAGCGCACAACTAAGGAAAGTACAGATAATTGGTATCATCCTGTGATAAGAGTAGCAGGAAGGCTATGAACTTAAAATAGGGGGGCAAAGAGGAGACAGTCAATAACAACCTTTAAAATCTGGCCAGAACATAAAGAAGAGCCTTTGATGGAGGCTGAGTTCATATCCATGCAAATAAGATGGGATACGAAGGGCTGAATGGTAGGTAGAGAAATCATCACTGATTAAGTAGGAATAGCCACAAATAAATGGAGTGGGTCTACAAGGAGGTCCCAAGTGACCTTCCGGGTCGTGGCTCTGTCTTATCGCTTTGCTTGTATTCATGATTATTGCAACTTGACGCAACAAATTTTATGTAACTTTACAAAACCAGTCTTCTACTGTGCCTCTGGATACAAGCACGGACTACAGCTTGTATGCCTGGATTGAAATCCTGACTCTGCCACTTACCGTCTATATGACTGCAGGCAGCCTGTCTAACTGCTTTGCACCCTCATTTCTCTGTAGAATGGGCAATAATGATAGTGCCTACCTCATAGCATGGTTGTGAGAATTAAATGAGTTAATCCACGTAAAGCTCAGTTTGTACTAGTGCGTCGACCTAGCGCTCAGTATATATTACATATTTTTATGACTATCGTTAACCTTTACACTTTGTTCTTGTCTTTATAGATTGTCATTCATTTCCATACGTGGTTGTACATGGATGTAGTCATAGTGTGTAAAATTTTTGTGTTTTTAAAAACTACACATTTGGGGTACGGCACTTTTGGTGTATATCCAGAGTCTTTGGGTGTATCGTTTTAATAGCTGCCCATATTCCACCCAGTGAATATCAAGCCTGTCTGACATTTTAATCCATGCTTTGGATAAGAAGAGATGGCAAGTTTCTAAGATCCTCAGATGACACAAGACTGGGAAGGATAGCTAATAGATGGGATGACAGGATCAAGATTCAGAAAGGTTTCAACAGCGTGGAGCAATGGGCTGGAACTAACAAGATGAAATTTGATAGGGATCAATATAGAGCTTTGCTCTTAGGCCAAGTGCCCAAATTCAGGATGAGGGATGTAGGAGAAATGCCAAGGATTTTCTTTCTGACAGCAAGCTAAAAATGGATCAGCAGAGTGACACTGTGCTAAGTGCTTTGCATGTATTGTAATACTTGATTCTCAGATACTTCAGTATGGCCAGATACTTCAGCCATATGAGGGGGGAAGTGCCAAAGTCAATCTTCTAGAATCAAGGATAGGGTAGGCATGTTGAACATCGTTATGTCTTAGGCCTCTGTGGTAGGTGCAAGGTTTACTAAAGTGGGGGGTCTGGTGGGTGAAAGAGACAACAAATGACTCACACACAACAGGTTATATTGTCACCGAAATGTGCTTAGAATGCCATGGAGAACAAACACAGAAGGAGCCTGTAACTGAGAGTGGGGTTGGAATGGGTAAGAAGAGACATAAAAGACCAGGTAATTTTTCAGCAGAGGCTTGAAAGATGGGTAAGAGTTTTCCAGGCTGGCCAGCTAGGGATGGGCATTCCAGGCAGGTGGAATGGTGTGGGATGTGCAAAGACCCATAGGGCCAAGACGTCCTCCTATAGTTGGGGAGAACAGGATGTTGACTCTGGCGAAGACGAGTGAGAGGCTGGAGAGTTGGGGTCCAGAGTACCAAGGCCCTGCGAGATGTGGTAAAGAGGTGGGTTTTACACTTGAGAAGATTCCACTATGGGGCAGGCACGAAGCTGGGTGGTGACAAGATGAGACTGGTATTTAGGAAAAAAACTTCTGTGAGACAGGTGTGAAATTGTTTGGAGGAAAAAGAAGACTGGAGGCAAGGAGACCAGTGCTGTGTGTGTATCTCTGTGTATATATTTATATATATATATAAAGGACGAATTCAAGAGATACTTAGGAAGTACAACAGATAGGGCTGAGTGAGAGCCTGGATGTGTCGCGTGAGGAAGATGTTAAGTCATAGATGATTCCTAGGATTCAGACTGGTGTCATTTAATGAGATGAGGGATTGAAGGGGAAATAGGTTTGGGGTGAGGATATGGAGATAATGGAATTCAGTTTGGGACATTTTGTGTTTTGCGAGGCCCGTAACACAGCCATGTGTGTGCAGAAGGCATCTGGAATTGAGGGCTGGAACCTCAGAAGGAGACATAGGACCTGCAAGTTAGCTCCTGCCACTTCTACCCTTTTTCTCTCACAAGTCCCATGCCCTCAGAATGATGATGCCTTCCCAATCACTACTCTCAACAGTAAATGAAGGCCAGGGGTTCCCAGGATAGGATACTAGGCTTTAACTGCCAATAGTCTTGTCATGTATTTATCACAAAGAACAATGAGGTCCTTTTGAACGGTGTTCCCTAGGGAAAATATCTGTTCTTTTTCTTTTTAAGCCAAAGAATAGCAAAGGCATCTCTGGAGAATCAGAAGGAAAAGGATGACAGTAAGCTTATGGCATAATTTATGTCAGGTATATAAATGAGTTCGCTTTCTCTTTCTCTAAAAGTTGAGTTTTTCCCTACGCTGACCAAGTAGTATGTATTTTAGCAGGTATTATATATAAATGCCCGAGTTGAGGTATTTAAAAGAAAACAACGCTGAGTCAGACCTCTATGGAGGAAACAAATTGACACCTAGAGGAAAAGTTGAGGTAACATTACTGCTGATTTGGCCCTAGTGTGACAATGCTTCTTCATACCCAATGCCCCAAGGTATAATTTTTGTGTATACCAGGTGCCCATTCTTGTCAATTGTCCCTGCTGGGCAAGCGATGGGAACAGAATGTCAGTTGGCAACCGGGGTGTTAATAATGACTACAAACTTGCAAGAAGGCATTTCGTAAACTTCTTCAGCAGAGTTCACATTGAAAGGGTAATTGGCAGGGGACCTGGCCTCCTGGAAGGCACCTTGCATTCAGATGTTCAATCCTGTTAAACCCTTTGATGTGAACACATGCAGTCTCCTGGTGCTCAAGCTACTACAGAATTGCTCTTTGTATTGAAAACAGGTTGATGCGAGTTCTGCCTCTAGAGTAATGCAGGAGAGGAAGCAGGTCCTAGTCAAGAGGCACTAGCAAGGTGACCAGTTGTCATTATACACTCCTGGTTGGCTTAACCAAAACAGCACCATCTTCTTGTCAACCCATTTTGGCCTCTTTTCCCTTTCACATGAGTCTGATTTCCCTATCCGAGATTTTTCCCCTTCTGAGGAGAGAGGCAGGAGGTGTAGCCTAATGGAGGGGGATTGGTGGGTGCTGCAAAAGGGGCATTGGAGTGAGCCAACATTTTTCAAACTCTGTTCATTGGTACATCATCCTGGCCAATGCATTTGGGGGAAATCTTTCCCTACATCGTGTATCCAAAATGAAATGTCTCTGCGAAGACCTGCAGTGAAGAAACTTTTGAAAGTTTGTCCTAGCATTTCCAAGCTCATTGGATCATATATCCTTTTCTATTATGTCTGGTCTGTTAACATCCCTGTGAACTATGGTGTTTTGTAACCGATTTTAGGAAATGCTGCTAGAAACAAATAATAGGGGTAATCTACATAGCATTGTTTTTTCCCCTCTCTACTGGTGCAAACTTGGGTGCAAAGAAACTCTTTTTTTCCCCCTGGCTTTTGTTATTGAGCACATTTCTAGAATGTCTGAGTTCACTGAACTGCCTTAGTTTATAGGGTTAAAGAGAAAAATGTATCATACTTTAATGACTAAAAACCTCTCATGACCTTGGAGTCATCACTGTGAACACCAGTGGTAATGAGTGGCACTTTCCAGAACTGGGGTTTGAGGTGGACAAGTTAGAGGACCCTGAGTCTTGGGTAAGCCCAAGACCTCTCCTGGAACCTAACAAATTTCCTGTCACGTGCCTATTTTCTTCTCCTCTGTTTCTCCTAACAATGATCTGTCAGAAAAATAAAAGCTATTCTGGAGGCTTGAAGGTCCTAAAGAAATAGATGTTGAGTTTATAAAGAAAAGGTATAGGAATTCCATGCGTCTGGAGGCAGTGGACATGGACAGGATCCTGAGCTGTCTCTTGCATCCCAAGTGGGAAAGGGAGACATTTCTGATCAGTGCTCAGTGCCCTTTGGCCCACCTGAAACCTTAAATTAATCTCAGAAGGCGAATTGATTCGAATCTTGCCCTCAGCCTGTTGCCTTTCTAGCTTGCTCCTGTGAAAGGGGTGCAGTTGTCACTGGGAGGTGCACACAGGCTTTTACCATAAGCCCAGTCTATGCTTTTCTTGGGCTACGGCACAGAGAACTTGTCCCTGCCGGCATTTCAGCTTTGATTCCACACTGTGTGGACTCAGGCAATCTTGTTGGTTCTTATGAAGCATTCCCAATTAATATTGCTTGAAGGGTGGGTTTACTTGCCTTCTGTCTTACAATACTAGGTAGGAGAAACACTCCCCAGATATAATGTCCATCCCCACAGTACAATCAGATAAAAGGGATGCAACCACTTTGCATAGAGCCTGTTCAAACATACCCATTCTACAAACTTCTACCTTAATTCCATCCACTCTTGTGTTCCTACCTCTAGTCTCTATTAGGATTTCATTGACAGGCTTTGGTTTCATAATACTAGGTAGTGGAAGTTTTCCCCAGCCAGACATGAGGTCCATTCCCATAAAAACATCTAGGTAAAGGAGACACAATGTTTTTACATAAAGCCTGCTCAAACATTCCATCTTTCATGATCCTATCAACCCTTACATTTTTATTTATTTATTTTTTTTACTTCTTTTTAAGTAAGCTCTATGCCTGACGTAGGGCTTGAACTCATGACTCTGTGATCGAGAGTTAGGAGCTCCACTGACTGAGCCAGCCAGCTGCCCTACCCTTACATATTTATATTGTCTCAATCCATTGTAGCCTGAGTCAAGGCTTCACCAATGGGTTTTGGTACCAGCATTAGGAGGATTTCTGTATTAATGGGGCCTGGAAACTTCTCTTTTCCACCCTCTGACCATTTTACCCACTCTTGAGCCAAGGGACCCTGGGCCTTTTGTCAATCTTTAGCTTGACTAATCTGCCCAAACACTGCCCCAAATGATTGGTGGTCCGGTTTCTCATTGTAATTTTTGCCCGCCGGCTTTTTAAAATTCTCCAAACTGGGATAGATAGAGTAGACTTATTTGGGGCCCTTTAATTTGGGGGGACCATCACAGAGTTCCTTTGGCCCTCCCAGCCTTTGATAGTGCTGTATTAAAATCTTTAACCCTATCGATGTCTGTCTTATTCATCTCATTTCTTAATAACCATCTAAGGGTTTCCATCCTGTGGGATGAGCCCTGGGACTCCTCTGTTTCCTCTGTCTTTTGTTCCTACCAATATTTGCTTTATTCACCTCATTCCTTAAAAACTGTTTAAAAGCTTCCACCTTTGTGGCCTCTCCCTATTCTCTTGTTAATTAACCTAATGTTTTTATTAAGACCCATGAGGGAAAGCTGAGACCGTAAATTGGCAAAGGCTTCCCAGACTGTGTTTTGGTTTTGCAGCAGTAAGGTTATATGTGGGGCCCATGTGAAAGAGACCCCTTAACCACAGCATTTACCATGACCCAGGTAATGGGCATATATATTCAGTAGGCAAATATCACAGTCATCTTAAGCTCAGTTCCACATAGCTTGTGTATGAAGCATGTTAATGGCTTCATCTGGGGTATTCCACTTGACATTCATAGGGGGAGTTGAGAAGTCCCCCTTCTCAGGGTAAACAGACCCTACAGTGACTTTTATCCAGTTAACCAGGCTGGTCGTTCCCTTTAGGAATAACCTCCTGTGTATCTGGATCACATATAGCCATCTGTGATTGTTCAGTCGTGAACTGTGGGTCCTATATCAACCCAAACATGCCCTTCCACTCACTCCACAGTATTGAAAACCAAAGACGCAGCCCCTAAATTAGTTACTCTCATAATCTATTTTAGCAAAGGTTCTTCAGGAAATTGATGATACTGATCTACGAAATGAAAAAAATTCTTTATAGTCTCTGGTTTCAATAGTTTCTTGATTTTGCCCTCCCCCACACTGACTACCTTTTTGGTGACCAGAGGTCTTATAGGGGCCTTCTGTTGTCCCTGTACAATTTTTACCTTCAGGGCTGGCTTTGAGGCTAGTGACCCAAACTCGGATTGACCTAAATCTGAGCTTGGTTTAGCATCAAGGCCCAACCCAGCACTTTTCTTTTACTTTCATTGTAGCTCTTATGGATAATAACCGAGGGATTGTATGTTTAGCATAGTTCTTCTTATTTTGCATTCCCTTATATATCCAATGAGCTCACTCCTTCTTAAGAGTTGGGTTTATTACTGAAGCGGTTTAGAACAAGTCTCCCCAAAGTATGCCATTTTGGCATCTGAGCTATTTTGAGCGGAAGGCAATCAAGACCCGGAAGGCTCAAGAGAAACTTTTGCCCCTCTTTTAACTACCTAGAAGAATTTAAATTGGAATTTTACCAGAGATAAATTTTATCTGAGTGATCCTTCTGTATGGGAGGGCAAACAACTGCCAAACATCTACTCTTCTTACTGTCCTGTGAATCACCCTTTGAAACCCCAGGCCTCTATCCCATTCCTTAGCTCGGGATGCCATATATACTTCCTTTTTCCTTGCTGTCTTTGAACTTCTCATGTATGTGGGGTTTCTGTACATACGAAATTAAATTTGATTTTCTCCTATTAATCCATCTCATGTCAATTTAATTTTAGACCAGCCAGAAGAACCTTTGGAGGGTAGAAAAAAAAACTTCACCTCGAACACTATCATTTCTAAATTCCATTGCTGACTTTTACCTTGAGTAACTGACCACAGCACAGCTGAAGTTTCACACTGTGGGTGACTAGGTAGCTATCCAGGGATCAAAGGCTCATCATCTCCTGCCCTTTTATCTTTTCTTTTCTTTTTTTAAGTTTATTTATTTATTTTGAGAGACAGAGTGAATGGGGGAGGGGCAGAGAGAGAGAGGGAGAGAGAGAATCCCAAGCAAGCTCCACACTGTCAGTGCAGAGCTTGACACAGGGCTCGATCCCATGAACCATGAGATCATGACCTGAGCTGAAATCAAGAGTCAGACGCCTAACAGACTGAGCCACCCAGCACCCCTAGATTTATAGGGTCTTCTGTATAGGGTCTTCTGCAAATGGAAGCAAGCAATGGGCTTTTGACACTTTTCTCTTAAAAGCTTTCATCATGATTCATTGTTAAAAATCCCACAATATGGAGAAATTTAGAAAATAGTTAAGCAAAACTAAGTATGCAGAAATCCCCTGTGATCCCACAGTCACATTTTTAGATGTCTCTTTGTCTTTTCCTCTACATGCTCTCTCCCTAGCTGACATCACATCAAACAAACCAATTTCATGACCCGTGACTTTTATCTTTTCTTTTCCCTAATAACGTGTTTCCATGATTCAGGGCTCTTTTAGCAAATCCCATTTCTCTTATGCCAACTAAGAGCTTCTGAACCCAATGTATGGGTGTGGGGAGAATTTCCCCGCCCATCACAAATTCTCCAATCAACAGCTGGGTGTCCTATAATCCAACCCAATTCTGACACTACTGGGAGATAATCTTAAATTCTACGGATTAAGGTCTCAGTCCCACAAGACTGCCCCTTTATCCCCCACGTTAAATGTCAGTCGCAAGTTCAGGTTGTTACCTGTGCTTCTGACTGACCGGTTATAGACTAGGTACTCCCACAACCTTCTTTTTTGGGTTCAATTAATTTGCTAGAGTGGCTACAGAACTCAAACTTTTCAATTACTAGATTATTGGCTTATTATAAAAGGATACAACCCAGGAGCAGGCGGATGGAAGAGATGCATATAGAACAAAGTAGGGGGACAGGGTGCAGGGCTTCCGTGTCCTCTCCAGGTGCACCATTGTCCCCGAATCTCCATGTGGTCACCAACCTGGCAGCTCTCCAAAACCTGTCCTTTTGGGTTTTGGGGGGAGGCTTCATTACCCAGCCATGATTGATTAAACTCATTGGCCACTGGTGACTGAACTCAATCTTCAGCTCTTCTCCTTTCCCCGGTGGTTGAGGGGTTGGACCCAATGTTTGAACCCTCTAGTTGCAAGGTTGATTCCTCTGGCAACCAGCTTCCATCCTTAGGTGGAGGTCAAAAGTCACTTCCTTAACATAAGAAAAGACACCCTTGTTCTCGCTCTCAGCCCTTAGGAAATTCCAAGGCTTTTGGGAGCTCTGTGCCAGAAATATGTATTTCTGATTTCTTATTATGAATATTTCTTATTCATATACAATCCCCAATATTTCTTATTTCTTATTATGAATCACCATATCCCAGGGTGCATTAAGATATTTCTGATCTTTCCTTTTCCTTTGTTCTTGATTCAGAATAATTAAGTTAGCTTTGGTAATCACGTGTTCAGAGGAATAGCCTTGCTCTTTCATTTCCTTGGTTAGCGATGCTTTTTTGAATGAGGAATTATTTATCCCCTTCCCATCAACTCCTTTAAAAATATGAGATACTACCAAAATAATTCAAAACTAACTCTTTAGATGAGTTCCTGGGAGCCCGTGTGTGTGTGTGTGTGTGTGTGTGTGTGTGTGTGTGTGTGTCGCTTTCCTCCCTTACCTAACTGCTTCCTCTCCGAGGCCTCTATATCCAGAGAAGGCCCTCTCTCTACCTCAGACCCTTTGGGTTGATCCCTGAGTGAGCTTTGTGTGCACTGTCAAAAGGTAGTGACAAAGCTGTGGACTGAAAATGGAGCAAAGAAGGAGAAAGCAGAAAAAGGAAAAAAAGAGGGGGGGTCTTACGTGGAGAAGGCATTATTCTGTTTCTCACATCGGATTCCCTTGCAGTTGTTTGGTTCATCGATCGCTCTGGTCTCATAGTAAAAGTAAAGCTGGTTCAGTCCGTTGGCAAAAGCCAGCAGTACCAGGCAGTAGATAAAGAGGAATTTGAGGATATCAAGCAGCATGCGCCCCAAAGAGATCTGCAGAGGCCCCAAGTGGGAGTTGGCTGTGAACAGGGATATGAGACGCAACGAACTTAAAATGTTGGATATTGCAAACAGTGCTTCCGCAATCAGAGTCGGGTGCCACATTTCCCATTCTTCCCTTGGACGAGAACCATTATACTGAAAGAAACAAGTGCACAAGATGAGAGGCACAGTGAGCATTTTCAACTTTTCCCTCTTTTCTCCTGTTTGCACCTAAATAAAGCCACCAAGGTAAGCATCAAACATTCATTTACACAACAGACCCCATGCATGGCACTATTTGTCTCCTCCCCCCAATCAATATATGATGCTAATAACTCTTTTCCTCCCACTCTCATCCAAATATATTCCCTGAATATACACAGAGAAAAGTGAAGTTTGGAGCCATCATCTGGAGTAACCACCTGTGGTTTATCAACAGACATTTTCTAACTAAAAGTCTACCAGATTGTTGAGGAGTGTCACTGGAACAGAGCCATTGATTGGCATGCCCAAGGTAGTGGGGACAAATTACTCTGCTTCTTAATGAGATTTCAAATCAGATTTGCCTCCCCAATCCCCCATTTTCTTCTGAGCGCCACGGACAACCTGTAGTCACTGAAGGGCAAGGGACAGGTTCAGCCTCCTCAGTGTGCAATGTTCTTCCTGAGTTTTTGCCGACTTGTAGTCTGGGACTGCTAGAGCAATCTTAGAGGGTCATTATTCAGTTTCCTGTGGAATTTCAGCAGTCTGTAATGTATTTCATACTATCACCAATAGCATGTCAACCTTCCGGGTAGTGAATTTAGTACCGCTCCGCACGGTGATGTATGCATGTATTTGTTCCTTTGACAGCCCTACAAGCTTGTTCAAGTTCTAGTGCAAATGAAGAACCCGGGGGCTGAAGGAGGGGAAAAAGCCAGTGTTTCTGGCATTGGTTGCCCATTTTTCAGCCCTGTCCTGGACTTCTAGCTCCTGGAACATTGGAAATAGTTTTATAGAAAGATGGCTTGGTTGTGAGACCCGAGGTCCAAATGGGGCTTTGTCAACTTAAAACTGCCTGTATCTCTCAACTTCACCATAGAATGAGGATAATATCTACTCTTAATCACCGCACACGTTTGTGGTTATGTATCCATATGTAAGAGTGTGTGTATTCCATAAGGAGAGATGTTATGGAAATATAAGAATTTGCTTATTAACTTCCCCAAGACAGAAGTAGATTTTGCCTGGAATTCAATCTGAAGCATATTGCCTTGAGCTCTCATCTAAATATCACAATTTCTTAGGACTAGATGTAAACAACTTCTCTGAGAAAATGTTGCATTTGGGGGCCAAATTATATTGTTAGCATTTCTAAAATGTGCTTCAGTTCCAACAACTGACAAAACCGGTGTTAGCATCGTTTGCGTGCTTCCAATATTCTTCACTGTCAGAGGAGTTTGGAGAAACCCTGCCACACTTGTGCTTCTGTTTCAGATGAACTTTAGGTGGCTAATCCGCTTCATACACTCTTGGCCAAATCTTGTATCTCTGCATTTTCCCTTCCAAAGACAAACAAACAAAAACACCCCCCATTGGCTGCGTCATCGTGAGGGGTGGGCATTGCCATGTCGGTTTTACAAGTGGAGGAGCTGAGGTCCAGATAGGCAGAGGGACGTTGTCTCTACTAAATGTTCCCTCAAATGTTGGTTGATATCACAGCACATATGCTAGATAGGCCTTTAAAAGTTTTGAGCTATACATGAGAGATGGAGACTGCTGATAACGAAACAGACCTATGTTGTAAAACTGGAAATTATCAACTGGAGCACGCACAGCTCATAATTCAGGACTTTCTCCCTCCACAATCACAACTGTAAGCACAGGGAAGTCTGCTGCCCATGGGACAGTGAGCCTGGATTTGCAGCACATTCAGAAATGTGAAAAGTGATCCTGATGGCAAATCTATGTTTTGCATATACATCTTTGGAGGCAGATATTATAGAATATGATAGCAGGGACCAAACTTGGAGCTCATTTAGCATAAAGGTTGAGCTCATTTAGCATAAAGGTCAGCAAACTTTTTCTGTCAAGGGTGAGATACTAGCCATTTTTGGCTTGGTGGGCTATATGGTCCCTGTCACAACTACTCAACTCTTCCCTGTAGAACTCATAGGGAGTAAGTGAATAAGTGGATATGGCAGCAGGCCAAATCTGGCCTGCAGACCATAGTTTGATGGCCCCTGGACTAACACAAATGGTTTTCAAATTGTGCTCCTTGAAGCCTGAAGGTTCAGTAGAGGCAACTGGTAGCCACTGTGGGAGCCATAGAGGGGGCCTGGAAGATTGCGTCCTCAATCGGAATTCAGTCTTTGAGCTCTTCAGTACATTGAAGTTCTGAATAAGTTTTAGCTTCAAGATGTGATTTCATGGGAAAAATGAAAAGGCTGATAGCCACTGATCTAGCCCAATCTGCTTATTTTTCAGAGGCAGAATCTCAGGTTCAGAGAGGTGTAAGGATGGCCTATGGTAACCCAGCTTGTGTCAGAGCAGGGATTACATTCAGGTTTCCCGCTTCTTGGGTTAGTGACTAGGAGGCAAGTGATTTTTCTTATATTCTTTGAGATAGAATGCAGATTGAAAATTGACCTCCATGTCTTTCAGATCGGTGTACATCACACTCTGTGAGTTCAAAAGCAAAATATGAAGGAAGCCAGCCTAATGTGGGGATTTAACAATAATAAGGATGGAGTCGGGGACTGTCTTCAGCCAAGTACTGGTTGAAGAAAGGACCACAACTCAATGGCTGTCAAAGTTTGGATTTAGTTTGAACATATGGAAGTAAGGTAGTGGTGGGAGAAATGCAGGTGGAACCATCTTAGAAGACAAAAGACAATTATTTTCCATTTGTAGGGTTATCTGGGGGCAATGAGGGCCACTCTTATGTGTATTTATTCCTTTTGAGTGCTTTCTTATGTGTCTTTTCATTTCTGTTGTTGCAGACCACGTGTGGTGGAGTACATGTATCATTGACAATTGTTTTTGCTCTAATAAAGGATCTTCTCTGAGGTCAGCTTATCCCATGGCATTTCTGTACTGCCTTAGTACCATAGTGATCTGAAGTGTTTCAAGTAGCCTTGCGACCAGGTTTTGAGGCTTTACCTCATAGAGGTTGTCTCAGCCTACTTGGAGAAGTTCATCTCAGACTAGTGTGCCTCTGTGGGTGAGTGGACCAGACTGAGCATTTGCAATTTCTCATTGCAGATCCAAATCTGCATGTGGCATGTCATGCTTTGTCAATTCTCTTTTTTCTTGGGAAGACATCCAACTTCTTGGTAAACGTCTCCCTTGGGTTAAGTGTTTGTCAGTTGAGGGGCATTTAGTCAGCTGAGTATAGCTGATTTATCTTTACACCCTGTGGTGGGGAGGTTCTCACTCTTGGGAATCTTTGCCAGTGAAACTGGACAGGTTATAAAATGATCTAATGTCGGGCATCTACAGACACATTTTTACATCCCTAAGAGAAATCCTTTTCTTGATCGTTTATTCTAAACTTTCCTGTTCAAACAAAACCAACCAATTTCTAGATTGATCATCTATTGTCCCTCCAGCGTATAAATACCACTTCCAAAGGAAGAGACTTTTTTTGAAGCAAACAGTGTTACTTAGTCAGCAGAGTGCCAGAATGACATGGATTTCATCCAGGCACATTAACCAGAGATTCAAACATTTTCCTCACCAGCTTTTTCTTGTAAGGAAGTTGTAAGTCTGTGTTAAGCGATCACCACAAGTATAAGGCATACTCTTAGGATTCTTTCAAAAATGTTTCATGACTGCATTCAATATTCATGCTCCACGTAACTAACTCCCAAGGTCTTAAAATTTATGCAATATGCATATTAGGGATATAAAAATAAGTTGTTGGAGATTTGGGGGACAGCCATATTCCCATTCTAAAACTCCTTAATGTGGGATTTAGTGCCAAAAAGCATGACTGACTAGACAATCTCGGAGACTGAATTGTCAGCTTTTCCCCATGCTGGAGAAGTTCAACTCAGGGTAGGAGCACAGCCATTCTATTATCTAATGAGCACCAAATCTGAACTCAGAGCCTGTGACTACCCAGTGTGAGATGTTGGACATGAAGCTATTTTTCAGGATAATGTAGGCTGTACATTGTGTGGGAAAAGCATAAAGGTTGTGTGTGTGTGTGTGTGTGTGTGTGTGTGTGTATGTTATCTGAATTGGTAGAGAGGCATAGGTTGAGTGTGGTACTCAAAAAGCTGGATTTATAACAGCTTGAATGATCATCCTGGTGCTGAAAGTATGAGGGAGGCAGAGATGATTAAAGATCTCTGTCTCCTGCAGTGAAGTTTCTAGGGTTCTGCTACCTGTCATATAAAGAACACTTGAGGGAAGTGTGAATACTTAGCTTTGAGAAGAGACAACTCAGCAGGTTAGGGAGAGATGACTTCACATCGGAAGCACTATTACAGAAAAAGAGCAGCTTTGTTCTGTTTGACCCCCCAGGGAAGAAGGATTATTAATGGATGTGTCACAGGGAGAATAATATTAGAAAAACATAAAGTAGCACTTTTTAATGAAGTGACAAAGGTGGAGAGAGGCTTTTGGAGATTGGGAATTCAGTGAGTTTCCTGTCCCTGACCTATGGAAGGGTCGGTGCGCCATCTTGTTGGTAAGGATACTGTAGAGAGGATTTAAACACCGACTGGATGGGTGGGTGGTTGAAGACCCTTCTACTGTCAGAGTTTAAGAAGCTGAAGATTCATTTGTAAATTGCTCTATTCTCCACTTTCTTTGCTTAGGTGGACACTGCTTACAAACTTTTGAAAGAATGTCTGTTTCTATGGTACTTTCCCGCATGGGTCGGACTGTCATCAGCACTTTTCCCCTAAGCTCTGTATGCTCCCAGTGCTGAAACTGAACGTAACCCAAATCATTGCTTGAGAAAAATGGCAGACATTCCAAGTTACCTTTACATAGGCCACAATCTTCAAGGAAATGGTTGCCAGGTAGAGTGAGTTCATTGCAAAATCCATCAGGTTCCACCAGTCATGGATGTATTCAGTAAATCCACCATCCCACATTTCCTTAATCTCCCCCCAAATGAAACCTGAAGAGTGGAGGCAAGAGGTTTATTTCTGGACAGGGTCAGAATAGACATCACAGTACAATTCTCCCAAGTAAAGGCAGATGGAAACAATGAATGAATTGGGATCACTGGAGTGAAGCCCACAGAGATGGTAATGATAACATAGCTCTTTTTCTTTCCTACTTCATCTCTCAGTTGTGAACTTGCCAGACCTAATAGGCTTTACCTGAAGATGCCTGTACATTATACTTTTCTGGATGCTATTCACTTTTAGTGCTGTTGTTATAGTTACTGGGATGTTGTCGCAATTTTGGGGTGCCTGATTCTACCCTCTTCCCATTTTGAGGTAGGAAATTTATGAATTTCATTAACAGATCAATTAGGTCAAGATTACCCTGTAGTCCTTAAGTTTCTTTCTACCATGTGCTAGAGGGAAAACTCGGTAAGTTTTGAGGTGAGCTAGCTGACCGTCAACCAAATTACTGGATTTTGAGACAGAAGCTAGGCAATGGGGCCCAAATTTATTTATTTATTTATTTACTTTAGAGTGCGAGAGAGAGAGAGAGAGAGAGAGCGAGAGATAGCAAATGATCGGGGGTGAGGGACAGAGGGAGGGAGAGAGAGAATTCCAAGCAGGATCCCAAGCCTGACACGGGGCTCAATCTCATGACCCTGGGATCATGACCTGAGCTGAAATCAAGAGTCAGCTGCTCAACCGACTGAGCCACCTGGGCAGGGACCCAAAATAATTTAGAATCCTTTTTTCTCCTTTCTCCTTTCACTGCGTGTGTATGTGTGTGGGGGGGGGGGGTTTGTGGAATTCTGTCTGGTGACATAGATGCCTCCTGAACCTTAGAACTGGGAAACCAGTAAAAGGTGTGGCTGTGGCGGTGCTTCTCAGACTTTAAGGTGCATGTCAATCAGCCGGGGATCATGTTGAAATGCAGATTCTCATTCCATAGATACAGGGTGGGACTTGAGATTCTGTTTGTCTAACAAGTTCCCAGGTGATGATGCTGACATTGCTGATTTGCATATTAGAGTTTGAGTGGTAACAACCGGGGGGATAGTGATGCACTGGAGGGTCCAGTGCAATCTAACTATGCTTAGAGACTACGGGTAAAGTTACTTTTACCACGGATGGTGTGAATTTCCTAGGTTCCCCTCCTGACTGCGGAATCTGTATCTATATAGGATGTAGACCCTGATTAATACTGGGGTTGTGTGGAGTAGCCACAGAAAGCAGCAGATACAAATGCCCTTGAGTTTTAGGAAGGGCTTTGAATAGACTGATCAGCACTTGCCTGACTAGCTTACCTGAAACCCATTCTGATTGATACTTGGCTTTCCTTCTAAACCAACCGACAGGCAGTTTCTTGTATTTGAAGATGTTAGGTTAACAGAATTAAGCCGTGGGGTCACTGCCAATCTCACTGTGGACCATGCAATACTAAGTGATCAGAGCCTGGGGAGGAAGGCACCAGATTTCTGAAACTCCCCACAAAGGGCTTCCCCACTGCACAAAAAGATGTCCTAATTCAGGGCCAGCCCAACTGCCTATTCCAGTACTTTATTTAAACAGGAGAAACAGGCACTCTGCCCATAGCTCTTGGTTTCTTTGACTCACCGAGAACCCAAGGCAATATCATCCATTCCACGACTGTTGGGGGAGGCCCCTGTACATGAAGGTCTGTCCTGACAATGTGCTGAGAAGCCAGGAGAAGCATGAAGAGGAAGGTCAGATATGATGCTGTGTGGCAGATAAACTTGATAAAGGGTTTCTTGATGAACAGCCCAAGGTTGCTCCTGGGTGAGATCAGATAAGCTATAGACAGCATGGGAAAGAGGAATCCAATGGTCATGCAGGTAAGAAGCTTGACTACCCAGTGTTTCCGTCGCCATCCAGGGAAGCCGTCATACCACAGAGTGGCAAGTAACTGTTGGCAATTAGGCTGAGCAACAAACTGGGAAAAAAAAAAAGGAGAACAAGTTAAGCATCTTGGGTGTCCAGGGGGAAGTCTACATTCATAATACAGCTACGTGACCAATCCCCAGAAGAGGCCTGTTTTCCAGGTTTCCATGAATGGATCTAACCCTGGAGACAGCTCTACATGTCAAGCTATGAGACTAGATTTTCCTTAGGGTTATTTATTTCATATATTAAATACATTTTTGTTTGTGTTTTCACACGCTTCCCTATTCTTCCTCCCATCATCTTAGAGAAATGGTTCCCAAACCTTGCCTCTGGATCAGAATCATCCAGCGAACATTACAAAATTCAGATGCCAGGGGTGCCTGGGTGGCTCAGTCAGTTAAGCGTCCAACGTCAGCTTAGGTCATGATCTCTCTCACTGTTTGTGAATTCGAACCCCGTGTGGGACTCTGTGCTGACAGCTCGGAGCCTGGAGCCTGCTTCGGATTCTGCGTCTCCCTCTCTCTCTGCCCCTCCCCCACTTGTGCCCTCTTTCTCAAAAATAAATAAGTATTAAAAACATTCAGATTCCCAGGTCACACCAAGGACTGGCTCAATGAGCATCTCCGAGGAGGATAGCCTGGGCAGCTGTTTTACAAGGTTCTTTGGCAGAGTTTACATGTCTGTTAGCAGAGAATCGTGGGGATATTTTATTTCAAATTGGTTCACTTTTACTCATTCCTCTAGCTTACGTGAGGTCGTCAACAAATGTGCACTGTGCTTGGGCAAACACAAACTGGCCGGGAGTAAGCTCATGCCTGTGGCTATGGCTTGGAATGGAAATGAGTCCCCTTTTTGATTTTCTCTTTCTTCCCCTTTGGTTTTGAGCACATCCTGGCTGGCTTGCAGTGAATCAGCTTGCTGCTTTGCCATCTATTAACACCCTCTCAAGTCTAGACGTGCCGAGGAAGAAAGAATATTTGGGGGCCCAATCACAGCATTGTGTACCAACCCAGCTGGGATTTTACTTAAAGGCAATCTACCAAGTGTCAGTGAGTAATAGTTAAGGAGTCATCATTGCAAGTAATCCTTAAGCTGCTACTTCCTGGTACCCAACTCAGTAGGGAGCTCAACTGTCAGTCATGATTTTAAATACTGCCTGTATCTGACTGTTCCAGCTTCCCATGGGAAAAAATGGTTAACTAGAGCTGTACCCTATAGCTTACTAATGCAAAGGAAATAAAATTCTTCCATCTTTTACCTAACACCCCAGGTAAAGTAGCCCAACCTTACTGTTAGTGTATCTGGGAAGATCACTAGCTTCCCGCCAAAACCGTCCTGCTCTTCCTTGAGCACACAGCTGGGCTACATTACTTCCGGTCTCCCTTTGCAGTGAGATGTGGCCGCGTGACTAAATTCTTAATAAGGGGAGGTGCAGAGAAATGATGAGTGGTACTCCCAGGCCTGGCCCATAGAGGTCTCCTCTGTGCTATCCTCCCTGTTCTCTCCCGCTTCCGGCTGACTGGAATGAGGTAACCCAGGATGACCTAGGAGTTTCTGTCAGCTCGTGTCCCTCAATGACCATATAGAGGAGAACTATCAGGCTGATACCTGTCTTGGACTGTTACCTGACTGAGAGGATTCCAGCATGTTTGAGCCATTATATATTTGGGGGTCTAGACTACCCTCAAGCAGTTAACGATTATGAAACTACCAAAAATAAGCTCTAAGATCTTTTTATCCTGTGATCTCATTTTCTTCAAAGATGCTTCTGGTCCCCAACACGTCCTGTGTCACACAGAAAGACACAATCCTATAGTCCCTTTCTACTCTTCCTGGCCTTATCGCCCATGCCTAAGGCTGGGGTGAAAGAGTCCTAACAAATAAAGTACAGAAAAGTAGAAGGGTAAAGCGAGATGTTTGGATGCATGGGAAAAGCACTGGGAGTACACAGTCTAGTGAGGGGGATAGATGTAAAAAAAGATGGTTATAAGACAGTATAGTAAGGGCTTAAATTTAAAATGGATACGAACAGGGGCACCTGGGTGGCTCAGTCTGTTAAGCGTCTGACTTTGGCTTAGGTCATGATCTCACCGTCCATGGGTTCGAGCCCGGTGTTGGCCTCTGTGCTAACAGCGTGGAGCCTGGAGCCTTCTTCGGACTCTGTGTCTCCCTCTCTCTCTGCCCTTCCCCTGTTCCCAATCTGTCTCTCTCTCTCTCAAAAATAAATAAACATTAAAAAAAATTTAGGGGCACGTGGGTGGCTCGGTCAGTTGAGTGTCTGACTTAGGCCCAGGTCATGACCTCATGGTTTGTGACTTTGAGCCCCATGTCGGGCTTTGCACTGACGGTGTGGAGCCTGCTTTGGATTCTCTGTCTCTCTGCCCTTCCTCTGCTCGTGCTCTCTCTTTCAAAGATAAATAAACATTAAAAAATCTTAAAAAACCCTTTTTAAATGGATACAAACAAAGCATAATGGGAACATAAAGGAGAGCAAATGTGGACAGGCAAGGATCCCTGGGGGAGGTGATACCTGAGTGGAGCATTAAATGATGTGTAGAAGGTGGTTAAGCATAGGGGAGGAGAGGGGCAAGAAGTGGACAGCCAAGGCAGAGGGGATAACATGACTAAAGGCATAGAGGTTAAAAAAGAACATGACTTGTATGAGGAACTAGAGCAGTCTGGGGTGGCTGTGGCTTGAAATGCAAAGCCATGAATGGCAAGAGATGGGACTAGAGAAGTAGACAGGGTGTTACAGAAGATTACAATGATAACCTTTGGCTATTGTAAATAGTATGACTCATTTTATTTTTATTTTATTTTATTTTATTTTTTAACGTTTATTTATTTTTGAGACAGAGAGAGACAAAGTATGAACGGGGGAGGGTCAGAGAGAGGGAGACACAGAATCTGAAACAGGCTCCAGGCTCTGAGCTGTCAGCACAGAGCCTGACGCGGGACTCGAACTCACGGACCGCGAGATCATGACCTGAGCCAAAGTCGGCCGCTTAACCGACTGAGCCACCCAGGCGCCCCTAGTATGACTCATTTTAAGAGCGATGGGGAGCCATAAGCAATATGTTTATGTGTATGAGTGTGTGTGAGTGTGTGTGTGTGTGTGTGTGTGTGTGTGTGTGTGTTTATAAACAGTATAGTAGACTAAAAAGACTCTCCACAGTAGACTCTGGAGCTAGATTGCATTCGTTCTCTTTGTTCTTCAATGTTTTCATCTAAATAGAGATAACAACAGCATCTACCAGCTACGGTTGGTGTGAGAAGTAAGATCACTTCTTACCTCTGAAGCACTTAGAACTAGGCCTAACACATAGTAAGGGCTCATTTCAATCTTAGCTGCATATATTATTATGCATGTCATAGGATCAGACTTAGATGTGAGAAAGATCCTCCTGGGTATTGAATGGGAGATGAACTGGGGGCAGAAAGTGGGCAAAACTCGAGGCAGGAAGACGACCGGTTAGGAATCTGGTATACTATGATTGTGACTTAGACTAAGGTAATGACTGTGGAAATGGAGAGATGTCCTCAGATGCAAAATACAGGGAGGAGGTGGGAAGTGGCAGGATACGGCGATAAATGGGGAGTGAAGTAATAGATGGAGATTGAGTGTAAAGGAAGGGGGGGCTTCTCTTTGCGGGGAATTGGTAGACATCAGTGTCGTCAGCTGAGAGTGGGAACACTGAAGCTGGAACAGGTTTATGGAGATGCGTGCACTTTTAGATCTGTTGAGTTAGATTTGTCTGTGCGACACTGAATGGAGATATTTGGATTGATGTACTGATGTGCTATAGCAGGGATTGACAAACTTTTTCTGTAAAAGGCCAGAAAGTAAATATTTGGGGCTTTGCAACCCATATAGTTCCTGTAGAAACCACTCAACTGTTTTAGTGCAAACTCAGCCATAGACAATGCGTAAATACGTAAATGAATGGGTGTGGCTGTGTGTGCACCAATTAAACTTTGGTTGTAGTTTGCCAATCCCTGTACCATGATATTGCTCCCTGCTGCTGCCAGAACCAAACAAATATTTGGACCACTTCTGCAATGGTCTTTATGACCTCTTGGGACTTGCCCTCGTGTATCCCTAAGAACTCTGACCCCAGAAATCACTTTCCCTTACGCAAAAAGTGCAGAGGTGAAGCTTCTTTTAATAATGGATATTATCGCCCAACCTTTATCTTCAGTGCCGCTGCTCCGATTTTTGATTGGGCTGAAGTTGGTAATTTTAAAGTTTGGACAGGGTTTTGTTTTCTGTTTTTACATCTTACAGGAGTAGAACAAACTGCAATTAGAATATTTGTAAAGGAAGTTTTTTTTTTAATTTTTTTTCAACGTTTATTTATTTTTGGGACAGAGAGAGACAGAGAATGAACGGGTGAGGGGCAGAGAGAGAGGGAGACACAGAATTGGAAACAGGCTCCAGGCTCTGAGCCATCAGCCCAGAGCCCGACGCGGGGCTCGAACTCACAGACCGCGAGATCGTGACCTGGCTGAAGTCGGACGCTTAACCGACTGCGCCACCCAGGCGCCCCAAGGAAGTTTTTATTAAGCCACCACGTAGTATTGAAGCCCAAAACATCTGTGAGCTTTGACTGCACAATCCTGATTCTTGTTTGCATACTGAAGTTCAAATTTGACAGGTTATTTAATCAATCTCTACTTGATTTCAAGAATGCCTCAGAAGGAGAGATTGCAGGAAAAACAGTGGAGTGTGTAAGTGTTGTCTGCTTTCATTGCACGAAGAGCCAAGCTGTACAGAGCCTAGAGTGGTAGTTTTTAATTTTGATGAAGTCCAATTTGTGTTTTATTTTGTTACTTGTGCTGCTGCTGCCCTAAGAAACCATCACCCTATCCAAGGTCACAAAGATTTGTACCGTTTTCTTCTCCAAGTTTGATAGCGTTAGCTCTTATAGTCAGGTCTTTGATCCATTTTGAATTAACTTTTGCATATTGTATGAGAAAAGGGCCCAACTTCATTCATTTGTCCCAGCACTATGTTTTGAAAAGGCTACTCTTTCCTTATTAAGTTGTTTTGGCATCCTTTTTGAAAATCAACTAACCATAAATGTAAGGGGTTATTTTGGACTCTTAAATCTATTCCTTGTATCAATGAGTCTGTCCTTGTCTTGTTCCTGATTTTAGGGGACAGCCTTTCAGTTGGTCTCCATGAAGTGTGATATTAGCTATGGTTTTATCATAGATGGTTTTCATCAGGTTAAGGAAGTTCTCATCTGTTTTCTGAGTGTTTTTTTTTTATCATAAAATGATTTTGTCAAATACTTTTCCTATGTCAATTGAAATGATTATGTGTGTTTTCCTCCCTTCCTTCTACGAATATACTGTAAATACATCGATTGATTTTGTTATGTGAATCACTCTTACACTACTGAGATGAATTCCACTGGGTCATGGTGTATAATCCTTTTTATGTATTTCTGGATTCGGATTGCTTTTCGTTAAGCCTATTGTTTGCCTCAACTGCTATCCCCTGTTTCAGGCAGCCTTGGTGTTAAACAATTGCTGCTCAAGTTTTCAACGAACACCCTTAGGAAAAGGGCTGCTGGTGCTGAGTCATATCACATAAACAAACACCAGCTCTGTAAATGGAGCTTTTCTAGGAAGTTGCCAGACAGGTCATATGATGACAATTTTCTGGGGATGGGTCTTTTGGGGGAGATGCAAACCCAATCTTTTCACAGTTGCTGTGGTTCCAAGGCTGTTGGTTTTCAAGACTACGGTGGGCTTGGGTAAAGGGGTATTAAAATATCACAAAAATTGCTGTTCTTACCAAGATTCAGCTGTTTTTCTTGAATACATGCTCCTCTGGTTGTTGCGAGCCTTTGGTTAATTTTCAGAGTTGTGAAAATGTTTATTTGGAATATTTTTCCTATGCCTTGTTCGTTTTTTGAAGGAGTGGATTTCCCGAAGTCCTTATTCCACCATTCTGGAAGTGTTTCCCTTTGTAACTTTTTAATTTTTCATGATGTTGTATTTGGGTTGTTGGGTTGTGGGTTAGTCCAAAGGATAGAGTCCTTTCCCAATTTTCTCCTCGGGGGGCTTCAAGAAAACAAAGTTTGAGCAGTATGGGAGCTTCCTAAAAGCCAGAAGACTGGGTGTTGGTCAAGGACTGGGAGCATGTCTTAGTTTCCATTATATTCCCAATATTTTGCTAAATGCCCGGCTGGCACAAGGTAAACACTGAATAAATATCTGTTAAATGAGTGATTGAATAAACAGGTCTGCGATGGAGGAACCTTGGTGGAATGCTCTCTTTCTAAAGCTTTCTTTCCTTAATGTATAGAGGGGGTGAAGTATGGTAGCTAAGACAAGTCTCCTGGGAGTTGAAATTAGGAACTACTCTTAGCATAGATTAACTACCATATATTGAGCTCTTACAATGCACCAAACATTATATCAGATTTTCACACGCATCACCTCATAGCAACCCTAAAGGCAGATATTGGCATTATACTCCTTTCACAGGTGATGAAACTAAGCCCAAGATCACATTCATGGTATGCGGTAGGGCCAGGATGGGAGCCCTGGCTTGGTTGACTCCATAGACCAAGCCCTTAAACACTGCATTCTGGCAATCCGTGGACGGTGTGAGCCTGCAGAAAGCTGAATTCCCCAGTATCTTCCCCATTGGCCTTGTCACAGGGATTGAAATGCTCACATCACTTATTGCTTCGGGTCAAGGTATTGAAATTATTAAAATTATATTCGTGTTTTTAGGAAGGGGTAACATATGAAACTATTAACTAACCTTAATGGTTTTAAGTGTGTGTATCATATTAGCCGGTTAACGAGCTACAAGGGACCTGCATACCAGCAAATGGTCAGAAGCCCAGGTCTGGGCTCTTGAGTGGCAGCTGGGAAAGGCAGGGTGGGCGGGGCATAGCGAAGGACATGGGGGAGGCTCTGAAGATCTTACCTTCCTGGTTTAGCCCCAGGCCAGGTCTGTATGGGACCCACCTTTTCAACCTGTCCAAATCCTGTCTCCACCGACCTGCTAGGGTTCTCACCGCAGTTCTGCAATGCTTTGTGTCTCCAATGCTCTTGGGAAAGGGCTGAAAATTAATTTTTTCCTTACTGTATGGGACTTTTGGAAAAGCCTTGCCTTATTTCCTTTGACATAAAGCTGCATTTTAAATGGAGGGGCTCAATAGCTCTTTGCCCCTCAAATGAGTAATTCTTTTTTAAAAAAATTTTTAAATGTTTATTTTTTTTTGAGAGAGAGAGAGAGAGAGGGGGGCAGTGTGTGAGTGGGGGAGGGGCAGAGAGAGAGGCAGATACAGAATCTGAAGCAGGCTCCAGGCTCTGAGCTGTCAGCACAGAGCCTGACATGGGGCTTGAACTCACAAACCGTGAGATCACGACCTGAGCCGAAGTCGGATGTTTAACCGACTGAGCCACCCAGGCGCCCCAAATGAGTGATTCTTGATAGGAATAATGTCAGCTTCTACTGGAAGGAGCCTGACCCTCCCCCAGGCAACTAGCAAACCCGTTTTGATTTCACCTCAACAGACCTCTGACTTCATTCATTCAGTGAGGAGAATTGTTTCCCTAGCTCCTCACCAGTCTATTGTATGCGACTTTTATTCCTACATCTGTTTATTTTTTGAAAAACATGTTTTTTTTTTGAGAGAGAGAGAGAGAGAGAGAGCTCAAGCAGAGGAGGGGCAGACAGAGAGGGAGAGAGAGAGAATCCCAAGCAGGCTCTGGGCCGTCAGTGCAGAGCCTGACATGGGGCTCGATTTCACAAACCGTGAGATCGTGACCTGAGCTGAAACCAAGAGTCGGACACTTAACCCACTGAACCACCCAGCTGCCCCTGTTCCTACGGCGGTCTAGATAATCATGTAACTTTCGCATTTGATTCGCATGCTGAACACAAAGCAGAAGACAATTTGACTTGCTCATTGCTAAGGGAACACAAGATCAACATGATTCAACTTAGGCGTTTCAACAGGTATTTCTGTACACCTGCTCTGTGTCCAGCTCTGTGTGGTGCGTGGGAAGAGGGTCACAACAAGAGGGACCCATGGTGATTCTGGCCTGCAGGATCTCATTGACTGACCAGCCAAACTCACATGAAACAAGTAACACGACAGCAATGTTTGTGTTCAGATGCCTGCAAGAGCAGGGCAGGTGGTAAGAGTGTCATGTTCTCAGATGGTTGGGGGCCACAGACTGGTCAAAGCCACTCCCTTCCAAACCGGGAGATTTTGCCAAGTAAAGACATGATTATAAAAGCTATGCCCCCTTTGATTTTCTGTTAACACTGCTTCATAAAAAAAAAAAAAAAAGGGTCAGAGGGACGTCTGGGTGGCTCAGTTGGTTAAGTCTCCAACTTCAGCTCAGGTCATGATCTCACGGTTCGTGGGTTCGAGCCCCGCGTCGGGCTCTCTGCTGTCAGCGCAGAGCCCGCTTCTGATCCTCTGTCTCCCTCTCTCTCTGCCCCCACCCCGTTTATACTCACTCTCTCAAAATAAATAAATAAACATTAAAAAAAGAAAGGCCAGAATAAAGTATAGTCATTCAAACTGGATCCATTTAGCCTTAGGAAAAGCTGACTACATTGTTGTGAGGCACAGCAACTTAGGAACTCAGGGCATTCAGAGAAGGGACAAATCAGCAGGCACTAGAGTCAGAAGGAAAGGCTGTAGAGAAGCATTCAAATCAGAGAATCTCACTTCCTCCTGGAAGCCTTCCCTGATTGCCCCAGCCAGAGGCGATCCCTCCTCCTTAAGCACAGGCTACTTTGCTCCTTTCTTATGGTACCTCTTAGAGCCTGACCTGTGTTACACTTACTTTTATGTAGAACACCTGACTTGGCTTTCTTACATGGTAAGCTTCTTTTTTTAAAAAAAATGTTTATTTATTTATTTTGAGAAAGAGAGAGAGCGCATGTGGGAGAGGGGCAAAGAGAGGGAGAGAGAAAATCCCAAGCAGGCTCCACACCGACATGGGGCTTGATCTCATGAACCATGAGATTGTTACCTGAGCCAAGATTAAGAGTCAGATGCTTAACCCATTGAGCTACTTAGGTGCCCCTCTCCCATGGTAAGCTTCTGAAGCAGCGGGGGCGGGGGGCAATTTTGTCTGTTGTGTGACATTTCATAGCTCAAAAGGCTTTGCAGATATTTACTGTACTTGTTAAAGTGAGAAAGTTCTCCTCTTTGCTTTCCTGCTAAACTTCAGACCTGAATGTTCAATCCCCAGTGGACATTTCAGATTCATAACCCAAATGGAACTTTCTGTCCCCCAAATCTCCCAAAACACACACACACACACACACACATACACACACACTTCTCTTTTCACCTCATATTCTGTGTGCCCTCAAGGTATTTCTCTAATACTGGGCGTAATAGTCACAGATTAAATGTACACAGAACTTCCTATGTTTGGGATACATTTAAAAGCATTATATATGTATTAACAAACTCAAGAAGTTGCTACTACCTTTACACCCATTTTACAGATGAGAAAAACTGAGGCTCAGAGAGGTTAGACACTAATGAGACAACAATTACCATTTGAGCACTTACTATGTGTCAAGCACTGTAGTAAGTGCTCATTTAAGAGTGGTGAGCGAGGGGGGCACCTGGGTGGCTCAGTCATTGAAGTGTCCAACTCTTGGTTTTGGCTCAGGTCATGAGCTCATGGTTCATGGGATTGAGCCCTGCATCGGGCTCTGTGCTGACAGCGCAGAACCTGCTTGGTATTCTCTCCCTCTTTCTGCCCCTCCCCTGCTTGCATTCACGCTCTTTTTCTCTCTCTCAAAATAAGTAAATAAACTTAAAAAAATAAAGTCAATATGTCTTAAAAAAAAAAAGAGTAGTGAACTAGGGATACACTTCCCTGGTTATTGATTGAGTCCCCAGTCTCTGAAGATACAATGGAAAGTGAAAAGAAGTCCCTTGGTAGGAACAGAGGATCTAGGGGTGGGGGGTGTGGGCTCTTGACAAGTAAGCCAGACCATGAGGCAGAGAAAAAACAAGACAGTAGCAGTGAGTTTCCAGTGGCTCTACTAGGAACAGGCAATGATCAAAGGAGAAAAATCTTTCTTAATTCCCACAATCCACTCTGTTCCATGCCATGGAGGCTGTCAGCAAGAGAAACATTAGATCAGGATAGACCAAGCCAGTCCCACACTGAGTCACCTCACTGGTGATTTTCACATGATTGTCAACTGCTGGGTGTGTATAAAAGTGCAGTAGATGAAACTGGAAGAAAGGTCACCTTGACATACGTTTAGCATTTAGAGGTTTGTTAAACAGTACAGGCCTGTTGTTCCTTGAAGTGATTGGCAATGAGTTATCTTTGCTTCCTAAAAGAGATCAGCTGACTTCAAGTTGGGGGATTTACTGCTATAAACACTTCTTCCTTTAGTACATTCAAAGGATGAGAAAATCTGAAATGTGAGAGTGAATCTCCCCCCACCCCTTCATCCCTTTCCAGAGTAGAAGGATCTGCAAGAAAAATTGAGGTCCCAACTATGGCAGGATCGGAGTGAAGGGCCTTTCTTGGTGGTTTGAAGAAGTCTACTGATCTTTCAAGAACCTTCTTCTCCCTCAGTGAGGGGCTGCACATTGGAATCGGCCCAACTTTCACTGCATCAGATGTCAGTTCTTCCAAAGAGAGTCCGATTGTGTATAAGGGTGTATTTAAAAAGCCAGCCTGCAAAAATGATCTGAGATAGAACAGGTTTTGTTGGTTTGTTTTATAGTTGCCAATCAAGCTGGGCTTTGATGACAAAAACGCCCAAAAAGGAAATCGATGGCGATACAAAATTTTCCAAAGAGGGAAAAATGTTCAAAACACCTACCATTGCAGTGAGCTCGCTGAGCCGTACTGTTATCAAGTGGTTCAGCTTTTTACCAGAGGCGAAGAAATAGGTTTTGGCAAGTAGATTAGGCCCAGGTTACAATTCAAAAGTGGCCCCCACATTTTGCATGTAGTCTCTAACAATTTGATATTTACTCACTCAGATCACTAATTCGTGGTGATTTTTTTTTTTTTTTTTTAAGAGGGAGATGTGGTACTGCCCCAGGGATTACTGAGACATTTTGTACTCGGTTGGCTGTTGCTGCAATTACCTAGCGGACATGGTTCTTGAACAAGGATACTGATATCAAAGGCAACACAAGTTCAGTCTCACAAAATAAGTCAACTGGCAGTCATTCCTCTAATTTCAAGTTTGAGCTAAGGTTCACTAATTTGAACTAACTGGAGGAAGGTGAAGCTAGATGCTGAAAACTTGGTTTTAGAATACATATTTAAAAAAATATAGTTTTCCATTTGCACATATACACAGCAGCTGGAATTTGCTAAATGGGGTTTCCTGGCAGGTGTCATAATTCTCCTGTGTTAGAGGTGATAGGCTCTTGAAAGCATGTAGTGTGCGGAATTAAGTCCGATCACAATGGCTTATTCTAGCCATGAGATGGCAGCAGAGAGTGATGGGAGCTCACTTCCACTTCCAAGGGTGGCGGGGGGGGGGGGGGGGGGGGTTCTAGAAGGAAAGAGGAGGGGTGTCTGGGTGCTTCAGCCGGTTGGGTCGGACTTGGGCTCAGGTCATGATCTCGAGGTTTGTGAGTTCAAGCCCCCTGTCGGGCTCTGTGCTGACAGCTTGGAGCCTGGAACCTGCTTCAGATTCTGTTTCTCCCTTTCTCTGCCCCTGCCCAGCTCACACTGTGTGTGTGTGTGTGTGTGTGTGTGTGTGTGTGTGTGTGTCTCAAAAATAAACATTAATTTTTTTTATTTTAGAAGGAAAGAGGAGGCTGTATTGGCAAAGTTCTCACCTGGGAGGGAGCAAGTGCACCTGCATGGCAGGGCAATTGAAGAGGAGAGCCTGGAAACTCACTAAAGCCAAGATGGGGGCAAAATATAATGAGAGCCAAAGAGGCAACCAATTCTGATGGCATGAGTCTTTGAGAGCTGGATGCCCTGGCAGTTCCAAGCCCAGTGCTGGGAGGATGCTACAGGTCCACAGATCCACAGTACTTATTCCAAAATCCTTGAGGACAGATGTGTTTTGCAATTCTAAATTTGCCAGGTTTTAGAACAATAATATGCTGTTTGTACCATATATTAGGTAACACCCCCAGTGGGATTTAAGGCAGCACTCATAATTAGGGTTGCCAAATTTAGCAAATAAAAATACAAGATATCTAGTTATATTTGAATTGCCGATAAACAGTGAAACATGTTTTAGTGTAAGTATGTCCCAAATATTGTAAGGGGACAAACTTGTACTAAAATATGATTCACCGTTTATCAGCAATTCAAATGTAACCAGGCGGCCTGTATTTTATCTGGAAATCCTACTGTAGTCAAACACATTAATATTGCAGCAGTGGGGGACGCTTGGGTGGCTCAGTCGGTTAAGTGTCTGACTCTTGATTTCAGCTCAGGTCATGATCTCAGGGTCGTGAGATCGAGCCCTCCATCAGCTTCCTTGCTGAGCATGGAACCTGTCTAAGATTCTCTCTCTGCCTCTCACTCTGCCCCTCACCCACACGTGTGTGCAGGCACTCTCTCTTCCTAGAAAACATCTAAAAAAATGTCAGCAGTGAAACCTGTGAATGTTTAGACGCATCAGGATAAACAAAGACAATAAATCGCCTTGCATCAGTTCGTCTCATGTTTTGCCACCACGTGCATTTTGATAGGAAATTTATTAAAAAATTGTTTTTTGGTTCAGGACTTGGTCAATATCGGAATTGTGGGCCTGTAATTGTTCACTACATAAAACAGTGGAGAGACCTATGGTGAGATGTGTTCATGCCTTCAGTGTATCTCGTTCTTAAGGGCCGAGGTCCCTCCTTTTTCATCAGGTCACAAATATGTTCAGGCATTGCAGATCCTGAAGAACTGGGGCAAAAAAGGAGACTAAGTCAGGTAACACCCAAGTCGTTTTCACATTTATAAGAAGGCTTGGCTAGAGGTTTCATGACCTGCTGTGAGCTGCCCACTTGGAAATTTTCAGCATGAAATCAGAATTAAGGTGGTGGAGGAAACTTAACCCCTAGCTATAAGAAAGAACACATTTCAGAAACATATATCTTTTTTTTTATTTGAGAAAGACAGAGCAGGGGAGGGGCAGAGGGAGAGAGAGAGAGAGAGAGAGAGAGAGAGAGAGAGAGAGAGAGAGAGAATCCCAAGCAGGCTCCATGCTGAGTGTGCTGTCCGATGTGGGGCTTGATCCCACGACCCTGGGATCGTGACCTGAGCCAAAATCAAGAGTCAGATACTCAAGGGACTGAGCCACCCAGGAGCCCCTGGAAACATATATCTTGAACTCTGCCTCTGGTTTGGCGTGTGACTCGTGATGGGTCTTGGGGCAAGTCTTTGTGTTTGGGCTTTTATCTATGCAATAGGTGGTCACCACCCACCCTGCCTTCCTCACAGGGCTCGCCTGACAATCGAATGGCTCATGGGTGGGAAAGTGCTTGGGAACATTCTCAACACTAAACAAAAGGAAGATAGCATTCCTCATACATCTTTGGTAGCTTATCGGTGCAATATAGGCCTCATACATAAAGATATTTCTAATAAGGTGAAATGACAGCATGGTCTCTGGAGTCAGACAGACAGACCCGAGGTGCAAATTCCAGTTCCACAACTTCCTGGCTGGATGACCTTGGGCAAGTTGCTCAATCTTTCTGGCCTCCAGTTTCCCCATCTGAAAAATGAGGATTATGCTAGTAACCCATGTCATAGGGTTGTTCTAAAGATGAAGAGAGCTAACTCAGTGCCTGGCAACGAGGAAAGAAACATTATTATAGCATTTTCATCATGGATTATTCTGAGAATTAGACAAAGAGGCATTCAGTGTTAGCTATTTTCATCATTATGGCTCTCATTATTATGAGATGGAGAATCATTGCTTCTTGGATAGTCTTGAAGTGACTGTCTATGTGACTTGACAGAGGCCTCCCTAGACAGTGCATCCAACTGGAGTCAGTACAGACCTCGCCATATAGTCAGAGCCCATAAATAACTCTAATTCCAGGGTGAAAAACTGGATTATTACGCAAGACATATTTTAGAGGAAGCCGGACAACTCGGTAGATGGAGGGAATTTCTTTTTTTTTTTTTTTAATTCATTTTTGAGTGTGAGAGACAGAGTGCTAGCAGGGGAGGGGCAGAGAGAGAGGGAGACACGGCATCGGAAGCAGGCTCCAGGCTCGGAGCCGTCAGCACACAGCCCGACGCGGGACTCGAACCCACGAACCGCGAGATCATGACCTGAGCTGCAGTCAGATGCTTAACCAACTGAGCCGCCCGGGCGCCCTGAAGGAGACAATTACTGATTGAGAAAGATTGGCAAGTCAGGATTGCAGGAAGGGTGGCTTTTGGGGGGGCTGACTGCCAAGCTGAGGTATCTCAGGGGACTCTCTAAAGCTGAGATGGAAGATTCTCTAAGTATGGTTTGGGGTCAAAGCACAAAACTTGCTCCAGGCAGGGGCACCTGGGTGGTTCAGTCGGTTAGGCGTCCGACTTCAGCTCAGGTCGTGATCTCACGGTTTGTGGGTTCGAGCCCCACATCGGGCTCTGTGCTGACAGCTCACAGCTTGGAGCCTGCTTCAGATTCTGTGTCTCCCTCTTTCTCTTCCCCTTTCCTGCTTGTCCTCTGTCTATCTCTATCTCAAAAATAAATAAACATTAAAAATTAAAAAAAAAAAAAAACTTGTTCCAAGTGGCTTGCCCCGGGTGATTATTGAGGAGGATGGCCTGGAGAGACGATTGCAACATGGCTCCTGTGTACTTGATGTAACCCAGGGACGGGATGTTCTGCACTTCTCTGTTCTCTCAACCAACCCTCACGCTCCCATGCCCTCCCCCGCCACATGCACATGTTCTCTCTCCCTTTCGTGGAGAAAACAGGGATCCTCAGTGCTGTGAGGGCTTTTCCCAAGTCACTTCCCTTCTGCTTCCAGGCAGGATTGCTCCAAAGCCAGTTCAATGAAACCAGCGGCATTTCCTTACCACCTTACTCCGTGCCAGGCCCTGTGCTGGGTACTTGGGACATAAGCAGCCAGAACCTCATCCCTGAAGGAAAACCCCTAACAAATAAAGACAAAACTATATTCCTGCCTCCCTCCCCCGCCCACCGTGACGTGGTTCCCAGGGCCTGACAAGAGCTATAATGAAACCAGGAGACTTTCTCACTAATGACTAAAACAGGAATGTAAAAACTCATAAAGGAACAAGGTTAATGTAGCTGGAGGGGAGCAGAATTAGCTGGTATCCTAAGGGGGTTCCTTATTACTGCTGAGTACCAAGACCATTGGAGCCTTGGTGGCTTGATTTTAAAGACAGCAGCATGTATCCTAACCCCTGTCCTTCTTCCTTCCCTCTAGGGACCAGCCTTATGGTGGGCTTTTATTAATGACTTAGTGAGTGCTTTCCTATATGCCAAGGGCTTTGTATTTATTCATTCTTTTCATCCTGAATTCTCAGAATGACTCATTGAGGGAGGTATGAGCTCCATGTTACAGATGAAGAAATGGAGACACAGAGCGACTAAAGAACTTGTCTAGTAAGTGGTGAGAACCAGGTCTTGAGCCCAGGCCTATCGGTGTAAACCGCGGGTGCTCTGACCCAGGGGTCATCGAACTACAACCTGGGGACCAAATCCAGGGTGTTACCTATTTGTGTAAATAAAGTTTTATTGGAATACAGCCTACTCATTTGTTTACATATTATGTATGGCTCTTTCTGTGCTACAGTGACAGAGTTGAGTAATTACAACAGAGACCATATGGACTACAATGCCTAAAATATTTGCTCTCTGGCCCTTTACTACAGAAAAACTTGCTGACCCCTCATTCTACCCACCATACTACATGGTCTCTGGTATGTAGACTTTGGAGTTGGAGCTATGGTCAAACTTTGGCTTGGCCATTTATGAACAGCATGCCCTTTGACAAGTCCTTTTACGTCTGTGTGCCTCAGTTTCCTCATCTGTAAAATGGGAACAGTATCTCCTAGGATTGCTGAGAGGGCTAAATGAGATACGATGCGTGGAAGGTATTTAGCACAGTGACTGGATGCCTGGCACATGGTAAACTCTTAAAAAATGATAGTTGAATTATTTGGAGTAGTAATGACAGTGGGTAGACAGACAGAACTCTGTGCCTGGCACATAGTAAGTGTCACTTAAATACCAAATATTTGAATTTGTTTTGTTCCTATTTCTTGCTGACTTTTCTAGGGCCTTGGGTTTGCCGAATAAAAGACTGAAGTTTGAGGCTGGAGGGAGAGGTGGGGCATCAGTAGGGCAGGGCAGTGAACATAGATAGTGGTTTTGGCCTAGAGGATGGTTGTCAGCAGAGGATTTACTCTGGGATAAGTTGTTTAATGCTTTAATCTTGAATAAGCCTGAACCATAATATGTGACCAAAGTGACGTGTGTGTGTGTGTGTGTGTGTGTGTGTGTGTGTGTGTGAAAGAGCAAGAGAGAATGTGCACCCCCATTCTGTGGGTTTTTTTTCTTTAATCCTCAAAGTTCTCTCCCAGGGTTACCCTCAAATGGACTCAGATTCCACTTTTTTTTGAAAATTTTGAAATTTTCTTCAAGATTTCAGTGTGTGCTAACCTCCCCACTCTCCAAGTTCCTGTAGCAAGTATAGAAAAAGCAAAAAGAAGACTTGGGATACATTTTGTTCTCAGTTGTGCTTGGTTGGTCTCCCTGATTAGACTCTCAACTCCTGTAGGGCAGAGACCATGACCTGCATCTCCCAGGTTTAGGGAGAAAGAAGGTCTTGCTACTATTAAACAAAGAAGGGGTGTGTGTGTGTGTGTGTGTGTGTGTGTGTGTGTGTGTGTGTGTGTGAAGGGATAATGAATATCAGAAGCAAGGTCTTTGGGAGATAAATGAAATGCTTCAATGTTTCAATGTCCTCCTAAACAACAGAAGGACTATAGAAGAGAACTTGGGAAGAGAAAGGCAGGGATTTAGCCAGGGGACCTTCTGCTCGGTGGCCACCATCTCTTAATTACCCAGACGAAAGAGGAAGTTACTTGCAATGTGATAGAAGCTCCTACAGTAGACAGGTAAGCCATTGGGATATGGCATTTCTATTTCTGAGGGCCATCTTTTTCTAATGACTCTGTGAAGGGCAACCCTTCACTCCCAAGATGAGTTCCTTCATAAACAATTCACCACTTGCAAGTGTTGGAGAGGACACTGAGCATAGATATGTTTTGCTAAGGGAGGAAGGGATGAGCTCTCTTTCCCCTTTGGGGAAAGCACTTGCCCTTCTCTTTCAGATGTCAGTTTTCACTTCTTATAATCTATATTTGGAGCCCTGTGTCCATTATTCAAATGGGATACATATTTCCTGTCACTGACAGAAATACCATTCAAGCCAATTCTCTTTGTTTCTTGCCAGCCGGGGGTGGAAAGCCTATGGCTCTTGCAACCACAATTTGGAGGAGGACCACAGACGAGTTAAGACCTAATAGCCTAAGGGAGCAAGTGGATTCTCTCTCAAGCTATCTTAGTTTCTGCGTAATGTAACTTCCAGATGATTCTGTTTCCGATGAGGATCAAGGTCATAACTGATCTACACTACCCAGGCTTCCCTAGCAATGCTTACTTGCCTTAACTGTGGTTGTCATATGCTTCTCTGAAGAAATGAGGTACAAAATTGTAACCAACAGACTCAGAAATGCTGGGCTTCTGAAGAATATGGTGGTTGGTTTTGCTTTGCTTTGCTTTTCCCTTTTTCTTACAGTTCTTAATATTACTGGGGGCATTTTAGTCACTCACAGCCACATTTCTTAGGTATCACACTGTGTAGTCACCATGCCCAAATACCGGAGAGCTTTGGTTTAACACTATTCTTAGGATTCAGTTTGCAAGACCTCATATTGCTGAGACGATTACCTATGCGTGCTCAGATTTGTGTTGCAGAATGCTCTCCCAATCTTGGCCATATGGAAGATTAACTGGCAAAAGGGATGGCGATGTGGTGGCAGAATGGTTGGAGATGGTGGGGGGCTGATTAGGAGTCTGTTGTAACTTTCCAAGTGAGAGGTAACAGGGTCTGAATTAGAGTGGTGGGAGTTGAAAGGAGACGATGATTATGGAGATATTTTGGAGGTGGATAAGACAATATTTGGCACTCCGCTGCACGAAGGGGTGTAAGGTAAAGGAGAGTTGAGGGTATCTCTGCCATTATGTCATATAAGGGAACAGGTGGAGGACTGGGTTTGGGACAGATACTGATAAGTTCGTTTTAGGTATGGTTGACTTATGGTCCAGGTTTGTCTGATATCGAAGGAATTCCCAGGACATGGGATTTCCAGTGCTCAATCCTGGAAAGTCCTGGGAAAACTGAGATGAGTTGGTCACACTAAGTTTAGGATCTGTTGTGGGGGGTTGGGGGCAGGGTCCTGGTAGCTCAGTCGGTTAAGCATCTAACTCTTGATTTTGGTTCAGGTCATGATCTCAGGGTTGTGAGATCGAGCCCTGTGAGATCGAGCCTCTGCGCTAGGCACGGAGCCTGCTTAAGTTTCTCTCTACCTCTCCCTTTGTTCTTCCCCTGCTTGCTTTCTCTTTCAAAAAAAAAAAGATTAAAAAAAAGATATGTTGGATTGGAGGTGTATGCAGACAGTGTCCGGGAGGTGTTTGGGCATGTAGAAGCGGTGTGTACAAATGACATCAGAGTCAAGAGGCATAGTTTGGGGGGTTGCCTATGACAAAAGATGGGTGACACTACAGGACTGGGGATAATAACTAAGGGAGAATACACAGCATGAGATTATACCTCTCTCAAATCCCCTGTGCAACTCTAGATCCTTGTGAACATAAATGAATGAATAACATCATTGACTAAGAGTAAGAGGTGAGTGAATAAGAATAAGACAGCAGGCTGCCCTTTGAGGCACCTGTACCTGTACAGGTTGGCTGTGGAAAGAAATCTGAGGCTGAGCCACAAGAGGGCAAAAGAGAACCAGAAGGGATGATGATGTGAAAAAATGTCAGGGAGGAAGGGAATTTCAAAAGGGTGGAGGTTAGGAAGATTAATATTGAGGACAGGAGATTGGTTCTGGTAATTCATGTATCACTGATCACCTACAAGACAACAGTTTCTGTGGAGTCCTAGAGTCTGTGGCGTTCTGAAATCAGATTATAAGATGCTGATCAGAGAAAGAGAAGAAAGGAAGTATGAGTAGCATAGATTCGTCTTTCTCCCACCAATGAGGGGAAGAGAAAGAATAGTTTTCTCCTTTAAATACCAGCTCAAGATCCAACTCTTTTTTTTTATGTATATTTTCTGAGAGAGAGAGAGAGACAGAGAGAGCACAAGCTGGGGAGGGGCAGAGAGAGAGAGAGTGGGAGAGAATAGCAAGCAGACTCCACTCTGTCAGCACAGAGCCTGACGTGGGGCTGGAACTCACGAGCCATGAGATCATGACCTGAGCCAAAACCAAGAGTTGGACGTTTAACCGACTGAACCACCCAGGCGCCCCAAGATCCAACTCTTCTTAAGTTTTTCGAAATTATTGCCATGCCTGCTGTTCTCCTCCTTCTCAAAGTCCCCACAGCACCAGGGGCTATACCACACTATGTAGGAAAAAATATAACTATGTGTGATATACTTCTTTATTTCTAGTAGCTTCAGTGTGCGTGTTTACTCTCCCTCCTAAACTCTGAGCTTCCCTAGGGCAGAGACCATGGCTTAGATCTCCCATAGTGCCCACAAGAAAGGCCTTCAGGAATATTTGCTAGTTGTTAAGTTGGGAAGGGTGGAAAGATTCTCTAGTTCACATCTTCTCGACCTCCACGGTATTTGCATTTTGGGCAGGATAAGTCTTTGTTCTGGAATACTGTCCTGAGCACTGTTAGGGTGTTTAGTTGTATCCCTGACCCTTACCCACTAGTTGCCAGTGGCACTTCCTTATCACCACCCTACAGTTGTGACAACCGAAAATATTTCCAGAGGTTGCCAAATGTCTCCCAGGAAGGGTGTGGGAATTGACTCAGTTGAGATCCACTAATCTAGGTGACCTGAGCCTAGCTTAGTTACCCCCTTGTCCTTCAGCAGGGGCAATCCAAAGCCGTTTCCCATCGAAAAACATTGGTGTCCAGTTCAAAGCCTCCAAAGGGGATGTATAACTTTCCCTGGTTACTCACTTTCAGTTCTGAAACCCTTAACCTCATTTCTTTCTCTGCCTCTCCCTGGAGTGAGTTAATGGCTCAGTGCTCGCACTTAAACACAAAGTACTGAAATGATGTCAACACACTTCCCTTATGATCCTGAATAGCAAAGCAAAGCCAGAGACATCTAATTACAGTAGTGGTTTGTAATGTTTCTACAACTGTAAGCGAAGCATTTATTAATTTGTTCACAACGTGTAACTAGTAGTTAATAATACTCATTCTTTTCAAAGTGTTTTTCAAATATTTATATTATAACTCTGTCTGTAGCCTCCTCAGAGAATGGTCAGAGGTTGGGGAACTCGGAGAAAGAGAAGATGTATAAAATAAAGGTACAGGAGTTTTCAGTGCCTGAGCAGAGTGGAGAACCCAGGAGTCCTGGGCTCTCATTCTTTAGGTTAAACCTGAAGTGTCTTCCTGACATTTTTATGTATCATCCCAGTGGGGCCCATGGTTCCCCAAAGACATTTCATGTGGGTTGAGCTCGGCTGGGGGTGAGGATAAGGAAAAAACTGATATGTTGTCCTGTCCTATCACCATTTTCCAGAACCTCAGAAGGTTCCTTGGTAGTGCCCTATGAATCTTCCTACTGCTGCTCTCTGGGAAAGTGCCATAAACCAGTCAGTACATTTTTATCAAGTACATGATAAATACTCTTAAGACACCAAAAAGTGTTATGAATAAAAGGAGTAAGGTTGAGCAAGGAATATCTCATTCTTCCTGGTTCTTACTGGAGCATGTTAATTTATTGAACTAAGAATTTTCCATATATTCTTGGATTTCGGCTCCATGAAAGCCTTATGGAATAGATATTATCAGTATCTGGCCTCTTTTTTACAGGACAGAAAATATGAGGCTCAGTGACGTTAAATCACATGCCAAGGGCATATAGCTACAAAGTTACAGAGCTGCAGTCCAAACCCATTCTAACTCCAAAGTCTGTGCTCCTATACACTATGCTAATGTGATTCATTTATCTGGTCCACTTTCTCTCCATTTTGTTTTTCAAATGAGTAAGCGATTCCATTTTATAGAAGGAAGAACTGTGGACCAGGAAGTATAAATGACTTGCCCGGGATGACGTGGTGGTGGTGGTGGTGATGGTGGGGGTAGGAGTGGAAGAGCTAGAAAAACACATTTTGTTTCTTACACTGCATGTGCTTTTTCTCCTTATTGCATTATTTCTGGTTTAGAAGACAAGATACCTCTCATTCTAGGAAACAATCAAAGAACTAGAAAGGGAAGCCTGCCATTGATTGTGTGATATTGAATTTCTGAATTCTGTGGCACTGACAAATCAGGTGATGGAGCCATTTTCTTTCCCAATGGATATTGGAGATATTTCTTTCCCATTGGATAATGGATATTGGAGTTAGCCTGCCAGCAGGCTTTGAGGGGAGAGTACATTGCGTCCCTTCAGGATCTTCCAGGAGGATTGAAGACTATACTGAATATATAGAATATAAATAAGAAGGGAGAATATTGAAAGAATATACTATACACTTTGACCAGAGAGCGGGGCTAGAGAATTTAGCTCCCACCAAAAGAGAGGTTCTCTGTAACATTACTAAGTTGCTTCTGAGTCACTTTGAGGAGAGAGAGGGAGGAGAAATGCAGAACCAACTGGCACCTCCCAAGACTTAACTGAGTGATGGCTGGGTACCTGGAATAACCTTGGAATTCCCCTCTACGCCCTTATGCAATGAACTCCCTCCCATCATTGGGTCAAGGTGAATAAATTAAAGGGATAGGGCTAGGCTTTTGTTTCCCGGAGACTTCGTTTTATTTTTGTTTGATATAGATAGCATATTTACATGCAAGAATTCACTGTTCTGTTGCAGAATGTGGATTATTAAGCATTATCATTTCTCACAACCCCAGGGATTACTGTAAATCCTCAGAGAATTTTGTTACATTCAACAGTCATAAACCTGGTTATTCTTACCCTTTCTCAGTAATTTACCAGGAAAGAATCTTCATGAAGTGTCCTTTTTTTGCTTCTTTTCCCACAAAAGTGGTCATAGCTCAGAGGTTTTATACAATTGTAACCATCTTTTCCTTTTCAGCCATTGTCCATGCCACATGCCTGGAGGTCTGTCACCAAATTTTCACACTTTCTTTCCCGTCAAAATCATCTCTTTCCCATCCTCATGAAGTGGGCAGAACTGAATAATAAAGACTGAGCTGGTGATGAGTGGCTTTAGGAAAGGAATCTGAAGATCCTTAAAGCTCTTTCCTTCATTTTCTGAGGTTTCTAAGGCCAGACATCGGTCCTGTAGTGTGGTGACCCTGGAAAGCACTTGGGCTCTGGAGTCCATTAGTTCTGGGCTGGAATCCTATCTCGGCCAGTTACAGCCATGTGATCTTCAGCAACAATCTGTTTCCATCTTTGTAAAGTGAGGATGGTATTCATTTGTTGCTGCTGTCTGTTTTTCTGACCACCCGGCCATTTGCCTAGCTCTTTCCCCCCAATTCCTTCAGCTATTCTTTCATTTTGAGCTTTTCCCATCACTTTTGACTCTGCCCTGTGATTTTGTAGGCTACAGATTGTTCTTATCTACACTTCAACTCATTGCTGTGCAGACCTGCCCTTGGTTTTGTTTCTAGAATGAAAACCCCACGAGGGCTAGGGCTGTGGTTATTTGTGCTTACCGTCATATTCCCAGAACCCAGGACCATATCAGGCACATAGCAGGCAATCAATCCACTTTTATGGGATTAATGAATGAATAAATGAATGAATGAATGAATTTCCAGATCTCAGGGCCCAGATCAGTCCCTTTGACCTACTGTGGTACGCAGCCTGATATAAGGAGTGGTTATATTCTACAAGATCAGGCCCTGTTCAGGCACTAGCCTGTGAATCTTGCCATGGATAGTACCCACAGATCTCAGTTAGCTCATTCAGGGCTGATACTGAGTCATCCTCTACTTGCAGGGTTAATAGGACTGTACAGGCCTCTTTAAGTTGAGAAGGATGGCAAAAATGATTAGCTGAGCCAAAGTGAACAAATGCTCTGAGTTCAGCCTTGTGAAGCTTATCTATACTCCCTTTAGTGCAGTTGTGGTGTGTTTGACATCTTTCTTCTTAACTGCCAATTGCACGTAAGGGCACAAGCTGTAGGGGTATCTCCTGCACTTGAGTTACTGCAAAAACTGTAGGGGTATCTCCTGCACTTGAGTTACATGCAAAAGCTGCAGGTGTATCTCTTGCACTTGCAGCAAAAGCTGTTGATGTATGTACCTCCCGGACTTGAGGTACATGCAAAGTTGTTGATGTACCTCCTGGACTTGGTTGCGTGCAAAAGCTGTGGGAATGCCTAGTACCTCCTGTACTGGAGAACCCTTTCTTCTATATCTGTTACAAACTTGTTACAAAATGTAAGTGTCCTAGAAGGAGTCGCAAGACCACCTTGACTAAGCAAAAAGGTTCCGGGTCGTGTGTTACCTAAAAGAGGGTCCCCTGGTTTCTTGGGGGGTTATCAATTCAGGGGTTGCTTCCTGTGTTACAGTATAAATACATCTGGCTGCAGTGAGGCTAGAAGGAGTTTATTTCCTGTCGCAGTTGGATAAGGTAGGATTATGTCCGTTCTTTTTTATGTCCAAGAGTGCAGCCTGAAACTGCAGGATAATTGAGGTAACGGCAGAGGCAAACTAGTGGGGGTGGGGTTGAGAGCTGAAGGGAGGTTTTTCAAAAAACTTTTTTCAACATTTTAATTTATTTCTGAGAGAGACATAGCGGGAGCGGGGGAGGGGCAGAGAGAGAGGGAGACACAGAATCCGAAGCAGGCTGCGGGCTCTAAGCTGTTTGCACAGATCCTGACGTGGGGCTCAAACCCACAAACTGTGAGATCGTGACCTGAGGTGAAGTTGGACGCTTAGCCAACTGAGTCACCCAGGTGCCTCAAGCTGAAGGGAGTTTTTAACTGAAGTTACTTTTAGTAAAGAGGCCTTAGGCATGTCCAGTCCTATTAACTGCAATTTAGTCAAGGTCTAACCAATGGTTAATTAAGGCAAAGTCAGGGCTTATTGAGGAGCACAGTCTAGATAAGGCCTAGTTGGGGCTCAAACCTAATTAAGCCATGGCCTTGGCACAGTTAGGCCTAACCAGGGCGCAGCCAGGTTCAAAGCCTAGTTAAGGCCTAGTCAGCCTGAGGGCTAGTCAGCCCAGATAAGATAAAACTAGAGCCTAAGCCTACTTATGGCCTAGTTGCCCAGTTAAAGTCTAGATAACACAGTTAAGGCCCTGCCAGGGCCTAAACATAGTTAAGGTCTAGTCAGAGTCTAGTTATGGCACAGCCAGAGCCTAAATGTAGTTAATTACTAGTCAGAGTATAGTTAGGTTTAGTCAGAGTATGGTTAAGGCCTATTAGGGTCTTATTAAAGTTTAGCCAAGTCCTAAGCCTAGTTAAAAGCTAGCTAGCTTGGTTAAGGCCTCATCAGAGTGTTGTCAAAGCACAATCAGTGCCCTAGCCTAGTTTAGGTCCAGGCAAACACCAGTTAAGGCCTAGCTAGGACCCAAGCCTAGTTAAGTCCTAGTCCTAGTCTATTTAGGTCCTAGTAAGGGGATAAAAAAAAGTTTAGTTCTAGTCAGAGCTTAGTTAAGACTTAGCTAGGGTCGACACCTAGTTAAACTATAATCAGAGCTAGTTAAGTTCTAGTCAGGGCTTCAGCCTAGTTGAGTGTTAGAGCCCAGTGAATGCCCAGCCAGGATGTAAGCCTAGTTTAGATTTTGTTAAACTCTAGTTAAAGCCTTGTCAGTGTTTAAGCCTATTTAAGTTCTGTCCAGAGCCCAGATAAAGCCTAACCTTAGTTAAATATTAGTCAGAAACAAGTTAAGTTATAGCCAGGGCCTAAGCTTAGTCAAGGCCTACCCAGAGGTCTGTTAAGATATAGGCAGGGCCTCAGCCTAGTTAAAAGCTAACCAACACGGTGTAAGATCTCCTCAGAGTATGAAAAGGACTAGCTGTGGATTAAGCCTAGTTTGTGTTTAGTCAGAGACCAGTTAGGGCCAAATTCTATTTAAGTTTCAGTCAGAAACTACTTGAGACAGATCCAGGGCCTAAGGTTATTCAAACCTAGTCAGAACCTAGTAAGGCCTAGTCAGTCTTGTTAAGGTATTCAGAGAACCCAAACCTAGTTAAAAGCTAGCCAGCCCAGTTGAGGCCTAACTAGGGGTAAAGCCTAGTTCAGGCCTAGTCAGAGCCCAGTGAAGGTTTATTCAGAACCGAAGAGTCTAGTAAATGTACAGCAAGAGCCTGAGACTAGTTAAGGGATAGTTTGTCAAATTAAGGCCTAGTGAGTTTATTTAAGGCCCAGCTAAGACTTAATCAGCCTAGTCAGAGCCCATTTAGCCTAGCCACGGACCAAGCCTCATTAACATATAGTCAGAGTGTAGTTAGGGCGCAGCCAGGACCTAAGTCTAGAGAAGACATAGATAGCCAGAGTCTCATTTAAGGCATAACAAGGGCCTGAGTCTGTTTAAGGTCTATTTAACCCAGTTAAAGCCCAGAAGGGGCTAAATTTAGCTTTGTCCTAATCAGAGTGTAATTAAGTCTAAGCCGGGGCCTAGGCCTAGTTAATGCCTAGTTAGAGTTTAGTTATGGGGAAGCCAGGGCCTACATCTAGTTAAGGCCTAGTCATCCCAGTTAAGGCCAATTTAGGCCTTCACTTTGTTCAAGGCTAGTCAAGACTAGCGTAACCATTTTATACCAGTTTGCCCAAGACTTTCCATATTTAGCAAAGTTCTGGGTCCTAGAAAATCCCTTAGCCTCTGGTAAACCAGACTGGTCGCTCTAGTCAGGGTCTTTAAAAACAACTTTTCTTTGCCTTGGAATTTACAAAACATAGTTGTAGTGTATCGTTTTAGTTTATAGTTTACAAAACAGATTTTCAACATTATTTCATTTGATTATTAGCGCATCTGTTTGAGATGGTTGTTATCATCATCCCTAATACACAGATGAATAAATTCCAGTTTACAGGGAAGTGCCTTCCTTGATGCTGTCCCGTCAGTGTCAAAGGCAGAGCTGAAATCAAAATTCAAAATGTTTGAATTCAAAAGTCAGGTTGTTCTTTTTTTTAAGCTACAGCAAAGGGGCATCTCCCCATAATTAACAGTTGTCTAAGTTACAAAAGTAATACTTGCTCAACGTGTTATCATCATCCTTATTTTTCAGATCAGGGAAGTGAGTTATCTATTGTGAGCTGGAGTGGCCTGCCCAAGGTAAGAAACCTTTCAAACTTGAACTCAGTTTCTTCTGCCTCCGAATCTCTTTTTCTTTCCCCTTTAAAAATAACCTCTCTTTTTCCTCCATCCTCCCTCCTTCCTCAGTGTCAAACACTTCAGTACGTGTCTGTCAGGTGTCAGAGGTGCTTACCTACGTCTATTATCTGAAGTCCCTCAGGCATTTGGTAGGCTGTACTCGCAGTGACACTTCCGGTTTCAGCCTGAGGTTTATTTATTGAACTGATGCTTGTCGTCTCATCAGGGGGGTGTTTGTTGAGTCTGGCAGCAGAGCTGACTTTGGTAGTAGAGTCAAGGCTCAAGTACTTGACCTGCTGTGATCAAAGGATGGAGACACTGAAGGTAAACTTGGTCTGCTCAGTAATTCTTGGGAGGGCGACTTGATGTATCCATGTCGCAATGACATTTTGGGGACTAGGGAAAGAGATCAGGCCTCCCTCTCCGTTACTGTGGATTCAGCTGCCAGAAGGCACTGAGAACTTGGCTTGCCTTTTCCCGGCTGTGCCATTTCTGTTGCCTCCTGTAAGCCTACCAGGGGTGACAGGTGTCTCTGTGAAAAAGCCTGTATGTAAATATAGCTGTATCTTCCACTATGTTATCCTGAGGACAAAATAGTTGCCACCCCCGCAGAATGTAGCAGCTTCTGGATTGGATGCCAATGGTAGCAATGTGCCAAGCATGAAGTATCCTGTTCCCCCCACCTCTGCCAAGGCAACACCAGCTTCCTCTTCAGTGGTACATTTAAAGAGACAGCCTCCATTCTTCTTGTGTGGCAGTGATAGAGGGTGAGAGCTTTCAACGTGGGTGATGGGTGGCTTGGATGGTGGCACTGTGGACGAAGCCACTCGGATGCACTTTTGGTAGCAGATGCTTTCTTGGACTGGGATTTCCTGCTTTCTGCTGTTAAGTTGCTTTGGAGAACGATTTGGTTTACTGTCTCATGCGAGAGGAAGACAGAGCTGGTTAGCAAGAAACAAATGATTTATTCCGCTGAGCAGCTGGTAGATTCAAACGTTGCTTTCTTTCTCGAAGAGAGCGCCATTTGGGAATGGCATTATTTTCTCTGACATTCACATGGTGCTTCCCCACATGAACTCAGGTCTTTAGATGACTTCATGTGTTTGTATCTCCATGAGCTGGTGAAACACATTTAGCTTCAAGGCATTGTGGCATAGGCAGGGCATATCTCTCTCCTAACAAAAGATCTGGAAGGCCTTTCCTTGAGGACTGGGGGCTCTGCAATGTAACGTTGGAGGCTATGGAAAAAGAGCAGAGAACTAGGTTTCTGATTCTATCACATTCTAGCTATGTGACATCGTCTTCACTCTCTGGATGTCAATTTTCCTAAATGTAAAATGGAGGCAATAAACTCTGTGTTGCCCTTGTCTATGCTATATGGTAACCGTGAAGATCAGATGACAAAATAATAATGTGAAAACATAGAAAAAGTATAAAGTCCTATAAAAATGTCAAAGGATTATTAGTCCTGTTATTCACTCAACAACTATTTATTAAGTACCCACTAGGCACCCTTAAACAAAACAGAGATCACTGTCCTGTTGGGGTTTACCTTCTAGAGAGGGGAGCCATTAAAAAAATAATAATCATGATAAATAAGTAAGCTGTACGATATGTATAGAAAGTGATACGTTATAAGAACCGTGAAAAAATAGAACAGAATAAGGAATAAGGAAGACCCAGGCATGCCAGGTGGGGGAGGGGAAGTTAAATTTTTAAAAGGGTGGCATGTGTAGTGCTCACTGAGGAGGTGAGACGTAAGCAAAGGGTTTGAAGGGGGTGAGGAATTTGGTCATTCAGATACCTGACCTGAGAACATTCCAGGCAGAAGGAACAGCCAGTGCAAAGTGCCTACGGAGGAAGTGGGCTGGGAGAGTCTGGGGAATGGCAAAGTGGCCAGAGGGGCTGGAACAGAGGGAGGGGGAGAGAAGTAGACATGACGTTGCAGGTTACATCTGGGAGGGCCACGCAGGCCATTATAAGGATCTGGGCTCTCTTTAGTCTGAGGGAAACGCAGAGCCATTAGAGGAGGAGAGATATGGTGTGACTTGTATTTTAAAGAGATCACTCTGGCTGTCGTGTTGAGAAGAGACTGGAGAGAGGCGCAGGACATCCTCTCAGGAGGCTGTCGAAATAAGCAAGGTGAGAGGTATATGGTGGTGGTTGACAATGACGAGTTATTAGATTTTGAATATATATATTTAATTTTTTGTAATGTGTATTTTTGAGAGACAGAGCACAAGGAGGGGAGGGGCAGAGGGAAGGAGACACAGAATCCGAAGCAGGCTCCAGGCTCCCAGCTGTCAGCACAGAACCCGACGCGGGGCTCCAACCCACGAAGCGTGAGATCAGGACCTGAGCCGAAGTCAGACCCTTAACCGACTGAGCCACCCAGGCACCCCTAGATTTTATTTAAAATAAAATTATTTAAAATAAAATATTTTGAAGGTAGGACCAAAAGGATGCTGGCTGTGGACTGTGGGGGAAAGAATGGAGTCAAAGATAAACTCAAGATTTTTTAGCCTGAGTAGTTAGAAGGATAGACTTGCCATCTACTGACCTGGAGAAGGCTATAGGTAGAGTAGGTTTGGGAGGGAAGACCAAGGATCCAGTTTTGGGGATACTGAGTTTTAGATACCACATGTGAAGGCAATTAGATATACAAGGATGAAATTCTGGAGAAGAGTCTGAAGTAGCTAAATAAACTTGGGAGTCATCTGCATATAGGCGTTATTTACAGCCTGTAGGAGATCATCAAGGAAGTAGCTATCAGTGGAGAAGAGGACGACTTGGGGAGTGATCAGCCATGTCAAGTGTGGAAGCCACTGGGGTCCTGGACAAGGGTACTTAAGTGGAGTAGCCATTATATTTAATGAAAAGTGTGTGTTTTAGAACAGAAATATTTAACCTGGTAATATCGAGCAAGCGTGCCTTGAGATTCCCCTGTCTCTAGCTAATATTAAAAAGGGAATTCCGCGAGTGATCCTGAAAGGACAACTTCATCCAGCCTTTCGCTTTCACTTGAGCAGCAGGCTGGTCTCATATTGGGAGGGCTCTTGCCAGACCAAAGAGCTGTGGCCCTGATGTGCTTTCCTGAGTGCCAAGCATATAGATAATGGGATGAACTATTCACCCATGTTTAAAATGCTAACCTTTGGCCCCTTCGGGAACCTCGAGTGGTGGAGGTTTGAAATCTTCAGAGGCAAAGGAAATAAGAAATTCATGCCCGAGGGCAAAGCATTTTTCTTTAAAGGATATTAAGAAGCATCTTCTCTGCCTCCCTTCCTCCAATTTATTCTGATTATATCTGTCTCAGAGGTCAAAAATGGAGAAGTGTTATTTTTTTATTTCCATGGATCAGTATATGGTCTTTGGGTGATTTTACTGTTCCTTTAGGTTTTTGGCATCTTTCCTTTTCACTAGAGTGTTCTAACTGTAGGTGCACCCTGGGAACAATTGTATGTAAGGATGAGGACAATGAAATGGTTCTCCTCAAGGGGACTTGTGTCCTCTGAGCCACTTGGTCAGCCACCCACCACGGTGTTCTTGTTGCCTTCTTAACACTGCTTCTTATTCTGCTGGTGATTGGGAGCTCCTCCCAGAGCATTACTAGGTAGACCCCAGTGTAAGGGACAGCACAGAGGGTCGAGAGAGCAAAGAATCAGATTCTCACTCTTGCTCTGCTACTAACCAGCTGGGTAATCCCGGCAACTCACTTATCATCTTTGCGTCTTTCACTTCCTCAGTCGTAAGAAAAGGAATAATCCTTATTGCACAGGATGTTATCAGGAGTAAATAAGTTAATGTATGTGAAGGTACTGGGGATGTAATTAGCAGTAGAAGGAAACCATGAAACACTGGAATGAACTGCCAAGGGAGGTTATGGATTCTTATCTTGAGATCCTTAAAAACAGAAACACTCTTCCTTTGATGGATAAGCAGTAAGCACGTTTGCAGGCAGCAGGAAGAACTGTATGACCTCTGATCTTTTTTCCAGGTGGAAAAAGAAATGAATCGGGTCTCTTCCGGCAAGCGGGCATTTGCCACAGAAACAGAGAGGAGGCCCTGACTGGTGCTTAGTTTTGCTTGTGTCAAACTTCTGAGAAGTATTCTTGGAACTCAGGGCTAAATCCAAGCTAGGATGGTAGAGGATAAAAAGTATACAAATATATTTCTCACCCAAATGATTCACATGAGAAGATCTGGAAGTCTGGGCTGGTTCAGGTGAAGTCATGCCAGACACAGGGTAATGGCCGTCATTATCTTGCCTTAGACTTTGCCAATCACTTTCCAAGCGTTTCCAAGGAATCGCTAGTTAATGTTTTGAAAGATTCATTGCCATAAGGTCAAGTGGAGGGACTTCTCCACACAGCTGGCAAATACACTGGAGGAATAATAGCCAGTGAGCAGTCTGATGTGTAGCCAGCTTTTACCAGCCAGAGCTAGAAGCCAGAGTAAGCACGTGCTTCAAAGGCAAGAAGGAGTTAGGCTAGGAAGATCCACTAATCCTCAAGGATTCCCTACCTGATTGGTCTCAGGTCTCCTGAAAGGGTTAGGTGGGAGCAAGAGTTACAAGACAGTCCCGCTTTCTCATATCTTTACCCAAGTTCAAAGTCATGTCAGTTCTATCTATGAGATAAATCTGGTACTTCCTTCCAGTTTTTATTTTTATTGTTATTTTTTTATTTTAGAAAGAAAAAGAGAGAGCGCATAAGTGGAGGAGAGGGGCAGAGAGAGTGGGTGAGAGAGAATCCCGAGCAGGTTTCACAGTCGGCATAGAGCCGGACATGAGTCTCGATCCCACGACCCTGGGATGGTGACCTGAGGGGAAATCAAGAGTCAGATGCTCAACTGACTGAGCCACCCGGGGGGCCTCCTTCTAGTTTTCGTAATACCTGCAGCTATCTCCCCTCCTACCTTCCAGGGGTCACTAGACAGTACTCAGGATGCACCACACACTGTTTCCTGGATCCTGGAATTTCTCCAGAACAATTACATTAGCTAGCGTTTATTAAGAGCTTACTATATACCAGGCACCATTCTAAACTCATTGCATGTATGAACTCCTCTCATTCTCACAACTGTTACTACCTTCATTTTGAGGAAACTAAGGCAGAGGAGTTGAGCAACCTTCCAGTTAGTAAGTAGAAAAGTTGAGATTCAAACATAGACCTGTTTGGCACAGATCCTACCCTTACAACCACTGGCATCATTTTACTGTCTCTCCCAAAGAAAATACACAAGTAAACAAACAAAAACAATTTGCCTTTTTCCTTCTCACAAATCTGGGGAAAGATGTGGAAATAGAATCCCTTTTCCTGTTACTCCCAAGTTTTGTTTTAATTTTCCTTACTTTAGACCCTGTCCTCTGCACTGATAATATTTGAAAGCCAAGAATCTTTTTAGAAGTATTACAGCTCCTTTCAGGCTCTCTGGGGGGCCTGGGGGCTTCTCACAACAGCCAAGATTCAGGGACAAGCCTCTGCAGGGTCCCACCAAGTCAAGATGGGGGGGGCCAGTTTTCACGTTTGAATAGTGTTTTGAGGAAGCTATTTGTCTGTCTAGGAAAATAACGAAGAGATAAGTTTCAAAAGTGGTTGTTTTTCTCCGGTGACTAAGTCGTCTTTCTGAAGGGTAAGCAAGAATTTGTGATTCTCTCTGCAGCAGTGAGCAAATTTGGAGGAGGAGGAAAGAAATTCAGTAGACTTCAGTTTAAATTGACCATAAGGACATTTCCTACTCCCTCCTTTTTCCAGTTTCTGTTTTGAATTTTTCATATATTTTCAAGAAGGGACCATGTTTAGCTCCTCAGCTGCACAATCCTTTCCTTTCTCTCTTGATAAATTAAAGATGGTTCATGGGGATTTTAAATGTCAGATCCTATAACAGGCAAATGCCTTATTGCACACAGTTTTTTTTTTTTTAAAGGCAAAGGTTTGTTGCTTTTTAAAAAAGGAGTTTAAAGGGTAAATACTGTCACACTGTTCATTGTCGCCCCCAGAGAGCACCAGCTATGTCAAAATTATAAAATTTGACTTTTGGGGACAAGGACCTCTTGATGTTTCCTCAGGAGTGGGGAGGAAAGCAATGAGAAGTAATGTCTGAGGGGGTGCTTTTTTTTTTAAATCTATATTGAATGCATGTATCCAAATGGTGCTGCAGCACCAGAGAAGAAAACATTATGAAAAAATTTACTGTTTGGGGCCCCTGGGTGGCTCAGTCAGTTAAGCATCAGACTTCGCCTCAGGTCATGATCTCACAGTTTGTGGGTTTGAGCCCCACATCTGGCTCTGTGCTGACAGCTTGGAGCCTGGAGCCTGCTTCGGATTCTGTGTCTCCCCACTCTCTGCCCCTCCCCCGCCCGTGCTCTGTCTTTCTCTCTCAAAAATAAATAAACATTAAAAAAATTTAAAATAATAAAAGTTTACTGTTCGTAGATAGGAACCTGGCACCTACACTCACCAAAGGCACATTTTAATCTCTCCCACATAGCTGTCTCTGTTCCCCTTGGCTATGAACTAATTTACCTTGCCTGATGCAGAGAAGCTTATCAACTATAAACATAGACCCAGAGGACTTGGATTCCTTTGCTCCTTTTCCATCCTGCTGTTAGACACTTATTGCCGGTTTGCTAGTTATGAGCATCACAAAATAGCAGGGTAGGACTATCAGCTAAAAGAAAAATGATGGCTGTTGATTCGTTAGGCTGACAAAAATGTCATAAGAGTGAGATGAATAAAAACCTGTGGGGTTAAAGACCCTAGCTATCAGATGGCTAGCATGGCCTCTGCTCTTAGCTGTCTTTCTGTAAGACGTGGGTTATGTCATCTTGTGTCAATTTATAACTCCGTCTCGCTATAAAGCTCTCTTGGTTTACTAAGCACTGACATGAGGACCCTTCTCTGTACCTTCGGACTTCACTCCGTTTTCATTGGCTGTGATGACTGGCTTGCTAAACCCTGGCGAGACCCTCATCACTGTCTTGCTGTCCTTACTGGTGTTATAGGAAAGAGACCTGAAATTAAAAGTAAAACAATTTTTTGAGATATAACATACATATGGTGAAGTACACAAATTTTAAGGGTGCAGCTGATTTTTTGTGTGTTTTTTAAAAATACTTATTTAAGTAATCTCTCCACCCAACATGGGGCTTGAACTTATGACCCTGAGATCAAGAGTCTCATGCTCCTCTGACTGAGCCAGCCAGGCGTCCCCAGCTGAATGTTTTTTTTAAACATATATAATCAGGGGCGCTTGGGTGGTTCAGTTGGTTAAACATCCGACTTCAGCTCAGGTCATGATCTCACGGGTTTGTGAGTTCAAGCCCCGCATTGGGCTCTGTGCTGACAGCTCAGAGCCTGGAGTCTGCTTCGGATTCTGTGTCTCCCTCTCTCTGCCCCTCCTCATGCTCTCTCCCTCTCAAAAATAAACACTAAAAAAAATTAAACATATATAATCACATCATGACACAGAACCTTTCCAGAACCTTAGAAAGCGTTTTCATATCCCTTGCTAGTCAGTATCCTCCCACCCAAAGGTAACTACTTCGTTTACTTCCATTCCATAGATTTGTTTGCCTGTTTTAAAATTTCATGTAAATGGACTTATACAATATGCACTTTTTTTTTTAATTTTTTTTTTCAACATTTATTTATTTTTGGGACAGAGAGAGACAGAGCATGAACGGGGGAGGGGCAGAGAGAGAGGGAGACACAGAACCGGAAACAGGCTCCAGGCTCTGAGCCATCAGCCCAGAGCCCGACGCGGGGCTCGAACTCACGGACCGCGAGATCGCGACCTGGCTGAAGTCGGACGTTTAACCGACTGCGCCACCCAGGCGCCCCTACAATATGCACTTTTATACATCTGGTGTCTTTCCACATTCTTGTCCGTGCATTTTTGTGGGCACTTGTACACTTTTCTTTTGGCTGTATACTTAGGAATAGAATTGCAAGGTCATGCAATAGAGGTATGTTTGGTTTTAGTAGTTTTTTTTTTCATTTTTTTCATGTTTATTTTTGAAAGACAGAGTGAGAGCAGGGGAAGGACAGAGAGAGGGGGAGACACAGAATCTGAAGCAGCCTCCAGGCTCCGAGCTGTCAGCACAGAGCCTGATGAGGGGCTCGAACCCACGAGCTGCGAGATCATGACCTCTGAGCGGAAGTCAGACGCTAAACCGACTGAGCCACCCGGGTGCCCTGGTTTTAGTCGTTTTCTAAAGTAGTTGTACCAGTTAACAATTTTACCAACAATGTATGAGGGTTCCAACGCATGTTCTTCTCAATGCTTGGTATTGTTAAGTTTTTTTTTTTTTCAAAGCTAAATATTCTGGTAGGCTTCTGTGTGTCCTATTGTGGTTTTAATTTGCATTTTTCTGATGAGCAGTAATGAAAACCTACTCATATGCTTGTAGGTCATTCGGATGTTCTCTTCTCTCAGGTGCCATTTAATTCTTATAACATTAAAACACAGATTCTCTTTAAAACACGGATTCTCTTTTTTTCTTATTGATTTGAAAGAGTATAAAAATATATGTATATACTGGATACGAGCCTTTCATTATGTGTACTTATTGTGAATATTTTTTCCCGGTCTGTGATTGGCCTTTTCACCCTCTTAACGTGTCTTGTAATAAATGGAAGTGCTTCATTTTTATGAAATCCAATTTCTCAGTCTTCTTTCCTAGTTCATGTTTTCTCGTGTCAGGTAAGAAATCTTTGCTTACCACGGTCATGAGGATATTTGCTTACAGTTTGAGCTTGAAGATTTCTTGTTTTATCGTTCATATTTAGGTCTAGGATCCATTTACAATTATTTTCAATTTTGGTATGTGATGTGAGGTAAGGGTCATGCTTCTATTGATTTCTTTGTCCCTGATAGTATATGTCTTCCAATTTTGTTCTTCTTCAAGATGTTTTGGCTCTACTAAGCCCTAAGTATACCCTTGTATGTTTAATTTAATTTAATTTAATTTAATTTAATTTAATTTTATTTATTTTATTTTTTCTATTCTAATTTTATTTTATTTTAGAGAGGGAGAGAGTGGGCAGGGAAGGGGGGCAGAGAGAGAGAGAGAGAGAGAGAGAGAATCGTAAGCAGACTCCATGCTCAGGGTGGAACCTGACGCGGGGCTCAATCCCACGATCCTGGGATCATGACCTGAGCTGAAATCAAGAGTCAGATGCTCAACCGACTGAGCCACCCAGGCGCCCCTCCTTGAATATTTTAGAATCTCTTTATCCAGAGTGCTCTTTGGGGACGGTTTTGAGCTTCTTGACTCAGCCACCCCACGCCCTCACAGTTTCAAAATCTAGGCAACATTTTGAAGGAGGCACTGGTAGTGTGCTTTGTGGCAGTCCCCTTCCCTCGAGTGAGAATTTGTCTCTGAAGTACCATGAGACTGTGGGAAATTCCACCCAGCTTTTCCCTGCTCAGAAAGGAGCCTAATTCAGCTGACTTCCAGGTGAAGAAAACTAGCCCTGCATTTCAGGCTTCTCTAATTTCCAATCCCTTACACTAACCTCAAATGTTATGCAGAATTTTCCTTTTCCACTGTCGAGTCCCTCTGCCTTGTGGACAAAACTCCTCTTCAACTTGTGCCCAGAATTAGCAGACGTCTCAGTGAGGCAAAAAACTCTCGAATACCAGGTCATTTAGGAAGGGTTCTGTGCTCTTTGAAATTTTAGTTCATCTTGTTCTTGTTTCCACAGATCAGGGATATCTTTACTTGTTGATTTTGCAGTTTCTTTTTGTTTTGTTTTCTTTCTTAGTTCGGACGGGACCATTCGCATCCCACGTGAACGTCCAGAGAACATTCCATAGAACCTTGACTTTCTTATCCATCTCGGCTCTATCACAGGTGAGTAGTTCATGAGTGTTTGGGCCAGTTCAGTAGGTCAGTGGAAGGGCAGATTAAATGGGACACAACCTTTTTTTCACAGATGATGAGGATCCCTGAGGGCACTGCTCAGGATGTCTCCATCCCTCTGCCTAGGACTCACAGTCAACTTGGATTTCAGCCAGTTTCCAGGGATGGCAAATGAGATTAACATTCTCAATTCTATCCCTGTTTAGAATTCTCAATTCTATCCCTGCTTAGAATGAGATGTCAGGTCTGGCCCGAGTGAGGCAAATTTTGCTCCTGCTCCCCTAGATGCAACCTCTATTCTGTTTTTTTTTCATCATAGATCATTTTGCATTCTCTAGGATTGCATATGAATGGAATCATACAGCATGCATTCTTTCATGTCTGACTTCTTTCATTAAGTATAATGTTTTTGATATGCATTCATGCTGTGGTCCCTATCAGTATTGGCTTTCTTTTTCTTGCTGATTGGTATTACATTGTACGAATATACCACATTTTGTTCATCCGTTCTCCTTTTGATTGACAGCTGTTTTTTTGTGCTATTATGCACTATTATGCATAAAGCTGCTATAACCTTTCTTCTGAAAGTCTTTTTGTGAATTTCATTTTGCTGGGGTAAATACCTTGGAGTGGAATTGCTGGGATCAAGTGTGTGCTTGCTTAGTTTTATAAGAAACTGCAAGACATTTTCAAAGAGGTTGTACCCTTTTACACTCCCGCCGGCAATGTGTGAGAATTCTATTTACTTTACATCTTTGGTCAACATCTGGTGTTGTCAGTCGTTAATTTTAGCCACTTTAGAGTATTATTGTGAAGTTAACTCGTATATCTTTGATGACTAATGATGTTGAATATGCCTTCATGTGCTTATTAGCTATTTATTTTTCTTCCTTTGTGAAATGTTTGTCCATATCTTCTGCCCAGTTTTTAATTGGTTTATATCTTTTTATTATTGAGTTGTAGGGGCACTGTTTTTTTTTTATTGAGGTATAACTGACATACAACATTAGATTAATTTCAGCTGCACAAGAGAATGATTTGATCTTTGTATATATTGTAAAATATTCACCACAATAAATGTCATTAACATCTGGTTACCGTACATAGTTACAAAACACTTTTTTTTGTTATGATAATTTTTGAGATCTACTCTCTTACTAACTTTCAAATATGCAATCCGATATTATTCACTTTAGTCCTCATGTTGTACATTACATCCCCATGACTTATTTATTTTACAACTGAAAGTTGGTACCTTTTGGCTCCATTCACCCATTTCCCCCACAGCCCGTCCCCCAGTAGGGGCTCTTTGTATATTCTGGTTATAAGTTCTTTGTCAGATATCTGCTTTGTGAATATTTTCTCAGACTGTGGACTGCTGCTCATTTTGCTTCTGGTGTGTTTTGATGAATCGGTTTATCTTTGTTACCCCTTGCTACCCCGGCTGCAACTTAATAATATTTACTGAATGAAAGAGCTAGTAGTAGTTGTCCCTCCCTCCAACCTATCGGTACAATAATGCAAAAATGCACCGTATGCTTGAGAAAGGGATGGTTAGGGGAGTTTTTTAGGCTTGAGGGTCAGAAATCTGAGGAGATTATCTTTAAACTGAGACCAGAATGACAGAAGCCATCCATTTTTTTTTTTCCCTGGGGAAAAGGGATCCCAGGTAGAGGGAATAGCTAATAAAAAGGCCTTTAAGGAACCTTCATAACACTGTTGGTGGAAATATAAATTGGTGCAACCACTGTGGAAAACATACGGAGGTTCTTCAAAAAATTAAAAATAGAACTACCCTATGATAACAGTGATTCCACTTCTGGGTATTTATCTGAAGAAAATAAAAACACGAATCGGAAGAGATATACACACCTCATGTTCACTGCAGCATTATATAATAGCTAAGACCTGGAAGCAACATACATGTCTATCAATGGATGAATGGAAAAAGAAGATGTGGTATATATACACGATAGAATACTACTCAGCCATAAAAAGAAAGAGACCTTGCCGTTTGCAACAACAGGGAAGGACCTTGAGGGTATTATGCTCAGTGAAATAAGTCAGGCAGAGAAAGACAAATCCTATATGATTTCACTTATATATGTGAAATCTAAAAAACAAAACAAATGAATAAACAAAACAAAGCAAAAGTCATAAATATAGAGAACAGATCAGTGGTTATCAGAGCAGAAGGGGGTTGGGGGTTGGGTGAAAAGGGTGAAGGGCGTTAATTGTATGCTGACGGGTGGTTTGTAATATATGCAAATATCGAATTATTATGTTGTACACCTGAAACTAATTTCATGTTATATACCAATTTGACCTCAATAAAACACAAATAAAAATAAAAAACGAAATACGTAAGAGTTATATAAAAATAAAAGGGCCCTTAATGTAAGTTGAGGCTAGGCACAAACTATCCAAAATACCCCTTTAAGCAAACTAAGGTGTCAGAAGTTGGTTGCTTTAAAAATTACCACAACTGGAATACCCTGATGCTATACTCTTCCTCTTTCTTAGTACTACAGTACTTAGTAGTTTCTCAACATCCTCCTTGCCTTCCCTAAACCCCCAGGTCCTAGGTTTCAAGATGCTTTGAAGATAGGAATTGTGGATTAGTTAACACGATGGTCAACAGGGTTAAGGCTAGGTCAGGAATTTTTTCCCCCTTAAAGGTGACCAAGTGATAGAAGAAATAAATCAAGGTTTGCGTATGTAATAAGTAGCTACATTTATCTTTATAAAACAGCAAATTATGAAATGTGCTACCTCTCTGCATTTTACATTTAGATTGTAGAACGTAAAAGTTTGTCAAATCAGTATCAATTCATTTAAGTGAGATACAATCTATTTTGGCAGTTTTGCCCAGTTTCGGGAGAGATGGAAGAAAAGATGATGGGAAGGGATAGTGGAAGATGGAGATACAGATAGAGTCAAGCAGAATGAAACACAGAGGTGAAATAATGGAGGTATATTGAGCAAGAGGAGAAATAAAAAGAGTTCTAGTGGGAGGTAGAGAAGCTGAGAAACAAAATGGGTAAAAGAGAAGCCAGAAGTCAAATAAGTTTTGTGCGAGTATATTTGTCTTGTGCCCTTGGGCTAAAGGTGTCATAATAGGTTATTGCTTCCTTTGAAAAATGTGATGGTACTCTCTAGTAATATTTAACACACATCTTTCTTTTGTGTTTCCCTTCCGAAGAGCTGATATATGCTCTACAGTAATGCCAAATTCCTTGCATGATTTCTTTCCATTATTTCCTTCCACCAAACTGCTTTTTGTCTAATCGAAAAGCAGAGATTCTTTAAGTTAATAAAATAACCTCTAATATCCATTCTCCCATATTTCAGAGGGGAAGTTACCTCCAACCATAATTGTGCCTTCTGGTCATCATGGCTGTGATCCTTACCGGGGCAAACTTTATGTGTACTGTCAGGATTTTTGGACAAAGAAAAATGTGTGGTTCTGAAAAAAACTTATGCTAAATGGAGATAGTATATAAGGGAGTGGGTCAAAGCAGGTCCCGTGGAGACCAGCAAGCTCCATGTGAAAATCACAGATCCTCTGGCCAGTGGTTTACTGTACTCTGATAAAGGTCTAAGGAGTACAATTAGCTGGAGGTAATGCCTGTGGTTTTTGGGCCCCGCTCTGGTCAGAATTGTTAGAAAAGGGTATTGATAGATTTGGCAATATCCTAAAGGAGTGAGACAGATAGCTGCTCCCTAATACTTTCTACTAGGAAACACTTGACTGAGGCTGGAGAAATTAAAACCAGCCCAATTTGTAGGACTGGTGGCTAGAAATTCAATGTGTATATACACCAGCGAAAATAATTGGTCAAAGGTATATAGCTAAACTGGTCAGCCATGGACTGGAGATGTATGCCATAATAAATGAAAAATTACAGACTGGACTATTGCAGGAAAAACAATCTGGTGAAGGGAGATATGAAAATAAATCAACGAAAGAAATTTAGCAATTTATGTAGGATATATACCAACTCATTAGAATGGAAAGACAGAATATTAAAAGAGGAGATAATCTGACCCCCCAAACTAATGTAGACTCTACAGTCTTGGGGACTCCAAGTCCCAACTCAGCTCCCTTGTCAGTTCAATTTAAGGTTGCAAAATGAGCACGTGAAGCCTCAGGACTTATGGACATGAATGTCCTAGATGAGGAAGAGTGGGGAGAAAAGTATGAATCAAACAAACGAATTAGCAATACGACGAGACATGTCAAATTATGAAAAACTTGCATCTGCAACAAACTCATTTTTAAGAGGTCATGTTAAACCAGACACATATGCGAAGTAGATTATACTGGGCCAATCTTTAGATTCGTTTGAAACAACGAATATTGCCGCATACAAGTATAAACTGAGGAAGAGGTTTTGCAGAGCACGCCAGACATGCAGATGTCCACGGCTTTAGACAAAATTGAAGGAACTAGCTGCTAGATGTGAAATATTGGCAGTAATAGGAAATGACCAAGGAACTAGCGTTATAACAGAAGTTGTCCAAAATTTGACAAAAGACAACGGCTGTGGGACTTTCATTTCACAAATTCCCCAGGCTGGAGGGGCAGCTGGAAACCTTAATGAATGGGATGCTAAAAACACAGAAAGAATTAGCAACACCAGATATAAGTGGCAATGGGGTAAAGTGCTAATAAAGACAGAATTAATTGAAAGACTCTGAGTGAATATAACTTCCTCTATAGAGATGTTCGTGAAAGGCGGACAAGTAACCTATACTCCCTTTGCCCTCAATTCCTCTATGAAGAGAGAACGAGAAGTATAAAGGAAAGAGAGTGGAGTAGTAGATCCTCATAAGGCCAACAAAAAGGAGGATCAGTAACTAGGGATGCTCTTTTAACTTCATCCTATAGCCAGAAACTGTGGGATAGATAAAGGCTCAAGGATACTAATCTTTATGTTTCTCTTTTCTATTATTAGATCTGCTTTGTTTTCCAACCATAGTACCATTGCCAGTCCCACAGCATCCATTGTCACCAAGAGCTACAGCTTTTAATAATATTTATCTACTGAGGAGGTCATTGAGGTATGGAGTCCGTGTCAATCCCTGTGCTGATTGATGGGCTTGTTGATTGTATTGCCCAGCTAATAAGGATCTCTGAAGAGCTTTTACAGCTGATTGCACGAGAGCAAATGCCTTGTGCAGGGCAAAGTGGTGCAGCACAAGTGATGGGAGCAGCTGCACCTTCTCCTCAAGAAGAAGATACGCTGCCAGAGCTCGCTGAGCTCTCAGATTTAGAATCAATACTTACACCAAGAGAGGATGAAGACCTAATCCTTGACATAGATCAAGCAATGTTAGACATAGAAGACTTATATGAAGATGTTCTCTCTGGCCTAAACGATGACTTAAGAAGTGGATAAGACCACATGCCCCCACCGGCACGTGAGAACAGATAGTTTTTCTGTTTTAAAGATATTCTGATTTTTCTGAGTGTTAGCAATGAGTTTTCTCCTAGTTCCGTACATTTTCATTATTAATACCTTATAGAACAAGTAATATTAGATTTACTGCCAGTAGAAGCTGGTCTCTTTTCCTCTTTATATTCCTTTTAAAAGCTCTGACTTGAGCCTTATGATTCCTTCCCTGCTTGCACTTGTTCACCTGTTAGAATTCCTAAGAACAGAAGCAAACAATAGCATAACAAGAAATTTCTCACCTAACAGAGGAGTGAAGACCTCATGGATAGATCACATTTTGGAACCCAATTTCACTGTTCCATGAATGGAAACCAAAAAAGGAATATCCCCCACGATGGTATTATAGTGAATACATCACATAGACAGAACAACATTGGGACACTTTTACTGGAAAAGATATAACTACTTGCTAGGCCTTGAGGAGAGGATGTGTCAACTAAAGGGTGCAATTTTGAAAAAGCTGATAAACTGTAGAAAAGTTTTTGAATAACTTTTGTCAGGGAGAAACCTTTGAAAAAGCTGAGGCCAAGAGGTTCCGATGCACGATTGTTCCCTCAAATGCACACTACAATGAGTCTTCCATATGGTTTCCCAAATGGAAAGGACAAATTATACCAGATAACAGAGTAGTACTATCACTGGAAGGCCTAAACAAAGCCCTACAAAGGCTATTCACCAATGGAGAGTCAAATGCTTTATGGCATAGGCTCAGAGATGATGGTCCACAAATGGAAGGGGATAAAGTATATCTTCTTTAGTATAGTTAGATTTATAAAGAATAGTTGATAGGCTTATTATAGTTAACCTGCTGCAACCTTGACACAGAAATCTTAACTATTACGATATGGGAGCAATAATTAACTTAAATAAAATATGGACTGGTATTTAGCCACAATAATTCTAGAAATACCAGAAGGGTAAAATGGAGTAGTTGGAGGACTGCCCCCCCCCCATATCAAAACAGAAAGAGACCCAATAAATTTATGGGGAATTCATTGGTCATACTAATTCCCATGCCATTCAGTAGTCTCATTTTCATTTGGAAAAACAGCTACCCTTCATACAAGCACATGGACACTGTGGTCCTCCTTCCTAGGGAATGGCCTTTGCATCTCTTAACACGGCCAACAACTCGGCAAAGACATAAAAGTGTCGCTAGGACAAATTGACATATGCAAATTGTGAAGAAATGACATGTAGAAGCTCATCCATGTGGATGGAAACCAGACTATACCAATTCATGTAGAGTAGTAAAGCATATTATTGTCAAAAAGATTAAAATACAGATGCTGCATCTAATCCTAAGTGAGGTCTACATACATAGACAATTAGCTGCTTTTAAAGGCAAACGGAGGGTGGAAATTATAGACTACACAGCCAGGTCTTGTTTGGATGAGCAGTAGCAGGAGGGACATAAATCAGTTTGCCACAGAATTTCAGGATAAGTACATGTAACAAATTGAAGAAAAAGACTGCTGTATCAAAAAAAAAAAAAAGCTACCAAAGACCCTTTTGAAAATCAGAAGAACTTACGGAGCTACTCAAACATGTTAGCATGAGAAAGTTCCACAGAAGACTGCTATGTTGAAAGACTGAAAGAGTAGAGGAGGATCCAGGACACTTGGATGGATGAACAAAGACAAAGAGGAGAAATCCAAGTTTTATCATCAAGCAACTACTGTGGATGACAAGCCATACCAGACAACAGATTGAGGGACTTTGCTGCTGTACTAATTGGACAAATTGAGCATTACTTTCCTTGGGTAGGGGACTCTAACTATGTAGTATGTCCAAAATGGAAAATAAGAGATGCAGTGCAAAGGGACTGTGCCAAATTAACTAAAATATAGCGCTGGGAAAACAAGAAGAAATGGTTCATCCCATCATTCCATTAGGAGCACTTTTCTAAAGGAAGATTAGTGGTAACAGTTAAACAAGGAAATCTATACATGTAGCAACGAAGAAGAATAACAGAGAAATTGGATAAAAGTGAAAAGATAGAATCTATGCTTTAATTAAAGGTTTAGAAACAGCCAGGGAAGCTATATACTCTCCCACTAGGAATTTGGACTTTAGGAAATTGGGCTATAATTTTGTGTCAAAATAAAAGGCAAAGCATGAGTACTTCGACAAGATCCGGAAACATTCAAGGAAAGACCACCATTCTGCTACAAATTCTATTTAGTGAGTGATTTAACTGTAAATGGACAGATCCGGTGCTCCTCAAATATGATAGATGCTGAAGGGTAGCTAGTCCCCCAAGGAGAACTCTGGAATATGGACTTCAGAACAACACCACGACGGATTAGTGCGAGCTTCTTAAAAACGTGAATATTAATGAGAAAACACCAGCAACCATACCAACTCAAGCAGGTTATTCAAATACATCATGAGAAATCTGTGGGACTACTCCAGGCCTTGAAACAAGATGAAGCTTGAACCAGCCTATAAAACAACTAATGGTCAACATGGTCCTCACATGTCAAAGCTGGAAGATGCTACAACCTCATAACATGTGAAGCTGGCTCACCTCCTGACTAGATGTGGAAAGACTGTACTATAATGGCACCTTAGGATTAGATAAAATATATCCCATTGTTTGCTCTGATTGCGTGATTATATGTGTTTAGAAATTGTTAAGATGCAACCCTGTTCCAAACAATGAGTAGTTGTATTAAGTATGTTTGCTCTACAGAACAGAATTAGACATTAGGATTAGAAATAGAGTTGATAGTGATAAGAAATAAGTGTAGGAAATAATAAGATACTTAGGAATAAGAGCCAGTAAGGAAGTATTTTCAAGGAGAGAGAAGAAAAGCAATAGAGTTGTGAATAGTCATGCAACTGTTTAGGGTGGAAAGCCATGGTATAGTTAGTTCCGAAGAAGGTTTATGAACAAGTCCCTGTTTTTGTCATATGCAAATTAGCCAACCCTAAGTTGGTGATATTGATAGAAATAGCTGCTTGGCAGCTGACACAGGTCATGCACTTAAAAGACAATTAGAGGGAAATACATTAACTCAGCAGTCCACTGATTGGATACTTCTTTTTTTTTTATTTTTTTGATGTTTATTTTATTAGAGAGAGAGAGAGAGAGAGAGAGCGTGAGCAGGGGAAGGGCAGAGAGAGAGGGAGACACAGGATCCAAATCAGGCTTCAGGCTCTGAGCTGTCAGCACAGAGCCCGACGCGGGGCTCGAACTCACAGACCGTGAGATCATGACCTGAGCTGAAGTTGGTGAGCCACCCAGGTGCCCCTGATTGGGCTTTTGATTGGAATCTTGGATTTCTCCTCCAGGAGACTGGAGAGAGTGGCTGGCCCTTTATTTAAACTAGCCCTTCTCTGGATCTTCCTGAGACTAACACCAAAGGCAATTCTTGTATGGCATGGACGGATAGAGAGACAGGCTCATCATTTGAGACAAACTTAAAGCTGTGAAAACCAAGGGAGTTAGGTTGATAGATGGCAATTAGAAAGCACAAGTCTATCCTTGTGTGTTTTGGCTAATGTGCAATGAGCAGTTGTGATTACATAGTTATATCTTTATGTGATGATTAACGCCAGTTATTACAGTTTGTATAATCCTTATTTGCTATTGATGCACATCATTTTATTGCTATGTGTTTTAACAGATTTTAACTAATAAAATTTCATTCATAAGTCAAATAATGTGTTCCTCTTAAATTACCTGGTGGTGGATTTGGAGGCTACCAAACCAGCATAAAGGAACCCCACTCAACAGAAGATGGAGTATACACAAAATATTGTACCGGGAGTCTGAAGTTCTAGTTCCTGTTTTTTTTAAGTTTGTTTATTTATTTATTTACAGAGAGTGAGTGGGGGAGAGGGGAAGAGAGAGAGGGACAGAGAATCCCAAGCAGGCTCCATGCTGTCAGCACAGAGCCCATTGTGGGGTTTGATCTCATGAACCACGAGATCATGACCTGAGGCAAAATCAAGAGTCCAGCACTTAACCAACTGAGCCACCCAGGTGTCCCTGAAATTCTAGTCCTGGCTTTGTCAGATTATCCTGAACAAATCTCTGAAATATGGTCCGTTCTTGTCTGTAAAATGAGTTATAATTACTTTTCTGCCTACCTTCAATGGTAATAAGGACTAACTAAAGTGATAAAAGTTTTCAAAGACTTTTGTATGAATATCTGACAATGGGACAATACATGAAATCAGCACTTTTTAGGAGTATCTGAAAAATGTCTATAGGACAATACCCGAGAGTCTATGTGACATGTAAAGATTATCCAATAGTTTTACACCTGTTTTCTAAGAGATTAGAGCTTTCTTATTTTGCTCCATGTCAAAGTTATAGTTTGGAATTGGTTTATGTTTCATTCTTCTGAGCTCTTTTTTTTTAAACCATAAAATTAAATTCTTTCTGGGGGTCCACTTAAGTTCTAGTAGGAATAACAATGAGGAAAAACCAACAATGAAAAAGCCTTCTAGGAAACAGTAAATTATATTTCATTCAAGGCTAAGATTTTGTTGCTGACGGGGTTATGTAACTCTGAACATTTATTACCCCATTATTACCTAACTAGATTTTTATAATGATTTTTTAAATCAAAGTTGACTATTGTGTTCTTATATCAATAGCCTTATCTTAATAGATTAGAGGTATTTAGCCATTTCCTCTTCCTCTTGGGTATACTTATCTTTTCAAAGACCCTATTTCCCCAGTCCATATTTAAAACTTGTTTTTCTTCTGCCTATATAACCCTTAGCTCAGAAGCCAATCAACCAACCAACCAAAAAAAAAAAAAAAAAAAAAAAAAAAAAGAAACATAAAAAAGAAGAAAAAAATAACCCTTAGTTCCTTTAGTTCTTTGACAGTTATTTGTATTGACAAACACAGCTACCTATCAGTCTCAAATGTCTTCAGGGTCATAAAGAATCTTTGAAGGTGATCTCCATTGTACCTCTGAAGGATGTTAATGCATTTTAGCAAGATAAGGAAAACAACTGAACTCTCTACCCCTTGTCACAATTTCATCCTAAAGACCTTAGTAAAATATTGAAAACGTTTCAAGAAGTATTTTTTAGTTTGACATAAGTATTCATGTAAAGTGGACTAGGGAGCTGCAGTTATGAAACACAACTCTAGTGTTTCAGATGCCTTTAATCAAAGATGCTATTAACGAAAATAATTCATTTCAAAAAGTATCCAGACCATGAGCCCTCCATGATTATTGACCACCATGGCCCCAGGATGAAGGGTGGAGTCATTTGTTATGTGTTCTCATAGAAGTTCTCCTTCAGATCACTTACGTTGCATGTAATTATATATTCACTGATGTGATCATTTACTTAATGTCCACAACTAGCTTGCAAGTTTCATGAAGGTAGGGTCAGTGCCCATTTTCTGTATCCCAAACACCTAGAACAGTGCTTAGTAAGCATTTTGTGAAAGAATGAGTACTATTTCATCAACAAATCAGATGGTCAGTCTTTTCCCCTACTTATCTGTCCATAAAGAACATATGCAGAGGCTGTGTGTACCTTGGATAAATGAACCTGTTTTTGTTTTGTTTTGTTTTGTTTTTGAGGCCTGTTGAACCATTTGTTTGTGGAGGGGTAAGTAGTAGAAAAATGCCAACTCTCACTCTGCTGTGCTGGACTCTGGAGGGTGTAAGGTTTCCTTAAAGCAGAGAAGAGCTCAGCTTACCTCTTTCTGGTGGTATTTGATTGCCACCTTCAGCTTGGCCAGGTCATGGTACTTCTGAGGGTCAAGTTCTTCACTGTGGTCATCTCGATGGTTGAGGATGATCTCCAGTTCCCGGGAGCTCCGAGCTTGGTCCAGCAGGTCTTTGGCAAAGAGCTTGCACTGCTGGGAGAGTTCCTCATACTCGGCCTTGAACTCATTCTCCACCTTGCTGAGCTCTTTGAGCTCCCAGCCCAGACGGAAGGCAGTTAGGATGGGGTCCTCACTTGATAAGGCAATGAGTGAGGGGCTTGCTAGCGCTTTATAGATGTTCAGACGGGAGCGGGAGTGGCGCAGACTGTCTACCTCTGAACTGGACACACACTCGACACAGTTGCAGCGGATCTGGTGGGGCCGTGGGATAGTGACCCGTTTTTGAACAAGCAATTTGATGATTTCATAGTTGTTGGTATGGGCGGCCAGCATGATGGGAGTGATGTCCGGTGTGAACTCAGAGAACTGGGTATCCATCATCAGAGTGGGAACCTAGGTGCAATAAAATAAAGGCATAAAGGCCAGGATTAAGGCTAGGAGAGAGAGGGAGCACAGGGCATTAAATGTTAGTGATTCAGGAATTGGAGTCACTCTTCTTTTGCCAATGACCTTCATCATCATAGCTATTTGTGGAATACTAACTATATGCCAGGCATACAGCACTTTACATGTATTTACGCATTTAATCCCCACAACCTTGTGAGGCAAATATTCTCCCCAAATGAAGAAGCTGAGGCACACAGAAGTTAAATAACATACCCAAGCTTACATAGCTTTTAGTAACTGAGCCAAGATCCAAACCCAAGCAATAGGACTCTAAAGCTTGGTTCTTACATTTATGCAACCACAATATGCCCAATTCCATCTGAGGCACAATGGGGGATATAGAAAAGAGAGGGAAATTTTTTCCTAACCTTCTGGAGTTTAGTTGAGTGGGTCAGACTTATATAAAATTGGTAAGTAGGAGTACACAGTAGCATGTGTTCAGTTCCAAATGAATCGTAAAGACCATGCCACTAAATCAAGCCCTGGAGGCTAAAGAAAAGATAATCTCAAGTGGTTACATTGACTTTGTATGTATATAGGACTTCCGGAGACCAAAGACCAAGGCCAGATAGAGTTCTTCCAACTTCCTGTAGGTCTCAGCAAGGTAGAGAGAATCTCTTATTGTCAGAAAGAAGTACTCTGTAAATGAAGACCTCTTGGCTTGGGTGAGGGGTTACCAATAGCTAAAGGGACCTTTGATAACACTGTTATGTCCATGATGCAATGCTTGCTGTAAATAGCAGTTATTGGTGGAAGGCATAGGGTTCTTTGGGTATTCACGAGCATTTTGAGGTGAGTTTGCAGAAAGTGCAATGATCAATGATCATTGCTCAATGAATAAAAAAAATATTTTGGCTTTAAAATGTGTGTTTTGGTCATATGTGAAATTTGAGAAATGTAACAGAAGACCAAAGGGGAAGGGAAGGAAAACTGAGTTACAAACACAGAGGGAGGCAAACTATAAGAGACTCTTAAGTACAGAGAACAAACTGAGGGTTGAGGGGCGTGAGGGGTTGGGTGGGCAGGGAAAATGCATGATGGACATTGAGGAGGGCACTTGTTGGGATGAGCACTGGGTGTTGTATGTAAGTGATGAATCACAGGAATCTACTCCTGAAGCCAATATACACTGTATATTACCTAACTTGACAACAAATTATTAAATAAATAGTAAAAAAAAAAAGAGCCAAATTATGGAAAGAGCCCAAATTTCCATCAACTGATAAATGGATAAAGATGTGATACACACACACACACACACACACACACACACACACACACACACACTGGAATACTACTCGGCAGTAAAAAAGAATGAAATCTTGCCATTTGCAATGACATGGATGGAACTAGAGTGTATTGTGCTAAGCAAAATAAATCAGAGAGAGACAAATATCATACTTCACTCATGGAATTTAAGGAACACAACAGATGAACATATGAGAAGGGAAGGAAAAATAAGAAAAACAGAGAGGGAGGCAAACCATAAGAAACTCTTGAATAAGAGAACAAACTGAGGGTTGATGGAAGGAGGTGGGTGGGGGATGGGCTAAATGGGTGATGGGTATTAAGGAGGGCATTTTTGGGGATGAGCACTGGGTGTTATATGTAAGCGATGATTCACTGGGTTCTACTCCTGAAACCAATAATACACTGTACATTAACTAACTTGAATTTAAATAAAAAATCTTTAAAAGAAAGAAAAAAAATAAAATGTGTGTTTTGGGACCCAGTCTGTTCTCAGTGTAATAGGGAAATGGAGACAGCTCTATACCCACAGAAGAGTCTCAGTGTGGTAGGATCTAGAGCTAAGGAATGAGGAGGACTGAAACAGTCAGAGGAGGCTTCATGGAGGGGTGGAGCTGAGCATTCAAAGCATGGGTAGGATTCCAGGAAACTGTGAAATACTGATCTTCATACACTTAGAAAAGAATAGTTCCAAATACTCATTTGGATTGGGGAGAACAAAACATGGATGATTGAGATTCTCATGGAATAGACAAATATTGTTTTACTCAAAAGTTTCTTTTTAAAAAAAAAATGTTTATTTTGAGAGAGAGAGAAAGAGAGAGCAATCAAGCAGGGAAGGGGCAGAGAGAGAGAGAAGGAGAGAGAGAATCCCAAGCAGGCTCCACACTGTCCACACAGAGCCTGGTGCAAGGCTCGATCTCATAAACCGTGAGGTCATGACCTGAGCTGAGACCAAGAGCCGATGTTTAACTGACCCAGCCACCCAGGCACCCCTCAGAAGTTTCTTTTTATTCTTAAAAATGTTTTTTAGAAAATTGCAGTTGCTGATGAACTGACAAAACGATGTGTAGCAGTTTTTCATCATCTTCGCATCCTTCTCGCTTTGGATGAAAGATTCACAAACAGGAAAGCGACCAGAAAACAGGAAGTGCGAGAGAGGTAGAGGAGAAGGAGGGGAAGAGTGTGCAAGAAATCTAGTTCTTTCATGGAGTGGTTGCATCGGTCTCTAAATAGTTGAGAACTGGCTGCACATTGATCATCAATTACTTGGATAGAGCAGTGAGAAAGCATTGTTAAACATTTAGAGGAAGCAGCTACAAACAAGACAGCAGGAAGTGAGCAACTGGCTCATAAAGTAAATTGGACACAGGAAAGAATCATCTCAGAAATTAACATAAGCCTCCTGGCTAAGGAAGAAGTAGTTCTGAGTGGGCCCAGGAACAAACATAAACACAACAACCAACACAAAGCCTCGAGTTGGGGGAGATGGTAGATGAGTAATGTTCTGCCCAGGAAGAAAGCAACTCAGTTCTGGAAATCTGCTCCTTCCTACTGGGCAGAAGCATTTCTCAGTCTCTGCTATGATCTAGAGGCAGGATATGTGGTGAGTGGAGGGAAGATAGCCTATAGCACAGGATTCCCTGGGTCGTGTTGGAGGAATGTGTCCTCCCTACCATGCTGCTCTTCCTGTCCTCTCTCTCTCCTCACTTCCTTGCTCTTTCTCCTTTTCTTACCCTTTTTCTTTCTTTCCCTCTATTCCAATGCTGACAGGCCTGTCCAAGACAGACGATGGTACATGTGAATATTGCTTAGCCCCACTTGTGTCATGGAACTGAAAGGTTGTTGTCTATGCTTAGAATGTGAAATGCTTTCTGGAGCCATCTGATTCCATTGTCTTTGACGTGGTGCTCCGCAAGGAGCCTCTGATTCTCTCTTTGGCTTTCTGAGTAAATGACACAAGAGAGAAAATAATTTTAAAGGAAAACTGGTCTACGGTGACCAACCGTGTCTTCCTACTCTCCCGTCAATATTATTCACAGGTGGCCACACTCATCTCATTCATTGCTCTCTGTCTGTATGTCCTTGTGGGATCCTCTGTGTGTAATGGCCTCTCCTCATTTCTCTGCAAGTGAAGGGCCACTGTGAGCCCTGGCTTCTTCAATAACTCCTCCTCTTAACTTGATCCTACCCCTTAGTGACCACCCAGATGTTGTGAACACTAGGTTACATCAAAGATCTCACTTTTCTGATGCTGTCTTATGTTGTTCTCTAATTATTTCACATACGCATTTCTTGCCTCATCGATGAGGTTGTGTGAGTCTAACACAGAGCTGTCTTAGACTGCTTTTGTTTTCCCTATAGCATCTACAGCACAGTGGGAGACACCACAACAGGCACCAGCCAACAAAATTTTTTTTCTAGTCTCAGCTTAAGAAATTGACTCATTTACAGACCTAGCTCCCATAATCTGAGTCAATGTGAGCCAATTTCCTTGGGTCTTTCCTTCTGATGTCCAGCTGAGAAGGTAGACATTCCAAGACTAAGGAGGGATAGCAAATGGGCTTTATAGGGAATATTTGAGTTCCCCCCATCATAGGACAGTCTGTACCTGCCATTTTCACAATTCTATTGTTTCAAAGTGGAGACTCTGACCCAAAGACCACAGATCTATACTACTCTTTGCCTCTCTGCTTCTTCTTTTCTCATCCTGCTGCTTTTCCCTTCCCCAGCTGTAGGGACTATGGGCTAAGCATCAGGATAGCCATGGTAAGGAAGGAGAGATTCAATAATGAAGGTCAGAGATTTCTGATAATACTCAAGACTTTGTGATATGGTCTACAACAGGGGCCAAACAGGTAATAGGTAATAGAAATGATGGCTATGTGTGGGTCCATATGCATAATTTGGATGAATGAATGATAGAAACTAGTGAACTGTAGAACACATATCCTCTCAAAGGGAGTATCTGCTGCTCCATTCCTTGTTGTCATAAAATTGTTGTTATAAGCACGCATAAAGGCCCGATGTTGTGGGTTCTCAAGAGAAGTCAGACGTATGGATTTTGTAGTAGAATTTCTTATTTTGTTGTTGGCTCACTTCTTTTTTTCAAAAATTGAAGTATAATTGGCATACAAATCCTATTAGTTTCTGGTGTACATCATAGTGATTTGATATTTTGAAGTGTTAAAAAATGACCCCCACAATAAGTCTAGTTACCATCTGTCACCAATGAAAGTTATTACGGGGGCACCTGGGTGTGGCTCAGTCGGTGAAGTGTCCAGCTCTTGATTTTGGTCCAGGTCATGATCTCATGTTTCATGATATTGAGCCCTGCGTTGAACTCTGTGCTCACAGTGCAGAGCCTGCTTGGGATTCTTTGTCTCCCCGCCCCTCTCTCTCTGCCCCTCCTGCGCAGGGCTCTCTCTTAACATAAATAAACATTTTAAAAAACTTACAATATTATTGACTATATTCCTGATGCTATACATTACATTCCTATGCTTTCTTTTCTTTTTTTTATACATTCTTTTAAAAAAAATTTTTTTAAATGTTTATTCATTATTGAGAGATAGAGACAGAGCATGAGCAGGGGAGGGGCAGAGAGAGGGGGAGACACAGAATTCGAAGCAGGCTCCAGGCTCTGAGCTGTCAGCACAGAGCGCGACATAGGGCTCGAACTCACAAACGGCGAGATCATGACTTGAGCCGAAGTTGGATGCTTAACCGACTGAGCCACCCACTATGACTTATTTTCTAACTGGAAGTCTATACCTCTCAATCCCCTTCAGGGTAGAATTTCTTAAAGTTGTAAATGTTGGCTCAAAAAAGCTACAGATAGTGTGCAGTCCAAACAAAATACATATGGCGATCTAGGCTGGAGTGAATCAGTTTGTGACCTTCGAGCTAACATAGAAATTGTGAGATGGAGGGGTAGGAGAGGAAGCTGGACATTTAGTCAGGGGCCAGATGATGAAAGGCCTCATATGTTATGTTAAGGAACTTAATGTCTGTTAGCGATGGGGAGCTACTGAAGAGTTTTAATCAAGGAGAGTGGCATAGTTGAACAAGTGTCTTACAAAGGTCAGTATGGCCCAAGTATGGGGAATGAGCAGTAATGCAAGTAGGGGGAATGCGCAGTATTAAATGTGCTGGTAAATGTTTAATAAGCAGCTTTCCATGAAAAAATCTTGATTTGTAGTGTTTGCCTGTTTCTGTGGTGTGAGTACTCCCATTGCAGCCAATTTCACGCTACCAATACAACCAGAGAGCACAGAGTTGGTATGAGATGCGTACAACCAGCTCTTACCAGCCTGTGTAAGCCAGCTCCAGCATATCACTGGATGAGTATCAGAGAGATGAGACTAGTTAAAAGATGTCATTGGGGCACCTGAGTGGCTCAGTCGGTTGACCGTCCGACTTCGCCCGGGTCATGATCTCGCGGTTTGTGAGTTCGAGCCCTGTGTCGGGCTCTGTGCTGACAGCCCGGAGCCCGGAGCCTGCTTCAGATTCTGTGTCTCCTTCTCTCTCTGCCCCTCCCCGACTTGTGCTCTGTCTCTCTCTGTCTACCAAATACAAATAAAATGAAAAAAAAAAGTAGTTGAAACCAAGGGAATAAGTAGGATCAGCCTCAGCTTGCCCCAGCTCCTGCACAGCTCTGTCTGCTGATCTACTCCAAGGACTGGGCCCAGCCCGTTTCCAGAGCAAGTGAAGCTTGAGGTGGGATGTGCTCAAATGGCCAGTCTCTGTCTCCTCCATTCCAAATTGCAATCACTGGGGCCCTGCATTAGGATGCTCTTTGTTCTGTTAGTTTCTAAATCCCAGCCTCTTCCCCACGTGTGCCCTCCATTGTTCAACAAGATTTCTACCTGGATCATAATCTGAGTTTCTGTTCATGTAACTGGCCTAATAGTCCAGATCTAGTGTATTTTCTGGATTATCCATGCTTCGTCTTTGAGCTATACAAGTCTGTAAATTGTAATACAAATATTTAATGAAATGGAATTGATCAGTGCCTTATGCAGCATCTATTTGTAAATTTCTCTGCATCTATTTGTAGTTTTTTTCAGCATTTCTGATAGCCTATATCAGGGGTCAGCAAACATTTTCCGTAAAAGGCCAGCTGGTAAATAGGTTAGACTTTATGGGCCATGCAACTCTGCCTTTGGAGCAGGAAAACAGCCATAGGCGATGTGAAATGAATGGGTGTGGCTGTACTCCATAACATTTTCTTTACAAAGACAGGTGACAGGCTGAATTTGGCTTGCAGGCCAGAGAATGCAGATCCCTGGCCTCCTGGATCCCTCACTAATTAATGAATTAAATAAAATCTTTGACACGTGTTTAAATTTGTATAAGGATCATGATTTAACTTTTTTTTTTTTTTAAGTAATCCTTTAACAGCCATTTTGTGTTCAGATTGAGGTCAGGTAGCAAATTCAATTTTATTCTTTCCTTATCAAGTTTTGCCTTCTCTTTCAACTCCAAAATTATACTGATGGATCTTGGGCTTCCCATTAAAAAGTATTATTTTTAAAAGGAAAAGGGAAGGAGGGGAAGGAAATCAACACACGAAGAAATTAGATTTTGTTCATATTACCTACAACTGTATTTCTAAAGAAACCTGGTGCATGAACCGACTTGAGTTTTAAAATTTGCAATGATGTGGGCTCAGGCCATGGCCCCTAAAGAAGCTACCTTGCCTGCCTTTCCCTGGGGCTTTGCATTCAGGCCCTAATGAGTTTGCTCCTGGATCTGCCCGAGGTCTCCCTGTCGAAAAGCTAGCATTGTATTCGAGGATCCTTTTGGATTAATGAGCTCAGAACAGAGCTGTGCTAGGCTCAGCCCTCATCGCATAAAATGCAGTACAGTGAGCTAAAGTCAGCTTCTTTCTTATTTTCACCTAAATTCCATTGCCAGAGGATACAGAGGGATAGAAAATGCTGCACCTAGCCCACTCTCAGGACTGGCCAGAGCTTTTACAAGGTTATTATACTCAAGGGGCCCAAATGATACATTCATTTCCATTAACCTCATCACTGGACACAATCTGCTAATTGGAATTTTTCTGAACCCTATTGTTACCAGCCTTAGGCAGGTGCCTTTGCTGGAGTTTATCACAAGCTTCTGAAATTAAACCCCTCATTTGTAATTAATGGGCAGACCCCTTATCAGGAGCCACCTCATTCATACCCACAATGCTGTCTGGTCATAGGCCAAACCTCTCCATAATTGGCACTTCCTCATGCAGCTGGCCTGATAGCATCATGTTGGAAATGAACCTCCCATCTTATGCCTGGATTTGGTGAAACTGCAATACTTCTTTTTCCACCTGCTGGATCCCCTCTTCCCTGCCCCCAACATGACTCTGCCTTACCTGTGAGGTCAGTTAGCTAGTAGTGGTGATATGCCAGCTACTTTGCAGCAGCCATTGGCATCAGATGGGAAATAATCTGTTTCCCAGAGGCTGATAAAAGCAGAACTGTAAGAATTAAGATTTGCTGGATCGTCTCAGCTGATTTCAAGGCTAAACTATATATAATCTAGATTGGAAGGCTAAAATGAAAAAAACAACAACCTTATTTGGGGACAATGTTACAGACCTCAGGTGGTATTTTTAAAAAGTTAATATTAATATGTAAAAATCAATAATATATATAACCATGGCCAGCATTAGCCCGATTAGCAGGGGTAAATATGATACTAATGGTTACCGGTTATCAAACACTTCCCATATACCAGGCACCATGCTGGAATATCTCATTTGGTCCTCACCATGTTTCTATGCTATACGCATAGTAATTATCCCCATTCACACCTGAGGAAACTCAGTCTTAGAGAAGATAAGTGCCTCGTCCAAGGTCATAAAGCTAGGAAGTAGAGTGGCCAGAACTTGAACCCAGGCAGTTTGGCTCCGAAGTCTGTACCATTAACCAATATACCACTTCACCCCCAACAAGCAAAATGCCAACTGTTTGATTTTATTACATCAATAAACAAATCTACAGTCCTAACGCTGAATATTCAGATATATCGTAAGTATATGTTATAGGTTTTATTGGGCATTAATTAACTTAATCGACTAGTATTCTACTCTAAACCCAGATAGATAAACATTATGTGGCACCGCTCAATGTTTGGAAGCCTACAAAATCATTCTTGATTTCTCATCAGATGGGGGCTCTTAATTTTTCGAAAAGATAAGAGCTAAGTCTGTGAGAAAATATATATAGCTAATTCCATAGGTTGTGAGTGTTTGTGATTTTAGTTTTCTAGTTAGAGGAAACCTAGGAAGGTTTTTCTCAAATCTAGATTGTCGCAAAGTGTAAATGAATCATTCCATACACTTTTCTTTGCAAAATTTGAGCTGTAATGAATGATGGGAGCCATTGACTCCAAACGGTGCACCTTTGGATAGATATTGCAAATGAAGGAGGAGGTAAAAGAAGCCAAGATGCTAAGTGCATACACTGTGGGTGGCTTTTGAGAAGCCAGCCCTCTGTGAAGGCATTCTATGTACCGTTGAGATATGACATTTCTCAGGAAAATAGTGAAAATGATGCAGCGAGTCAAAAATAAGTAAATCAGAAGATGTCCGTTATTATGGAGATGGAAAACATGTCAGAAGTGAAGGGTGGTCATTGTGTCTCTATGATGGCACAGAGAAATGGAGCCTGGATCTGCCAATGTGAGTGTAGTTAGCTTTTCAGAGAGCCCTATGTTGGAGCTTGATGCAAATATCTCTTTAGGAACGCCATTGTTCTTGGTTCATTTTTTTGAATGTAATTTGTTTTAGTTTTTTTAACGTTTATTTATTTTTGAGAGAGTGCAAGCGGGGGAGGGGCAGAGAGAGAGGGAGACACAGAATCTGAAGCAGGCTCCAGGCTCTGAGTTGTCAGCACAGAGCCCGACGTGGGGTTCTAACCCACAAACCGTGAGATCGTGACCCGAGCTGAAGTCAGATGCTCAGCCGACCGAGTCACTCAGGGGCCCCAATGATGTTTTATTTTAAGGTTGCTCAGTTCCTGCTCAGGCATTGGACTGAAGGGTTATATAATTGAAGGACAAGGCTTGAGAGAGATGTTGTCACATTCATGAAGCAATTATTGACCCCACTTTCCTGCTTCTCTTAGTTATCCACACCTGAGGCAAGCCAGGTAGCTAGCCCTAGCCTCCAGGGGTAGAATACTACTGCTCAACAGCTACTTTATTTTAAGTTTATTTATTTATTTATTTTGAGAGAGAGAGGGAGAGAGAGAGAGAGAGAGAAGGAGCAGAGGAAGGGCAGAGAGAGAGGAAGAAAGAATCCTAAGCAGGCGCTGCACTGTCAACGCGGAGCCCAACATGGGGCTCGAACCCAAACTGTGAGATCATGACCTGAGCCAAAACCAAGAGCGGGATGCTTAACTGCCTGAGCCACCCAGGTACCCCACAACAGCTACTTTAAATGCCGGCATAGTCCCTGAGGAGGTGGGGAGGTTTTCCTTTACATGACTGTCTTCGATCTTTTCAGCAAAGCAAACATTATAAGGTCATCAATTCCCTTTTGTCTAGTGGTAAAACATCTGCAGGGTTGAATTTTGCATTTTGCTGTATAGTTAGACAAAGTGCAGTGAAGAGTGAGGGGCCGCCATTATATAGTATAGTTTAGAGTTTCCCCAAATTCAGAGTTAGCAGAAGAAAAATGGGTTTAAAATCTGAATTATCTAGTTTCGTTTTCTAGAATGAACATAGAAGTTTTCAACTTTTCCCTGAAGACATCATATGAGAAAATGTATGTAAACTGCAGCATGGAGAAATTCAGAAGTCCGGACATATAAGATCTAGTCCAATGACTGTCTCAGGCCCATGGGCCTTATAGCCAAGATTTCGGTCTTGGAGGCACAAGAGGTGTTGGAGGAGAGCATGAATTCCTTCCATGCTCTCAATTTCAAAGAAGCGTGGCCCTGATCTCCTCTAAATAGTCCCTTATGATTTTAGAAGCTGTAAACATAGCTCAATCCAAGGCCTTTTGAGAATGTCTTTACCCTTCTATACTGTATCGTCTTTTGGGTTAATATGGTCAGTCATTTTATTACATACTGTTGAAATCGCAATCTGTCATTCATCTGAAAACTTTGGCAGGTTCAAAGTCTCTCTTCCTTCCAATATCCTATTAATTAGTGAACTGGACCTAGTTCCCAGTTTTCCTTCTCCATAGCCTCAATCACTTAGAGATTTCTATTCTTTGCAATTCAGATGGAAAAATTGTTGTTTTAAAATTTGTTTTACATTTATTTATTTTTGAGAGAGAGAGAGAGAGAGAGAGAGCGCGCACAAGTGGGGGAGGGGCAGAGAGAGAGGGAGGCACAAAATCCAAAGCAGGCTCCAGGCTCTGAGCTGTCAGCACAGAGCCCGACGCTGGGCTCGAACTCACAAACCGTGAGAGCATGACCTGAGCCGAAGTCGGACGCTTAAGACTTACTGCATGGGGGCGCCTGGGTGTCTCGGTTAAGCGTCTGACTTCGGCTCAGGTCATGCTCTCACGGTTTGCGAGTTCGAGCCCCGTGTCGGGCTCTGTGCTGACAGCTCAGAGCCTGGAGCCTGCTATGGATTCTGTGCCTCCCTCTCTCTCTGCCCCTCCCCCGCTTGCACACAGGCTCTCTCTCTCTCTCTCAAATATAAATAAACATTAAAAAAATTAAAATTAAAAAAATTGTTTTTGAAATTCTGTCCCTACCATGGAAAGGAACAATTTCCTTCCAGGTAATTCGAAGGCAGTAGAGTTAGTGTAAACATTGCAGAAGACCCTTGAGAGCAGAATAGATGCTTCCCTGTCTGAGATTGTTTCAGAATGCCCCCAGAGCAGAGTTTCTCAACATTTGGGGCCAGACAATTCTTTGTTGCGGGGGCTGTCCTGTGCATTGTAGGATATTTAGCAGCATCCCTGGTCTCTACCCCTTAGACGCCAGTATCAGCTCTCCCTTCCCCTAGATTTTACAACCAGAAATATCTCTGGGCATTGCCAAGTGTCCTCTGGGAGGCAAAATCACCCTGGTTAAGAATCACTGCTCTAGGCTACGAGGCTTCTTTGGCAGTGGGCTGACTGGAACAGGGGGAGGCAGAAATAGCTAGAATTCACCACACCAGTCTTAGGCTCTTTTATCCCAATCCACCTGAGGATTGCAACACACTCCCATCGGTACACTAGCTCACGGGGGCAAGAATCCTCAATGCCTGGAAGGACAGGGAGTGAGAATGCCACTCCTTTCCCCAGGAGAGGTTACTAGAATTTTATTTTCAGGAGAATATTAAGTTTGAAAAACTCTAGAGGCGTGTTGTGCATTATGATGAACACTAGCCACGTTTGGCTACTTAAATTAATTAAAATTAAATAATATTTTATTTTTCAAGTAATATTTTAAAAATTTAGTTCCTCAGTCACGTTATCTACATTTCAAGTACTCGATAGCCATACGTTGGCCACCCTTTTGTACAGAGTAGATACAAAAACAAACAAACAACCATTTCTATCATGGTAGAAAGTTCTATTGGACAGCACTGCTCTAGGAGGTTGATAATCACCCGATTCTTAAAAATACTTAAATTCTTAAAAACGTGCTAGAAACTTTGCTAAGCCCTTGACGTGTATTATCTCGCTTATGAGGTAAGCACTGCCATTATTTGTATTTTATCGAGAAGAAAACTGAGGCTCAGAAAGGTGAAGCGACTTGTCTAAGGCTATACAGCTATCAAATGGAGGAGCCAGGACCTTAACCCAAGTGGTTTCGATCCAGAGCTTGGGTTGCTAACAAGCGCGCGATATGGACTCAAGGTGGTAGAATGACCGCTGTCTGGCATCAGAAGCAGCCAAGACATGCTAGTGGTTGCTAGTTGTGGACAAGAGAGTTTTCTTAATATGTGGGCGGAACAGTGTATCTGGAGGGTGTGGATCGACACAGAGGCCTAGGAGGCAGGTGGCTGGTATTGTACAGGTTTGGAAACATGAATGGGGGTACTGGGAAGGATATAAGATATATAGGATATGTATATAAATTTTTTTTTCAACGTTTATTTATTTTTGGGACAGAGAGAGACAGAACATGAACGGGGGAGGGGCAGAGAGAGAGGGAGACACAGAATCGGAAACAGGCTCCAGGCTCTGAGCCATCAGCCCAGAGCCTGACGCGGGGCTCGAACTCCCGGACTGCGAGATCGTGACCTGGCTGAAGTCGGACGCCCAACCGACTGCGCCACCCAGGCGCCCCTAGGATATGTATATCCTATGTATATAAGAGGGTACTGGGACTCACTTCCTGGAATTCGTCCAACAAAGCTCAATCTTGGCACTCTTGACATTTTGGCTCAGATGATTTTTGTTGTTGTTGTTGTTGTTGTTGTGGGGGTTATCCTGTTCATTGTAGGATGTTTAGTTGCATTCCTGGCCTCTACCCCTTTGATGCCAGTAGCAACTCCTCCCCAAGTGCGACAGCCAAAAACATCTCTAGACCTTGCCAAATATCCACCGAGGCACAAAACTGCCTAAAGTTTAGAAAAGTAGAGCGTAAAAGCATAGTCTTGGTTACATGACAGTAAGGCAAGGGCTTCGGTATAGCTACCAAAATACAAGATTCAGAGGGGACCAGCAGCTTGGCTGACCGGACAATGAGCTGCAGAGCTGTTGGACCCCAGGTCTAAGAGTCTCCATGAATAGGAACAGGATGAGTCCCAGAGCCTGTACTAGAAGAGTCCCCCCATGGGAATGAAGTATCTTTAGGGGCGGTGGTACTGAAGGGCTACGGTGGCAGGGAACTAGGCAGCTCATTATGGAGATCACCTTCCCACGGCACGACACTATTATTCTATTATCTTTAGCACACGCATCTCATGGCATCAGCACCGTCAGGGTCTTTGGTTATCATCCAAATGGAAAGTCCATGAGTTATGGATGTGCCAGGCAAACATGAGACAAACCTACAACGCCGTTCCTGGCAGGAAACATGTTTTATGGTTGGTGTTGCTGGAGGCACCCTGGGGAATTTTGTATTTAGGCCCCTGTTTCTTGAACTCCCCACCTGGGATTTCCGAGTGGCTTCTCTCAGAAACACCCATGCAACAAGGAGCCCCTCCCTCTGTAGCAGGACTTGGCTAAGGTTGGGAAGCCTTTGAGAAAAGAAGCTTGAGCCCGCATAATGGCAAGAAGCTTGGGTCCACCTACGACAGGCATCTCGGCAAAACTCATTTCAAGAATATTTCTTTTTTTTTCTTTAGCAGAAACACAGGATTCAAAAGTCTGGGGTGGCTGTGGCAGCATGCATCACGAGGAATGGGTGATTACGCAGTATGCGATGGCCAAGATTAAATTATGGGGTCATAATAAGAAACGGGTCATGTTTAAAAAAAGATGTAACTTTTGGTTGATAGGAAAAGCAGCTTTAAATCATTGTATGATTGAACCTATGCCCATCATGCTGACACCATCAATCGCAAGCAAGTTCTTTCCAAACAGTCTTTGACAAGCGGAGGTTTACTAATATCCATGTAATGTACTGCATTTACTCATATATTTTCCCTTTGTTGAATTTTGAGAGGAAAAACTCAAGAAAAATGTCACCCCCCGCCATAATTTCTTCCTCTCTCTGACATTACTTTTAATTTTATTGCTTTGAGCTTGCAGCTGCATTTCCAATAGTGCATTCTCAGGCAGAATGCCTTTTATTCTTGTCAGAACAGACCAAATGTTAAAGGAAAGGGGCAGGAGCTTGGCTGCCTCTGGTTGGAGATGGGAGAAGGGAGAGCTACTCTGGGCTTTTACCGCATGGCTACTGTCTCTTCTGTCTCTTGTCTGTCTTTCTCCCAGTACACTCCTAGGCTAAAGGTGTAGGTTGTGGTCTCTCTAGAGACAGCTAAGTTGGTGCTGATCACTACTGAATTAGGAGGACATCAACTGCCTTGTCCTTGTTTCCCTGAAGTCAAACATGCCTGAAATCTGAAATGCGGAAAGGCACAGACATTTCAAATGTAAGGATGACCTTTCAGTCTCTTGCAAAGCATTCCCCTCTCTCTGAAAGATCCATGTAACCAGATATCTTAGAGCTTCAATGAAGTCTTTCATTCTGCGGCACCTTTTCAGGAATGCAGGCCAGGGCTAATGAAAGGAACTTAGAAGGCACTGGGGCTGTCGATTAAATTCACTACTGCTTAAATTTCTCCTTCATATTCAGTTAATAGGGGACAAGAATCCCAAAGAGTGCTGAAATGTTGCAAGAGGCAGTGATTGAGGCTCCCAGATGTTTGATTGTTCTATTCCCCAGTGTGTAATTGGAGCTCTCAGCTCCATAGATGTGGGGGATTTGTGTATTGTCAGATAAAAGCAGCAAAGGTGATCAGGTATGATAGGAGGAGGCTTAGCCCCCAGGAAACCCTTCTTCATCTGTGGTCTCATAAATATCATTCATTCATAAATTTCAGACTCCCTGGGGGCCCCCGACATACATTTGAAGAGTCTGGGGCAATTGACACTTGCACGGAATTGCCTTGGTATTTCTTTCATACCCTGCCAAAGGTTCTGCTCCATCAAATTAACATTGGGGTGCTTAACTCTTTCTGAGGCTAGAGGTTACTGCACCTTGGATCGATTGCAGTGACAGAGAAATGGTCTAGATTGCTACTATGTTTCATTTAATCCTGATGATTCTATGATTAAGTAAGTGCACTCCACCCAAACAGATCTCCACCAGAACTTCAAAAGTTTTATTCTAGAAATGTATCAATGACATCACTGCCTGTAGAATTATTAGTGAACTCCCCTATGGTTTACATATATATATATTGGGACTTTGTATTATTGCCTATGTACTATACCAATTGTATGTCAGGTACAGTACCTATTTAATGTGGCTTTATAAAGTAGTTTTAGAATAGTTTCAAAATATTGTTCATTTCCTCACAGCATCCCTGTGATATTATTTAGTATTATCCCTTTGCTTTATAGTGGTAAGAGGTTAAAGTATAAAAAGGTTAAGTAATTTGCCTAAGGCTACATAAACAGTTGAGGAATGGAATCGTCATGTGAACTCCACTCTAAGATTTTGTTCAACATATCATGTGCCACAGCCTGTATACACATTGCAGAATTGCAGGGTTGGAAGACATGCTGGAGATGACATAGCCCAGCCTCGTAATAGATGTTTAATCCTTTTGCTAACACTCCTGCCCAGCGGCCATTCTGCCTCTGCTCACATATGTCCTGGGGTGATATGCCATTTCATTTCTCTTCACTACTGATATATATTATGGTTTTGAAATTGGGTGGCAACATTTCCTTCCTCCCCATCAAACACGACTCAGCACCCATGGGCTGCCCATTCTAGTATGGAACCCTTTATTAAGAATGTTTTCTTGAGTAGTGACACAACATGCAGCAGGCGGTGAGGATGTACTCCTTCCTATTTCCTGACTTCATCTTCAAGGGAGTGGCAGCTATGGCTGTGGTTGGTTCAGTAGCTGACCTGTAGTTCTTTGTCAATACTGAAGAGCTACCATCCTCAAGATGACTGGCTAGGAGACAGTTGCCCAGATCAAGGCTTATGGAGCCCCACTGGAGGGCATCACTCTGGAAGATCAAGTGGTACTTCTTGCAGGCATACCTCTGGAGGAGGAGGCTACCCTTGGTCAGTGTGGGGTGGAGGCCAGGACCTCCAGAAGTGGCTGACCACATGCGTGGAGGTGAAGTCCATGGTACTCTGGCCTGTGCTGAGAAAGTGAGAAGCCAGACTCCCAGAGTAACCAAAAAGGAGGAAAAGGAAAAGTAAGGAGAGGAGGAGATGATAATGGGCTGTATCAGCAATGGATGTAGCAGTGTTGCTTCATCCATGTTATACCCACCATTGGGAAGAAGTTCACCAATGTTAACTCTTGTTTTGTAAGTTTTTAAATTTACTTTGAGAGAAAGAAAGCACAAGTCAGGGAGGGAAAGAGAGAGAGGGAGAGAGAGAGAATCACAAGCGGGCTATGTGCTGTCAGCACAGAGCCCCCATGTGAAGCTCGAATCCACGAACCATGAGGTCATGACCTGAGCCAAAGTCGGACGCTCAACCAACTGAGCCACCCAGGCGCCCTCACCAGTATTAACTCTGAAGTGCTTTGTGATACTGATTTTTGTGAATGAAGCCATGTGGTTCAGTCTGCCTTGCTCAAAAAAAAAAAAAAAATCCTTTCCTATCTTACATTTCATTCCCTCTTGGTACAAGGTGGCTTCTTGCTCATCGGATCAATTTATGGATGCTGGCCCAAGGAAATATTTCAGCCCAGTTCCCAAAGAAGGAGCTCAGGATTGAGAATGCCGACTTGGTATTTTTATTAGGCCACACTGTTCTGTCTGCCTACTGGGTTGTGTTCTCCAGTCCTGAAGACCAAGAAGGATGGAATTGATGCTACCAGTTGAATCATTTAGTTGAAATTATGAATTCAGGATTCTTCCTCGGTGCTTTAAATGAACCAAAGTAGTGGGAACCACCAAAGAATGATTTTCAGGTAAAGACAGCCTAGCTTATTTGAACTACTTCCCCTAAATGATATCTATAGCATTTTCTCCGAAGTCAGTTCTAGGATCCAGAGAACAGTTTCCATTCTGATCAGACAAGCTATTGCCCATAGAAGCTTAGCACTGACGGCAGAATATATGAGTTCATCTTGTTCTGTTTCCGGTTTACAAAGGGGAACCAGCTGATTTAGAAACCATGGCAGTCTCTGATTAAAATGATGGAGATTCTAACACTGGCAGAAAGAAATCAAGCTCTCAGGAGGGAAGGCAGAAAAATAACTGCACAAAAGACAAGCCAGGGCTCACCACTGTGTACCCCCTTAGTAGTCCAAGGGAAGGCTATTTGGTTGGTAAAAGCTCTGAATTATGACTACATCTATATAATGGATGAATATTTCAGATTCAGTATTAGGGGTTGTTAGGCTTGGTTTTTAGACACAAATATATTTAAGTTTTAGAGAATATATTTTAATGCTCTCCTGCACTAAATGTACTAATGTGGAGTCAAAGATATTGTCACTGCGACATTTTTGTGGCCTTATTTCCTTGGGTCTGTAGATCCTGTCATCTAACAAGAGAGGTTTGCTTCATGGAATTGGTATAAGTCTTTTGGGGGCACCATGGAGATTGGAAACCTTGCCTTGAATTTTGTTCACAGCAAATACCAGCTCCTTAAAATAACAAATATTTGATTTCAAGAAGGTTTGTATATCTTTGGAATGTCTTTCCTCTTCACCAAGAGCTGAAATTTGTTTAGCCTATAAGATGAAGGATTTAGGTTAGATGCAAGGAAGACAGACTCCAGAATGTGTGACTATAGAATGCCATAAAGTTTACTCTGGGTGGCTTTAAAGACAGAATGATTTTTTAAATTTTATTTGAGAGAGAGAAAGAGAGAGAGAGAGAGAGAGAGAGAGAGAGAGAGAGACAGAGAAGCAGGCAGTGGGAGAGAGACATAATCCCAAGCAGACTCATGCTCAGCACAGAGCCTGATGCAGGGCTTGATCCCACGACCCTGGGATCATGACCTGAGCCAAAATCAAGAGTCAGACACTCAACTGACTGAGCCACCCAAGTGCCCCTAAAGACAGAGTAATTTTAATGTAGTGAAAACAACGCTCAATTGAAAGTCGAAGTTATGCATCTTGGTTCTGCTATATAAGTCAGTCTGTTGAGCCTGGATAAATCACTTCCCTCTGTGAGTCTCACTGTCCCCATCTATAAAATGGGGAGGAGGTGGACTAGACAATCTTTCTAGGTCGGACATTCTGTTCATCTCACTCATTCCTAAAACCACTTATTGTGACAATATGAATTGACTTGAAGCATTATACCAAGCGAAATACCTCAGACAGAGAAAGACAAATACTGTATAATCTCACTTATGTGTGGAAACTTAAAAAAATACCCCACCAAACTCATCAACACAGAGAACAGATTGATGGTTGCCAGAGGCAGAGGGTAGGAGGTAGGGGAAATGGATGAGGTTGGCCAAAAGGTACAAACTTCCAGTTATAAAATAAATCAGTCCTAGGGATATAATGCACAGCATGGTGATTATAGTTAATCATATTGGATTACTATAATTTAATACTGGATTGTATATTTAAAAGTTGCTAAGAGAGTAGAGCTTAGAAGTTTTTATCACAGGAAAAAAGTGCGAACTATGTGTGGTGATGGATGTTAACTAGACTTTATTTTTGTTGATGATCGTTTTGCAACATATACAAACATAAAATCATTATGTTGTATACCTGAAACTAATGTGCTGTTTTATGTCAATTATATCTCAATAAAAAACATTTATGGAGTACATGACATGTTCCGAAAGCTATTCTAGGCCCTGGGGATTCAAAAATGAACAAATTACAAAAAGCCACTTCTCTAGAGAGGCTGATACAGGCAACAAACATATCTGTTAGCTGGTGATAAGTGCTACTAATAATCTTGAAGCAGGGAAAGGGGGTAGGGAGCAATGGGGAAGGTGTTATTTTTACGTAGAGAGATCAAGGAAGGTCTGCCTGATAAGGTAGCATTGCAGCAAATATCTAAAGGAAAGAAGGGAGCCAGCCATGTAGCTACTTGGGTAAGGAACATTTCAGGCAAAGGCACTAATGCTAGACCATTCCTATAAGAGGCGACTATCGCTGAAGCAGATCGAGTGAGGGAGAGTGGTAGGAGATGAGAGAAAAGAGCAGGGGTCAGATAATGCAGGGCCTTGGAGGCATTGGAAAGGGCTTTGGAGGGTTTGACCAGAATGAAATGGTCTGACTTAGATTTTCAAAAGGTGACTGCCACTGGGAAAAGACTAGATTGTGTGGGGCTGAGAGAGAAAGCAGGGAGACCAGTTAGGAAGCTGTGATAATCATCCAAGTAAGAGGTAATGGTTGCTTGGACTAGGGTGAGGAGGTAGGGGCCATGAGAAATGGTCAGTTTCTAGGGTGGTCTGGAGTGATTCAAGGTTTAAAAGCTCTTGTCGTGGAAATCTCATGATTTCCTCTATTCTTTCTTTGAGCCCCTTCCAGATATTATGAGTCTATAATTGCAGTTTACGTACTTCAATCACAAGAAATTTTTGTTTATCCCCTTTGAGAATTCCCCAAATTCCTAGCTCTTCTGAAATCAAAGTGGAAAAAAAATATTCTGAGTAACAATGGAGGTCGTTGGTACCATCAGTCTAGTGAGGGCTTCTCCTCTTTGAACTTGGTAAGGTTGTTCTATTCTAGGGCTAAATGCCATTTTATTGACTGCAGGGCAAGATGACACTAAAAGCTTCTACATTATCAAGAATCTCTGCTGGCATTATCCGTCAGGGTTGTCTGACCATCTTATTTTGACACAGGTACTGTGTACTCTCTCAGTGTCCCCAAAACATTCTTAATCTAGATGATTGCGTCAGCATGGCATCGAGTAAAGAATTTGGAAACTATCCTATTTGTCTAATCAATGTAGACAATTTGAAGAGTTTAGACCAGAAATAGTATAGGCTTGTCATGTTACATTTCCTCTCTCATATGTTTCCTCCCTACTAAGGAAATTCGGGAAAATGTTTTCCCGTATAATTTGATACTTCCCTTTTTTTCTGAAGTAGCTATTATGCTGCCAATGAGTCAGGGCAAAGAATGGATTAAATGGATTTTTGTCATTGCTTGGGTATAAGAACTCATTCCTCTGCTAAAGACCAACCCTTCTTCCTGTTTCTGTTTCATTTCTACTTCCTTTGTGCTTGAGGTATAAGCCTGTCTGGTCCCTTTTATGCCTCCAACTTGGTGAATCCTAGCTATAAGAGCCATAAAGAGTTTCTTCCCTTTGAACAAAGGTACTTAAGCACTAAACTGGACACTTAAAAATAAAGGAATGATTAAGCATAAATACTCTTTCATTCAGGCTTTCTTATACCAGAGAAACATTAAGACATTTTAAGCATCACTTAAACAATTGTATACTTTTATGCAAAAAAGTTAAAAGATCTCGAATACAATTAGCTTTGCTCTTTGCTTCAGACTTGCTGTAAAACTGAGTAAACCACTATTCTCTAATACATCGGTGTTAATTTTAAAGGATGAATAAAGTGCTAATGACCTTAATAGGCAGAGTTTAGACAAATCAGTAAGAAAAAGATGAAGACACTAGTAGGAAAATGGGTTCAAAAATGAACAGCTGATTCACAGAATAGAACACATTGCTTACAATATGAGAGCATGTGAAATCCCACTTATAATAAAAATTCAAACATAAAACAATAATGAGGTAGCATATTTAAGTGTCCGATTGACAAAGATTTCCCCAAATCATTGACTTTTTTGCAGTCTCTGATTCCAAGGATGTGAGAAACAGGCATTCTCACACACTGTTGGTAGGAGAGCAATTTGGCAATAGAAATAAAAATTAAATAATGCGCATACTCTATGATTCCATAATCTTCATTACTAAGAATTTCCCTTGCAGATATAATCACACAAGTGTTCGAAGACACACATGCATGCACACACATACACACACACGGGTATTCATCACAGTAGTGTTTAGAAAAAAGCAAAATTCAAAAACCTAAATCAAAAATCAAAAACCTAAATATCCTTGAACAATTTAAGAGTTCATTAATAGAGGACCGGTTAAAGAAATATGGCACATTTGTATGATATAATGCAATATTGCCATTAAAAAGATTATGGTAAAGATAAATACCTTCAGAGGGAAAGAGGTCCACCGTGTGTCGTTAAAGAAAAAGAAGCAAGTCGCAGAGCATTCGTGCAAAGAAGTCTGTGTGTGTGTGTGTTTGTGTATATGTTTGTTTGAATATGCATAGAGAATACCTAGGAGGACACACCTATATTGTTCATAATGATGACTTCTAGGGAGTGAGTTTTGAGAGTAACAACATGTATTATTTTTACAACAAAAACTTTAAAATGAACATGGCTGTGGAGAAGGGTGGTGGTGGTCTGGGGCCCGGATGCTTGAGTAACCTCAGTTTGAGAGTTGAGAAATAATGGAGGGGGAAAGGGAGAAAACTGCTTGAGTAAATAGGGCACATATTCATTTTGCTTGGGTAGACGGAGCCCAAACTGCTTGACGCCTTCCCCATTTAGGCCCATTGGCAGGTGAGAAGAGACTATCAGGCTGTTCGATGACAAGGGGATGGATTGGAGGATCTCGAGGCCATTTTTAGCTCCACAGTTCTATCCACAATTCTCATATAGATAATGGAGCTGATGTTGCCCAACATCAAATCACTCCCGGTTGCCCTTGAAGAGCAGAAGAGCAGAGGAGGATTCACAAATTCCACTCTCCAGCTGCAGAAGTGTTTGCTCTGGGTTATCACCCCCCTTTTCTGGAGGAGAGTTAAAGGAGGTAGACTCACAGGAGATTTGTCAATGGTACCATGTTCCTCTCCCTTCTCTGACTTGTATTTCTTTGGACAGTTCTTTCAGTGCCTTTTTCTTACCTGGCTCACAGCCCCCCCCCCCCCCCCCCGGCCCCACCAGATTAGGGTCATTTAATCCTGCCAATGGCAACCAAGCGTACGTTTACCAGCAGGTGCCTGAAATCCAGGCCCTCACTAAAGTGGCTGTCCTTCTGACTCTGGAGAGTTTCTTCTGGTAGAAGAAACCACTTTCATTAACATGCCTTGTCTGTTGGACTCACTCTGCCTCCAAGCTTAGGGCTGGATTTATCAGTGACGATTCAGCATGAATTGCCAACCCTCTCTCCTCAAACCTTCAACCCTGCACCCACAGTTTGAAATTTATTCTATAGGAAATAAGGAGGAACGTTGACCATTTGAGTGACATGATCAGATACTAATGCTTGGGTACATACAGTACTTTCTTACCTCTAACAGCACTTATATTTTGACTAATTGTTGATAGGTTTGCCTCCTCTCTTCAATTAAGTTATTGAAAGGGACTTAGTACTCAACTTGGTGTGGTGGCTGAAAGAGGGTTGAGATGAAGACAATGGCACGGTTTCGAATCTAGAACACTGGAAGGATGACGGGAGGGATATGGGTGCCATCACCTGAGAGAGGATACACTGGATGCCGAGGAGGACCTAGAGGGCAAAGTGAGGCTAGCGGCGGCATTAAGAACACAGAATTTGCAGCCATGCTGCCTCAGTTTGAATCCCAGTTGGTCTACTTACTAGTTGCATAAGCTTGGGAAAGCTATTTAGCCTCTTTGTGCCTTAACGCACCCATTTGTAAAAATGAGTAATAGAATTATCTCGCAGGATGGCTGTGAGCATCAGACAAGTGAATGTAGCTTATGTATGTAGAATGGTGCCTGGCACACAGTAAGTGCAAATTGGTGCTTACTACTTTTATTATTAGACGTAGTGAATTTTATTTTATATTTTTAAAAACAATTTTTAAAAAGATTATTTTTGAGAGACAGAGAGAGTGAGTGGGGGAAAGAGAGAGGGAGAGAGAGAACCCAAGCTGGATCCACACCATCAGCATGGAGCCCGATGTGGGGCTCGAACCCCCAAACCGCAAGACCATGACCTGAGCTGAAACCAAGAGTTAGATGCTTAACCGACTGAGCCACCCAGGTGCCCCTAGACATAGTGAATTTTAAATGTTTGGGGTACATCTAGGCGGGCATGTCTAGCTGAAACTTGGGAAATAAATTATAGATCACATGATAGATATTGAGCTACAAAGGGAGAAGTGATAGAACTCCAGGCAGCACCAGTATTGAAGAAAGAAAAAAACAGGGATTCTGAAAAAGAGACTAAAAGGCAGTGGGCAGAGAAGGAGGAGGAACCATGTAGGCATGATATCATGGAAGCTACGAAAGTCGTCAGCCAATGAGATTAAAGTGGGACACCAACATTGGAACTGTGCGTATGGAGAGGGACTGGAAGAGAGGAGGGAGAGAATGTCATTTGGGGAAGTAGATAGATGAAAGGGGAAAGAGTCAAAGATCCGTATGGCCAGCTCCTCACAAATACTTGCTGAGGGGTAGCACTGTTCAACCAGTCCCCTGGGTTATCGGTGGGTCCAGCTTCTTTTGTTGTTTGTTTGTTTACTTATTTATTTCGAGAGACAGAGTATGAGTGGGGAGGGGCAGAGAGAGAAGGAGAGAGAATCCAAGCAGGCTCCACACTCAGTGCAGAGCCTGACGGGGGACTCCATCTCATGAACTGTGAGATCATGACCTAAGCCAAAATCAAGAGTTAGACACCTAACTGACAGAGCCACCCAGGCACCCCTCTGGCTTCATCCCATTTCAGTCCCCTCTGCCCCAGCTTCCAGTCAGAGGACCAGTGGCAATGAGCTGGGAGGATGGTGACTATTCACCAAGGTCCCAACTAAGGAGTGGTTCAACCAGTGACCACAGACTAATTCCCCTCTACTCCCACTAGGATCAGAGAAAAAAAGAAGGAGGGCAGATACATGAGCACAGGAACCCAACAACTGCTGTTTATGATAAGACTCAGGGCATACCTGGCCCAGTGCCCTGACTCTGAGTGAGGTATTTGGCACCTTCCATCATGAGGGTAATGGCGTCCCAAGCACTGCTTTCATCACCAACCCTTCACTCCAGCAGCCACTGTGAACAGGCCACCGTCATTCCAACTCCCCCAACATTACTCATTCACTTCCCCCTGACCAGCGTGCCATCCCTTTCTTCCTTTCCAGCTCAAAGCCTATTTCTTTTTTTTAATTTTTTTTTTCAACGTTTATTTATTTTTGGGACAGAGAGAGACAGAGCATGAATGGGGGACGGGCAGAGAGAGAGGGAGACACAGAATCTGAAACAGGCTCCAGGCTCTGAGCCATCAGCCCAGAGCCCGACGCGGGGCTCGAACTCACGGACCGCGAGATCGTGACCTGGCCGAAGTCGGACGCTTAACCGACTGCGCCACCCAGGTGCCCCTCAAAGCCTATTTCTTAAAAATGTTCCTCCCTTAAAACCCCTGTGTCTACTTGTGTCTGGAGTGTCTTCCTGTATTGTCCACATCACACATTTTAGATGATGTAGCATCCATTTGCTTGCACTGTTCTATTTCTGTCCCGCGGCTTTTGTTGGCATATGGAAAGGCACAGTAACAAGGTAGTGTTTGGTGCACTGGGATAGGACAGCTGGGAAGGGAGATGGAAGGAGAGCTCTGAGTTTTGCACCGATATTTCACACTTGAACTAATTTGCAACAAGAGGTATAAGCTGGAAAAACCAATAGCAGTGAGGAGAGGAGCCTGGGGTGAAAAGGAGACAAACATTGGCTGCCTTTTAGACAACTGAACATATTAGGTGAAGGAGGGGGGGGGGAGAATATCACACGCAGATGAGATATACCTGCCCTAGGACAGAGCAGAATAAGAAACTTCCTAACTGGACATACGTATGTCGACCATGAGCGTAAAGCTGTAGAAAGGAAGCCCTGAGTTGGTGGTAACCCTGAAGGGAGGGGGGGAGGGAGCGTGGCTAAAAAGTCGCATGTGTTTTTATTTAGTGATTTACTTTTTACACTACTTTAGGGATTCTTCTTTGTGAGGTGTTATGCAGCCAGCTCCCTTGGGCTTCTTGAAACCAGGTTTAAGTAATTATGCTTTTTTTTTCTTTCTGAGAGGTGAATATCACTATCATATCTTTTGTGTCCCTTGGAACACAGAAGGCCGTGCTCACTAAGAGGGGCAGGGGCTGGTTGGACACCATGTGCACGTCTGTTCTCCACACGAATCTATAAATTTCTTGAGGGCACTAACTGTATCTTTCAGTTTTACTGTGAGGCATATAATTAGCAGTCAAAAATACTTAGACAATTGAATTGAACTGAAGAGAGTTAATCATTTGCTGAAATTCTGTCATCAATGAGTTGTTCCAGAGAGACACGACTTGGAGCTGCTTTGTTTATTTTCAGCTTTGTTGTAATTGTCACCACTTCTGATGATCCCTCAGAGGCAGAGCGGAGTAGTAGAAAGAGTGGCTTGGGAGACAGGAAGCATTTGTGCCAGTTTGGACTCGGCTAAGTGACCTTGGACATGTTAATTTCAGACCACATGATTTTCAAACTCTCTATAGTTCTGCTCTGTGAGTGCAGTAGGCCTTGTCTACTGAAAATCAACAAAGATACACGAGAGGAAGTAACTCAGTTTGTCAGCTTGGCCACTATGATGTGATGCAGTCATTTTGAAATTTTCTTCCAAAGAAGTCGTTGATTTCTTTTTTTTAAAGTTTATTCATATATTTAGAGAGAGAGAAAGAGGGAGAGAGAGAGTCCCAAGCAGGCTCCAAGCTGTCAGCGCAGAGCCCGAAGTGGGGCTCGAACTCATGAACTGTGAGATCACGACCCGAGCTGAAATCAGGAGTTGGACACTCAACCAACTGAGCCACCCAGATGCCTTGGCTGATTTATTTTCTTGAGTTGATTGACACACCCCATGTTTTTGATCTAGAACTTTGACTTTGGAATGAAAATCAGAGAATGAAAGCTGTTACTCAGACTACTATAAAGGTAGATACCTACTGTTGGGCAAGTCAGGTAACAAAGAGTTAATAATGTTACTACTATTCTGTATTAATGCTAATGTATGGGTATTATATAGCAAATGCTACGGATCACAAATTATGCCAAGTGTTCAAAAATAGTTCTCACGTAAATCTTGCAACAATCTGTGACACGGGCAATATCATTATCCCCGTTATACAGGTAAGAAAACTGATGCTGAGTCACAGTGGACAACTTTTTCAAGGTCACTCAGTCTGAACTCTCAGCTATGATGTGCTAGTGGGTGCTTAATACATTTAAAAAACAATTAGTAAATAAGATTAGCTAGCATGTGATATCAGCATGGCTTCAGCCAGTAGAAGTAGGAGCAGTATTAGCTACTTACTCATCGAGTGTTTACTCTGTGTCAGGCACTGTTCTAAGTAATGTATGTGCATTAGTCCACTTAATTCCAGCTATCACTCTACGAAGTGGACTCCATTATTGTTCTCCTTTACAGACGAAAAAACTGAGGTCTGGAGAGATTAAGGAAACCTATCCACTAAACGGCAATTCTCTCCTTTACTTTCTGCTCTCATATTGAGTGTTGGAGATTTAGAGGTTAGACTCTTTAGGTCCTCTCTCTGTGCCTCAGTCACCTTTGCCCAGGCCCTCAGGGTGCCCCTCCACACTGTGCAATCTCTCCCTGAGACCAAGAGGCAGGCAGGAGAAGGGAGTAAATGTAGTGTCTCATTGCTGATTTTCTACAATCTTAACACAAACACTTATCAGTGTTGTTGAAACTTAATCTCACTAGCTCATCTGTGAGACCAATTTTAATTTGGAGCCATCTGCCACAGACAAATGAGTAATTATGGCAGAGCCCAGAGGGGTGGGCCTTGGGGAGAAGGTTGGCTTAGCCTCTTTCCGCCTGCCTGCACTGACGCAAGTGACCAAGAAAGAAAATTCTTTGGGTGGGCTGTTGATGCAAAGGCCAGCAGTTCTACTTCCCTGTTGCTTAAATCCTTAGACACCACTGAACAAGGAGGGATGACTTTGAGGTCATACAGCTTGCCTAACAGCAGAAGGGAGACCATTGTCATTAAGGCCGGGCAGAAGGAGGTAATCTGCGAACCGAGCCAGCCCGCTCACCAGCCTCTCTCTCATTGTATTAGTCGTTTCTTGTGATGAGTGCCACTTGCCAGCTGGTCTCTCCACACAATATGACCGGCTAAGTCAAATTGATAGAGTGAGGCTGAAAATAATAGTCATTGACCTCTGTCTAGCATTTAAATTTATTTTCAAAAGACTTTAATGTACCTTATTTCATCCTAATGACAAGCCCCTAGATTAGGTATTGTTCCCTTCATTTTATACATGAGGAAATTTAGTCATAGGGTGATTCTGTAACTGGACAGGTGTAAAACACCTTGGGTCTTGCCCAAGGTCATCCTGTTAGCTGCAAGCTGGTTAGTACCTCAAACTCTGAATTAGACTCTGTCATCCTGTCTTCTAGACGAGTGGCTGTCCAGCTATGCTTGCTCCTCAGGGACACACGGAGTGTGTGTGTGTGTGTGTGTGTGTGTGTGTGTGTGAACAAGTGGGGCTTTGGGCCCTGATCTGCACTTAAACTAGGCCAGCTCTGCTTGGGTCTGTTTGCCTATTTTACTTCTGGGAAGGATTTCATTTAATGAAAGGCTCTGCTTCTGAAAATGTCTGAAAACCACTTGCCTAGTAGTATTTCTCATGGAGAGTTTAGTGGGTTGAATGGAGTCCCCTCAAAAGATATACTCACCTCTTAACCCCCAGTACCTATGAATGTGACCTTATTTAGAAAAAGGGTCTTTGCAGATGTCAAGTTAAAATGAAGTCATCGTGCATTAGGGTGGGCCCTAAATCAATGACTGGTGTCTTAGAAAGGAGAGGGGGATCAGGACCCAGAGACACAAGGAAAAGACACGGAGGAGAACTCTGTGCGACGATGGAGGCAGAGATTGGAGTGATGCGGTTACAAGCGAAGGCATGGAACAGATTCTCTTTTAGGGCCTCCAGGAGGAACCAGCCCTGTCAATACCTTTATTTCAGACTTCTGGCTTCCTGAACCATGAGAGAATGCATTTCTTTTATTTTAAGCTTCCCAGTTAGTGGGAATTTGTTATGGCAGCCTAGGAAACAGATACAGAGAAGTCCATAGACCTTTTACCTACAAATGGGTGAGGGCGGGCTTATTAAAATGCTGGTTCCGGGCTCCAACCCCAAGCCTCTGAACCTGTAGGGGCTCAAGAGTCTGTATTTTGACAAGTTCGCCATATGCACAATGATTAATCTTTGAGCTGGTTTTGACCATACACAGGTACAAGACTCTGCTCCCAGAGTCAGTGCGCCAAAGGAAAAAGGCTTGATGTACAAGAAATTGGCTGGTATTAAGCCTTCTGTAGTGCAAAAATTTTGAATTCTGAGAATTATTTAAGAGTGTTTACCCTAAGGAGTCACAAAATCTGCCAAGAGAGTCAGATTTTTGGAGCAGCCAGAAGACCCCAGAACAACACACACACACACACATACACACACACACACACGCATGCACACACGCACACACGCAGTCTTATACTTGTCTGGTGCAGAGAATTCTGATAAAGCATCACCATTTTGACTTTAAGATTTGGTCCCTATTAAAAATGCAGTTTTCCATATGAGTGCTGATACTTGAAGCCAGTGTCAGACATTTATGCCTGGCCTTTGATCTTTACCTGAGAGCACTTTTGATAGGCTAGAAGAGGGAGAAGAGCAGGATGGGCTGAGCAGAGGGGGTCTCCTTGCCAGCCTGAGGCCAAGCCCTTGGCCAAGTAAAGCCAAAGAGGGCCCCAGTTTATCCATCCAAGATTGATGGAGGTCAGCTGTGCCCAATCTCTTGGCGACATGGGGGAGGGCCAGTGAAAAAGGCCAGGTGTTTGGCTTCTGGGTGTGGGAGGGGCACCTTCCTGGGAGTGGCCTACCCAGCCGGACCTGCGGTCCTTCAGGAGGCCTGTGTTTGCTCACATCCCTGATTTGCTCCCAGGTAAACAAATCCTGGTTCTATTTCCCAGAAAGGCAGAACTTCAGCACGGTGGTGGCCTGTTGTTATAGTTACTGACATATGACTTGCCACAGTGATTGTCAGAGCAATGGGAGAAAATAAAATTTAGCAGAGGCTGGTGGTGGGGGTTGGGAGAGAGAGAGGAGGAAGGGAAATCTGCCGAAAAGACTTGGAGCTGGGGCCGATGGCTGTGTGCCTTTGTACATATGGTATGATATTCAAGTATGGACAAAGGAGGTCTTACACTGGCGGTGTCTGAAAGGATCTTGGGAAAAGACAGCCTGTCCCAAACAGCTTCACCCCTGTTCCATACGCCTGACATTTCACCATTAGTGGTTCATTCCTGTGAGTTAAGCTCTGCCTTTCTCCAGGGGAGGTCACGCCTTACATTGTACCCTGGAGTGAGTTTTCCTGGTGCCTTTCTTCCCCAGAGTTTGCCAGGGCACTGGGGGAAAGATGGGGGAAATGGGGGTCATCAAATAAAGACATGGCCTGTTTTCAAAACTCCGAAAGTATTGCTAGTCCCCTCTTTGGAAACCCCCCTGTGCTCTGCTCTCTTTCGCAACAGTTATGAAGCTGAACGTGCAGGATGTCTGAGAGATACACATAGCTCTTCCTTATTCATCAGCAAATATTTATCTATCAGCCATTATATACTAGGCATTGGGTTAGGTACTACTGGGGGAAACATGGAAACAGTTGGGCATTAGATTATGCCTGACATTTAAGAAACAATCTAGTTACAGAGAACAGACATTTACACAAGTGAGGCTGACCAATAGTACACAGTTGTGTGTGAGTGGTGTCAAAGGAAGGATAGAGCTAATGACCGCATAATCTCAGGGGTGGGCAAGATCATCACAGGGTAGGGTGTCTGGGTAAGCCTTAGTTCAGAGTAATGCAGTTTTTATTTTTTTATTTAAAAATTTTTTTTTCAACGTTTTTTATTTATTTTTGGGACAGAGAGAGACAGAGCATGAACGGGGGAGGGGCTGAGAGAGAGAGACACACAGAATCGGAAACAGGCTCCAGGCTCTGAGCCATCAGCCCAGAGCCCAACGCAGGGCTCGAACTCACGGACCGCGAGATCGTGACCTGGCTGAAGTCGGACGCTTAACCGACTGCGCCACCCAGGCGCCCCAAGTAATGCAGTTTTTAAAACATTTTTTTAATGTTTATATTTGAGAGAGAGAGAGAGAGAGAGAGAGAGAGAGAGAGAATGACAGTGCACGAGCGGGGGGAGGGGCAGGGAGAGATGGAGACAGAATCGGAAGCAGGCGCCAGGCTCCGAGCTGTGAGCACAGAGCCCGATGCGGGGTTCGAACCCACAAACTGTGAGGTCATGACCTGAGCCAAAACTGGATGCTTAACCGACTGAGCCCCCCAGGCGCCCCCAGAGTAACGCAGTTAAATCACTCCGACCCTTAGCAGGGCTGTGGTGAAATGGGGCAGAGAACAAATCAGTTTTGATAGGAATGGTGATGTGGACTCAGTAGGGAACATATTCATACCTCTCTGCTTTGCTCTTCATCCAAATTCTGGCCTGTCCTTTCCAGAGAGCTCTTGATCCTTCACGGGTCTACCCTGTCTCAGAACTCTGTTCTGCGAATCCCAAGACTTAGATTGCCACAGAAGCAGTATAGCCAAGTGGTTAAGAGGGTAGGTTTAAGGGTTAGGTGGCCTGGGTTTGAATCCTGGCTCTGACACTGAACTGTGATCTTGGACAACTGATTTAACTGTGACTCAATTCTTCTTATGGGTAGAATGGGGGCAGTAATAATAGTGTCTACCTAACAGAGGTGCTGGGGGGATTAAATGAGCCAAGTGGTGTAAGTTACTTAGCATGGTGCTGGCTGCATACTATTTGTTCATGAAATAAGTGTTTATTGAGTGCCCGTGATATTGCAGGCACTTTTGTAGTGTGGGGTTACAGCTGCGCTGTATGAAATGCTGGTGGAGAACAGAGGCATTCAGGCCCTTTATTCAAGGAAATTTTCATCTACTGTCTTTCTTCCTGTTCTATCCATTCCAATTCTTAGTCTGAGAGTTATCACTTAAGTACTTTCTTTCTTTTTGTTTAACCAGGCAGGCAAACAGTAAAGCTCCACTTCCCTTTAAGCCGAGCTTTGGCCATGACCCATAAGGTTTGATCTGAAGTGTTCTCATTATCTGAGCACTTTGCAGTTTGGGGCTTGATTTTTACTATTTTATTGCTTTTTTAATTATTAAAATTTAAGAAAATGTTTATTTAGTTTTGAGAGACAGAGAGAGATAGCCTGAACGGGGGAGGGGCACAGAGAGAGAGGAAGACCCGGAATCCGAAGCAGGCTCCAGGCTCTGAGCTGTCAGCACAGAGCCTGACGCGGGGCTCGAACTCACGAGCTGTGAGATCATGACCTGAGCCGAAATCGGACGCTGGGCCAACTGTGCCACCCAGGCGCCACTATTTGTTTTGTTTTTTGTTTTGGCTTTTTAATGCATTGTCGTATTCCATGTTTGATGATACTGTATTTTTTTTGTCCCTACTATATCTTTCTCCCTACTTCGTCCCTACTATGCTCCAAAGGAAGAGAGTGGAGAGACCTGTCTGACTTGAGGGGTTTAGGAGAAACCTGCAGGAGACAGGACATGAAAAGACCATTACTGAAGGGTATTGAGCACTAGGCTTCATGCACTGGTTTCTCTTCTAATGAGAGCTTGTAATCACTGAAAGGGTGGGTATCAATGGCAGGATTGTTATGCTGTGCTGTGAAGAACAAGCCGGCATCGTTGTCCAGGAAGGCTTGTGAGAAAGAAAGGGGCTATCGGCAGAGAATCCAGTTAGAAGATTTTCATGTCAGTCTGGGGCAGTGATTCTGAAAGCTGAGTGTGCATCAGGATCCCCTGGAGGGGTGGTCAACACACAGCTTGGTAGGCCTCACCCCCAGAGATTCTGATTCAGAATTTGCATTTGCATTTCTAACAAGTTCCCCTGGTGATGCTAATGCTGCTGGTCCAAGAACCACACTTTGAGAATCCCTCAGCTAGGAGGGAGATGATGAGGAACACAGGGAGAGTGGTGGGAGGAGAGAAAGTATGTAAGAGATTGGAGCGAAAGAAACCACAGGGCTTGGGGATTGGACATAGAGGCGGGGAAGGGGAAGAACTCAAAGATGACTCCAGAGTATTAAACCTAAGTGCTTTGGAGGATAGGAGAGTCACAGAGGCAACCCCCTAAACATTTAGGGGTGGAATGTAGTCATATCACAGGTACTGGGAAAATACATGAACCCCTATATCCATTTGCACGTGCACCATAGTATTCACATTTAAAGGTCTTCTGTCATTGTCCGGGAGAGAGACCGGTGAGAAGGAAAACTCCCAGGTCTGTGGTTGGCCTCTTCTTTTCTAGATTGTAATCTTTGAGTAGAGGAAGAAAATGAGGCTAGAGAGCAGAGGCCGGGGAGGGTAGGAGCTTGGATGTTCTGGAAATGGAGAGCACACTTCTGGGTTGCCACGTATTGAATGTATACGGGCAAATGCTCACAAAGAAAAGGCAAATGAGGAAGACCTAGTGTGGGCCACGCAGAGTCGCTCTAGGATGCCACCTGAGATCACTGATGCGATTTCTGAGAGCAGAGGGTTGCCATGCTAGGGCTACTTAATGCCAGCCTACCTAACCTTCCCTGTTTTCAAGGCTTCTGATCCCGGGGCCTTATTGTTCCCGGCTATTTCCCAGCCTGTAGGGATTTCTCTTACCTGCTTCTCTCCACTGGGCCGCCTGTAGCTGAGCAGAAGCTCCACAGCGCCCACCACCTCCTTGCGGATGGCGTAGAGCAATGCATCGCCTACGTACACGCTGTGGTTCAGCAGTAGCTCCATGATCTCCAAATTCTCATTCTCAATGGCAATGAGCAGGGCGCTCCGGCCCAGAGGATCCATGCAGTTGATGTTGACATTGTAGTAGATCTCAGCCTCCTGTAGGGCCTGCTTCACGGTGGCATAGTCCCCCTTCTCCACAGCATTGAGGAACGCCTTCTCTTCTGCAGAGAGCTCTGTCTCAGCCCTCACGATTTGCAGGGGGATACGGTCTCTGTAAGGTGAGTAGTTGACTTTTTTGTAGTACAGTTGGGCCATGGTTCATAGCAACTTAGCAACCTGAGTGAGAGAGAGGGAGACCAAAGAGATGCTTAGGTGCCTGAAGGTTTCAACTGGTCAGTTTATGGAGGCAGCATGGCTAAGCGGTTGGAAAATCCTCAACTGTTTTCCCCCCACGATCTTTCTCTTCTTGCAAAGTGGTATAGCAAAAGAAGCCCAGACATTTGGGTTCAAATCCTGGGTTCAAATCCTGCCTTTTCCAGCTCTGTGACCTTGGATAAGTTGCTCAAGCCCATTGTGCTTCGGTCTATTATTATTAATGTTATCAATATATTAATAGCATTAGTGGCAGTTATCATTTAGTTATAGCTCACTGTGAACCAGGCTCTGTGCTAAAGAATTCCTTCCTCATAAAGCTATTGTGAGAGTCAAATGAGATAATATACTATCAGAGCAACTGGCAGTGTGTAAACCTCCCAAGACATGGCGCAAATTAATTCCTCCCTTCCCTTCTGCTGTCTGAAGATACTCATGATAATACTGCTGATTGTCAGAGCGACCACTGGCCAATTTTCTTTAGACCCTGGGCCTATGGGCCGGTGCTAATTTTCAGTGTCACATTGCAGCTTCCCCAGATGTAGACCCTGTATTAAAATCCAGTTTTCATGCTACCTGAAGCCCTGCTTTTTGCTGCTTCTCAGTGGGGAATGGGTATTGGCTCTGATAGGCCAAAGTCACATACCCCCTCTGCCGATTCATGATTTTTCCTCTACCGCTCGAAACCAAGGAGCTTATGGATCTGATAATCTGTTCGATTCAGTTCTGAGAAGAGAATGGTCTGTTTTACATGCACCACATCTAAAGCCCGATTTCAATGGAAGTGATTTTAAAGTAAAACCTATTACTGAATTCCTACAATGTGTTTCACTTTCTCTGGGAAACCAAGAAAAAAAGACAGTCTTGGCCTTCAGTTGCATAGAATGAACGGCAGTATAGAGTTCTTGCCTCTATACTGTTTCAGATCAAATTCATGCACATTCCTCACTGGCCTCCTCCTACTAGCCCTGTGAGATAGGAATGCTTATTCTCCCCAGGGGAGAAGATGAGGCTCAGATCCATAAGGTGATTGGCTCCCCTTTCCCTCCCACCCCGGGGACCTCCAGGACCCTCTGGAGGCTGAGTTTGGCTGGACCCACTGAAGTGTCTCATTACCGAAGTATTTTGCCAGCAAAAGGAAATGGAAATGTGATAAAGGGCCACTTGTGTCATCTGCTGGGTGGAAGAGAAGATGAAGACATGACATATGCCTCAGTCTTCCAGGTAATTACATCCCTGCTTTGGCAAAGGGAGAAGCATATATTATACCGAGTGGCATTTGCAATTCATGTGCCTGTGGTCTTCTGGGAAGTTAGTATTTGAAGGTGAGTGTCACCTCATACCCTGAACAGGCCCAAAGGACAAATTTCTCTCTGCATCCACATCTCTGTTTGGCTGTCTTGATACGCACTGATAGTCTGTGCTACTTTCAAGTAACTCAGCAGTGGCTGAGGAAAGTGGCACTTAGAGTAAGCATTTGTCACTAAACAGCTAATGACTTTAATAATCCTAATTGTAGACTGCCTCCCCGCCTCCCCATCTCCATTGTAAACAAAAAGGGGGGAGGAAGAAGAGACAGTGTGATCTCCTGAAGAGAGACTCAACAACTGGATTCAGTTTATATTTATTTATATTTATTTTATTTATCTGTATTTATTTATTTATATATATTTGTGTATTTATTTATATTATATGAACACGCCGGAAGCCATCAGTAGGCCTAGTGCTGTGCTAGTCACTTGGGGAGGGTATGAAAGAATAGGTGCATGCCTTCGTCTCTCGCCTAAACCATTCCACAACCTTACAATTGATCATCCTGACTCCATTCTTTCCCCCTCCGCGGAGCCTCCCGCACCATCCCCAAGTTATCCCGTCAAACACAAATCTGGTTCCATTTCGCTCTTCCTTGATTAGTTGTGATGAACTCAACATTCCTTTCTGAGGTCTGCTTGGTTTTGGTTCATGTGTTTACCTCTCCAACTTCTCACCCTCATCCACTATTCTTTAGCCTTGTGCAGCTGCTTTTGAGTCCCCCCACATGCCAAGCTTTTGGCCACCTCAAGACCTTTGATTACCTCCTGGAACACTCTTCTCCAGCTCTTTTAATCTTTCAGGTCTCAACCAAATGTCACCTCCTCAGAGCAGCCCTCACTCACCACTCTTTCTAAAGTGGTGCCTTCATGGTCTTCTCTCCTTTGTATTCTTTTCCTTCTTAATGCTTATCACAATTTGTAGTGACATATTTCTTTTTTGAATTGTTTTTACATTTTTATATTTGTTTATTTTTGAGAGAGCACAAGTGGGGGAGGGGCAGAGAGAGAATGAGACACAGAATTGGAAGCAGTCTCCAGGCTCTGAGCTGTCAGCACAGAGCCCGATGCGGAACTTGAACTCACAAACCATGAAATCATGACCCGAGCCAAAGTCGGACACCACCCAGGTGCCCCTGTAGTGACATATTTCTTTGTCTTACTGGATAATCATCTCTTCTGTCCAATTTGCTTTAAATCTCAAGTTCAGGGACTGCATCGGTCCTGTTTTTATAGCACCTGCACCTAGCCAAGTTCCTGGCACACCCTGGATACTTGATATATATTTGATGAATGAATGAGTAAACCTTCCATGATATTCTCTCATCTTTCTCCATCCCAACCTAAGTTCTAGACATACTGAGCCATGTTCTCTGAGTGGCCCTTTAATGACCATGTCTTTGCACATAGCTTCATCCTACTCTCTCCACTTAACAAACTCCTTCTCGGCTTCAGCACCTTGCTCACAGTTCTCCTCCTCTGTGAAGTCCCCCCACCCCACCCCCAACACCTTCAGAAGGTTAGCCAATCTCCCTCTGAGTTCTCCACTGGTACTTGGATGACATTTCTCCAATGTCACCTAATAGCATGTTTGTCTTTATGCCACTAGGGTTTGAGTACCTTGATTCCTGTCTTCCCAGCACTTGCAATGGGGTCTAGAACATGACGGGTGCTCAACAGATGAATGTTTAATGAACAAATACAATCTAGCTGAGAAAGGTTGGCATGGTCATGGAATGAAGGGCTAAATTATGTGGTAGTGATTTGATACTTTGGGATTTCAGGAAGGGCTCAGTGAACGCTGGAGAACTCAGAGAATGTTTCATGGAGGACGTAGCTCTTTAGTGAGTTCTTGAAGGATGAATTAAAAGGACAAATGTGGGGGCACCTAGCTGGCTCAGTGGGTAGAGCCTGTGACTCTTGATCTTGGGGTTGAGTTTGAGTGCCATGTTGGGTATAGAGATTGCTTAAAAATAAAACCTTAAAAAATTAAAAAAAAAAAAGGCAATGTGAAAATGTGAGGGTGGTCCAGGCCCTACATAACATAAGAACAATAGTAGTGAGATGGATCATGGCCTAGTTGGGAGAAATTGATAGGAGCACAGTTTTCAGGCTATGATAAGATACAAAGATGAGAGGTGAGCTAAAAGGCAAGCACTCACAACCTCAGTTGTCCCATCTGCAAAACGATCTTAAATGCTCGCTGTCCATTTGCCACTTAAGAAGTTACCTTGGGAGAAAAGGCTAGATGTATTTTCAGATGGAGTCACGAGTGATGCTGTGCTAAGCACTGTTGCCGAAGGAAGATCTGTGCCCACTTGAGTAAGGCAAAGCTGTGGGGTAAACTGAAGACAACCGTATCCTAGGGCAAGATGAGAAGGAAGGGAGCTAACTAAATCGGTGCCCTATTATGTGCCAGGCACTATGCCAGGAGCTGGTGCAACAAAACAATTAGTATAGCTTTGAATACTTAATATGCCCCAGGCACTGTGCCAGGGCAGAACTATTGCCACTACTGCTTCCGGTGCTAATAGTAATAATAATGGAGGCACCACGCAGGACCATTCATTGAACTTTCACTGTGTGCCAGACGTGTGGGTTATAGTAGTGAATGGGGGGGGGGCAGTAAAATCATGGTAATTTGAGACTTGAAGTAAGGATAATTGGATTATATATAGTCAATTCAGCGTCTAGATTTACTTTTCATCTCTTGCATTTGAAACGGATCTGGTCTATTGCATTTCCAGTGGGCTATGCTATGAGAAGCCTCACAGTATTCCCCTTAGAGAAAAATCTCTCCTCCAGAGGTTTGCCTGAGAATATACTATTAGAGAGTCACTCTTTTGCGTTAAGGCACTGCATCTCTAAAACTACCCCCAGAAGGAATAAAAGATCACGTGGCTAACAGCTATTAACACCTTTAAAACTTATTTTTACATTTATTTATTTTTGAGAGACAGAGCACAAGTGGGGAGGGGCAGAGAGAGGAGACAGGATCCGAAGCAGGCTCCAGGCTCTGAGCTGTCAGCACAGAACCCGACGCGGGGCTGGAACTCACGGACCGTGAGATCATGACCTGAGCCAAAGTCGGACGCTTAGCCGACTGAGCCACCCAGGCGCCCCAACAGCTATTAACACCTTAATGTGTATTCTTTGATTAGGGAAGTTGCTGTGGCCTTCGAAGTACAGAGACATGTGTCTAGGGCAGGGAAGGTGTGATGAAGGGGAAAAGAGAGGCCTGGTATCCACCCTTGGAAATCTCTTTCATGCCCACTTCTATACTACACACTGACAATGCTGTAAAATGGGTTCCCTGCATTGTCTGACTATACGTAGGCTTACGTAAACATCTAATGACTTGCCTAGTGCCCTGCTCTCTTCCAACCCCTCGGCCGGTGCCATTTTACCCTTGCTTACAGCTTTAGCTTCAGCTTTGCTCCAGGCTCTGGGACCAATCCTTTCTTCATATGCTTGCTGTTAGTCCTACTCTGCCATTATTCTGGGAACAAATAGCTAATGATAGAGTTTCTGGCATCTCTTGAGGATGTATTATTGGGAAGGTTCCTTCCCGTCACCTTTATACTTGGCAGGTTGTACTCATTTGCCATTAACCTAAGCCAAGAGATGAGGTTGGCTTTCCCATCATTCCGCACTGGCCTTGAGGTATATGCTGAACTGAATGAAACAAAACCAGCCAGCACTTTATGCCATTCTACAAGTGAACCTCACTCCCAGTGTAGTCCCCCAAGTATGGAACATTAGGAATGGTCTAAGAGGGTGCCCCTGGGGGCTTCTCATGTTCTCTCTTTTCTGTGCTGCTAGCCAGAGGAGATTGTCTAATGGGATCTGTGACATTTGTAGGCTTAAATGATGTGATTTAAGGAGCTCAATCAATGGGCTGGGCAGAAGGCCAGGGTGCAAATCCCAGCCCAGATCACTGCCCAACTCAGGACTTTTTCTGTGAGGAGGAGAGCATGGCTTCCCACCCAACTAAAAAAAAATTGTGCCTTTAGAGGGACATGGTATCTGTGTGTGGTTTTCACTCTGTGCCGTGAGGATTGAGCTTGAATAGCGAAACCCTTGTGACCTCTCACCCTTATCCAAGCCTATCTATCCACTTCTGCATCTCCTCAGAGCCCTTTAAGACAGGTAGATTTAATCTGATAAACTTGTACAATCTCAAGTATAAATGGTGGATAATAAGCACATTTAGTGAATATGTACCAGGCACTGTGGTAGAAGATGATGGTAATGGCCGAGGGGCTTAAGGCCATACGTCTTCCAGGAAAAAATTACATTTAAAAAGGAATCTTTAATGCCCAATCCAAAAAGTGACTAAAATGGAAATTTTACGTACAAAGGCACAGGAGTGGGCTGGTGAGAGGAAGACTGTGTGTGTGTGTGTGTGTGTGCACCCGTGTGTTTGGTGGAGTGTTGATTTTGAGAGCATTTTGGCTCCTTTCAGAGTACCACTTTGAGAACGTCCTAATTTTAATGTAGTAATTCTAATCTTTCTCAGAAAGGTGAACCAGATCGTAAACCTCCTGCAGGGGACCTCAAAGGTCATCTAGAATACTCTCCTGCCCAATGAAAAGGTCCCCTTGACGATATCCTTGTTAAGTGACTATTCAGTTAATGAGCCCTTCCACTGATGGGAAACTCAGCACTTTCTTACCTGTGTGGTGGATGTGGACTTTCAGGAAATGCTTTTCTACGTTCACCTGAAATCCTCTGCCTGTGACTCCTATCTCATTGCCCTAGTTGTTTTGTCTAGAGCAGCAAAACCCTTCAAATGTTTAATTTCAGCTCTCGTATCTCTCTCTGCACTGAGTCTCCCCTTCTCAGGAGTTATGATCATTTTAGTGGTCTGCTTCTAGTTACACTATATTTTGTTTCTCTTGAAATATCGTGCTCAGAAATGCACGGAGTGCTCTAGAATGGTCAGGCTGGCACAGATTACAGTGCACCTATTTTTTTCTTCATTCATACATTCAGCAGTGCTTAGTTGAGGTCAAGGTACCATAGCATCTTGTTTCAGGAGGCACTTTAAACCAGCCTGCAGGGGCGCCTGGGTGGCTCAGTCCGTTAAGCGGCCGACTTCGGCTCAGGTCGTGATCTCGCCGTCCGTGAGTTCGAGCCCCGCGTCGGGCTCTGTGCTGACGGCTCAGAGCCTGGAGCCTGCTTCGGATTCTGTGTCTCCCTCTCTCTCTGCCCCTCCCCCGTTCATGCTCTGTCTCTCTCTGTCTCAAAAATAAATAAATGTTAAAAAAATTTTTTAAACCAGCCTGCATAGTGGTGTATTGCAGTATTGTTTCTCATGTGTATAAAATTTATCAATTCAAGAATTGTATTAATTTATACATAATAATAAATTAACATTAAGCACTTATCAGATGCCAGATACTATGGCCCTAAATGCTTCACTTACATTATTTCATTATTCCTCACTTTTAGACAGTTCCTATTATAATCTCCCATCTCACAGATAGGGAACCTGAGACACAGAGAGGTTAAGTAAATTGTTTTAGTTCACACAGCTAGTAAGTGGTGGTTTGGGATTAGAGCCAAGCTTCTGACTCCAGAGTCTACATTTTTAACTACTTCAGTGAAGGTAGACTCTTTTCTATGCTCCATAATCCCTATAATAGTACCAGGAACAGTAGATACTCATTGTTTCAGTTCAACAAATACTTGTTATGCACCTTCTATTTGTCAGGCCCAGAGTACTTGGTAGTGGGGAATACAAATATGTGTGTGTGTATATATATATATATATATATATATATATATATATATAGTGTGTATATATATATATATAATGTTCTATATATATACACATATATAATGTATATATATATATATATATATATATATATATATAATGTTCTATGCATATAAATGATATAGACCTTGTTTTTAAGCAACCGCCAAATCCAGAGGGAGAAACAAATGAAAATAAGTCAAATGTACTATGGTATGATAAGGATTCTAACATATAGTAGGGGCACAAAGGATGAAGCATTCAACTCTACCTGGGGAGGTAACTGAAGAGAAAGTAATATTTGAGCCATGTCTTGTAAAGTGGATAGGAGTTCACTACATAGCAATGTCGGGATGGTCATCCGAGGCAATAGACACAGCACGTGCTCAGATATAGATGTATAAAGCACAATGGTATTTTAAGAGAATGTTAACTTTCTATTCTTCATACCTCTCAAGCATGTGCCACCTGGGGACCTTTGCACATGTGGTTCACTGCCTATAACCCTCTTCCACTACATCTTTCTTTCTTTCTTTCCACAATCTTTCTTTCTTTCTTTCTTTCTTTCTTTCTTTCTTTCTTTCTTTCTTTCTTTCAAGTTTACTTAATTATTTTGAGAGAGAGAGGGAAAGAGAGAGAGCACAGGGGAGGGGCAGAGAGAGAGGGAGAGAGTGAATCCCAAGCAGGCTCCATGCTGTCAGCATGCAGCCCGACATGTGTCTCCATCCCATGAACTGTGAGATCGTGACCTGAGCTGAAATCAAGAGCTGGACGCTTAACTGACTGAGTCACCCAGGCAACCCCATAATCCCATAATTTCTTTCTTAACATGTAGGTTTCAGATCAAATGTCATCTCCTCAATAAGCCTTCCTAGACCACTTTTTCTAATGGAACCTCTCACATGTTCCTCTCCATCTCATTACCCTGACTTGTTTTTCTTCAAGAACTTATCACTATTTGAAATGATCATATTTATATTTATTATTTTAACAACTAGCTCTCCCAACCAAAATATAAACTTCATAATAGCAAGAGCCTTACCTATAATATTTACTACTCTATACACAGAGCCTGGCACATAGTAGGTTCTCAGTAAATTTGTATTGAGTTATTACATGAAATAATGATGAGGATAGAGATGGGGTAATGTTCTGTCACTAGAGCTCTGCTTTTGTTTGTATGTTTAACTTCCTCTCCTCCATACAGCCATGTGTTCAGGCAAGAAGCCCCTCCTTCACCTCAAGGAAAGAGTCTTAACTGGTCTAAGACTAAGTCAATATTGGTAATTCCAATATTTCTTTGGCAAGTGATTGATCTAGGTTTGAGTATTTGTTGCAACTCTGGCCAATGCGATGTCCTAGGGGACTTCTGAGAAAGGTTTCTTTGTTCTGCAAAAGAGATGTAAAAAGAGAAGTATTTCCCCTTTTTGCCTCTGAATGTTGTCATTTGCTTGTGACCCCAAGGACTTTGGTAGCCACCTTGGAACTATGAGGACAGTCAACCTAAAAGATTCAGCCTACATGCTGAGGATGGCATAAATTGATTCCTTTATGAGGTCTTTGAGCCATTTAATTAACCAATCTGGGAATTGCTCAATCTCTAGTCTTTTAGTTGTATGAGATAAAAACTCCCTTTTTATTAACCCACTTTTAAGCATGCTTTTCTGTTATAAGAAGCTGAAGACATCCTAAGTGACTGCATTTTCTGAAAAATTACCAAAATTAAACCATAAATAAATGGAAAAACTGAACAGATTAATAATTATAGAAGAAATTAAAATAGTTTGAGATATCTACCAATTAAAAGTCTTTCTACTCCAGTGGTTTCACAGCTGCATATATAGAGCTTTAAAAACATACAGATGAGGGGCGCCTGGGTGGCGCAGTCGGTTAAGCCTCCGACTTCAGCCAGGTCACGATCTCGCGGTCCGTGAGTTCGAGCCCCGCGTCGGGCTCTGGGCTGATGGCTCAGAGCCTGGAGCCTGTTTCCGATTCTGTGTCTCCCTCTCTCTCTGCCCCTCCCCTGTTCATGCTCTGTCTCTCTCTGTCCCAAAAATAAATAAACATTGAAAAAAAATTAAAAAAAAAAAAAACATACAGATGAGAGGCGCCTGGGTGGCTCAGTCGGTTAAGCGGCCGACTTCGGCTCAGGTCATGATCTCACGGTCCGTGAGTTCGAGCCCCGCGTCGGGCTCTGTGCTGACAGCTCAGAGCCTGGAGCCTCTTTCAGATTCTGTGTCTCCCTCTCTCTGCCCCTCCCCCGTTCATGCTCTGTCTCTCTCTGTCTCAAAAATAAATAAACGTTAAAAAAAAACATACAGATGATCATCTTGTTATTAAAAATAGTTTGGATTATGGAAAAAGAATTAATTATACAGGGCCAGCATAATGTTAAGATCAAAATTTAATCAAGATAACCTAAGATGAAAACTATAGACTATTTTAATCATGAAAATAATACCGAAAATTCTAAATAAAATATTAGCAAATTATAACACAGTAGTGAATTTGGAGAATAATACCTTATGACCCAAAGGAATTTATCCTAAGAATGCAATCATGGTTCAATAGGAGGAAATTGTCAATACAATTTGGTAAATAAGTCAATAACTTAAAGGAAAGAAAACATGATTATATCAATACATGAAAAAAATAATTTGCTTTAACTCATCACCTATTTTTAAAAAAAACTAAAGTAACAGTGGAACAGAAATAAACTACTTATCCAAAAAAGAGAATATTTACCTTACAACAAGAGTAAATATAATAAATTGTGAAATACTGGAACCATTGTCATTAAAATCAAGAACAAGGTAGGTTTTACCCTATGACCCAGCAGTAGCACTGCTAGGAAGTTACCCAAGGGATACAGGAGTGCTGACGCATAGGGGCACTTGTACCCCAATGTTTATAGCAGCACTCTCAACAATAGCCAAATTATGGAAAGAGCCTAAATGTCCATCAACTGATGAACGGATAAAGAAATTGTGGCTTATATACACAATGGAGTACTATGTGGCAATGAGAAAGAATGAAATATGTCCCTTTGTAGCAACATGGATGGAACTGGAGAGTGTGATGCTAAGTGAAATAAGCCATACAGAGAAAAACAGATACCATATGTTTTCACTCTTATGTGGATCCTGAGAAACTTAACAGAAACCCATGGGGGAGGGGAAGGAAAAAAAAAAAGGAGGTTAGAGTGGGAGAGAGCCAAAGCATAAGAGACTCTTAAAAACTGAGAACAAACTGGGGGCTGATGGGGGGTGGGAGGGAGGGGAGGGTGGGTGATGGGTATTGAGGAGGGCACCTTTTGGGATTAGAACTGGGTGTTGTATGGAAACCAATTTCACAATAAATTAAAAAAAAAAACAAGGTAGGTTTGCCACTATTAGCACTATTATTCAATTTTAAGGTTCTGACTTTTGTAGTAAGAGGACATGAAAATATGATAAATATTTAACAGAGGAGACAAAATTACCTTTATATTTACATAATGTAATTGTATAATAAAGTGCCCAAGAAACTTTACAAAAATCTGTTAGAACTAACAGAGTACTTTGGTAAGGTGAGAGAATATAAGAAAAATATATAAATATCAATAGCCTTAAAAAATTTAACCATAATCATTACCTTTACATTTACATAATGTAATTTTGTAATAAAATACCCAAGAAACTTTACAAAAATCTGTTAGAGTTAACAAGGGATTTGGTAAGGTGACAGAATGTAAGAAAAATGTACAAATATCAATAGCTTAAAAAAATGTAGCCATAATCATCACCATCACTCAGAAATTAAAATGGAAGAAACCCAGGGCACAATAGTGACATCTTAAGATATCCAGGAATTAATTTATTTAGCAAGGAGCAGGGTCTATGTAAAAGAAGTTATTAAAGGGGATAAAACAGGACCAAAGAGAATAGGGAAGCACATTATGTTGCTGAACAGAAAGACTCAGACTAAGAAAAATATAATTTCTTAATTAAATTAAGATATAAATTACAAAAAGTATGTCATTCAGGTTTTATATGGAGCTGGACAAAAAAAATAAAGTTTAAATAAAGGGATAAATGTGTAATGTTTCCACAAAATTTTTGATTAAGGAAAAAGGACATTGTATAAAATGGCAAAGTAGGGAACTCTAAAAACCCATGTCTCCACTAATGCAGTAATTAACCATCATAACAAAGACCATCAGAATCAACTTTTCTGAACTCTGGTATCGAATAAAAAACTTAAAAGAATAAGATTAGTGCTTAATGAAGAAAGAAGCTACTAAATTTTGGCGAGAGAATTTTGTAGCATTTCTAATGAACTGCCTACCATCTCCTGCTCCTCAGCTTGGATAAAGCTATGGAGACAGTGGCTCCCCTTCCTAGTTGTGGCTTGCTGGTGTCAGGCAGGCCAATATGGATTTTGTTCTCAAAGAATTGTGGTCTTATATTTTGACTGGTTAATACATATGTACTGAATTGCTGCATGAAAAAAAGGGATCAGCTGAGAAGATTGCCTGTTTTTACACACCCTCCCCCCTTGGAATTTTCTGAGTTAGAGCACCCTCCCCAATAGTATTTGCCAAATGCTGAACAGCAGATTTGAGCAAGTAGAAGAATCAGTGAAACTGAAAACATCTCAATTAACATTATCCAGTCTGAGGGACAGAAAGTAAAAAGAAATGAAGAGCACCTTGGATGTATGTGAGACACTACCAAGTGTACCAACAGATGCATAACGGGAGCTCTAGAAGGAGAAGAGAGAGAAAAAGTGGCAGAAAGTATATTTGAGTAAATAATGGCCAAAAAGATCCAAAATCTGATGATGCACATGAATCTATATATCCAAGAAGGTTAATAAACTCTAAGAAGGCTAAACTCCAAGGAATTCCACACTGGGACACATTAAAATCAAACTATCAAAAGACAAAGACAAAGAAGGAATCTTGAAAGTAGCAAGAGAAATGACTTGTCGTAGACAAACAATCTTCAATAAAATTAATAGCCAATTTCTCTTCAGAAACCATAGAAGCCAGAAGGCAGTGGGTAATATGTTTAAAATGTTGAAAGAAAAAAGACCTTCTCAACCTAAATTCTATATCCTGCAAAACTATCTTTCAAAAATAAAGTTGAAATCAAGACATTCCCAGAAAAACAAAAGCTGAAGGAGTTGATTGCCAGTAAACCTGCCCTATAAGAAATGCTAAAGGGAGTCCTTCAGGCTAGACAACAATTCAAAACCATATGAAGAAATAAACACTGGTGAAGAGAAGTACATAGCTAAATATAAAAGCCAGTATCTTACTTTCGGTTTATAAGTCTTTTTTGTATACATGACTTAAAAGACAAATGCATAGAACAAAAATTAGAAATCTATGTTAACTGACATACTAAATAAAGATGTAAGTTGTGACAAAAACAACATAGAAGGGGAGGAATGGAGCTGCATAGGAAGAGAGTGTTTATACTATTGAAGCTAAGTTATTATTTTTTAAAGTGTTTTTATTTAGTTTTGAGAGAGAGGAAATGAGTGGGGGAGGGGCACACAGAGAGAGAGAGAGAGAGAGAGAGAGAGAGAGGATCTGAAGTAGGCTCCAGGGTCTGAGAAGTCAGCACAGAGCCTGACGTGGGGCTCGAACTCATGAACAGCGAGACCATGACCTGAGCCGAAGTCAGACACTTAACCGACTGAGCTATCCAGGCGCCCTGAAGCTAAGTTACTATTAACTGCAACTAGCTTCCTATACATTGAAGATGTTGATTTTAATCCCCAGGGTAACCACCAAGGAAATAATTAAAGACATATATAGAATAGACCCCTCTTGGTGTGCTTCATTGGCTCAGTCAGTAGAGCATGAGGCTTTGATCTTGGAGTCATGAATTCGAGCCCCACGTTGGGTGGTAGAGTTTACTTAAAATATATATATATATATATATATATATATATATATATATATATATAGAATAGGAAATGAGAAGTAAATCAAACACAAGGCTGAAATGAAGGAATTGATAAATAAAACTATATAAGACATAAAGAAACAAATAGCAAAATGGCAGAAGTAAGTCCAGCAATTATAGTTTGAAGGGTTTAGGTGGAAGCAATGCAAGATAATGATGTCCCATTTGGCTACACTGGTGTTTGAGGGTTTTGGGGGGGCTGAGGTGGAGGGGAATCAGGAAGGAAAGATCCAGTCAGCATGTGGAGCACGGCATTGAAATCTGGTGATGTAGAATTGGGAGTTATCAGAATATTGATCAAAGGTTCTCAAATCTCGCTGTACCTTAGAATGAGCTGATAAGCTTTTAGAAAATATCCATGCTTGGGTCATAGTATCCCCATCCCCAATACTGACACTTAAGGACAACTCCCTGGGTGAATGTAATATGCGGCCAAGATTGAGTACCATCATTATAAGGTAACTGGAACTGTTGGGAATGGATATGATTTTCAGTGAGAGTGCAGAGATCAGGGGGACTGGAGAGGAAATTTCTACTTAGTGTGGAGAAAGGTTTAGATATCCACTGTCCAGTGTAGTAGCCGCTAGCCACATGCAGTTATGTAAATTTAAATGAATTAAAATGAAATGAAATAAAAAAAAAATCAGTGCTGCAGTTACACTAGTCCCAGGTGACTCATGACTACCATGCTGAACAGCACAGATACAGAACACTTTCATCATTACCGAAAGTTCTCTTGGACAGTGCTGGATCACCCAAATGCCTCTTCTACCTCCACAATGTCTACAATACAGAGGACTTTTTCAAATTCAGGGTAGAACAACATAGTATCTATGCTAAAATGTAGGTACTCTAGTTTGCATAATCATTTTCATGGCTATGGCCATGTGGTGTTTTTATTTTTGTAAGGTCTCCAAATCTTTATTAAACTTCTCTTTGATGTCCAGCAGAGTTATGTGGAACTGCTGGCAGCTGAATTACATCGATGCTTTTCACTTTCACTAAAGTGAAGACATGAACAAAAAATATATATTTGTCTCCCTCAAGGCACTCAGCTGAATCGGGAAGTTTAACTCTTGCTCAACACTCATTATCACTTTGTCTGCATGATATTCCTTGAAGTAGTCAAGGGAAAGGCAGAATGGATGGCACTGATTACAGCAAATAATAGGCAGTGTAATTGGTTAAAAGTGTTGCATCTGATTATTAGTCTTGGGACTGGCTTTCATCCTAGATCCCACAGGCCGTCAGAAATGAGTGTCTGTCTCCTTACTGTTACCTGTTCACTTTGGAATCTAACATGACATTGTTCACATAGGAGCTTACTGGCCAAACAATCCTTAAATGGGGCAGAAGGATTTCTTTAAGTTTATTTATCCCTTTTGGCCAGAACTGCCATCTTCCAGTAATTCACCAAAATGACTACCGCAAAGGGAAAGAGGAGAGGTACCCACTATTTGTTCTCTATGCCTTTTAGAAAACATAGAGTTGTTCCTTTGGCCCCATACATGCAAATCTACAAGAAAGGTGAGGTTGTTGACATCAGAGGAAAGGGTGCTTTTCAAAACGGAATGCCCCACAAATGTTACCATGACCAAACTGGAGAGTCTACAACGTTACCCAGCATACCGTTGGCATTGTTGTAAACAAACAAGTTAAGGGCAAGATTCTTGCCCAAGAATTAATGTACGTATTGAGCATATTAAGGACTCAAAGAGCCGAGAGAGTTTTCTGAAGCATGTGAAGGGATCAGGAAAAAAGAAAGCCAAAGAGAAAGGTACTTGGATTCAACTGAAGTGCCAGCCTGCCCCACCCAGAGAAGCACATTTCGTGAGAACCAATGGAAATAGCCTGAGCTGCTGGAACCCATTCCCTATGAATTCATGGCATGATAAGTGTAAAAAAAGACTGGGGCGCCTGGGTGGCTCAGTTGGTAAGGCGTCCGACGTCAGCTCAGGTCATGATCTCGTGGTTTGTGAGTTCGAGCCCCCCGTCGGGCTCTGTGCTGACAGTTCAGAGCCTGGAGCCTGCTTTGGATTCTGTGTCTCCCTCTCTCTCTGTCCCTCCCCTGCTCGTGCTCTGTCTCTCTCTCTCAAAAATAAATAAATGTTAAAAAAAAATAAACAAAAGACTTCAAAACTGTAATAAGGAAATAAATAAATGAAAGTTTATTTGTGCTAATATTTAGGGAATATGAGTGAGGGGTACACAGAAGTTCTTTGTACTGTTCTTGTACCTTTTTATGTGTCTGAAATTATTTTAAAATAAAAAAATTACTTATACCAGCAAATCAAAATTTTCATTAAAAAATCAAACAATTGGCTTAAAATAAAATTTTCCAGTCTTCCCCCCCATGCATTTTAAATGAGTTCATCCTACATATACATTTTCTATCTAGTTTTCTTCACTTAATATTTTTTTAAAAGAATTTCCCACACGTTATTATTATCCCACACACTCTTTAAATCTTCTGCCTTTTCTGCCACCAATTTCCCTTATGTAGAAATGACTCTGCTAGGTGAGATTGAGGGTGTATGGTTTCTGCCATCTTATGTTAAAATATCATGTTAAGTGGCTATGTAATATTTTATTAGATCAGATCAGGTATATCAACGTACTTAACTGGTCTCCAATTTGGGGATATTTAGGGTGTCTTCAATTTATCTCCATTGTTAAAAATGAAGCTGTGATATTTTTGTACATAATTTTTTAAAAATATTCAAGATAATTTTCTCAGTGTAGTTTCTAGAAGTCAAATTACTGGGTCAAAAACCAGGAGCATTTTTAAAGATATGTACTGCTGAATTTCTTTTAAAATGGTGCTATTTCCCAGTAGTAGCTTTTTAAAGTAAAAGAAAACATCACAATTCCCAGAAATGGACAGAACAGAAATGGACCCCAGTTTTCTCATGTATAATATATAGTTAATGATCCAAAGCCCCCTTTCTCTTATGTATTCTAAGATTCTGTGATTCTGCAACAAATGGGTAATGTGTCATGAATGAAGTACATTTTGGATGTTCCAACAGATCTTACCTTCATCTTGGGAGGGAGAAAGATTGGGGAATCCTTCAACTGATGCCCTGGAACTCTCTATAGTAACAGACACTAAGGGCTAACATGCACATTGTTCCAATCCTCTGCTTCAGAACAGGACTTTATAAAAATGGGCCCCAAATTTTACCTGTTAGTTTTTCTCATTTCTAATGGAGGAAGAAGATCAGTGCCTTGAGCATAGCTGGCACTAATTAAAATAGTAAAGATCAAGATTAGCTGGAGTTTTAGGGAGGTGGTTAGGAAAGGAATGTAGAGGGGTAAACCCGAGCTGGATCTGAAAAACTGGGTGGGATTTAGATAGGCAGAGGGGAAGAGTTGTGAAAGCACCTCTGTTATACGTGAGGTGGAGATGGAAGCTAAAGGTGGGACTTGGCAATGCCCTGGGTATGGCAGTATTTGGGAAGAGAGGGAAGTATGTAGACGTAGCTAAGCTGGGCCCATTTGTTGGAGGATATAGAACATTTGGTTGAGAAACTAGCTACATCTTGATCTTGGAGGCACTGGGGAATCACTCTAGGTTCTTAAACAGGATGTGATCAAGAAAGCTGTATATTATAAGATGACTTCTATGGCTGTGCCAGTGGTGAATTAGAGTAGAAGAGAATAGGACTTTTCCCATCAGATATTGGAGTCCCATCTGGAATGCCGCCAGATGGGAGAAGGGAAGAATGTTAGAGTTATTTCAAAGAAAGAGAAAGACAGGGCTTGGTAATCTATACAGTATAGGGGATGAGGTAGAGAAAGAACCTCAAGATGATATTCAAGTTTAAGCCTGAGTGACTAAAACACAGGTAATGGTGCTATCCATGTAATTGAGAAAGACTCTTCACTAGGCTGGCTACTGGGGCCCTGATACTTTCAGGGGAAACTGAGTTTCTGTCCAACAGATTCTATTTCTTCATCACTTCAGTTTTACTTCAAAGATGCTTATTTTGCCTTCTTCTTGGTCTTCATCTGGCAGTGGCTCTTAACATTTTAACTTTCTTTCTCTGTCCCAGAGGATTCTGCCAAGTAATAATCGTAAATGCTTAAATGAACTCAAGAAGTTCTGCTGAGTATTCCCTTATAATGCAATCTCCTTCAATGTGACTGTTTTGTAACTTTCTCATTTTGCAAATTGGGATCCTCAAAACCAGGTCACCTTTGTTGATACTATTGGTACTTTTGTAACAAGGATATATTTCCTGCAAAGTTGGTTAGTTCACCTCCCTTCCTTACTCAATAACACACAAGATTAGGACTTGCAATGTTACAATTGTACACTTCCAGAACAAAAGTTAAAAATTTGTCTGGGGACTTACCTGGAAACAATGGTACATACCTGTATGTGTAAAATGGTGCAGTTTGAAGAATAGTGTCCTGGGAATTAGGAGACTTGGATTCTAGTGTCAGCTCTTCTGCTAATTGAAGTATGAACTTGAACTAGTCACATTTACCTCTTCTCTATGTCTGTTTCCTTTTCTGTGAAATGAGAAAGATAGAAATGATGATTGTAAGATCAACGCTAGCCCTAAAACCGGCTATTTATTAAAACAAAGTTTGCACAGTATTAGTAACATTCATGATACTCAGAGACCATGGGGTTAGATAGAGCACCAAGTGAGGGCCACATTTATTGGTTAGCCAATGTGTTTACTCCCTAAAGACAAGCAAAACAGGATGATTCCGGTTGAGAGAAATGAAGTTTGAGACTCAGTTACTGGTTTGGATCGTTTTTATGCATAAAATAAACTATATCATTCAGACTGGATCACCATTCCCTTTCACATTGGAATCAGTCCAACATTATATGCCTGTTCTCCTAAGGTAGAATAGAACAGGACACAAAGAGGGGATTGCTCTGATTTTCTGAGGCCTGTCTATAGCCTCTGGAGTGCTGATTCCCAGAAATAGCAGTCATACTGCACAGAGCCATCTTAAAGAATCCTAGTAATTTTATCATAAGGGAGGAGACCAGCCCAAGATCTTTCCTCTAATAGAGATTCCAAGGAGTAGGTTGTTAGAAAAGAGGCTCTTACTTCATCGTGCCCCGCCTAAGAGTTAAGACTATTGTCAGAGTATCTCTATTGCCTGCTAATGATCCCCTATGAATCTGTTATTCACCAGTTAACATTGGTGCTTCTGAAATCTGGATAGCAGATCACCTGGAAGTCAGAATGCTCTCTGTGGATCCTATAAAATATTGCTATAAGTATATTCCGACTTCTTTAAGCTTTTGCATCTATTACCTCAATATGCACTGGGCACCATGTAAATAGAGGGGCATACTAACACATACAAAAGCTCTGTTCAGCCAATTTTTCATCTCTCAACTCAATCCAACCCTGTTCTCTCATGTGGTCTATTCTCCCTGCTACCTATCCTATCCACACCTTGCTCTCTGGATTAAATGCTGATGTGAACTGTGTTCTTCTTGGCTTCAAACTTTGGCTTCTGTTCATATTTTCCTGCCTCCAAGACTGCCTCAAGTTACAATTGCCTTGTCTTGCATCCCCACTACTTTCTTTTGTGGGCAACTGATTCTTACAAGCGGGATTGAGACAGTATGTTTCAGACCATCGTATGACTACAGGGTATTTTTACTAGCAGTTTAAAATACAGACACAAGTATGTGACCACAAATGAAGAAAAGCCAGCCATTGGTGACACCTGATGTGCTTGTCCTAGGTGTTCTTTGGCCACAGGTTCATTTGTTTTGCTGTCTGCTGCAGTCACTAAATGATTTAAGAGGAATCTGGGAGTGAAAACCTGAAATGGAGAAAATTTTCCCCATGAACTAAAATTGTGTTTGCAAATTAAGAAATGCCTGCCACGGATTGATTTTGGTGGCAGAATCCCTTGATTCAACCTGAAGAACACCCGTGATGTGTGGAACTGTAATTGGATGAATACCATTGAACAGAACATCTTAAGTGTTATTTAATATAATTAGTCATCCTGTACTACTACTTACAGTAAGCAGTTCTGTAGGTTATGTTAACTTACTGTACAATGTGGGACTTTTGTTTATCCTCAAATTTCCTCAAATACTAGCATCTTAGGATACTAGTAGCTTATTAAAAATGTTCCTGGGGTGCCAGGGTGGCTCAGTCGGTTGAGCGTCTGACTTCGGCTCAGGTCATGATCTCACGGTTCGTGAGTTCGAGCCCCGCGTCGGGCTCTGGGCTGATGGCTCAGAGCCTGGAGCCTGCTTCCGATTCTGTGTCTCCCTCTCTCTCTGACCCTCCCCCGTTCATGCTCTGTCTCTGTCTCAAAAATAAATAAACGTTAAAAAAAATTTAAAAATGTTCCTCTTGGCCATTGTCTCTCCCAGATGAAATATGTCTTGAGTCAGGAGGCTTTTAGGCTCTCTCTATGGTTTAGTGGTCCCTAATATTTATTTGATTACAAAGTTTTTTTTAGATACACCATCTCATTGAATTATTTTACTTATCCTTGCCTACCTCACTGAGTTGCTATCATTTACTTCTTAAAATATAAGTTAACCCTGGAAGAATGCAAGGGTTAGGGGTGCTGACCCCCTGTGCATTCAAAAATCCATGTATAATTTTTGGCTCTCCCAGAACTTAACTACTATTAGCCTACTGTTGACCAGAAACCTTACCAATAACATAAACAGTCAATTAACACTTATTTTGTATGTTATATGTATTATATACTGTGTTCTCACAATAAAGTCAGCTTAGGAAAACACTATCAGGCCACACTGGAAAACAGTATGGAGGTTTCTCAAAAAGTGAAAAGTAGAACTGCCCTATGATTCAGTAATTGCACTACTAGGTATTTACCCAAAGGATACAAAATACTGATTCAAGGGGCACATGCACCCTGATGTTTACGGCAGCATTTTCAACAATAGCCAAATTATGGAAAGAGCCCAAATGTCCCCCGACTAACGAATGGATAAAGAGAGTTGGTGTGTGTGTGTGTGTGTGTGTGTGTGTGTGTGTGTAAATGGAATATTACTCAGCCATCAAAAAGAATGAAATCTTGCCATTTGCAATGATGTGGACGCAGCTAGAATGTAATTATGCTAAGTGAAATAAGTTAGAGAAAGACAACTACCATGTGATTTCACTCAAAGAAACAAAACAGATGAACATAGGGGAAGAGAAAAGAGAAGAGAGGGAAGTAAACCAGAAGAGACTCTTAACTATAGAGAACAAACTGAAGGTTGATGGAGAGGAGGTGGGGGGATGGGCTAAATGGGTGATGGGTATTAAGGAGGGCACTTGTTGGTGGGGCGCCTGAGTGGATCAGTCGGTTAAGCATCCAACTTCCGCTCAGGTCATGATCTCACAGTTCTTGAGTTCGAGCCCCGCATCGGGCTCTATGCTGACAGCTTGGAAACTGGAACCTGCTTCGGATTATGTGTCTCCCTCTCTCTCTCTGCCCCCCCCCCCCCGCACTCTGTCTCTCTCTGTCACTCTCTCTCTCACAAATAAATAAACATTAAAAAATTATTATTAAAAAGAAAAGGAGGGCACTTGCTGGGATGAGCCCTGGGTGTTGTATGTAAGTGATGAATCACTAAATTCTACTCCTGACACCAATATTACACTATATGTTAACTAACTTGAATTTAAATAAAAATTTGAAACAAAATAAAAATTAAAAAGAGTAAATTAAAAAAATTGTTTTGTTCTAAAATTGTTTTAATATGATTGAGATTGTTTACAAACGTGGACAGTTCTCCTTATCAGGTTATCTTTCTAGGATTTGATTCGCTATCACATGACATATTTTGTAAATCAAAAATTAATCTTTATTATAATAACTCACTTTTTAATAAAAAAGGAAAAAGAAAATGCTATGAAAATCCTAAGGAAGAGAAAATATATTTACAGTACGGTACAATATTGGAAAAAAAAGCCACATATAAATGGACCCGTGCAGTTGAAGCCCACGTTGTTCAAGAGTCAACTATAGATGAATATTTTCAGCATCACAGAACTGAAGAGTTTGCTATACCATCCAGGGACTAGTAAGTGGCAGAGTCAGAATTATAACCCAAGTCTTCTAATTCCAGGTTCTGGGCTTTTTCCACCTGGTCCATTCAGTGTAAAATGGAAAAGTGAGGAATACTCTGTGAAATACAGTGATTAAAGTGATCCCAGGGCTGCACTGCACATTGTGTTGGGAGACAGAGTCACCACATTTCAGCTGAGCTCTGGAGAGGATTCTGCCCTTGGACACTTTACCAAGTTGAACTATGCTTATAATCCTTTTAAGTGTCAGCAACCTTCTTCACTGATATGGACTGAATTTTATTCCCCCAAATTCACACACTGAAGCCCTAACTTCCAGTTAGGATTGTATTTAGAGTAGGAAAGTAATTCAGGTTAAATGAGGTCAGGAGGGTGGGGCCCTGATAGGATTAGTGCCCATATAAGAAGAGACATCAAGGAGCTCAGTCATTCTCTGCACCATGTCAAGACATACTGCCTACAACCAAGAAGAAACCAAATCAGCCAGAACCTTGATCTTGGACTTCCCAGCCTCCGGATCTTTGAGACATACATTTCTGTTGTTTAAAGCCACTGAGTCTATAGATGTTATGGCAGCCTGCACAGACTAAGACATCCAATTTAGGTTTCTTCTTACCTTGGAAAAAATTAAAAAGTCTTTTGGACTTTTTGGATTTGACAGTCCAACAGTTGCATACATGGGACAGGTCGATTATAATTATTTCTTTCTGAGGTGATACATTTAAATTAATAGAATCCACTCGTAGTAGGCATTGAGAGGTTGCCCTGGATTTGGAGTTAGAAGGAACTGAGTGGCTTTATTAAATGACTTGGTGTGGGGTAGTAACTTTTTTTCTTTTCTTTTCTTTTCTTTTTCCTTTTTTTTACTAGGGGAGGGAGTCAGTAGCGTTCTACTTAAACGCTTGAAACTCAGTTTAGGGGACCAGTAATTTGCACTGACTGCTTGGTGGGTTGGCCTACAGCTTTGTATACGAATTGCAAAATTTTTAATGTTTATTTATTTATTTTTGAGAGAGAGAGAGAGAGCATGCATGCGCATGGGAGTGGGGGAGGGGCAGATACAGAGGGGGAGAGAGTCCCAAGCAGGCTCCACACTGTCAGTGCAGAGCCTGACACAGGGCTTTATCCCATGGACCATGAGATCCTGACCTGAGCCGACACCAAGAATCAGACGCTTAACTCACTGGGCCACCCAGGCATCTTGATCTGGCTCTTAATACGCTTTTTATTCAAAGGTGTTAAAAATGTTATATACATTCTATGTATTTATTATATATTATTATACATCACCCATTTGTAATTTTGGTGTTTTTTTACATTTATTTATTTTTGAGAGACAGAGTGAGACAATGCACGAGTCGGGGAGGGGCAGAGACAGAAGGAGACACAATCCCAAGCAGGCTCCAGGCTCCAACCCATGAACCATGAGATCATGACCTGAGCTGAAGTCAGACACTCAACTGACTGAGCCACCCAGACGCCCCTGTAATTTTAGTTTTTTTGTTTTTTAATTTTTTTAAATTTAGAACTTTCATTTTTGAGAGAGAGAGGGAGAGAGAGAGAAAGAGAGAGAGAGAGAGAATGGGGGATGGACAGAGAGAGAGGGAGACACAGAAACCGAAGCAGGCTCCAGGCTCTGAGCTGTCAGCACAGAGCCCAATGTGGGGCTTGAATCCACAAACAACGAGATCACGACCTGAGCTAAAGCCGGCAACTTAACCGACTGAGCCACCCAGGCGCCCTGTAATTTTGGTTTTTAATCCTGAGCAAAAGTATTATTTTGAACTTAAGTCAAAAATAACAATTTCATCACAAACGTTGTTTTACATAGCAACTTCTCTTTCCTCATTTTTCTCTGGTTGCTCATTACTGTATTCCTTTTCTCTACTTACATGAACTGCTGAAAATTCCTAGATGTTTTCTATTTTGGCATGGCTATTGTTGTAAATGTATTTTATTTTATTTCCTAAGGGTGTTTTAAACCTTTGAAGTATATGGATAGTCTTGGTTTTTTTTTTCTTCTTTCTTTTTTTTCCCCAGTGTAAGAATGTTCTTTTTTTTTATTTTCACAAAAATTTTTATTTTGAAATAATTACAGATTCCAAAGAATTTGCACAGATAGTACAGAGGGGTCCTCTGCACCCTTTACTCAATTACCTCCAATGGCTACTTCTTACATAACCAGAGTACAGTATCAAAACCAGGAAACTGACATTTGTAAATTCTGTGTCTTTCATTCCAAGCCATCTTATCAGATGTGCAGATGGGTGTAACCACCACTGCAATCAAGACAGAGAACTATTCTCACACCACAAAGGTCTTCTGTGTTTTACCCCATTATGCTCATCCTCCTTCTGCACCTCTCCACCTTCCCCTAACCATCCCTAACATCTACACCCACTAATTTGTTCTCCATGGCATAATTTTATCATTTTAAGAATGTTATTCAAATAGAATCGTACAAGAAGTGACCTTCTGAGGTTCACTTTTTAAATTCAGTGCATGTACTTGGTTCCTCTTTCTATCCCATGGTACGACTGTGTCCCTGTTTGTTTTAACCATTCACCCGTTGAAGGACATTTTGGATATTCTGGTTTTTGGCTATTGCAAGTAAAGTTGGTATGAACAATCATAGATGGGTTTTATGCTTTCATTTGTCTGGGATAAATTTCCGGGGTAAGATTGCTGTGTTATATGTGCATGTTTCATTTTTGTTTTTGTTTTTGTTTTAAAGAAACTTCTTATTTTCCATTTTACATCCCCACAAGCCATATAGAGGAAACTCAGTTTCTCAGAATCCTTGCCAGCATTTGGTATTGTCACTATTTTTTATTTTAGTTGTTTTGATGGGTTGTATCTACCATTGTAGTCATATCTCATATTGCATTTCCCTGATGGCTAGTGATGTAGAAAATTTTTTCATGTGCTCATTTGCTATCCATAAATCCTCTTCTGGGAAATGTTTCTTTATATTTTTTGCCCTTTTTCTTTTTTTAATATTTATTTATATATATTTTAAAAATTTTTTTTTCAACGTTTATTTATTTTTGGGACAGAGAGAGACAGAGCATGAACGGGGGAGGGGCAGAGAGAGAGGGAGACAAAGAATCGGAAACAGGCTCCAGGCTCTGAGCCATCAGCCCAGAGCCTGACGCGGGGCTCGAACTCACGGGCCGCGAGATCATGACCTGGCTGAAGTCGGACGCTTAACCGACTGCGCCACCCAGGCGCCCCTGTATATTTTTAATATAATTTATTGTCAAGTTAGCTAACATACAGTGTATACAGTGTGCTCTTGGCTTCGGGAGTAGATTCCCATGATTCATCACTTACATACAACACCCAGAGCTCATCCCAACAAGTGCCCTCCTCAATGCCCATCACCCATTTTTCCCCTCTCCCCTGTGCCCCTATCAACCCTCAGTTTGTTCTTTGTATTTAAGAGTCTCTTGTGGTTTGCCTCCCTCTCTGTTTGAAACTATTTTTTTACACTTCCCTTCCCCCATGGTTTTCTGTTAAGTTTCTCAAATCCCACATATGAGTGAAAACATACGATATCTGTCTTTCTCTGACTTATTTCACTTGGCATAATACCCTCCAGTTCCATTCATGTTGTTGTAAATGGCAAGATTTCATTCTTTCTCATTGCTGAGTAGTATTCCATTGTGTGATTGTGTGTGTGTGTGTATACAGTATCATATATATATATATATATATATATATATATATATATATATACACCACATCTTTACATCTTTTTTATTCATCTGTTGATAGACATTTAGGCTCTTTCCATAATTTGGCTATTGTTGACAGCACTGCTATAAACATTGGGGCACATGTGCTCCTATGAATCAGCACTCTTGTATCCTTTGGGTAAATTCCTAGTAGTGCTATTGCTGGGTCATAAGGTAGTTCTATTTTTAAGTTTTTGAGGGACCTCCACACTGTTTTCCAGAGTGGCTGCACCAGTTTGCATTCCCACCAACAGTACAAGAGGGTTCCCATTTCTCCACGTGCTTGCCAACATCTGTTGTTTCCTGAGTTGTTAACTTTTGCCACTATGACCGGTGTGAGGTGGTATTTCAATGTTGTTTTGATTTGTATTTCTCTGATGATGAGTGATGTTGAGCATCTTGTCACGTGACTATTGGCTATCTGGATATCTTCTTTGGAAAAGTATCTATTCCTGTCTTCTGTCCATTTCCCCAGTGTAAGAATGTTCTTGAGGGGATGGGTAAGACAGAACAGAACAGCCAGCAGCTTTCCCTGTTAGTGGATAGCAAGGTCAAGATAGAAGAAGGACACCAGCTATTCTCTTAAAATTTAAAAACTCAGTCCCATATGTGAGTACAATAGAGCTGACCTTCTGAAAGACTATAGAAAAGGCAATTTCCTGGGCATATTTCTATTTTTCCTTTTCATTTCCTTTCAACATCTATTTCTACTGCCTACACAAGCACAGAGCCTACGGGGCAATGACACGGGGCCTTTTTCTCACTTAGCTGTCTAATATCCACATAGGTGTTAGGTGATTAAAAGATTTAAAGTATTACTGCTTACAGGAAATACCTTGCCATTTAAAATTCTTAGAAATGAAAAAGACTTCAAGATCCATAGTAATGAATTTTTAATGGTGTAATTTTGAAAATAGCTATTTTTGTTCTGGGGAGAAAAAGGTGGTCAAATGCTTACATTATGTATTTGTTCGGGTGGCCTAACACCCTTAGTGAGCAGGGAGCACACACACATGTCCCTAGGTAGAAGAATTCTGCTCCTTGCATACAGATTATAGTGATGCTTCTACAGTGATTCTAATCTCCAGAGACAGAGGCAGTAGTGTGCTGTAGATGGTTCATACAGTCTCACAAGTCTTGGATTTGGCAAAAGATTGTTGTGCAGGCAACAGCAGGAGAAATAGATAAATTAGACCTTGTCAAAGTTGAAAATTTTTCTATGCTTCAAAAGATGCTACTAGGAAAAGGAAAAGATAACCTACAGAATGGGAGAAAATTTTTGCAAATCATATCTGATAAGGGGTTTATATCTAGCAGATGTAGAACTCTTGTAACTCAATAATAAAGAGACAAATAACCCAATTAAAGATATGTAAAGGACTGAAATAGGTATTTCTACAAAGAAAATATACAAATGGCCAATAAGCACATGAATAGATGCTCATTATTAGTTGTCAGGAAAATGTAAATCCAAACAATGAGATATCACTTCGCATTCACTATGATGACTATAATAAAAAAAAGTCAGATAATAACAAGTGTTGATGAGGATGTGGAAAAATCAGAACCTTCATGCACTGCTGCTGGGAATACAAAATGGAGCAGCCACTGTGGAACACTTTGACAGTTTGTCAAATGGTTAAAAATAGAGTTACCATATGATCCAGCAATTCCACTTCTAGGTATATGTCCAAGAGAATTGAAAACATATGTTCTCACAAAACTTATGCATAAATGTTTATAGCAACATTATTCGTCATAGATAAAAGGTGGAAACCACCTACATGTCCATCAACTGATGGGTGGATAAACAAAATATGGTTATATCCATACTATAAAATATTCGGCCATAAAATGAATGAAGTCTGATACATGGAGCAACATTGACGAACCTTGAAAACATCATGCTAATTGAAAGAACTCAGTCAAAAAAGGCCTCATAATATATGATTCCATTTTTATGAAATGTGGAGAATAGGCAAATCTATAGAACCAGAAAGTAAATTAGTGGTTGCTGAGAGATGGGGAACTTGGCAAAAGGGTTTGTGAATGCTTTTTAAGGTGAAGAAAATGTTCTAAAATTTACTATAGTGATGGTTGCACATATGCGTGAATATACTAAAAAACAATGATGATGCTTTTTTTGAATTGTATACGTTAAGTGGGTTATTTATATGCACACCATATATGAATTATCAATCAATAAAGCTGTTTTAAGATATAAATTAAACAGAGACATTGAAGATATAAAAACAAATTGAACTTCTAGATTTGAAAAGTACAATATCTGAACTTCTAGATTTGAGAAGTACAATATCCGAGGTAAGTAGAACACTGCATGGGATTGATGGTAAAGAAAAAGAGATTAGATGATGAGGAAGAAAACATTAGCTAACTTTAATACACAGCAATAAAACCATGTAAAGTGAGGCACAGAGACATAAAATACAACAAAACAAAACAGGACAACTTCATCATATGTGTAATTGGAGTTCCACAGGAGAAGAGAAAGGAGTTGGCAAAGAAAGTATTTGAAAAATAATAACCAAAATATTTTTCAAAAAAATTTTAGAGAACATATTTTTAAAATTTAATATCATACTACTTATAATTTGATGCCAGAGTAAAAAATCTGGGTATTTTGACATTTGAAATGTGACTATAACCGGGAAACCAGTAGATTTCCAGACTACAATGAGGAATACTCCATTAGGACAAACCACTTTTTTTCCCCCAAATTTTTATTTAAATTCCAGCTAGTTAACATACAGTGTAATATTCATTTTAGGAGTAGAATTTAGTGATTCATCACTCACATATGACACCCAGTGCTCAATATAAGTGCCCTCCTTAATATCCATCACACATTTAGCCCATCCCCCCACCCACCTCCCCTCCAACAACCCTCAGTTTGTTCTCTACCATTGAGTCTCTTATGGTTTGCTTCCCTCTCTTTTTTCCCCTTCCCTTAAGTTCACCTATTTTCTTTCTTTTTTTTTTTCAAAATTTTTTTTAATGTTTATTTATTTTTGAGACAGAGGGAGAGAGAGCACGAACAGTGGAGGGTCAGGGAAAGAGGGAGACACAGCATCTGAAACAGGCTCCGGGCTCCGAGCTGTCAGCACAGAGCTCGATGCGGGGCATGAACCCGCAGACTGCGAGATCATGGCCTGAGCCAAAGTCGGTCGCTTAACCGACTGAGCCACCCAGGCGCCCCTATTTTCTTTCTTAAATCCACATATGAGTGAAATCCAATGGTATTTGTCTTTCCTGATTGACTTATTTCACTTAGCATAATACTCTCTAGCTCCATCCACATCGTTACAAATGGTAAGATTTCATCCTTCTTCCAGCCTCTGTTATTTTTTAAAAATATAACTTATTGTCAAATTGGTTCCCATACAACATCCAGTTCTCATCCTCACAAGTGCTGTCCTCCATGCCCATCATCCACTTTCCTCTCTCCTCCAGCCCCCATCAACCCTCAGTTTGTCCTCAGTATTTAAGAGTCTCTTATGGTTTGCCTCCCTCCCTCTCTGTAACTTTTTCCCCCTTTCCCTCCCCCATGGTCTTCTGTTAAGTTTCTCAAAATCCACATATGAGTGAAAACATGGTATCTGTCTTTCTCTGATTGACTTATTTCACTTAGCATAATACCCGCCAGTTCCATCCATGTTGCTGCAAATGCCCAAATTTCATTCTTTGTCATTGCCAAGTAGTACTCCATTGTATATATAAACCACATCTTCTTTATTCATTCATCATTTGATGGACATTTAGTCTCTTTCCATAATTTGGCTATTGTTGAGAGTGCTGCTATAAACATTGGGGTACATGTGTCCCTATACATCAGCACTCTTGGATTCCTTGGGTAAATTCCTAGCATACTATTGCTGGGTCATAGGGTAGATCTATTTTTAATTTTTTGATGAACCTCCACACTGTTTTCCAGAGTGGCTGCACCAGTTTGCATTCCCACTAACAATGCAAGAGGGTTCCCATTTCTCCATATCCTTGCCAGTATCTATAGTCTCCTGATTTGTTCATTTTAGCCACTCTGACTGTCGTGAGGTGGTATCTCAGTGTAAAGTATTTTTCAAATTTGATGAAATATATATACCTATAGATCCAAGAACGTCAAGTACAAGAAACATGAAGGGAACTATTCCAAGAATCATCTTAATCAAATTGCTCAAAATTATTGATAAAAGAAAAATCTTAAAAGTTCTCAGTGGATACAAACACTTTAAGTTCAGAGGAACAAAGAAAAGAATAACAGTGATGTCTCCTCCAAAACATCACAAGCTAGAGGGAAGAGGGAAAAGGAATTCAAAATGGTGAAGGAAAAAAAAAAGCCAAATCCTACAAGCAGAAAAAATCTTAAGAGGAGAAAAATGAAATAAACAGTTTTTTCAGACCAAAAACCTGGAAATAATTCACTACCAGTAGACGCACACCATGAGACATATTAAAGGCATATTCAGACAAAAAGAAAATAATGTAAGATAGAAATATAGGTGTATACAAAGGAATGATAAGCACTAAAATTGGAAGCTTCATGGGTAAATATACAAGCTACTTTTTCTTACTTAAGTCTTCCTGATTATAACAGACTATTTTAGCAATAATTTTAAGCAATGTATTGTGGAGCTTATAAAATATAAAAGTCAAGCCTTTGGCAGCAATAGCACAAATGCTGGGATTGGAAAAAATGGGGGTATACTCTTGTAACTCTTTTATATGGCGGAATTGCTACCTCTAAGACAGATACGTCTCTGCTGTGGATCTTAGAAAAACAAAACGAGCCCACACCCAGACACAGTGGAAACTCCTTTGCCATTTTGCTTCTAGCCAGAGAATAAGAACTTGATAATCTTTGTGTAAATAAACCCTAACCCTAACCCTAACCCTAACCCTAACCCGTATCCTAACCCTAACCCTAACCCTAACCCTAACCCGTACCCTAACCCTAACCCTGTCAGTTAGTTGGTGACAAAAACTGGTTTGTTGTCCCTAGTTTTGTCGATTGAAGCATTTTACATAGCACTGCAGTTTCATGGTGGTGGTAGTTGATACTCTGTCATTTTTTACCTGTTTCCCCCTCTCTTATTCCATATTCTATCACCTTGCATAGCATCTGTGACATAGCAATAGTAGCCTGGCAAAATTTTGTTGAGTGGATGAATGAATGAATATACAAATGGGCTTTGGGAAGGTTATTAATCTTTCTGAGTTCTTGGTTCCTAATATGGAAAGTAGTACTAATAATATTATTGTGATAATATATATGTAAAGTACCTAGCACATTGCTTGGCACATAGCAGACAATCAATAAATGTCCATGTTTTGCCCTTTCTCCTTCTCTTTGCTTCATCCTGACCACCTACCTGGATGCTTGTCCTGAATCCGTTTTCCTTAATGACCTTGTTCTAATACGTGAACTGAAAAACCAAATTACCAACTGTCTGTTGTTGGCCAACATTACCTTAATTTAACTCTCAGGGTGGGTTCAGGGAACTTTTATGGACGGAAAACCCTTCACGATCTAAAGCTGTAAAGTCTGAAAGGAAGGTGTTTCAGACCACTATGAGCAAAGGTAGAGGAAATATTTACGAGCTCTGAAGCTCTTTAGCATGCAAGGCTGTGGGTTAGGGCGTCTTGAGCTTACCAGCTCTGGGAAGTATGAATGCTCAGACTTTTCATACTCTTCAGTTCAATACTCCAACCCCATATTAGACCAACGAAGACTCCCATAAATGAGCCTAGACAGCCAACTTTTGAGAGACTCATCTACCTCTTATCCAAGATGTGGATTCTAGTTCCAGCTATGCTAAAACGTACCTTGGGCCAATCCTGTAACTTCTCTGAGACTCAATTCTCTCTCCACAAAGAAGATTTGTAAAGTTCCATCAAGGCAGAAGAGGATAAAGAAAATGTGGTGCTTTCATACAATGGAATATTGAACTGCAGTTAAAAGGAATGGTCTAGATCTCAAAGCAATGCTGAGCGAAGTAAACCAGATACATATTGTATGATAACTTTTAAACAAAACACAAAAACAATACTACACTTTTATATGTATGTAGAAGTATCAAATATGGTCTGAAAAGAAAAGCAGGAAACTAATTATAGTTCTTGCACCCGAGGGGAATGGAAGGGCACAAGGAGGTGTCCTAGATTGGGAGGAGGCCATCAGCTTCATCTTTAATGTTCTGTCCTAAACTAAAAACTTTTTCTAACTTTCTCTATTTTAAAATAAATTTCTAAAATATTCTAAAATAAAATTTCTAAAATATGTTTAAAATAAATTTCTAAATATTCCATTTTAAAAAATGGAAAGTGTTAGATTAGGTAGTCCCTCAGGTCTCTTTGAGCTGTAATATTCTAGAGCTCTAAAAGGAAAGGAAGACTTCAGTAGTGGAAGGTTGCAACAGTCTCACTTAGCTCACTTTGGCTAAATTCTCCCCTGGGAGATCAGAGCAGACTACCTTTAAGATCTGTTCCAGCACTGAGTGTCTATGAAAACAAGTGAAGTGTAGGAGTTGAGGGTCAGAAGGACTTGGCTACCACAAGGCTTACTAAAGAGAGGTAGAATTGTCTTGGACATTTGCCACCATGGAATACTTCTATCCTTTGTCCGGAATGTCAAGGGAAAATGTTTTCCCTACAGAATTTCCTTCCCTTGCTTGCTTTTTCTTTTACGTTAACTGCTGCTGCTAATAGAAGCTGCTCTAAGCAGAAATTGCTTTATCTTTGATGAGTAGACAAGGGCTTGTCTGAAATTAAAAAAAACCCAGACATCTGATTGCTACTTATTGTGGTAAAAAGACGGAAGAACTAATTGGCAACTCTCTCACCCCCACCAGTTGTCTGTCTCTTTCCGCTTTCCTTTCTTGTGTTTCTATCCCTTCTAGGACAGTAATACAGGCCTGTTAGATACCTTCAGCCCTGAACACTTGGGGATTCTTTCTTTCCCTCTATACTCACTGCATTTGCTATACTTATTCCTGCCTCTAATGCAGTAGTCATCACAGTGGTTAGATGCATTTGGAATACTTCCCCCTTCTCCTCTGGACCTATGTCCAGCTCCCATTCACAAAGCCTTCCCTGACCACCTTATTGCACAGTGACCTCTCTTCTCTGTACTCCTATGGCATATCAGCCGTACCATATAGATGAATCCGTATAATATACTGCTTTGAATTCTCTCACCATTTAAACGATGTCTTCTTTCCCTGTCATCCCATTTCATAAAGCCTGGGCATTGGATGGAAGGATGACAGTGGCCAAGGGCAGTGGTCTCTTAGGGCCCCAATGTTCATTTGATCCTTTTTCTCATTCCCAGGTTTTTATTTCTCCCCATTTAGAGTGAAAATGGTAGGTTAATGTGCGGGTGGAGAATACACCTGAGCAAATGAGCGATGTTGATAGATATATCAATTTGATAAAGAAAAGGCCTTTAGGGCTCCTATGCATTATTTTCTAATAACTAGGCAGCAATCTATCACCTCTAGGTCCATTCATCAAATAAATAGGTTGAGTAGGTTTTATTAAAAAATGAATTTTGCTGCTGACTGGCTCTGCTACCTTTGTCATAGCCTGAGAAACTGTCTACTGGGTAAACTCGGGATTTTTCAAAAGCCAAACTCATTTTTCCTAATATACAGAAGCCCAAAATGATCCCTAGGGTTTCGGTCTATCTGATAAATAATATGCATCTTTTGTTTCTAAAAAGAAGAAATCAATCCGCTCAGCTAACTTCTTACATTAGCTTTCTAACTCAGAGAGAATTTATCATCATTCTTCTTCCTGTAGTTAGTTTGGATGTCAGCCTAAAGCTGAAGTTCAGCATTGACAATTCTAAGTAAACTATGACACTAATCAAATGAGCCCAGTTATTAGGGACAAAGCTGATATGATCATTGGCAAGCAGAATCTCTGCCAAGTTCCTGCCTTGCATATTCACAAAATAATTTGTGCTTGGAGACAGCGTGAGGGGGAAATGAAGGGTGGAATGAGGGTTTACAAAAAAGCATGTTCGTTATCTTGATTGTGGGGATGGTTTCATATGTGTACACATATGTCAAAACTAATCAAGTTGTGCACTTTAAATATGCGGACCTTATTGTATTTCAATTATTCCTCAGTAAGGCTTTTAAAAATAATTTAAAGATATCCATTTTCAGGTTTTACACTCCTTCCCTGAGACAAATTCTTGAAGCTCATAATTTTCACCTTTGCCCCAGTGGTTACGAAAATGTGTTTTGGAGTTGGCGCTGTCATTTACTAGCTTAGTGAATTGGGGAGTTTTTTTTTTTTTTTTTAACCTCTCTGAGTCTCAGTTTCCCATCTGAAAAATAGAGATTGTAATGAGAGCAACTAGTTCACACGTTCAGGGTTAAATGAGAGAAGGTATGGAAAGTTCGTAGCACAGTATAGAGCACTAATTAAGCCTTAAAGAAATGGAAGCTATTATTGTACCTGTAAATGTGATATTAACCTTGTCTTGGCTGAATGCATGCAGAATCCCCAGCAGATTCCTAAAGCAGTTTATTGATTGCAGTCAATCAGCTACCTTTATTAGATACTCACCTGTGGCTAGATCCCCATAACGGAAACTGCTGGAAAGTAAAAAGATATGCAGATCAGAGCCCCTGACCCCAGTGAGCTGATTGAATGAATGGGAGAGATGGGACACACGTATGAGGGAGACTGTACCAAAGCATGTATGGAAATATACAGAGAAGTCCTGATTTAAGTAGGGGAAGCAATACAAGCAATAGTGAGTGGACGATCTGGCAGGGCTCACTGGGGAACAGTGGTGGTTGATAGTTAAACAGATGACGGTTTGAGTCCCCCCTCCACCATTTCTTAGCTGGGAGAGCCTGGGTAAGTCCCGGAGACTTTCTGAACCTTAGTTTCGTACATAGAGATACTCATATCTTCCTTCTAAGGTTTTTGTGAAGATTAGATGAGGCATGTTTGAGCACCAGCACTGAGCCTACAGCACAGCAAGCATTCAACAAAAACGAGAGCAATTTCTAGAATTGTATCTCCAAACTTGAGGGTTCTTTTCCACTTTTTTGTTCCCACATCTTTCCTTCTACTATTTTGATGGGAGATTTCCACAGAGGAATCCCAGGGCAGTTTCACTGACCAAAACCTCCTATTTGCCTGGCAGTAGGTAAGGTTCTTGGCAGGCCTGATGACTTCTGCCCTTCTGAATTCCACTTAGCCGTTCCAGCGGATAATTAGAGCTAACACTTACATGGTCCTATGACACAACATTTTGTGTCAAGCAATATGGGACATTTTAGGAAGAGGACACACGGCCCCAAATCTTTCTGTGCCTAGGTATATTATTCGTCAGCTTAGACTGCCATAAAAAATACCACAGACAACAGGGATTTATCTCTCATATTAAGGGAGACTAGAAGTCTAGTTGCTTGCTGATTCCATTCCTGGTTTGCCCACATCCTCCTTCTTACTGTGTCTTCACATGGTGGCGGGGGGTGGGGGGGGGAGAGAGACACAGAGACACAGAAAGACACAGAAAGACACACACACACACACACACACACAGAGTGGAAGAGTGAGAGTACGAGTGAGATAGAGAGAGGCGGGGAGGGAAAGGGAGAAGGGGAGGAGGAGTGAGTGAGAGGTGAGAGGGAGGGAAAAAGAGTGTGCTCTGATGTCTATTCTTATAAGGGCACTGTTCCCATCATGAAGCCTCCACTATCACAAGCTCATCCAACCCTAATTACCTCCCAAAGGCCCCATCTTCAAATACCATCATATTGGGGGTTAGAGTTCCAATATATGAATTGGGGGGGGGGCAAAAAATTCACTCCATAGGCTACTAATTTCTGTTCATAATTAAGTAAATGGCAAGTGCACTCTTGCATTTTTTGGGCCCCCAAAACTTGGAGTCATCTAGCAGTCAGGGTCCTGGTTTGCACCCAGGTGGTCCAGCTTTGACTCTTGGTGTGGGTGTACAAGCCTGGTAAAGAGGCAGTAGGATGTAGTAGTTTGACCTCAGACTCTTGAGCAGAACTTCCTGATTTTGAAACAAAGCTTTGCTCCTTACCAGCTGTGAGACTGCAAAAACCTTAATCACTCTCTCTGTGAGGCCAATCGTCTACCTCGTGGAGAAGATTCCATGCATATATACACACATACCCTAACTGGGTTGTGGTAAGGTTTAAATGAGTTAAGAAAGCAAAGAGTTTAGAACATAGGAGGTGCTTAATAAATGTTAGCTATTATTATCCATTAAAAAAACAAGCTCCATGAGGGTAGGGATTTTTGTTTGCCGTGTCTCAAGCGGCCAGAACAGTACCTGGTACATATAGAAGATGCTCAGTAAATACTTGTTGAAGGAATGAATGAATCCTTAGTTCCTCTCTTTCACATATCATATTCAATCCATCAGTTCTACTTTCAAAATATATCTAGAATTGACCACTTTTGCCTATTTTCTCTGCTACCATGTGGCCAATAGCCTCTATCTCCTTTCAGCGAAATGATTACAACTTCATCCTAACTAACCTTGGTTTTTCATTCCTTTACTACCACTGCCCTCCCCGCCCCCATCCCTCCTCAGCTCCAATCCTGCCTCCCTCTCCTTGCCCAGAATCATTTCTTCAAATCACACTCAAAGTGATTGATCCTTTTTTTTCTTGATCCTTTTTTAAAAAAGGTTTTTATTTAAGTTCCCGTTAGTTCACATACAGTGTAATATTTGTATCACGTGTATAATATAGTGATTTAACACTTCCATACAAATGATTGATCCTTTTTAAGCCTTATATCACACTGCTCCTCTGCTCAAATCCTCCCGTGACCCCCTGCTCATTCACAGGAAAGGGCGAAATTTTTATCTGATCTGCTCTTAGTTACCTCTTTGATCTCATCTTGTATTACTTTCCCCTTTGCTTGTTGTATGTCAGTCACACTGGAATAGAACCGTATTTCTTTAATATACCATGCACACACTCCTGCCTCAGGATCCTTGCACTTCCTGTACCTTCTCCCAGGAGCACTCATTTAAAAAAATTAATGTTTATTTATATTCATTTAATATGATTTATTGTCAAATTGGCTTCCATACAACACTCAGTGCTCATTTATTTTTGAGAGACAGCAAGAAACAGGGCATGAGCAGGGGAGGGGCAGAGAGAGAGGGAGACACAGAATCTGAAGCAGGCTCCAGGCTCTGAGCTGTCAGCACAGAGCCCGACGCGGGGCTCGAACCCACGAACCATGAGATCATGACCTGAGCCGAATTTGGATGCCTAACCGACTGAGCCACACAAGCGCCCCTCCCAGGAGCACTTTTAATTTACTTTCTCGCTTTCTTCAGATCTCTACCTAAATATGGCCATTAGAGAGACTGTTCCCAATCATCCTGTGTAAAACACCATCCCCACCTCTACTGTTCCCTCAACACTTCACTCCACTTTAGTTTTCTCCATAGCATTTTTCACCACCTGACATATCCTTTATTTGTTTGTTACTTATGGTCTGTCTCATCTCTCCAAAATGTCATCTCCACCAGGGAGGGGACTTTGGTGATTTTGTTTGCTGCTGTATCCTCATTGTTCCCTGTTGTATCCCGAGTGCCTAGAATAGTACCTGGAATATTTTGATTCCTCAGTAAGTATTTGATGAATGAATGAATAGATGGTCTTTAAAAATAATGTCCCTTGTTATCGTCTTCTTACTCTAAGGAGCAGCTTATAGTCTACGATAACCTCCATCGAGGGCCAGTTCCATTTAGCTTTGATCGTTGGAGTGAGGAAAATGAGTTTTTCCTTCACAAAATCAGTTTGGTAAGCAACATATAGGAAAACATTGGGCTCATTGGGGAAAATATTTACAAAAGCCATTGGGGATGGAAATTTGGATATTACATTGTAATATCACTCCTCCATTCTATGGGTCTGGTCAAACTGTTACCAGTCTCCGTCTGGCTGCATTTAAAAATCATCCTGAAAAGTCTGTTCTTTTATTTCCATAAAATAACATCTTTCCAAAGACTCAAACTATTCACAGTGTCTTCTGGGAAATGTGTTATTATTATTATTTTTTTCTGGGGGAACAAGGGAAGGGAAAAGTAGACTTTTATTTTTATGTACTTCTGTATTATTAAGTTTTTAACATGGAGCAAGAATAATCTTTTTAAAATAAAAATATCTTCTCTATTCTGATTTTTTTTTTCTTTTGGGAGAAAAACCTTGGAAAATATCAATCAATGGCACTTCTTCCTATTTTAAAAAATTGATAACATTGTAACTTAAAAAAAAACCTTTATAGTAGGCAAGTATAGGAAAATTTTAAAAAAATGTAAAAGCTCTAGACAAGGTTATCGAAGCTTTGGAGTATTTAAGTTTATGAACTTGCAGCCCCGTATAAGATGTTTAATTCACAGATCTTTGCTTGGGGCTGTGAATTTATGCTCTGAAGTGGAGGGGATTTAAAAATTAGGAAGTCTCTGGTTTTCCCATCTGTGTTAAATCCATATAATCAGATGAGTCACAATGAGCTTGGGGCGGGGGTGGGTGGGGGGAAGCTCTCTGCTTTTACAAAGCACATGTCCACCAGAACTCTCTGAGCCACTTTGTATGTTTTCCACACACTGGCTGACAGTCAGGAAGCAGCCCTAAGGTGTCCAAGTGAATGATTCAGGACAGAGCCTCCAGCTTCTTTGGTTCTAGCCCAAATTGTAACCTAAGAACTAGGAAGGAGGGACAAGGCCGTCATCCAAAACTCAGGCTTGGGGGTAAGCATGGGGACAGCACGTGGGAGCTGACTTTTCTAACCCTGACCTCAGCTGCATACTACTTCTTAGAGGTCCAGGAGAGGTCCTCAAGTAGCAGACAACCCAGTAAGGACATCATAATGCAGACCAAGCCTCCCCTGCGTCCAGTAAGACTGTCAAGGTGAGACCTTCTGTGATCTATGACACCACATTCTCCTCTGACCAGCACCACCATTCCTTGGCTCCGGTGCCTATGAGTATGTTTTTGCTCTTCTCAGCAGCCCCTCTCCCATCACACACTTGTACATATCTCTTGCCCTTTTTCTTTCTGATTACCTAGACTATCACACTGAAAAGACAAACCACCTCCAACTCCAAACCACGTAGAGCTGAAGCAATCTCTTGTCTTGATTTTCAATGCAGAGCTCACGGGAAAATTGAGGTGTTAAATGTTTCCACCACTTATAGTACTGTGTTCCAAGGCTGTTAGACCCTTGGCGGAGTGTTTTCCAAACTTTCCAAAAATTGGAGAGGGATACCCTGCACATCTTGAAAGTATCAAACGAGCGAATAAACAAACATGCTTTAAACACTCCTTCATTTGTTTTAATATAATTAGGTTTAGGAGTAGGCAATCAATCAGAATGTCTATGTGTAGCATTTTGGAATCAGGAAGAAATTGGAAACATAACCATCGTGACTCCATTCTAATAAGCTTGAATGCAAGCAGAATAACTAAAGAGAAGACTCTTTCTATTCTTTCCAGTTCCTCCTCCCACTCAAAGAGTTCAGTGCGAGCGAGCTGGTCTAAGACCCTTGAAAGCACAGCATGTAGGTTGCCACCCCTCTCTCTTAGGGCTTGAGTAAGACTGGCGTAATTATGTGGGCATTCATTTCAGAGAGAGTGAGTGCCTACTACCAGCCAAGCATTGGGCTAGGTGTTGGGTATACAACGGTGAGCAAAAACAGATGTGATGCCTGCTTTCTTGGAGCTTCTGATCTCACGGGTGAGATAGACATTAACCACATAATTACACAAATGAGTATATAATTATAAACTGAGATGAATATTCTGAAATAAGGAACAGTTCTAAGGAAGTGTATACTATGGCAGGGAATTAATGAAGGCTTCCACAAGGAAATAGTGCTTAAACTGAGATTTGAAGGGTTAGCAGGAGTTAAGTGACTGATCAAAAAAAAATGTATTCCAATTAGGAAGAATGGAGGTCCAAGGTACTGTGGAGGACTAGAAAAAAGGTCAGGGCGGCAAGTCCACCCAGTATTGGAGCTGTGGGAGACGAAGCTGGAGAATTCAGTGGGGATGTTTTTCGATGGGTGTACCACTAGCTTTGGAACACAATTGTACATGGGGGCGGGGAGTGCTAGTTTGTATTTGCGAAGTTCCAGGAAGTTTAGCCTCTCTGGTCTCTGCCCACTAACTGTCAAATTATCCCCCTGGCATTTATGACAACCAAGAAGTTCCTAAATTTCTAAACAGTCCCCGGTTAAGAACTACTGGATGTAAAGCCTTGTCCTACACGCAAGGGGGAAACAATAGGAACAGTTTAAGCAGAAGAAGACCGTGACCTGATTTGTATTCTGGAAAGATCATTTTGTCAATGTATATTACTAAGTGAAAGAAGCCAGTCTGAAAAGGCTACATACTGTTTAATTCCAACTATACGACACTCTGGGAAAGGCAAAGCTATGGAGACAATAAATAGATCAGTGGTTGCCAGACGTTAGTAGGGAGGGAGGAATGAACTGATGGAGCACAGGGATTTTGGGGGGGGGGCAGTGAAACTACTCTGTATGATAATGTAATAGTGGATAGGTGTCATTGTATATTTGTCCAAACCTATACAACGTACAATACTGAGAGTGAACCCTAATGTAAACTATGGACTTTGGGTTGCTATGATGCGTCCGTGCAGGTTTGTCAATGATAACAAATGTACCGCTTTGGTGAGGGATGTTGATAATGGGGGAGGCTGTGCATGAGTGGGGATAAATGGGAAATCTCTGTGCCTTCCACTCAATTTTGCTGTGAACCTAAAACCACTCTAAAAAACGAAGTCAATGTCTTATAAAAAGCAAAGGAATGCCAGCAGGATCACTGTGGAAATACTGAAGGTAGGGGATGAAGATCTGATTCAGATATCCTCCTGGAATTAAAGAGGAGAAAGTCCCTTAAAAGAAAGATTACTCTGCCTGTAGTGCAAAAACTGGAGGGTTTCCCCAAAGACCCTCTCTGATTAGGTTGTTGCTAGCATGCAAAGGCTGCCTGAGGATCAGAGGGGTGGTGGAGGGGATAACTGGACGAACTCTCACCAGACATGAATGGTAGCATTTTACTGCATTTGTAATAGCAACTGCCTATTGAGTACTTAATATATGCCACGTATGTGGTATGTGCTCTACACACATTATTTTATTTTGTTCTTATGATAACAGTGCAAAGTATTAATGATATCCCTATGTTACAGATGAGAAAATGTAGCATTGGACTTTAGTGACTTTCCCAGTGTTAGCAGGTAAGTGGTAGATCCAGGCGTCCATAACGACTGTTTGACCCCAGAGCCCATGCTCTTAGCCACAGTGCTATATCTAGATGTTGTATTATCAACAGAGCGTCGTAGCAGAGTACAGAGACCAAAGGGCATGTGAACCGGGCTGAAGTCTGTGTGGAGCACAAGAACTTTTGCTATGGAGCATTTCGAAGAGCTGGTGACCAGCATGAATACCCTGGGTGCTTGGGATACAAGGGTAGGGATAAGAAGACACTACAGAGAGTTGGAAAGATGCTGAACACAAATTTGTTCCTCTAACATTTGCCAAGGGCAAGTCCTGCTAGAGTCATGTCTTGCCTGGTACTGCAATGTCAATTTGAAAGGGGCCTTCTGGAAATTATGGAAGGGGAGAGAAGTTTTGACTGAGTTATAAGGGAAAGCTGAAGCCTTTTGGGCTTACACCATGCATTCAGAGAAGAATGGTGTTATCCTATGTGACTTGAGTTCAGTTTGCAGGGGCTGCCCATACACCCGGGCTTCCTCTACAGGTTAAAGTGTATGGTTTCATTCAAGACATATTTCCAGGGCTCTTTCAGAATGAATGCATCATGAAGCATTATAGGGGAAGCAAGCATGCCTACCGCATAAACCCACATTCAATGGCATCATGGTCTAACGGAGGAGACAAATATAACCACATATAATCAACGGAGGCACAGATGAAATCCCATGGGAGGACGGAGCAGAAATGCTCACTTTCACCTGGGAAGTGGGGGTGGGGGTGGTAAAAGAAGTTTTTGTAGTGAAGGCAGCATTTGAGCCGGCCTGGCCTAAAGGGTAATTTTTTTTTTTAGATCAGTGGTTCTCAGAATGTAGTCTTTTGACCAGTAGCATCAGTGTCACTTGGGAATTTGTTAGCGATTCAAATCTCAGGTCCCCCTTGGACCTAACTGAATCAGAAATTCCTGGGTGGAGCCCAGCAATCTGTGTTGTAACAAATCCTCATTTTTGAGAACCACTGTTTTAAGCAAAGAAGGAGAGGCATTCTAAGTCAAGCAAACAATGTGAACAAATTTTAATGGGATTAATCCAGGGGGTGTCTCCGTGACGTGTAAAGAACCAGACGTGGCTACAGGGTAGAGTCCATGGGTAGAGGTCACAGGAAAGCAAGCAGGGTCATATTGGGGGGATCTTAGACTTTATATTTTAAGCAGTAGGTGACATAGAGGTGTTCAAGGAGGAGAAAAACATGGGAACCAGGAGATTGATGGACAGGCTGTTAATCTAGGGACGGGGTGGGGGGAGGCGGGAGGCGGAGCAGGGCCTGGCTGGCTCCATCAGTAAAGTATGTGACTCTTGATCTCAGGGTTGTGAGTTGGAGCCCCACGTTGGGGGTGGAGTTTACTTAAAAAAAAAAATGACGCTGCTAATCTTGTCTAGTCCAGTGGTTCTTTGCCTTGGTGACACATTAGACTCACACGGAAAGCGTGTCAACATCACCACCAGCACGGCCCCTCTCCCAGACCTTCAGATTTAATTGGTCTTGAGGGTGGCCGAACGTTGGTATGTTTTAGAAGTTCCGCAGATCATTCTCAAGTCTGCCAGGGTTGAGGACCCCTGTTCCAAGAGAAGGATAAAGCACATCTGTAAGTGGATGGGAAGGAACAGGGAGTAACATTGCTGGAGACCGTGCTCACCACAGCTGGGCCATCACATGCATAAGGACCCGTGCATAAGGCCCAAGCCGGGCTCTAACTCTTCATATGGGCCACTTCCCTGACTACTTTGTGAATCACTTCAGGAGCTCCGGATAAATCTGTGCTGCAAAACCGGATCTGATTGAGGGGACTTTCCCAGAGCCATTTCATACAGATGCCTGGACAAAGCTCACCCAGAATCTCTATGTATCCCCCAAGGGTCCACCATGGGATTGGCCAGGGAAATGGATAGGCCTTGGCCGGGAGAAGAAGTGGTGCTCGAAGCCTGAACGTTGATTCCCAAAGCTGCTTCCCTCACAAGCCCTCACTGGCAAATGCTGACCCATCAGGTTGATTTCACACTAGCAGAAGGAGGAAGAGTGCTCAACAGCATGCAAATTATGATGATCTAAAACCAGAGGTGGGTAGTGGGGGTGTACAGGAGAGGGAAGTAGAGGGACATGGCAGGTCACCATGAGATACCTGAAATCCAGCCAGGAATGTGGCTGATTAGATGGGAGCAAAGGCATGGTGACCGGTAGAACCACTCAGCTCTGTAACACTTATACGAACAAACAACAGTGTTAGTGGCTAGTATTCACTGAGAGTTACTAGGAGCCAGACACCGGGCTTAGAGATTTATTTCTATCATCTCATTTAATTCCTATACTGACCTTATTAGATAGGCACTGGTGGTAGCCCTTTCTTATAGATGAGGAAATTGAGGTTCAGAGACGTTAAGGCATTGGCCCAAAGTCACACAGGCAGTAAGTATACTACCAGGCCCCTAAGCCAGGCTTGACTCCAAAATGTGAGCTGTTAACCATTTCTGCTGCAGTTAGTTCATGATAGAACCATCCCACATTCTGGCCCAGCTGGAATTTATAGGGGATGTATGGAAGATTAGACAGAGGCCAGGCTGAAGAATTTGGGTTTGATTCTAGGGGCACTGGAGAACTATTAGAGACATTACTGGCATCATTATTGGCATTAGCAAAATACTCTTGCAACAAATATGTGTAAGATGGATCCAGATGGGGTGAGACAGGCAGGACTGGTTACATAATTTGCGAGGCCCATTGCAAAATGAAAATGAAGGATACTTTGTTAAAAAAATATTAAAACTTGGGGCGCCTGGGTGGCTCAGTCGGTTGAGCGGCCGACTTCAGCTCAGGTCATGATCTCACGGTCCGTGAGTTCAAGCCCCGCGTCGGGCTCTGTGCTGACAGCTCGGAGCCTGGAGCCTGTTTCGGATTCTGTGTCTCCCTCTCTCTGACCCTGCCCCGTTCATGCTCTGTCTCTCTCTGTCTCAAAAATAAATAAACGTTAAAAAAATTTAAAAAAAATATTAAAACTTTCAAGACAGTGAGAGCAAAGTCTTAAACCAAGTGTGAGTCCCATGAGACGGCATGCCCATGAAGCCAGCTCTGGAGACAGGAAGACAACCTGGAAGTCATTAAGTGGCAGAAGGGGGCAGGGTGTGGACAAAGTTAAGGACTGGGGTGGTGTTGGTGGCCAGGGCTAGAAAGAAAAGGATGGATGACAGCCTCAGTGGGAAATTGCATTCCACAAGATTTCATGAACATTCCTGTCTCTTTCACCTCCCGTATTCAGTGACAACTCTGAGATCAACTCTAGATGACAGAATGGAAGGCTCAGGAAGTGGAGCTAATTTGAGAGAGAAATTGACAAATTTGCCTTGGAAACCTACACGGTTTCACCTGCGTGCTTGGTGTTTAAATGAGTGTGAATGCTATTAATTCATATTAGATGCTGTCTCGTATGTGATTTGGTCTCTGGCTAAGCCACGAAGCTATGTTTTTTTTTCCTCCCTGAGAGAGATTTATTTAAAGTTTGTTTCCGGGCATAGAGGTGGGCAAAGTAAACTCTCCTCCAATCTACTTTCTTTAGACTAGAAATGGAGTACCTACACGAGTTGGAGCTAGAGAGTACACAGCAATCGCCTCCCTCCTTCCATGCCCAAGAATCTTCAGATCCTGAAGGTCTTTCTAAGTACAAATTGGTCAAGTATGTAACAGATTCATTATCTTGACTTACAGCCTCCCCTATATTCTCAGCATGTCCTTGGCCCTGTTCCTCCTAAGCTGCTTATTAGGACACAGAGGCACTCTGGGTGATCCTGGTCGGAGATGAAAGCCTTTGAATGGCTCTACGGTTCTCCAACTGGGTCACTCTGACAAATGAATAGTCTGGAGCTACAGGAATCAGAGTGGTTTCAGTCCAAGTGCAGCAGGGAAGGTCTGCTTGTCAACCAGTGCTTGGGCAGGCCATAGCAAAGAACCAAAGTGAAGGAGTCCCCTTAACATGGCCTAACCATTTGGGTGGTAGGGGTACAAATGGGGAGAGGAATTTCATCGAAGAGCAGCTCTGTGTCTGATTTATTCCCTGCTAATCTTCTGTCTCATAAAGTGTCCAGCTGTACTCCAAAGGTACCCTACGAAGAAAGTAGGCCCTCCATCCAAGTTGAAAACCACCAAACACATGCCCATATGTTAGTTATCCCGGTGAGGAGGGCCTGGCTTGAATACAAGTGAGGAGATGGGTGCCTTGGTGGATGATTTGAATGGCATTAGCCCACCTCTTCCCTGATCCCCAGCCTACTGGGTCCTTGGCCTGCCACGGAATCCTTCGTATTTCCATGTGAGAAATAGATTGATAGACTCTCATGCAGAAGTCACCTTCTTTTGCATGGACTCTACTGTATTTGAAAAACAGAGAAGCTGGATTTGGGGACAAACAGAAAGTCCCAATTTGCTACTTACTAGCTGTGTGACCTTTTATCAATTACTTCTGCGAGCCTCAGTTTTCTTCTTCATAACAGCAACTACTTAATAAAGTTACTGTGAAATTAAATGAGTTAATGCATGTAAAACACGACAGTGTCTGGTAAATATCAGATGTTTGATAAGGGAAGATTCATCATAATGATAGGAGCTGAGTGGTTTGGACATGTGGGCTGTGCAGCCACCACAAGCTGGAAGTCTAGGTTGCAAGATGTCCTAGGGGATCTGCGTGTCACTGCCACAGTCAATAACCCTGGCTTTTTCAGACCACTACAGGGCTTCCTTGTGCCTTCTGATCTGGATGCTTTGCTGTCACCTTGTTCTCTCAAATGCTGCCACAGCGTGGATGAGCTGGGAGCAGACTTCACTGGGGAGTGTCACAGCCATGATGAGGGCAACTTTGAGTTCGGACATCCACCTACCACCAGGGGCCTCATTCTTTAATCTGGGAGCTTCTCCTCCTGTAGGTTTGACTTGGGGCTAGTTTGAGAAGCCAGACCAGGGGGCCAAACCAGGAAGGAGGTGACAACTGTCTTCAGCATAGTCTTACTTCTCCTGATGGGGCCTTGTGCCCCAGGTACCCGGTGTTTTCACATGAAATCCCTGACTACTCAGGAATGGTCATTGTGGTCATTGTCAGGCCTCTCTCTCCCAGGCAACTCTTCCAGTCACACACCTTCCCTAAACTCCCTTCCTTTTGTCTACAATTTGCCTGTTTGGGGGCCCCAACTCTCAGGATTCTGCTTGGCTTTGAATATGATAACATGCTTTGCACCTGAGTGTTAATGACCCGTGATGACTGTATCACCCCTGCCGAGTTTTATTCACAATTAAGGAGGGGCCTTGGATGCCTCAGAAGAGGGAGCAGAGTATGAACTCTGACTCAGCACGGCAAGGAGGAGACACATTAGAGCAGATGTCTTTAGTGCCCTCCAGTTCAAACCGTGGTACAAGTGGATGTACCTCTGAGTAAGACCTCTGGCCTTTCCTCTGGCCCATTCATCCCTTAGAAAGGCTTTACTTCAAGAAGTGGGACATTCTCATCGTTCAGAGAGTAGGCTCTGGAGCCACACTGCCTGGTCAAATCCCAGCTCTCCCACTTATCAGCTCTGTGACCTTGGCCAGGTGACTTCATCTTTCTGTGCCTCAGGCTCCTCATCTGTGAAATGGGCTTCATAACTGTACATACTGCACAGGGTTGGCATGGGAATAATCGATGAGTTACCATGCGTAGAGCGCCTAGAACAGCGCCTGGCACATGGTAAGGGTTACATAAATGTTTGTCAAATACATGTGGAGCCAGAGATGTGGAGCCAGAGATGTGGAATACATGTGGAGCAGGCCAAACTTCCTGCCCGGGGGAGAGCCATCCACACAGCCCCTCCCTCCCCCAGGAGAGGGCATGAGGAATGTCCAGGCTGGAAACAGAGTGGTCTTAGACCTCTACACAAGGCAAGCGCGGCTCTCCCCAGTTTGACAAAAGTAAGACAGGCTAAGCCTAATGAAGCAGTGTGGGGAAAAGGAGGAGTCTGATTCCATCATCAGCTGAGAGACGCAGCTGCCTTTGAGAAACCTCTCCTTAGATTTAGCGGGCCTCAACCCCCTTGGCTGCTTTTATTGCTTCCAGGACCAAGGGATCTAAACTGGCAGTGCCTGAACAAGTCAGAATGTACCTAATCTGGTGGGTGTGAAACCCAGCGGCCACTCAAGGAAAGTGGAAATGGCAGGGCTCTGCGGGATACGCATATATTTTTATAATGAAAAAGTTACAGGCATCATCATGACGGTGACTTAGAGTCATTGCTGCTGCTGCCTCTTCTTAGTAGAGGCCGGAAGCTTGCAGACTCTCAAGGAGCAAAGCCTGTTTCCCATCTCAGACTCACTTTGGGTGTGCTGAGCTCCTTTGCCTGGAACAGGTGGGGGAAGCTCCTCGAACCAGCCTGTGGCATGCCAGAGGAGGCTGAGTGAGCCAATGGGAAGAAAGGGAGTGGGGCTAGATGGCTGGCCGGAAGGAAGGTATTTTGAAAAAAAAAAAAAATTCGGCAAGTGTGGGGATCAGTAGGTTACTCAGCCCAAAAAGAGAGCTCATTGGCTGCCTCCAGACCCACTAAGTCTGCTTACATGCACTGCACATTTTTGCACTGTATCCAATTCAGCCCTTGGTGAAACATTTGAAGATCGATCTTGTTTTCCTGCACATCAATCATTTCTCCATTGTATCAGACTTTATGTGAAATGAGGCACAGGCTCATATATTAGGTTGAACCACGTAACACTGGCGAGTTTGTCAGGAAAATGGCCAAATGTCGCAATTTTGTGTGATAATGCCTGCCAATTTCTTGGCTCTGCCTCTCAGCCCCTTACAGCAGAGCTCAGTATGTAGCAGGTACTTGTCGAACCTATTTTTGTTTGATTAAATTGCAGGCAAGCAGGATCTCACAATTCCTTTGCTTTCAAATGCAAAGGTAATTCAGGATAATAACATCCTCTCTCACTGATTGAGCACTCAAGATTTTGCTGGGTTCTATACTGGGCCCTTTACAGAGTCCATTGTCCTATTTAATCCAGAAAAACCTTATGAAGCAGGTGTAATTATCTCCTTTCCACAGATAAGTCTGTGGCTCAGAGATGGTAAATGCTGTGCCCGGTATTTTTGCCATATGGATCTTTGCTGTAGACATTTTTGCTGCAAGCATTTTGTTGCGAACATTTTCACTGCATAACTAATTGGCCATAAGGCAATTTTGCTGTAAAAAGATAAAATCACGAAAACTTGAAGAGGGACATTCATTATAAAGGATATAATGAAACACTAAAAGGAACAACATTTAAAAGACATCATTGAAAAATACCAAATATTTGAATACTTAAAAAATGTGTGTACATTTATGCCAATACTATGCAAACAACTGATTTTATTTTGTGGATTGTACCGAAGCACTTGTCTTCAAAGTCTTTTGTTCATAGTACAATACTTTTCCTTGCTGATTCATCATTTCCTTGTTTTGGCATCACACTTGGAATTTTTTTGCTTAAGTCTCTTCCTTCATTAAGAGAGGTATCGGTTTCCAAATAGTAGGCTGCATATTTGTACCTGAGCTTTGTACTGTATTGTGAAAGCCTTCTGCACTGTTTGCTCGTGGCAGATTGTCACGTGTCCACTGATAGCCATTCCAAGGTTCTATGGAAAATGCAGAGGAAACGCTAGTTCTGTAATACGTTTGTGACTGAACTTTATCATTGTCACTGGTATGTTACCATTTTCTAGGATAGTACAGTATGTAATCTGACTTTACACTCGTATTTCACACTTCCAGTAAGTTTTATCACCGTATTTTTTATCAAGTCAGTGTACATAGTTGTTATCCACGGTTTTAAGACTAACATGGGGGCTCCTGGGTGGCTCAGCTGGTTAAGCGTCTGACTCTTGATTTCGGCTCAGGTTATGATCTGCCAGTCCATGAGTTCCAGCCCCGCGTTGGGCTCTGTGCCAACAGTGCGGAGTCTGCTTGGGATTCTCTCTCTCCCTCTCTCTCTGCCCCTCCCCCGCTCGTGTGTGCACGCGTACTCTCTCTCTCAAAATAAACTTAAAAAATTAAGACTAACATGTCTACTCATTCCTGCATAGGATTAGCTAAGATTTATATAGACCATTATGAGGGCTAGCTAAGATTTATATGATATAAAGATTGGAACTTTGTCAACGGAGAGATGAAACCAAACTGAACAACCGGTTTACTTTATCTTTTACGGCAAAATTGCCTTATGGCCGATTAGTTATGTGGCACAAATATTTGCAGTGAAATACTTGCAGCAAAGATGCCTACAGCAAAGGTGTTTAGCTGAAAATACCTATGACCGTTATATGACAAGTCTAAGTTCACACACGGCCACTGTGGGGCAGGTTCTAATGTTTAAGGGCAATTGAGGAGTTCACTCAGTCCTACAATCCTAACGAGCATATCAGCTTGCCGTCTTTTGTACAAAATGTTTCGCAGTTATTCCAAACAGCTTCCTACCAAGAAGAGGGACTCCTGTGTGCTACTCAGACAATGGAAAACTCTAATTATCAAATGGGTTGGGGCAGTGTTTAATCAGGTAGTTGCAAGTGGTTGCTTGCCGCCCATTAATGATTAAACCATCACCTATAGTAGTAGGAATAGTCATTTGCCGGGTGCTGGAAATTGATCATGTATGTAGAACATATTCTGAGGCTATAAGAAGATTTTGTGTTTATGTGGCCCTATTTCTAGAAAAACTGTCTGGGTCACTAAACTCTGTCCATATCACGGCACAGATCTCGAAACAGAGCAATTTAGAAGTCAACAGAACGCTTGGAGGTCTTATAATCAGGATATCTCTCTTCCATTTGATAGCTGTGAAAACTGAGGCTGATGTAGGAGGTGCCTGGCTCCAGGTCAAAAACAAAGGGTTTAAAGGCAGAGCCAGTGCCCGCACTGAGATAAATATCACTCCTGCTCCCTTCACTATACCCTGCCTCCCTCGACACTATTATCCTTGGTTCACATGGTCCCTCTGTCAGTGTTTTCCAGCGCTTCTGAGGAAGTTATGATCAGGGGGCTACACTGGCAGGCTCCTTGGTGAATACTCACTAATGTGAAAAAAGGAAAAATCAAAGACTCCTTAGAGAATCTGTTGAATGAACTCACTAGAGGTGTGGTTCTTAAAATTCAGCACGCATTGGGGTTACCTGGAGGACTCCTTAAAACTCGGATGGCAGGGACCCATCCCCAGAATTTCCTATTGAGTAGTACTGGGGTGGGGCCTGAAAATGTACGTTTCTACCAAGTTCCAGGGACCACACACTGAGAACTGCTGTTCTGGTCTACAAAACGGGTATCATGATATTTGACCTCATTCCCCCGCCCCCCAAGGTTGCCTGAGTCATCTCAAACTTTTAGATGAGAATGGTTTTGGACATAGTACCTCGCTTTTCTCCATTTTGAATGTGCTGAAACAGCTGCCAAATCGTATCTGTCCTTATGCTTTTCCATAGCATTCTAGAAGAAATTTGGAAGAATTATTAGGTCATTTCATCTGGCTTTCTGCATCGAAGCTGGGATGTACCTAACCCATTCCAAATATATGCGTTGCTCCTTCCACTTTTTTGTTTATTTATGCCTTGAATGATTATGATGAGCATCTTCCCTGTTCAGTCCTGTGAACTAATCATCCTTATCCTAATACTTCCCCTTGGATGCTCCACAGTGATTGCTCCCAGAGAATCTAGTTGCCCACCCACTCAATGTGCATTAGCTCCCTTGCCTTCCCCTTCTAAAAATGGTGGTTCTCAAACTTGGTTGCACATTAGAGCCACCGGGTTAGCTGTTAGAAAGTTCTAATGCCTACGGGGCGCCTGGGTGGCTCAGACGGTTAAGGGACTGACTTCGGCTCAGGTCATGTTCTCACGGTTCATGGGTTTGAGTCCTGCGTCAGGCTCTCTTATGGGGGGGTCTCCCTCTCTGGCTCTCTGCCCCTGTCCCACTCATGCTCTGTCTCTCTCTGTCTGTCAAAAATGAATAAACATGAAAAAAATAAAAAATTCTAATGCCTAGGCCCCATATTAGATCATCTGAGTCCGAACCTCTGGGGGCCCAGGCATCAGTGTTTTCAGAGCTCTTCAGATGTTTCTAATGCTCATCCAAGGTTGAGAACTACTGTCAAAACCAAAGCCACTTTTTCTTTTGCTCTGTCTTCTTGCCTTTTTAAGCAGAGTTTCTCTAACTGTGGGCGTTATTTTAGAAGGGATTCGGTATAGCAGTGGCTCTGAAATGTTAGCCTGCATCAGAATCACCCGCATCAGAAAGTCTCACTTCACCCTCTGAATTTCTGATTTAGTAGCACTGGGGTGGGGCCCAAGAATCTGGATTTCTACCAAGTTCCCACGTGGTATGTGGATGCTGCTGGTTCAGGGACCACCCTTTGCAAACCGCCACTGTTAAGGAAAGGGACACAATTCTCTTCGTCTAGCACCCCTTTAAGAGACAGTTGTGATGAGTGACTTTTTTTTTTGCTCTCAAAATCCAAGACGATTTTTGAGCACCGTAAGAGTGTGTACATTTACACAGCTGTGTTGGGGAGGGCAGTCTCAAAATTACCAACTGTCCATTTGCAAAGACAAGTGAAAAACAAACGGACTGCATTAGGGGCACGAAGCAAACGTTCTCCTGGGTAATGGAAGGCAGCCAGAGACTGAGGAAAGAGTTAAATCATTAGGTTGTTTATCTTGATTCAGTCTCTGTAGGGCTTGGGCTCCGTCTCCACCTGCCATGGCTAGAGCTTTCTCCTACCATTTAAAAAGGAGCGGGTTTATTGTTGAAATGCAAGGGCAAATTAGACATCGCAGGCACCAAGAAAGGACAAAACAAATCAAAGCCATTCCTAATCCAGAGCCGCAGAGCAGAAGGAAGAATGCTTTAGCCAACGGTGCCCAGTGCTTGCAAGGTTAATTATTCTCCCCAAAGATGGTGGTGGTGGGAAGGGTGGCTAGGCAGGGATGATGAGTTTGGGAAGGGATTGGTTAGTCCTTCCATTGGCTCAGAATGACTAACAATGTAGCTCGTGCATTTGCTGTCCATTCCCCCTGCTCTACTTGATCAGACACAAGAACAGAGATGGTAAGTGTGTCCAGCAGCCCCAAGGCACGAATTACATTACACCATAAAAAGAAGCACCTCTGGGAGATAACAGTGAATGAGTGTGTGTGTGTGTGTGTGTGTGTGTGTGTGTGTGTGTGTCTGTGAATAACACCTATTTTATTAGACATTGAGTCTTTCTGACTAAATTTTGTACGGATGAGCTGGCATAAATGCTGGCCTAGCTAGAGGTACTCAGAAAGCAGAATTGGTAGGTCAGTCTTGATACCTTTTTTCTTCCTGGCCTCACATCCTAGTACCTTAAGATCGTGAGGAATGGGATGCTCTCCATCCTCTTGGGTCCCTTCCCTCAGAATGACCACCAGCTCACCGTCTTGGGAGTGTGGTCCAACCTAACCACGTATTTCTCAGGACTAAGCTTTTGCTCTGTGTTCAAGTGCATGCACGTATGTGTGCATGTGTGTACATATGTGAGAGGAAGGAGGTGAAGATGTACTATAGCTCAATGTTAACTATGCAAAATCAGACTCCTTGGGTCTAATCCCAACGGTACCACCTATTAGCTGCATTACCTTGAATAAATTACTTCACCATTCTAAGCCTCCCTTATTGTCTTTCAACAAGGGATCACCAGGGTCGCCTGGGTGGCTCAGTCGGTTAAGTGTCAACTCCTGTTTTCTGCTCAGGTCACGATCTCATGGTTCGTGATTTCGAGCCCATGTCAGGCTTCATGCTGACAGTGCAGAGCCTGCTTGGAATGCTCTCTTTCTCTCCCTCTCTCTCTGCCCCTCCCCCACTCTCTCACTCTCTCTCTCAAAATAAATAAACATAAAAAAATAAAAAAAAATTGGGGCACTTGGGTGGTTCAGTTGGCTAAACGTCTGATTTTGGCTGAGGTTGTGATCTCACAGTTCGTGAGTTCGAGCCCCGCGTCGGGCTCTGTGCTGACAGCTCAGAGTCTGGAGGCTGCTTCAGATTCTGTGTCTCCCTCTCTCTCTTCCCCTCCCCTGCTTGCACTCTGTCTCTCTCTCTCTCTAAAATAAATAAAAACATTAAAAAAATTAAAAGAAATAAACAAGAGATAACCAAAGAGCCTAATATAGAGAGTGGTTGTCAGAGTTAAAGAGATAATCCATGTAAAGCACTCAGCTTAGCACATTATAAAGACTTAACACATGTGAGCTGTTGTTATCATTACTTTCATGGTGGAAGAGAGAGGTTTCTGAAGAAGGCAGAGAAGCCTATAGTAGTGGCAACATTAACCTAAATATTGGGGGCATCGTAAAACCACTATTTGGGGCCCTTGGGATACCCTTTTCCTTGGGTGATTGCCATTAACATCATGGCCAAATTAAGCTATTTAACAGACTCTCGGTAGGAGGGGTTTAGGGAGTAATGTTTCGAAGCAGAGAAAGGACTGGGCAGGATTTGCTTACAAAGGACCCTGAGTAGGAAGGGGCAGAGCTGACAGAGTGGATCAGCAGTCAGTGAGGCTAAATTCAAGGTGGGGAGGGGAGGGGGATGGGTCTCGGAACTTTCTTCTTCCTTTCCATCCACACTCCAGCTGTGTCTGAAATACCTGAGTCTCTCTGGGGATACTCTGCTTTCCTTCCTATGGCTTTTGGGTAGACTCACCTTTTTCACATTGCCAGTTCTTTGCTCACCCGGAACACTTTTTCACTCACCGTTTACCTGGTTGGTACTTATTACGCCTTCCTTCCCCCCACCCCTTTCCTCAGGACCGAGTTTCATGCCTTGCCTTAATGTCCCCACAGGCCCCAGTAATTCTCATGGCATAACAAGTTATCAGAGTGCATTGTAACATCACGTACACCTTGCTTCTGAAATACGATACGCTGTGAACGTAAAATACACGCCAGAATTGGAAAACTGAGCATGAAAAAAAGAAAGAATGTGAAATACCTTATTAATGATTCTTCATATTGATTACATGGTGAAATAATGCCTCCGTGAGGCAGACACCTTGCCTGTTTTGTTTACCATGGTGTCCCCGCTGCCTGCGGGAGAGTACCACTCCCTAAATATTTTTGAATAACCAAATGAAGGAATTAATCTTACATCCGGGCTTGCATCGAATCCTGGAACTTTGCATAGAAGGGACATGGGATCATCCTAGATTTATTTTTCCATCCTCTGGGTGACAATGTGCTTAATTCATATGAGTGGATTTCATGTCTTTAATTTCACTAATTACAGGAAGTTGTAGCTGTGGCTAAGTGATGTTACACCGCTCCACTTACAGATTTAGAATCTGTAAATCCTTCTCATGTGTGTTCAGAGAATTGATGTAAAGAAGAGGAAAGAATTCCCCAAATGAGGGAAATTTAATGTAAAAACTTACCAGGATGAGCACTGAGGAATATATAGAACTGTTGAAGCACTATATTGTACACCTGAAACTAATATAACACTGTATGTTAACTATACTGGATTTAAAATTAAAAAAAAAAACTTAATTTAAAAAAATCTGAAAAAGGGGGAGATGGCAACAGGAGCCAGGACGTTGTGGCTAAAAGGGACTGTAAAAATTTTCTATTGCTATGTAAAAAATTACTACAAACATAATGGCTTAAAAGAACATAAATATATTCTTTCACAGTCTCTGTGGGTCAGAAGTCTGGGCACAGCATTCCTGAATTCTCAGCTCGGGGTCTCACTGAACAGAAATCAAGGCGTTTGGCCAGGGCTACATTTCTCACGGGGGCTTAGGGCGTCTTCTAATTTTACTAAGGTTGTTGGAAGAATTTGATTCTCTTCTAGTTGTTGTTGGCTGGAGACTCCTCTCAGTTCCTGGAGGCTGCCCACAGTTCCTTGCCACGTGGCCTGCAAAGGCAGCTCACAAAGATGGATGTTCACTTTCTTTCAAGCCAGCTAGAGTCTGTCTCTCTGATTTCCTCTTCCTCATCAGCCAGAGAAATCTCCCGGCTTTTTTTTTTTTTTTAATGTTTTATTTATTGTTGAGAGAAAAACAGAGCACGAGGAGGGGAGGGGCTGAGAGAGAGGGAGCCACAGAATTCGACGCAGGCTCCAGGCTCTGAGCTGTCAGCACAGAGCCCGACGTGGGGTTCAAACTCACAAGCTGTGAGATCAAGACCTGAGCTGAAGTTGGAGGCTCAACTGACTGAATACACCCAGGCACCCCAAAATCTCCCTGCTTTTTAAAAAATATTTATTTACTTTTTTTTTTTTTTTTTTGAGAGAGAGAGACAGAATGAGCAGGGTAGGGGCAGAGAGAGAGGGAGACGCAGAATCCTAACCAGGCTCCAGGCTCTGAGCTGTCAACACAGAGCCCAAGTTGGGGCTCGAACTCACGGACCTCGAGATCATGACCTGAGCTGAAGTCAGCCGCTTAACCGACTGAGTCACCCAGGCGCCCCTTAGTTATTTTGTTTTTGTTTTTGTTTTGTTTTTGAAATCTCCCTGATTTTTAAAGGGCTCATGCCATTAGGTCAGTTCTGCCCAGATAATCACCTAAAGTCACCTGATTTGGGACCTTCATTACATCTGCATACCTTCACAGCAGTACCTGGATTAATGTTTTATTGAATAACTGGGAGAATCTGTGTATACACCAGGGACTGGGAATCTTGGGGGCATATCTTAGAATTCTGCCTACTACAGGACCTCGGATAAAGTCTTCAGTTGTTTTAGTGAGAATGAAATTATGAGTGGAAACTTTGAGTCTACATGGGGAGCCAATTTTTTCCAAGCCCAAGAAAGCCTATTTTGGAAGTGGCCAAAGGACCCATGGAGGGAACTCTGAAATAAGGTAATGTGAACATTGGAAAGCATGTTAATGCACATTTTACATATGTGGAAATGGAGGCCCAGGGAGTGGAAGCCTTCTGGGAATGCTCCTTGTAGTCCCCTCATGTTCCTTCTATAGAATCTAATGACCTTTGGGAAGAATTGGCAGATGGAGCATTTGAAATCTGGTGAGATTAAAATCTCTCATCCAAACTAACTTTCTCGTTTTCCATGACCTCCTGTATTTTGAAGCAACTTACAGCCTAAAGACCTGTTTATTCTTTGAGTTGCAGAAAACAAATGTACTTTGCATGTAACATTGAATACATTCTATCCTTCAGGTCTAACCCTGAATGTACTGAAGGTTAAATCATGAGTTGTGCTGAATTTCCCATTTTTCAGAAGCATATTTGTCTTTCAACCAATTGTTCAAGAGATGGGGAACTTGGAGAAAGAAGCGGCTCCATTTCTCAGTCAGGACAAAGTGCAGTGATGGAATTATTTGAGAACAGGCTTTTACGGGCAGGGACTTAGAAGACCTGGCAAGTGTGGGTCAGGGGTCTTGATACTTTGGGATGGAAGTAACCTTTGCATCTCAAAGTCCTCTTATCCTGACTCCTCAGAAGGGATCTGATGAGGAACTCAGAAGGGAATGTAATACTTTGGGGTCTCAAAAGAACATTAACCAGAGTGACATTCTGAGGCCCAAATTTTAAAAATGTACACATGGAGTTTGTTCCTACAGTGCTGACAGTACGTTATCCATGTGACAAGATGAGCAAGTATTATTTTTGCAGAGGCAGAAAAAAAAAATGGCATCTCGGGGGCCTGCCTGGCATGACTGAATTTAATGACAGCTGCCTCCTGTGTTCCTTACCTTTGGATTTGGGCTGGGGCCTCTTTCAGATCCCTGTCAGATCAACTTAGATCATTCATTGAAAATGTTTTCTTCTCATTGTTCACGTTTCCCGGGGTTCAGGCACTGAGAATAATTTTTCTACTGCAAAATAATCAATAGCCTGACTGCAGCTGACTTTTCCCACTCACAACGGCAGTCAATTCTTAACTCTTCTGGGGATGTTTATCTAGTTGCCTGATGCTTCAGGCTAACCTGCTTGATGACTTCAATTTGCTTCTAGCCTTTGGGGTTTTTACTCTCCTTATTACCACCTCTACCACAGGGTCACAAGAAGATAGAAGGAACTGGAAAAAATCAGTTCACTTTCTTGTTTGAAGCTTTCAGGAAAGGTCTGGAAGGAGTAGGGGTAGAAACACACTATTGATTCTACTGGGCTGTGGGGAGTTATCTGTCACCTATCCCTTTCTCTTGTTTTCCGGTCTGCCCCATCCTTACATATATTTGAGGATGGACTTAGTGGTTCAGGAAACCCCCTGGGTTTGCAATATTAAGTGATGTCCACTTTGCCAACCCACACAGTAAATGTGATAGACAGGTAAAAAAAAAAAACCAAGAAGAACACAAACAAACAAACAAAAACAACACAGAAAAGCCTCTAGGTGATCAGTATAGATGCAGCTATCTAATTAATTCCTTGTAGCCAAGTCAAAGCAAACTGAAGGTTTTTCTCCACCCACCAATGGTGAAGGAGGATATCCATAAATTTCACCATTTATACAGATATCTGAGGCTTCTCTTCTGTTTTTGTATTAATCTCTATTGTGAAACTGCCCTGACCTCTGATTTTCCAATCCCAAACTGAATAGAAATAGAAGTACAGACTCTCAGTCACATGCTAGTGAATGAGTCTTTCATTACCACCACTATCTCCCTGTCCTGTCTTGGTGTCCCCATGCAAATGTAGAATCTAAAAAGAACAATAGCTACTAAACAGTCAAGATGATCGAATATACTTGCTCCAAGGACTAAGGCTATTGTGTGTCTGTGTTTGTGACCACGTTTCATGCACATAGGGGGAGCGATAGAGTCTCCCCTTAAGGACACCAGGGAGCAAGGGCCATGGAGTCAAAAGAAAGATTTTCATATTCCAAATGGACTACTTACTAGCTTATTGATCTTGGGTAAGTTATTGATACATCTTGCTGGGAAACACAAAGTTTAGGAAGCTTAAGAATACCTATTCTGCATCTCCCACGAGGTTGTTGTGAGGAATAAATGGAATAATTATGTGAGCATGTCTAGCTGTATCTCTAGTGACTAGAAAAATGCCTGGTACAATACATGTGTTGAATGGATGAATGAGTGCTCATTCGTCATTCCAGGTAGAACCTTGTCACCAATATCTACACATTCCTTTTTAGTATAACTGTCATGGAATGAGAGTATGGAATGTAGAAAAGCCCTGGCTGTGAGAGAAAGAATTTTATGGTAGTTCCAAAATTACAATCACAAAAAGAATATTGGGTTGTTAAGGCCTTCCATCTTGGCTTAAGTCTAGGGAAAGAGAAAAAAAAATTATGTTAATTGTCATGGGATTTACTGGAAATATTTTTTTACTGGAGCAAGATTAACTGCTATGAAGTTACTAACAGCAGGACTAGCATTTTCTACCTTCTTATTGTTTAGCATTTATGTAGTCCAATTCCAACATAGTGAAGCCCTCTATTAAACCCATCCTTAGGGAGTGGGGAAAATTTGTTACAAATAGGACTTAGTTACTTAAAAATTCTTTATTGTTTTCTTCCTTCTTGGCTTTCTCTTGGCAATTTTCCCACCTGCCACTGAAATCTGTTCCCAACTTCCAACCTCTGGCGAGTATCAAAGTCCTTGGAAGATCCTTTTGACAAAGACCCTGATTCTGTGACTTGTGGGCATGTTGGTCCTGGATTGGCCAGAACCTGGCAAGCAGGTCCTAGGCTCCTGTGAAAACATCTAAAAGGCTTCCTGTCAGAGACAGAGTTATCTGGTTTCCAAGTCTTCTTGCCTCTGGATCCTTGTGTCACCCTCTACCATTGTGACGATTTCCTTCAATTTGCCTAGCCATCTAGATTCTGGAGTCTTCTATTGATTACTTGTCTGGCTCTGACCTGTCATTTTATTCTGACCTGCAATTTTCATGAAATCCCTGGAAGTGGACTATTTTCTTGACGTGTTTCTACATTCTGGTTCTACAATCTACGTTTATCTACAGCTATAACTCGATGTTTTTCTGTAGCTCATGGTTCCTTTGCCTGATATCCTCATATTCCTGATGCTCCAAACATTGCCTAAGTCCCAACAGAGGGGAAATGCAAGGTGGGGTCAGTCCAAATCAAAGAAAATTTGCAAAAGGAGTGAGGGCAGTTTCAACTAGTGATTTTACACCCATCTCCTATTTATATAGGTAGGGACATTGTGTCCTCAATCGCTAGAAATCTTTTCCGTAGGAATTCTGGCCTTGGAAGCTTCATTCAGTCTAGGTCGTCTGGAAAATGAACTCTACCTTCTTAGAGATGCTGGTCCATCTCTGCGCAGAAATGGAGAGGACTAATGATTACCCAAGCCCTATTTCCTCTGACAAGGAGATAAAAGTTTCCTCCATCCCTGCTGTGATGGTTAATTTTATGTGTCAACTTGACTGGGCCATTTGTGCCCAGATATCTGGTTAAACATTATTCTGAGCGTGTCTGTGAGGGTATTTTTGATGAGATTAACATTTGAATTAGTAGACTAAGTAAAGCAGATTTTCCTCCCTAGTGTCAGCGGCCCTCATTCAACCAGTTGAAGGCCTAATAGAATAAAAAGGCTGATCCCTGAGTAAGAAGGAACTCCTCCTGCCCAAGTGCTTGGCCTGGAGACATTTGTCTTGTTTTCATACTTAAACTGAAACATTAGTTCTTCTTGTGTATCAGGACTGTCAGGTTTGGGGTCGGAACTTATATTATTGGCCTTCCTGGTTCTCAGGCCTTTGGACTTGGGCTGGAACTATATCATTGGCTCTCCTGGGTTCCCAACTCACTGACTTATCCTGCAGATCTTGGGACTTGACAGCCTCCACAGCATATGAACCAATTTCTTATAATCTTTCTCTCTCTGTCTCTCTCTCTTATGCTATCGCTTTTGTTTCTCTGAAGAACGCTTACTAATACACCTGCCCTTCCACATTGGCTACTCCATGAAGAGCAAGAGAAAAAATAGAGGAAAGTTTCAAGCAGTCTTATTATACTTGAGGAAATATTTCAAATTAGGGTGAATTTGGAGGAAGGATGCTTTTAAGAATCAAAAGACCAAAATTGTAATCCTGACCCAATTTATTTGTGTTTGGCATGATATTTGATAAGTCATCTCCCCTGTACTACTTCCATTTTATAGTGAGAGAAGCTACTTTAATGAATGTACATCGTATACCTATGCTGTAAGTATGCTATAAAAACTCAAGCAACTCAATCATTGTTAATGAGCAATAGTATCAATTCCCAATCTTTTTTTCCCTTTCAACCAAGAACAATTTGTTAAAATTTTCCCAGATGCTATTGATACTAAGGGCAACATGAATCCCTTGCTTTCTTTTGTGTTTTTAAATAGAAATAGAGATATAATGTCTTCCAGCAAGAATTTTGCATGTGTATGGTTGTGACAATTCAACAAAATTATTTGTAGGAAATCAGCACCCAGATATTATGAAAAAAGTCTAGTCACATATTGTTAAAAAGCCCTGTAAATTATGGTATTTCAGTATATGGGATAATATTTTATAGTTTATTTCCAAGCTTGTTGTTTGAGGTAAAAACAAGAAGTGGGTGAACATGCCAATTGTCAAAACTACAACTTATTAGGTTTCCTACTAAAGCTGATTTTATAGAATCCTCGATTACTGACACCATTCTAAAAGGATCAGTAGAAACATATTTTGTCTAAATAGGAATAAAGGAGTTTTGTGAACAGGAGACATAGGTAACTGGCACCTTTTCCACAAAGAATGGCTAGACGGCCATTCTGGATGCATCAGTTCCCCTGTACCTCTACTCAGACTATACCTCTTCCAGGATACCCTCTCCTTCCAATTCTTGAAACCCTTCTCACAGGCTATAGCCCAGTTTAAGTCTAGTCTCCCCTAGGAAGCAGTCTCTGTCCACCAAAGCCCCCCTGTCATTCTGTCTATCGACATGATTTGTGTCCAACACTTCTTTGGCACTTAGCAGTAGGAGAGATACCACAAGGCAATATGTATTCTCCTCTCCAACACTTCATGGCTTGGCCAAACACCTGCAGCAAAATCTTGGACAGATTGCTGGACTTTTCTGGATCTCCATTTCTTCATCTTTGAAATGAAGAATTTGGACCAGAGCTATGGTTTTCAATTTTTGTTTGGTCATGGAACCCTTCCTGCAACAAAATCTGTACAACTCCAATATACAATACAGAGACAAGTAAGGGGGTTTCTTTTAAAAAACAAGGCTATGGACTGAGAGTCTTCTGGGTACAAAACCAAACCAATAAAAAAAAAACCTTCTTAATGTTGGTTTGAGGTCCTTCTGTGGAATCCTAAGAGCTCTATGAGAGAGTGTGAAAGCCACCAAGCTAGGTGATCTCTAAAGACCCTTTCTAGTCTCTATAATCTGTACTTTTGTGTGCACGTTTGGAGTTTTCGCCGGATTGCAAGCTTCTGAAGGGCAGTGATTGTATATGACATTGGATTACTAGTTGATAGTATTGCCTGTGGAGAGAAGGTGCTACCTTAAGGTATGTGGGACAAGGAAAGGGGTGAGCGCCCTTGGAATAAAATTTAGTCTTCTGTTCAACAGTCTGAAGAAGTTTTTGCTTCTTTCCTGGATTAAGGAGATGGAGGCAACAGTTACCACATTCTGACCTTGACCTTGAGACTTTGAATTTGCCCTTTAGTAACCTTTCCTTAGTTTTGGCTTCTTAGGAGCTCAACTGTTGGTAGCATTGGGAGATTGCTTGACTTGCTGGGTGAAGATTATTTAAGTCTGGTTGGACTTCCATCTAATTAGCATAATTTGAGAGACAGACCTGATCTCTTCGGAGGAGAGGAACATGTGTGTGTGTGCGCAAGCGCATGCTCATGTGTGTGCACATTTGTGAAGTTTTGTAAGTACTATTATGTTTTTTCTTTCAAAGTACAGACGTCAAAGCTTAACTAAGTGAGTTTGATAATAGGAGAAAATGCCCTCAGATCTGAAAGTAGGCTATGTTGATATTTTAGACCAAATAACAAAATTCTCTTCTTTAAGTCCCCTTTTATGATTTTCACAAAGCCATTTCAAACCAAAGAACTCATCATCATGTCTCTGAAAATAGGTTGATTCACTATATTAACATAGTGACTATGATATACCCATGTTATTTGCATATTCTTTATTCTATGCATATAAATTACAGAGGCTTACTTTCAGAGAGAATAAAACTTAGAAAAAACCAACAAGGAAGTATTTGTCATCTCCATCCTAGGTGCTGGGCTTAAATTGAATAAACTAGTTGACATCCTGAGAACTCTCAAATATCCATAGGTCCATTACTCTTTTCTTCTTGCTAGCAGGTTGTGACTTAAACTTCACTGTCAGCTTTAGTGATCGGTTTCAAGTAAGTTTAAAACTAAAAGGGATACTTGAGACCAAGCTCCTCATTCACTGTACATAAACATAGGCCCAGAAACATGGTGTCCTAGTTAGTAGAAAGGCTAGGACTACACTCAGTAGTGTGTTGTATTTTCTACTGACAAAAACTTCTTGTCTCTCAACTTTAAAATTTTTTTTTAATGTTTATTTACTTTTTGAGACAGAGAGAGACAGAGCATGAACGGGGGAGGGTCAGAGAGAGAGAGGGAGACACCGAATCTGAAACAGGCTCCAGGCTCTGAGCCGTCAGCACAGAGCCCGACGCGGGGCTCGAACTCACGAACCGTGAGATCATGACCTGAGCCGACATCAGACGCTTAACTGACTGAGCCACCCAGGCGCCCCATGTCTCTCAACTAAATTGAGCAAGTAGGGATGTATATAGCCTAATTACAGGACCTTTAAGTGACCATTTGAACGAAAAGAAAGGTGTAGAAGATTCATTTTCGTGACAGCCTGGTCTTTAAAAAGTCCCTTTCTATAAAATAGGGTAGAAATTTATGTGAGGGAGGGAATGATTTCATTGTGATTCATTAATTAGCTGAATTTCTCTTGGTTTATGGGATGTGGATACCTTGGTTTCTTATAGGGTCATGAGAAAAGATAAGGATTCTGGGATTAAATTGCCCATCAGCCTCATCTTTCTCTTCTGGAGGAATCTGCTTATCTAGACTCTTATAGAAAGCAGTAACCATGTTTTAAATGAAGGCTTAGTAGTATAGTGGAATAGATCTTGCATTTTAGAGTAAAATGACCTAGGTTAGAATCCTAACTTTTTCTGCAGGGAAGGTGAAGTGGGAGGGAGAAGGCATTTGTAATTTGATGGAAGAAAAATAACTAGCACCTAGTATTTACTATGTGACAGGTGTTGTGATGGGCATATTGTATCTATCTCAATCCTCACAACAATCTTTTAGAGTTATATATATATCTACATTTAAGAGAAGAAAAAACTGAGGTCTGAGAAGGCTAGGTAAATAGTGTGAGTTCAAAAGGCAGAGTTAGGATTCTAACCTAGGTCATTTTTACTCTACAGTGCAAGGTCTATTTGGGGCGCCTGGGTGGCTCAGTCGGTTAAGCGTCTGACTCCGGCTCAGGGCATGATCTCGTGGTCCGTGAGTTCGAGCCCCGCGTCGGGCTCTGCGCTGACAGCTCAGAGCCTGGAGCCTGTTTCAGATTCTGTATCTCCCTCTCTCTCTGCGCCTCCCCTGCTCATGCTGTGTCTCTGTCTCAAAAATAAATAAACATTAAAATAAAAAAAATTTAAATGCAAGGTCTATTCCACTGTACCACTAAGCCTTCATTTAAAACATGGTTACTGCTTTCTATAAGAGTCTAGATAAGCCAAGAAATCTCAGTCTTGCTTAACTGTCCTTAAATTCTGGCCCCCCCTCTCTGGAGGTTCCATTAGAGTAGAATGAACACATTCTACCATCATCCCCAGAAATAAAAAGGGCAGAAAGCACAGCCCCTTGAGACATGGAATTAAAAGTTTATTTCCTGTTTTCTCCTGTCTCGGCCCGGATGAAGGGTCTCAGTGTACCTCTCCTGCCTCTAGTCAAACCAAAGACAGGCATCTGGGAATGGCTTCTTGGCTATGAAAGTCAGATAGTGTTTTTATTGTCATTTTAACTGCAAATTTCTTCCAACCTCCTGTTTCCAATTCCTGCACCTGCTAATTGGCTAATTTTGTTTTCACTTTGCTGAAGCTTATGTATTCTTAATTATGTTAATAGGGGCAAACTATTTAAAATATTAACATTTAAAACATGTACCGAACACCAACAAAGTTTCTTAAAAACAGTAATTTATTTAGGTAAAATTCACATAACATAAAACTGACCATTTGAAAGTGAACAATTCAGTGGCAATCAATGGATTCACAATGTTGGGCAACTATGACCTCTATCTAGTTCCAAAACATTTCCATCATGACTAAAACCTCTAACCCATGAAGCAGTTTCTCCTCATTTGCACCTCCACTGCCAACTCTATCCCAGCCCCTGGCAACCACCAATCTGCATTCTGTCTCTCTGCATTTACCTATTCTGGTTATTTCATATAAATGTAATCATATAATATATGACATTTCGTCTGGCTTCTTGCATTTAGTGTAATGTTTTCAAAGTTCATGCACATTGTAGCATTTATTGGGACTTCATTGCTTTTATGGCTGAGTAATATTCCATTCTATGTATATACCACAGTTTCTTTATCCATAAATCCACTGAAGGACATTTGGACCCTTTCCACTTTTGGCTCTGGTGAATAGTGCTGTTATGAACATGTGTGTACATATACTTGCTTGAGGACCTGTTTTTAATCATTTGGGGTATATACCAAAGAGTGGAATGTGCATGCATACTACAAGTCCAGTCTTTAACTTTTTGAGGAGTCTCCAAACTGCTTTTCAAAATGGCTGAATCATTTTATGTTCTCATCAACAAGATACAAAAGTTCCAATTTCTCCACATCTTGGTCAGTGCTTGATGTTGTCCTTTTTCTTTTAATTATAAACCATCCTAGTGGCTGTGAAGTCCTTCATTGTGGTTTTGATTTTTATTTCCCTGATGACTAATGATATTAGGGATCTTTTTATGTGCTTGCTGACCACTTGTATATCTTCTTTGGAGAAGTGTACATTTAAGTCTTTTGCTCATTTTTCATTGAGCTTTTACTTTTTTGTGGTTGAGCTGCAAAAGTTCTTTATATATACTGGATACCAGGCCCTTATTATATATCTGATTTATAAAAACTTCCTATGATTCTGTAGTTTATCTTTTCAATTTCTTGATAATGTCCTTTGATGCATATGTCTTTAATTTTGATAAAGTCCAATTTATCTATTTTTCTTTTGTTGCTTATACTTTTGGTGTCATATATAAAAATCCACTGTGAAAGCCAGGGTCATGAAGGTTACCCTTATTATTTTTTGTTGCAGTTGTTATGGTTTAAGCTCTTATTTCATTATCTGTGTTGAATTAATTTTTATATATGGTATGAAATAAGGGTCCAGTTTCATTCTTTTGCATGTGGATATCTTATTGTCCCAGCAACATTTGTTGAAGAGACCATTTCCCCATTGAATGGTACTGGCATCTTGTCAAAAATCAATTGACCATAGACATATGGGTTTATTTTGGACTCTCAATTCTCTTCCATTGATTTGTATGTTGATCCTTATGCCAGTACCATCTCGTTTTGATTACTGTAGATTTGTAGTAAGTTTTCAAATCAGGAAGTAGGAGTCCTCTAGCTTTGTTCTTTTTCAGAATTGTTTAGGTACTTGGGGTCTCTTGAAAATCCATATGAATTCGGGGATTGGCTTCCGTTTCTGAAAAATGGCTGTTAGAATTTTGATAGGGATTGCTGTATAGGATAGGGAATTTGATAGGGAATCTGTATAGCCCTTTAGGCAGTACTGACATCTTAATAGGTCTTGCAGTCTATGAACATAAAATGTCTTTCTATTTATTGCGGTTTTCTTTAATTGCTTTCAGCATTTTTTTTTTTTTTTTTTTAGTTTTTAGTGTGCATCTTTAACCTCTTTGGGTAAGTTTATTCCTAGATATTTGATTCTTTTGACTACCATGGTAAATGGAACTATTTTTATAATTTCCCTTTTGGATTTATTCATTGCTGGTGTATAGAAACACAACTGATTTTTGTATGTTGATTTTGTATCCTTAAATTTTGCTGCATTTGTTTACTAGCTTTTCTCTGCATCAATTAAGATGACGATGTGGTTTTTCTACTTATTTCTTTTAATGTAACGTTTTACATTGATGGATTTTCTTATGTTGAACCACCTTGCACTTCTGGGATAAATCCCATCTGGTCATGGTATATAATCTTTTTAACATGGTATTGCATTCAATGTGCTAGTATTTTGTTGAGGGTTTTGGCTTCCGTATTCATAAGGTATATCTTTCTGTAATTTGCTTGTGATGTCTTTATCTGGTTATGCTGGTCTCATACAATGAGATAGGAAGTTTTCTCTCCTATGTTTTTAAAGAATTTGAGAAGGATTGGTGTTAATTATTCTTCAAATGTATGGTAGAATTCACCAGTGAACTTTTCATTGTTGAGAAGGTTTTATGTTTTGTTTTGTTTGTTTTTTATTAACTTAATCTCTCAGAATTTCTATTTCTTCTTCAGTCAGTTTTGGTAATCTGTAAGTGTTTAGGAATTTGCCCATTTTATCTAGGTCATCTAATTTGCTGTCACAGAATTATTTATAGTATTCTCTTATGATTCTTATTATTTCTATAAGGTTGGTAATCATGTCCCCATTTTCATTTCTGATTTTAGTTATTTGCATCTTCTCTCATTTTTTGTTTGTCAGTCTACCTAAAGTTTTGCCAATATTGTTGATCTTTTCAAAGAACCAACCTTTGGTTTCTTTTATTCTCTGTATTAGTTTTCTATTCTCTATTTTGTTCATCTCTACGCTGATCATTATTTCCTTTTCTCTGCTAGTTTTGTATTTACTTTGCTCCTTCATTTCCAGTTTTTTAAGGTGTGAAGTTATGTTATTGATTTGATATTTTTCTTTTTTTAATGTAGGAGTTTACCACTATAAACCTCTTGCTTAACAATGGACTTGCTCAGGGGTAATTGCTGTCTGTTTCTTTTCTTTTTTCCTGTGAATGGGCCATGCTTTCCTGTTTCTTTGTACACCTTATGATCTTTTGTTGAAAACTGGGCACTGAATAATATAATGTTATGTAGCTCTGGAAATCAAAGTTCTCCAGAGTTTGCTATTTTTTTTCCTTTTCTGAAATTTTATTTTAATTGCAGTACAGAATTTGCTATTTTTGATTGTAAAAGTCTATAAAATTCAAACTATTTTTCTACAGACTGAACTCTTTGTCATGTATACTCAGTGGAGTCTCTTTTTCTTTAGCTGTATTTAACTAGTATTTTTTTTTAATCCAGTGTAGTTTCTTTGTTGTTATTGCTTTTATGGTTTTATTATGTTTTAAGTTTTTATTTAAATTCTAGTTAGTTAACATACAGTGTCATACTAGTTTCAGTTGTACAATTTAGTGATTCAACACTTAGATACAACACCCAGTGCTCATCATGACAAGTGCACTCCTTAATCCCCATCACCTATTTCACCCCGCCCCCCACCTCCCCTCTGGTAACCATCAGTTTGTTCTCTAGAGTTAAGAGTCTGTTTCTTAGTTTGTCTCTCTTTTTTTCCCTATGCTTGTTTGTTTTGTTTCTTAAATCCCGCATATGAGTGAAATCATATGGTATTTGTCTTTCTCTGACTGACTGATTTAACTAGTATTTTGACAGAGATTTCTGTGAACTCCGGAATACACACACACACACACACACACACACACACCCTTCAACATCAAAATACAAAACCAAAAAGCCTATTTCTCCCAGTCTTTGCAGATTGGTTCTGTGCTGGCACACTCTTTCAACACTTAGCTAGACTGTTTACAACTCTAGCATAGCCTCCACTGCCTATTTCCAGAGCCCAGAGATCAGCCAGAGGTGAAACCTTAGGATCTTCTTAGGTCTTTTCTGCACATGTCTCCTGCCCTGGGAATGTGCGTGGCTTTCTAAAATTCCCCAGTCTACATGGGTGCTTTTGAATGCCCAACTTTCCCCCAAAACTCTCTTCCCAGCTATCCTTTCAGGCTTTAAGCAGTCTATTATCTGTCTCAACCATAATCTTTTGCCCCAGGCGGCTGCAGGTTTTTAATTTGCCTTACAGTGTTTTTGAGCAAAGTCCACTATTTTTCTGCCCTGAGTGATTTCTGAGTTAGGTGAAACAGAGCTCTTCAGGGAGTTCCCAAACAGTTTAGAAGAGATAAACATAATTAATTATCAGATAAGATCTGCTCTGCTCCCTCTAGAACTGGGAACCAGGGTTCAACAATAGAATTTGTTGTCTTCAAGACTGCTGCTGAGCTGGGGATAGGATAGGGAAAGGGGAAGGCCAAAATGCTATAAAGCTTTCCTACCGTGTGGAAGTTGTTTTTCTTCTTGATTCAACATTTTCTTGGTTTCTATAAATCTTTGACTGTTTGCCAGAGTTCTGACAAAATTGATTCTGCCAGTTTCCACTGTTTTTCCATGTTTCTAGGGAGGGATGGGAGTTTGGATCTGCCTACCCTGACATTTTCCTGATAGCACTCACACCAACAAAGCTTTAGCTGGGCCATTGACTGAGTCCAAGGTTTGTCATGGAAGGCTGGGCTTGAGAAAGCTATTACTTTTGCCCACCACAGACAGTTCTCTCCAGTGACCCTTAAAAGGAACCCTGCTCTCCACATGCCTTCCCCACATAGGACTGCATGCTTAGAATTAGGCCTAGAGTATACCCACAGACATATGAATGTTGGTGAATGATGGGAAAAGATTCTGTTAACTATTAAGGCAATGGGAAGAGAAGTCAAATAACATTTCAGTCAGGTGACCAGATTCCAGTCTTCCCTCAAAATACGTCCCTACAAATGGCTTTCACTGATGCATTTAGTTGCCCCTTGGGTTGTTCTTTGTTACTTCTCCTTTCTCCATCAATTGTAAATATCCTTTGTTCAGTGAAGACATATTTTCTTGCTAAACACAGCTCTGAAATATTATTACATCCCACCATGCTAGGTAATTTCTCTGGCATCCAGGTTTACCTACCTGATTAGTCCTCTTCTCTCAGCCCATATTTATCACTTTTTACAGTTCACCTACCATTCCTGGCCTGGAATCCTTAACATTGAAGGCTCAGACCCACTCAAAGGCTACTCCTGATTTCTCTTTCATTCTCCTCCTACCACTACCACCAAAGGGCAGGCATAAAAACAACAACAACAAAAAAAAAAAACCAACCATAATCAGATTTGCCCTATCTGGATTACACTGCTTCCTCTGGAATGTAACAATTTTACTTACTGGGAAATTCATTCCAATTTTCTTTTGCCATCTTGACCTTATCTTTTTTCCCCCTAAATCTTTTCTGCAGCATTGCCCTCCATGATAGGTACTTTTTAAGCTTTTGTAGTAGCTCTTAGAACTCTCTCTGCTCCGGGTCCATTTATCCTTACCCTTTTCCAAAATCTCTGAATTGTACCTTACAAACATAGATACTTCCATTTCTTTGGCATTTTCAGAAAATGTAGGTTATGATCCTGTCAGACAAATTGTCAAAGCTGCAGTTGCTATAGGTGAAATGGAAACTAAATGCTGAGTGTACAGATGAGAAATCACACTAATTGCCTTGTAACCTAATTGGACCAACATTCTACTGCAAAGATGCATTGTGGGTAATTTTCTTCTACTTTGGGGGGCTGTCTATATTTGCACTATGTTTTAATTGGAAATTCACTGCTAATATAAGATTCAGGACATTTTGTGACCCCTTAGAGGCATTCAAAACACGCAATGAGAAATAAAGATCCCCCCTTCTTCCAAGAGTTGAAAAACTTGGCAAAACCAGGTACATGTATTTTTCCACTGCAAAAAAAAAGAGTGTCAAATGCAAAATCATCATCTTCTTTCACTAAGAGGTGACCAAGGCTGTACAATATGAAGTCAGAATGATGTAGAATGAAACCACAACACATGGAGCTCTTGAAAAAGGAATCTTTCTGGATAGCAGACTTTTCTGGAGTTCAAATTTACCTCTTTGCATTTCAGCGATTTTTAATTTAATCATTTTGGCTAGAACATTTTCTAGCATGTATTGCACACTTCCTTGCCTCCTTAAGTAGAATATATTGAACATATTTCATCTTTTCTCGATGACTCAGGGTCCATGCTGTGATTTTTAGCTTTTCAGTGTGCTGTATCCAGTGATACCCTCAGGGCCTATTACAGGCTATAAGAATGTTTGTTCCAACACTAAATGTTCCCAGACTGCAGAGAGTTATTTTGTCAGCTTTTTCCTAGTTTTTTTTTTCCCTCTCTCCCCTTGCTGTAAGTGTTCTCTTATCTTTGTTTTAACATCCGCTGTCATGATGTTCCTTCCTAATCTTTGGTAGGGTTGAAAATAAAGTAGCTAAACTTGGTTATAATTGTGCATAAAATATAAGTGTAGGTATCCTGAATCAAGTCCTACCAGGGCTCACCTTGAGGGAAGCACCAGTGTTAAAATGCATGGGTGTGGTGCTCAGGTACACTCTTTGCTTTGTTCTTGGTTCTTAGCTACATTATAGTTAAGTGATAATGCTGGGCTTAAAAAGTGACAGTGGGAAAGATGGAGGGTCACTGTAAAAAAAAGTTTTTTTAACATTTATCCATTTTGAGAGACAGAGAGAGCACGAGCAGGGGAGGGGCAGAGGGAGAGAGGGAGACATAGAATCTGAAGCAGGTTCCAGGCTCTGAGCTGTCAGCACAGAGCCCGATGCGGGGCTTGAACTCAGACCGTGAGATCATGACCTGAGCTGAAGTCGGAAGCCCAACCGACTGAGCCACCCAGGCACCCCGAGGGTCACTTTTTTACAGTAACATTCAAGTTACTGTAAATCCAGAAGGTAGTTGGCAATGTGCTTCATGTTGCACTTCACTGTTCTAAAATGACACCTTTATTGCTTTACCTTTCAGAGAAATATATAAAGCCATAGCTGAGGGCCATCATTTAAGTATACCAGTAGGTTGCACCTCTTTCCTGAAACCTTAGTTTCTGACCCCATGAGCATCTTATACCTAATGCTCAGGCTCTGAAGGGTTTCGCCTATAGGTCCTATAGATGGAGGAGATAAGGTAGATAGCAAGGGTCAGGGTGAAGCCCCTTTTTATTTCTGCATGAAAATAGAAGCTTCTGGTTTGATCACATTCCTCGGTTTGCATATGACAGCGGAGATAATTTACAACTGGGCAAATGTTCTTTGGAGGCTTAAATGAAGAAGCCTTCTTTGATTATTCTTTTAAGGAATAACCATGATAGGAGTTTTTCACTCATGTTTGTACTGAAAAAGACATTTGCAGATCCTTTTGACAAAGCTAAGTGTCTTGTTTGGTTCTTTTATGTATCCTGAAGCTGCAGGGGGCCTCTATTACTGTCATGCAGAGCCTAAAATCAACTGGAAAAGGAGACAATGAAAACAGCAGATCTGTGCTGAATCAGGTGCAGTGAGGAGCATTCAGATGTTAGTAAGTCCTGTGTTTGTCACTTAATTCAATCAATGATTTATTTTATCCCAACCTCTAGGCCCAAATCATTTTTTATGAAAAATAAAAATAGCGCAATGTGACCTTGGCGTTCACCTGAGTACTGAACGTCTTAGAGGGAAGGCAAGCACAGGCGAGTTTTTCACTGATATTATCTGTTTGTACACAGGCAAGTTTTTCACTGATGTATCTGTTCATACACTGATTCCCTAATTACAGTCCTTCATGGGGGACCAGATGGCCATTAATTAAGGAGGCTCTTCAAATAAGAGACCCCAATGTACAGAACCTTCTTGTACTCTACATCTAACAGATGCTCAGTCTAACTAGCTTTAGTTATAGTACTCAGGGTTATGGGGCAGTTTCCTTTTGGAAGGAGATACAGAATATAGAGACATCCCAGAAAAGATGGTGCATCACATAAATAAATCCTTATTACCCAGTAGTGCATTAGTGGGTAACCATCAGCACCCAGCTTTTTCTTTTATGTCTCCCAAGGTAATGAGAATTGATAATGTACACACTTGACCCTGAGGCCCTCTGGGTCCCCAATATCCTTCCAAATTACTAACAGAACCTTAATTTGTATTCAGTGTAATCACCATTCTAAATGTCACTTAAAAATTGTTTTAGCTAATTCAGAACTTCTCTATCAGCTAGACTCTTTGAGGAACTAGAACAACCCATTTCTAGACTCTGACAGATAATTTAGTTTTCATTAGGTAGATGACTAGTTAAGTTTATACACTTAAAGAACAATATGCATGATAAATATGCATGTCACACATGGAAAAGTTCAATGATATGAGTCAGTTGGAGTGTTGACTCTTTCCTGCCTTGTTTAGACATACGCCCGGGAGATACAGTGAGAAGGGGGATAATGGGGGATCACTGATGTTATTGATCGGTTTGTGTACAGCTGGAAAAAGCTATGACATATACTTTGGTAACAGAAAAAGAATATAGGTGATCAAGAGACTTGGGTTATGGGCCTAGCTCTTCCATTAAATATTCACATGACCCATAACTCTAATTACTATAAAATTGTAATGTGTACCTTTACCTATCTCACAGGTTTGTGAGAAGATCTTTGTTTGGGCTTCCCAAACTAAGACAAGGATTCAAGTATAAGTAGTTTGTCTGAAAGTTGAAGGAAACGCCTGGTAGAATGGGGTAGTAAAATAAGGGAGGGAAGAAAGCATGCATTAAAGGCAACATTATTAGACTAGCTACCATGGAGAGTGACTGGTGCCTAAGCCTTCAGGACAAAGTCTGAGAAGCAGTGTAAGTTATTTGTGTCAGGATTATCCCGTCTGAGGGGTGAGGTGACACTAACTCCTGTTAGTCTGGTTTAGGGCCATGAAAGACCTTGGCATGTCCAATCTGCCACACAGTTTGGCCAAACAAGCTTTGGCATCCAGAGAAAGTCCTCAAGAGAAGAAATGCAAATGCTGGCAGTAGGAAGTTGGGGTAGCATGGTCTGAAGTGGTAACAGTGAAGACGTATGGGCATGATAGCATCTGCTACATTTAGTACAAAGGTATAAATGAATGGGTTTGGGTACAAATAGAAGTTCTTAATAATTATAAGCATTAGAATTAGAGTTGCCTGCTACGACCCATGAAACTGATGACTTTCCGTATGGTTGGAAAGAAATTGAAATAATTATAAGCATACCAGCTATTAAACACTTGCTATGTGTCAGAGATACAATGTCTTGTATCTTAAAGACATTGACCCATTTAGTCCTCTCTATGAGCTAAGTATTGTGATTATTATCTCCATCTTGTAAGACTGAAGTTCTGACAGCTGACATAACTTGCTCAAGGTCAACAGAGCTAATAAATGGCAGGCCTGGGATTTAAACCCTGGCAGTTAAATAATCCAGTCCATACTCTTAAGACCACTATATTCTATTGACAACCCTGGGAGTAAGGGGTGGAGCTGCCTCTTCAGTGACCTTGAAGATCCTGTCTCTTCAATTTTTCCTTTATAGCCAACTGCCTCACCTCAGCTGGTAAAGAGGATTTAAGATATCTTGCTGAGGTTTCGCTTGTTGGTTTCTGGACCAGTGCCTTGAAAATCACAGGAATCTCTGATCTATTTTTTACAGGTTATATTGCACATAGCTCTGTAGTGGGAAAGAAATCAACACGTCTTATGAATGTGGCTCCCCTTATTGGGGAAAGATATTTTATAGCTTGACTATTTCTCTTGTTCTCAATGGTTTTAGGCAGGCTGGTCAATTTGGAAAATATGTTTTGTTTTACCTGTCACTTTATGGACAGTGGGGTGATTACTCAAATGCGAAACAAATAAACTAAGCTTAATTTGCATGTCTCAATCCACTCAGGAAAAGCAGCATGGGGAAGCTAGAGTGTTAAGGATTAGAAACTAATTCTCTATTTGCAGCCTATGATGAGGCTGACAGATGCTCACTGCAGATATGACAAGTGCATATCTTATCTGAAAACTGTCTTCTACAAGGACTTTGGTATAAACCTTCTAACTGATGCCCATGAAATGACAGTGTTGGAATCAAGTTTCCCGAGCAATGTGACAACCATTAAATGTACGCTCCATGGGAAGGGAAGATAAATGGTGCTGAACATTTGGAGGAAAAATAGAAGGTGCCACATTGGACCCGAGGACTCTGATGTTATTGATGGGCTGTGCTCAGTCACTCCAAGAGGCAAGAATGTTTTTCCTTTAATTCTCTTCCTTCTCTTCCTAATAACATCTTCAATTGGCTCTTCTGTGCATATACCTATTGCCCTCTGAGACTAACCATACCGAACACAACTTAACACCCTTCTCCAACTCTTTTCGGGCTTCAATTAGTGCTGATGGCCTTCTGCTCCTTTTCCTTAGCTTACCTCCTCAAGGTAATGGTCCCTCCCTTTACTCCTCATGGATTGGCCCTCTTCAGTCTCCCACACCTGGCTTCCGCTTTATCACTAACTACAGACTTTCTCTGATCTGAACCGTCATTGTTACTGCTAAAGCCCAGTATCCATACTGGGGCGGACAAAAAGTATTATAAGCTGCTCATCTTTTCCAAAAAATGGTTTGCCTTTAAAACCATATGTGATACATGTTGGCCATGTTTCTCCACCCTGATTTCTTCATCCAGGCAAATCCCCATTCTGGCCTGCAGTTCTATCAGATTTGTTGTCACCTCTCTGATTTTATGAGCCTTATTCCCTCCACTTGAACTATTCCTGCTTCTTGAATATGCTCACTTAAAGTCTATCTATCACTGAAGTTCTCCTCCATGAAACCTTCCTGTCTCTATAATCCACTATACTTCATGCTATAGGCAATCATTCTTTTTGATAGGTACTTATGTATACTTTCTATTTATATTATAGAAATACTTCATTTAAGAATCTCATCTCCTTGGGGCACCTGGGTGGCTCAGTGGGTTAAGCATCCCATTCTTGGTTTTGGCTCAGGTCGTGATCTCACGGTTCATGAGTCTGAGCCCTGCGTTGGGCTCTGTGCTGCCAGTGTGGGGCCTGCTTGGGATTCTCTCTCTCTCTCTCTCTCTCTCTCTCTCTCTCTCTGCCTCTCCCTTGCTTGTGTGCTCTCTCTCTCTCTCTCTCAAAATAAATAAATAAACTTACAAAAAAAAAAGAGTCTCATCGCTTAACTGGATTGTAAAGTTCTTGAGACAAGAACTGTGGGGTATATATTTTTTTCCGACTTCTCACAGTTCTTTCCAGAGTGCCAAGTCTGGAAAGTCTCACTTTTAAGGTTGGTGACAAACTGAAAGTTGTTTACTACACTGTACCAATGTATCTTTTTTTTTTTAAAGTTTATTTATTTATTTTGAGAGAGAGCAAGTGGGGTAGGGGCAGAGAGAGCGGGGAGAGAGAATCTCGAGCAGGCTCCACCCTGTCAGCACAGAGCCTGATGAGGGGTTTGAACTCACAAACCGTGAGATCATGACCTGGGCTGAAATCAAGAGTTGGACACTTAGACAACTATGCCACCCAGGCACCCCATGTACGAGTGTATCTTTGATGCAACCATTGAACATACCCATATAAAAAGTGCTTACATGTGTAGGTTCTTCAATTTGCAGTTTCAGTGTGAGCTTGGGTTTATATCACAGCCTGGAAAGAAAAAAGAACCTACCTGTGGCAAAAGGTGCAACAGGGATGTTGTAGGTAGTGATTTGCTAAGGAAACTCATCCCATTGAATTTCAAGTTAGACTAAGCCAGCCGTTACCTTTGGAAATAACTGTTAGGAGGAGCGGTGTTGTGATATGCTATACAGTGAATATTTGTGTCCCTACAAAAATTCATATGTTGGAACCTAATGCCCAATGTGACAACATTAGGAGGTGGAACATTTGAGAGGTAATTAGGTCATGACAGTGAAGGCCTAAAACAAGACACCATAGAGCTTCCTAGCCCCTTCTGCCATGTGAGGACATAGTGAAAAGATGGATGTCTATGAACCAAGAAGTGGGCCTTCACCAGACACTAAATTTGCTGGCACCTTGATCTTGGACTTCCCAGCATCCAGAACTGTGAGAAATAAATGTTTGTTGTTTAATAAACCATCCACCTATGGTAATTTATTATAGCAGTCCTAATAAACTAAGGTACTATTTTTTTAGGGCTAGAAGACAAATTTGCCTCATTCTTATAGCAAGCAAAGCTATAGGGCTCTGTGCCTTCAGTAATTAGCATATTGCCATTTGATAGTTTCTCTGTTGAGAAGAGGCAGAAAAGATAGAGATAGGAAACTCAAAAGGAGAGACTGTCTTGCCTAGTCTTTCCTCATTTTAGAAGCCTTTTTCATGAAGTCTTAGCTAGAAACTGGGGAAGAATAAAAACTTTTCCGCCTAAGAAAAAGAGCCCGTGGCTCTTTTGTTGGTAAGGCAGATAGAAATCTTAAAGCCATGAACTAGTCAGGAAGGAATTTGATTTAAAAATAAAGATTCAAAGTGAAGTAGAATGGAGCATCCTAATTATAGTCTGAGGATAATGCCATGCTTTAGTTAAACCGTAGTTGATATTACAATTACTTTGAGACAACAAATATATAACATTTTCTTTATTTTTTGAAAGTTTATTTTAAGAGAGAGAGAAAGAGAGAGCGAGAATCCCATGCAGGCTCTGCACTGTCAGTGCAGAGCCCCATGCAGGGCTTGATCCCATTGATAGAGATTATGATCTAAGCCAATATCAAGAGTTGGACACTTAACCAATTGAGCCACCCAGGTGCCCCTGTTCTTTTTTCTTTAAGTGATTGTATGTGCTTGATCTTTTTTTTATTATTATTATTATTATTATTTTAAGTAGGCTCCACACCGAACGTGGGGCTCGAACTCACAACCCTGAGATCAAGAGTCTCATGCTCTACTGACTGAGCCAGCCAGGCGCACCAATGTGCCTGATCTTTAAGCATATCTGAACATATTACTTAAAGTAAGATAGACCACTAAAGTGTAATGTTTTTTATAAAATGTAAAGTCCTAGAAATACACCACTTTTGTTGTAGTCTAAGGTAAACACATGTTAAGTTTCAATCTGATCATTCAAACCACTTACTCAAGGCACTTACTGCCACCTGTTATTCATGTATCTGAACTACGTGAAAAGGGCCTGAAGGGTATTTGAGTCTCTTGAGGGTTGAACTACACAGCCATACACGTAAAGTGACATTTGCCATCTATACTGACATCTCAATAATTTTATGAGACTTCTGAATATTTCATTCTTAAGTGAGAGATAATATTTAGAAGAGAAAATTGCGATGAGGAAGAAAGCTTGGATTTTATTCCAGCTTGAGCAAGTCACTTAACTTCCCAAACCTCAGCTTCCTCATCTGTAAAATGAGATGATGGTAATAACTGCCCTTCCATACAGAGGTGTTGTGAGAATCCAACTGGAGACAACTGTGTGAAAAAGCTTTGTCTAATTGTACATAACATATGCTTACTTGGTGTTGCCAACATAAATGTTGAACAGCAAATGAAACAAAATGCTGTCATGGGCTCAATGAATATTAAAATACTACAGTTTGCCTTCTTCTAATACCAGGTTAAATCTACTTTGGTTCCCCTGTGCTGTTCCAATATCTCGGCAGATTCTATGTGGTTGCCCATCCCTAAGCCCCTCAGCATGATATGAGGTTTGCCAGAATTTTCCCTAGCCTAGAAACTCCACTTCCTAATCTCTCTTGATTATACAAACTCCACAGTGCTTTTAACTATGTTTTCTGAAGGATAGGAAAAGGAGACTCTATCCTTCTGGGCCATAATTAATTAAAAAGCTGAATTAGGAGCCCTGGATTCTTTCCCCACATCTGCCAGCTCTTATTATGCAACCTCTTACAAATCACTTAACTTCTTTATGCCAATATTCCCTCATCTATAAAAGAGAAATAATAATCTTTGCATTTTACCTGTTTCACAGGGGTGCTATGGTAGACTGATAATAGCTCTCCCCCCAAATATCCATGTCCTAATTTCTGGAACTTGTGAATGTTACATCATATGGCAGGTGTGATTAAATTAAGGATTTTAAGATTGGGAAATTTCCCTGAATTATTTGGCAGGCCCCAAATTCAATCATATGCATCTTTATAAGAGGGAGGCAGAGGGAAATTTGATAACACAGGGAAAAAAGGAAGAGGTAACGGGACTACAAAGCCACGGCCTGGAGTGGTGTGGTCACACATCAAAGGATTCTGGCTGCCACCAGAAGCCGGAAGAGTTAAGGAACAGAAGATTCTCCCCTAGACCCTCTGGAGGGAGCTTTGATTTTAGCCCACTAATGCTGATTTCATGCTTCTGGTCTCCTGAATTGTGAAAGAATAAGTCTGTTGTTTTAAGCTCCCACATATGTGGTAATTTGTTACAGCTACCATGGGAAACTAATACAGGTGTATGAGGATTAAAGGCTCCTGGTGCATAGGAAATAACCAATGAATGTTAAACTTAACTCACATAAGTTACAGATGTGAAAAATATAAAGTGCCACACATTTGTAATGAGCAGTCATCAAAGTTTGATTTGGGGCCCCTAAATGTTGGCCGTCAAGAATTCATCTTTAGTAAGTGAAAATAGTGCTCCAATAATGCTGGGCTGTTGAAAGTCAAAGGGAGGTAGTTGAAAAAATATTATATGTGGGAGGGAGTCAAATATCCATATTTTTAGGTGAACCCTGCAGTGTGTAGACTGTTTGATCCATCAGGCTTGGCAAATATAGTCTGTGTGCTTCCCAAGCGATAATGTCCAGGATCTCTAACTGCCCTTATTTCTAGGACAGTGGTTCTCAATTGGAAGCAATTTTGTCCCCCTTCCCCAAGGAACACCAGTGATAATTCAATACATCTTTTGTTGTCACAATTTGGGAGGAGGGGAACTACTACTAATATGTGGTGGGTGGAGGCCAGGGATGCTGCTATACATCTTACAGTGCCCAGGATGGCATCACAACAAATAAGTATCTGGCTTACAACCTCAAGGGTGCTGAAGTTGATCCATCCTGCCTGGGGGGAGGGGTGGAGAAAACTAGTAGCAGACTAACTCTTTCCATCTGCTTTTAACATTTATTTCTTCTCGATTGGAAAAGAGTATTTTTTTTTTAAAGTTTGTTCAAGGCTATGGAACTCGGTGGGAGAGTGAGCTCATCAGAACCCTTCTCTGGATGGTTTTGTTCGCTTACAGCCAGTGGAAGGAAAAGTTCTGGAGCTCTTTCCAAAGTCCTCACTGCAATGAGCAGTTCTGCTGTGAGGATGAGCTGAGCCAGAGCCTGGTGCTTCCCTCTATACCAGTTCTTGGATCAGTAGTTTAATTCTCGACCCCCTGCAGGTTGTCATGCTCTCTCAGTCACCAGGGCCCCCAGTATATTATTTAGAATCAGAATGTTTGTTTACGTGCCTAGACAAAATGGATCTGGAATTTCTGTTGCACTGCAGTAAAAGGTTAGAGCTTACATAAGCCAGATAAATGCAAAGTCAAGGTGACTCTATTTTATGTATCACATTAACACAGCATTGTAAATCCTTGGGGCACATTTCAGGAATTGAGGGAAGTCATGGCTACACTACCTAGAAAAGGGGAAAAAATGCATGCAATTTAGAGAAATAACATGGATAATGAGAACTGTGAAGAACCTTGGCATCTCTCCCATCTGGAATCTACCTCAGTTGGGGAGCAGTCTGTGAAGAAGATTCAGCAGGACCAAGTTGGAGTGACCAACTGTGTCCACTTCTCTCCTTCCACTTTTGCCTACCCTATCCTGACCACAATTTGCTTACGTTATTTTTGCTCCATTTTTCCTGCTGCTTTCCTAGAGTTAAAAAAAAATGTGCCAACTAGAACTTCTTGGCCATCCAACTTTGTGAGGGCAGGGTCCCTTGTCTTACTTCTTTATTGAATCTTCAGTATCTAGCCCAGTGTCTGCTGCACAGTAGGTGCTCAAAAAATATTTGTTGGGTAAATGAATGAATGAACTCTCTTCTCAAGCCTTTAACATTTTTTTAATGTTTATTTATTTTTGAGAGAGAGAGAGAGATCTGGGGAGGGGCAGAGAGAGAGAGAGGGAGACACAGAATCCGAAGCAGGCTCCAGGCTCCGAGCTGTCAGCACAGAGCCCAACGCGGGGCTCAAACTCATGAACCATGAGATCATGACCTGAGCCGAAGTCAGATGCTTAACCGACCGAGCCACTCAGGTGCTCCTCAAGCCTTTTTTTGTTGTTGTTATTGTTGCAACTGAGGCCCATACCTTATTTGTCTTTGGTGGATCTGTTGGTCAGACTACCTACATCCATCCACAAATATCCATTGAGTATCCCCTTAAAAGTGGTTTTCGAACTTAATCGTACATCAGAATCCTGGAGAGTACTTGTTGAAACACAGATTGCTGGGCCCTACCCACGGTCTTGGTGGGGCTTGAGAATTCACATTTCTGACAAGTTCTCAGGTGATTCCAGTGTACTGTAAAGTGCCCAGAGGGAGTATATTTTGGGAGCTACTGTCCTAGGTTTATGCTATGCTTTTGTGTAGTAGACATGATCTTGTCACACCTGAGAACACAGTGCTGTTGATGAGCTCTTCTGGTGGAGAGGAAACAGCATGAAGTAAAAATAAATGTTCCACTTCACAAATATTTCTTAAAATGCTCATTAGTAAAAATGAGTCCCCCTGCCCAGCAGAGCACTAAAAGCCAAAGGCGACTATTCTGTATTGGTAAGAGAGTAGGAATTTCACACTTTACTTGTGCGAGTCAACTTTGGTGCAGCATTGCCTTCATTGCCTATTTCTCATCATTCAGATCTCAGCTTAATTGTCCCTTCCTTAGAGAGACCTTCCATTCTTGCCTAATCCACTGTTTCTCAGTGCTGTTTATAGTTGTAAACAACTTAAATGGTGGACAACAGGTGTTTGATTAAATATATGGTGCATACAGTCAGTGGACTGTTTTGCATCCACTAAATATATTTTTGTAGAAATATATCTATTGACATGCAATGATGCCAAGAAATATGGGGGATGATAAAAGCATGTTCGAAAACAGCAATCTGACATAATTTTGGGGAAAAAAAAAGATTTCTAATTGACTCTAAGATGCCATGATTTTAAGACACATCATCTATATGATAACTCTAACCATATTTGTGTGGGAATCACTACCACGTCAACTGTGAATATCCTTTGGAAGATGCGGCCCAATTCCAAAACACTAGCATATGAAAGAAAATGCTTAAAGGAATCTAATACGCATAGAAAAGGGTCTGGAACATTATACACCTAGGTATCAACAGTAGTTTTTTCTGGGTAGGTAGTTATAGGTGTTTATTGGTATTTTGATTTTTTCTTCTTTTTCCTTATTTGCAGTTGCTGACCTGTCTTTAGTCAGTATGGTTAACTTTTGCAATAAAAGGAAACCTTTTTATTTAAAAAAATTTTTTTTTCAATATATGAAGTTTATTGTCAAATTGGTTTCCATACAACACCCAACTGCTCATCCCAAAAGGTGCCCTCCTCAATACCCAACACCCAGGCTCCCCTCCCTCCCTCCCCCCATCAACCCTCAGTTTGTTCTCAATTTTTAACAGTCTCTTATGCTTTGGCTCTCTTCCACTCTAACCTCTTTTTTTTTCCTTCCCCTCCCCCATGGGTTTCTGTTAAGTTTCTCAGGATCCACATAAGAGTGAAAACATATGGTATCTGTCTTTCTCTGTATGGCTTATTTCACTTAGCATCACACTCTCCAGTTCCATCCACGTTGCTACAAAGGGCCATATTTCATTCTTTCTCATTGCCACGTAGTACTCCATTGTGTATATAAACCACAATATTTTATCCATTCATCAGTTGATGGACATTTAGGCTCTTTCCATAATTTGGCTATTGTTGAGAGTGCTGCTATAAACATTGGGGTACAAGTGCCCCTATGCATCAGTACTCCTGTATCCCTTGGGTAAATTCCTAGCAGTGTTATTGCTGGGTCATAGGGTAGGTCTATTTTTAATTTTTTGAGGAACCTCCACACTGTTTTCCAGAGTGGCTGCACCAATTTGCATTCCCACCAACAGTGCAAGAGGGTTCCCATTTCTCCACATCTGCTCCAGCATCTATAGTCTCTTGATTTGTTCATTTTGGCCACTCTCACTGGCGTGAGGTGATATCTGAGTGTGGTTTTGATTTGTATTTCCCTGATGAGGAGCGACATTGAGCATCTTTTCATGTGCCTGTTGGCCCTCCGGATGTCTTCTTTAGAGAAGTGTCTATTCATGTTTTCTGCCCATTTCTTCACTGGGTTATTTGTTTTTGGGATGTGGAGTTTGGTGAGCTCTTTATAGATTTTGGATACTAGCCCTTTGTCCGATATGTCATTTGCAAATATCTTTTCCCATTCCGTTGGTTGCCTTTTAGTTTTGTTGGTTGTTTCTAAAAGGAAACCTTTTTAAAGATACTCTGCTTATTCTTCTCTTCTTGGAGGTAAATCAAGGGCAAGAACATATCCTCAACGATGCCTTTAGTAATAAGTATGGTTAACTTCCGCAATAAAAGGAAACCTCTTAAAGATTGCTTATTCCTCTCTTTTTGGAGGTTAATCAAGGGCAAGAACATGTCCTCAACCCTGCCTCATGTCCCAATCGTGGAATGCTTAGCACCAATTACCCACTGAGTTTGGATCATCACAAGGAATTAAAAGAAGCACTGGGGGGCAGCTGGCTGGCTCAGTTGATAGAGCATGCAACTCTTGATCTCCAGGTCGTGAGTTTGAGCCCCACATTTGGCATGGAGCCTACTAGGAAAAAAAATACTTCAGAATGCCATGAAGACAAGGTAGTCCCTAGTACTTGGCATCATTTAGGCAAGATGAAATGTGGCTGCTCGATGTGCACTAAAAATAACAATTCACATTTGAAGAGCAGCAGATGCCCCATGTCATTTTTTTTTTTTATTTCGGTAGGAAATTATGCCTTTTTATGCCCCCTCACCCAAATCCATCTGGAAACACTACTTACTGCAAGGGTCACCACGGCAGGAACTGAGAAAGAAAGCACTTATTATGGGCTAAAATATACTTTAATTGTAAATATAGCAATTTGGGACTGAAATACAAATGTACGGAGAGGCTGTCTGGATATAGGTCTTGGTTTAATAATTCAGATCATTCCAAAGAACTTGAGATTCTGTGGGTACAGTGGTGAGAAAGTTCTATAGTCAAATAAATTTAGCAAAAACTTAATAAGACAAACACATAAACAAATAAAAACCACAACACGCTTTGCTATTAAAGTGCTCTCAGAGATGCACATTATACATTAGAGCATTAAAGGCTATGGGAAGTCCTGCAGTAAAGATGCCTATTTACCTTTGTTTATCCCAGTGTTTTCCAGATAGATTTGCTCCCCCCCCCCATAAAAACATTTGTGAAAATTCTGGATGAGTACATGCTGGGCAATATTGCCTTAGATAATTATCTCAGGGATGGTTGGTCATTTACATAGAATAATGTAAAAGACAAAGTAATAATTAATGCCCTGGTTTCTATTCTCATGTGTGGCAATACTGGTTTGACAAAAGCAAAAATAATAACTGTGGTTGGGGAGAGTAATATCCTCAAGATGGCAGCTTAGGTCATTCCTGACTTTGCTCCCCTCACCTGAAAAACAAATAAATCTATTTAAGAACAAGACACCATTGAGAGAATCCTAGAACACAGGGGCAAGGTTGAAGCAACCGTCTGCAACTCAAAGACCGAGATAGAGTGTATTATAAGGGTAAGAGAAATGGCTTCATGTTGACCACATTGCCACTCCCCCAGGACAGTGCAGTACTGAGCTGCCTGTTCATCCAGTGAGAAAGAGAATTCAGGGAGGAGAACCAGCCTACCCTAGCAATGTGGGTCACTTTGTGGGAGCCCTTACTCTGACCTTGCACCAGGAGGACTGCAGGGTAATCTGCAGGGTGCAGCCACTAGGAATCTGACTGCAGTGGAAAAGGAGGCATGGTTTGCAACAAGCAGCACAAAGATCTTGGGATACTGAGTTCATACCTGGAGTGTCCAAGTAGTAATCTTAACCAATGGCTTTTGCTTATCTACAGAATCAGGTTAGGGGTGCATGCAGCAGGGTGCATATCTGGGTGATTCAGATCCCCAGACACAAAGTTTTGCCAGCCCTAGAGCCTGGTTTGTCCATACCCAGGCAAGGTGCTGAGTCATAGCCCCATCCACTGTGAAAAGTATCTTCCTGCCCCATCTGAACAGAAGGGTTGGTGACAACTCCTGGAAGCTGTGTGTCCCACTTGAGCTGAGAGAAGGACATACAGAGCCAATAGTTTGCAGTGGCCCTGTTTGGTCAGGAAACTTGGGGTATAGGTCAGCTCAGGTTAAGACAACAAATAGCTTTAGCAGTTTTAGAGTTGCTTCTCCTGCTGTGCCTGGGCAGGGAATCTAATTCCTAGCCCCACTCATCACTGAAACAGCCTTCAGTCTGTCCAACCAGAGAACATAACCAGAACACACGGGAAGCTGTAAAACCCACTCAGCAGCCCTAGATACCATGGCACTTGAACAGAGAGCACAGCTCATGGCTTCTCCTCTCTGAGAGCAAAACTGGTGGACCTACCTGATCAGAAAATTTAGTACACATTCAGGCCTGATTTGGGCCTCCAAATGAGCTGTACAGGTCTTGGGCCCTGGCCTGCTGACTTTCCAGTGCAGGAAAGTTAAATCATGACTTCATCTAGTACTGAATATAGTACCCTACTGAATATAGTACCCAGTCCTATCTATCTCCTAAACCCAATCAGAGAATTCAGGCAGCTGTGAAACCCATCCTTGGGTAGGGGAAAAAGTCAGCAGTCTTATCCACCTGTCCTCAGCCAGTAGTACACCCCCATCCATATTCTCAGAGCTCAAATAGTTGCCTCACCCCAAAATACACCATAACAGCAGGCCCTACCTACCCAAAGACATTACCAGCAGACACACCCAGAAAACCAAACTGAGCTGACTGGTGAAGAACTGTCTCTGCCAAAGTGAATCTATAAAGTCTAGAAGTGGAGCCCCATTACTCAAATACACAGACACCAACCTAAAGAATCAAGGATAATAAAAAAAAATCACATCAATATGACACCACCAAAGAAAACTAAAAAAGCTCCAAAAACTGACCCTAAAGAAATGTAGATCTGTGAACTGTCAAAAAATTCGGAATAATATTCTTAAAGAAGTTTAGTAACCTAAAAGAAAACACAGACAATGAAATGAAATTAGGAAAACAATGCATGAATAAAATGAGAATTTTGACAAGGAAATAGCAAAAAAAAGAACAGCAATCCCAGAGTTGAAAAATACAATACAATAACTGAACTGAAGAATTAAATAGAGAGTTTCAAAAGTAGACTTGATCATGAAAAAGAAAAAATTAACAACTGGCAAGATGAAGACATTGGAAATTACCCAGTGAAAGGAACAAAAAGAAAAAAGAATGAAAAAGAGTGAATAAATCTTATTGGGATTATGGCACACAATGAAAAGAAACAATATTAGCATTATTGGAATTCCAGAAAAAGAAGAGAAAGAAAGATACAAAAAGTATATTTAAAGAAATAATGGCTGAAAACTTTCTGAGCCTGGGGAGAGAAATGGACATGCAGATTCATGAATCCCAAAGAATCCCATATAGATTGAACCTGAATAGGGCTACACTGAGACACATTATAATTAAATTATCAAAAGTCAAAAATAAACAATTTTGATATCAGCAAGAGAAAGGAGAGAAATTACACATAAGGGAACCCCCATAAGACAATCAAAAGATTTCTCAACAGAAACTTTTCAGATAAGGACAGAATGACAGGATGGATGACATATTCAAAATATTGAAAAGAAAATACCCGTCAACCAAGAATTCTATACCAAGAAAGTCTGTCCTTCATAAACAAAGGAAGGATAGAGACTTTCCAAAACAAACAAAAGCTGAGGAAGTTTATTACTACTATATCTGTCTTCTAAGAAATTCTAAAGGGAATTTGGAGAAGGGAAGTAAAAGAACCCTAGTTAACATCATGAAAACATAGTATAAATCTCATTGTAATAGTAAATATGTAGTCATAACTAGATTTTGCAATATGGTAATAGTGATGAATAACTTACAACTCTAATTTAAAAGTTAAAAACTGTAGGGGCACCTAGGTGGCTCAGTCAGTTAAGTGTCCAACTTCGACTTAGGTCATGATCTCACGGCTCATGAGTTTGAGTCCCACATTAGGCTCTGTGTTGACAGCTCAGAGCTTGGAGCCTGCTTCAGATTCTGTGTCTCCCTCTCTCTTTGCCCTTCCCCTGCTCATGGTCTGTCTCTCAAAAATAAATAAAACATTTAAAAAAGCTAAAAACTCTAGCAAAAATGGTCATAAATACAATAATCTGTTAGTTACACAGTATAAAAAACATGCAAATTACAGAAGAAATAACCTAAAATGTGAGGGGAGAAGTAAAAGTATAACATATATGCATTATATTGAAGTTAAAGTGTTATCAGTTTAACATAGGGTGTTATAAGTTTGAGATATTTTATGTAAACTTTATGGTAACCACAAGGAAAAATCTTGTAGTAATTACACAAAAGAACATGTCAAAGAAGTCAAAGCCTACTGATTCCAAAAGACATCAAAACACAAAAAAGGCATCAGGATAACAAAAGAACAATGGAGCTACAAAAAAACCCATAAAAGAATTAACAAGACGGCAATAGGTAAGTCCTTATCTATCAAAATCAATTTAAATGTAAATGGTTTAAATTCTCCAAAAGAAATAGAATGGCTGCATGGATTAAAAAACCCCAAGATCCAAGAATATGCTGCCTACAAGAGATTCACTTTAGTCTTACAGATACACATAGATAAGAGCAAAGGGATGGAAAAGACATTTCAAACAAATGGCAACAACAACAACAAAGAGCAGGAATAGCCATATTTAAATCAGACAAAATAGACTTTAAAATAGTAGAAAGAGATAAAGAAAGTCATTATACGATAAAGGGGTCAATACATCAAGAAGATATAACAATTATAAATATTTATGCAACCAACATCCAAGCACCTAAATATATAAAGCAAATACACAGCTAAAAGGAGAAATAAAAAGTAATACAATAATAGTAGGAGACTTTCACACCCCACTCTTAATAATGGATGCATCATTCAGAGAATCATAAGAGAATAGCAAAGTTGAACAGCACAATATAGACCAAATGAACGTTCTATCCAACAACAGCACAATACACATTCTTCTCCAGTGAACATGGAACATTTCCTAGGATAGACCTTATGCTAGGCCACAAAACAAGTCTTGGCAAATCCAAGAAGATTGGAATAATATCAAGTATCTTCTCTGGCCACAGTGGCATGAAACTAGAGATCAATAACAAGAGGAAAACTGGAAAATTCATGAGCACATGGAAATTGAACAACAATCTCTTTTTTTTCTTTTTTTTTTCTTTTCTTTTTTTTTTTTCAACGTTTATTTATTTTTGGGACAGAGAGAGACAGAACATGAACGGGCGAGGGGCAGAGAGAGAGGGAGACACAGAATCAGAAACAGGCTCCAGGCTCCGAGCCATCAGCCCAGAGCCCGATGTGGGGCTCGAACTCACAGACCGCGAGATCGTGACCTGGCTGAAGTCGGACGCTTAACCGACTGTGCCACCCAGGCGCCCCGAACAACAATCTCTTAAACAACAAATGGATCAAAGAAGAAATTAAAGGGGAAATAAAAAAAATTCTTTAAACAAAAATGGAAATACAACATACCAGAACTTATGAGATGTAGTAAAAGCAGTCCTAAGAGGGAAGTTTATAGCAATAAATGCCTACATTAAGAAGCAAGAAAGACCCAAAATAAACAACCTAACACTATGCCTTAAGGAACTCAAAAAAGAACAAACTGTGCTCAGAGTTAGAAGAAAAAAATAAAGATTAGTACAGAAATAAATGAAGGAGCCATGATGGTGGAACGGCATGGAAGTTTTATGTGTGTCTTGCATCCATGAAATAGAGCCAGACCAACACTAAACCATCCTAGACACCTAGAAAACTGATTGGAGGATTAACACAACAATCCGCACAACCTGAACCACAGAATTCAGCAGAAAGAGAAAAAAATCATTTTTATTTTCAATTTTTATTAAAAATATTTTCTTTAATTTTTGTTACTATATTTTTTACTTTTGTGTAATTTTTTTAGAACAGAAATAAATGAAATTGAGAACAGAAAAACAATAAAAAAGATTAACCAAGCTAAGAGTTGGTTCTTTGAAAAGATAAACAAAACTGACAACCCCTTAGCTAGACTAAACAAGGAAAAGAGAAAGGACCCAAATCAGTAAAACTATAAATCAAAAAGGAGACATTACAACTGATACCACAGAAATTCAAATGATCATAAGAAGCTACTATAAACAACTATATGCCAAGAAACTGGACAATCTAGAAGAAATGGAAAAAATCTTAAAAATGTACAACTTACCAAGACTTATCAGGAAGAAATAGAGAATCTGAATAGATCAATAACTAGTAAGGGCATTGAATTAGTACTCAAAAGTGTCCCAGTGAAGAGAAACTCAGGCTTCATTGGTGAATTTTACCAAACATTTAAAGAAGAATTAACACCAATACTTCTAAAATTCTTCCGAAAAATTGAAGAGGAGGAAACACAGAAAAACTCATTTTACAAAACCAGCATTATTCGGATACCAAAACAAGAAAACAACTCTACTAGAAATGAAAACTACAGGCCAATATACCTGATGAATATAGATGTAAAAATTCTCAATAAAATGTTAGCAAAATGATTTCAACATTATATTAAAAGGATCACTCACCATGGTCACGTGGGATTTATCCATGGAATACAAGGATGGTTCAATGTACAAAAACCAGTCATTGTGATACATCACATTAATAGAATGAAAGAAAAGAATTATATGATCATCTCAATAGATGCAGAAAAAACATTAGACAAAATTCAACATCCATTCATTATATAAACTCCTAACAAATTAGGCATAGAAGGAACATATCTTAACATTATAGAGACCATATATGGCAAGCCCACAGCTAATGTTACACTCCATGGTGAAAGGATGAAAGCCTTTCCTCTAAGCTCAGGAATAAGACAAGGGTGCCTACTCTCAATCCTATGTAACATACTACTGGAAGTCGTAGATAGATCAATCAGACAAGAAAGAAAATAAAAGGTATTAGAATTGGAAAATAAGAAATAAAATTGTCCCCATTTGCAGACAACATGGATTTATATGTTGAAAATTTGAAAGACTCAAACTAAAAATACTGTGAGATCTAATCAATGAATTCAGTAAAGTTGCATGATAGAAAATTAATATACAAAAATCGATCCAATTTACAATAGCATCAAAAAATGAAAATAATATGGGTAAATATTGAGTAGTAGAATTACTGAATCATATGGAATTTCTATTTTAAATTTTCTGAGGAACCTCTGTTCTGTTTTCCACAGTGTCTATACCAATTTACATTTCCACCAGCAGTGCATGAGGGTTACTTTTTTCTCCACATCCTTGCCAACACTTATTATTTCTTGTCTTTTTGATTCTAACCATTCCTACAAGTGTAAAGTGATACCTCATTTGGTTTTTATTTGCATTTCTCTGATGATGAGTGAGGTTGAATATCTTTCGATATGTCTGTTGGCCATCTATATGTCTTCTTTAGGAAAGTGTCTATTCAGGTCCTCTGCCCAGTTTTCATTTAGATTATTTGTGTGTTTTTGGTGTTGAGTTGTGTAAGTTCTTTATATGTTTTTGAATATTAACGCCTTACCAGATATATCATTTGCAAATATCTTCTCCTGTTCAGTAGGTTGCCTTTATGTTTTTTTGATAGTTTCCTTTGCTGTGCAAAAGATTTTTGTTTTGGTGTAGTCCCATTAGTTTATTTTGCTTTTGTTTCTGAGGAGACATCTAGAAAAATGTTGCTAAGGCTGATATCAAGGAAATTACTGCCTGTTTTCCTCTAGGAGTTTTATGGTTTTATATCTTAGATCTAGGGTATTTACCTAGAGAAAACAAAACCCTTAATTCAAAAAGATATATGAACCTCTCTGTTTATTACAGCCTTATTTACAAAGGCCAAAATATGAAAGCAGCCCAAGTGTCCATTGATAGATGAATGGATAAAGCAGATGTGGTATAGTGGCTCAGTCAGTTAAGCATCTGCCTTAATTTCAGCTCAGGTCGTGATCTCACAGTTTGTGAGATAGATCCTCACATTGGGCTCTGGGCTGATAGTATGGAGCTTGCTCGGGACTCTCTCTGTCCCTCCTGTGCTCCTGCTCTCTCTCTCTCTCTCTCTCAAAATAATAAATAAATAAACATTAAAAAAGAAGATGTGGTATATATAAAAACAAGAATATTACTTAGCTGTAAAAAATTAGATCTTGTGAAAGTAAAGGGATGGAGAAGCATTCATCATGCAAATAGATGTGCAAAGAAAGCCAGGATAGCAATATTTATATCAGACAAAATAGACTTTAAAACAAAGACTATAACAAGAGACAAAGAAGGACACTGTATAATCATTAAGGGGACAACCCAACAAGAAAATATAACAATGGTAAATATTTACGCACCCAGCATAGAAGTACCCAAATACTTAAAGCAGTTATTAACAAACATAAAGGAAGTAATTGGTAGTAATACAATTATAGTGGGAGACTTTTAACATCCCACTTACATCAACAGATCATCCAAGCAGAAAATGAACAGAGAAACAGTGGCTTTGAATGACACATTGAACCAGATGGATTTGACAGATATATTCAGAACATTCCATTCTAAAACAGTAGACTACACATTCTCTTCAAGTGCATATGGAACATTTTCTGGAGCAGATCACATATTAGGCCACAAAATAAGTCTCAACAAATTAAAAAAGATCAAAGTCATTTCAGGCATCTTTTCTGACACGACACTATGAAACTGGAAATCAACCACCAGAAAAAATCTGGAAAGAGCACAAATACATAGAAGTTAAATAACGTGCTGCTAAACAATGAATGGGTCAACAAAGAAATAAAAAAGGAAATAAAAAATATATGGAGACAAAGGAAAACATCTTTGGGATGCAGCAAATGGTTCTAAAAGGGAAGTTTATAGCAATACAGGCCTACTTCAAAAAACAAGAAAAATATCAAATAAACAACCTAACCTTATATGTAAAGGATCTTGAAAGAGTACAACAAACAAAACCCAAAACCAGTAGAAGGAAGAAAATAATAAACATTAGAGCAGAAACAAAATAGAAACTAAAAACCATATAACAGATCAACAAAACCAGGAACTGGGTCTTTGAACAGATAAACAAAATTGATAAACCTTAGCCAGACTTATCAAAAAAAGAGAGTAGACACAAATAAACAAAATTGGAAATGAAAGAGGAGACATAACAACCCAAATCACAGAAATACAAAGGATTATAAGAGCATATTATGAAAAATTATATGCCAACAAACTGGACAACCTAGAAAAAATGGATAAATTTCTAGAAACATATAACCTCCTAAAATCGAAGCAGAAAGAAATAGAAAACTTGAACAGAACAATTACCAGCTATGAATTAAGTCAGTAATCAAAACACTCCCAACAAATGAAAGTCAAGGACCAGATGGCTTTACGAGAAAATTCTGCCAAACATTTTAAGAAGAGTTAATACCTATTTTTCCCAAATTATTAGAAAAAATAGAAAAGGATGGAAAACTTCCGAATTCATTCTATGAGGCCCACATTTACCCCAATACTAAAATCAGATAAAGATACTACAAAAAAAAAGGGAACTACAGGCTAATATCTCTAATAAACATAGATGCAAAAATCCTCAGCAAAATGCTAGCAAACCAAATCCAATAATGCATTAAAAAAATCATTCACCATGATCAAGTGGGATTTATTCCCAGGATGTGAAGTTGGTTCAATATTTGCAAATCAATCAATGTAATACATCACATCAACAAGAGAAAGGATAAAAACCATATGATCATCTCAATAGATGCAGAAAAAGCATTTGACAAAGTACAGCATCCATTCATGATAAAAAACCCTCAACAAAATAGGTATAAGAGAGGTCACGTATGAAACATACAAAGACCATATATAAAAAACCCATAGCTAACATCATACTCAATGGTGAAAAACTGAAAGCTTTCCCCTTAGATCAGGAGCAAGACAATGATGTCCACTCTCACCAATGTTATTCAGCATAGCACTGGAAGTCCTGATACAACAATCATGCAAGTAAAAGGAGTAAAAGGCATCCAAATTGGCAAGGAAGAAGTAAAACTTTCATTACTTGTAGATGACATGATACTATATATAGAAAACCCTAAGGACTCCACCAAAAAAAACTGCTAGAGCTGATGAATGAATTGAGCAAGGTCACAGGATACAAAAATCAATGTACAGAAATCTATTGCATTCTTATATATTAATAATGAAGAAACAGAAAGAGTATTTAAGAGAATAATCTGATTTACAATTGCAGCAAAAATAATAAAATACCTAGGAATAAACTTAACCAAGGAGGTGAAAATCCTGTACTCTGAAAAACCACAAAATATTGGTGAAAGAAACTGAAGACAACACAAACAAATGGAAACATATCCCATGTTCATTAATTGGAAGAACAAATATTGTTAAAATTTCTATCCTACGCCCCAAAATCTACAGATTTAATGCAATCCCAATCTGAGTGCCAACATCATTTTTCACAGAGCTAGAACAAATGATCCTGAAATTTGTACTGAAATAGCCAAAACAATCTTGAAAAAGAGAAAGGATGAGGGAGCATAAGGCAACCTGAGGACAAAGTACAAGCTAGCACCTCCCCTAGGTGGAATACGTGTGATATTCCTCAGACACTCCTGGCTACCCAAGAACAAAGGAAAGGGGTTTAAGTGCTTGCCATGGTGATGTGGGAAACTAAGGCAAATGAAAAATTATTTCCCTTACTGCCTACAGCCCATTGACGAGTCCTTGAAACAGGCAGAATGACCTCCCTCTAGAAGCTCAGCTGCCTCAATGATAACACTTTGCTAAGGGCAAAAGGGAATCTTGGCTTAACATTATGCTGACCCCCTCACCCCAGGATCCTGTTAAGTCTACTTTAACATATAAAAATTCCTGTGGAAACTTACCTTATCTCAACTCCTCCAAGATACATGCTGGTGATCCTACTCCAAGATTGTGGCCCCCTGATATACATCTGAAGGGTTTCATGATTGAAGTTTTGCTAAATGGTAATAAATGGCATTTTCCTAACAACACCTATCCCCTCAAAGTCCTGGGAACCTTGCTTCCAAAATACCTTGAGACTTACTTTATCCCTAACTCCCTCCCAACCTGAAGGTATATAATCAGTTACCCATCACAACCCCAGTGCAGTTCTTTCTGCACATGGGTCCTGTCCCCATGCTTTAATAAAATCACCTTTTGCACCAAAGAATTCTTTCTTGGTTGTCAGCTACAGACCACCTCACCATCACCTGAAAATCCCATCAGAAACAAAACTGGAGGTATCACAAGCCCAGATTTCAAGTTATACTACAAAGCTATAGTAATCAAAACAGGAAGGTACTGGCATAAAAGTGGACACAGAACAATGGAACAGGATAGACAGCCTAGAAATAAACCAATCATTACATGTTCAATTAAACTTCAACAAAGGAGGCACACATATGCAATGGGAAAAAGTCTTTTTATCAAATGGTGTTGGGAAAACTGGAAAGCTAAATGCAAAAGAATGAAACTGGACCACTTTCTTACACCATACACAAAAATAAACTAAAAATGGATTCAAGACCTAAATTTGAGACCTGGAACCATAAAAATTGTATAAGAGAACACAGGCAGTAATTTAGCTGACATTGGCCATAGCAATATTTTTCTAGCTACGTCTTATGAAGCAAGGGAAATAAAAACAAAAATAAACACATGGGACTACATCAAAGTAAAAAGCTCTTGCACAGTGAAGCAAATAAAACTAATAAACAAAAATCGACAAAACTAAAAGTCAACCTACTGAATGGGAGAAGATATTTGGAAATGACATATCCATTAAAGGGTTAGTATCTGAAATATATAAAGAACTGATACAACTCGATAAGGTCCCAATAGTTCATTTTTACTTTTGTTTTCCTTGCCTACAGAGACATGTCAACTAAGAAGTTGCTGTGGCCAAGGTCAAAAAGGTTGTTACATATTTTCTTCTCTAGGATTTTGTTGGCTTCCTGTCTTACATTTAGGTCTTTCATCCATTTTGATTTTATTTTTGTGTATGGTGTAAGAAAGTGGTCCAGGTTTGTTCTTCTGCATGTCACTGTCCAGTTTTCCCAACATCATTTGCTGAAGAGACTGTCTTTTTCCATGGATATTCTTTCCTGCTTTGTCAAAGATTAGTTGGCTATACATTTGTGGGCCCATTTCTAGGTTTTTCTATCTGTTCCATTGATCTGTGTGTCTGTTTTTGTGCCAGTACCATACTGTCTTGATGATTACAGTTTTGTAATACAGCTTAAGTCTGGAATTGTGATGCTTCCAGCTTTGGTTTTCTTTTTCAAGATTCTTTGGCTATTTGGAATCTTTTATGGCTCCAGACAAATTTTAGAATTGTTTGTTCTAGCTCCGTGAAGAATACTGGTGTTATTTTGATAGGGATTGCATTGAATGTATAGATTGCTTTGGATTGTAGTGACATTTTAACAATATTTGTTCTTCCATTTCTTGAGTGTGGAATGTTTTTCCATGTCTTTGTGTCTTCTTCAATTTCTTTCATATGCTTTCTAAAGTTTTCCGTGTACATATCTTTTACCTCTTTGGTTAGGTTTATTCCTAGGCATTTTATGGTTTTTAGTGCAATTGTAAATGTGATTGATTCCTTGATTTCTCTTTCTGCTGCTTCATTATTGGTGTATAGAAATGCAACCGATTTCTGTACATTGGTTTTATATCCTGAGACTTTGCTGAATTAATGTGTCAGTTCTAGCAGGGTTTTTTTGGTGGAGTTTTTTTGGTTTTCCACATAGAGTATCATGTCATCTGCGAAGAGTGGAAGTTTGACTTCCTCCTTGCCTATTTGGATGCCTTTTACTTTTGTTGTCTGATTGCTGAGGCTAGGACTTCCAACACTATATTGAATAACAGTGGTGAGAGTGGACGTCCTTGTCGTGTTCCTGACCTTAGAGGGAAAGCTCTCAGGTTTTCTCCATTGAAATGCTATTAGCTGTGGGTCTTCTGTGTATGGCATTTATGATCTTGAGGTATGTTCCTTCTATCTCTACTTTCTTGAGGGTTTTAATTAAGAAAGATGCTGTCTTTCGTCCAATGCTTTTTCTGCATCTATTGAGAGGATCATGTGGTTCTTATACTTTGTTTTATTAATGTGATGTTTCACATTGATATAATCGATAATAATATGGAATATTATTTATCCTTAAGAAGAAAGAAATCTTGCCATTTACAACAACATTGATGAAGCTAGAAAGTATTATGCTAAGTGAAATAAGCCCACTCAGAGAACGACAAATACCTTATGATTTCACTCATATGTGGAACTTAAGAAATAAAACAAACTAACAAAGGAAAATAAAAGGAGACAAACCAAGAAACAGACTCATAACTATAGAAAACAAAATAATGGTTATCAGAGGGGTGGTGAGTGGTGGGATAGGTGAAAAAGGTGATTTAAAGAGTACACATATCATGACAAAAAATAAAGGAGAGATGTACAGAATTAAAAAAAATTATATCTTGCCATTTGCAACAACATGGATGGTCATAGAGAGTGTTATGGTAAGTGAAATAAGTCAGACAGAAAAAGACAAATACCAAATCATTTCACTTATATGTCGAGTCTAAAAAACATGAATAAACAATCAAAAAGCAGAAACAAACCCACAAACATATAGAACAAACTTACGGTGGCTAGAGAGGAGAGGGCTGGGCATGGGAAAATGGGTGAAGGGGAGTGGAAGAAACAGGTTTTTAGTTATGGAATGAATAAGTCAGGGGAATAAAAGGCACAGCATAGAGAATATAGGCAATGGTATTGTAATAGTGTTGAATGGTGACAGATGGTAGTTACATTTGTGGTGAGTATAGCATAGTGAACAGATGTGTCAAATAGCTATGTTGTATACCTGAGACTAATGTAACATTGTATGTCAACTATACTTCAATAAAAAATAAACAATCAAAATACTTAGAAAAGATTTATCTAAGGATATGAAAGACCTTTTGCTGAAAACAAGACACTGATGAAATAAATTGAAGAAGACACAATACATGGAAAGGCATCCTGTGTTGATGGATTGGAAGAATTAATATTTTAAAAATGTCAATACTACCAAAAGCCATCTGTATATTCAATACAATCCATATCAAGATTCCAATGGCATTTTTTTTTACAGAAGTTTGAAAAAACACTCCTAAGAATTATTTAGAACCACAAAAGACTCTGAATAGCCGAAGAAATCCTGAGAAACAACAAAGCAGGAGGCATCACACTCCCTGATTTCAAGCTATACAATATAGATATGGTCATTAAATAGTATGGTACTGGCATAAAAATAGACAAATAGACCAATAGAACAGAATTGGAAGCCTAGAAATAAACTTAAGCATATACAGTCAACTAATATTTGACAAAAGACCCAAGAATACTCAATGGAGAAGAGTGTCTTTATTAAATAGTGCTGAGATAATTGGATATTCACATGTAAAAAAAATGAAACTTGTCCGATATCTTATACCACTCACAAAAATCAACTCAAAATAGATTAATGACTTAAATGTAAGACCTGAAACCATGAAATTCCTGGAAGAAAATATAGGAATTATGTCATGTTGTTTTCTGACCTTCCGAGGTAGAGGAGAAACATGTTAAAGAAAGAGTGGAGGAAATATTGTTTTTCCATGTGTAACAGCACTTAGAGGGTAAAGAAAAGTCTGTCATTTGTTATTTTATTTGAGTCTCATAGAACCCGTGTCAGGAGGCAGGACAAGGGTTAGTACATTCGAATTCCCATGTGAGTAAAAAATCAAAATAGGTCAATTGTCTCGCTTAAGGTCCACAGTTAGTAACAGGCCTAGGACTAGAACCCAAATGTGCTTCTTATTTTGTTTGTCACCTCCAACACAGATATCCTTTGTTTATTCTCTGTCCTGCTCTGTGCCTTGAGGGTTTAACTCTAGCAGAACATATAACCTACATCTTTTGCTAGCTGTTTTCCAGTTGAGATCAGCCAATGGGAGTTTCCTGCAGAATACTGAATGATAGGAAGAGATAAAGCTCACTACATAACTTCTCTGCTTTTTCTCAGCTTTGGGGCCATTTCCTTAGTGCCATAACCCTAGCTTCTGCCAGGTAGCTACTTTTCACTATTTCCTCTTCTTATTCCTTCACCTTTAGGAGTGGCAATGGGGTCCTGGTGTTGCTAAGTCTCTGGGTGCTTCACCAACCCTTTGTTTATTCCTTTTATTAGAATCTCTTGGAACATCTGGGGTCAATTCTGTTTCCTGCTGAGACCTTGACTGATACAGTATGCCTTGTCAACTCAACATCTACTGCTTTTCCCAACAACCTTCTGCCTCAGAAATGTTGGAGCAGGGATTACAATTGTTTTCCAAAGCAATGTTTGTCTTCTCTAAAGTTGATAGAAGTGGACACAGAAACTGAATACGCATAAGAAAAAATGCTGTTGAACTGCTTCATCTGATCTTAGAACCAGTTTTGCCAGGAAGCCTTTTTTTAAATTGCGGTAAAATACATATAACATAAAATTTACCATCTTAACCATTTTTAGGTATACAGTTCAGTAATGTTAAGTGCATTCCCAATGTTGTGCAACCAATCTCCAGAGCCCTTTTCAATGCTGAAACTCTGTACCCATTAAACAACTCCCATTCTACCCACCCAGCCCCCGGAAACCATCATTCTACTTTCTCTCTCCATGAATTTGAGATACCTACCCTAGGTACCTCATAGAAGTGAAATCATACCGTATATGTCCTTGTCGTCTGGCTCATATCACTTAGCATAATGTCCTCAAGGTTCTCCTATGTTGTGTGTGTCAGAATTTCCTTCCTTTTTTAAGGTAAATAATATTCCATTGGATATGTATATCACATTTTGTTTCCCCATTCCTCTGTTGATGAACATTTGGGTTGTTTCCACCTTTTGGCTCTTATGAATAATGCCGTTATGAACATGGATGAACAAATTTCTCTTTGATACCCTGCTTTCAATCCCATTGGGTATATACCTAAAAGTGGAATTGCCAGGTCACATGGTAATTTTATTTTTAATTTTTAGAAAAACCTAATATTTTTTTCCATAGTGGTTGCAACAATCCTACCAACGGTGCACAAGGATACCAATTTCTCCACATTCTCTCTAACATTTGTTATTCATTTATTTTTTTGATAGGAGCCATCCTGTGGCTTTAATTAGCATTTATCCAATAATTAGTCACATTGAGCATCTTTTCATGTGTTTGTTGACAATTTGTATATTTTTAGAAAATTGTCTATTCAAGTTCTTAGCACATTTTTTAATTGAACTGTTTTTGTTATTGAGTTATAGTTCCTTATTCTGTATAGTAATCCCTTATCAAAGATATGATTTATAAATATTTTCTTCCATTCTACAGGTTGCCTTTTTACTGTGTTCATTGTGCATTTGATGGACACAAGTTTGAAATTTTGGCGTCCAATGTATTTTAGTTAATTATTTATTTTACTTTTGTTGCCTGTGCTTTTGGTGCCAAATCCATGTCATGAAGTTTTTCGCGTTTCCTTCTAGGGCTCTATAGTTTTAGTGCTTACATTTATGTCTTTGATTCATTTTGAGTTAATTTTTGTATGTAGCGTGAAGTAAGGTTCGGACTTAAAGTTGTTACATGTTGATAACCAGTTTTCCCAGTATCACTTGTTAAAACGACTGTCCTTTCTCCATCGAGTGGTCTTGACAGCCTTGTGAAAAATCATTTGAGCATATATATGGTTTCTTTCTGGACTCTTAGTCTATTCAGTTGGTTTGTGTCTGTCTTTACGTGCCAGGGAACATTTATGGAGAGCTCCGAATAATTTCATTTTGTATAGTAGTGGCTCCCCTCACCCACTGAAGTATGGTGCTGTGAGGTAGGGTAGTAGTAACACAGTCACGGGAGGAATCAGACGGAAATATCAGGCAATGTTAAGAAAACCTGTTGGCAAATGGTAACATTAACATTAGTGTACCCAAGTAGGAAGCAGTCTAACTGGAGAAATGGAAACACTTTACAAATGAGCTCACTCATGAGTACAAATCCTGCAGTGGTTCAATTCCAGAAGCTGACATTTAAAACAGCTTTGGGAACTTGGTTTGAGTTTTCCTGTAGGAAGAAGGTATATGTGGTGCCTTCTTTCTAAAGCCAAATCATAAAAGACTATTTAGCCCAGAATATGTTTGGAATAGTGGCTATTGGTAATAAAAAATATGGTAGGCTGGAATACCAACTTATTCTTTGAAAGACAATGAGTGGAGGTTGTAATTTGTTTGACGTATTTTAGAAGCTAGCCCTGAAATAAAAACAAACTGAGTTTGAGAATCAAAGAGGAGAATGGTGAAGACTTGCAGAGTCTGAAGGGACTTTCCCAAACTGTGGAGCAGAGTAGTAGGGGAAGGATTTTGAGGTCAGATAATCTAAGTCTGCTACTTTCTGATTGTATGACTTAGATTCTTTGAGCTGCAGTTTCCTCATCTATAAAATGGTGATCGCAGTACTTATATTTTCAAGATTGTAGTGAGGATTAATGAAATTCTGTATGGTTAGCACCTGTCACAGCACCTACTATAGGAAGTGCTTAGCAAATGCTGTTTACTTACATTTAAAGGGCTTTAGAGGTTAATGACACTAGTTCTGATGTTGGTGTATCAATAGCACCAAACCTACAATCTGGTATTTAAAGTTAATAGAGGAATGAGTAGCTAGAGCCATACGGGGGAATGGTAATGAGTTTTTTTCTGGTATGACAGATCAAGAGCTGGCCTGGACCAGGAGATATAGGAAGAGGGTGGAAGAAAGTGTGTGTGTACATGAAACGATTTCCTGGTGTGATTAACTAAGTGGAGGAAAACGGGGAGCGTTGCAAGGGCATATCTTCCTTGATGTTGGAGAAAGGATATGGCACCAGGTATTGGTTTTCCCGTACATGAGAGTACTTAATGTACTTAAAACTGTTTTTAAGTAACTCATTAGCTTAGATGTGTCAAATGAGCTCACATATATCTAACTTACATGTATAATAGTTGTAGTCATTATAGTTTTACACAAATCTTAATAAAGCCGACCTGGCGGGGCACCTAGGGGGCTCAGTCAGTTAAGCGTCTGACTCTGGATTTCAGCTCAGGTCATGATTTCACTATTGTGAGATTGAGCCCTGTATCGGGCTCTGTGCTGACAGGGCAAGGCTGCTTGAGATTCTCTCTCTCGGTCTCTCTCTGCCCCTCTCCCGCTCATGCTCACCCACTCTCTCTCAAAATAAATAAATAAACTAAAAAAAAAAAAGCAGCCCTGGTCAGGCTGCTATGTGGTAATACTTTGAGAGTCACCAGTTTAGGTGGATACTTGCACTTAAAAAGGGTGATAGGTTCCACATTCTTCAAATTTCGTCTTTTTATTCATTTATTGGAATGTTCAACTGATCTAAACTGGGTGAGGTTTGACTGTGGTACAAAACTACCAACAGCTTGAAGTGCTGTAGGACTATGAAGTAATTAGGGTAGGGTAGAAGAATATGGGAAATTCCTTCTGGAGGCAATGTGTTCTGAGCTGAGCCTTGAAGGGAGTGATGAAGAGAGGTGAGCTGTCAAGGGAGAGGAACGTCGTATGTTAAATAATAATAGAGGGACAAGGTTTGTTGTGGTTGAAGGGCTCAAGAAACTTGGCATGCCAAGACGAAGTGGTTAAGGTGAGGGTACTGGAGGCTGGGCTAAGATGCTTGGACTTAGCTGGGTAGGCAATAGGGAGCCACTATGCCATACTACAATAGGCAGTGACAGGATGTGAGTAAAGTACTCTTTAACCATGATTATGGCTATGGTGTACTTTGGTGGTTCCCAAACCTGGCTTAAAAAATACAGATGCCAATACAGGTGGCATCCCCAAAGATTCTGATTCGGGGGGTGGGTAATGAGAGAGGTGGACATAGGGAATTAATGGTGGCATGTGACAGAGGTGAGGACCACGGCCAGAACTAGGGATCAGAACCCCGAAACCTAACTCTCCTCAAAGTCTATGAACACGACCACCTGCTCTTTTTTGAAACTTCTCATATTGTTTCCTCTTCCTGGGATGCCTTTTCTCTCAATCTTCTTCTCTCAATCTGCCTATTATTCAAGGCCCAGCTCAGATGTAGCCTTCCCTGAGAAGCCCTATGAGGTCCATGACTCTTTTCCAACTGCTATGATCCCTCCTGTGATTACTTTGGGAGAGCATACAAGAAAACCATCGTTGCAGATCATGAATAGTAAGGGAAGCGTTTGAAGGGCAAGATGGAAGGTACAGAACAAGGAAAGGTTTATGATGTCATCCTCACTCTTTCACTTACTCTCCACATTATTGAAATCCATTGCAGTTTGTGTGTGCCTGCTTATTTGGAATTACAGATTATACTGTCTAGTTTTAAGTAACCCAGTCCTCACACAGTGAGAAAGCAGTTTAAAATTCTTCCTGCAAATCAACCAGGGACTGTGGAGACACATAGTATAAGCACAAGAGAACAATAAGAAAATGGCGGGGCTAATGCCATCCTGTCCTAGAAGGTTCTAATCCTGGAATGAGCTCATTGTCAGCCACATTACCAAATAAAAACAGGAATAATCTAATTAATAAACTATTATAAAGCGGGCTCCAAAAATTTTCCAAAAGTCTCTGTGAGGTATCTTTTTGGGGGGTGGTGGTGGTGGTGGTGGGTTTACAGCCATTAAAACCAAAAATTGGAATTACTGAATTTAGGACTGGAACTTCAGGTTGCTAAATAATAAAGGCTTAAACTAACATTAAAAAACGAAGTTCATCGGGCTCTGTGCTGACAGCTTAGAGCCTGGAGCCTGCTTCAAATTCTGTGTCTCCCTCTCTCTCTGCTCCTCTCCTGCTCATGCTCTGTCTCACTCTCTCTCCTTCAAAAATAAGTAAAAACATTAAAAAAATAACATAAAATGAAGTTCATTAAATCACATGACTCTCTCTAAAGATATTATTTTAATATTAACTATTTCAGTGAAAACAAAAAGGATTTTGGAGCTGTTAATATGTCTATAAAGTATTTTAAAATGTAGTTAATTTCATCTTACATGAAATCAAAATATGGTTAAATTGCATACTTTTAAACTTCTTTTTTGTGTTTGTTTTATGATGTACACAATGTTAGTATATATATTACATTATAAAATTATACATAGTTTCTTTTCTTAGTAGCAGAGTTAGAAATCAAGAAAACTGCATATTTGCAATGAGGAGGAAGGGGAAAGGGTACTACGCACTGAAAGTGCTTTTTCTATTCCGAGACACAGAAGGAACAGCCAACAAATTAAGCCTATTTTAAGATTGGGATTTTAATATTTTAAGATTGGGGGTTAAAAGAATATTATGCAGGAGGGTAGGGCAGGGAGTAGCACTGATACCTACAAGAGGTGGGAGCCATGGATATAAGGCTGCTGCTAACCCATTTTGTGCCTCTGTATAAGTTAGAAAAAGGTACAACTTCCTTAAAGTAGATTCAGCCTCACACCAGGGTCCATAGCTTGGTAAGTCTGTGAACTGGCTCAAGCTGAACCCCCATTTATTCCCATCACTCTTGTGCAGTGTGTAACCCCAACAACTATATACAGTGGCCCTGCATGAGAATACTTAATAAATGGCATATCCATTTAAAAAGCCTCCCCAAATGACTCTGACGACCAGCCAGAGTTATAAACTATTGGTCTATATAATACCGTGTTTACTTATTTATTCCATAAACTCCGTAGAATTCTTAAGAGAAATGCACTTTAGAAACTGGTCTATAATTCTGACATCTCACTAACCTTGCCTTCCCATCAATGAGTTTTGATGTAAGCAATGTCTGTAACCAGTGATCTAGCTAGGGGACCCTGGGTCAATTACTTTCTGTCTCTGAACTTCATTTTCTTCAGTTATAAAATGAAAGGAGTTGAACTAGATGATCTGGAAGGTCCTTTCCAGACACAGTGCCGTATGTTTAATGCATTTTACTGCTTAGCGATGTATGAAAATTCTCTGCCAGGCAGCATGTGCAGCTACATTTTATTGGCTGGTTTTGGCTCGTTTTCCTGAGAGGGTTGAAGGCATATGTTCACTCTAACTCTGTTTTTAGAGAGGGGCCATTTTTACCATTAATTGCACTGTCTTCCTCTTGCAGCATAGGCAGCATTTACAGCCAACCACAGAGTGGCAACTACAGTTGTTTGATTATCCTTCATGTGGCTGTCTGCTTAGTTGAATACCATATTTACTCATAGGCCTTGGAAATTATTCAAAAGCAGTTTTCTTTCCTGGTGGCTCCAGTAGATAGCTGGGAAACCAAAGGTCTAGCTTCAACAATTGGAAGCCTTGATTGGAGGGGTTGAAGATCCGCGAACAGTGTGTTTTCAGTCACAAAACTTCATTAGATCTCCTTTAGATGCTCCTGCCCAAAATCTCAGAAGAGTTTCTGCTTTAGCTGACAAGCAATAAATACTAACTGGGAGGCAAAAATATGGTGGGAGAAATGGCATTTTCTTCTCAAAATTGGGGAAGGAAAGGGAAACGTGAGGCAAGTAAGTTTGGTCTTCCCATCAATGACTGATTTAATAAGGATGTATAACCAATTAACTAGCTATGGGACCTTGGACAAATGACTTTCCCTCTCTAAGCCTCAGTTTCTTCGGTTATAAAATAAGTTCATTCGGGTTCGTAGAGCTCAAGAAATGTATAGAGCACCTGTGTATAGAGCACAGCCAAAGGCATTTTTTCCATTATTCTTCTATTATTATTTCTGGAGACCGAAATATAAACCTCCCTTCAGGTAGTTTAGGCTTCATATAGTTTAGGCTTTTTACTCAATGAACAAACCTAGTCACTTCCTATTAAAGACAGAAATATGTGCTAAGAGTTTCCACAGCTGTTATTGGTTCCACATTCTTATGTGCCTGGCTACCTTGCCAGAAAATCTTTTACGCAATACAATTCTCTCCAGCTACAGTTGGATTCAGGAAGCTGATGATTGGTTAGACCAGTGATTGCTTAGATCATGTCAGTGATTGGGTTTTAAGCAACTTTCTTAATGAACAAATGAATCACTTGGGGAGCTTATTAAAACTCAAATTCCTGGGCTGTACTACCACAGATTCAGAGCCAGTGGGTCTAAACAGATCCCCAGAATGTAATATTGTAACAAGCACTCCAGAAGATTTTGCTGTAGGTAGCCAGTGGTCCACCATTAGAGGAACGATTTGCTTGAAAGACGGTAATGGAGAGAGACTGCTAATGTCAATCACTACTTGATATTTCTCTAGCCTCTGGTCTGTCCTTTTGTTTCCAGTGTGAGTTACTCTTTTCTAGATTAGAACACAAACTTAGAAAAACTGATGAGCCTAAAGTCATACAGTGGGTTAGTGTCATGAGTGCAAAGGCTCTGCCCACTTTATGTGTTACTATAGCCCTGGAAGTAGCTCTGAGGGGTAACTTCAGCAGGCTTGGAATCAGCCTGAGCAGCCCTGATTAATTAAGAAAGTGTATGTATAGGGCACTGACTCCTAGTCAATGTGTGAAACAGACTGATTAATCTTTGTTTTGTAACCATGGATCTGAGGAGTTTGGAGATGGTTTGCACCAGCTTGTTGGCAGTGTTTTCTTTTTCATTGAGGTATAATTGGCATATGACATTATATTAAGTTTCAGGTGTAAAACATAATGATTCGATATTTGTGTGTATTGTGAAATGATCATCACAGTAAGTTCAGGTAACTTCTGTCACTTTACATAATTACAGATTTGTGTGTGTGTGTGTGTGTGTGTGTGTGTGTGTGTGTGTAATGAGGACTTTTAAGTTTATTCTCAGTAACTTTCTAATATGCAATACAGTATTATTAACTATAGTCACCATGTTGTATGTTATATCCCCATGACTTATTTATTTTATAACTGAAAGCTTGTACCTTTTGACCCCCCTTTGATCTTGTGTATGCTCTCCATGTAGTATCTTTGTGAGAGAGGGGACAGCGATTGCAAACTCTTGTTTTCTCCAGGTTCAGAGAGGTAAAGTGACTTCTCCAGAGTCCCCGCCCAATGAAGAAAGAACAAATTGGAATTTCTTCTCCTAGCTAGATGCTGACCTCATAGACTGGACTTTTTACAGTAGTCTTACTCTGCCATTCAGGATGACAATAGATGAGAAGAAAGCCCTTAGTCTTTTTATCTACCAGCTGGTCTATGTAATTCCAGTGACCGGTGTTAGGTTTGATAAGGAACAAAAGAACAAAATATTGCTATCAAATGCTTGCTGTAGCTTTCATTGCTAAAGGATAATCTCCACTGTCCCGTACTAGCTGGTGTGAGCATATGAGCTGAGGGCAGGAGCCTCTAATTCCACAATTCTGATGTCAGGGTTAAGGCAGAGTAGAAAGGACCACTCTTAGTCTCAGGGACTAAGAGGACCTAAATCATATGCAGGATATCATTCCCTTACACTAAAATATAGATTTAAAAAGAAGCATCAACAGATCTTGAATAAAATGTTGTGCTACCAAAAACTGTTTGAAAAACTATGATATCATCCCATCATCTCATTTTACAGATGAGTAAACTATGACCCAGAGAGGGGATGTGACCTGATAAGGTCTCTTCAAACCTTTAAATATTGAGCATTGATTTCAACCCTTACTCTTAATAGCCTTTAAGAGGAAAGTATATAATAATAGCTACTCTATTTGAGTATTTTATTATATGTCAGGCACTGTTCCAGGTGCTTCCTATTTAATCCCCACAGCAACTCTGTAGGGTAAATATCATTATTATCATCATCGTTTTACAGATGAAGGAACTAGGCACCAAAAAGTTTAGCAAACTGCCTACAACCTCACAGATAGCCTTAGAGTTGTGATTAGAACCCAGAGGGTCTGGATCCAGAGACTATGAGCTTAACCACTATTCATCTTGTGGCTCGAACACAAGGGACAGGATCACCAAAATGATCTTCTCTAATCAAAGTCTAACCATCCCATCAGTTCCCTGTTCAAAAATCCACATTGGGTTCTGATTACAAAAATAATGTATCTTGATTAGCTTCACTGATGTTTGAGGAATGCCAACAGTTGTGAAATGAGAACCCCGACTCACCAACCATACCTTGCATGACTATTCATAGACTACCATCTCGCCAAGCCTATTCTGCCTTTCTGAGTGGCTATTCAGCATTACTAAAACGTATTTGGTGTTAGTCCATTCACAACACATGGAATGATCTCTGCCCTCTAAGAAACTTTACCTTTAAAGCATTTCTGAAACTGTCATAGTCAGCAGAAGTTCTCATTGCATACTGCTATTTTGGTTGCTAAAGTCTCTGTCACATGATGCAGTTCCATTTCTAAAACTGTTCTTTATGTAAAACCCATTCAAAGGCATGGTTCATGGTAGGCACTCAGGGGAAAAGGTAGCTTTCTGGAGCTTCTGAGTTACGCTAGAGTTTAGGGATGGGTGGTTAGGAAGAGGTAGAAAACAGAGCCCAACAACCAAGCCGGTAGTTGTTTGCTCCATGCTCATCCTTACCATCACAAATTTCACCTAAAGTATCTGTTTATCCGAGTTTTCATCTGTGTCAACATCAGAACGGCGCCAAGGTAGGGCATCAGATCCATACTCCCCAAAATGCCAAGTAGCTCTCACAGAAAATAATTAGGGACAATATTGATGGTAAATGTAAGAAACTTTGTGGAGACGTTTAAGTCAAAGGAGACTCATACAAAACTTTGTTCTGGAGGACAGAATAAAGGGAGTGATGTTAAATGTAAGAAAATGGATTTTTACAAACACTCATTTAGGACCTGATCCTTGAGGAATCTTGATTGATTTGCGATGGTAAGTACAAAATGACCAAATCTATCTGGAAGATGCTGAGGACCCATCAAGCCCATCCTACTTCCCTTGTAGTTCTAACCAGGGGCAAAAAAAGGAGGTGCCCAGAAGTTGAGCCCAAAGCTTAGAAATATGTGCTTGATCAGCATGTGGTTTAAAAAAGTTTTGAATTTGTCTTTTGGTTGGGCATGTCCTCTTCTGATTACCTCAGTTCTTTCCACTCCTAATTGTCTTGTATCCAACTGCTTCACACATTTATGTTATCTGGTCTGGGCCCTGAAGACATTTAAATTGGCAACTCCTGCCAAACTACCTCTGAATGATGAAATTATACGCTGTGAAGGGAGGGGTGGCCACCCAGGGCCACATACCACTGTTCAGAACTTGAAACAAGAGCGAATGAAACGATTACTCTTATAAATTCAAGTGAGATTATAAATAATACTAGTAATATGTCTTTTGAAGGATTTAAGATCTACCATTTTCCATTGTTGATGCACATTAAGGGTGTTCTTATCAGTGTAATATATTAGCATAACAAATTACCTGGATATTAACAAACTTAAAACAAAGAGCCTTATCTGAGGCGCTGTGTCAAGGACATTGGTGCTTTCTGATTCCAGTGTTTGGTTGAATTGATCACCCTAATTTATCTCAGTAGTTCTCAACTGGGAGAGCACATAAATAGATCAGAACTTCCCAAGGGAGGTTATCACAGTAAATCATTCTGTACATGGGTTTGTAGCTAATTGCAGTATATTGTTTGTATGAATGCTGTGAAAGCAAAAACAAAAAATGGTTGAAAGCTACTGACAGAGTCTATATTGAAAGAATTGCCAAGAAAAGTTTGGTTTGTTAGGTGCAATTTGCTTTCTCTTTGAACTCATGCCTCTATTAGATCCCCCATGAAATGGGGAAGATGAAACCTATCTTCTTGGTTTTCTTATTTTGTGGACCCCTAGATGAAAATGCCTGATGGCTTAATTTTGGCTTTCCCTTAGAGTCTCCAACAATTGGCCATTTCCCTGACTTAAATGTTGTGTTTTGTCCTTGGAAACTTTCTTCCAGTGGTAAGGAAAACAATTCCTGGGTTGGCTACATCCTCATTTGTGCCTGATTCAGTTTGTAGGCAATTGAAACTTCCCAGCAACTGTTTATTAATTAAATTCCCACAGGATTTCTTGGACTGAACCAAGCTCTGTCTACTCTATGGCTAAGCTCAATTTTGATCAAATCTGTGCTGAGGTCTACAGGGCAGGTGGCAAAACAGGAAAAAGAAAGTTGACAGAAGGTGTCCTTCATCTCCTACTGAACACCAGCACTCAATCCTGTTATATTCCCTGTTGGGTACAAGACTTGAGGGTATACTTGGGGCTAGTTCCTGGATGTGAGAACAAGCTTGTTTCATTGGGAGGCCAGGCACAAGTTGAGGCTAAGAGGGAATGCAAAGCCATGTCTGCGGAGGAGTGCTGCAGGGGAAAACTGAAGACCATATTAGTGTTCAGATATGAGATGAGTTTGAGGCTTGAAATCAGAGCTGAAGCAAACCAGGAGGAGCTGGGTAAAGGCAGAGTAGGCCAGGAAGCAAGCTCCCTGAGAGTCTGTGGCATTTGGTTTTGGGTTAGGACTGTAGTCTCACACTCACCAACTGAATTTGAGCCCTGCAAGGAGGCAGAGAAGTACAACATTTACCAAGGTAGCTGGCTTTCTCTTCCCCCACCCCTACTCCTCCTCCTCCTTCTTCTTCTCTGTCTCTCTCTCCCTCTCCCTTCCCTCCTCCTCTCTCTCACACACACATGCGTTCAACATGTGAGTGTGTGTATATGTGTATGTAGGGGCCATAGGAGTAGTTGGGGACACAGCAGGAAGGAAATAGAGAGGGAGGGAAAGAGAGTAAAGGAAAAAGTCCAGTAGTAGGTTCTTCTGGTGCTGGTTCACCTCTTTGCTATTTTTTTTTAAAGGTTTAGTGTGTGTGTGTGTGTGTGTGTGTGTGTGTGTGTGTGTGAGAGAGAGAGAGAGAGAGAGAGAGAGAGAGAGCAGGGGAGGGGCAGAGAGAGAGGGAGACACAGAATCTGAAGCAGGCTCCAGACTCTGAGCTGTCAGCATAGACCCTGAGGTGGGGCTCAAACACTTAACTGACTGAGCTACCCAGGAGCCCCTTTGCTATTTTTTTTACATGAATCCACAATCTGTAAGGAAGCCTAAAGCAAATTCCTAACTGGGAGTTATTGAGAGTTTTTAATTAGTTCTCTTGCCTAAAACCAGGAACAGTTTATTCCAATGATATAATGGTTTGATTTTCCTTTATGAGTTATAGTCATCTTTCTATTTCTCCTGTATGATATAGGCATTATTTGTATCTCCAGGCCATTCCATTTAATCAGTAAGATATCTTTTCCTTCTAGACTTGGAATTCAATTGTATTATGGCAGAGATAGCCAACTTACTTTACTTTTGCCCTGTTTCATTTAGACTGTTTCGATGCTGCCTGCTAACTCTCTCCCAAGCAATAAGATTTCTGATTGTAAATACGCTGTTATAAAAATAATTGAAAAAATATTTATTGACTTCCTATCATATGCAAGGCAATGTGTTGTTTTCAGGGTGTGTTGTGAGGACTGGATAGAATAAAAATACAGAATGGAGTCCCTGCTTTCAGGAGCTGAGTCTACTTGGGAAGAGAAAGCGTTTAGACAGAAAACTATGGCTAAGAATAATGCAAAAGGAATAATTTAAAAGGTCAGTTGTGAAATTCAGATACTATCCTGTGAAGTCAGAGGAGGGAACAATCACCAAAGAGTAGGAAGGCTAGCAAAGGCTTTAAAATGCCTGCTACATACCAAACATGCAATGCATACATTTGTTGGGTGAAGTGGAATTTGAGCTAGATCTTGAAGGATGGGTAATATTTAGAGAGATAGTTTAGAGCAGGAACTATATTCTTGATAGAATATATAATATAGGCAAATGCGGGGAAAGCATAGATTGTGTTGGGGGATACCGAAGTAGTAGTTTTTCTAAAATAAAGGGTTTATGAAAGGAGATCATATCGAAAATGTGGTTGGTGCCAGATGATGGAAGGCCTAGGATACATGGGAAAAGAGTGTGGGCTTTCTCCTCTAGGTAGTGCAAAACCACTGAAGGTTTTGAGAAAAGGATAATGTCAAGGGAGGATGCACCTGGTGACAGTGTGCAGGTTGGACTGACAGGGAGAAACTGGAAGCAGGTGGCCTAGCTGGGAGGCTACTGGAGTGGTCTGGACAGGAAGTAATAAGGGCTGGAGCTACAGTGGTAGCAGTGGGAAATGTTATAAGATATAGAGTAACAACATGTAGAAGATGAATGAACGGGACTTAATGACTTGATTTCATACATGGGACAAAGGAAAGGTAGAAAGTAAGATGACTCAGGCTTCTAGTCCATGAGACTGAAGAACAGTGGCATTACCAGTAATGTTTTCTCTGCCTAGACGTTGTTTAATGCTGCCTTAGGCTAGTTTGCAAAAGGACGAGACTCAAGGAGCTATTTGTGTTGTCTGTTTAAGTCCCTTTTGCTTTGTTGTTTCTTGGGACTCTGGAAGAGTTCTAGAGATTCTAGACTGGCATGTTTGAAATCTGGACTACAGGCAGGACCAACCAAAATTATGACAGATCATTTCCATTGTGTCCTGATTCATCTCTCTTGCTATTTCATTCAGATTGCAAGTCTGTTGGTTCTACTCAGACTCACCTTTTTTTTTTGGCAATCAATAAGGACTGAATAGCTTTTATTCATTGGTGCGTCTTCCTCCTAACTCCCTTGGGCAGCACTGTCTCTGCTTGATATTAACACATATCTTCATGCTCATTTTTGGACTCTGAGAACTACAGATATCTCGGGGATTGATGCTTGCTGCTTTTTTGTGCACCTGAAGGCACCAGCCCTAGAAAACTAATGATGCCTTTAAGTTTATTTATCAATTTAAATAAAGGGGCCCTTTGCCTGCAGAGCACGCTAAGAGGCTCAGGAAGATTTTTTTCCTTTCCTCACAGGGGATTGGGTTCAGTAGTGTATGCTTGAATGAATTCCTTGAAGCAAAAGAGACACTAAAGGAATCTATATGAAAGATTAAAAGAATAATGTCAGGTAGTATATAAAAACTTACTTAGTGTTGTAAGTGTTTACTTATTTCAAAACCATTTATAATAGTTTGTCTACAAGCCAGCATATTCCCCACCCCACCCCAAACACATGTGCACTCCAAAATAACAAAGTTCTATGGTCACTTCTGTCATATATAGGAAAATAAATGGACTTAGAGTACTATTTTTTTAGATGAAGTTTTTTTTTTATTAACTTGTTTTATTTTTTATTTTTTTTAAATTTACACCCAAATTAGTTAGCATATAGTGCAACAATGATTTCAGGAGTAGATTCCTCAGTGCCCCTTACCCACGTAGCCCATCCCCCCTCCCACACCCCCTCCAGTAACCCTCAGTTTGTTCTCCATATTTAAGAGTCTCTTATGTTTTGTCCCCCTCCCTGTTTTTATATTATTTTTGTTTCCCTTCCCCTATGTTCATCTGTTTTGTCTCTTAAAGTCTTCATATGAGTGAAATCATATGGTTTTTGTCTTTCTCTGACTGACTAATTTCACTTAGCATAATACCCTCCAGTTCCATCCATGTAGTTGCAAATGGCAAGATTTCATTCCTTTTGATTGCCGAGCAATACTCCATTGTATATATATGCCACATCTTCTTTATCCATTCATCCATCGATGGACATTTGGGCTCTTTCCATACTTTGCCAATTTTGATAGTGCTGCTATAAACATGGGGGTGCATGTGTCCCTTCGAAACAGCACACCTGTATCCCTTGGATAAATGCCTAGTGGTGCAATTGCTGGGTCGTAGGGTAGTTCTATTTTTAGTTTTTTGAGGAACCTCCACACTGTTTTCCAGAGTGGCTGCACCAGCTTGCATTCCCATTAGAGTACCATTTTTGATTGGAATAATGATAAATTTGAAAGTAGAGTCCATGGATCTTGTGCTTAGAATCATACTATATTTCATTTACCATGTAATTTTTTAAAGTTTTTATTTATTTATTTACTTAAGTAATTTCTACACCCAACATGGGGCTGGAACTCATGACCCCAAGATCAAGAGATGCATGCTCTTCTGATTGAGCCAGCCAGGCACCCCTTATTTATAGTGTATTAAAAAAAAACCATTTTCATACTCCTTAGTTCATTTGATTCTCACAGCTCTCTTGTGAGGTAGGTCAGGAAGATATCATTCTTTCCCAAGTTACACAGGGGAGAAATTACTCCCTCAAGGTCACTAAGCAATTTAGCATCAATGCCCTTTCTTTTTCTTTCCTCCACTTGCCTCTCCCTTTTCCTTTTCCTTCTCCTTCTTCTTTATTTTCCTCTGAAGAGGAAAGGCTATAGCCATGCTTTTCTCTGGGCCTCAATAGTCAATCAGTCATCAGGGGCAAGGGACAACTGGAAGAGAGATTAAGTCCCTCCTACAATGTAGAGATAATGCAGTTGCTGTTCACTATGGCAGCCCCACACATCTCTGGCAGCTAGCTTCAGAAATAGGAAGGAAGCACCCAGGGTCTTTGGCCCAATCCCTCAGAATGAAAGCCAACCCTCTGCTTTGTCCATTGCAACGGATCAATTTTCCTAAGCATCTAGAATGTTGTATGGGGAGTAATCTCCCCCCTGAAAAGTTTAGATAATGAGTTCCCTTACAATATAGGATGGATCAAGTCATAGTCTAGGTGATTTAAACAAAGACCAATCTCACTCATGCCCATAGTTTCAATGACTGATTTATAAAGCAATGAATATCAAATCTAGTCTCCTTGTACCTCTGTATCCTGAACTTAAGATTTAAGTAGGCTCAATCAATTGCCTGCTGAGCATTGCCAGTGGTATGTAATCCTTCCTCACATACGTCAAATTCAACAGATCTAATACCAAATTCATCATCGCTCTCATCTTAATGTACCTCACATAATTCATATCTGCTTTTGGTGATACCATCTTGAATCCCCCTTTTCTATTATTCTCCCATACCCCATCGCCAAGAAGTATCAGTACAGCCTCTGACACCTCTACTCTCCATTTCCTTCTCTCTAGTCCTATTGCTGCTGTCTGGGTTCAGGGCTTTGCCACTCTACTGGATTTGTCACTCTACTGGATTATTGCACCCTCTTGTTTTATGATCTGCCTGACTTCATGTTCTCCTCCATCTTTCACTTGGTGATTGTGAGATTTCCATAACACAAATCCAACCATATCTTGCCCCTGCTTAAAAGCTTGCCGATGGTTTTATTATGTCTACCGGATCATGTTTGAATTGGTCAGTAGGCATCTACCTGGCTCTCCAAAGGTTTCTTTTCCTACTTCCACTCACGTACCCTGGACCCCAGCTCTGCCATACTACCTCTCCCCAGCACATTTCTGACTTTCCTTATACCTCTGTCTTGGCTTCGGATGGCTTCACTTGATACCTGTTCTCTGCTTGTGAATACCTACTTCTTTCAGTTGCAGCTCAAATGTTACCTCCCCTCTCTATAGATCTCCCTAATGTCTATAGGTAGAACCAAAACTTCCTGTTTCTCTGCTCCCATGGTCCCAGAGTTGTCTATAGTTCTGTAAATACACTGAAAACAGCTTCCGTCATAAGGTATTGTAATTATTGGTTTTTCAGAAATAAAACAGGCTTGGGGATAAGGAGAAGATCTTATCCACTCTCCCACCATTCTACACACTTTGCATAGTATTTAGCACTTAGTTGGTTTTCAGTGAATACTCAATGAATCTGTAATTCATTAAGAAATTCATTTAATCATTCAGCTCCTATATTGGGCCCAAGGTTTTTGGTGATGAACCTGCAAGGCCTGGCCCTGGCCCTCATGGGGCCTACCATCAATGCTTAGAATGGTGGGAGACACCTATAAATAGATGAAGAATTCTAATGGAATATGGTAAGTGTACAGTTTGAATTTACATTGTCAGACTGCATAAAACAGAGGCAAAGAGCATAATCTCTTCTCTAGAACTGGGCTAGCTTGGATTTGGAGATTGGTTTCACCATTTCCTAGTTGTGTTGCTTTAGGCAACTTACCTAATGTCCCTGTGTTTTTCTTTCCTTATCTGTAAAATAGGAATTATTATAGTCTTTATCTTATAGAGGTGCTTTGAGGATTATAGGAATTAATTTTTTAATGTTTTATTTATTTTTGAGAGAGAGAGTATGAGCGGAGAGGGAGAGGGAGACACAGAATCTGAACCAGGCTCCAGGTATGAGCTGTCAGCACAGGGCCCGACATGGGCCTCAAACTCATGAACTGTGAGACCATGACCTGAGCCAAAGACGCTTAACCAACTGAGCCACCCAGGTGCCCCTATGAGTTAATATTTATAAAACACTCAGTGTCTGACATATACCAAGTGTTTAATAAATTAAATGAAATCTGGTGGAGAGCACAATGAAAACTAAATTGCTTGGCTTAAGGGATAATGGGGTTAACCTTGTTTCTTCCTTACCACTTCTGATTTTACCTCTCTTAATGACCTTCCCCCTTCCTGTCACTTTAGGTTCAGAGCTTATTTAGGAAAAAAAAAAAAAAGAGGGAGGCTTGGCGAGAATGCCTCTTCAGGGTGCAGTGCAAAGCCCAGCATCCTGCCACTCTTTCTACTTACCTACCTCACACACTTGGACCCTCAACCTTGCTCAGGCCCAGTCACCTGTGTGGCAAGGCCTAAGTCCTGGGGCCCTGACTAGTGGGCCTTAGGTGTTTCCCTGTGTTATTACCAGTCTCATCTCTTTTCCATCCCTCTTTGGGAATGGCTTTTAGCCCATCCCTGCCTGCTCTCCTCGCAGAAAAAACTGTGGTGGGGGGGGGGGGCCTGGGACTCGCAGGCAGACATTTTGCAGGGCTTTTGACAACTTCTGGCCAAAAAGGGTCCTTACCCTAGCCATTCCTTCCCTTGTTGCCTCTCTTCCACTGACTCCCACCCTTGTGGGGCTTCTGAGCCCAGTAGCGTCAGGGAGGGGGGAAAGGAGAGAAGAAAAAATCGCTAATAGCCCCTGTAATTATTTTTGTATTGCTTTATTTATTTGCCGAGACAACTGTTTTGCCATATTGCTAGAACGTGTGTCTGCCGTCTCAGATTTGGCAGGCCAACTATGTCACTGCTTTAATGACTCCGGAGCCATGTCCCTGAGAGGTCGTCCTAATTGTTCCTGCCTCCTCAGCTCGGTGCCAGGGGTTTTGTCTGTCTGGAGGTTGCGGCTGGCCAGTGGGAAAGGCATGCAGTCTCAAGCGCCTTCCCTCTGCCCACTGTCCACCTCTGCTTCTCTCAGATCAAAGCTCTTGAGACCTACTGCCGACCCCAGGAAAAGCTGGTAAACTCTTCCCCTTTGCCAGAGATAGGGAGGGAGATGCACTCAGAGAAGAAGCATGGCAGGTGCATGAAACGCTCCATTGAACAGTAGAAGGGCTGGGAGGAACACTGTGCATCTCCCCTGCCTATTAACTGTCAAGGTCACTGAAACCTTGAGCCTCCTTTGAAAAGTTTCCCAGACCCTTTAGTTGCCAGAGTCCTAATAATTCCTTATATCCGGGAAAGTATTTGTAAGTATGTTCACACACATTTTTTTTTTCTTACTTAAAAACCTGGTGAAGTAGATAGTATTATCATCCCATTTTACAGATGAAAAAACCAAGGTTAGAGAGATTAAGAAATTTGCTTATAATGTGGGAACCCTGAACTTTCTATTCCAAGCCCATGCTCTTTTTGACAATCCAGGGATGTCTCTTTGTCTTTCCTGTCCCTCCATTCCCAGAAAGGGTACAGATAAGCTGCTATAACAGCCTACCCCTCCTGTACCTCTCTCTCCATTTACAATATTTTCTTTGCGATCTCTAGTGCCCTTTAGCTGTACATGAGGCCTGAGCAGTGGCCTATGCCTTAGATCTCCCTTTCCCCCTCCCGGAGAGAAAGAAAGCTGAAGATCTGATTCCTACTATTGAACTGATGACTGATCCTTGGGTAATGGGCATTGTATGCAGGTTCTAGAGAGTTCCTCTTTTCAGCCAGGGCTCAGGCTTAAAGGAACAATGCTCACCTAATGGAGATTCAGACACCAAGGTCGAGTGAATGGACCCGTTTCACTGTCTCCTTACGGAGAAAGGAACGCATTTTAGCTAGAGCTGTCTATTTTCAAATAGTATTCAGCTATTTCAGGGGCAAAGAAGTGTGTAAGGTTCTTGCTCCTGATGTCTGCCTGAAGGGGGCTCAGTCAGTGCTGCTGCCTTTCTGGCTAGTGAGCAGTAGGGAAGTACACATATTAGCAGAGCCCCCCCTCCTGGGACAAGTGGAGACCCTCTGTTCTGGGTAGAGGACCAACTGCTCCCAGAGAATACACGTGGGGAGAGCTATGGGTTGGGAGTAGAGGACCTTGGCTTCTCGTTCCACGTTTGTCATTGCTTCGTTGAGTAAATAAATCCCTTTACCACTCAGTTCCCTGCTCCTGTCTATAAAATGCAGTGAAGCTCTCTCAAATATAAAATAAGCATTTGGATTGCACTGTGTACTTTTTCACACAAAGTACTTTGTTTGATCAGAAAGTCTGGTTTAAACTTAGGATGAGGAAACCGGCTCAGGAGGATTATGTGGCAGAGCCAGGATCTAAGCCCAATTGTGTTGGAAGGTCATGCTTCAGCGTCTTTATATGTTAGGTGAAGATAATGATGATGACAATGATGGAAGCCAATGAGTGCTTATCAGAAGCCGGACTCTGTGCTAAGGAGTGTTACTTAATCATCACAACATATCAATAAGGACAGTACTCTTCTTATCCTCAGTTTAGAAATGCAGTGTGTAAAATGCTGAATGAGAAAGTGCTTTGGGATGTGCTTTCCTCAGTGCTGTCTGATTGCAAACCAGTCCTCTGCATCATTTTAATAGGCTCACCAGATGAGCCTGGTAGCCTCCAAGGGGAATGCACGCTTGTCTGGGTCTCAGGTCAGAAGGTCAGGCCAGGATGGGGAAATGCCTACAGGAGACCCTCCTTCACCAGCAGGAAGGTGGGGTGTGCAGCATCCTCAGCTCTAACCTGTTGTTGCATGAGCTGAGCTGCACATGACCAGCGAGCTCAGCGGGCACCTGTTTGGGAGCACCTGTTGTTCCATTTCTTCCTTGCCACCTTGACTGTTAGCCAAAGCATTTATTTCTTCCGTCTCCAGCCTCTTCAAGCAACTAGGGAGACACATCCCTTTCCCCAGTCCCTGTTCTGCCTTTGGTTTGCCCAGACAGGAGTTGACCTGTTAGCCTTGTCACTTTACCTCTGGAGTCTCAAGGGAACCAAATCTAACACACCAGCTGTAAGAGCATTGTATTTGGATCTGTGCCGGGACACCATAAAGCTCATGTCCTGTACCTCATAAATTAAGAGATTTTATTGCTGGGCTCATGGAGTTTTGCTAGGCACTCAATCCATCTCTAGCACTAGCCCCCATCCTTCAGCAGTATCATTCTCTGTCCATAAAAGTCATTCTCTGTCCATAAAAGTCACCGTTTGTGTTCCTCTCCAGACCTTTCCAGTGTATTGTCTGTCTGTTATCATGTTGCGATGAGATTTCAGGGAAAGGTATCCAGAAATGTCAGGGAGGCTGTGCCATCATGCAAACCAGATACCACACCAGACAGGATAAAGATGAGCACGTTTCAGAGTCTGATGACAAGGTGGTGGTTTCGAGGACAGGCAGGTGTGGAATCAAGCGGTTGCCAGGGTTAACATTGCATTTTCCAAGACTTTCAACACTTTTTCAAGTCCTGAAATACCTCAACCCTTCATTTACGTTTTTCCTCTCAGGCTTTTGAGTACCTAGAGAAAGTCACATTGGCTGTGCAGGTTGGTGCCATCAAGTTCTCATCTTCTAAGCTCTGCCAAGCCCATGGTGCTATTCTATACACGCTTCTTTTTTTTTTTTAATTTTTAAAGTTTCTTTATGTATTTGGAGAGAGAGAGCACAAGTGGGTGAGGGGCAGAGTGAAGGAGAGACACAATCCCAAGAAGGCTCCACACGCCATGAATGCAGAACCCGACGTGGGGCTTGAACTCACAAACTGTGAGATCATGACCTGAGCTGAGATCAAGAGTTGGATGCTTCACTGACTGGGCCACCCAGGCGCCCCTACCCGCTTCTGTTTTTTTTTTTTTTTTAAATTCTTGGGTTGTCTTCCTTTCGAAAGTCCCATAGATGGGGATCCATTTTGTTGCCTTCCGCCCCCCCCCATCCACCTCACAACAGAAAAGCTTGTCCCGTACCTCACAGAGAAAAGTCTTTGAGATGTTAACTTCCTCCACTCTATGCCAAATCTTATATTTGTATCCAATTTCATTTTACTTTTGGAGGTGTTTCTATTCCTTTCTAAGACTGATCTCTGCACCTCTGCTCTTGGTCCTCTACCTCCTTCCTCCATTTGTTTCTCAGATGCTTAATCTTCTTCACTCAATGCTCCCCTTATCAACCCTTGAATGTGTTCGAGTGTCACCACCCATAATAAAAATTCTCATTCAGTCTCCATTTGTATCGTTTTTGTCTCCCGTTCCTTTTGCCACCCATCACAGTTGAGCTTCTGTCTCCATGACTCATTTCTACCACATCAGAACATTAACAGCAGCTAATATCTATTAAGTTCTTACTATGAATCAGGCACTGTGTTGGGCACATCATATGAACAGTCTTCTTCGATTCTCACAACAACCCTCTGACCTAAGTACTATCGTAAGCTCCATTTTACCCACAAGGGTGGTTAGAGCTTTTGAATGACTTATTCAAGGTTACATGGTCCAGTGAGTGATAGAGCTGAGATTTGAACAGAGGTTATCTGACATAAGAGCCCATACTTTAACTCAGTTACCCACAGACTTGTTCTGTAAAGGCCTAGGCAGTGAAGCTTTTAGGCTTTGCATCCCAGATGGTCCCTGCACAGCTCCGTTCTTGTGGTGTGAAAGCAGCTATAGACAATATATAAATGAATGAGAGTGACTGTGTTTCAATAAAACTTTATTAATGGACAATGAAGTTGCGGTTCCTGTAATCTTCACATGCTATAAACTATCCTACTTCTTCTTCGGAGTTTTTTTCAGGCATTTAAAACCATGAAGACCATTTTTAGCCTGCAGTCTGTACAAAAACAGGTGATGGGTTGTGGTTTGCTGACTCCTGCTCTAACCATGCCATTATTCAGGGCTTGTCGGAATATCAAATCCAATGGATTAGCTCTTAATGCTGTTGATACAACCCACTTTTTCTCCTCCCATGATTTTGAAGGCAATACTCACTTCCAGTTTCCTTCTACCTTTATAAATCCATTAGTCTCTTCTGAGAGTCTCTTTTCTCCCGTCTACCTTTCAAATGTTGGTATTTCCCGGGATCAATCATTGACTTCTTTCTTTCTTTCTTTCTTTCTTTCTTTCTTTCTTTCTTTCTTTCTTTTGTTGCTCTGGTAGAGTAATTGATCCTACTTCCATGACTAACACTGGCTGTTAATGTAATAACTCAGAGCATGGGCATCTGAGTTTACTTTCCCAGGTTTAAATCCTGGCTCTAATAGATACTACTTGTGTGACCTCATGGGGTTGTTGTGAAGGTTAAATGATTTATGATTTGGAAAATTCTCAGAACCATGTTGTTAACATAATACATGCTTAATAAAATGTTCATTATCATCATGTTATTATTGATTAGATATAGGCATCCTAATCTATATCTCCAGCTCAGACTTCTTCGAGTCCTACACCTATACATCTAATCACCTATTTAACATCTGTAACCTAGATGTCCTACTGGCACCTTCACTTCAACATGTTCCAAACTTAATACATCATCTCTCTCCCACTCCCAACCCCCCCCCCCAATGCTAACCTGCTATTTTCCTCCATACTTCCTTATTCTTGTTAACAGCATCACTGTCCACTCAGTCACTTAACCGAGAAAGCTGGGAATCTAGTTTAATGTCAGAAAAAAAGTGACATGAGACATCCAGCTTTAAAGCCAAGAGGAGACTGAACATATTAAATCCCCCTCAGTGGGGATTTGAGATTAGCTATGTGATTGATTTGAAAAATTTCCTCTCTCCCCTTTCCTAATCTCCTCCCCTTTATTCCTGCCAGAATGATCTTCTCTCTCTCCTTTAAACGTGATGTGTTCATTTCTAACTCCTTACCTTTGACCACACAATTCCTTTCATCTGAAAGGCACCTCCCCATATATCTCCAAATGCCATTCATCACTCAAGAGCTAGAACACCCATGAAGTCATCTTGACTTCTCTCATCAACAAGATAAGGTATATTTTGGAATTGAGAGCTTATATTTTTAAAATGAATTTCACTATTACATATGTCATACTTTACAAAACCTTTTGTCACAAGTCTATAAGTCATACTGTTTCAACTGGATTATAAACATCTTAGGTTCACAGAGCATAGGATGTTCTCTTTTGTGAATTCTCCATAGTGTCTCACACAGGTCCCCTTTTGCCTTCAATCACTCTTTCTCTGGCTCCTCTCCCTCCAATAAACATGGGCCACAAAGTTCTACTTTATTCACTTTTATCCTTCTTTTGACTGTCTCTCTTGGAGATTTTTAAATCTGTTTTTAGAGATAATTTTTGTAGACCTATATCTATGACTTCCCAAATTTTCATTTCATTTCCTAACCTGTCTCTTGAGCTGCAGTCCCACGTCTCAAAGTTTTTGGTGGATGTTTTCATGAGGATGTCTTGCCTGACGTCAAACTTAATACTATGTTGAAATCTTAACTCATCATCTTCCCATCTCACCCCACCTTCACATGTCCTTATGGCATCGTCATCTTCTGTCACCTGGATAAAACTTGCAGTCATCTTTGACTACTTTCATCACACATATACAGTCATTCACTATAGTATATCTACCGTCCCCTTATGGTATCTTTTACACCCCATCCTTTTCAGGTCCATTATAACAACAACCATAATAACAACTCTAGCAGTTAACATGTAATGAATGTTTGCTATGGCTGGGCACTGGGCTAAGTGTTTTATATTTATATTTTATATTTTCATCTGCATAGCATTACGAAGTAGGTATTCTTAGTATCTTCTTTTCATAGATGAGAAAACTAAGGCTCAGAGTGGCAGAGTGAGAATCACACCAAAATGGGTTTGGACTTAGCTTCCTTACTTAACCACAGTGCTACTTACTCCTCGTCCCTAGATTTCTATAATTGCTTCCTAACTGCCGTGCCTTCTATTTCTTGCTCCTCCACCAATCGTTCCTGTAGACCGTTTCCAGAATAATCATCTCCAAACATTGCTACCATTATTTCATTTCTCATCTCAAAATCATTTGCTATCTCCCTTTTATTCACTGAATTAAATGTAGTCATAGCCCAGCATATCAGGCCCTCCACACTCTTACCACAACCTAACTTTCTAGCTCTGTCTCCTGGAAGCATATACCTCCGCGAAAGGATTCAACCACAGTGTTCTACTCAGCCATACCATGATGTCATGTCTGCTCCTATCATCTACTCACTCCTGACCCTGTTGTGAGTTCCTAGAGGGAAAAGGATGGGTGTGCATGTTCGTACCCCACAGTGCCTTCCACCTAGTCTACACGTGATGAATATATGTCAAATGTTTGACAGTAGGGACTCAGTTACCACTTGGAGATTGTTTAATTACTCCTTCACACTCTCCTCTTTCTTTCTTTACCAATAGTGTTCTCATTTTCTATTCCTTAGCATAATTACCCTACAAAAATGTAAAAATCCTCTTCTCTGCAGTACCAACATCTTAGGAAAACCATGTCATCAGCTTTTTCCTCTGTTTATCCCCAAACATACCTTCCCGTCAATCTTTCTTCATTGCTTGCAAGTTATCATTAGACTAAATTGTACTAATCTAGGAAAGGTTTCTGGAGATGACCGCTGTGTGAAGATGATAGCACAGCCTATAGCATAAAGTCCTCTGGTGGATCTTAAGGTGAAATATTTTATGTAAGCTGCAGACTTTTAGGCCATGTTCAGCACTGGCCAGGGTCCCCGAGTGACTGTATCTAAGAGATGGCAAGGGAAGTGACAACTGGGAGGCTTAGTTCCAAATGCAGATATTATAAATCTCCAGATGTTCTTACATCCAAGAGAGAAAGCATTCTCATTTTTTACTGAATCTTTTTTAGTTTAGCTTATTTGTTTGCGTTTTAGATCCTTGCTGCTTTCTGGGCATTGCCACAGATTAGGGACCACAATGGCGAGGGACAGGATGGAATGCCTTTATAGTTCAGGAAGATCATGGTGTTTTATGTTTAGGCAGAGATTTCATTTATTTATAAGGATTGTTTATAACATCTGCTCAGTGGTTCCAGTCATCCAAAGTAATATTTATCAAACTTTTTGACAGTAACCCACACAAGAAAAACATTTTACATTGGACCCAATATACACACAAACCTGTGCACATGTACACACATACACACACACGTACGTTACTGAACAAAAGTGTCATTAAACAATGTCCGCTCTTACTATACGTGATTCACATTTTTCTCTTTTTATCAATTTAATTTAAAAACAGTTGTGGTGAACTGCTAATCTGATTTCAAAGTACATTAATGAATCATTGCCAACACTTGAAAAACACTGGTTTAAAGGATGGAAACAAAAAGAGATGATAAGATGTTCTGTTTTGTGCTACTAGAAGGAAGTATACATTGCATGCGATTGACAAGCTGGCAAGGAACAGTTCTTAAGCCACAACTAAAGACCAAAGTCCATAGTAGGGATAACAAAAATAATTAACTGTGGTGTACTGGTTTTGTTAGCAGCTTTACACAATTCTTTGTTTAAAATTAAACTTGTAATTTTTGCATATGTGTGTGTGTGTGTGTGTGTTGTGCCTTTTGCTGCATAACATGCTACCCAACTATATGGTAGTCTATTTCGATGTTTACAAGGATGGAAGAGTTCCACATTCTTCTGCGAATTAGATAGAAAGCTGTGGCCCTTTTTCAAAGATTATTCATAAATAAGATATTGAGATTATTTATTTGAACATACGATCCCTTTATTACTACATGGAATAATACTAGCTACCTTTCATGAATTTGCTATGGTTTTTTTCCCCAGTGAGGGCTATACGACATTATTGAAGCATTAGGGTTATATAACGTACAGAGTATTAAGGGGAGCATCATGGGGCCAAGGGGACTGTACAGTATTTTAGAAACTGGGTATAGTCACCAGTTGCTTGGATAACTGATTGGCTCAAAGATCTCTCCCTTAAACAGATGTTAGTTCTTCCAAAGTTGCATTGTAGTGAGAATGCAGCAAAAAGACAAGATAGATTTGAGCTGTAGTTTGAGAGATTTTGTGATGCTGTAAAGATCTTTCTGAACATCAATTCATAGTTTCTTGCATTTGCATTCAGAAGTTCTTGAGGGGGAAGAAAAATAAGGAATGGGTGGCAACCAAGTAGATGGTACACAGTGCAAGCAAGCTTTTTCACTGAATACCCTTTGATATATTTTCATTAAACATTTTTTAATGTTTATTCATTTTTGAGAGACAGAGAGACAGAGCATGAACAGAGGAGGGGCAGAGAGAGAGGGAGACACAGAATCCGAAGCAGGCTCCAGGCTCTGAGCTGTCGGCACAGAGCCCGATGCGGGCTCGAACCCATGAACCATCAGATCGTGACCTGAGCTGAAGTCGGAAGTGTAACTGACTGAGCCACCCCAATGCGGGCCTCAAACCCATGAACCGTGAGTTCATGACCTGAGCAGAGATCAAGAGTTGAATGCTTAACGGACCAAAATACCAAGGAAAACAAAAATGACAACCAAAAGAGCTTTCTGACAATGAGGAGACAGTACAATGTAGGCAAAGGGAGAAATGCAAGATTTTTAGGAAGAAACTGGATGTTCCAAACCTGCCTCCACCATTTACTAGCTGTGCAATACCGGGCATACCACTTAACATGCCTGATCCTGTCTCCTCATCTGTTAAATGGGAGCATAGCTATATAGACCCTGTAGTGAAGATTATTTAAGATAACATATTTGTAGCACTCAGCACATAGAAGATTGTGGTAGACAGGATAATGGCCCTCTAAATATGTCACCACAGCCCCAGAACCTGTGAATGTGTTAGGTTACATGGTTAAAGCGATTTTTTTTTCAGGTGGAATTAAGGTTGATAATTAGATGACCTTCAAATAGGGACACTATCCTGGATTATCCAGGTGGGCCCAGTGCCCTCACGTGGGCTCTTTTTTTTTTCAATATATGAAATTTATTGTCAAATTGGTTTCCATACAACACCCAGTGCTCATCCCAAAAGGTGCCCTCCTCAATACCCATCACCCACCCTCCCCTCCCTCCCACCCCCCATCAACCCTCAGTTTGTTCTCAGTTTTTAAGTCTTATGCTTTGGCTCTCTCCCACTCTAACCTCTTCATGTGGGCTCTTAAGAGCAGCAGGAGAAGGCGGAATAGTCAGAGAGAGATGCAAAGGAAGAAGAGGTAGGAGAGATTCAAAGTGTGAGGGGCACTCAACCTGCCCTGACTGGCTTTGAAGTTGGAGGAACTGGGCAGTGGATCAAGGAATGTGGGGGGGGGCTTCAACTGACAAACAGCAAAGAAATTGGGACTTCACTCCTACAACCGCAAGGAAGTGAATTATACCAACAACCTGAATGAGCAAAAAAATGGATTCTCCCCTAGGGCCTCCAGAAGGAAATGCAGCCCTGCATTATACAAATATATTATTGTTATAATTCTGCTAAACTTGTGGTTGTTATGGCCACGATAGAGAACTAATACAAAGATGTTCAATCATCAACAGCAATTGCTATTGCTAATTTAGGGTGATCATAGAAGTCCCAGAAATTAGTGATTTACATTGTCTATTATAAGATTATTGATGACCCACTAATGGGATCCTCTTGAAAATCAATGGATGTTGGGCAACCCCAGTTCGAATCGAAGCTGTGGGTCTCAAACACACCAAAGGTCTGGGACCCAAAGGCAGTATATGCCAGTGAATTAAGTTTCTGGAGAATCAAGTGCTTAGTGGTTTTATTGGAATGTATGCAATTTATTAAAACGTATAGAATTTTTGGAATTCATAGGTGCTATATCTATCGTATTTTACAGGTGAGAATATGGAGCCGGTAGAGAACATTGTGGGCTGGGAGGAGGTAGGGCATTTCTCATTCTTCTCACCTGTAAAATAGTGATAGGGATAGTGTTTACTTAAGTCATTATGTCTAAAATGAGTAAGTTACTTGCTTCCTTTGAGCTTCGGTATTGTCCATAAAATAAAGATGATAATATACCTATTTTATGCAGTTGTCCTGTGGGTTTAAATGAGATACTGCACGTAAAATGCTCGCCACATAACGTAGCACCTTCTAAGTGTTAACTGTTGCTGTTGGGCTGACCTTTGTAAGATGTGTTGATAAGGAAAGGTATTATGTAATAATACGTCATTACTTTCTGAGGGAAAAATCAGTGTAGCTTAGGTGGAGATTTATATATAATATTTTTGTTCCTTTGGTGGACTCAGATGTAAAAAGTTTCTCTTTTGAGTTTCTCTGCTATGCCTTGACCTACATCGTTTATTTAATAAAAAAATTTTTTTAACATTTATTCATTTTTGAGAGGGAGAGAGACAGAGCATGAGCAGGGGAGGGGCAGAGAGGGAGGGAGACACAGAATCAGAAGCAGGCTCTAGGCTCTGAGCTGTCAGCACAGGGCCCCACGTGGGGCTTGAACTCACGGACCGTGAGATCATGACCTGAGGCGAAGTCGGACGCTCAACCGACTGAGCCACCCAGGCGCCCCTACATTGTTTTTTTTTTTAACCCAAACCATTTGACACCTACCCTGTGAAGTAAGGGTTACTATTCACCCATTTTACAGATTGGTATCGGGCAAAAAATCTGGCAATATTTAGTTCTGCCCCTGGAATGCTATTTCAGGCTTGATTTTTTCACAGTTGCTTCACTGAAGGATGTGTGTGTGTGTGTGTGTGTGTGTGTGTGTGTGTGCATGTGTTTGCCTAGTGCATGTATTTGCAAATATGCAGAAAGCGCCTCACTACTAACTTTCTACCTTCGTAATTTTGAGACATGCCATATAGAATAGGGCTACTTCTGACTTCAGTCTTATTCTATGGAGTGATTTTGTCAGGAAAACCTTTAATTCTTTCTGCATAATATTTGTTTGGGGGCTCCCATTGTTCTGAAATTTATTTTACTTTTGGGTGTCTGTGGAAAGCCCAGTGTGATTCACGCCAACTAGGAATAGAGGCTAGGCACCCAAGACATCACATCTAGTGACTAGCTGACTATCAAACTAAACTTATTGACCAAGTCATATTAATTATAATGATATTTTCCATGTATTGATTGTTCACAATATGCCAATGTCACATAGTGTCTCATTTAATCTCCATAACAAGTCAGGGTCAGCAGGTACTATTATTAATCCCTTTATACTGATGAGGAATCTGGGGTGGGGAGACAAAGTACCTCGTACGAGTTTACATAGCTAGTTATTTGTGGGCAGGATCAGGAATTGAACTCAGGTCTGTGTGAGTCCCCAAGTCCAAGTCCTCCTGGTAAGGAGAACAGTCCTATGGTCTGACTCCCCTTAAAGCAACTCTCTTGCCCACACTTAAGGCTTTTACACTGGATAATGGGAGAAGTGGACCTAGGGAAAGTTTATATTTCAGAGTTTTTTTAAAAAGTGATAAGTCACTTGAATTGTCCCTGCGTGCCCCGTAGATAATGGTTTATTTTCCAATGACTTTCAGATGCTTTTTGGGATAAACTCTAGTCCAGTGCCTCTCAAATCTTAACATTTGAACAAATCACTGGGGAAACTTCTTAAAAATCAGATTCCAATTCATTAGGTCCAAGGAAGAGTTTAAGATTCTGTACTTATAAATACCTCCCGGGGTACCTGGGTGGCTCAGTCAGTTAAGTGTTGGACTTCGGGCTCAGGTCATGATCTCACAGTTCATGAGTTCGAGCCCCGTGTTGGGCTCTGTGCTGACAGCTCGGAGTCTGAAGCCTGCTTCAGGTTCCGTGTCTCCCTCTCTCTCTGCCCCTCCCCTGCTCGTGCTCTGTCTGTCTCTCCCTCTCAAAAATAAATAAACATTTAAAAAAATAGCTCCCGGGGGATGGTGGTGCTACTGGTGTGGGGACCACACTTGGAGTAGCAAGGCCCTAACCTGCTCCATCCCAGCCTCTTCTTACTAACTTTGTGATAGCCTCACGACAGTGTAGAAGTTCTTCATATCATCCTTCTGGATTATAACAGACGTGTTTGCATTGGCCTATTTTACAGATCGTGGGGGGAAAAAACGCAAAAAACTGGGGTGGGATTAATTGAAACCAGGTATCAAGGCTAAAGAATGGAGGTAGGAAAAACACCCTACCCCCCCCCCCGAAAACCTTCCTTCTTCTCATACTCTACTATAAAAACCATCTGCCTTGTCTTTTCTGCTTCTTTTAATTTGTCAGGAAGTGTGTGAATGAATGTGTGTGTGTGTGTGTGTGTGTGTGTGTGTGTGTCTGTGTGTCTGTGCCTGTACATGTGTGTGTCTTGGGGGCACGTGGTGGGTGAGAAGGCAAGTCACAAGGATATGGCAATAAACATGGTAAACACAATCGTGGCACAAAAGTGGAGGGTTGTGATCTTGGTAAACTTGGTTTTAGTTTCCTCTTTGACTTCCTGGAAAGATCTTCGGAGAGCTTTGGGGAATTTATTCAGTCCTAGAAGGAAGTCTTGGGTTCTGGTTGGGGCTCTGTCGCTAGCCACCTGTGTGATTTTGACAAGTCATTATCACCCTCTGGGCCTCAATTTCTCCATAGGTGAAATGACAGCATTGGCTCCTGCTCCCATCCCTGTTCATTTCCCACTATGGGCTTTTGAAAAAGCTGGGACAATTGCATTGGCTACCAGCATTTGAGTAGTAACTCCACAATGAGTGATGGCGAACCAAACCTTGGGAATTTGCAAAGTTCCCCGGACCCAGTGAACTGTGAATTTTTTGCTTCGTCCCACCAGCTTTTATTTATTTATTGAAATCATCTGCTATCGCTCAGTGGTGCACACCGCACACATTTGTTTAGGAGACCACAGCCAGATCATTCAGGCCTCATTCTTTGCAATCAGTATGGGTCTGTTGGTCTCAGTGCTCAAAGGAGTTGAGAGAGCCATCAACAGAAGGAAAGCTCCCGTGAGTTTTGGAAAGAATGACAAATCTCAGCTACGAAGCTCTGGATTCAGTGGCTAGCCTCAGCTTAGCCCTGATCTACAACAGAAGACTGCAATTTCTCCCTAGAATGAGGCATCATTTCTGCCAGAAGGATGCAAACTTTGTGATACCCCTCCTTGAAAACCTGGAAAACGACCAGACCAGGTTGGGCTGGTTTAGACTACAGGGCACTTTGGGGAGAAAGTTCCTGCCCCTCTCATTCCGCACCAGCCAACTAGAGGCTTCTGAACAGCTTAGTGTACTTAGCTAAAAACAAGCATAAAGCAGGCAGAAATGTTTTGGTCCCTCTCTTTCAGTGATGGAGCCACGGCAAGAAACAAATTGGAATATTTGGAAGCAGGCTGGAAGGAAATAGCATGACACATTTGAAATATCCATTCGATAATTAAGCACCTGAACGGCTTGTAGATTGGGATTTAATATGCTAAGGGGTGAAATGGGATGGTAAAAGTGAAAATGTACTCCAGTGCTCCCAATTCTCTGGTTCTAAGGAATTCTATCATTGTTCACTCAGTGTTTACAAAGCAAGTCATAGGCAGTTTTACCGTGCTTCACATCGGAATCAATTTTCTGGACTAATTCCATCCTCAGCTGAGCAAAAGAAAGCAAACACCTGGATGGTTTTCTTTCCATGGGTTTCAAAACATCTTTGGGTTCTCTCCTAACCCTCTTCTCTTCTTCCCTACCGTATCTTTAATTTTTTGGCCCACCCTTCTCTAAGCACGTATGGTCCTGCGTGTCATTCGGGTAGTTAATTCTAGAAAGCATGGAATCATAGGACTGTTGCTCTTATAGTTGGCAGATATTTGGTGCAGGCTTCTATGTTGGAGCATGCACCAAAGGCAGGGAACCTGTGTCAACACAGCCAGGGACTGCATCGGTTCTGTATCCCTGCACTACCCACCTCCATGTCCTTTGAGTAACTGTGGATCAGGACCCACTGTGGCAGTCAGATATACACATCACCAAGAACAGAGCAGAGACCTGTACCTTCCTTAGGCTGCATCCCTGTAGACACTTTCAGTTCTTCCCCAAGTGTGAAGCTGCCAGTTCTTTCCTACCTGTCTGCAACCTGGTCTTTGCTATTTATGGGGAAGTATAATTTTAACCTATCTAAGAAGATATTTGCTTATGATTGCCTAAAACAAGTAACAGCATGGGCACCTTTTCAGATCCTACTTGAGTACTCATTCTGTTCTGTCTCTAGGCTCTAGGCAGGGAGCATTAGGATAAATTGCCCAATGCAATGTAAACAGTTTCACTTAATGCAGAATCTGTTTTTCTCATTTGCTGAATTGGAAGGAGGTAATTCATTGTATTCTGGTAATATAGTAATAAATAGAAAGTTTAACAGAAGAGCCTGGGTGCTTTGGAAGCACAAATTCAAACATTCCCCTCTTTGCTACAGCAGCACAGAGCCCGATTGCATGGGGTTGATCTGGGTCCTTGAAAAAACACACACACACACACACACACACACACACACACACGTGTGTGTGTGTGTGTGTGTGTGTGTGTATGATACCACTTTAGGAAAGCATCACACACACACACACACACACCGTGTGCATATATATATATATATATATATATATATATATATATATATATAGTAAAACTCCATGAAAGCAGCATCTCCAAGAGACCAAAACATAGATTTCAAGTGGCACTCAGTTTTTCCTTCAACCTTGCGAACAGAGCAAAAGCAGCTCCTCTTGACCCTGTGGATTTCCTTTATTCCAGGCTAGATATTGGCTCTGAAACCAATGTGCTACTATGTGAATGTATTTTCATGCCTTTTGAGTTAGAATAAGTAGATGTTAAAGTGTGAGTGAAAGGTACCATTTGACATCATTTATATGTCAGCTCGTTAAGAATCTGTGGGAAAGGAGACATGATATAAATCATCTGTACCAAAATACAAAAAAAAAAGTCTTAGACCAACAAAAGGCAATCATGAATGCTGATATACAAACTTGCCATATTTGTTAAATGCCATGAAGATAAATACATGGTAATAGACAAGGTCTGGGGGCCATACCAATGTAGTAATTATTTCTCGTTTGAAGTGAGGACTGACATGCACAATCTCTAAAGGGAACATTATTGATTTGTCTGTGTCTCTCATATTCATATAATAAACTCGGGTAAAGTTCAGAGATCCTGTCTTCCACACTGGTCTCTAGGCTTCAGGCTTTTCATGAGGGAGTGATAACCTTGCTAACCACTAAGCCATCAGCACATATCTGACCATGGACAGAAACACAGGTTGGCAGTGGGGAAAAAGCCCTTTTCCTAGCCACATTCTTAGAGACCATGGAGAAATACCAGGATTTGCAAATACAGCTCAGTACCCGTGTGTGTTGGGGGGGGGGATGATAAAGTCAGTATATGTGTTTGGAGGGAGGGGGGTGTTCCCTTTAAAGCAGAGATCTGACTGATGTTCCCCCCCCCCCATTTGCCTTTCCTAGTGCCTTTAAGGAAGCCAGAAAAATGAATCTGGTCATTTCTTAAGTTTGAAAGATATAAAACAGAAAGAAGGTAAAAGGACTCTCATGAGTTCACCCCAGCTCTCTGTATCTTAAAGTGGCTTTTGGCAAAAGGGCCAGGGTCCTTATTCCCATGCCCATCTCCCAGGAGGATTTTGAGGAAGCCTGGGAGCAGGCTCCCCAGGGAGCTGGATACTTCCTCAGGGATGGAGCAGATCACTGTCCAGGGGGTAGGGCAGAGCTCTGGTTTAGGAGAGCATCCGGAACGAAAACGATGTTTTGGTCATTGCCAAGAGCCACCTTGTCCTAACACCCCTGAGAGCTGTACCCCCATCGCATCTCTCTTCCTGTGTCCCAAAACAATCTGTTGCTGGCTTTGCTCTGCTCCCCACTACCCCAGCCCACAGCCAGCCAGCCAGCCAGCGCCTCCCAGCCCTCAGCATCCCAGCACCCTCACTTAACCCGCACCTCGCCACCCCTTATGGCAGTGCTCTCTTGCAGCGAAGCACAGGGCACAGGGCCGCCTGTCGACTTACCCCGGGCCGAGCGGTCTGTTCGGATCTGCGTCGTCTGGTGTCCGCGAGCCAAGGCGCGCGGTGCGGCCGCCTTACCGGACTCGGTCTCCGACCGGCGGCGGCGCGCAAACAGCAGCCGCCCGGGACAGCCCCGGGCCTGGAGGCTGCCCAGCGGTGGGCAGAGCAGCACCGGGAAAGGGGCGGGGTGCGGCGAGAGGCGCAAGTGCTGGTCCTACCTTGGTTTTTCTCCCTTCGCTCCTCAGTTATCCCCAAACTTCCCTGTGGCCGGCCGGCCCTCCTCACCTTCCGCCTCCGTCAGCGCCCCCAAACTCTTGGCGCCACCCGCCCCTGCCGTGTGCTCTCTCGCTTCTCCCCGCTGTCTGACCCCACCTGGGCCGCTCCGAGGGCACGCACGCCCTTCACGCCGCCAGCCGCACAGCAGGAGCAGGGGAAGAAACTGACACGGGGAAACGGACAAGGGGAGCCGGCACGGGAGTGTGAGCGAGAGAGAGAGAAAGAGAGAAGAGACAGGGAGAGCGAGACAGGGAGAGCGAGGCACACAGAGAGAACCGCATTTACACTCTGACATGCACAGACGCACACCCCAGCTCCGGCTGCCAGGTAGCGGCTGGCGGGAGACCCGGCCACCCCTCCAAATCTTTCTAGACTAAAGGGTTCTGTCCCCTTCCGCTGCCGCTTCTGGAAAATGCTATACAACGAAGGGGAGAGAAAAGCAGAGAGGGGTGGGGAGGGGAAAATCGAGGAGGTACGCTCCCTTTCTCCTCCCCACCCCTAGCTCCAAAAATGTCCAACCCTGAGCTCTTCCTTCTCCCTTCTATCTGCTCCCGGCTTCCCTCTGCTCCCGTTCTCTCTTTCTCCCTCCCTTAGGGTGTCTGCGAGCTGCGGAGAACCCGTCGCGGTTGAGGGGTGTGTGTGTGTGTGTGTGTGTGTGTGTGTGTGTGTGTGTATGGAGGGGGAGAAAGCGGCGGATGGCTAAAGCACCTCTCACCTCCCCCAGCCCCGGCCGGCCAAGGCCTTACACACCCCCAGCTCTCGGCAGGGGCGGGCGGGGCGGGGCGGGGGAGGCGGGGAAGGGGGAGGGAAAGAGGGAGGACGGGGCAGCCTGCAGGGGCAGCAGCTACTGCCTTCTCTGCAGCTCGGTGGCCAGGGGTGGAAGGAAGCCGCAGCCGCAGCCCCAAGTCAGCCCCCGCTGCCCCGTCCCACCGCCTCATCTCTCCCCCCTCGGTACGGAATTTTCTGTTTCGTTCGTTTGCTCTCCCCGGGCCTCCCCCTCCCCTGGGTGGTGGCAGAGACTGGGGCGGGGGGGCGAGCGCGGGCGCGGGTAGAGGCGACCGGAGCGCCTCGGGGCGGTTGGCTTGCAGAGTCTCTTTTTTGCCCCCTTGGCTTGAGTACCCCTTGCTTTGGACAGTGACCCCCCCCCCACCCCTCCCAGCGCAGGCCCGGTGCTGCTGCTGGTGGGGCTGCGTTGGCAGCCACGGGTCGTCCCGGGGGAAGGGTAGTTGAGCCAGTGAGAGCGTGTGCTAGCGGCCGTGGACAGCCGGACAGTGGGACCCTGAGTCGCCAGGGGCTGACCTGGGGTCGTCTGGGCTGGCTTCGGTCCTTGACGGGTCTAGTGTAACCCAGTGCGGGCAGCCCGGGAGCTAGCCCAATTTCCCCATTGGTGTCCCTCTCACCCTTAGGGTCGGTCCTGCCAAGACCAGCCTAGATTGAAGCGGGGTGGTGAGTGGGGACGGATAGTGCTATTGTAGGATGAGGGAGTAAGTTGCTTAGTGGTGGCAGTGGCTTCTATGTGTGTGTGTTGTGTGTGGGGGGGAGGCAGCGTCACCGGACACTTGGGCGACTCTTTGATCTTTGCGCCTTTGTGTCAGGTGAGGCAGCCCCCCCCCCCCCATCTCTGACCTTATACTCTAGCGCCTAGAACGCAGACCGTCTTGAACCTTCCCGGGACCAGCCTAAATGCTCCACCCCCACCACAAGCCTGCGACTACTACCTGCAACCTGCGGACACTCAGGTCCACTAGCTGGCAGCATGTCGTGGCCCGACCGCACAGCCCCAAAGCTCGGCTTTGTCTTTTATTTCCTTCACTACCTTTCTTCGGAAAGGAGGGTGCGAGGCTCTGCCTTTCTGAGCGCTGGGCTGGTACCTGAAACCCTTTTCCCTACCCATTCCCACAGTAATCCGGAGCTCAGAGAATGCTCCACTGTTCTTTCAGCTGTCGCCTGCACGCACGCTGTGAGCCCGAGTCGACCTCCAGAAAGAGCCAGAACCTTCTGCCCGGTCTAAATGGCCAAGTGTTGCATTGCCTTGTCATTGAAGCTGGCGTAGTTATGTCTAGTGTGAGCCCTAGCAACTCTCCTAGGCTACCCTGGGAAAGTCCCTCGGGGCACCGAGCAAGACAAGTTTTTCTGTTGTCCTCAGTCTCCTTCACCCTGATGTGGCCCAATATTCTGGAGAGTCTGAAGCTTTGTGTGGGAGCAAGGCATCAGAGAAAAGTATTGCCTGGGGGATGAAGGGTGTGTGTTTGTGTGAGCGAGGAGGGACAAGGGTGAGGCAGAACGGTTCCAGAATCGAGTGATTTTTTTTTTCATCTACATCATGGCCTAATGTACTTCCTGAAGTGTTTAAACCTTTCTGCCTTTCTCCCTTTCAAAGGGAGTTTTACTGTGGCCAACAACCTCAAATGTACATACAGCCTTCCAGACAAAAGAGGTCAATGTTGCGATTGAGCGGGTCCCTCTTTTGGCTAGAGGGGTGAGTAGGTTATGTGGCTCTGGACAAGACCTTGGGGCATCTCCCTTTCTCTGACCAAAGGGTAGTTTAGCTGAGGCTTCTAAGCCAAGCCTAGGATATAACCAGGAGCAACGCACAGGGAGAGAAGAAAAGTCCTTTTCTTGTGAGCCTTCTCCTTCAAAGACCTTGTCTATAGTGCAGTTGCCTTTAACATATGGAGATTATGGGTGTTTTTGAGTTGTGGTGTTTTCCCGGTGGATTTGTGCATAAGACCCAGATTTTCTTCTGGTGCCCATCCTACCCTGCTAACCTCTTCAGGAGACCAAAGACATACAAAAGAAAATCCTCTCCAAAGTTGAAAGCACACCATGCAAATGTCAGGCATCACTATACCAATACCAGGACAAACCTACTGGGGGATCTCCTAAGGCAATTGAGAAGCAGACTTGGGCGGGAGCCTGAGCTGGCCTAGGTTGTTTGCGAGCCTTGGGGCTGGGAGGTTCATCCTCTCTGTGAATATGGAAACACTCAAGTTTTCTAGTTGGTGGCTGAGAATGTTTCTTTGAATTCTCCTCAGGCAGTTTGCAACCAGAGGCTACAGCTGCAGAAGTGGTTCAAAGTCCCAAATGGAAGCAGTTTCGAGTAATTTAAGGTAGATTTACCTGGCTGCTAGGCTAGGTTTACTCACATGGCCTGGCCTGTTGAAACACCATCCCGATATGACTTCAAAATGCCATTGGGACTTAAACATTCTGAGGCACTCTCTTTATGCCTACAGCCTTGACTAGAGTGGTAAGCGGGACATACAGACCAGAGTTTGTTGTGATATTGGAGGCAAAGTGAGATTGATATGAGAAACCCAGAGAGTAAAGGCATTTTCTTTTCCCCTTTAGGCAGGGTTTCTCAACCTGGGCAGTACTGACATCATGGGCCACACGATTCCTAATGGTGAGGGGCTGTCCTGGGATTGCAGGATGTTTAACAGCATCTCTAGCCTCTGTCCACTAGATGACAGTAACACCCCCACCTTGTGACAACCCCAGATATCTCCAGACATTGTCAAATGTCCCCTAGAGGGCAGAATCCTCCTCCCCCCCACCCCCCCCCCCCATCAAGTACCACGGCCATTGACGGTGGTGTCCGTATTTCACAGACCATATTTTACCTTAATTCTACCCACATGGCGTGTCCAGATCTTATATGGAACAGACTCTCAGAAAATATGGGAGATTTTGTGAGGAAACAGCGTGAAAAGAAGTTCGTATGGATTGATACATTTTGTCAAATGATTGAACTCATTGTTATAATCATTGCCACCTCCCCATCACCATCTAACTTTTGGTGAGCGAGCACTCACTATACTAGGGAGCTGATTAGAGCAAAGATCTGTGAGGCACAATTCCAGCCTTCAATATACTAAGGAACTATTGACCTTTATGTCCCCAAAGGAACAGGGGTACAGATTTTCTTGGATAACCAGTTTCTGGACTGAATCCAACCTGGCTTTCTCCCTATTATTTCCCCTTTGTCCTCAAACAGTGACTTATTCTTTAAGGTTCTGCCTTAGGGAGTTTGTTCTGTGTGTTGCTAATCACCATACCTTTACCATTGAATTGTTTGTGGCTTTTCTCTATATGACCCTTATCCAACATTGAATGTATCCAGCATTAAAGTGACCACAGCATCCCAAAGGCTTTGACAGATTGAACAGCTTGAAGGACAGTTTTTTATTTACAAAGGAAAGGGCTTCTAGTCCACCGGCAAGTTAGAGAAATCCTCCACAGTGGCAAAGACAAAGGAAAGGAATGGAATGGAAGAAGAGAGGCTTCTTCAAATACTCTGGAGTGTTGATTGTGGGTTTTAACATTCAGCAGTATCTCTGCCCCAGGAAGTCAAACGACACTAATGTGAGTGGTAGGATCCTGATCAGGATTTCAGCAAAGGAAAATGCAGGAGGAAGTGTGGAATATCTGTCCAAAATCAGCTGAGTAAGCTCCTGCCTTGAAAATGGGTGTCTGGTGAGCCACACCTACATCAGTGTCACCTGCTTTGAATAAGTCTTAGCCCAATACCATGCATATGTAGATAGCAACATGTCACTTGTGAAAACCTAACACAGGGACTACCGATCGGCACATTTAAACTTTGTAGGTCCATGAATTATGGTTCTCGGGCCCAGGCCAATTATTTATTTAAATAAAAGTTTTGCCTGAATTGGGACCATGAATGGCTGTAAGTAATTGAAAACAGGTTTCACATTTCCAAAGTGTGTTCCAATTCTTCTACCACAACAGGATCCCTGTAATCAAGGCATAAGGCCTCAAATAGCAATTAATCTTAATAAAAGAAGTGTAAACACAACCACACTTTATGGATTGGCTAAGGACTTTGCTGTGCCTACCATTAAAAGGAATGCGAATGCAGCTGGCCCTGGGCTAGTTTATAAAGCGGGATTTGCGCCATCACAGAACATTTAGAGAACATTGGGCCTTGCCTGAAGTTCCCTGATAGTTAGTGACAGAAACAAGACCCCAATCAAGTCTTGCTGCTTTGTGACTGACTCCCTGTGTGGCCTCAGGAAGGGCAGGTTTAGTTTTTATCCTGTCTGCCCCCACCCTCTTCGCTTATTAAAATCTGCCCTCGTGGAATTATATGATCTGCCCTAGTCAAAATACCAGTGCTTTCTCTCTTAGGAGTACCTTTGTCTTCAGCCTTTTTGTCCCAATTGTCAAAACAAAAACAAAAACAAAAACAAAAACAAAAACCTCTATCTATACTTACTCAGGAAAATGAAAGCATGACGGGACAAATATTTCTTTCATGTAAAGACTTCCTGAGGCCCCTGAAATCACCCCAGGTGCAGGTCAGGATTTGTAAATCTGTGGAGGCCAGGGTAGCACAGAGAAAGTTGGTTTCTCCTGCCTTTTCAAGAATAGGCAATTTTTTTTTTTCAGGGAGGGCTTGGTACAAAAATGAAATGTTTAATTTGAGTATTTTTCTCTGGAGGGTTGGCTGGTTTGAAGGAGTATCTGGTGAGCTGTGTTGTATTCTTGATCAATAACATGGACCCTCATGGAGAGAGTAGTGAGGGGCTACCTATGGAAGGTTTTTGGAGGGTGGGTTGTGCTGGAGAGTGTAAGCTTTGGAGTCAACAGACCTTGGTCTTAATTCCAGCTCCGTGTCTTATTAGTTGTAAAAACAAAGTCATGTGAACCTTGGTTTGCTCATCTCTCAAATGGGGATAATAGCTCAGAGTTGTTTAGTGGATTTAAGTGGATAATACGTAAGCTTAGCATGGAGTCTAGTATGTAGCAGTAACTCAATAATTGCTCATTTCCTTTCTTTTCCATTTCTGCCTTTTTTTTTTGTATTCAGGGGGCAGACATAACATAAATGTAACCATCTTAAACATGTACAGTTCAGTGGCATCTAGTACCTTTACATGTTGTGCAAACTTCATCTAAAGCTAGTTCTAAAACATCTTCACCCCAAAAGGGGATCCTGTACCCTTAATCGGTCATTCCCCATTCCTCCTTTCCCTAGCCACTGACAACAATTAATTTGTTTTCTGTCTCTAGGGATCCAGCTATTCTAGATATTTCATATAAGGGGACTCATACAATGTGACCTGTTTCATCTGCCTTGTTCACTTAGCAAGTTTTCAAGGTTTATTTGTGTTCTAGCATGTGTTGGTACTTCACTCCTTTTTATGACTGAATGACATTTCATTGTACGGAGATATTACTGTCTCCGTTTGGGCTGTTGTAACAGAATACCATAGATTGACTGGTTTAAACAATAAATATTTATTTGTCACAGTCTTGAGGTTGGAATTCCAAGATCAAGATGCCAGCAGATTCTATGTCTGCTGAGCACACTTTTCCTGATTTGCAGATGGCTGCCTTCTTGCTGTGTCCTAACATGGCAGCTGGACTATGTGTAAGAGAATGAGAGAGAGAGAGAGAGAGAGAGAGCGCACTTTTTGGTCTCTTCTTATAAGGGCACTAATCCCATTATGGGGTCTCTATTCTCATGACCTCATCCAAACCTAATTATTTCTCAAAGGCCCTACTCCCAAAAGCCACCACATAGGGGATTATGGCCTCAACACATGAATTTGGGGGGAGGAGACACATTTAGCTCATAGAAAAATTTGTTTACATCAGTTCATCAGATGATGAGCATTTGGATTGTTTTCATCTTTTAGTAGTAATGAATTATGCTGTTCTGAACATTTTTGCACAAGTATTTGAATATCTGTATATGCCTAGGAGTGGAATTGCTGGGTCATATGGTAATTCTATGTTTAACTGTTTGAGGAAACACCAAACTGTTTTCCACTGTGGCTGTACCATTTATAGTCCCACCAATAATGTTTCAATTTCCCCACATCCTTGCTAACATTGTTATTTTCCTTTTTTTTTTTCTTACATTACAGCCATCCCAGTGGGTGTTAAGTGGTTTCTTATTTGGGTTTTGATTTGAATTTCCTAATAATTACATGAACATCTTTTCATGTACTTGTTGGCCAATGTTATATTTTGTGGAAAAATAGCTAAGTCTTTTGACCATTTTTAAATTGAGTTGTCTGTTAGTTGTTTAGTTGTAGGATTTATTTATATACAAATCCTGGACACTAGACCCTAATCCAATATATGATTTGCAAATATTTTATCTCATTCTGTAGGTTGTCTTTTTACTTTCTCGGTCGTATCCTCTGATGTGGAAAAATCTATAACTTTGATAAAGTTTGATGTTTTCTTACAAACATTTTATGCTTTTATTTCTTATGTTTAGGTCTTGATTTATCTTGAGTTAATTTTTGTTTATGATGTGAGATTAGAGTCTGCTTTTTTTGTTGTTGTTGTTTTTTGTTTTTTGCACGTGGATATCTAGTCCCAGCATTGCTTCTTGAAAAAAATTATTCCTTCCCCATTGTATGGTCTTGGCACCTTATCAAAAATCATTTTGCCCATCGATGTTTGGGTTTATTTCTGGACCCTCATTTCTATCCCAATTGGTCTAATTTGTCTATCCATGTTCCAGTACCACACTCTTTTAATTACTATAGCTTTGTATGAAGTTTTGAAATAAGGAAGTGTGAGGCTTCCAACATTGTTCTTTTCAAGATTGGGCTGGCTAACCAGCGTCTCCCAACTCCATGTAAATTTGAGGATCAACATTTCCATTTCATCAAAAAAGGCCATTGGGATTTCAGTTGTGATTACACTGAATCTGTAGATCACTTTGAGGAGTATTTCCATCTTAACCATATTGTCTTCTAATCTGAGACACAATGTCTTTCCACTTATTTAGGTTTTCTTTAATTTCTTTCAGGAGTGTCTTATAGTTTTCAGTGTGCAAGTCTTGTATGTCCTTGGTTAAGTTTATTCCTAAGTATTTTACTCTTTTAAATGCTATTGAAAAGTTAAATTGTTTCCTTAATTTCCTTTATGGGTGTTTTATTCCTAATATATAGAAATATAAGTGATTTGTGCATGTTGATCTTACAACTTTGTCTAGTTTGTCCATTAGCTCTAATGGTTGTTTTGTTCATTCTTTAGGATGTTTTCTTTATATGAGATCATACCATCTGTAAGTAGAGATAGTTTTATTTCTTCTTTTCCAATTTGAATGCCTTATGTTTCTTTTTCTTGCCACATTGTCCTGGCTGGAAATTTTGGTCCAATGTGGAATAGAAGTGAAAAAGTGGGCATCCTTGTCTTATTTTTGATCTTAGAGGAAAAGCTTTCAATTATTTGTAATTGAGTATAATGTTATATATGGGTATTTCACAAATGCTCTTTTATCAGGCTGACAAAATTACTTTCTGTTCCTAATTTTTAAGTGTTTTCTTTATTATGAAAGGGTGTTGAGTTTTGTCACATGATCTTTTTTATTAGTAGAGATCATCATGTAGATTTCCTTCATTCTGTCAATGTGGTATATTACATTGATTGATTTTCTTAAAAAATTTTTAAATATTTTTTACATTTATTTTTGAAGGAGAGAGAGAGAGAATGAGTGGGGGAGGAGGAGAGAGAGACAGCGAGACACAGAATTCGAAGCAGGCTCCAGGCTCTAAACTGTCAGCACAGAGCCTGATGCAGGGCTTGAACCCACAAGCTGTGAGATCATGACCTGAACTGAAGCCAGACGCTCAACCGACTGAGCCACCCAGGCGCCCCTGATTGATTTTCTTGAACCAACCTTACATTATTGAGCTAATTCCTACTTAGTTATGGTATATAATCCTTTTAATATGTTTCCGGATTCAGTTTATAATATATTGTTGAGGATTTTTGCATCTGTGTTCATAAAGGATATTGGTCTGTAGCTTTGTCTTCTCATAATCTCTTGGTCTGGCTTTGGTATCAGGGTAATGCTGGCCTTGTAGCATGAGTTAGGAAGTATTCTCTACCTTTTGGAAGAGTTTAACAACAATTAGTTTTAATTATACTTTAAATATTGATAGAATTCACCACTGAATCCATCTGGTGCTGAGCTTTTCTTTAAGACATTTTTGATTAGGGGATGTTTTTGATTACTGATCAATACCTTTACTTTTTACAGATATGTTCAGAATTTATGTTTCTTCTATAGTTAGTTTTGATAGTTTGTGTTTCCAGCAATGTTTCCATTTTATTTTGTTATTTAAGCTATTCATTTTTTCTTATAATCCATTTTATTTCTGTAGGATTAGTAGTAAAATGTCCCCATTTTAATTTCTGATTTTAGTAATTTGAGTCTTCCCCCCTTTTTTAGTCAATCTAACTATAAATATTGTTAATTTTGTTGATCTTTTTAAAGAAATAACCATTGCTTTGGTTGACTTCCTCTATTTTTTTTCCTATTCTCTGCTTTATCGCTTCTCTAATCTTTATTGTTTCCTTCCTTCTCATAACTCTGGGTTTAATTTGTTCTTTTTTTTTAGTTCTTTAAAGTGTAAAGTTAGATTATTGATTTGAGTTCTTTTTTAACATAAATGTTTGTGATATAAATGTCCCTTGGAGCACTGCTTTCATTATATCACATAAGATTTCGTATACTGTATTTTCATTTTTATTCTTAAAGTATTTTTAAATTTTCTCTTGTGATTTTTCTCTTTGATATTTTTGTTGTTTGAGAGTTTGCTGTTGAATTTATGTGTTTCTGAGATTTCCTGTTTTCCTTGTGTCTTTGATTTCTATTGCTGGCCTCATTCCATTGTAGTTGGTGAAGATACTTTATATGATTTCAATATTTTAAAATTTATTGAGATTTGTATGGTCTAACCTATGGTATATTGTGGAGAATGTTCCATATGCACTTGAGAAGAATGTGTATTCTGCTGTTGTTGAGTGGAGTATTCTGCATATATCTTTTACATCTAGTTGGCTTATACTATTAGTCAAGTCTTCTCTTTCCTTATTCAATTTTTGTCTCATTGTTCTATCCATTATTAAAAGTGGGGTATTGAAGTCACCAGCTATTATTTTAGAACTATTCCTCCCTTCAATTATTTTTTAAAGTATTCAGTAACTTTTTATTTTGAAGTATATTTATTTATTTTGAGAGAGAGAAAATGCAAGCAGGGAAGGGGCAGAGAGAAGGACACACAGAATCCCAAGCAGGTTCTGTGCTGTCAATGGAGAGCCTGATGTGGGGCTTGAACTCATGAATCGTGAGATCATGCATGACCTGAGCAGAAATCAAGATTCCGAGGCTTAACCGACTGAGCCACCCAGGAGCCCCCTTCCCTTCAATTCTTGAATCATTTATTTTGGGTCTCTGTTGTTTGGTGTATATATTTTTATATAGTTAGATCTTCTTGATGAGTTGACCCTTTTATCAGTGTATAGTATTTTTCTTTGTCCCTTGTAACATTTTTTTACTTAAAGTCTATTTTCTCTGTTATGAGTATAGTCACCCCAGCTTTTTTTGGTAGTTATATGCATAGAATATCTTTTCATTCCTTCACTTTCAACCTATTTGTGTTTTTGGCTCTAAAGTGAATCTCCTAAAAACAGAATATACTTGGATTATGTTTTTTTGTTAAATCTATTCTGTCAATCTCTGTCTTTTAATTGGATATTTTAATCCATTCACATTTAAAGTAATTACTGATAAGGAAGAACTTACTACTACCATGTTGCTATTCTTTTTCTATATATCTCTTTTGTTTCCTAATTCCTTCATTTATACCTTCTTTTGTGTCTGCTTTCCCCTTCTGCTTTGGGATTCTGTATGGTAAAGGACCAGTATGGGAAAGCTAATAATCTATTCTTCATATATTTATGCAATAACTATGAAATAGAAAATCCTCACTTCCCTCTATACCTACTTCCTCATCTTCTGTCATAGGCATGCAAATCAACCTCTCTAGTCTCTACTTCCCACAGCCATACCTATCCACTTAAATGTTTAATGTTCAAAGACAGTTGTTCTGAAATTGACTACTTTTCCCCAGAAAACCCAATTTATTTTAGTAAGTAAAATATAATCAGGAATTTTATTATTTCAGTCTCCCAGACTTAAGTTTATCTTGGATTCCTCCCTCTCAGTCCTCCACTTCCATGAAATCATTAACATCAAGGGGAACCTGGTGGCTCAGTAGTTGAGCATCTGACCCTTGATTTCAGGTCAGGTGACGAGCTCACAAACTGTGAGATCAAGCCCCACGTCGGGCTCCATGCTGACAGTGCTGACAGTGTAGAGCCTAGTTAGGATTTTCTCTCTTCTTTCTCTGCCCTCATCCCTCCCCCTCAACTACTTGCTCACTCTCTCTCTCAAAATAAATACATAAACATTTAAAAAAATCTATTGGCAATTCTGCCTTGTCATTTGGATTTGAGAAGATTTGAGGGGAAAATTCCATATAAAGGTAATAGTATGTGCGGACTCCTGAGCAAAAGCATGATATATTCTAGGAAGTGAAATAAGTGTAATGTAGATTACAAGGAGAAAAGAGTAGCCAGTATAGTCAGGGGCTAGATTATGCGATTATGTAAAATCATGTGAGAATTTACCATGCTAGAGACTTTGAAGTTTATTCTAAGAAAAATGAAAAGCCATTGAAGAAGGAGAGTTATGTGACTAGCAATCCATGTTAAAAGGATCACTCTGTTTAGAGAGAATGGGTTAGAGGAGAAGAACGCTAGAGACAGGAGGATTAACTAAGAGGGTGCTGAAATAATATACAAAGAAGTAATGGTGGCCTAGAGTAAGGCAGTCACAGTCAGGTTGTAGAGAAGAGGACAGAATAATGAGAGAGTTAAGAAATATAATCAATAAAAGTTAGTGATGAATTGACTATGGTGGGTGAGGAAGAGGAATGTGTCAAAGAAAATTTCCAAGTTTCTGGCTTGAGCAAGTAGGTGAATAGTGATACCATTTTACTGAAATGGGGGAAACTGACATGCATATTTGAGAGGAAGCATATGGGTTCAGGTAGGATAGGAAGAGTTTAAGTTGCCTGTGAGACATCCAAGGGGAAATGTAGGGAGTTGGTCATATGAATCTGGGGATCCAAAGAGATATCAAGGTCAGCGACAAGATTTGGAAGTTGTCAGCCTGTGGATAGTATCTAAAGCCATGTGATTCAATATCATCTAGGGAAAGAATATAAATAGAAAAGGGCAGAGGGCTACGCTGTGTGTAGTCCTCCAACATTTATAGATCAAGCAGTGAAATAAAGGCCACAAAAGAGACTGAAAATACTAGAGAGACAGGAGAAAAATCAGAATAGTGTAATATTCCAATAGCAGTTAAGGATGGTGGCCAAGGGATAAATATATCAAGAGGAAATTCAAGAGATTTGTCAGAAAAGAGGAAATGAAAGGAGGGACTGGTTGGTGGGGCATATGGAGTCAAGTGAAGTTGGGTTTGTTTGTTTTTAAGATGGAAGAGCCTTTGAGAGGTTTAAATGATGACTGAAAGGGACCAATAGAAAAGGAGGGAAGGAAAAAAGAGATAATCCCTATAGTGGAATCCCCAAACAGGGGGCATAATTAGCTTTAGAGAAGAGGGGGGGGGCATCTTTCTTGCTATAACATAAATGAAGGAGGAAAAGCATCAATGTGGAATAAGATAAATTTGTAGATTTCATAGCCCAAAGGTGGGGCAGTTTCCTTCTGACCTATTTGTATTTACTGTGGAGTACTGGGAAATGAGACCATTTACTGAGAGGAAGGGCTCAAGGTGTAAGGATTTGGAGGTTTAAAGATAGTGTAGAAAGTAATTTTGAGGATGGGAGCTCCAGCTAAGTGAGTACTCTAGAATCACCAGGCAGTGTTGAGAGCAGGTTGGTGGTTCTTCTAACACTGCTCAGCAGACTGAATGCAAGTGCAGAGAAGGTTAACCTATCCAAGGTTTTGCTAGGTGGGTGTGGTAAAAGTACAGTGGATCCAGAGAGCTGGGATGTGATGGATCGTTGAATCCAAGCTCAATATACAGACAAGTTAAGGCAGGTGGAGACCATGGATAAGGTAAAAATAGAGGGCTCAATGAACAGATGGTCTCAATGAGGTTGAGGAACTTCATTATCTTGAGAACAATAGAGTGCACATAGCATAAGGCTAGACACTTGGGGCTCCTGGGTAGCTCAGTCAGTTAAGCATTCAACTTTGGCTCAGGTCATGATCTCACGGTTCAGGAGTTTGAGCCCCATGTTGGGCTCTGTGCTGGCAGCTCGGAGCCTGGAGCCTGTTTCAAGATTCTGTGTCTCCCTCTCTCTCTGCCCCTCCCCCACTCGTGCTCTGTCTCTGTCTCTATCAAAAATAAACATTAAAAAAAAAAAAAGGATAGAGGCTTGTGGTAGGACCGTGGGGTCAGAAATTAATTTTAGAGAGGAGGCAGTTTCCGGTCTGACAAAGTCCAGGGTGTGACTGTGAGAGTGAATGGCTGAGGTACCATGAAGACTAAGGTAACTGGAAATAGAACTGAAGTGTTAGGGTGTTGGTTAGATCATCCACACAGTCATGGATGTCACTAAAGGTGATGGCGGGAATTGGTGTGTAGAGGGTGGGGATGGTGGTGATCAAGTGTGAAATTGGCGCATAACAAGAATGGTTAGAAGGCTATTTAGCTGAAAGTTATGAACTTTAAAGTAGCAAGGATTATATGGAATCTAGAGCCAGACTAACTGAACTTAATTTGTGACCCCTGCCACAAAGTGATGGATGTGATGTTACTTAATCTCTGTTGCCTCAGTTTTTTTTTTCATCTGTAAAGTGGGTATGATAATATTTCCTGCCTCCTAGGTTCGTTAAGAAGATCAAATCAGTTAATAGCTGAAAAATATTTAGAACAGCACCAGGCTTATAGTTATATTTTTAGGTATTGTTCTTCTCTCCATAAAGCTGGGTACCGATCTCTGATTATTTTCAGATATAAAATCTCAACCAACTATAGACATCCCAGTTGTCAGCTTGAGTGGTTTTATTTCCGTCATCTGTGACCCATTCTTACCAAGGCTATGCTGAGTACATCAGCAGTGACATCCTCAGACTCAGCCAGGTCATCAGCAGGGAGGCCATGTTTTCTGAAGCCCACTTTGTTTCGCAAGAGGCTGATGGGAAATATATCAGCTGTATCCTCAAAAGTTGTATTAGTAATGAGTGACATTAGACTCATAAGCAGAGTGACCTGATAGGAGCTTCATCGGTGCCTTAAAAGCCCCATTAAACAATGTGGTGTAACAGTTACCAATAACCATTTTCCTCTTTGGAGACTACAAACCAACCAGCCAGCCCCAACAGTATGAGTCTCACACTGCATAGAAAAGCAAGGATGTAGAATGGGGAGATAACAGGGTAAAGCCATTCCCAGGAAGATCCTCTGTTAGAGGCAGGTGCATATCCCTATAAATCCACAGTAGTCTTAGAGGGTACAATTGGAGGATGCAATCATGATTTGACATTTTAAGGCATGTCCCAAGTAAGCATTTGTTCTCTAGTTCCCTCCACACTACCCAGATATGCCAATATCAGGGGATTCTAATAGAATCACAAACTCGGATGTGGAAGAGGCCATAGAATCGAGGTGTGCCTTAATGGTAAAGGTTCTATAGCAGACTCAATGGGTTATGATTTCTTTAATAGTTGGAGGAGGGTGGGGACTCTGAATCTAAGTAATAAACCATCCTTACCCCTACTCTCATATACATTGATTCACTCATTTAACAAATGATTATTGATTGGGATACATCAGTGAACAAAACAAAAATTCCTGTCCTCATGGAATTTACAGGAAGGGAAAATTAGAAGGGAATACATAGCAGTAGATTCAACTAAAAGAATCATGGTTATTTATTTTAAAAGGGATGGGTTACTTCATTTTTATCTACCAAGATGATATAAGGCTATAGTGAAAGAAAAACAAAGTTTCTGCCAACAAAGGATGTTATCTGTTTTCTCCCAATAGGTGCCTAGAGCTGCAAATTCACTTTTTGTACCCCTCTAAATGTGTTCTTTGGAAAATATCTGGAAAATGACTATGAGCACTCCTGGACCATCCCAGAGACACATTTTAACATTAGTGAGTGCCTTAAGCCCAAGGTGGGAAGGTAGCATTTTAGTTATTAGTGAGCTGGGAGGGGGTGGGTGTTTTGAGAACCAGGAATCTTCTTCATTCTGGCCCGGGTTATGGGTCCCTTTTTTAAGCCAGACACTGTGCTAGATCCTAGATTTGAATAAGATAGTTTCTGGCTTCAATAAGCTTAAGAGCTGTCAGAGGGAAACAGACACTGAGAAAGATAATCACAACATGATTCGTGCCACATCAGTGGTGTGGGCAAAGTAATGGGAGTATAGAGGAGAAAGAATGACTAGTTACTAACTCCATCTGTGGGAGTCTGGGAAGGTTTCATGGAAAATGTGGTATTTTAACTGGGGATTGAAGGATTCATGAGTATGCTGAAGAAAAAATGTAGAGAATATATTCTATGCAGAGAGAACAACATGTACAAAAATATGAAGCCAGGAAAGGATTTACTAAAAGCATATTTTGTAGTGATGTGAGAACCCTACTATAGCTAGAGCATAAGAAGTTTGTGGGGAAGATATGGTAGGAGATGAAGTAGAAGAGGGAAAGTATCAGATTGTCAAGGAATTTGTATATCATACTAAGGAATTTGGCAGTGGAGAATCAACAGAGATATTTTCAAGGGAAGGTGGATATGTAATCAAATATTTTTGGTTTTATTTTTCAGAGAATGGGATTGGTAGCTTTATGGAGGATGAAGCAGAGACTAGAGGTGAAAGGGGCCACGAAGCTGTTGCAATAGTCCAAGCAGGAGACATTAAATGTCTAAACTAAAGTAATAACTATGACAGAAAGGATTGAAGAGAAATTTTTGAGGTAAGACTGACAAGATTTGATAACTAATTGGAAATACACAGCAAGTTCCAAAGAAGAGTGAAGGATCATGTGAAGGTTGGCTATGTAGATATTAACCAAAATGAGATATACTGAAGGAAGCAGGTTTAAATGGAATAACATGAATCCAGTTTTGAAATGGCTGTGGTATATTCAGCTAGGTAATCAGAACACAATATCTTAAAAAACAAGAGTGTGAAATGTTCTGGAAAGATAAAATATAGTGACGATTGAAAACAGACTGAGGAAATTCAGCAACAAAAGGACATTAACAAGAGTGATTTTAGTGCAGTGGTTTTAGGGAGCAGAAATAAGATTGCATTACTTTGGGTGCCTGGGTGGCTCAGTCAGTTGATTTCAGCTTAGGTCATGACCCTAAGGTCGTGGGCTTGAGCCCTGCATTGTGCTCCTCACTCAGCGTGGAGGCTGCTTGAGATTCTCTCTCTCTCTCTCTCTCTCTCTCTCTCTCTCTCTCTCTCTCTCTCTTTCTCCCCCCGCCTTTATCCCTCTCTCCCACTTGCTCTCTCTCTCTAAAATAAAAAAAAGAAGATTGCATTGGCTTGAGATTTTAAATGAGAACAGTTAGAAACAAAGAGATTGTCAAAGAATAAAAAATAAAATTATTATCAAATGAATTTAAAAAGCAAGGCTTAGGGGTGCCTGAGTGGCTCAGTTAGTTGGGTGTCCAACTTCAGTTCAGGTCGTGATCTCATGGTTTGTGAGTTTGAGCCCCGCATCTGGCTCTGTGCTGACAGCTCAGAGCCTGGAGCCTGCTTCGGATTCTGTGTCTCCCTCTCTCTCTGCTCCTCCCCCGCTCATGCTCTGTCTCTCTTTCCAAAATAAATGAACATTAAAAAAAATTTCAAAAAAGGCAAGGCATAAAGTTTTAATTGGGAGAAAACATTATTTTTTTTTTATATTGACAAAAGCTAATGTCTACAGTAAACATGAGTCATGAACTTTCAGGCACCAACTAATGTAACATGACGGTTTAAAAAACAAAGATTATTACAAGGAGAAATTGACAAACTTCTGATCCTAGCGGGAGACACTAACCTACCTGTATTAGTTAGAATTACTTTTGGCTACACGTAAGGAGAAACCTAAAATAGCAGGGGCTTAAACTGGATGAGGGCTTATTTCTCCCTTATAGAAAGAATTCTGGATGTAGATTTTCCAGGGCCTTATGGGTTGCTGTTCTGCCATCATTAGTGTATTGCCTTATAGTCCAAATTGGTTGCTTGAACTCCAGCTTTCATAGCTATATTCCATGTAGGAGAAAGGGAGAAAAGGAGCTGCCCCTGCCACACAAGCTTACATCACAGTAGCCAGAACTCAGATGGCAGCTGCAAGGGAGGCTGGAAAATGTGGGCTTTTATTTGGGTGACAGTATGCTCAGCTGAAAGTCAGGCCTCTGCAATCAACAAGAAAGAAATGAATGGATGTTGGGTTGATAAGTAGCAGCTTCTGCCGTGTAAATGTCTTCATCTTTGACAGATCAAATGGACAAAAAAGAAAGAGAACAAATTAAATAATATAATTAATAAGTTTGACTTTGTACATATATCTATGTCTACAACTTTGTGTCCTATGCAGAACACATATTCTTACTAAACGCTCAAGACACTTTTACAATAATTTTTCTGTATTCAAATGACCACAAAAGAAACTTTAATATGTTACAAAAAGCAGAGGTGGTTTATAGCTCATAATCTCATACTCTCTGATCACAAGTCAATGTGCCTAGATACTAAAAACCAAAAGTAAATAAATAAGCAAAATCAAAGCAGGAAGAACATTTAAGAAACTTACTCTAATACATATTTTTGGATCAAAGGTAAAGTCAAAGCTTCAATTACATATTATTTATATAATAATGATGAATACAACACATTAACAAATTAGAGAACGCCTGCAATGCTTTATTCAAAGGAAAACCCACATAATCCTTTTGTCAAACAGGACCAAAAAAAATCACAAAGCTAGAAAGGAAAAAAGAAAATTAGGAAAGCATGAGTAATTATTATAGATGAAAGAGGAAATGGGACAGAAAATAGAAACCCAGAAAAACTGATAAGTAAATGTCAGAGTCAGAGTTTGAAATGACACATAAATTGAAAAATCTCTGGTGAGAGTAATCAAGAATATAAGAGGAAATAAAGAATAAAGAAAAAGCACAACATGAGAAATGTTATGTAGTGGTTGAATAGTGTGCCCTCAAAATTCACGTTCATTCAGAATGTCAGAGTGTGACCTTACTGAAAATAGGGTCTTTGCAGATGCAATTAAAGCGAAGTCATACTGGATGAGCATGAGCCCTAAATCCAATGACTGGTAAGCACACAGATGAGGGGACAGACAGAATGACACACAGAGTAACTGGTGGACACACAGAAAAACACAGACCCAGGGGAAAAGGCCATGTGAACACAGAGGCAGAGATTGCAGGGGCTAGAAGAAGCAAGGAAGAAGCAAAGTTTCTCTCCCTAGAAACTTTGAAGAGACTAGGGCCCTATAGAAAATTGGTTTTAGACTCTGGCTTCCAAAACTGTGAGAGAATAAATTTCAGTTGTTTTAAGCCATCCAGTTCGTGGTACTTTGTAATGGCAGTCCTAGGAAACTACGTCTCAGCTTAAAAATTGAGGGCTAACTATATAATAGGGACTGTTCTAAGTGTTTTACACTTTTGCATACATTAATTAATTTCATCTATACAACGTCTGGTGAAGGTGCTGAAGTCGGTGCTATTTTACAAATGAAAATACTGAGAGTGTAAGTAATTTGCCCAAGTTAAAGGATTCAGACCTAGATTGATTTCAGAGCCTGTGGTCTAAATCATACAGTTAACATCCTCTCAGACACATTGTAGACATAGTAGGTTCAGAGATGGAGAGAGAGAGGGAAAGAGAGAGAGAGCACAAACAGGGCAGGGGAAGAGGGAGAGGGAGAGAGATAATCTCAAGCAGGTTCCCTGCCCAGTGTGGAGCCTGATGTGGGGTTCCATCTCACAACTGTGAGATCATGACCTGAGCCAAAATCAAGAGTCGAACGCTTAACTGAATGAGCTACCCAGGCACCCTTGGTTTATCTTTAAAATACAATATATGACACAGGCATTAAATATAATAATGTAGAATTCATAGTTCTAGACATGGAAATACGTTCTTTTTAATTTTTCCCAGCTTTATTGAGGTGTGAATGACAAATAAAAATTATATATATTTAGGTTGTACAACATGATTTTTAAGGTATACAATGTGATGTTTTATTTGATTAGGATTTAGTGAACTAACACATCCATCACTTCATATAGTTACCATTTTTGTGTGGGAGGAGAACACTTAAAATATACTCTCAACATATTTCAAATATACAATAAAATATTATTAATAATAATCACCATGATGTACATTAGATGCCTAGAACTTATTCATCTTATAACTGAAGGTTCGTATGCTTTGACCAATGTCTCTCCCTCCTCCACCACCCTCTGCGGCCCCTGGCAACCAGTGTTCTACTCTATGGTTTTATGAGATTTACTTTTTTAGATTCTACATATAATTGAGATCATACAGTATTTGTCTTTTTGTTTCTGGCTTATTTTACATAGCATAATACCCTCCAGGTTCATCCATGTTTTTGCAAATGGCAGGACTTCCTTCTTTTTTATGGCTTCTTTTTTATGCGTTGGGTGTGTGTGTGTGTGTGTGTGTGTGTGTGTGTGTATAACATTTTCTTTATCCATTCATCCATTGACACTTAGGTGGTTTCCATATCTTGACTATTGTGAATAATGCTATAATGAACATGGGAGGGTACCTATTTCTTTGAGGTACTGATCATATCCTTTGGATACATATCTGGAAGTGAGATTGCTAGATCATATGGTAGTTATATTTTAAAATTTTAAAGCAACATCCATACTGTTTTCCACAACTGTACCAATTTATATTCCCACCATCAGTGTACAAGAGTTCTCTTTTCTTCATACCCTCACCACCATTTGTTGCTTTTTTTTTTTTGATGATAGGCATCTTAGCAGGTGTGACGTGCTATTTCATTGCAGTTTTGATTTGCATTTCCCTGATGATTAGAGATGTTGAGCACCATATATACCTGTTGGCCATTTATATGTTGTTTCTTGGGGGAAATTTTCTATTCAACTTATTTGCCCATTTTTAAATCAGGGTTATTTCCTTTTTTGATATTGAGTTGTATGAATTCCTTATATATTTTGGATATTAACTCCTTATCAGATATATGATTTGTAAATATTTTCTCCTATTTTGTAGGTTATCTTTTCATTGTATTAATAGTTTATTTTGCTGTACAGAAGCTTTTTAGTTTGAGGTAGTCTTACTTGTATTTTTTGCTTTTGTTGCCTATTCCTTTGGTGTCATATCCAAAAAGTCATTGCCAAGACCAATGTTAAGGAGCTTTTCCCCTGTGTTTTCTTCTAGGAGTTTTATGGTTTCAAGTCTTACAGTTATGTCTTTAATCCATGTCAAGTTAATCTTTGTGTATAACTTAAGATAAGAGTAAAATTTTATTCTTTTCTATGTGGATATCCAGTTTTCCCAGCACCATTTATTAAAGAGACTGTCCTTTCTCCATTGTATATTCTTGGTGCCCTTGTCAAAGATTAATTGATTATATGTGTGGATTTATTTCTGGGCCCTCTATTCTGTCCCATTGGTCTATATCTATTTTTATGTTAATACCATACTGTTTTCATTACTATAGCTTTGTAATATAACTTGAAACCAGGAAGTGTGATGATGCTTCCAGCTTTGTTTCCCTTAACTTTGCATTGGCTATGCAGGATCTTGTGTGATTCCATACAAGTTTTAGAGGTTTTTTTTTTTTCTGCAAAAAATGCTGATGGAATTTTGACGGGGATTAAATTGAATCTGTACATAACTTTGGGTGGTATGGACGTTTTCACGATATTAATTCTTCCAATCCAGGAATACAGGATATCTTTCCTTTTATTTGTCTTCTTCAATTTTTTTGTCATCAATGTCTTACAGTTTTCAGCGTACATATTTTTCACTTTCTTGGTTAAATTTATTCCGAAGTATTTTATTTTTTGATGCTATTGTAGATGGGATTATTTTCTTAATTAATTTTTTTGGATATCTCGTTATTAGTATATAGGAACATAACTAATTTTTATTTTTTTATTTTTTATTTATTTTTTTATAGAAACATAACTAATTTTTATGTACTGCTTTTGTATCTTGTCATATTACTGAGCTTGTTTATTGGTTCTAATAGTTTTTTTATGGAGTCTTTAGGTTTTTCTATGTATAAGATTATGTCATTTGCAAATAAAGACAAGGTAACTGTTTTCTTTCCAATTTTGATGCCTTTTATTTTTTTTTTTCTTGTCTACTTGCTCTAGCTAGGACTTCTAGTACTGTGTTGAATACGAGTGCTGGGACTGCGCATCCTTGTTTTGTTCCTGATCTTAGAGGAAAAGCTTTTAGCTTTTCACCATTAAATATGATGTTAGCTGTGGGCTTGTCATATATGGAAATATATTCTTTTTTGTTGGTTTGTTTTGTTTTTTCATTTTATTAAGTTTTTAATTTTAATTCCAGTGTAGTTAACATAGAGTGTTATATTAGTTGCCAATGTATAATATAGTGATTCAACAATTCTATACATTACTCAGTGCTCATCATGTTAAAGTGTACACTTTAATCGCCATCACCTATTTCACCCATCCCCTCACCCAGCTCCCCTCTGGTAGCCATCAGTTTGTTGTCTATAGTTAAGAGTCTGTTTCTTGGTTTGTCTTTCTCTTTCTCTTTTTCTTTTGCTCATTTGTTTTATTTCTTAAATTCCACACATGAGTGAGATTATAGGATATTTGTCTTTCTCTGACTTGTTTCACTTAGCATTATGCCCTCTAGCTCCATCCATGTTGTTGCAAATGGCAAGATTTCATTCTTTTTTTATGGCTGAGTAATATGCCACTGTATGTGTGTGTATGTATATATATGTATATATACATATATATATACCACATCTTCTTTATCCATTAATCTCTTGATGGACACTTGGCTGCTTCCATAATCTGGCTATTATAAATAATGCCGCTAGAAACATAGGAGTGCATATATCTTTTAGAATTAATGTTTTTGTATTCTTTGAGTAAATACCCAGCAGTGTGATTAGTGGATCATAGAGTAGTTCTATTTTGAATTTTTTGAGGAACCTCCATACTGTTTTCCAGAGTGGCTGCACTCTGTTTGCATTCCCAGAAACAGTGCAAGAGGGGTTCCTTTTTCTCCATGTCTTCACCAACACTTGTTCTTTCTTGTGTTTTTGCCACGAGTGAGGTGGTATCTCATTTCATTTTGATTTGCATCTCCCTAATGATGAGTGATATTAAACATATTTTCATGTGTCTGTTGGCCATCCAGATGTCCTCTTTGGAAAACTGTCTTTTCATCTCTTCTGCCCATTTTTTAGATCGGGTTGTTTGTTTTTTAGGGGTGTTGAGTTGTAGCAGTTCTTTGTATACTTTGGATACTAACCCTTTATCAGATATGTCACTTGCAAATATCTTCTCCTATTTGGTAGGTTATCTTTTATGCAAATATCTTCTCCTATTTGGTAGGTTATCTTTTAGTTTTGTTGACTGATTGCTTTGCTGTGCAAAAGCTTTTAATTTTGATGTAGTCCCAAGAGTTTATTTTTGCTTTTATTTCCTTTGCCTCAGGAGACAAATCTAGAAAAATGTTGCTACAGCCAATGTAGAGACATTATTGCCTATGCTTACTTCTAGAATTTTTATGGTATTAGGTCTCACATTTAGGCCTTTAATCAATTTTGAGTTTATTTTTGTGTATGGTGTAAGAAAATGGTACACATTCATTCATTTGCATGTAGCTGACCAGTTTCCCAACACCATTTATTGAAGAGACTATCTTTTTCCCCACTGTATATTCTTGCTTCTTTTGTGAGAGATTAATTGACCATATAATCATGAGTTTGTTTCCAGGCTTTCTTTTTTTATACAGGTTTATTTATTTATTTATTTATTTATTTATTTATGTATTTATTTATTTATTTAGAGAGTCAGAGAAAGAGAGAGAAAGGGACCAAGTGAGGGGCAGGAACAGATAGAGAGGGAGAGAATCCCAAGCAGCCTCTGTGCTGTCAGTGCAGAGCCTGATGAGGGGTTTGATCCCAAGAACCGTGAAATCATGACCCGAGATGAAATCAAGAGTCAGACACTCTACTGACTGAGCCACCCATGTGCCCCTGTTTCTGGGCTTTCTATCCTGTTCCATTGATTTATGTGTTTTTTTTTGTGTGTGTGTGTGCCAGTACCATACTGCTTTGATTACCAGAAATGGATAGTATAACTTGAAATCTGGATTGTGATACCTCTAGCTTTGTTGTGTTTTTTTTTCCAAGACTGTTTTGGCTATTCAGGGTCATTGGTGGTCCCATACAAATTTAAGGGTCATTTACTCTAGTTTTGTGGAAAATACTGTTTGTATTTTGATAAGATTTCATTAAATCTGTAGATTGCTTTGGGTAGTATGGATATTTTAACTATATTTTTTTTCTTCTAGTCCATCAGCATAGAATATTTTCCTATTTGTGTTGTCTTCAATTTCTTTCATCAACGTTTTACAGTTTTCATAGTATAGGTCTTTCACCTCCTTGGTTAAGTTTATTCCTAGGTATTTTATTACTTTTGGTGTAATTTTAAATGGGATTGTTTATTTAATTTCTCTTTCTATTGCTTCATTATTAGTGTATAGAAATGCAACAGATTTCTGTACACGGAAATATATTCTTGAAAGAAGCTTGTTCCTGAACACTATGGTAATAATTATCTATTGCTGCATAGCAAACTATACCAAAACTTAATAGCTTCAAACAACAAACATTTATTATATCATATAGTTTTTGAGGGTCAGGAATCTGGGAGTGGTTTACTTGAGTGGTTCTGGCTCAGAGTCCCTCACACATTTGCTGACAAGGTATTGGCTAGGGCTGTGGTCATATCAAGGCTTGACTGTGTTGGAATAATCCACTTCCAAATTCACTTACATGGTTGTTGGAATCTCTCAGCTCCTCCCTGGTTATTTGCCAGAGGCTTCTTTTCATTACTATGTGGGCAAACCAATATCTGCCTGAGTGTTTTCATGGTAGGGAAGCTGGCTTCTCCTAGGGTGAGTGATCCAAAAGAGAGTAGAGACAGAGAAAAAGAAAAAAACCACAGTCTTCTTTAGCTTAATCTCAGAAATGTCATACCATCACTTCTGTCATCTGATATTTGTCATACAGACAAACCCTGTTACAATGTGGGAGGGAACTACACAAGGGTGTGAATACCAGAAGGTGGGAGTCATTGTGGATCATCTTGGAGGCTGGCTACCACAACAAATATGCATATATTTGCATGGAGATGGAGAGGAAAAGGACATCAAGGTATCAAGAATATTTATGTCTGGGTGGTGAGATTGTGGGTATTTTAAAAATATATGTTTTCTTTTTTTTCTGTTTTCCAATTTTTATAGTGTACACAATTACTGATGTTTGATGAAATCAGCAACCAATGAATCCATTTTATTAAAGAAATGAGTGGGAGTCATGGAGGCATAGGAGAGAGAAGGAACCATTGATGGAGTTCTGGTGGATATGGAAGGGAGTGCACTCCAGTGTACAGGTGGAGGACATTGTCCTAATCACAGTGAGTGATAATGAAAGTGTAGATTTGTGAAAGGGTTGGCATTGGATGTGAAAATTTGTAAGTATCGGAACAGACATATTAGGTTTTGGCCAAGACACTTAGCCTTGAATTGTAGTGGAGAAATGTTGACCTCTGAAATATGAGAGGAGGAAAATATAGTTGCTATTATTAGAAATATTAGGGCATTAAGGTAGGAAATTTGATGGATTTCACACATAATGGTGCTTTTTTTCCCTCTGATAAAGGCAGCAAGATATTTTAGTAAGCCTGACTAGGATGGGGTAAAAGGCCTGGAGAAGTTTGTGCAAGCTTGAAACATCAGTTGTTTGAAATGGAAAAGTGTGCCAACCAGAGAAAGGATTGTATAGAAATCGTGAGAGCCCAGATGATAGTCTCTGTGGTCTCTTATGTCTTACGTCAAGGAACAGTGTTACTAGCTCTAATGTGTAATAATGTTCATCTGTGGATTATTTACAATACTTGCTGCCTTTCATGTTAAAGGAACACTGTTTCTCTACTCACAACACTTTTGATACCAAATACAGCATAACCTTGGATTGCCAGTAACTTGTCCTGTGAGTGTTCCACAAGACAAGCAAACATTTCTAATAAATGTGAGTGTTCCACAAGACAAGCAAACATTTCTAATACATTTTAACTTGGTAAACGAGGGATGTCGTGCAATACAAGCAATATGTGATGCCGAATGTCACATGATAACGGCTGAGCCAATGGTTCTTGACATCCGCTTTGATATACAAGTGCTTTGGATTACAAGCATGTTTCCAGGATGAATGATGCTCACAAACCAAGGTTTTACTCTAATGGCTTTTTTTCTCTCACAGGAACCAATTTTCCAATTCTCTGAATACTAAGTGGGTGTCCTATAATTTAACTCAATTCTGACATTAATTACTCAGAGTTAGACTACACATGTTTAATGGCTCAGTTCCACAAGACTGCCCTCACTTCAGATGCCATTGGCAAGTATTGGGTCCCCAGGGTATCCACACTTCTCTTTGCCTTGGCTACAAAGTTAGGGGTTCCCACACAAACCTCTTCAGGTTTGATAATTTGCTGGAACAGCTCACAAAACTTAGAGGAACATTTATTCACATTTACTGGTTTATTATAAACAACATTATAAAGGTTATAATGAGTAGCCCAATGAAGAGGTACATAGTGTGAATTCTGGAAAGGTCCTGAGTGCTGGAGCTTCTGTCTCCATGGAGTTGAGCTGCACCACACTCCTGGCATGTGGATGTTTTCACCAACCCAGAAGCTCTCTAAGCCTCATAGTTTAGGGATTTTCATAAAGGCTTCATCATGTAGGCATGATCAAATATTAGGGTCATCTCTAATCACTCTTCCCTCCACATAGGATGGTGATGGGGCTGAAAATTCCAAGCTTCTAATCATGGCTTGGTCTTTCTGGTGATTGGTCCCCCTTCTGAAGCTATCTAAGAGTCCACCAAGAGTCTCCTCATTAGAACAAAAGATGCTCCTATAATCCTTAAAATTCCAAGGGATTTAGGAACTCTGTGTTAAGTTGCTTCTATCACCTACATCATTCAGGAAATTATAAGAGTTAGGACCTCTGTGTCAGGAGCCATCATGAAAGACCAAATATTAGACCTAACAGTGCTCCTAGAACACCTGTTATGCAGGAAATTACAAGAATTTTAGGAGCTCTGTGTCAGAAATAGAGGGCAGAGACCAAATATATATTTCTTATTATGTTGCACCTGTTATTGGCCAGCCTCTGATGTGACTTAAATCTCTTTAAAAATAATGATGAATTAATGAAAGATGTTTGCACAGCATTTCTCCTTACTGGTTACTAAGTCAGCTTTTATTTATTTATTTATTTATTTATTTATTTATTTATTGGTAGGGGGAGGGGCAGAGAGAGAATCCCAAGCAGGCTCCATGCTAACAATGTGGAGCCTGATGCAGGCTTGAATTCACAAACCTTGAGATCATGACCTGAGCCAAAACCAAGAATCAGACGCTTAAGTGACTGAGCCACCCAGGTGCCCCCTAAGACATCTTTCTTGAATTATGTAGTTAACTTCAGTTTTAGGATGACAGCTATTAGTCCCCATCTGGGGACAAACCAAAAGCAAAATTTTGGTCTTTTCAAAATGGTCATGGCACATTTTTAATTGGATTATTATTTTTTTGGTGTTGAGCCTTAGAAGTTCTTTATATATTTTGGATAGTAACACCTTATTGGATATATCATTTGCAAGTATCTTCTCCCGTTCAGTGGATTGTCTTTTTGTTTTATTGATGGTTTCCTTTACTGTGAAAAATCTTTTATTTTGGTATAATAAATAGTTTAGGAGCGCCTGGGTGGCTCAGTCAGTTAACCAGCTGACTTCATGTTCTCACAGTTCGTGAGTTCAAGCCCCACATTGGGCTCTGCACTGACAGTGCAGAGCCTGCTTGGGATTCTCTCTCTCTTCTTCTTTCTCTGCCCCTTCTCCATTTGTGCTCTCTTTCTCAAAATAAATAAATAAACTTAAAAAAATTTAATTTTGCTGTGGTTTTCCTGACAAAGAAACAAAAACACTAATTCGAACAGATATATGCACCTCTATGTTTATTGAGCATTATTTACTATAGCCAAGATACGGAAGCAACCCACATGTCCATCTGTAGATAAATGGACAAAGGAAATGTGGTATACGCACACACACACACACACACACACACACACACACACACTGGAATATTACTCAGCCATAATAAATGAAATCTTGCCATTTGCAACAACATGGATGGATCTAGAGCTATAATGCTAAGTGAAGTAAATCTGAGAAAGACAAATACCGTATGGTTTCACTTATATGTGGACTTTAAGAAAGAAAACAAAGGAAAAAAGAGACAAACAAAAAATAGACTTTAAAAAATTTTTTTAATGTCTATTATTTTTGAGAGAAAGACAGACAGAGAGCAAGCAGGGAAGAGGCAGAGAGAGAGGGAGACACAGAATCTGAAACAGGCTCCAGGCTCTGAGCTGTCAGCACAGAGCCTGATGCAGGGCTCGAACTCACAGACCACGAGATCATGACCTGAGCTGTAGTCGGCCACCCAACCAACTGAGCCACCCAGGTGCCCCGCCCCAAAATAGACTTTTAAATGCAGAGGACAAACTGGTGGGTGCCAGAGGGGAGGTGGGTAGGGGGATGGGTGAAATAGCTGAAGGGGATTAAGAGTACACTTATTGTGATGAGCGCCGACTAATGTATAGAATTGTTGAATCACTATATTGTACACATGAAACTAATATAACATTATATGTTAATTATACTGGAATTAAAAAGATACATAAATAACAATTTTTAAGAAATGGATATGGCCATGAAAATAGAATTTTTGCAAGGATATTTTATGTAGCTGACATGAATTATTTTTAATTAGAAGAGTCTTCATTACATAGGTCAAGAATATGCGCATAGGTATATAAAGCTTAGCATTTTTTGGAACTTGGAAACTCATTAATATATAAGACAAGCCCTCAAACACAGTAGTTTCTCTTTTTCTGATAAATGCCAAAAACACTATATTATTGGAGAACATGAAAAACACTACATACCTGATCATAGGGTTGAAAAGCATATTTGGTAGCTATACTTGTGAACATACCCTAATTTATAAACTTGTTGATCACTGTATGTACACCTGAAACTAATGTAACATTGTCAACTAGACCCATATTTTAAAAATGATTTTCAACAAGTTGAAACATACCTCTTTTTATTCTGAATACAGAGAATTTGATATACATTAAAAATTGTATATCTTGGGGCGCCTGGGTGGCTCAGTCGGTTAAGCATCCAACTTTGGCTCAGGTCATGATCTCACAGTTTGTGACTTTGAGGCCCGCATTGGGCTCTGTGCTAACAGCTCGGAGCCTAGTGCCTGCTTCTGATTCTGTGTCTCCCTCTCTCTGTCCCCCCCCGCCCACTCTCTCTCTCTCTCCAAAATAAATATTAAAAAAATTGTATATCTACATTATAGTCCCTCTGTAAAACCTATTGACTAATGCCCAGGGCTTACTAAATGCTTGCAGCTGATAAGCTCCTCTCTATTTTTTTTTTTTTTTTAGTGTTTATTTATTTTCGAGAGAGGAAGAGACAGAGTGCAAGCTGGGGAGGGGCAGAGAGAGGGAGACACAGAATCCGAAGCAGGCTCCAGGCTCCAAGCTGTGAGCACAGAAAGGGGCCCAAACTCACGAACTGTGAAATCATGACCTGAGCTGAAGTCGGACGCTCAACTGACTGAGCCACCCAGGCGCTCTATCTCCTCTCTATTAAGTCAGAATACTCTTGCTGCCACCAATTGAGAGGTATAAGAGACAAGATAGCGTTGCATTTTTTCCCAAACTTATTTAGGCCAATTGAACTTGCTATTGTAATTCCGTAATTTGATTTTAATATTATGACAATCAATGGAATATGACTACAAAAGTAAAATTGTTGTTTCTATGAAAACCAAGTTGAATGGACAATATTAGGAATAAAATAAGGGATTTAAGTAGAGATATAGCAGAGATTAATAAAAATATTACAAAGCACTTCATGCTACTACTGTTGAAAAATTAGATGAAATAAATAAACTTCTAGAAAAATATAAACTATCAAAGGTGACTCAGTTAACCATAGTTACCAAATGACCCAGAAATTCCACTCCTTAGTTGTATACCCAAAATGATTAAAAACTGGTATTCAAATACTTGTACCTGAATGTTCATAGCACCACTATTTACAATAGCCAAAAGACAGAAATGATCCAAATACCCATTAATGAACGTGTAGGTGAGCAAATTGTAGTACATCCACAGAATGGAGTTTTATTTAGCCATAAAAATTAAGGAAATACTGATACATGTTGCAACATGATGAACTGTAAAAATATGCTTAGTGAAAGAACCCAGACACAAAAGATCACATATTGTATATTTCCATTAATGTTAAATATCCAGGATAGATAAATCCATTAATACTAAAAGCAGGTTAGTTCTGGCCAGGGGATTCACTGCTTTATGGGTATGGGGTTTAATTTGGGGTTGATAAAAATATTTAAGAATTAGGTAGATATGGTGATTGTATAGCTTTATGAATGTACTAGATATCACTGAATTGTTCACTTCAAGATGATTATTCTTATGGGAATGTCACCTTAATAAAAAAGCAAAAAGAATGTCTCAAAATAATTTTCCAAGAATAATTAGTAACCCGCCATCAAAATTAGTATACACAAAATGTATCAAGGCACCATGAATGAGCACAAGCAGAAACAAACAAACAAAAAAACCAGTAGTATCCCCCAAATGCTTCAGATGTTGGACTTCTGAGACAGATTATTTGGGTTATGTTTATAAAAATATGTCTTGTATGTTTAAACAAATAAGAGATAAGGTTAAAATACCTCTAGAGAATAAGAAAGTATAAAATAAACCAGATTTCAATTGTAATAGAATTTCTAGAAATAAAAATGCTGTAACTAAAGTTTAAAATTCAGGGGATGAAAACTGACTATAGAAGACACAGAAAATCTAAATACTTTTATATCAATTTTTAAAATTGTATTTATACCTAAAAACCCTTGTACAAAGGAAACACCAATCCCAAATGGCTTGACTGGTAAATTCTACCAAATATTTAAGAAATAATATCAACTGTACACAAACTCATGTAGAAAATAGAGGACGAGGGGACATTTCATGGCATATTTTATAAGGCAAGAATTTCCCTGATATGAAGATCAGAAAAATAAATTAAAAGACAAGGAAACTATAGGACAATGTACTTTATGAACATAGAAACAAAAATCCATAACAAAATATTAGCAAATAGAATCTAGCAATATACAAAAAGGATACTGTCTCATGGTTTATTTTCATCTCTGTATTGAAAAGTTGATTTCCTCTTCCAAAGTCAAGCAATGTAATTCCCAAAATTAACAGACCTAGGGAGGGAAATCATAGATTCCTCTCAAATAGATTCTGCAAAAGCATTTGACAAATTCAATGCGCAGAGACTTCTGCTTATAACCAAGATGGAGTAATAGGAACTTGATTTACTCTTCTACCTAAAACAACTAAAACAATCTGGACAAATCATATAAAACAATAATTTTCAAGATATTGGTTATCATTGAAGGAAGGGTGGAAATACCTTAGAGATGGGAAAAAATAAGGTGAGCCCTAGATTACTGTCTAGAGAGAGTGTTCAGCCCATGGCAAAGGGAGGGAAACCCAGGCAGAGATCACTAAACGTTGTAATTTGAGGAGATGAAGCTATGAGTCAGGGGAGGCAAGGGTACTTAGAATTCACAAGGCAGAGTATGGTATCCTTTTCTGGGGGGGGGGGGGATTGACAAGCTGATTCTCAAAATGAGTGTAATTAACAGATGAAAACAGAAAAACCATATGATCATCATAATAGACACAGATAGAGCATTTGACAAAACCCACCCTCCATTTTTGTTAAAAATTCAGAGCAAACTAGGAATAGAAGGAAATTTTCAACTGATAAAGTGTGCCAGCAAGAAAATTACAGCTAACATTATAAGTAAAGGTGAAAGACTATGTTTTTGCCCTGAGATTATGAAACAATGCAAGGATGTTATCTTTTGCCACTTATATTCAACAGTAGAGTGGCAGTTCCGTCCATTGCTATAAGGTGAGAACGAGAAGTCCAGATAAGAAAGGAAGAATGAAACTAAAATTGTCGTGATTTTAAGATTATATGCTCTTCTATGTAGAAAATCTGATGGAATCTACAAAAAAAATAGGCAACTAAAAATAAGTGTATTTAGCAAAGATTCAGAATAGATCAACATACAAAAATCAGATTATTTGGTTTATGTTAGTGTTGAGTTGTATAAATTCTTAAAATTTTTTTTTAATGTTTATTTTTGAGAGAGAGAGAGAGAGAGCGAGCATGAGTGGGGGAGGGGCACAGAGAGAGGGAGACACAATCTGAAGCAGGCTCCAAGCTCTGAGCTGTCAGCACAGAGCCCACCACAGGGCTCAAACTCACGGACCATGAGATCATGACCTGAGCCGAAGTTAGACGCCTAACTAACCGAGCCACCTAGGTGCCTCTATAAATTCTTTACGTATTTTGGATATTAACCACTCATCAAACATATTGTTTGCAAGTATCTTCTCTCATTCAGTACATTGTCTTTTCATTTGTTGATGTTTTTCTTCCCTGTATAAAACTTTTTTATTTTATGTAGTCTCAATTATTTTTGTTTCCCTTTGGTTTCCCTTGCCTGAGGAAACATATCTAGAAAAATGTTGCTGAGGCTTATGTCCAAGAGATTGCTGCCTATGTTTTCTTTAAGGAGTTTTGTGGTTTCGGGTCTCACATTTAAGTCTATAGTCTATTTTGAGTGTATGGTGCAAGAAAGTGGTTCATTTTCATTCTTTTGCATGTAGCTGTCCAGTTTTCCCAGCACCATTTATTGAAGAAACTGTCTTCCCCATTGTATATTCTTGCCTCTTTTGTCATAGATTCATTGACTATACAAACATGGATTTATTTCTGGGCTCTCTATCCTGTTCCATTGATCTATGTATCTATTTTTGTGCCAGTACCATATTGTTTTCATTACTATATCTTTGTAGCATATCTTTAAATCTGGGATTATGAAGCCTCCAGCTTTGTTCTGCTTTCTCAAGAGTGCTTTGGCTAGTAGGGGTCTTTTGTGGTTCTATGCAAATTTTAGAATTATTCTCCCTAGTTCCGTGAGAAATACTATTGGTTTTTTATGGGAATGATATTGAATCTGTAGATTACTTTGGATAATATGAACATTTTAACAATATTGTAGTTTCAGTCCATGAGTCTGGTATATCTTTCCATTTGTTTATGTCATCTTCAATTTCTTTCATCAATGTTTTATAGTTTTCAGAGCACAATTCTTTCACCTCCTTGGTTAAATTTATCCTAGGTATTCTATTGTTTTTGGTGAAATTGTAAATGAGATTATTTTCTTAATTTCACTTTTGGCAATTTCATTATTAGTGTATAGAAACAGAACAGATTTTGGCATATTAATTTTGTATCCTGCACTTTACTGAATTTATGTAGTCCAGTAGTTTATTGATGGAGTCTTCAGGGTTTTCTGTGTATAGTATCACGTCATCTGCAAAGAGTGGCAGCTTTACTTCTTCCTTACCAATTCGAATGCCTTTTATTTCTTTTTCTTTTCTGATTGCTGTGGCTAGGACTTCCCGTACTATGTTGAATAAAAGTGGTCAGAATGGACATCCTTGTCTTATTTCTGATTGTAGAAGAAAGTTTTGCAGCTGTTCATCATTAACTATGATGTTAGCTGTGAGTTTGTCTCATATGGCCTTCGTTATGTTGAGGTATGTTCCACCTAAACCCACTTGGTTGAACGTTTTTATCATGAACAGATGTTACGTTTTGTCCAATGTTTTTTTCTGCCTCTATTGCAATAATCATATGGTTTTTATCCTCCATTTTGTTTACATTGATTTGTGGATGTTGAAACACCCTTATATCTCTGGAATAAATCCTACTTGATTGGACCTAAATAGGCATTTTTTTTTCAAGAAGACTTACAGATGGCCAACAGACACCTGGAAATATGCTCAACATCGCTAATCATCAGGGAAATGCAAATCAAAACCACAATGAGATATTACCTTACACCTGTCAGAATGGCTAGAATCAAAAAGACAAGAAATAGCAAGTGTTGGTGTGGACAAAAAGGAATCCTCACATGCTGTTGGTGGAAATGTAAATTGGTTCAACAAGTATAGAAAACAGTATGGAAGTGCCTCAAAAGGTTAAAAATAGGAATACCAAATGACCTAATAATTCCACTACTGGGTATTTACCCAAAGAAAATGAAAACACTAATTCAAAAAGATGTATGTTTATTGAAGCATTATTTACAGTATCCAAGTTATGGAAATAACCTAAATGTCCATGGATAGATAAATGGATGAAGATATATATATACTATATAAAGTGGAATATTAATCAGCTATAAAAAAGAATGAGATCTTGGATTTGCAACATGAACGTACCTAAAGGGTGCTATGCTAAGTGAAATAAATCTGACAAAGAACGACAAATACCTTACGATTTCACTTATATCTAGAACCCAAGAAACAAAACAAATAAATGGAAGCAGATCCATAAATACAGAAAACTAACTGGCAGTTGCCAGAAGGGAGGGTGGTGGTGGATGGACAAAATTGGTGAAGGACAGTGGGAGATACAGGATTCCAATTATGAAATCATTGGGAATAAGGGAATATAGTCAATGGTATTGTAATAGTGTTGCATGACGTGGTGAACGTAGCATAAAGTATGAACTTGTTGAGTCACTATGTTGTAAACCTGAAACTAATGTGACATTGTGCGTCAACTACACATCAATAAAAAAAATTGTTGTATTTTTATATATTAGCAGCAGTCAAAAATTGCAATGGAAAAAACAATGCCATTAAGTGTAGCATCAAAATATGTTAAATACTTAGGGATTAATCTGAGAAAAGATGTGTAAGACTGAGATCAGAGGAGACCTAAGTAAGTAGAAAGATATGTTGTTTTCATGAATCAGAAGGAAGACTTGATATGACTAAAATGTGAATTATTCACAATTTTTTATCTACAGACTTAACTCAATCGCAGTGAAAATGCTGGTATGCTTTTTTTTCGTTGGAAATTGACAAGATGGTTCTCAAATTTACATGGAAATATAAAGAACCGAAATTAGCCAAAACAAATTCAAAAAAAGAACAAATTTGGAGGACTTGCACTAGCTGATTTTCAAGTCTTAATGTCACGCTACAGTAATCATGACAGTGTGGTATTGGCATAAAGATAAACAACTAGATTGATTTTTGCCAGCATCCATGAAACTGGCAGGCCATCCTGTCAGCTTGCAAGTAGAGTAAAATCTCAGACCCTTCACAGTTCTTGACACAAAAGCCTTCAATTATTTGTGATATGTTTCTTTTTTTTTTAAATTTTTAAATGTTTATTTTTGAAGGAGAGAGAGAGGGAGAGACAGAGTATGAATGGGGGGGGGGCAGAAAGAGAGGGAGACAAGAATCCAAAGCGGGCTTCAGGCTCTGAGCTGTCAGCACAGAACCCAACATGGGGCTCAAACTCACGAGCCACGAGATCATGACCTGAGCCAAAGTCGGACGCGTAACTGACTGAGCCACTCAGGCGTCCTTGTGACGATATATTTCTTAAACTGGGTTGTGAATACATGGTTCTCCATTTAATGTTTATTCTTTATATTTTACATACACATTAGAATTTATGTAATACATTTAATGATAAAAATAAAAGAATACTAAAATGAATTGAAAAAACTCAGTGAATCCATGTCACTAAAAATGTTGCTGTCAAGCCAAGTGAGGTTATCACATCTATGAATAATTGGGAATAAGATCACAAAATCTGGAAGGATTCTTCACTCAGTATGCTTTACAAGTGCCTATAGGTTCTTACTCCATGTTGAAAGAACTGAAACTAGGAATAATTGATGACACTTACGGGTGAGTTTTATACAAGAAAAATTATAATGTAGACCTTGGCCGTACATCAAAATACTGGGAAAGGAATGTACATTTATTCAAGTTAAAATATCTAAGGTGTACATGTAGGCTTTCTTATTGTTTTCTGCTTTAAAGGAGATTTTTAAATTAGTCAACCCTCTGTCTCTATTGCATTGGTAAGTGGGCTTGCATCATACTGTAATTAATTAATGTAGCAAACAAGTTCTTGAGGAAATATTGCTTGGATGTTTAGCTTTTTATTTAAGTAAAACTCAACAGCTTAGGGAGAACTTCAAATCTCCATGGCACCCAGCGACTTATTTTCACTCCGAATACAATGGGAAGTCTGACATTGATTTTGGCTGAGATCACACCCTTCAAGGGGACAGGGTAAGTTTAGAAGTAATTACATATTTAGACGGGAGATTTCAGGTGACGATGCAGAACTTCAATAATGAGACTTGATATCCTTGAAATTTGATTTATATTTTTATTCATGTCTTGAATCTTTCAAGTTGCTCCGTTTCCCTCTTCCTGACAGGTGAACAGCAGGGAAGACAGATATATAGTGAGAGAAGGAGAGAGATTAAAGAGAGGAAGGTAGAAAGAAATTGGAAAAGAAAGAGGGGGAGCAAGGGAGATGGAACAAATGGGCCAACTAGGAAGATAAATAGATTTAGCAAAACAGAGAAATAAGTAGAGGGAATTATGAAACAGGAGTAGAAAGAGGGTTTCTATGGTGATAATAATGAATTCTAATACAGAATTTTCTCCTCTTTTTTATGCCCTTTCTATTTACCAGGCTTTTTACCTTATACCATTCAACCTGTACAACATTAAGAAGGAGTTCCTATTATTCCTATTTTATAAATTAGAAAACAGAGGCCTAAAGAGGTTAACTAAATTGTCCCAAAGGGGTGGAGTCTGGATTTGAATCCAGGACTCTTTGTCTCGAAGGCCAATACTTTCCCCAGTGTATCAGACTGCCTCTGCATGACACTGACACAACAGGTTAAAAGGCAAGAGTTTGTGCTAAATAGGTTACTTGGCATCATATAAACAGAACACATAGAAATAATCTAGCTTTGGTTTCTCTTCATTACCACTCCTCATGCTCCCCACAGAGGAGATTAAACAGGCAGGCAGGGAGAAAAAATAAAACTCCAGCTTCAGTTTTTACTATTACTGCAGCTTTCGGGTCAATCAGGCAGCTTACTTCCCTCTGATCTCACAAAGGGCTTAATGCCCAGTTCACTTATAGAAACTCAGTCCAAAGTAGCATTTCCTAACCTTTTAGGGGTTATGAACTCCTTTGAGATTCTAAGGAAAACTATTCACTCTCTAGAAATATACAAATACATGAAAAAATTTTCATAACAATTCAAGAGTTTTATAGGCCCCCTCAAGGTCTGGGGTTTACATCAGAGATAAAAGTCTTAGGGTCTGGAACTGCAAAGAAAGTGACCTTGAAATCTGTGACACAGAATGAGCACCAAACCTGGCACCTTGGCTCTGCCCGAACTCGGATGAGTCATTTTTCAAATGCAAGGTTGGATGTGGTTATCTTCTCTTCAATTTTAAAACATATTCTTATGAAAATTTTGATGCGAGAAGCTTAAGCTTAAATTCCTACCTAGACTCCTACCTGATATGCACTAAGAAAGTTCCATTGTAACATTAAATTATTTGTGCATCCCAGTGCCCACTAGTGGTCAAGGAAAAATATTTTGCCTTGAGAATTGGAGGTTAGAGATGGCCATCACCTCCTGGAGGAGAGACAGCTCACTCTGAATTTCAGAATAGGGTCTTCTCTTTAGACATCGCTTACTTTCAATATTGATTTTTCCAAACTCATGTATTCCACTAAAATTTTGATGAGATCTTGTTGGGGTTCATGGTGAAATAATGGCATATTAGACAGAATGCTGGACAGAGTCAGGACCTGCCACTAACTTGCTATGTTATGGTTCCCGAAGGTAGAACACGTTCCCTTTGTGTCTTCAGTATTTTCATTTGTAACTTAAGGGATTGTACTATTATCGACGCTTTTCAAACCTCTTCAAATTTTTTTAGTAGGGAAACCTTGTGTTCAGTGGAAATCTTACATAAAAAAATAGAAGTAGAGCTGCTGTGGATCAAAAGGTGATGATGGTGATGGCAAAGTCTGATTCCCTCCCCGCTTCCCATTCTCTCTCCATACCGCCAACATAGCCATGAACCAATTCCTTATAGGTTGAAAGTAGTTGATCTGGAGAGCAACAGCATGTAATGGCCAAGAGCATGTGCTTTGGAGTCAAGTACATATGGGTTCTATTCCTGGCTTCACCACTTAATAGCTCTATGCTTTTCAGCAACTACTTACTCCCTCTGTATCTCAGTTTCCACGTCTGACAAGTGAGGATGATAAATAGCTCTTATTCTGTAAGGCGGGTGTGAAGATTTAGTGACTAAACACATGTAAAGTGATTATCCAGTGCCTGGTACATGGTAAGTGCTCAACAGATGCTTGCTGTTATTAACATTGATCTATATCATTTTAAACAAAGACTTGGCTCATGAAAATTAGGTCATCCAGTTTGCCCATTGTGCTTTCTTGCTCAATAACTCTTTCCTTCCTATTCTATGCTACAGCTAGAGTAACCAGCATGGTAAACAGGACCTCCTAATCTCTCTAACATTTTAGCTACACTGTAATAAGTACAGTAAATGAATGTAGTAAATAACTAGTCCCATAGGAGGCTTTTTGAGCTATACCTGTGATTTTCCATTTTTTTCTTTTTAGTCATGGGGTGCTTTTATTTTTTAAAATAAAACATGACTCTGAAACTCAGTATGTAAAGCAGATAAGGGAAGCACTACTCTAATTGAGGCAAGATGGCAGACGAAGCATTACCTCCTATGTCTTCTCAATCCCTACAATACCACCTTCCTCCTACACTCTGGAAAACTCAGAAGTACCCCAGTGCTCCATGAAGCAATGTTTGAAACCATTGAACCACTGAGACCCTTATATATCTTAGGTTCTGTGGAACTAATTCATTTCACTTGGGCATACAATTTGAGATTTTCCATTCTCCCATCATTTCAAGGAAAATACATATCCTACAAAAGGATATCTTACCTTTAGAGATCATTTTTATACCCATTGAATGAGAAACTTAGCCTCCGTGTCCCACTACAGTGATACATTTTGAGTCTATTTGCTCAGAACTCCCATTGTAGGTTAAAAAAAAAAAACCCAAAACAGCTTTATGGAGGTATAAGTGGCATACACAAACTGTACATATTTAAAGTGTACAATTTAATGTTGTCACATATGTCTACATCCATGAAACCATTATAAGCATAAAGATAGTGAACATATCTATTATCCCCTAAAGTTTTAACAGGCCTCTTTGGAATCCCCTTTTGGCCCCAGAAAACTGCTTTTGGTCACAGTATAATAGTTTACATTTCTTAGATTTTCATATAAATAGAATCATACAGCATATTGTCCTTTTTTTTTGTCTGGCTTCTTTAACACAATGTAGTTATTTTGAGCTACATCTAAATGTTGTATATCAACAATTTATTCCTTTTTATTTATGAGCAGTATTCCATTGTATAGATATACCATAGTTTGTTTATCCATTCACATATGGATGGACAGTTGATTCATTCCCAGTGTTTAACTATTACAAATAAAATTGTTATGAGGATTCATATACAAGTTTTTATATGGACAGATGCTCTCATTTCTTTTGGATAAGTACCTGGGAATAGAATGGCTGAATCATATCGTAGTTGTGTGTTTAAATTTTAGCATTTTGAGAAAACGCCAAACTATCTTCAAAAGCGGTTTGCCATTTAAGATTCCCAACAACGTTGTATGAGACTTTCATTTGTTCTATATCCTCTTCAACACTTAGTCCAATTTTAAAATTTTAAGCATTCTAATAGGTTTATAGTGGTATCTTATTATGGTTTTAACCTGCATTTCCCTAATGATTGATGTTGAACATCCTTTCATGTGCTTGCTGGTAATTACGTTCTCTTCCTTGAAGTGCTTGTTCAAATTTTTTGTCCATTAAAAAAATTGGGTCATCGTTTTTCTTATTATTGAATTTTGAGGGTCATTTATCAAATATGTTTGCAATGGTTTTCTGCCAGTCTGTAGTTAGTATTTTTATTATTTTGTCAATGTCTTGTATTAATTTTTTTTATGTTTTCTTATTTTTGAGACAGAGACAGAGTATGAATGGGGGGAGGGTCAGAGAGACAGGGAGACACAGAATCTGAAACAGGCTCCAGGCTCTGAGCTGTCAGCACAGAGCCCGACGCGGGGCTCGAACTCACAGACCGCGAGATCATGACCTGAGCTGAAGTCGGACGCTTAACCGACTGAGCCACCCAGGCGCCCCTATCAGTGTCTTTTAAAGACAAGGGGTTATCATTTTGGTGAAGTCCAACTTATCAATTGTTTTGTATGAATTGTCTTTTTGGTATTGTATTTAAGAGATCTTTTCCTAACCAATGGTCAAAAAAATATTTTCCTATATTTTCTTCTAGAAGTTTTAAAGTTTTAACTTTTATGTTTAAATCTATGATCCATTTTGGTTTAATTTTTGTAATATAGTGTGAGATAGGATTAAAGTTACTTAGCGTGCATATGGACATTCGATTTTTTGAGTACCACTTACTGAAAGTACTATCATTTCTCCATTGAATTCCTTTTTAGCTATTGTCAAAAATCAATTGAATATATGTCTGGGTCTATTTATTGGTTCCTTATTTTGTTCTATTGACCCATTTATGCATTCATACATGAATACCACACTGTCTTGGTTATTTTAACTTTATAGAAAGTCTTAAAATTACATAGTGTTCGTCCTCCAACTTTGCTTCCCCCCCCAAAGTTGCTTTGCTATTCTAGATCATTCTAATTTTCAAGTTAAATTTAGAATTATCTTGTCAAATTTTAGAATCAGCTCTATTTACAACAAAGACTGCAAGTGTTTTTCAACTATTTTAAAAAATAATTTTAGACCTATTGAATAGTTGCAAAAATAGCTAGTAATATACCCATCCACACTTTATGCAGGTTCCCCAAATGTTAATATCTAACATAACTGTGTCATAACATAACATAATTCAAAATTAAGAAATTAACATTGCTACAATGCTATTAACTATTGACTTTATTCAGATTTCTCCTGTTTTCTACTGATGTCCATTTATTGTTTAGGATCCAAAGCAGGATATCACACTGTGTTTCGTTGTCATTCCAATCTATGACAGTTCCTCAGTCTTTCTTGTTTCTCATGACCTTGACACTTCTGAAGAATACTGGTCAAGTATTTTGTTGGATGCTCTGCAATTTGGGTTTGTATGATATTTTCTCATTATTAGAGTGAGGTTATGGATTTGGGGAAATAATCCCACAGAGGTTAAGTGCTCCTCTCATCACATAATTTGAGGGGTTTTATGAGATCAAAATGACTTATCATTTGTCATGTTAACCTTGATCACTTGGTTAAGGTGGGTCTGCTAGATTTCCCCCATTATAACATACTGTTTTTCTGTTTCTATACTGTTCATTATAAGAAAGTTACCAAGTCCAGGCAATACTCAAGGGGAGAGGAATTAAACTCCCTTTATCTCCAGGAGGGAGATGTATCCAAAATTGTTGGCTTATGTTAAAACCAACATGGTTATTAATGAATAGTTTGGAAAATGTACTTGGAGGCTATACAAATATCATATTTCTCCTTAAAGTTTTACTCACTAATTTTCACATTTATGAGTAGAATTTTGCCTATAGCAATTGTTGCTGTGGTGTTATAATAGTTATTTTGTATTTCCCTCATTTCTTCTACATTCATGAGCTTGAATTAATCAGTAAGGAAGAGCTATTGCTTCTCTTCCATTTATTTATTTATTTATTTATTTATTTATTTATTTATTTATTTATTCAGTCATTTATTTATTTCATTCTTTGGGTTATAATCCAACACTATCACTACTTAGCTTGTTGCTTGGATTGTTCAAGTTTTTGTCATTGGAAGCTCTTTCATGTTAGCTCCCGTGTCCCTTTGACATGCCCCTATCTTGTTTTTTTCTGAGTATTTTTTTTATTTTTATGGCACTACAAGATGCTCCAGGCCCATTTTCTGTTTTCCCTGTTATAATCCTAAAATCAGACATTTCTCGAAGGAGCCCCAGATCCTTGGTTGAAGAATGACATTTGAAATAAATATGTGTGCCTGGGTGCCTGGCCGTCTCAGTGGATAGAGCATGTGAGTCTTGATCTCAGGATTGTAAGTTCAAGTCCCATGTTGGGTGGAGAAATTACTTAAAAATAAAATCTTAAAAAATTGAACTCTGAGATAAATATGTAAATGTTAGGTGTGCTCTTTGCTTCTTGGGTATCAGTGCTTCTAGTTCTCAGCAAACAGATCTGAGCTAGAAATTGTCTTTTTACTAACCCATTTTTAAAAATTTACATATACTAAAACTCCTTGTGATGTACAATTCTATGACGTTTGGTGGATGCATACTCATGTATGATATAGAACAGTCATAGCACAGTGTTATTCCTTTGTGGTAAATTCCTTTTCTACACCTTCAATCTCATCGTGGGGTTGTGACTGTGATTGCATTAATTCTATAGATCAATATAGGGAGAAATGGACACCTTAGTATTGAATCTTCTAACCCATAAACACAGTATATGTTTCTATCTATTTAGGTCTTATTTGCTTTTTCTCAGCAACATTTTACAGTTTTCACTTTACAGCTTTTGCATATATATTGTCAGATTTATCCCTAAGTATTTAATATGTTTTAATGCTATTGCAAGTGGTATTTCTATTTTTATTTCAATTTCTGAGTGATTATTTCTAGTCAATATAAAGGCAATTAATTTTTATATTGATTTTTTGCAGTTTTGCTAAGCCCACTCATTGCTTCTAGTTGCTTTTTTGTAATTTAATTGAAATTTCTACATTATCATGTCATTCACAAATAAAAAAATAGTTGTTTTATCTTTCTTTCCAAACTTGATAACTGTTACTACATTTTCTTGCCTGATTGTAGTTACTAAAACCTCCAGTTCAATGTTTAAAAGAATTAGAGAGAGTGAATATTCTTTTCTTATTCCTGATTTCAGGAAAAAGAATCCATCTTTTACCATTAAGTATGATGTTATCTATAGGTTTTACATTAATATTCTTCACAGGCTGAGGAGTTGAGGAAGTTTCCTTTCATTCTAATTTTGTTGAGACTTTGTCTTTATCAGTAATAGATTTTGGAGTTTCACAATATTTCTGCAGTGGTTAAGATGATCATATGGTTTCACCTTTTTTGGTTTGTCTGATATAATGAAACCATCCCAATTTTTGTTTGATTATTATTAGCAAAATATATCATTTCCCATCATTTTACTTTTACTCCACTTGTGTCTTTTCATTTGAAGAGTGTTTTTTAAAGATAGCATACATTTGGATCTTGTTGCTGATTTAATTTGATAATCTTTGCCTTTTAAATGGGATGTTTAGGCCATCTACATTTAATGTGATTGTTGATATGGCTAGGTTTAAACCTTTCCTCCTGCCATTTGTTTTTAACTTGTCACATATATTCTTTGCTCTTTTTCCTGTATTTTTTGTTTTATTTTGGGTTAATTGAAAATTTTTAGTCCATTTAATCTCCTTTATTGTCTTATTAAATTTGACTCTTAGTATTTGGGGGTGATTATAAGATACCTCTTTAACTAATCACAGTCTATTTTCAAGTGATATTATACTACCTACCATATAGTATAGGAGCCTTACAACAGTACACTTCCAGTTCTCTCCTCCCAGCCTTTGTGCTACAGTTGTCATGCATTTTACTTTTACTCACGCAACAAATATCACAATAAATTGTTATTATTTTTGTTTAAACAATCAGTTATCTTTTAAAGTATTAGAATAATAAGAAAATTCTTTCATATTTACTCATGTGTGTACCATTTTTGGTGCTCTTTATTTCTTTTTGTAGATCTAGGTATCAATCTAGTATACTTTTTCTTCCGACAGACTTTCTTTAACATTGCTTGAAGCATAGGCCTGCTGGTGATGTGTTGTGTCAGCTTTTGTGTGTCTGAAAACATCTTTAATTCCCCTTCATTTTTAAAGATTTTTTTTTGTGGAAGAATATACATAACATAAAATTTACCATTTTAACCATTTTAAATTATTCATTTCAGTGGCATTGGGTACATTCACATTGTTGTACAACCATCACCACCATCCATACCCAGAATTTTTTCATCTTTCTCAACTGAGACTCTATCCCCATAAAACACTAACTTTACCTTCCCCTGCTATCCACTCCTGCCAACCATCATTCTCCTTTCCATCTCTATGAATTTGACTACTTCAGTGACTGCATATAACTTAAATCACACAATACTTATCTTTTGATGAGTGATTTATTTCACTAAGCGTAAAGTCCTCAATGCTTAGCTATGTTGCAGTATGTGTCAGAATTACCTTCTTTTTTAAGGCTGAATAATATTCTATTTTATGTGAATATCACATTTTGTTTATCCATTCATCTGTTGATGGACATTTGTGTTCCCATTTTTTAACTATGGTAAATAATGTTGCTTTGAATGTGAGTGTACAAATACTTCTTCATGTCCTTACTTTTACTTCTTTTGGATATGTACCCAGAAGTATATGGCTGTGTCCCCTTTATTTTTAGAAGGTATTTTCTCTTGACTGTTTTTCTTTTGTTATTTTAAAGATGATACTACACTGTCCTCTCACTTGCATCATTTCCAATTAAAAAATCTGTCATTCTTTTCTTTGTTTCTCTACAGAAGGCGCTTTTTTCTCTGACTACTTTTAAGATATTCTATTTGTCACTGGCTTTCCTGAAATTGGATTATCATGTAAAATGGTGTCATTTTCTTTGTTTTTTTTTTCTTTTTTGGCTTGGGTTTTCTTGATCTTCTTGGATCTACTTTTTTATATTTTCATCAAATGTAGAAAATTTTTGTCCATTGTCTTCAAATACCTTTTCTTTTCTCCTCGTCTCTTCCTTCTCCTCTTTACTCTTTGTGTTTTGTTTTGAATAGTATCTATTTTTGTGTATTTAGGTGCACTGATCTTTTTAAATTCAGTATCTAGTCTGCTATTAATTGTGTCTTGTAGCACTTTCCATCTCACACACTGTGGTTTTCATTTCTACAAATTTGATTTGGATCTTTTACATATCTTCTGTATCTTTATTTAACTTTTAATATAGTAGAATACAGTTACACTAAATTTTAAGTGTCCTTTTCTGCTTATAGTAATGTCTGTGTTAGTAGTGGACCAGTTTTGGTGGGTTGATTTATTTTCACATTATGGGTCATTTTTTCCTGCCACTTGCGTGCCTGGTAATTTTTTTATCTGATACCAGATATTGTGAGTCTTACTTGTTGGGGTTGGTTATTTTTTTGTATTCCTATAAATGTTCTTGAGTTTTGTTCTGGGACGTAGCAACACCACTTAGAATGACATGTTCAATTCTTCCCTTTGGGATTTGTTAAGCAGATCTAGAGTTATGTTTAGTCTAGGACTAATTATTTCCCATTATTGAAAATAGGCCCTTCTCTCCGTCAAAGATCTGGGCCTGGACAGTTGCCTTGGTTGGCCATACCCAAGACAGGCTTTGGCAGAGACTAAACAATGGCTCTGGTCTATGACAGTGAATGAGTTGTCCTTGTTTTAATAAGTTCAACCAGACCATGGGATGGGAGGCTAGAAAGCTAGGTGGAATTTGAAAGTCCTGTGATATGAATGTGTTTCTGTATGTGTATGTATATAATTGGTGCATACACAGTATATGTTGTTTTAAGCTGAATAGTAGACTACTCCATCTTTCATTTATGGCTTACACTAGCATACATCCAGGCATCTTCTGGAAATAGAGGAATGTTATAGAGGCCATTGCCATCATTGAATATTTATGGATTATGACTGGAGATGCATGGTGATGGGCCGGTGTAGGATAAATCAGTCAGAAAGCTGTGACCTCTCCATTGCTTTGCATGCCAAGATAGGTATTCTAAGACACCATAAATTACTCTAAGATGAACTTATGAAATTTTATCAGAGTTAAAATAAGTAGTTTCTAGACAAGAATTATATTGAAAATATAAAATAAGCTGCAGTCAGCTTCCACATGTCCACTTTATGGGTCTTGTATTTGGCATTATTGTTATTGTTCTGTAACTCTGGGCATATGGATCCAGCACTCAAGAGGCTATTGAATCCTGTCATTTATTTTGTTCCCAGTTAGCATGTAGCTACTGGAATGATGTCAGTAGATATCTTTATTTGCAAGGTCGCATGATTAATTCTACAAGGTACGCATTTCATCTGCGATCTCGACCCCTGACATTAGGATTGAATTGGAATTCTTTTCATCAGCCCATTGATAAAATAAAGTTTCTATAGAACAGCATTTCTAAAGTTTGGTTAAGAAGACCACCTACTACAGAATCACCTAAAAAGCTTATTGAAAAATGTAAATTTATAGCCCTCACTCCAGACATATTAAATCAGAATCTCTGGGTGTGGGGCCCAGGATTATATATTTTTAATAAGCTTCCCACAGGTTTCTGTAGCACACTAATTTTTTAAAAGCACTTTATAGGACTAATATTTAAAAAAAATGTTTTGATGTTTATTTATTTTTGAGAGAGAGAGAGAGAGAGAGATGGAGCACGAACAAGAGAGGGGCAGAGAGAGATGGAGAAACAGAATCTGAAGCAGGCAAGCTCCAAGCTCTGATGTGTCAGCACAGAGCCCGATGTGGGGCTCGAACCCATGAACCATGAGATCATGACCTGAGCCGAAGTCAGAGGCTAAACAGACTGAGCCACTCAGGCGCCCCAGAACTAATTTTTTTTTTTTTTAAGGAAAAAGTCTTCTAGTATGAATTGGTACTTTTGTTGTTAGTTCTTAAATGTTTCCAGATATCTTCTAAACTTGGATTTAATCTTATATTTACGTTTTGGTTCAGTGCTCTCTCTTAACTCACTAACATCTTCCCTTGGAGTGAGAGCCCTGCAACAAAACAGCTCCTGCTGTCGTTCGGTTTATAGTCAAAGTACCTGTGGTTGCTCCTTGCAGCTCCAGCCGTTCAACTCTGTTACAGTTAAACGGGGTATATTCACTTCGCATAATCTGTCACTGCTGGTTAAAGCAGAGGTTCTCCCACTTAAGGGTGCATTATCACCTAGAGGGTTTGTTAAGCTATAGATCACTGGGCCTTGTCCCCAGAGTTTCTGATTAAGTAGATCTGAGATGGGGCCCCATGATTTGCATTTCTAACAGACAGATTCCTTAGTGATACTGTTGCTGCAAGTCTGGGGACATTACTTTGAGAACCAGAGTGAAAGAAACAGGCTGCCTGCTGAAGATTTGGATCAGCTAAAAATGGTTCTCAAACCTGACTGCCCATTGGCAATTGGTGGGCAATTGCCCACCAATTATATATTGCCCATTGGTATATATTCTCAGTCTCACCTGAGAATCTTAAACAGCATACTAGTGCCTGGAACTTGCTTCAGATTAATTAAATCAGAATCACTGGGACTGAATCCTAGGGGGTCTTTTAATATTCAAAGGTGATTCTAATGTGAATTCAATGTTGCAACACACTGTGCTATAAACTTCAGGCCAAATTCCCTTCTGTTTCTCTACCCCTTCTTTCCCACGTAGCTGAATAATGACTGGAGATGTTGAAAAACCCTTGCACTTATTACTTCCTCCATTGGACAACTTCCCTAATCGTATATTGTACATTGTTGCCAACAGACAACTTTGCTTTTTAATCCCAACTTTGACCTGTTTTTAAGGCTCCTGATGCTGGCTTGGAGTGACCTTGCACATCAGCACGATCTTCCCCTCCTTCCCTGTGTCTATTGTTTTACAAGTCAGTTTCTTTCTATAGCGATAAGCCATTCATCATCAGAACTATTATCCAGAAGGGTTCTGTGCAGGAGTTCTTCTATACAATGTTGCAACAGGTGATGTTTTTAATCTCCTTACTTATAGCATCTTCCATAACTGGAGTATGCCAAGAAAGTGACGCTTGTTGGAATATCTTAATTATTGTATATTCATCATAAACATAGTTAAGAGCAGTAGGTTTGATCATGATGGATCCTTTTTCATTAAAATCCTGTGTAGACTGGGGCACCTGGGTGACTCAGTTGGTTAAGCGCCCGACTGCACTCAGGTCATGATCTCACAGTTCGTGGGTTCGAGCCCCACATCGGGCTCTGTGCTGACAGGTTGGAGCCCGGAGCCTGCTTCGGATTCTGTGTCTCCCTTTCTCTGCCCCTCACCCACTCATGCTCTGTCTCTCTCTCTCTCTCTCTCTCTCTCTCTGTCTGTCTGTCTTTCTCTATCAAAAATAAATAAACATTAAAATCCTTTGTAGACTGGAGAAATCACAGTTTTGCCACAAAAAGAATACCTTCAGAGCTATATTGATGCTTAATTCACCTGCCAAGGTCAAGATGAGGTGGAAAACAGTTTCTTCTCAAACTCCCTATGGTTTTACCTAGAATGTGGACTTCATTTGGGAAGGGGGCTTCACAGAGACAGACAGAGGACATCAGGACCCACTCAACTCAAGTCTCTTGTCAGGTTTCCATTTTCATTCATGTGCTCAAAAATATTTGCTGAAGGTCTACTGTGCCAGGCACTGTTCTAAGTGCTGGGGATAGAGCAATGGAGAAGGTAAAGTTCCTGCCTCACGGCAATGACATTCTATTGGCTAGCATATGTGTGAAAGACATTTAAAAATGTCAACAAGTAAAAATATTAAGTATATGCACATAAAATTTCAAATAGTGATAAGTGCTATGAAGGAAAGAAGCAGGATAGTGAGAAAGAGTGCATTGGGAGTGAGGGCAGGGATATGCTGCTTTACCTAAGGATGTCCAATGAGAAGTCATTGCAGGGAATTTTAAGTAGAGAAAGCACAGTATCTGGATAATGATTTTAAAATGATCTCTCTGGCTGCTACATAGAGAATGGTCTATAAGATGGCAGGAGTGAATACGGGTGATTAGACTGGAGGTGGCTTAGCCTAAGATTTTAACAATGCGGGGATGAGAAATGGGTGAATTTGTGAATACCATGAATATCATGAATTTTACAGGTATAGCCAGCAGGACTTACCGACAAATTGGATATGGAATGGGAGGAAGAGAGAAAAGGTGCCTGGGTTTTTGGTTTCAAAAACTGGGATGATGTTGGGTGTATTTACCGAAATGAGGAACAGTGGAAGGCAGAGCAAATTTGGGAGAAAACTCAAGAAATCTGTTTTGGTCATATTTACTTTGAGATGTCCATATTGACATGGAGATTCTTTTTTAAAACATTTTTAGCGTTTATTTATTTTGAGAGCGAGCGAGCTGGGGAGGGGCTGAGAGGGAGAGAGAGAGAGAATCCCAAGCAGGTTCTGTGATGTCAGCACAGAGCCCGACGTGGGGCTCGGTCCCACAAACCGTGAGATCATGACCTGAGCCAAGATCAAGAGTTGGACGTTTAACTGACTGAGCCACCCAGACGCCCCTGAAATGGGGGCTCTTGATTGGTATCATGACTCTGGAGCTCACGAGAGAGAGATCTGAGCTGGAGATACACATTTGTGAGTCCTCAACATATAGAGGGAATTTAAAGCCAAGGGCCTGAATGAGATGCCTCAGGGAAGGAGTGTAGGTGAGGGGAGAGATGTGAAGCCTGAGCCCTGAGATTAATGGTCAAGGAAATGAGGAGGATGCAGAGAAGAGTCAGAAGGAACAGCCCTTAACACTGGTCTTGGCAATGACTTTTTGGATATGACACCAAAGGAATAGGCAACAAAAGCAAAAAATACAAGACTATCTCAAACTAAAAATCCAGGAGAAGGGAGTGGTCAACTGTGTCAAGTCATGGTGACCAAGGCTGCTAAACGGCCTCTCCTGAACCCATATGATGTAGAGAATAAGAATGCCAGTTTGCAAAGCAGGAAACAGGAGTTTTAATAATTAACTGGAACTAACTGCATCATCATCATCATCATCATCATCATCATACTGGTAGTCATCAATTTTTTTTCCAGATCTATTATGTCATATGCACTCGCCTAAGCATATGAATGCAATTAGCTCAATGAATCCCAAGAAAACTGTAGGAAGTATACACTATTATCATTCCCATTTCACAGGTGGGGGAACTAAAGCTCATAGAGGTAAAATCATTTGCTCAATATCACAGTGTCATCTGGGGCAAATTATTTCCCTCCTTTGAGCCTCAGGTTCTGTTATCTATAGAATGGGTGAGTAGATTCATATGGGTTTTTCTTCTCCAAATTTCTATTTAAATTCTAGTTATTTTACTAATATTTTTGGCCACAGGACCCTCATCCAAAACAAAAGCAGATGCAGAAAGTCAACATGAAGTATAACAGAGTGGCACTATTTCCAACTTCTATAATAGGGTCAGTAATCCCATATTCTGGGTTTCTACCCCCACCCCCCACCACCACTCTCTGCCCTGTGCTTCCCAAACTGCTCAACTGGATGGATTCTGTGTCCTTCGGCTTTTAAAACTCTAGAATTTAGATTCTCATATGCCCTCCATGTGACCAAGGGCTGGTGTCACATACAGGGTTATTGGTCAGTGTTAGGAAATTCTTCTGTGGCTCTGGGTCGCATACCACAGAGTCATCAGTACATGTGGGGTGAAGTCAGGACCACTTGCACCTCAGTGATGTGGCCATAATGGAAGCTCCTCACTGCCCCCATTTGAGGGGAACATGTCGATGAATATGACCCAATGTGATACCTTGAAAAAACTGGGTGTTCAATAAATGGTTAAATTGAAAAGAAGTGAGTGGTTCTTTGACATTTCTTTAGGAAAATTTTCTCTACATCCTGTAGTAAAATTCAGACTTCTCCCTGTGTACTCCTTGGATCCTCTTTCTACTGCCACATCGGGAAGTCATTTATCATCTGATTATGTCTGTGTCCCCTCTACTAGATGGAATCACATTCACCTTGGCACATAGCACAGGGCCACTGTACTCATCCAACATTGAATGAATAACAGACTTTTCTTTTGGGGAGGGGCGGCTCCAGGACGGGGAGGAAAATTGTTTGGCAGACCTCAAGGGAGCCTGGTGCCTTCCACTCATTTGGTGTTCATTGGAACGTTTTGTCTCTGGGAACTCGTGCTGTACAGCCATAGAGGCTTAGAATTCTTTAGTGCCTATTAGCGTATTATAAACAAGAAGGAGTACATGTGTCCACTTCTCCCAACGTGATCGGACTGCTGTGTGACACTTAGGGTGCGAAATTCTGGTTTTGGTCTTCCAGCTCCAGCTCTGCTGGTGGAAATAAAATACAGTCAGGGACATATAGGCAAATGCAATCAACAGCCTGCAAGATTGACATTGGTTGTGATGTGCTGCAGGGGGCGGGGCAGGGCAGCAAATCATTCTTGTCCGCGCAGAGGCCTTCTGTCACTGAGCATGGAAAATACTCAACTGCAATTGCTGAGTAATGCCAAGTCTGAAAACCTTGACCTATTGTTCAGAGTGAAAACCTCAGATAAGAGCATATGTCCTTCCTTCAACTCGCTAGAGCAGAAAGAATAGGGTCTCTGTGTGCTACTGACCTGGGTTTGAAACCCAGTTCTGTGTATTTCTAGTCATGTAACTTGTGGCAAGTTACTCAGTTTCTCTTAGTTTCTCTTCTGTAAAATAAGGATAATGATGTATACCTTGGTAAGTTTGTGTGAGTTCAGGCGGTTATGTAAAGGGTCGAGCACACAGTAAATTCCCAATTTAGAGTAGCTTAAAAAAAAAATCAAATTCGTTTTGCCTGTGCCAGAAATAGTCCTGCGTCTTATCCTTTTAATGTGTCTTATCTGCTAAGCATCCCAGGTAAGGAGTGGGTGATGATGGCACTTCTGAGGGCAGATAAGGAAGGCAGTCTCCCTGCCCTTAAGTGTCTCAATATATCCTTCATCTGTCTGCAAATGGAGGCATATGTATTTTCTTTTTTTTTTAACGTTTTATTTATTTTTGAGACAGGGAGAGACAGAGCATGAACAGGGGAGGGTCAGAGAGACGGAGACACAGAATCTGAAACAGGCTCCAGGCTCTGAGCTGTCAGCACAGAGCCCGACGCGGGGCTTGAACTCACGGACCGCGAGATCATGACCTGAGCCGAAGTCGGCCGCTTAACCGACTGAGCCACCCAGGCGCCCCAAGGCATATGTATTTTCATTGGTTAACTCATTCGGTCATTCTTGCCTCCTGGAAAGAAAAAAAGCCGCAGCTGATGATTACTTTAGGGGTTTACCCCACAGGATTAAGCTCTTTCATTCATTCACTCACTTATTAATTCCTTTAACAGATATTTAATAAGTACTTCCTATGAGTGAGGCCCTTTTAGAGGCAGTAGGGATACCAGACAGACAAAAATTCTCACTTTCATAAAGCTTACAATATGTTTGTGGGAGACAGACAATAAAAAGGTAAGTGAAAGATGTCATTGCAAGTTAGATAGTGCTAAGTACCAGGGAGAAAAATAAAGCAGGAAAAGGTGATAGGAAGTATCGAAAGTATCCTGAGTGAGAGTTTCAGTTTGGGATGGAGAGACCAGGAAAGGGATCATAGAGAAGGTGACATTTGAGTAAAGGGTTGAAGAAATGCAAATAATCTGGAGAGGAGGCTTCTAGGCTAAGGGTCCAAGACAAGTTCAAAGATTCTCAAGCAGGGGGTATGGCTAATGCATATATGGGGTAGCAAAGGGGCCAGTGTGGCAGGAGTTGAATGAACAAAGCAGCACTAAAAAGTATGGCCAGAGAGGTAACTGGGGAGTCAGAAGGTAGATGGTGAGAACTTTACAGGTAATAGTAAGTACTTTGCCTGTTACACAGTATGAGGGAACTATGGAGAATTTAATTTTTTTTAACGTTTATTTATTTTTGAGACAGAGAGAGACAGAGCATGAATGGGGGAGGGTCAGAGAGAGAGGGAGACACAGAATCCGAAGCAGGCTCCAGGCTCCAAGCTGTCAGCACAGAGCCGGATGCGGGGCTTGAACTCACGGACCGTGAGATCATGACCTGAGCCGAAGTTGGATGCCTACCTGACTGAGCCACCCAGGCGCCCCGGGAACTATGGAGAATTTAGAAGGATCTCTCTGGTTACTGTGTGAAGATTAGATTTTGGTAGGAGCAAGAAATAGGGGAAGAACATCCATTTGGAAAGTTATTGCCCATTTTACCCACTGTCATCAGCAAAGAAGGCAGTAGAAGGAAAAAGGTTATCTTGAGAAGAGGACGCTGGCCTGTCAGTCAGTCTGAAACCATTACCACTTGAGGATGTAGCTGGGGAGTATAAAAAAAGGAGGGTAGTGATGTATCAAAGCACCAAGTGATTTATCAATTTTGCTGTTACCTGTTTTTTCCTGGCAGTAGGTGGAGGGGGGAGGGTCTCACCAATCTCAAGACGTTGCCTCAGCTCAGCTGTCATGATCACTGTGACAACAGCCTCATCTTGGGTCTCACTCTGGCTCTGGAAAAAGGCCCAAACTTATGGTGACATGCCTCTTCCCTGCTGTGTCTCTTTTGCATCATTTTTTTCCCCCTCTCGGATTTAATCTCAGGCTTTTGCCATTCACTCATCACCAACTTCTTTAGTAAAAACAACTGGGTGTTTGAGAGATCTGGGAAGTTTGTTACATATGTCATTTGTTCTTTGGATGAGAAAATTGTGGGTTACGAGCTCTCCAAGGTTCAAGCATTTGATATTGTCAGTTGTCTTAAATTACATTTACTTTGAATATCCAGAAATATAAACATGGGGCTATTTCTAAGTTTCCCGTCATCTGAGAAGTGGTCTAGGTACTAATGGCAGGATGTGACATCCTGCCTATTGCTAATTGCACCCAGAGGCAGGGAACACATTTGGCAAATTTAGTAAATAGGTAAACAGGCTCCAAGAAAGATGAAAGAGTGCTATGTTCTCAGCCATCAGGTGGCCATAATGAGGGCAAAGCTAATGTTATGTCTATGTAGGCAGAATAATATGATTGTGGCAGAGCTAATCTGTTGACTTCCACTGCCTTAATGATCCACTGCTTGCCTCCCCGGGCAGTGCTGAGTACAAAAATGGCTGACATGAACCAGGCTGTTCCCTACACACACCTCCATGATGCTAGGTTCATCATCTGCCTCCTGTTTTTCGAGTACAACATTGCTAATACAATTAGTCCTTTATAGCTTATTTTCACACATATCTTATTCCATAATTGTGGGATGGGCAGGGCAGGGATTATTATACCTATTTTCCAATGAGGAAATTGAGATCCAGAAGAGGGGAAGGGTCTTGCCCATAAACGAAGAATAGACCCATATCTTGACTCCAGTCTTCATTGCTTCTTCCTAAACATGAATCACAGTGCCTATCACAGAATTATTCAGGCTTCATTAAGTGCCTGTTTATACTAGGCACAAAACAAAAAGTACATACACTTGTTTTCTCCAAATCTTTGTTTTCTATATACAAAAGGTATACATATGACAAATAAGCACACAGGGATAAAGCAAATATCAAATTTCGTGACATCAAATTTGGGTTGTAGTTATGGGTACTATAAGATAGAAAAAGGGTGAAGTTGTAGATATGACTGACATATCAGTCTGAGTGACAACTGGGGTGATAAACTTCCCTGTTTACCTGGGACTGAGAGGGTTCCTGGGACATAGGACTTTCGGTACTAAAACCAGGAAAGACATAGGCAAACCAGGATGAGTCTGTCGCCCCAGACAACAAATCTTCCCTAAGGACAAAATATGGAAACAGAAGGGTATCATAGAAGGAAAACTGAACTTAGTGTTAAAAACCTAGGTGAAAATCCTGACTCTTCATCTGTCCTGTGTAACCTGGGGAATGTCCTTGCTCCTCCCTAGGTCATAGCTTACTCATGTGAGAAATGGTGATATCCATAGTACCCAACCTCCAGAGTAGAGAGCATTAAATGAAATAATTCATATAGGTAAAAATGCTCAACTGTCCATAGCTAGGCAAATGGAGGGTTTTATTTGATGGTGGCTCCAAAGAAAACCCAAGAAAACAGTGAGAACAGTATTATGCTTGTTCTCATGCATCTGCTCTATCTATGAAAATAAAGTTCCAGTGAGCTTTGAGTGATTTGAAGAGTCAAGATACTCAGCAAAAGTGCAAATTTAGAACAAGGTTGAGACTGTATTACATGGCCATCTTCTTTCATAGATCTGGAGAATAAAACATTAGCAATTATAGGTGGCAATTATATTTTCTTTACCAAACCAAACAAGAGAAAGCATCCTTCTCCCACTTCCTCCTATTGACCAATTTCTTTCAAAATTTGTAGTCAGACTCTACAGAAATTGCAATAATACGAGGTCAAAAATGGAAAATAAGATATTCATGTCAATTGGGGGTTTACTTTCCAAATGTCCCTACTTTGTCTCTTAAATAGTGGTTTTGAGGAATTACCCATTTTTAAAACTGCTCCCCCTTCATTGGTACTGGGACAGCGTAGCTAAGAAAAAGGGGGATTTAACTTCTATAAAGGCCTTTTTACTTGTTAATTTCCTCATTCAACTCATATTTATTGACAGTCCACCAGGTCCCCATCAGTTACTTGGGCACTAGTGATACAAGTAGTGAACAAGGCAGACTAGATCCCTGACCCCTCATCACTTTGCATTCTAATGAGAAGAAGCAGATATTAAACATCTTTTAAATATAAACACATGATGATTACACATGTTGAATGGTGCTATGAAATAAAAGGACAAGAGAGTTTTGGCAAAGAATAACGAGGGTTTTAACTTAGACTAGAGTGTGTGGTAGTGAAACTTATACTTCAAGGTCCCATCTGACTTTGGAATAGAAATGAAGTGCGTGATTAGTATAGATTTTTTTTTCTTTTTCCTTAAATTGCCAATGAGAAACTCAATTTGAGAGCTTTGATACTGAGCTCTCTGTTTGTTGTTGATTCAGCAAATATTTGAGTACCTACCATGTGCTAGGCATTGTATTAGGTGCTGGGATAAAGTGTGGGAAACAAGGTAGATAGAGTTCCTACCTATATGGAGCTTATAGTCTGGGGGGTGGGAATAAATATATGTCAGATGGTGAGACATGCTAAAAATAAAAATAAAAGGTGAAAAGGGAAACCTGGGGTGGGAGTTATTCACTATTTTCAGTAAAGTAGTTAGGAAAAATCTTTCTGCTAAGATGATATTTGGGTAGAGATCTGAAGCAAGCAAGGAAACCGGCTATGGGGATTTCTGGTAGGAAATCCTTTCTAGATAGATGGAACAGCCAGTACAAAGGATATGAGGCTAAAGTATGCTTGTGTGTTCAAGGAACAGTGAAGAGGGCAATATGGCTGGAGCAGCATGAGAGAGGAAGAGAATGACAGAAGACAAGATCAGAAGAGTACTGAGAATGACTGGGGCCGGGAGATATTAAACCTTGTAGTCCATTGCAAGGGGTTTGTTTTTTATTCATCTGAAAGAAATGCTGGTGATCTCTTAAGAAAATACAATCTCTAAAACTTGGCAGGACAATTCTACTGTCCCTATGAAGCAAAGGATATGTGCACTGCCCAGGAAGTTAGAATGATGCTAGGCCAACACTAATTAAGTTATCCATGTTTTAGAAGTTGTCAGGATATAGCTTGGTTGCTTTTCTTAGAAACAGACATTTCAATTTGGTACATGAAAAAGAATATAAAGACCATGAGATGGGAAGATTCCCAAGTGTGGACAGTATCTCGGTGTATACGTAAAGGAAACTTGGGGCCAGGTTCTTAGAATAGATGAGATTCTTAAAATAGATTTATTAGTCAGGTAGTGTTTTTCAACTGGGAGTTTGACATTTCTTCACTTCTGGAAGGAGCAGATAAAACAGAGAAGGCAGGTAATCTTGAAGAGGTTAAAGGATGTGACAGAAACCTAGGCAGTGGAGTCCCTTTTTTGATTGCAACAGATTGCTCCTGACTGAAACAAATTGCCCCCCACCACCTGCCGAAACAGCCACTTTTCTTCTACCTCTCTATCCCTGCTTTAGTATCCTGAAATTCAAGGAGGACATACAAACGTTCAGTAGTGGCAGCACCTACAACCGTGATGTTTAACCATTTTAGAATAAAAGATCCCATTGACAGGCTGGTGAAAGCTATGGAATATTTTTTTAAGTTGTATAGACACATGACTGTGAATTTTTGTGTATTTCCATAAGTTCGTGGACCCCTTATGCCCATCCATGGATACTCTAGAAGAACCTGGAATTCAGGTTAAATAACTGTACTAAGAAATCAACTGGGCTTTTGCTTTAATAAAGGCAAATGTGGGACATAGAAGACCATGAGGGGAAACAATTGGAAACCATTACTCTGAAAGCATTAACGGAGGTTATTTTCCCACCTAACCATTTTCTCTGGACTCTGAAAAGCAATCTTTGTTTCCATTCTTCTCAGTGCTGACTATCTGGTTTACACAAGGGATTCAGAGGGACGTCAGGCAGGGACTTCTGAGGACTCCTCTGCTTTCTCACCCTCCCATGGGAAAGGGGTCTGGCCACCTGGTCTGAAACAGAGTCAAGAAAAAGAGGAGCAGTCAGGATACATCAAGGAGTCTAAATAATTTTTAATTCTTCCAAAAGGAAGGATGTTATTTTCAACTAGGTTCCGGTATGCAAGACAGCCCCCTGGCTGGCAGTGAATGCTGATGTCAGTGTATGCTCTCACAGAGATTTGCCCCCCTAGGGATGTTTTTCTTTGTTTGGAAGCTTCTCCTTTTTGTGAATTATGTTTAAGCCTCTCCGCAAATATTCAATGGAAAAAAGGTCAGGGTTGAGCCAAAGGCAATTATGAAGCACTTATAGAGTTGGAGACTGACAAGTGATAATAATTTGGAGATACTTGTTTTCCTTGCCTCTTTATCACTCTCTCCAGCCCTGCCCCACAACCTGGTGTGGACTGACCATTCAGTTCATCTTGGCTCATGACCAAAGTTGGCCTTTATCACTTCTACATTACATAGAGAAATATCAGTAATGAAGCCATTGATACTACTTCTCCAGCACTGAAGTTACTTTTAAGTATGATGATTTCATGTCAATGCTGAATGTCTTTTCACTGTGTCTTTTCATTAGCCACTGGGAAAGAAAGAAACAGATTTGATGGTGTTCGGTATGCCCTGTATGTTCCCTTGGAAGCAAAATGAGTTTAATTTATTTTTACAGTCTCGCCTTTTGTCCCCCTCAGCAAGGCAGGTGTTCATGCTGCTTTAATCCATTCAAAGCAATGACTAATCAAACTAGTTTACAGCAATTCTGTTCCAAGCCTTGACCCCATAACTCCTCTGATCACAAAATCTCCATGTTAACATTCATGCAGGCTCACAAATGGAATGCTAGAGGGAAACAGAGGAGAAGGAAATAGCAAGTGTAGGGTCAACACAAGTTTTAATGTGCTTATTCAGTGTTTGACTAAATCCATAAAACAAAACACCATCTGGGAGGAGGGGGTTCTTCCTGTCAGATTTCCAGGCTTTTAAGGACCAATCAGAAACAAGGAGGTAAGGTTATGGTATCTTGCTCAGGGTACTTTCTTCTTTAGCTGAAATGAGAGTGCAATTTTTAGACTGGGCCTAAGAGGAACAAATGCAACCTTTAAAAGGCCATAGTTGCCCCTAACAGCTTTGCAGGATATGGTCACATGGTCTTGAGGACTTTAAATGGGGCTGGGGTAGGGGTAAAGGTTTCTAATTTTTGCCCAGTGTTCTGCAATTTGGAATATTCTGGAAAAAAAAAAAACACTTCATTTTTGGCTCCAAGTTTCAGTGGTTGATGGCTAACATAAATTTTGAGTGGACTTAGAAACGCATTTAGGGACACCTGGGTGGGTCAGTTGATTAAGCACCTGACTCTTGGTTTAGGCTCAGGTCATGATCTCACGTTTTGTGAGTTCAAGCCCCACATCAGGCTATGTGCTGGCAGCATGGAGCCTGCTTGGGATTCTCTCTCTCCCTCTCTGTCTGCCCCCCCCCCAACTTGTGCTGTCTCTGTCTCTCTCAGAATAAATAAATAAAATTTAAAAAAAAAGGAAAGCCATTTAGAAAACCTTTAATGGAAGTTTCTATAATTGTAAACTTGGAGAATAATTATTCTTCACGGGACTGTAACCTTCATAAGAATGGGATCTGTGTCTGTTAGTGCTCACTGTATTATCTCTAGGGCCTGGTATAGTGCCTGGTTCATGGTAGCTTTCTATTACATACTTGTTGAATGAATTAATGACTTACCACTCTGGTAGCAACTTGACCTTGTCTCCTATCCTGCCCAACCACACAGGCTTTTAGGAAAGAAAGTCAGTTGTCTCTGCCCCTTCCATGTCAAATAAACTTTGTGAAGTTTTTTCCCAGCAAATTTATACTACTCTTATCTCTACTAGAGAGTTAGACACAAGAAAATTAAGACTTTTGGTCTTTACTGACCTTTTCTTCAATACAGTTCACAGTCCTTTCAAATCGTTGAAACAGGTTCTTCTGTTATAGCAAAGTCTTACTGGCTTTAAGGAAGAAACCTCTGAAAGTTGGATGAACTTATTCATGTCCCTCGAGGCCCTTAAAGATCCTATGAAAAAGCCCACTAAACATTGCCCCACTCATCTAAAAGTGTTCAATAGCTTCCAAAGTACTTAATTTACAGCCAGGTAAAACAATTGTTTATGTATCTGAAGTCCAGATCATAGAAAGGTCAAACAAGCAGATTTCTTTGGCATTTTCTACCCACTGCTTTGATGAGAACGAATAAGGAAACCGACATAAGGAATTGATTTTTTAAGAAGCACCATCCAAGGACTGGTTAGGACTTGGTACATATTCAACTCAAGTTTCTAAAACCAGTTATATCCCTAGTACTGGATAATGAGAAATCATATTCTCCATGGGAACATTAAAGCTGTAAACAAGGTTCAGTCACTGAAGAAAAATGGTCATTCTCAGTAGGGTAGATTTTCTGTTTTCATGTTATTATCTTGATTATTTGAAAAATGGTCGTTTATATAAAGTAGAACGAGCTGATAACTTTTAGTTGCCCAGAGTGATCAATTAAGAAATATGCCATTTCCGCATCAAACCGGCTAAATGAAAGTTGATTGTTGAGAAATTTCTGTAATGGTTTTTATATTTTGATTTATTTAATAATCAAGCTTTTTTCCTCTGAAATAATTTGCCTGTAAGCATTTTGATTATGGATCCAAGATCCAAACAGCCAGGCTTTCTGTAAGCTAATATAACAGAGAAATAAGGACAATTTTCCATACAAGTATTCATTTCCATAAAAATGAAACTGTAAGGCTTGTGTTTGGCTGTTTGAATATGAGATGACGTAAATAGTCCTAAAGCACACATTTTATTTCATTTTATGTAATTATCACTTTAAAATATTTTTTTATTTGAGTATAGTTGTCATATAATGTTACATTAGTTTCAGGTGTACAATATAGTGATTTGACTTCTCTATGTTATGTTATGCTCACCTCAAGTGTCAATACCATCTGTCACCCTAAAGCATACATTTTAAAATGAAAAATATAGAAACAGCTAGGTACAATACTTTCAAGATTTTTTCTTTGACTTTCAAGCAGTTTGATTATAATGTGTTGTCAAAATTCCAGGCAAAGCAAAATGAAAATCACCAAAGGAATAGCATATTTAATAAGAGTTCGTTGTGCATATAAGAACTGTTCATGAACCGAGAGCTTTCAAATTCAAAGACTGATATGGATCTCAGGAACATAGTGTTACGGAATGACTTATAAAGGGAAAAATGAGGCAGTTGCTTAATCTTTATTACGATTGGTTACTACCATGGGGTTTCCAGATGGTAGGAGATTGATTAAAAGTGATTATCTTATACCGTTTTTAGGAAGATGACTTAAGTTTCTTTTATGATTTTCAGAGGCATTTACAAGAAGCAGCTCAAGTTAGGTTTTGCTTGTTTAGCAGAACAAACTAAATTAAGTTTCACTTATATGACTTTCAAGTCTGGTCTCCATTTTGTGATTTTACAGTATCTAGGTGTGACTTTTTTTTGAATTTATCCTATCTGGAATTTGTTGAGTTTCTCATATTTGTAGATTAAGGTTTCTCATCAAATTAGCAAAGTTTTAGCCATTGTTTCTTTTTTTAAATATAATTTATTGTCAAATTGGCTAACATACAGTATGTAAGGTGTGCTCTTGGTTTTGGGGGTAGATTCCTGTGGTTTATTGCTTACATACAACACCCAGTGCTCATCCCAACAAGTGCCCTCAACCCATCACCCATTTTCCCCTCTCCCCCACCCCCCATCCACCCTCAGTTTGTTCTTAGTATTTAAGAGTCTCTTATGGCTTGCTTCCCTCCCTCTCTGTAACTGTTTTTTCCCCTTCCCTTCCCCCATGGTCTCCTGTTAAGTTTCTCAAGATCCACATATGAATGAAAACATATGATATCTGTCCTTCTCTGACTGACTTTTTCACTCAGCATAATACCTTCCAGTTCTATCCACGTTACTGCAAATTAGCCATTATTTTTTCAAAAAATTCATTCTCCCCTCCTTTCTTTCTCCTCTCCTTCTAGAACCCCCATTAGGTATATTTTAGTATTCTTAATGGCATCTACATGTCTCTTAGACTCTTTTCATTTTGCTATTCTTTTCTATTTCTATTCTCATACTGTATAACCTCAGTTGATCTATCTGTAAGTTTGCTGACTCTTTCCGCCTTCTCAGATTGATGTTGAGCCCCCCTTAATATCTTATTTCAGTTATTGTACTTTGAAATTCCAGGTTTTTTACTTCCTTTTTTTATAATTGCTATTTCTTTATTACTCTCTATTTAATAAGGCAACATGCTCATACTTTCCTATAGTTTTCTAGACATAGTTTTTTTTCATTAGTTTTTTTAAAGATATTTAAAATAGCTGATTTAAATCTTCACCTAATAAATCCAACACGTGAGCTTTCTCAGGGATAATTTCTATGGAGTGCTTTTTTTTTTTCTTTCTATAGGCCAAAATTTCTTATTTATTTGTACGTATTATAAATTTTTGTTGAAACCTGGATGTTTTCAATAATATAGTGTGTCATATCTGGAAATTGGATTCCCACTGCTCCAGGATTTGTTGTTGCCATTTGTTATTATTGTTGGCATGCTGGTTTTGTTTATTTAGTCACTCTCTTGTACTGATTCTGAAAAGTCTGCATTCTTTTTCATGCATGGTCACCAAAGTCTCTGATCAGTTATCTTAGTGGTCAGCTAATGATTGAACAGAGATTTACTTAAACGATTTGAACCAAAAGGCGTTTTAATCATCACAGAAGGTTTCTGTGTGACTGTTTGGGGCATGCTGTTAGCCCTCCAGCACTTTATAACTCTGCCTTAATCTGCAGAGCCGCAAAGTGAGCCAAAGTGAGAGATTTCTTAAATTCTTCAGTAAACATAAGTTCTGAAGTAAAAGGCTGTCTTAAGTTTTTCCTGGGGAAACACACAGTCCTACCCATTTGCATGGCCTTTTATACACTTAGGAATATATTGGAACTTTTTAAACTCCCACATGTGCATCTCATTCCCTTGCTTTTTAAAAAAAGTTTGTTTATTTTGAGAAATAAATGTGAGCAAGGGAGGGGCAGAGCGAGAGAGGGGGAGAGAGAGACTCCCAAGCAGGCTCTGTGCTATCAGCTCAGAGCCCAGCGTGGGGCTCGACCCCACACACTGTGAAATCATGACCTGAGCCAAAATCAAGAGTCAGACGCTCAACTGGTTAAACTACTCAGGTGCCCCTCCCTTGCTTTTTATTTTAAGTGTTTAGGCCACTTTTTGATTTCCCCCAGTTTCATTGGTGTCTTAGGTAGATACAATATTAAACATTTGCCACAGATTGTTTTCAAAACTCTGAAGAATAAGGCTGTGCACACTGAGCAATGTCTGAGTTAGGCCAAATAAAGACAGGCCCAGTGACATGAGGTTTAACGGAACTGCAAGACAGGTCAAATAATGACAGTTCTGATAATAGTGGTTTGGTGAAGCTCTGAAACCATTTTTCCCTCTCCAGTGGCTACTAGGCTGTTGGGTTTCACTGTGATTGTGCATATATTAGTTTTCAAAGTTACTGTGGAGCTTCTATAGAGTAGTAGCTTTTAAAAGGGCCTCACTCAGTATTCTCACTCATATAATTTCCCTAGGGACCATAATTACTAATCCTGTTATTAATATTTGGTGAATATCACTATAGTTTAAAGGTAAGACTTTACCAAAATGCATCTTTTGACTTATTCTGGATGGATCTGGGAGTTTTAGGCCAAGTTTTCAGCAGTACAGCCTCATAGTGTGCTTACAAAGTTAAGTGGCCGTTGGGTTGCTCATTAGGTTTCAGTCCAAAAAATCATTCCAGTCATTGTCCTCCTTTACAGCCGATTCTGAAATATTTTCTCAGTGGTTTCAGCTGCCTTGTTTGAGACTTTATTTTCAATCTGTTTAACCTTTCCTGAAGAGAGTGACGGCAATGTCCTCCTCTCTGATAAAAACTCCAGGAGGATTTTTTCTTTGAGTTATTTCCTATGTCACCTGTGACTTACAAGTCATAGAGCTAGATTATTTAAAAACCAAGTAACATAAATAAAATTAAATGAAAGACACTTCAAGAGTCATTTGATCAAAATGGCATGGTTAGTTGATACTTGGAGAATTCTTCCTTTCCTAACACATAGAAATGATGGATAAGATATAGACAGAGTAAATGTAGAAAACACAATTGTACTCAAAATAAGGTAAACATATACGTAGATGGGAAACTAAACATAAATACAAAAAAACCTGAATGTAAGGTTAATATCATAGGTCCATTGCACTTCTGGTCTAGATATAAGCAAAGGTAGATGGATGTTCAACTATTTTGGAATAGCAGAAGTAAAAGTGCTTCATAGGAGGATTAAGAATTAGGGCTAGGCTTACTACTCAGAAGTAGGGACTGGTATTAGTCTTTTCTGCATTGGAGCAGAAGATTAGACTTTTCTGCATTGAAAGAGGTTGAAAACAGCTTCACCGTTGCTTCGGTGACTTATGTAAAGCTGTATACCAAGGAAGTAGGAGGAGGCAGACACATCCTAGCATCTAGAACTTAAGCTAAATCTCTGGCTAGCTCAACAATTATAACTACAATATCATCAATATCATATCGAAATAGGGAGCCTAAGCCATCTGGTTCTGAACTACAGAGGGAGATGGGAGTTTTGTGAGTAGAGGCAACTAAAAATGGACTAGACAGAATGTTGATGAACGAGAAAGATTAGTTGATCTTACTTAAGTTGAGTCTGCAAGTTAACATTCCAAAATTGAGAAAGAGTAAGTCTAAGAAAGGTAACCAATAAGATCAACAATCAGGAAATGAATTGATTACATATGAAAATAACAACATAATCAAAAGATGATGTTAAAATGTACTTGTTTAAAATACTCAAATATACATAAAGACATCCATTAAACAAAACTAAACCAGGCATAAATTAAACAAAAAATACACACAATTAGAAATCTTAGAAATATAAAAATACAGAAATTTAAATTTAAAAAAAGCTAAATAAATTCTAGACTGCATATGGTAGTAGAAGGCAGATTTTCACTCAAAGTGCTGAAGAAAGTATCAATCTAGAGTACTATAACCAGGTAAACTACCACTCATAAGTAAAGGGTAAATAAAGACATTTTGAGATATAAAGAGACTAAAAGAATTTACACTTATAAGACCTTTTGAAAAGAACGACTTAATCAGAAAGCATGGAAGCATGAGAGTGGAGTGAAATATTTAAATTGTTGAGAGAAAAAAAACATACCTAACAACCTATGATTCTGTATTCTGTGAAATTATCCTTAAAAAGTGAAAACGAAATATTTTCTCTGACATAAATTGAGAGGTTCTGTAGCCAGTAGACCTGCCTTGTAAGAAATGTTAAAAGAAGTTTGTTAGAGAGAAGAAAATAATATAAGCTAGAAACTCAGATTTACATTAAAAAGGAATAATATTAAAGAAGGAATATTTGAAGGTAAAGCAAAAATGATTTTTATTTTTAGTTGATCTGAAAAATTTTTTTCAAAAAATAATATCACCTATGTGTTTATATATGCTTATGAATATATTTGATGCATATGTATGTATATATGCTAATTTATGAATATATGTAAATGAAATTATTGAAGGCAATGACACAAGGGAAGAGAGGAAGAAATTAGGAGTATTTTATTATTATAATGTGTTCACACTACCAGTAGAGCAGTACAGTGTTATTTGAAAGTGGGCTTGGATTAGCTATAAATGTATATCACAAACACTAGGTAAATACACACAAAAAAAAACAAAAAATAAAGAAATATAATAGATATATTAAGAAAGGAGATATAGAGGAATCATATGAGATGTTCAATAAAAAATACAAAACACAGAAAAAAGAGCGAAAGACAAAAATAAGAACAAAGGCAACAAATTGAAAACAGTAGCATAAATTTGACAGATATAAATTGAACTATATCAATAATCATTTTGAATGTCAGTAGTCTAAACGCACCAATTAAAACACAGAGATTGTCAGAGTGGATTAAAAACCACCACCCAACTATATGTTGTCTACAAAAAAACCCTACTTTAAATAGATTAAAAGTAAATTGATGGAGAAAGATACACTATGCTACAACTACAAAAAGAAACAGAAATAGCTATATTAATTTCAGCATGGACTTCAAAGCAAGAGAAACTACGAGGGATAAAGAAGGACATTACATAAGGATAAAGGAGTCAATTCTCCAAAAATACATAATGATCCTTAATCTGTATATATCTAGTAACAGAATGTCAAAATATCAGAGGCAGAAATTAATAGAATTGCAAGAAGAAATAGATTAATCCACTATTATAGTTGTACACTTCAATATTCTTCTACCGGAAATGGACAGAGCCAGCAGGCAGAAAATCATTAAGGACATAGTTGAACTCAGCCACACCATCAATTAATTGGTTATAATGGACATGTATAGAATACTTCATCCAGCAACAGCAGAATACACCTTCTCAAGCTCACATTGGAACATCCACTGAGATAGACCATGTTCTGGGCCATAAAACACACCTTAACAAGTGTAGAAGAATCGAAATTATTCAGTGTCTGCTCTCAGACCACAATGGAATTAAGCAAGAAATTAATAATAGAAAGCCAATTGGAAAACCCCCAAATATGTGGAGATTAAGCAACACACTTGTAAATAACACCTGAATCAAAGAAGAAATCTCAAAAAAATTAAGAAGTAATTAAAAAAAAATTTTTTTAATGTTTATTTTTGAGAGAGATGGGGATAGAATGTGAGTGGGTTAGGGGCAGAGAAAGGGAGACACACTATCCAAAGCAGGCTCCAGGATCCAAGCTGTCAGCACAGAGCCCAAAGCAGGGCTTGAACTCACGAGCTGTGAGATCATGACCTGAGCTGAAGTCGGAGGCTCAACCGACTGAGCCACCCAGGCGCCCCACAAATAATTTTAAATAAATGAAATTGAAAACACAACTTATCAAAATTTGTGGGATGCAATGAAAGCAATGCTGAGAGGGAAATTTATAGCATTGAATGCATATATTAGAAAAGAAGAAAGAGATGGGGCACCTGGGTGGTTCAGTTAGTTAAGCATCTGACTCTTGATTTTGGCTCAGATCATTATCTCACAGTTTCTGAGATTGAGCCCCACCTCAGGCTCTGCACTGACAGCACAGAGCCTGCTTGGGATTCTCTCTCTCCCTCTCTCTCTGTTCCTCTGTGCACCTCACTCTTTCTCTCTCAAAATAAATAAATTAATTAATTAAACATAAGAAAAGAAGAAAGAGCTAAAATCAACAACTAAGCTTCCACCTTAGGAAATTGGAAAAAGAAAGAAAATTAAATCCAAAGTAAGCAGAAGAAAAGAAATAATAATAATCTGCACAGAAATAAATAAGATTTAAAAAATAGAGAAAATCAACAGAACCTAAAACTGATTCTTTGAAAATATTAATATAATCAAAAATCCTCTAGGCAAGCTAAGAAAAAAAGAGATAACAAACGTTACTAATATCAGAAATGAAAGAGGAGATATCACTCGAGATCCCATGGACATTGAGGATAATAAATGAATGCTATGAATAAGTCTATAACCATAACTTTTGATGACCAAAAATGAACAAATTCCTTGAACAACAGTGTGCCAAAACTCACACAAGAAGAAATAGCAATCTTCATAACTCTATATCTATTAAAGGAATTGAATCAATAATTATCATCTTCTGAAACAGAAAGCGTCAGGTCCAAATGGGTTCACTGGTGAATTCTACCAAACATTTAAGGAAGAAATTATACCAATTTTCTACATTTTTCAGGAGATAGAAGCAGAGGGAATTTTCCGAACTCATTCTGTAAGGCCACCAGACAAATACATTACAAGAAAACTACAGATCAATACATCTCATGAACACACATACAGATATCCTCAACAAGATGTTAGCAAATTCAATCCAACAATGTATAAAAAGAATTATATGCCATGACCAAGTGGGGTTTATCCCAGGTACACAACTTGATTCAACATTCAAAAATCAATGTAGTCTATCACATCAATAGGCTAAAGAAAAAAAATTGTATGATCATATCAATAGATGCAGAAAAAGCCTTTGTCTAAATCCAACACATTCATGATAAAAACTCTCAGTAAACTAGTAATCGAGGAGAATTACCTCAATTTGTTAAAGAATATCTATGATAAGTGGACAGCTCTATTCATACATAATGGTGAGAAAATTGAAGTTTTCTCACTAAGATCAGGGGCAATGCAAGTATATTCCCTCTTACTACTGCTTTTCAACATTTTACTGGAGTTCTAGCTACTGCAATAAAACAAGAAAAGGAAATTAAAGTTATACATATTGGAAATAAAGAAATAAAACTCTTTTTGTTCACAGATGATATGATTATCTATGTAGAAAATCTGAAAGAATCACCAATGTAGAAAATCTGAAAGAATCACACACACACACACACACACACACACACACACAAACCAACTGCTGGAACTAATAAGTGATTATAACAAGGTTGCAATATACAAGATTAATATACAAAAGTCAATTGCTTTCCTATGTATCAGCAATGAACAAGTGGACTTTGAAATTAAAAACATAATATAATCTGTATTAGCACCCTCCAGAAATTAAATACTTAAGTATAAATCTAACAAAACATGTACAATATTTATATGAGAAAAACTACAAAACTTTGATGAATGAAATCAAAGAAGAACTAAATAGAGAGATATTCCATGTTCATGGATAGGAAGATTCAATATTGTTAAGAATTCAGTTTTTACAACTTGATCTATACCTTCAATGCAATTCCAATCAAAATCTTAGCAAATTATTTTATAGATATTGACAAACTGATGCTTTAAAATTTTTTTTATTTATTTTTGAGACAGAGAGAGAGAGAACAAGTCGGGGAGGAGCAGAGAGAGAGGGAGACACAGAATCCAAAGCAGGCTCCAGGCTCTGAGCTGTCAGCACAGAGTCCGATGTGGGGCTCAAACTCATGAACCGTGAGATCATGACCTGAGCCAAAGTTGGATGCTTAACTAACTGGGCCACCCAGTCACCCCGACAAACTGATTCTAAAGTTCATAATGAGAGATAAAAGACCCAGAACAGCCAACCCAATATTGAAGGAGAGCACAGTTGGAGAACTGACACTACCTCACTTCAAGACTTATTATAGAGCTACATTCATCAAAGCAATGCGTTATTGCAAAAGAACAAACAAATAGATCAATAGAACAAAATGGACAACCGAGAAACAGACCCACATAAATACAGTCAACTGATCTTTCACAAAGGATTAGCAGCAATGCAATGAAGCAAAGGTAGTCTTTTCCAAAAATGGTACCAGAACAACTGAACGTTGACATGTAAAAAAATGAATCTAGACACAGACTATACACACAGGTGTATATACACATGTCATATGAAGTGATAAATCACTAAATTCTACTCCTGAAGCCAATATTACACTATATGTTAACTAACTAGAATTTAAACAAAAAATAAACTGAACTAAAAATAAAATAAAATAAAATAAAATAAAATAAAATAAAATAAGAAAAAGAAAGAAAAGGCAAGGAAATGGATCCTGCCATAGAGCTTGCAGAAGGAATGTAGCCACACCAACACCTTGATTTTAGCTTAGTAAAACCTGTGTTGGGTTTATAATCTAACAAAACATAAGATAATGAATTTGTATTGTTTCAAGCTACAAAGTTTGTGATACTTTATTATAGCAGCAGTAGGAAACTAACATGTTATGCAATAGAAAATTAGTATGTTTATATTTTAAAATATTTTCGTTTTAATCATATTGATAACCTGTCATTATAGCTCAGAAATATACTGTTTATTTTAAAAATAATACAAAATTGATCAAGACCTAAATGTATAATTCAAAACTATAAAATTCCTGAAGATAATATAGGCGAAAACCTAGATGACTTTGGGTTTAGTGATGGCTTTTTATATACAACACCTAAGCAAAATGAATCCAACAATGAGACAATTAAGTTTGTCTAGCTGAACCTCATTAAAATTAAAAATTTATGCTCTGCAAAAGACACTAACAAGAGAATAAAAAGACAAGGAACAGACTGGAAGAAAATATTTGCAAAATACATGTCTGATAAAGGACTGTTATCCAAAATATATATGGAACTCTTAACACTCAATAATAAAAAAAGAAATAACCTGAGTAAAAAATGGGCCCATGACCTTAACAAAGACCTCATCAAAAAAGATACATAGATGGTAACTGAACATATGAAAAGATGTGCCACATCATATGTCACCAGGGAAATGCAAATTAAAACAATGAGATATCACTAACCAATTATTACAATGGCGAAAATCAAAAAATACTGACACCACCAAATGCTGTTGAGGATGTGAAGCGACAGGAACTTTCATTCATTACTTGTGGGAATGCAAAATGGTACAGCCACTTTAGAAGACGTCTTGGTGGTTTCTTGCAAAACTAAACATGTTCTTATATGATCCAGCCATCACACTCCTTGGTATTTCTCCAAGTAAGTTGAAAGCGTATGGGGCGCCTGGTGGCTCAGTCAGTTAAGTGTCTGACTTCGGCTTAGGTCATAATCTCTCTGCTCCTGAGTGCAAGCCCCCCTTCGGGCTCTGTGCTGACAGCTCAGAGCCTAGAACCTGTTTCAGATTCTGTGTCTCCCTCTCTCTCTGCCCCTCCCCACTCACGCTCTGTCTCTGTCTCTCTCAAAAATAAATAAACATTTAAAAAAATTAAAAAAAAAGAAAACCTACATGCACACATAAACCTGAACCCAAATGTTTATAGCAGCTTTATTCATAATTGCCCAAACTTGGAAGCAGCCAAGATGTCCTTTAGTAGGGGAGTGGATAAATAATCTATTGTTCATGCAGACAATAGAATATTATTTAGCACTAAAAATTAATGAGTTGTCAAGACGTGAAAGACATGGAGAAAACCTAATGCACGTTACTGAGTAAAAGAAGCCAATCTGAAAAAGTTACATTCTATATGATTCCAAGTATGTGCCATTCTGGAAAAGGCAAAACTATAAAAGACAGTAAAAAGATCCTTGGTTGCTAGGAGTTAGTGGGGAGAGAGGTATGAAGAAGAAAAACACAGAAGACTTTTAGAGCAGTGAAAATACTCTGTGTGAAACTATAATCACAGATACATATCATTATACATTTGTCCCAACCCATCGAATGAACAACACCATAAGTGAACCCTAATGTAAGCTTTGGAGTTTGAGTCATAAGGAGGTGTCAGTGAAGGTTCATCAGTTGTAACAAATGTCTCACTCTGGAGGAGGTAGCATGTGTGGGGTCAGGGGCTATATGGGGAATCTCTGTACCTTCCTCTCAATTTTTTCTGTGAACCAAAAACTGTTCTAAAAAAATAAAGTCTTAAAATACAAAAAAAAAAAAAAAAGAACTACTTGAGTTTGCATTTCAAAGAAATTTTAATTAAAGTGTAGTTGGCATACAATATTACTTAAGATTGTATTTTAAAAAACAGGAAGTGAACCCACAAAGAAGGGGTGGGGTACAAGACATAATGGGGAGGACAGAAACAATAAAACATGAAGATTATTGAATGAACTATCAACTGTATAGAATAATGACATTCATGCATTTGTAACAGAAAGTATAACTACAATTTTAGACAGCAATCACAGCAAATATGTGGATGGTCAGTGTTACTTAACATATTTAAGGCCTTTGCCTTGTTTGAGAGGAGGGTAGAGATACTGGATACAGAAGTCTGTAGTTAATGTTTGTTAAAAATGTAAAGACACTCAATAAAAATATATACATTATAATTTCCAACCAGCACAGGGAAAATGAAATAAAACTGTCAAGTAAACAAAAAGTAGGAGTGGAAAAACACAAAAGCCACATTAAAAAGTTTGGTAAAATGCCAAAAAAAAAAAAACCCACATCAAAAGCAGGTAAAAAAAATAATCCCAGCCAATATAAATTAAATAAAACTTTTAAAAGATAGGACCCACCAGATTGGATTAAAAACAACAAAACGCAGGGATGCCTGCGTGGCTCAATCAGCTAAGCATCTGACTCTTGGTTTTGACTCAGGTCATGATCTCACAGTTCATGAGTTTGAGCCCCCCATCTGGCTCTCTGGTGATGGTGTGGAGCCCGCTTGAGATTCTCTCACTCCTCTCTCTATGCCCCTCCCTGTGGGTGCTTTCTCTCTCTCTCTCTTCCTCAGAAAAAAATAATAATAATAACTTTAACAAAATAACAAAATGCAGGGGCACCCAGGTGGCTCAGTTAGTTAAGTGTCTGACTCGATTTTGGCTCAGGTCATGATCTCATGGTTTTGTGAGTTCAAGCCCCACGTGGGGCTCTGCAGAGCCTGCTTGGGATTCTCCTTCTCTCTCTGCCCCTCCTCTGCTCACACTGTCTCTGTCTCTCTTAAAATAAATAAAACTAAAAAAATGCATCTAAGCATTATAAGCAACATGATAAGCAGCACATTATAAGAGACAAGTCTAAAAGGAAAACAATGAAAATAAAGAAATGGAGAAAAACAAATGAGGCAAGTACTAGGCAAAAGAAAAGCTAGCATGGGGATGCCTCGGTGGCTAGGTCAGTTAAGCATCCAACTTTTTTTTTTTTTAATTTTTTTTTCAACGTTTATTTATTTTTGGGACAGAGAGAGACAGAGCATTAACGGGGGAGGGGCAGACAGAGGGAGACACAGAATCGGAAACAGGCTCCAGGCTCTGAGCCATCAGCCCAGAGCCTGACGCGGGGCTCGAACTCACGGACCGTGAGATCATGACCTGGCTGAAGTCGGACGCTCAACCTACTGCGCCACCCAGGCGCCCCAAGCATCCAACTCTTGACTTCACCTTAGGTCATGATCTCATGGCACAGCTCCTGAGGTTGAGCCCCACATAGGGCTCCACACTGATAGGGCAGAGCCTGCATGGGATTCTCTCTCTCCTTCTCTCTGCCCCTCCCACACTCTCTTCCCCACCTCCAAAATAAATAAATAAACTTAAAAAAAGCTAGTATGACAAAATTAATGTCAGACAAATGTAGAATTTAAGCCAAAGAACATGATGGTTAATTAATGTTGTTAATTAATATTTTTATTACCGGGACACTGCCTAGTAATAAAAAGAACAATATGTTTTACAGGTAAACTATTACTACGAATAAGAGGGTTCAATAAGTTATCTAGATACAAGATAAACACGATAAAACCAAGGGAATACTTATATACCAGTAATTAAATGTAGAAAAATGTGATGGAAAGAAATATTCATAAAAGAAATATTCATAAAAGAGACTCTAAGATCATAAAACATTTGATGAAGGAAATAAAAGTAGTTCTGAAGGAAAAGACATTATACTTAAACAGAAAAAGCAAAACTTTGCAATTTTTGTGTAGGCGAAGATATAACCTCAGAGCTAGAAAGGGTTTCATAAACATGACATAAGAAGGACAAACCATAAAGGAAACTTGTCGCAGACTAGGAGTCTGGAGTTCTCTCTTGTCCAGCAAGAGAGAGGATGCAGAATTGAATACGAGAGGCTAAAGTCTGGGAGGAGACAAGAGCCCGGAACAAGGGTTTTGTCTCCATATTTATTATGCACTTAAGATCTTACACACGTGGTAAATGTGAAGTAAACAAGATCTTAGACACATGAACATGGAGAAAACAATCAGACAGTAATCATTAACTTGTGTGTGTAAGAAGCAAAGCGTCTGGGGGGCAAGTGGTGTTTGTGATCGAGGTACGTTAGTATATTGGTGTCAGACGGAAAGTAATTTCCTGCAGGTGATATAACAAGTTACTCGTGATCCCATTACAATATCTCGCTACCTAACCGCGGACGCTTTCGCCCCTTGGTGGCAGCTTTCTGCCCTAAGCTTTTTTCTAACCCATTTATGTAAGTAGAACCTATTTCCCCACAGAAACTGTTGAGGAATGCATTATAATTAATTCTTCTGCGCGTCAAAAGACAGTTCAAAGAATGTAAGATGTGCAGAGCATTTAGCTGGCAAATGATCCGGAATATTTTTGGAACATATACACATATGTAAGAAAAAGGCTAATAACCCGATTGGAAAAATTGAAAATGTATAAGCAGGCAATTCACAGAAGAGAAAATCTGAATGACTACGAATCATGTTTATCTGGGGGCACCGAGTGGCTGAGTCGGTTAAGTCTCTGACTCTTGATTTTGGTTCAGGTCACAATCCCAGTGTCATGAGGTTGAGCCCCACACTGGGCTTTGTGCTGAGTGGGGAGCTTGCTTGAGATTCTCTCTCCCTCTCCCTTTGCCTTTCCTCTGTGTACTTGCTCTCTCTCTCTCTCTCTCTCTCTGTCTCTCTCAAAAATAAATAAAATCTTTAAAACAAAGAACCATGCCTATCTTCACTATTTAGGAGGGAAATGCAAAGAAGAGCAATCACACAGCACTTTTTACCTATCACATTGGCAAATTTTTAAGTCTGATGATTCCAAACATTGTGAGTGTGAAGAAAATGGTACTAAGGGAGTGCAAAATGTCACAGACATTTAAAAAAATGTTTAGTTTTGAGAGAGCAGGGTGGGAGGGGCAGAGAGAGGGAGACACAGAATCCGAAGCAGGCTTCAGGCTCTGAGCTGTCAGCACAGAGCCTGACACGGGGCTTGAACCCATGAGTCATGAGATCATGACCCCAGCCGAAGTCGGATGGTTAACCAACTGAGCCACCCAGGTGCCCTGGCACAGACATTTTTAAAGGACGATTTGCCAGGGTCTAGTCAAACTGAAGATGTTAAGATTATATGATCCTGCTGTTAGTGAGGGCATGCTTTTTTCACGCTCTGGATATTTCCTTTCACACTGAGGAAGTCCCATTAGTGTAGCAGTTTTGGCCTCTCTCTCTTCCCCTTTGCTGACTCTTCTCCAGGGGAGAGAAGTGATTGATTTCTATTGGTGGGTGTGGAGGCAGGACTGAGTTAGTGAAGTCCAGTCCTTCCATCTTTCCTTCCTCTTGGGAAGCCAGAGTGAGATTGAGCACCTGTCTTCCTGTACTCCTCTATGTTTAAAAAAAAAGTTGTTTTTTTAAAATTTTTTTTATGTTTATTTATTTGTGAGAGACAGGGAGAGACAGAGCATGAACAGGGGAAGGGGCAGAGAGAGAGAGACACACACACACACACAGAATCCGAAGCAGGCTCCAGGCTCTGAGCTGTTAGCACAGAGCCCGATGTGGGGCTCGAACTCACAGACCACGAGATCATGACCTGAGCCGAAGTCGGACGCTCAGCTGACTGAGCCACCCAGGCGTCCCACATAAAAGTTTTAATGTTTATTTATTTTTGAGAGAGAGAGAGAGACAGAGTGTGAGCAGGGGAGGGGCAGAGAGACAGAGAGGGAGACACAGAATCTGAAGCAGGCTCCAAGCTCCGAGCTGTCAGCACAGTGCCTGATATGGGGCTTGAACTCACAAACTGTGAGATCATGACCTGAGCCGAAGTTGGACGCTTAAGAGACTGAGCCACCCAGATGCCCCTCGTCGATGTTTTAAGTTTTACTGTCCAACGTTGCTTGTGACTTGAGTGGGGGTAAATCTGGTTTTAGAAAGAGAAAAGATACCTGGCTGCAAGTATAAACACATTCTCTAGTGTCAGCTTTATTTATTAATACTATCTTTCTCTTTTTTGTGATTGTTTTGTTTTGTTTTTACAAAAGCCTGTCGATTGATAACCTTAGTGAGGAAAGTCGATGGTATTGATTGGAAACTCCTCAATATCCAACACATGTCATTCTACTTTTTTTTTATATTTATTTTTTTAATTTTTTATTTAAAATAATCTCTTAATGCTTAGTTTTGAGAGACAGACAGAGTGAGAACAGGGAGGAGCAGAGAGAAAGGGGGACACAGAATCCAAAGCAAGCTCCAGGTTCTATGCTGTCAGCACAGAGCCCAACACGGGGCTGGAACCCGCAAATCGTGAGATCATGATCTGAGCCGAAGTCGGACGCTTAACTGACTGAGCCACCCAGGCGCCCCTGTCACTCTGTTTCTATGTATATGCGCTACGGAGACAGTCACACTCATGCCCTCCTGTCCTGCTTCCTGAGCGGTCATCCCTGGCTCATTTTGATTAGTCTCTCTTCTTCAGTTATTCCTTTTTACCTGGCTTGAAGCCTCTGCCCTGGCCTTCCCCTTAAATGCAGACTCTGCTCCCACCCTTGCACTTCAGCACAGGCCAGTGCTGTAAAAACTGATCTTTGCCAGGCTCCCCTGCTGAGGTCTTCCCTTTAATCTGTTCTCTCTGGATCCATGGTACCCTTTGGACTGCCCTGAGCCCTACTCCTGCTTCCCCGCGGCCCTACGGCTCTTGCGACTTCTTTTGATTTTACCACACTGGCCTGGCCCTACCTGCCCTGATGCACTGCTTCCTCCGGCTGCCTTGAAAGGCAACTCGACTATTATTTGACCCCAGCATCCAAAGCTGCAAAGAAACTGCTTGCCTTTGATAAAACAAGATGTCATCATAATCTCAGCCTAGACCAGAAATTCTTCTGAATGAGCTGATGTCTTTTGAAACACAAGCCATGTTTTAAAAGTTTATTTATTTGAGAGAGAGAGAGAGAGAGAGAGAGAGAGAGAGAGAGGTAGGAGGAGAGAGAGAGGGAGGGAGAGAGTATCCCAAGCAGGCTCTGTGCTGTCAGCACAGAGCCCAACATGGGGCTTGATCTCAGGAACCTCGAGATCATGGCCTGAGCCGATATCAAGATTCTGACACTTAACTGAGTGAGCCACCCGGTGCCCCCAAAACAAGCCATTTTAAAAGAAATTATTACACACCTAATGTGATTTTAAATAGTCTTTAAAAAATAAAAGTATTATTTGCTATGTAAAATATAGAATACAAAGAAAAATAAAATAAGTTCTTGCAATCCCGCCCCTGTATGTATGTATCCTTTTTGGTATTCTCTGTCTCTTCACATATACATGAAAACCATTATGTATACATGCACATATTTGGACACACACACACATATATACATACATCCACACACAATTATATATTTTTTTACCAAATATGATTGTATATGATGTTTTCCCATTTAATGATATATGATGACCATCTTTCCATGTCATTATGTATTTCCTCTATGACATTTTTAATGGCTCAACAGTATCTATGATAGACATACTGAGATATAATTTAACCATTCTTCAGTTGGACATATATATTGTTGGCATTTAATTTTACTATTAGAAATCATTATGTAACTAATCTCTCTTTGGCTAAATCTTTGTGCCATTCTCCGATAATTTCCTGAGGGTCAGTTCCTAGAAATGAAAACACTGAGTCAAAGTGTATGCATATTTTGAAGACCTTTGAAATGGAGAGCCAGACTGACTTTCAAAATATTTGCACAAATATACACACTCACCAGCATACAAGAGAAAGACTGTTTCTGGGAACTCTGGTCACCCTGGGTATTATCTGTCGTACAGATCTTTAACAATCTGCTAGAAAAAAAAAATGTGATTTCATGCTTGCTTTAATTTACATTCTTTGATTACCATCGAGATTTTTATTTTACTCTGTGCTCACTGGCCACTTGTATTTCTTTTTCATGTGTTGCCTCTTTGTGTCCTCTGCCTATTTTTCTGTTAGCATGGTTGTCTTTGTCACATTGATTGTTAACATCTTCTAATGAGATTTTTAAGTTTTTTTTAAATGTTTTTATTTATTTTTGAGACAGAGAAAGAGCATGAACAGGGGAGGGGCAGAGAGAGAGGGAGACACAGAATCCGAAGCAGGCTCCAGGCTCTGAGGTGTCAGCACAGAGCCCGACGCGGGGCTCGAACTCACGGACTGTGAGGTCATGACCGGAGCTGAAGTTGGACGCTTAACCGACTGAGCCCCCCAGGCGCCCCATGAGATTTTTTTTAAAGCAGAGATCTGAAGTGGCTTCACTGCAACTATCATGGCCAATTTTAGTTATAAGCAGGAGTAGAATGTTTTGCTCATTTATTATTTCAGTATCATTGTAAGCCTGGACTGGAGCCAGAGGCAGGATAGACATATTTGAGAGCACGAAAGTAAGTCCCAGAGAGGTTCAGTGGCTTGCTCAGTACCACCGTGGACTTCCATGGCTGATCTGAGATATGACACCCATCTTCCCAAATATTGTCATGTTAAATTACTAATTCCCGATTCCAAAGCCACCCACAAGGGAAATGGTGAAGATACCTCTCTTCATGCCAACGTGTTTAGATTTAAATAAATGCAGAAGTTCAGTTTTACATGGGCTATTTAATAATTGACTGGGCAAGGTAAGGCAACCATTTGGTCACTTTATTCATTTTATCACTTTCTTCCTTGTCACACGCACCTCTGGTGGCTCTCCATTGTCTCCAGGCAAGTTCAGACCCCCAGTTTGTCATTCAAGACCCTTAGTAATCTGCTTCCATGTAGCTACGTGTCATTTTCTCACCTTGTCCCAAATATGCTCCACCCAGACTCCTCAGTGATGCCAAGTGTGTCCCTCTCTGTAGCAATCCCTGTGACACTACTGTTCTCCACATCTACCATACTCTTCCTCCTCCAATTTCTTGGGTCTATATAAACACATCTTGTCCTCCAGCATTCAGATTGAGAGCCACTTCCATAGAGCTTCCCCATCTCAGCTTTTACAGATCCTTTCCTTCTCACTTATCTTTATACACTCCTCTGTTGCTTTACTATAGTCTTTCCTGTACTGTCCTGTCTCTTAGGGTTGCATGTGGTTTTGTCTTAAGGGTTGGGACAGAGCCTGAGTACATCTTGTCTGTTGGTATGGGATACCTGGAGCAGAGGCTTGTAAATTGGTAGGTGATCGTGGGTATTTGTGGAGTCTACCATTTCAGTGAAATATATATTAAGCACTTATTGTGTGCCTCTACCTTGCCACGTGCTAAAAGTGTGTGCCTGTAAGGAAATCACAACGCCCTGTGGGAGGTAGACCTGGGTTCTAAACCCGTCTCTGCCAAAAACTTAATAGTTGACCTTGGGAATTTCATTCATTCCGCAAACTTTTATGTGTCAGCCAGCGAGCTTGGCATGGGGGATACAGAGATGCATGATATTAGGCTCTGCCCTCCAAAAGCATATATGTGCACAGCTCCTTATAACACAATATGATAAGTGCGATAGTAAAAATATTCACAAAGTGCTAAGGGAATAGAAGGGAAAGTCACACCTCAGGACTTACCAGGCAGCAAACATTGTCTATCAAAATGTTTTCAGCCTGGATAGAGGTGGGACCCAGAGACAGGGAGTTTAAGAGAGAGTTTTGAGCAAGGTGGACAATTGAATTAGATATGTTGGTTATAGGCGTAGCGGGTAGAGGGAGAGAGAAAGCATGACGGTTCAGAGTATGTTACAGGAACTGGGGAGGGGGTGTCTCTGTGTGTTTTGTGTGTATATTTTGCGAGGAGGTGAGAGAGTAGGGTAGCTCTGAGAATTAGGTTAGAAATGGATTACAAAGGGCTTTGAATGCTATGCTGAGGAATTTGAGCCAAGAGATGAAGTTTTGCGATGTTAACTGTGCAGAATGAGAAAGGAAATGATAAATAGGAGTGAATAAAAAAAAAGCATGTTATCTTTAAGAGATTTAAATACCAGGGGAACTGCCTCTTATATGTGCCTCTGTGCTGTGTATATGTAAAGGAGCAGTTGTACTGTCCTTGCTGTTGCTTAAGTGAACAACACGTGGTCCCTATCCCTAGCTCGAAAATTTCTCCCCAATTTTTCAGTAGGTCCGTTCTTAACATGTTAACCACAGGGATTCATTCCTTCGAGGAAAGCACTCCTCTCTCTCCATCATCCTTCCTTCAAATAGGAATACGCCTGGGTTAGCAAACACATTAAGCCCCTCCCCCTTCAATGTGAATGAAAGTTTTAGTTCTACTTTTGCTTGGGGGGTGGCAAAGAACAACATGAGGGGAGAGAGCTTTCCCTGCCATAGGAGTAAATATGGACAGGCAGTAGCTCAAACACACAAACTGAGACGACCGCAATTAATTTGCCGAAGTCCTTACTACGTGCCAGGAACTCTGCTAAGCATATATAGTTGCTCTTGTATTTGAAAAACTACACACACACACACACACACACACACACACACACACTGCAAAGTGGGTCTGAACACCATTCTCATTTAACAGATGAAGAAACTCAGGCATGTAGAAAGGTTGAGTCACTTGCTCAGGGCACATGGCTAAAAGGGGTCAATCCAGGATTAGAATCCAGAACTCCCTGATTCTGAAGCCTGTGTTTTTAACAACAACAGCAACGTTATATTCCCCAAAGAATTTTCCCTGAAGGGGATGTCAAATTGAAATTGTACTCATTTATTGTGAAGACCTTTTATCGGCAAGTGCTTACTGAGCTTTTACTATGTCCCCATGCAGAATTGGCACTATAGAAGCTTCTGGTCTAATGGGAGAGATAAGACCAATCCACATAAAATAGTAGAAAGAATCTAGGGCAGGGATGTTTTACATGTGGTTTGTTTGTTTCTACTCCACTCTCTCATGCCCATCACTCGACGTGGATGGACTATCACTTTATTCATTCCCATTTGGCCTGGACTCAGATTAAGAATCCTTCTCAACATATATCTTCAGTCAATCACAATGAATTAGAATTGGTGTGCAAGATGAAACCTATGTTCCTCTCCTTTTCTAGGAGGGCAGAGAAAAAAGAGTTCATGGGGGACTGGCATGGTGTGTAGATTTAGATTGGGAAAGAAGAGGGTGCAGTTGTGGAGACTATTGTGAATGAAAGCACAGGAATGAGAGAGTCAGGTGTATTCAAGCACTGTGGAGCTACTCACAAATTAGAATGGTAGGTGCTCATGTGTAGAGTGGCGGGAAACATTGTTGCAAAAATAGAGAAAAGCCCTATTATGAAGGCTATTGAAGAATATGCAACTATTAACAAAATGAGAAGGCAATCTACTGAATGGGAGAAAATATTTGCAAATCATATATCTGATAAGGGGCTAGTATCCACAATATATAAAGAACCCGTACAAATTAATAGCAAAAAAGAAACACACACACACACACACACACACACACACACACACACAAATAATCTGATTAAAAAATAGGCAGAGGATCTGAATACACATATTTTAAGAAGACATCCAGATGTCTAATAGTCACCTGAAAAGGTGCTCAACATCGCTAAACATCAGGGAAATGTAAATCAAAACAATAAGGATATATCACATCACACCTGTTAGAATGGCTATTATCAAAAAGACAAGAAATAACAAGTGCTGGGAAGGATGTGAAGAAAAGCGAACCTTCATGCACTGTTGGTGGGAGGGTACATTGGTGCAGCCATTATGGAAAACAGTATAGAGGTTTCTCAAAAAAAAGAAAAACAGAACTCTCATATGCTCTAGCACTCCTACCATTGACCATTTGTCTAAAGAAAATGAAAACATTAATTCAAAAGTTCACTGAAGCATTATTTACAATAGCCAAGATATGGAAACAACCTAAGTGTTCATCAATGGATGAATGGATATAGTGTGTGTGTGTGTGTGTGTGTGTGTGTGTGTGTAACAGAGTATTATTCAGCCATAAAAAGAATGAAATCTTGTCATTTGCAATGACATGGATGGAACTTGAGGGCATCATGCTAAGTGAAATAAATCAGAGAAAGACAAATATTATATGATCTCACTTGTATGTGGAATCTAAAAAGCAAAAACAATGACAACAGCAAACAAGCTCATAGACACAGAAAATGGATTGGTGGTTGTCACAGGTGGGGGACGGGAGTAGGTAAAATGGGTGAAGAGGGCAAAAAGTACAAATAGTTATAAAATAGATGTCATAGGGGTGTAATGTACAGCATAGAAACTATAGTTAATATATTGCATATTTGAAGGCTGCTAAGAGAGTAAATCTTTAGAAAAAGATTTTATAATTATAAATGGTGATGGATATTAACTAGACTTACTGTGTTGATCATTTTGCAATATGTACATGAATTGAATCATTATGTTGTATTCCTGAAACTAATATAATAGTATATCTCAAGTATGCCTCAATTAAAAAAAGGGGGGGGGAATAAAACTATGCAGAGACATTTAGACTTGATATTCCTGGCAGTAAATGTGTTAGACCTTGATGACTTCAACAGAGAAATAACATGCTGAAAAGGTGCTTTAAGGAATATCAGCTGGGTCCAATGAAATACGGTTGACTTAATCTAGAGTCAGAGAGCATAGGTCTAATAAATGTGGAAGGAAAAAGTGACATGATTTACTAACTGGCTAAGGATAAGGAAGAGTCATGAGCATGAAAAGAGTGACCCTAGGCTCTGGTTTAAACCAGTTCTCTTGGCATCATTTTTAATCGCTCCCCCGTTTCACTCTCAAGTGTCCTGATTTGGATGATAAATTGTACGTCCACCATGTTTTGATGCCTAGAGGACTCCTAGGGGAATGGAGTACCAGTGACAAAGATATTTACCCAAGGGAAGGTGATTTTTGTGTGGGGGGGAATGTGATGATGACTTAATATGCTGGGTTGCAGGTAACAGTGAGATACACCCGCTGGACTGGATCCAAAAGACAAGATTACCCTCTAGTCTCTGACTCTCTTTATGTAAGCCCCAACAGAAACTAAAATCAACATTCTTGCTTCACTTGCCAAGCCTATTCTTGCCCGGTCTCTTCACTCTTAATTGCAAATTTATGGTCTCCTCTTTTTTCTTTTTGATTTTTTTAATGTTTATTATTTTTGAGACAGAGACAGAGAGTAAGCAGGGGAGGGGCAGAGAGAGAGAGAGAGAGAGAGAGAGAGAGAGAGAGAGACAGAATCGGTAGCAGGCTCCAGGCCCCAAGCTGTCAGCACAGAGCCCAGCGCCCCTAAGGTCTCCTCTTAATGTTAATTTGATAATTTGCAGTGGGAGAGAACAGGTTCTAAAGAGAAACCAAGCAGCCAAGCAGCAAATCTGACTCTCCTCTACTACACCCAACCACTTATTAGTTATGTAATTCATGCCTACCATGAGCCCAACATCATGCTAGTCACCGTTGGGGGAAACAAAATTACGCAAAGACAAGCTCCTCACTTGCAATCATTTTAAATGCTGTTAGTGGATTATAGTGCAATTTTTCAATCAGTTTAATTGATCTTTACATTTTAGATTTAAGAACAAATACAAATTATGAGTGTGACATTTCTATTGTCACCTAAAGCTTGAAAATACGAGTATTAAAAAGGTTATCCATCTCTGTAAATCTGACCCTGCAATTCTGATACTCTGACATTAGGTAGTTAGTATATACCTTGATTCATTGGTCGAGGATATTTGAACAACAGGCATGTGTTCTTTGAGGTCCAGTTACAGCTATTATTTGCTATAGCTTTCCTTTAAAATATCTGTGTCTATGTCTTTTTTTTTTTTTTTGAGAGAGAGAGAGAGAGAGAGAGAGAGAGAGAGAGAGAGAGCAGGGGGAGGGACAGAGGGAGAGAGAAAATCTTAAGTAGGCTCCTTGCTGAGTATGGATCCCACAACTCTGGGATCATGACCTGAGCCGAAATCAAGAGTCAGGCACTCAACAAACTGAGCCACTCAGGTGCCCCTGTGTGTATGTCTTCTCTATAGTTATAGATCTTGAAATAACTAAACATAACACAAATGAGTTGCTCTTCAGAGTAAGCTTTGAAAGTACTAAACATATAGATACGATATGGTTCCTTTCTCATGAATCCTTAATCATTATTAGTTATGGCTTAATCTACCCTGAAATTTGCCCCAGACATCTAATAATAGATTAGATTTCAAATCTATTCTGAATTCTATCTTCAAGTTAATTCACATGAAAGATTGTTGGAACTTGAGTGCTGGAATCTTCTAAGAGTTGAATTTCAAAAACCATTTTAGAGTTTCACAGTTGTCAACTAGAGTAGTTCAACCTAAGGAATCATTACACAGCTTGTTGTCAAATGCATTTACTGCACATTTCACCTTTCATTTCCCTCCTTTCTGTAGGCCAAAGAAGGCAGAGTGAGGGACAGCCTGGTTGATGTGGCTCAGAGCACCATGAGGCCTTGTGCTTGCCAGAATTATTCTGCCAGATTGCTGTTCTTTCTTTCTTTCTTTCTCTCTCTCCCTTTTTTTTTTATTTTGAAGGAAAATCCATTTGAATGGTGCCTCGCCTTTCTGATTAACACCTTTTCTTCCATATGCAAATCGTGACTTGCTAGAGTCATGCCCTTATAAGCAGCTTCACCAGGATAGATTTTTAGCAATACCTTGTATTTCTTCTAATTAAATTTACTTACCTCTGTTGTTTAGAAAAGAAGGTTTTGGAAAGAAATTTTAGACAATGATATCACAGGGAGTATTGGTCAATGACCCACAGGTAACCAAATCAATCTGGTTTAATAATAATAATAACAAAAATAATAATATTACACGTTAACTAACTGGAATTTAAATAGAAACTTAAAAACAATTAAAATTGTATGAAACAACTGACTTTGAATCAATCCTGATTGCCCCTTTCTGGGGCAACAAACTTACCTCTAAGGAGCCATGTTTTCTCCTTTCCATTTTTCTCACTCTTCCTATTAGTAGATTGGTTTTGGGGATGGATATCATAGGGACAGTGTTCACATGATTGGTTCTAAAACTGATAAAAAACTGTGAGACAATAATTTTCCAGTTGAGAAAACATTAGCCTGGCAACATTTTCCCATTAGGGAGAAGAGAAATGATTTGCCTGACATCATTAGTGATAGAATTTGGTTTAGAACCTCCTTCCCACAGTACTTTCTACTACACTATTTCCTAGCAAGCCTGACTGCCCTCATTAAACTGAAGTAGTTCTTTAGATAAAATTATATGGGAGAGGGTAAATCTCAAGACAAAAAGGGACCTCAACACTAAGCTACTAGGAGACCTTTATAATGGTTCCAATCGGTGCCATCTGGGAAGTTCGTGGATTCACTTCATGTCCTTTGCCACCTAAAGTAGACAAGACTCCCCTGAATGTAGTTTATTCAAGAATTTCTGCAGCCGATTTTGCTCCAGTTTTGCTCAGTATTTTCTGTTTCAGAGGATCCTAAGGAGACAGAGTTTCATGTTGAAAAGTCAGAAGAATTTATTACTATTATTGTCATACCAGGGAAAGGAGATGAATTTATTTAGCGGCGTCTGAAAATAGAATTGCCTCAACGTTGACGCCTGCTGCTGATGCTAAATGATGAATACTAAGCACCTGGCACACACTTTACACTTCTCTTCATTTATCTGCTCTTTATATTGCAGTGCTTTAAGATTCATGGAGCACATTTTCACTGTGTCCTACTCTTGGTAGGGAGCCAGGCAGTAGATGTCATTGATTATTTGTTGAGCATCAATAGCACATGGGGATCTGTACAAAGCATAGCATGAAACCAAAGGAAAAAAAAAAAAAAAACACAGGTGTATAGAATCCAGCCAGAAATCCTGCATTTGAATGTTGGCTCTGTCAAGTTCCTAGCTTTGTAACCTTGGGCAAATTACTTAACTTTCCTGAGATTCACCATCTTTAACTCCGTAAAATGGGAGTCATAATTGCAGCCCTGTGTACCTTAGAGGGTTGATGTGGGGTTCCAATGTGGTATTCCTAGGGTCAGAGTTTTGCAAACGTGTTTTTCTCCCAACATTCTACTGTGGAACCTTTGAGGCCTCCATTTCTTTTACTTGAGGATAAAGCCTATAATTGCACAACCAGAAACTGCTTCAAGTGATGGTCACATTTGCAGGGGAAAGTGTGTCTGAACTTTGGAGTCAGACCGATTCCAGGCCTAACTGTGTGATCGTGGCAAAGACACGTAACCTCTCTGAGCCTCAATTTCCTCAACTGTAGATTGAGGATGAATAATAGTACCTAGTTTTATAGGGTTATTGGGAGGTTTGAATCCGATGAAGTATGAAAAGTATCTAGTGGAGAGTAGGTTTTCACTAAACGGTAGTTCCTTTTGAAGACAAGGGAGTAAAGTGGATATCTCCAACGCTCATCAACTTTTAAGTTTTAATCCATTATTGCAAGGCTGGCAGGAATTGCATGAGCCTTTGGGAATGGGGCAACTAGTTTTCTCCCTCTGCAGTCACCGGAGATAGTTTTGGTGGAGGATATAAAACTGACATGCATCCTTTTGAAACCTTCGTCATCTCGTTGGTAAAATCAGGCTAAGTTTTATAATTAAGGAAACTCAGGTCTGGGGTGAGGGAGTGATTTGTCCATGGGAAGCCAATTAGTAAGCGGCGGAGCTGGAACGAAACCCAGGCAGTCTGACTCAAAGGCTGTGTGATTTCCACAGATTCTGTGCAGCCTCGTGCAGATAGTTTCATGATACTTCTCATGGCAGCTGATGGGAAGAGGGGTGCATGGTAGACCCTCCCTGCAGGCATCCCAGCCCCTGATCTCCAGGTCTGCCCTCCACTTAGGGTACTTCCTGAAAATGGTAGTTTCACCTGAGCCGCTCTTCCCTCCTAGGGAAGTCTCCACTCCAGTTAGTTGCTAAGACCGTAGAATCATGGGATAGGTAAGTCCTGTTTCTCTCTGGCTTCCCGTCTTCTCCCTTTGCCCGCCTGTGACCGCTCACAGATGGTCCAGCAGGGCATGGAGAGGACATGTCACTCTGGTAGTGCTGTTGGCTATGCCTGTTGCCCAGAGGGGTCCGGGTCTCACTATCTTTATTGAAATTCAAAAATCTGTCTATAATCTGCTTCCAGCCTGCCCTTTCCTGTTGGTAGAGTACCCCTCCAATCTGACTCTGGCCTGTTTTCTGGCTTTCTGTCTGTTTCCTTACAACTGCCTCTCAACGTCTCACCCTCCTGACTCACCCCAGGGTGCCTTCCTCAATTAGCTCATTTCCTGACCATGACAGTTTGGCTATAGGATACATCGTAGGATAGGTTTCCTAAAAAGAGCAGAGCTCACCTGTTTCTCCTGCCTGATTTCCTACCAGCCTTGTAAACAGCTTCAGTTCCGCCCAGGCTCCCATGCCCATTGCCACATTTATAACTGTCTCTGGACTTGTTCATGCTGTGTGTCTGTCGCCTTCTTCTCTCTGCCTGATTCCACTACACTCATTTTTCAGGTACTTGGCCAGATACCGCCTCATGTATGGTGACTCTCCTTCATACTGGGATCACTGAGATGGTTCCCGTTTCGGAGAATCAGAGCCCGTATACCATATTTCTGTCATTCTAAGATGCACCATTGCTTTTAAAAACAGCTTTCTGGAAAAGAAAATGGAACACTACATGAAATGTACATAGCAACTGTAAGACAGCCTTTAATTTCAGGAGCATTAAAGTGCCAAAAGAAATACACAGGTCTTAGTCTTGAGAAAATATAATAGCTTGTACCATTTTATCCAACGCTTGTTTATAGGTTGGCATATACTATCCTTTGTATACTGTCCATAAGTCTGGTCCCCCCAACTAAGTGTCCCATTCATTGAAGGAAAGGACTTGTCATATTTTTTCTCTTGTTTTCTTCTTCTTTTCTAATCCTCTCTTCAGACCCTGCCTCCACTTCTCCCTCCTCCTCGGCTCTGAGCACAAAGCAAGGCACATAGGTGGGCCCCAGCGAGTCCTTGGGGAATTGGGTTGATGCATCCACTCAACATGAATCATCTGTCTCCTGCCGGGCCAACACCAGTATGCAATCTCATTCCCTACAGACAGAATCTGCTGGCTTCAATCTATTCTTTTTTTTTTTTTCTTAATATTGTTGACTCTAGTTTATTTGCTGTAGTTTTCACTACTTTGGCTTTGTATTCCTACCACATTCCTATTACCTTGGCTTTCTATTCTTTCTGCACAGTCAGGTAACAACCAAGAAAGGTCTTACAGAAAATACTGACTGGGCTGTCACTTCCACTCCGGTGCCGTTAATGGAGAACAGATTCATTAGAAATGGAACATATGTTCATTAAAGTCGATTCATATAGAAAACTGCAGCACTCTTCAGGAGGAAGGAGATTAGGGAGATTTGCAACCTGAGGAATAATTGACTTGTTGAAACCTCCTGCATCCAAAGGATCAACCCTTACTTAAAAGCTCTAAAGAGTAATTAATGTGATGTTTTTGACAAAAGCGCTGATTAGTAATGGCTTACAAGTCCATATTATTCAATGTCTTTCAGAGGCTCTATTCAGTGAAAACACTCCAAGTGCCAGGGGAGCCTCAGGGTCCACTAAGTGGGAATTTGCAAAGATAGGGTACAGTACCTTCTCTGGGTACTGAATTCTTTCAGTTCCCTTTCTCATTTCCTATACGATACCATATTCTTGAGGTCCCGGGGTGGCGCGGTCCATTAAGCATCTGACTCTTGATCTTAGCTCAGGTCGTGATCTCACGGTATGTAAGTTTGAGCCCCGCATCAGGCTCTGTGCTGATGGCGTGGATCCTTCTTGGGATTCTGTTTCTCCTCTCTGCCCCTCCCCAACCTGTGTGTGTGTGTGTGTGCGCTCTCTCTCTCTCTCTCTCTAAAAATAAATAAATAAACTTTAAAAAAACTTTAAACACCATATTCTTGAATAGCCCGAATTGGCAGGAGGAGGGATAGTACGTGTGCAGGAGACAGCATTCTGTGTGTGTGTGGATTGGCAAGTACCAAGGGGACAAGATCCAGCGAGCACCGATGAATGAGGAGGCCGGGAAGAAGTCAGGGGTTAGTTTTCGGGACCTGCGGGAGACCGTGTCCTGCTGAAGTGTTTTGTTTTTGTTTTTGTGTTTTCTTCCGAGCTCCCAAGTGTCATCAAGTGTGGGTGAGGATGACTGCAGGGTGGAAGGGGTGAGAAAGTAGGGGTAAAGATGGACGTTGGGGAAGAGAAACTCCCTGGAGAAACTCAGAAGGAACAAGTGGGGTGGGGGGGGTTCTCTTGTTTGTATTTATTTTTATTTTTTATTTGAGGAAGGTTGAGACACCACGTTACATCAGTTTCAGGGGCGCAACATAATAATTGCTGGGCTCCCATGTCCAGCTACCATCAGTAGCTGTTGCGGTACCGTTGACGCTATTCCCTATGCTGTGCCTTTTATCCCAACACCTCTTTTATTCAGGTTGCCGGAAGCCTGTGCTTGAAAGTGCTTTGTCTCCTAGGGAGGCGATCTAGCGCTGTGTTTACTGGCAGAGACCCGACAGTCAGGCTCTCTGGCTCTACCACTTATTAGCTGGATTACCGAAGTGAGTCTGTGCCTCAGTTTCTTTATCTGTAAAATGGAACAATAAAAGTACCTACCGCGTGAAGTTGTGTGAAGATTAAATGAGTTGACGTATGTGAAGTATTACGAACGGGGCCTGATACACAGTAATTGCTACACAAGGAATGCTGGTTATTGTGTCTTTTGTTTTATGATGACTTTCTGACTTCTTCTGTTTAAAGGTTTAAAACACACTTAAAGCCTCTATCTTTGTGTACCTGACAAGATCTAATGGCATAAGACAAACCTCCTCAGAGCCAAAAATATACCGCAAGACCACGAGTTGGGAGGTGCAATAGGTCAGATAGGTTTGAGCCGAACCTGTGTCTACTTAGAGAGTCTCCGATTACGGTAACAACAAGAGCAGATGCCCACCTGTGTGTCAGAGTTACCTCTCGCAAGGTGGCTCTTCCAGTGACATACTTGGGGACTCTGTTAGGTTTATTAAGTGACCCGTATCGCCAGGAAAAGGAAAAGCAGAGGGGTTAAAGCAACAACAGGAGTGAACAGTGGCGGAGCAAACTGTTTTAATGGAATTCAGGTAAGCTTCTTCCTTCGGAAGAAGGTTCCTCGTTCTACCGAAGTTGCTTCACCTATTGCTTTTTTCTTGACCTCCAGAGGCACCAACGCCAAGCAGTCTGACCCTGAATTCAAGGACTTCTGCTTTTATTTTTTTGCAGAAAGAATCTCGTATTTATATCATGGCATTCTTCTTTCGGAGGACTTGTTTGCTTAAAGAAATGTTTTGTTTTGTCTTGTTTGAGTTCCTGCTGTGTGTCCACTACTATTTCTTTTGATCTTTATAACCTGTAAGGCACTGGCATTATCCTTGTTTTATAGGAAAACTGAGTTTCAATGAGGTTTGGATGTATACAAGGTCATGTACTACTTTATTTGTTGTGTGGGCATCCTCCAAGCTAGAAAAAGCTTTATTGCTATTGCTTATTATAGGAAAATGCATACGTAATGGTAAAATAAATGGGAAGATACAGAAGGACCTGAACAAATTAAAAAAAAAATGATGACAGCACTGTTAGCATTTTGTTATATAGCCTTCCAAGACTGTTTTCCCTTTATGTAAAAAAATTTTTTATGTTTATTTATTTATTTTTTTTGAGAGAGAGAGAGAGAGAGAGAGACAGAGACAGAGTGCGAGCAGGGGAGGGGCAGAGTGAGCGGGAGACACAGAATCTGAAGCAGGCTTCAGGCTCCCAGCTGTCAGCACAGAGCCCGATGCGGGGCTGGAACTCACGGACCATGAGATCATGACCTGTGCCAAAGTCGGATGCTTAACTGACTGAGCCTCCCAGGCGCCCCGACTGTTTCCCTTTATATATATGTCTGTTTCTCTGTCACTTCATTTGTATTTGGGTGATCTCCAAGATCTCAGTCCATCCTAATCAGGGCTGATCTGACTGACACAAGTATTGTGGAAAGGCTCACCTATTTGTCAATAAGCCCATTTTTGCTTCTGCATCTCTCTTGCACGCTGAGCAAAAGATTTGTCAAGGGAGCTGAAATTGTTCTGAAAAGCTGGACGCCAGTTCACCTGGAGAGCCGTCGCTGCACCTCACTGTGGTGGACTCTGCTTCTCTTCCACACTTCCTCTCCTACCTGACTCTCCCGAACTCTCCAAAAGGCACCCTGAGCCTCTGACATCGTAGCAAACCAGGAGAAAAGAAGGGGTTACACACTGGATACACGGCACAAAATCTTCAGCGGCCAGAATGTCAGTGTAGCCATCTTCAAGGTCAGCGCTTTCCAAACACCTGCACTGCAACTGTGGCATAAGTAGAAAATATTTCTGTGGAATCCTGGTGTAAAACTGATGAGAGTTGTAGCACCCAGGGGCATTCAGCGTTGGGACTTTGAGGCTGAGGACTCCATATATCATGAATATATTGGCAAGCCTGTAGCTCATTTGCAGGACACCGGAGTGCTGGGGCAGACTAATTAGGGAGCATTGCTGCTTTGACAGCCTTGTCCCCAACTCTCCTCATATAGCTCTCCCAGTTATATCTCTTTTGACCTGTCCTGGTTCCAACTTCCACATGGCTTCTGGCAGATATTCTGTCAGACAAGAATTGGCCTCCAGACCATAATTAGATTGCTGGTGACAATATCTGGCTCCAAGAAAAAAGATCGGGTGAGTAACAGGTGCTGCTAGAACATAAAGCGAGACTGTGTAATCCCTGCTGCCTCTGCAGAAACATCAGGCAGTTGCATCAGGTACTCTAAGAAAGTACCTGACCCTAAAATAATTTTTTGAAGTCTTTTGTTTTTCTGATGTTGCACTTTTAGCAACAAATGAGGATGGAGGATCATAGAACATTTAAAAGGGTGTCTGGTGTGATGGCAAAGAGTGTGAGGCTCCAATCGTTCCTAACTGGGTTGCAATGCTGGATCTGCCACTTACTGGCTGTGTGACCTTGGGCAAGTTACTTGGCCTCTCTAAGCCTTGTCTCTAAAATGAAGACAATAAAAGCAGTTACGGTTGGATGATTTCTGAGGTGTAGAGAAGTGAGCATCCTGCTCTTGAGAGAGCTTGAGAAGAAGGAGGAGGCTTGTGGCAGGGCCAGATTTCAGCTAAGCAAAGAAGTGTTGTGTGAAGCTGAGCATGTCAGAGATTTTGCTTACTCTGGAATGGTGGTTCCAGAGAGGCCAATGGAAAAGGTTGATACATGGAAAGGAAGGACAGAGCAGTCCTAGGAGTGAGGGAAAATTGGGACTAACTGGGAGACATTTAGACATTTTGCTATTTTCTCTATGGTGCTTTTCTTATAAGTGGCTGGGTGCCTGTCTTTTCCTGCTCACTAAAATCATGATGCTTTAATGCCTCTTTGGAATCCCATAGGGCCATGCACTAAGTAGTCAATGAAGATTTGACTGATAAAAATCTTATCTGATGGTAATCTAATGTTTCAAGGTCATCCCGAAGATCCAACTTTGTCAAAGGAAAGCATCAAAATATTTAAATAGGTTATACCATGGGTTTCCTTTATTTCTGTTTTTCAATATTACCGTACTCCTGCAGAGATCTCTCAGAGCACAGGTCAGGAGTGACTTCTCCCTTCCAACAAGCATGCCTTTCCAGCCTTTCTGTGGTTCAGTGATCTCCTCTTAATTAGAGATTCCAGCAGCCGGGGCCTGGGGTAGAAGCCAGGCTCAGCAGTCTGCTGTTCCTAGAGTCTCTAGGGAAGCCTCTCTTATTACTGGGTATGACACTGGCCACGCACCAGACCTCGACTCTCTTGATAGTGCAAAAGTACCTGTAGACCTTACATAAACAAATGGAAATGGCCAAGTGTTCCAATAAAACTTTATTTACAAGAACAGGCAACAGACAAGACTTGGCCTGTGGGGCGGTAGTTTGCAAACCCCTGGTCTAGAACATTCCATGTGCTTGACATACTCTGATTTAGTAACTCTAACATAGCTACTCGACAATACAAGCTTGTCATTCTTAATAGAGTCAGAGGCAGGGAATTCGTTCAATGTGTCAGCTTGAATGCCTGAGCACGCCCCTGCCACTGTGTTTATTATGGAGTCCTACTGAATTCTTGGTGGTTTCTTTTCCTTGATGCATTTTTAGAAACTCTGATGAGTGACTTTGGAGTTTCTGGGAAAATGGCCATCAAATTCTTCTTTTGTTCACCTAATCTCTACTTGGCACCTGATACTGTTGTCTTTCTTTTCCCTCATGTTTTTCCATGATCTGAAAGATGTCATTCCCCTTGCAACGTCCTTTTTGATTTTGGTGTTTAGCCAAACTCCTCTTGGCTGCACCGTGCAGTGCAGACTAACCGGGATTTGCAATCAGAAAAAAAAGAGTCCCGAGTGAGCAGCTTTCCCCTAATGAGCTTGGCCTCGGCTTGGCCTCCTGATTAGATCTCACATTCTACCAAAAAGCTGTCTGTTAAATGCGATGTGAGATCCTAGATCGAACCCTGAAACAGTAAAAGGACGTTAGTGGAAAAACTATTGAAATCAAGTCATTTACTTAATAGGAATGCACTGATGTTAATTCCTGTTGACAAATGCACCGTGGTTATATAAGATGTTAATGTTAGAGGAAACTGAGTGAAGGGTATATACTCTGTACTACCTGTGTAACTTTTCTATGAATCTAAAAGTATTCCAAAATATATAGTTTATTTTAAACAAAACTTCCTGCTTAACTCATCTCCCAACCTCATCCCTCCCACTTCATTGTTCGGTATCATGGTAATCTCATTTATGATAACATGTGCAAAGTGTGACTTTCCCCACCCCAACCCCAGTTCCTGCATTAATTCCTTGGAATAAACGAACATATACCAAGGATACTTCTGAAGTAGATAGGAATACAATTCTCATTGTATTCCTCTGCTTACACACTTAGAAAATAGGTCCTTGGGGCACCCGAGTGGCTCAGTAGGTTAAGCATCTGACTCCTGATTTCAGCTCAGGTCATGATCTCGCGGTTCATGGGTTTGAGCCCTGCCTTGGGCTCTGCACTGACAGCATGGAGCCTACCTGGGACTCTCTCTCTCTCCCTCTCTCTCTGCCCCTACCCCCACTCATGCACATGTACTCTCTCTCTAAATAAATAAATAAACAAACATTTTTTTTAAAACAAGAAAATAGGTTCTTAACACCCACTGGAAGCAAAGAGTGTGTGAAGAGCCTCTTGAATTGTCACCAGAAAGAGAGTCCTCTTGGGTTCTTGGCCCAGTGGACATAAGCGAAAAGAGTTTGTAAAGAAAAACAGCTGATTGGTTAGACTGATCCCTCCTTGAGGAACAGATTCCTAGTATTCAATATTTTCTAAGCTCCTTTTTAAGCATCCCCAGTTCCTGTTACCCTCTAGTTCACGAGACCCATAGTTCTTCACTCTTGTCAGCCAGGCCTCGGGCATCAAAGTGTTCCCCATCAAAATGCAAACGTTGCCTAGGAGGGGAAATAAGTCAAGTGAAACTGAACAGAACCTGAATAAAGTATGATGACCTGGAGGGGGGGCTGTGGTGGTTAGTGAGGCTGTTGCCCCATCTGTTGAGGTCAAAATCATTTTATGTACTCACATATACAGTAATGTAGAACATCACCTTAAAGAAAAATGAATAGGGGAGCCTGGGTGGCTCAGTCGGTTGAGCGTCCGACTTCAGCTCAGGTCATGATCTCGCACTTCATGAGTTCGAGCCCCGTGTCGGGCTCTGGCTGACAGCTGGGAGCCTGGAGTCTGCTTCAGATTCTGGGTCTCCCTCTCTCTCTGCCACTCCCCTGCTCATACTCTCTCTCTGTCTCAAAAATAAAGATAAACATTAAAAAAATTAAACAAAAATGAATAAATGAATCATTTGTGGGTTGCCATTTTATATGCAAAAAAGGTTTTGATTTAGCTATTTTCTTTCCTGGGTTATGTATGGGTCTAGTTCATTAATCCAAATCTGGTTATGTCAAGCAAAGGATTTATGTCGTAGGAACAGGAACGTGAGGTTGATGCTACAGAGGTGAGACATGGAAATTGAGGCCCAAAGAGTCAGCGAAGGCAAAAAGGGACAGGTAGGTATCATTCATTCGTTAGTTTACTTACCATATTTTCTTTGCATGCTTAACTATACATTAGACACTCTTCTAGGCACTGAGTGAACAGAACAAACAAAATTGTCTTCATGGGGTTCATATGGATTGCAAATGGGAAAACGTATAATAAGTTAGGAGGTTGTATATGCCATGCAATAAAAAAGCAGGGTAAGGGAAAGGATAGTGATGATGAGAATCGGAGGTCTGTCCCAGAACTAGGTGAGCATGATTTAGAAGCTGAAAACTCCAATGTACCAGCAAGCCAGCACTTGTGAGCAAGGGATACTAATGACAAATGGTAATGCTAGGGCAGAAGCACTTGCTCTCTACTTTTGTTTATCTTTTGCTGGATGTGACAGACTTCTGTCCGTGGGCATTGATCAGGATCCTGAAGGGGTCCAAAGAACCGAGGCAGATTTTGCTATATATGGTCACTAAAATGTCTTGACGTTTGTAAACATTCCTTTATATGCCCACCGTGGCTTGCATTAATTCTATCTTGCATGCTTCATCCCCCTTCCCACTTTCCTGATAGCCTACAAACTGGATTAAAGGGGTGGGTTGGAGGAAAACTGAAAAGGGAGGAAATTCGAAAGCAAAGTGGAAAAATCTTAAAATGGGCATTGAACTTCCATATCTGGAGGCTTAGTGTCTAAACATATATCTTAAAATTCAAAGCGATATGATAATATCTAGCACTGTACTTGACATGAAATCCATGCTTAATAGATATTTGAGTGAATGAATGAACTGGTGCCAAAACAAGAGGAGCAACTAAAAGCCAAAAAGGAGATAAACATGACTTCCTGTGATATAAGAGTTTTTATTTTTCCAAACATAAATTCTCACTGTGGATTTTGCATCTTTTGAAATAGGACCATTTACATGCCGTTAATAAAACTTTTTTTTTCCCCTTAGAAACCATTCCATGCTAATCAAATGAGGTCAGTTCATTTCCCTTACCTAGGAACTGATTAGTGTACCTTATGGACCTGTAGGTCAAGGCAATGTGATCTCATCACATCCGTATACATATAGGACTTTGGTCTTCATGGACCTAAGAACAATCTCTTTAAGTCACCTCATGCTCTTTCAAGATAAGAGGAAGACTCCCCTCCACACACCGGGTGGAGGTGCTTCAGATGCTTCAGGATAAGATGCTAAATCTGTAGCTGTTCTCTTTCTTTCTTCATTTAAGAAATGGCTGCTTGAATTATAACTTTAGCCATGATACCTGAATCGATCACTTACTTAAAACTTTATTATCTTAAAATTTAATTAGAGAAATGTATTCGGTTCAAACTGCCGAACAACAAACATAATTGAACAGGACAAGTGTTTTGTTTCTCTTAGCTCCCACTTATCAATAAATACAAAAAATGTGAATCCAGACTTGGGATGAATCTTTGAGTCTAGAAGTGGAATTTCTAATGCCCTCATTCCTACTTTCTCCCAAGAGAAGAGAGCACATCAATTCTAGTTCATGTTTTCCTTCCTGACCAAGGCAGAAAGTATTCATCATTCTCTGGGCAGAAGGTCATGTGGTTTCCTTGAATCATGCTTTGCTTTCACATTCTGCTATTTGATAAAAGTCCCCCTGGAGACTTTTTGAATGAAGAGATCACCTCTCCAAAGTGAATGTGTTCATCTTTTTTTGTTATAACACAAGAATTCATTTGAGATCTTGGCCAGAGAAATGAATTATGGGTGATAGCCAGTAACTGCAAGACCGGTTTATGACCAGGTAAACTGGCCCAGCCATCTCTTCTTTCTCTTCAGGAGCTCCAGCAAAGTTATCTAAATGTTAGCAATCTGGTTTTCTATTAAGAGTCAGTAAATAACCACCAAGGAGTCCCCAGCTCATTACCCAAGTGTTTTCTTAACTGAGCTGAAAGCCTGGACATGCTCTAATTTCATAGGCCACTAATTATAGAATCCTAGAACTAGAAGGAGACTTAGAGATCATAGAGTCTAACCATATAGTCTTAGAAAGGGGAAACTGAGGATCAGAGAAGGAAAGTCACTTTCACAGAGTCGCACAACTAATTAACCGTAGAGCTAGGATTATAAGGCAATTTCCTTGATTCTCAATCTCATGCACTTTATACTATCTTCTCATTGGTTTTCAGCACTGCAAACAACTTCTGCGTGATTATGTGCTTGGTATGCTGGTTTCTTTGTCGTGGAATAGACAGCCACTATATCCCAACAGTGGAGAAATACTCTAGATTTTTCTTCATCATTGCCCCATTTTATAAAAATTTTTTTTCAACGTTTATTTATTTTTGGGACAGAGAGAGACAGAGCATGAACAGCGGAGGGGCAGAGAGAGAGGGAGACACAGAATCGGAAACAGGCTCCAGGCTCTGAGCCATCAGCCCAGAGCCCGACGCGGGGCTCGAACTCCCGGACCGCGAGATCGTGACCTGGCTGAAGTCGGACACTTAACCGACTGCGCCACCCAGGCGCCCCCTTTTTTTTTAAATTTTTTTTTCAACGTTTATTTATTTTGGGGACAGAGAAAGACAGAGCATGAACGGGGGAGGGGCAGAGAGAGAGGGAGACACAGAATTGGAAACAGGCTCCAGGCTCTGAGCCATCAGCCCAGAGCCCGTGGTGGTCACCTTTGCCCCATTTTAATAAGGTTAGGCATTTCCTCTTGCCTCAGCTATTTTGTTAAATATATGTACTTATATAATATATATAATATATATGTAAAATATATATATATAATATATATAAAAATATATATATAATATATAAAATATATATATGTAATATATGGAGCAGGAGCCACACCTATAGCACTCGCTCTCATGAATGCTCTCTCTCTCTCTCTCTCTCTCTATATATATATATATATTTTTTTTTTTTTTCTTTTCTTTTTTTCTTAGTAGGCTCCATGCTGGACATGGAGCCCAATATGGGGCTTGAACTCATGACTCATAAAATAAACATATAGATGGGATTTGTAGGTAAAAAAAACCCAGATATATTATATGTGTGTGTGTGTGTGTGTGTGTGTGTGTGTGTGTGTATTTCTAAGCATATAGATAGGATTGGTAAGTAAACAGAGAGATATATAATCTCATTCAGGCTTCTTCTTATATGCTGTGCTGTTATAGAATTGTGTGCTTTTTCTCATTGTACTTATTTACCTCTGTGTGCATAATTTCAAACTGAGGTTTGAGAGGCAGGCAGCATGGTGGTTAATCACACACACATTCTTAATACAAACTACTTGGGTTCAAAACATGGCTGCCCCCATTTATTATCTGCTTGACTTTGGACAAGTTGCTTAATCTCTCTATGCCTTAGTATCCTCATCTTTTTTTTTTAATTTAAATCCAAATTAGTTAACATATAGTGTAATAATGATTTCAGGAATAGAATTTAGTGATTCATCACGTACATATGACATCCAGTGCTCATCCCAAAAAGTGCCCTCCTTAATGCCTATTGCCATTTAGCCCATCCCCTCCAGCAACCCTCAGTTTGTTCTCTATATTTAAGAGTCTCTCATGGTCAGGGCACCTGGGTGGCTCAGTTGGTTAAGCATCTGATTTCGGCTCAGGTCATGATCTCATGATTCATGAGTTCAGGCCCCAAGTCACGCTCTGTGCTGACAGCTCAGAGCCTGGAGCCTGCTTCGAATTCTGTGTCTTCCTGCCTCTCTCTGCCCCTCCCCCACTTGCACTCTGTCTCTGTCTCTCACAAATGGATAAACACTAAATAAAAATTAAAGAAAGAGTCTCCTATGGTGTGGCTCCCTCTCTGTTTTTATCTTATTTTTGTTTCCCTTCCCCTATATTCATCTGTTTTGTTTCTTAGATTCCACATATGAGTGAAATCATATGATCTTTCTTTCTCTATTTTGCTTAGCATAATACACTCTAGTTCCATCCACATTGTTGCAAATGGCAAGATTTCATTCTTTTTGTGGTATTCTTATCTTTAAAATGAGGATACTAATAGCACCCATTTCAGTCTCAATTAAAGTTCCATCAGAGAAGCAGAAGCATTATATGTGATAGAGAAAAAGATACTTTATTATAAGCATTAGACATTATATAATTGTGGGAGCTAGTTAAATAGTTTTAGCAAGGCTCATTGCAGTATTTGGTGTTGAGCCAAAATCATCAGGAGAAGTCGAGGAGAACAAAGATAAATTGAAACCTAAGAGGACAAACTGGACCCCATGAGGACAATTGAGAACCTGTGACTATCTTTTACCACCTTTAGCCTTGATGATGTGGGTAACTTCCAGGAAAAGCTGGTGTCCTTTACTATGGAGTTAAACATGTACCTAGCCCAGAATTTACAGAAGCTAACGGAGGATATCTTGAGGGAGCTGGAGGAGCTACAGGTGTGGCCTCTGCTTCATGCCAATGAGATGGATCAGGGTATTAGCAATCATGCTCATGAACTTAAACCTGGCCCCACAAGGACCTTTGGAGTGTTACAAATGGTTGCTCCTTCACTTTCACCATTCAAATCTTTTGCAAATTTCTCTTGTGGCCAACCGTAACTTGGGACCATACAGAGAAAGTAATTCTGAGAAGCATAGCTCTGGATTATAACTAATTTGGCATAATACAAAGCCACCACACTGTGCCTGGTGTATTCTAAGCATTTACTAGACATTAGTTCTTCTACTTGCCAGTGTGGTTCTTTGATTAGTACTTTTTTTCTTCTACTAGATTGCAAGTGCCATGAGAGGAGAGAATATGTATATTTTTATGTACCCCATTGTATCCCTCCACCTAGCACAGTGGCTGATATATGGTGGAAACTCATGAAACACTTGTTGAGTGGGTAGAAAGACAATATAGAAAGAAGACAATTTGGAGAAATTGTAACTCTTGCAAAACAATCTGTCACCAAGTATAATGGTATGGGGGGATAAAGACAGATGCATAAGGTCTGGGCTCTGGCATAACTTGGCAGTTGAGGGGTGGGAATTGGACATTGGGATGGCAGAGACCTGAGTAACACAAGGAAGTTTGGGGGAGCAAGGACTTGTGATAGCAGAACTGGTCCACTTGTTAGTGTAGTCTCCATCAGAAGTATTCACCTGTGCTGAGTATTTTCCATTTGCTTTTCTAGATTCAGTCCTTACCCTTCTTCTTTCTTCTCTGTGCCCCAAGAGGCTGACCTTTATGGATATACTGACTAGGTTATTTTGCCTTTTGACTTTTCAGTTGAGTGCAGCCAATGGAAGATAGCACCAGAAGATGGGAGGAGATGGCGGTCAAGATAATTATTCCCTCAGGTTGATGTTAGTTGTCAGTGGCTGAATTCCTCCCTCAAAGACCACAGTTTGTTGGGGAATAAAGTTCAGTCTCCTATATAGACTCATTTATAAGTCTCTCTCTGGGTTCTGGTAACTGCTCTCCTCCTTGTCCCTTTAGGCCTAGGGGTGGTAAAGTCTCCTCTGTTATTGCTTGCTTTAGGGTGCTATATCAACCTTCGTTGGATTCTCTTAACCTTTCCTATACCATTTAAATAGGCTCTTCGTTAAACTCTCCTCAATTATCCCCTTTAAGTGTGACATCTGTTTCCTCCTGTGACCCTGACTAAAACATCATAAGGCCAATCTAGTACTCAAAGGAATGTACTGGGGTTTCTAAGGCATGAGAGCAAAAGGGTCTAGGTGACAGACAACACTCAAAGTCTGATGAGGGGTTGAATCCTGGTTCTCAATTATCAGTCTATTGTAATAAGAATCCTGACCATATCTGAAGGTTCCATAACACAGAACCCAGCTTCCTGAGAAGGAACTTGTCAGGTCTAGGCAGACAGACAAGATAGTCCTCATTCGCACCAAAAAACTGAGGCAGAAGCTCAGTCATCTAGACTGAATGACCATGGGTTAAGGGACAGAAATGCCACAGGGACAGGAGTCCAGGGGTCACTCCGGTCTCACTGGACACCATGGATGGGGAAGAACAATCAAGACCAAACCTACCAACTGGAGAAATAAAGCTCCCAATACACTGCCAGTCATGGCTGAGATTTGTAGGGCAATCGAGCAGGCCTAGGATGGCAAGTAAATGGCTTTGAAGACTAATGAAGTGGGAGAGGCCAGATTGTGGAAGGAATTAAGTACCAAAGAAAAGGGGTTTGGATTTGAAGCTATAGGAAATAAGGAGCCATTGATGACTTTTTAACATTTAATATCAATGACCTTTGATAAGTCATTTGTTATGTGAATGATTTAGAAATGTCTTTACTGCCGGTACTGAGAGAAGTGGGTGACAATGATGATGATGTTAGCAGTTACCATTTATTGAACACCTACTAGATGTCAGGTGCATGCCCCACTTATGCATAATATATTATTTAATCTTTGCAATGATATACATTGTCAGTATTATTGTTATCCTCACATTACAATTGAAGTAACTGAGGCTCAAAACAATGGTTTAACATTTTGCTCAAAGTGCTAGAGCTAGAGTGGAGCCTAAAATTGGATGGCTTCAAACCCTGTGAATATAATCTCTGTAATAGACCATCCCCATTCATTGTCTTCTCCTCACCTCCAGTCTACCTATGGGCTTTTTGTCTTAAAGTTGGCATATTTCCCTCAGCAATATTACAAAGGATACCAATTTACCAGCCTTATTTATGAGCGCCAAACACTGCCTTTATTGTCAGGCAGATACTGGGCTCTTTGCCAAAGTGACGGCCCTGATATGTATCTTCTTTCAATCCTCCTGCATTTGGACAGCAGATGATGAGAAAGGAGAGTCTGGAAACTTTGGAGCTGACTTTGGAGTTGCCCTCTATAGTTGCCCCAAGGAGGTCTTAGAATGAGTCACCAACTTTCCAGACTGCATTTACCGATCCTTGGAGAGGAAATGTTATCCATCACTGGCATTGTACTCCTATGGCCCTCAGCTTCCAGTGACCCCAAAGCTTTGGGAAGATACCTCATGCCCTTGGAATAGAAAAGAAATTCATCTTCAAAAAAACTAAACTCTCATTAGCATTAGATGTTCAATGGTCTTCCTTCCACTTTCATATACTATTTTTAAGTAAATGTCTGAGTTAAAAAGACCCTTAAGAATCTAGTCCAACCTCTTCAGCTTACACATTGGAAAACTGAGTTTCATAGAGTAGAAAGGACCAATAGGTGGTCTCATAGTAAGTGAATGTTAGAGCAAGGACTAGAGCCCAGATTTTCTGGCCTCCTGGTCAGTTGCCCTTTCCTGTTTCTTTTTTATTATCTACTCATGGTTTATTTTTCACAACTAGTGTGTAAGCTCTTAAAGATAGTGACCTGTTATGTATATTTTTGTGTGACTGTAAAATTCTTAAAGGTGCTTGGCATGCAGTGGGTTCTCTGTGAATGTTTGTTGATTAGACTGTTTTTTCCCACAGTTGACCATAGTTGAAGCAGAAGAGATCTCTTTCAGGTTTTGGACAATGGCTCAGTTTGGAACCATCTTCCCCATTTTAATTTCATTTTTCCATTGGTCCAATGGAAAAGCCAGTTGAATCTATTCATTTAGCAAAAGACCTATCAAAGAAGCCCAGCTCCCTAAAGGATATTGTCTAATCCTAATTCTTAGAAAAACTCAGGAAACAAACTTCCTAACAAAGCCTGATTCCATTTCTTTCTCTGAGAGCTAAAAGTTGGAGAAGTCTTATTGGCACTATGCTAGGGGCATTATATGGTATTCTCATTTATTCTCAGAAACAACCTATACACAGAAGTTTAAATTGGCAAAGATTATAAAGCCACTAAGTGGGATAACTTAGATTTTTCTCTTTCTCTTTAAATTCACCTAGAATTCACACACAATAAAATTCGTCATTTTAAAGTGTATTCAGTGCCTTTCAGTACATTTACAATGTTGTGCAACCATCGTTACTCTCTAACTCCAGAATGTATTTATCATCTGCAAGAGAAATTCTGCACCTAGTAAGCAGTCCTTCCCCATTCTCCTCTGCCTCCAGCCCCTAACGACTCATAGTTTGCTTTCTTTCTTTTTATTTTTTAATGTTAATTATTTTTGAGAGAGAGAATGAGAGAGAGAGAGAGAGAGAGAGAGAGAGAGAGAATTCAAAGCAGGCTCTGGGGTCTGAGCTGTCAGCACAGAGCCAGACACAGAGCTTTGAACCCATGAACCGTGAGATCATGACTTGAGCTGAAGTCAGATGCTTAACCGACTGAGCCACCCAGGTGCTCCTGGTTTCTATCTCAATGGATTTATCTCTTCTGAATGTTTCATATACATGGAATTATACAGTATGTGGCTTTTTTGTGTCTGGCTTCTTTCACTTAGAATTATGTTTTTGAAGTTCATCCATTTTGTGGCAAGTATCTATGCTTAATTTATTTTATGGCCAAATAATTTTCCATTGTGTTAATATACCACATTTTATTTATTCATCATTTGATGGACATTTAGGTTGTTTTTATATTTTGGCCATAGTGATCAGTCCTGCTGTGTACATTTGTGTGAATGTATTTGTTGAATATCTATATTTAATTATTTTCAGTATATGTTTAGAAGAGGAGTTGTTAAGTCTTATGATAATTCTGTTTCTTTTTTTTGAAGAACTACAGCATTTTACATTCCCAACAGCAATGTCTGAGGGTTCCAATTTTTCCATACCCTCACCAAGACTTGTTATTTTTTGTCTTTTTGATTATAGTGTACTTGGTGGGTATTGAAGTAGAATCTCATTGTGTTTTGATTTGCATTTCCTTAATGACTAATGGTGTTAAGCATCTTGCCACGTATGTCTTGGCCATATGCATATCTTATTAGAAGTGTCTATCCAAAGCTTTTGTCCATTTTTTAAATTGAGTTGTCTTTTTAATATTGAGGTGCACATGCACTTTGTATATTCTGGAGACTAGATCTTTATCAGATATGTGACTGGTAGGTATCTGCTCCCATTCTTGGGATTGCTTATTTTATTTAAAAAAAACAATTTAATGTTTTTTTTTTTTATTTTTGAGAGACAGAGAGATGGGGGGGGAGGGGCAGAGAAATACGGAGACACAGAATCCAAAGCAGCTTACAGGCTCTGAACTGTTAGCACAGAGCCCAATGCAGAGCTCGAACTCACAGACCGTGAGATCATGACTTGAGCTGAAGTTGACACTTAACTGCCTGAGCCACCCAGGCACCCCTGGATTGCTTATTTTATATTCTTTATAGTGTTCTTTGAAGCACAAAAGTTTAAAATTTTTATAAAGTACAATTTATTTTTTTTCTTTGTGCTTTTGGTGTCAGATCTAAGACACCATTGCTAATGCAAGGTCATGAAAATTTATACCTGTGCTTCCTTCTACATGTTTATGGTTTTAGCTTTTTAGGCTGTTGATCCACTTTAAGTTAATTTTTGTAAATAGTGTGAAGTAGGAGTCAAACTGAATGTTTCCTTTGCATGTAGATATCCAGTTGTCCCAGCGACATTTGTCAAAAAGACTACCCATTCATTCCCAAATTATTTTAGCATCATTTACATTGAACATAACTACTGATAAGGTAGATTTATGCCTGGTATTTTTCTATTTGTTTGCTATAAGTTTTATGTTTTTTTTTCTTGTTTCTCAGTTACTCCAATATTGCCTTCTTTTGTGCTATAGATATTTTCTGATGTAACAGTTTCATTCCTTTGTCGTTTATATTGCTGCATACTTTTGTGTTACGTTTTGCATTTGTTTTAGTCGTTGAACTGGAAATTGCCAATACTAATTGTAACAATTTATTTCAAATTAATACCAGGTTAATTTTGATAGCATACAAAAATTTTGTTTCCCTATAGCTATGTTCCCCACTCCATTAATGCCGTTATTGTCACAAATTACATCTTTAAACACTGTTTGCTCTTCATCATCAGTGAAATGATTCTTCATAACTTTTGTCCATGTTCTAATTGGCTTGTTTATTTATTTTTTTACGATTGAGTGTGGGGATTCTTTTATACATTCTAGACACTAGTTCTTTGTCAGATATGTGAATTTCAAATTCTTTCTCCCCATTTGTAGTTTGCCTTTTCATCCTCTTATCAGCATCTTTAGCAGAGTAGAAGTTTTTAGTTGTTATGAGTTCAAATTTGTTCGTGTGTTTATTTATTTATTGGAGTTCCAATATAATTTTTTAATTCCGGTATAGTTATATACAGTTTTATATTAGTTTCAGGTGTACAATATAGTGATTTAAAAAATTCATACATCACTCAGTGCTCATCACCACACTGTGTACTCCTCAATCCCCATTGCCTATTTCACCCATTGCCCCTGCGCACCCCCCTCTGATAACCACCAGTTTCTTCTCTATAGTTAAGACTGTTTCTTGATTTCTTTTCCTTTGCCCATTTGTTTTGTTTCTTAAATTCCCCCTATAAGTGAAATCATATGGTATTTGTCTTTCTCTGACTTATTTCGCTTAGCATTATACTCCCTAACTCCATCCATGTTGTTGCAAATGGCACGATTTCATTCTTTCTTATGGCTAAATAATGTATTGTTCATACATACCATATATTCTTTATCCATTCACCTATTGGTAGATACTTGGGCTGCTTGCATAGTTTGGCTACTGTAAGTAATGCTGCAGTAAACATAGGGGAGCATGTATCCTTTTGAATTAGTATTTTTGTATTTGGGGGGTAAATACCCAGTACTGCAATTACCGAATTGTAGGGTAGTTTTATTTTTAACTTTCTGAGGACTCCATACTGTTTTCCAGTAGCTGTACTGATTTGCATTCCCACCAAGAGTGCAGGAGGGTTCCCCTCTCTCCACATCCTCTCCAACACTTGTTCCTTCTTGTGTTCTTGATTTTAGCCATTCTGACAGGTGTGAGGTATTATCTCATTATAGTTTTGATTTGCATTTCCCTGACATTATAGTTTTGATTTGCATTTCCCTGATGATAAGTGATGTTGAGCATATTTTCATGTGTCTGTTGGCCATCTGGATGTCTTCTTTAGAGAAATGTCTGCTCATTTCTTCTGCCCATTTTTTAACTGGATTGTTTGTTTTTTGGGTGTTGAGTTGTATCAATTCTTTACATGTTTTGGATATTAACCTTTTATTGGATGTGTCATTTGCAGATATCTTTTCCCGTTCCATCGGTTGTCCTTTAGTTTTGCTGATTGATTCCTTCACTGTACGGAAGCTTTTTATTTTGATTCTGTCCTCATAATTTATTTTTGCTTTTATTTCTTTTGCCTCAGGAGACATACCTAGAAAAACATTGCTATGGGTGACGTCAAAGAACTTACTGCCGGTGTTATCTTCTAGAATGTTTATGGTTGCAGGTCTCATATCTAGGTATTTAATCCATTTTGAGTTTATTTTTGTGTATGGTGTATAAGAAAGTTGTCTAGTTTCATTCTTTTGCTGTAGTAAAAATTGGAGTCCAGAATTGAAATACCTGCAGCTTTGCTTTTCTTTTTTCAAGATTGCTTTGGCAATTTGGGGTCTTTTGTGATTCTTAATGTCTTTCTTATTTCTTTCCTTCTTCTGGCTTTAGGTTGTTTTTGTTGTTCTTTTTCTAGATCCTTTAGGTATAAAGTTAGGTTGTTGATTTGAGACTTTTCTTGCTTTTAAGTTAGGCCTAACTATCCTCTGAGAACAATTTTTGCTGCATTCCAGAGGTTTTGAACACTTGTATTTTCATTTTTTTTGTTTCCATGTACTTTTTTATTTATCCCTGATTGACTCATTCACTGTTTAGTAGCATGTTATTCAATGTCCATATATTTATGGTCTTTCCAGATTTTTTTGTTGTTATTGTTGACTTCTAGTTTCACAGCGTGTGGTCAGAAAAGATGCATGCATTCAATCTTCTTGAACTTGTTGAGGCTTGTTTTGTGGCCTAATATGTGATCTATTCTGGAGAATGTTCCATGTTCACTTGAAAAGAATGTGTATTCTGCTGTTTTAGGATGGGATGTTCTGAATATATCTGTTAGATCCATCTGGTCCAGTGTATCATTCAAAGCCACTGTTCCCTTGTTGCTTTTCTGTTTGGATGATCTGTCCATTGATATGAGGGGGGTGTTAAAGTTCCCTACTATTACTGTGTTATTATCAGTTCCTTTATGTTTGTTATTAACTGTTTCATGTATTTGGGTGCTCCTATGTTGGATGCATAAATACTTATAATTTTTATATCTTCTTGTTGGTTTGTCTCCTTTATGATCATATAGTATCCTTCTTTGTCTCTTGTTATTGTTTTATTTTTTTATTTTTATTTTTTTATTTTTTTAAAATGTTTATTGATTTTTGGGAGAGAGAGAGAGAGAGAGAGAGAGAGAGAGAGAGAGAAACAGAGTGTGAGTGGGGGAGGGGCAGAGAGAGAGAGGGAGACACCAAATCTGAAGTAGGCTCCAGGCTCTGAGCTGTCAGCACAGAGCCCGATGCAGGGCTTGAACGCATGAACTGTGAGACCATGACCTGAGCCGGAGTCGGACGCTTAACCGGCTGAGCCACCCAGGCACCCCTCTTGTTATTGTTTTAAAGTCTAGTTTATCTGATATTAGTATTGCTCCTTGGGCTTTCTTTTGAAATCCTTTTGCGTGATAAATATTTCTCTATCCTTTAGGTCTAAAATGAATCTCTTGTAGGTGGCATATACATGGATCTTGTTTTTTTATCCACTGTGTCACCCTATGTCTTTTGATTGGAGTGTTTAGTCCATTACATCCAAAGCAATTTTTGATAGATATGTACTCACTGACATTTTGTTACTTGTTTTTTTAGTTGTTTTTGTAGTTGTTCTTTGATCCTTTCTTCTCTTTGTCTCTTTGATGTTTTTGTTTTGTTTTGTTTTGTTTTCTTAGTGATATACTTGGATTCCTTTCTCTTTATTTTTGCATATCTGTTACTGTTTTTTTGATTTATGGTTACGAGTTGAGTTATATGTGACATTTTCTGCATACAGCAGAAGCTGATGGTCACTTAATTTTTAACCCATTCTTTACTCTTCTCCTCTCCATGGTCCAGAAATTTGGTATCATATTTTACATCCTTTTATTTTGTGCTTCTCTTGACTGATTTTTAGTGGTATGCTTAATTTTTTTGCTTTGGTCCTTCCAATTTTTCTTACTCTTATGAGTTTTGTTTTCTACTCACAGAGTCCCCTTAACATTTCTTGTAGAGCTGGTTTAGTCATCATGAATTCTTTTGAGTTTTGTTTGTCTGGAAACTCTTTATATCTCCTTCTATTCTGAATGATAGGATTCCTGGATAGAGTATTCTTGGCTGCAGATTTTTCCCTTTCAGCATTTGAATATGTTGTGCCACTCCCTTCTGGCATGCGAAGTTTTTGCTGAAAAATCAGTGATAGCCTTATAGGGTGTCCTTTGTATGTAACTGTCATCTTTTCTCTTGCAACCTTTACCATTCATTCTCAATGACTATATTTTTGCCATTTTAATTTCTGTGTCTTGGTGTGTACCTCCCTGGGTTGAGTTTGTTGTGGTACTTCTGTGCCTCCTGAATCTGGATCTTTGTTTCCTTCTCCAGATTCAGGAAGTGTTCAACTATTATTTCTTCAAATACATTTTCTGCCCCTTTCTCTCTATTCTTCTGGGATCCCTTTAATGAAAATGTTATTTCACTTGATGGTGTCACTGAATTCTCTAAGTCTATTCTCATTATGAACTATTCGTCTCTTACATGTTCAGGTTGATTGCTTTCCATTATTCTATGTATACTTCCATTATTCTATCCTCCAGCTCACGGATATATTCCTCTACTAGTAGTCTACTATTTTTTCCATTGATTGGATTCCTTAATTCATTTGTTGAATTCTTCATCTCTGATATGTTACTTTTTTATCTCTTCGTCAAGGGTCTCACTGATATCCTCTACCTTTTCCTGAAGTATCTTTATGAGTATCTTTATGATAATTATTTTAAAATCTCTGTCATGAATATTACTCATCCCTGTTTGCTTAGATCTTCTGCTGTGATTTTGTTTTGTTCTTCCATCTGGGACATATTCCTCTGCCTCATTTTGTCTACCTCTCTGTGTCTGTTTCTGCGTGTTAGGAAAGTCAGCTGCATCTTCTGTTTCCAACAGAAGTGGCTTTATCAAGAAGAGGTCAGTGCAGTGCAATGTCACCTGTTCACCAGAACCTAGCACTTCAGGGGGGGTCTCCTATGTATGTTCCCTATGCCCTGCTGTTGTGTCTGAGTCATTTTTCTTTCAATCCAGATGTCTGCGCTGACTCTGCCTGTGGGGGCCTATGCTTTCTCTCTGTGTTTTAGTGAGACCCAGGCTGCCCAGCTCTCATGTGACCACAGGAAGGCTCTGGTGTGGGGCAGCGGTGGAAGCAAAATTTGGGTTGAGCCACTAGTCCTAGGCCAGATCCCCCAAAGCATGGCGGCTGCTGGGGCCTGGTGCATGGAGGCGGTGGCGGCAGCAGCCAGGGGTACAGTGTGCAGAGGAGGGGGTGGTGGAGGGGGCGTGCAGCCTGGGCGTATGGTGGCTATGCAGGCTGTACACGCAGGTAGTGTTAACCAAATACGCCCTGAGCCCAGGGCACACCGCTAGCACGTTAGGTGGCAAGTGTCTGTGCAGTGGTGCCTCCCACAGGTGGCTTTGTTCATGCCAGTGTGGGTGGGAGGGAAATTGGCGCCTGCCAGCACCTTTGTTCCCAGAGAAGTACCCCCCAAAGGCTCTGAAACCAGTAGAAACAGATCTCCCTCCTTTTGTGCAAGCTGTTGCTTCTATGTTGCCTCTCTGTGGGCTGCTGTCTCCTTAAGGGTGGCGACGAAGCTACCACCCTCCAGGTTCATCTAGTGCTGAGTCAGCCGACTCTGAAAGCTCTGGCTTCAAGTCCCGGTAGTTCTACAAACTATTCAGCCCCTCCGGTTTTCAAAGCCAGACTTTATGGGTATTTGTCTTACCTGTGTGGGCTCCCTGGTTCTTTTCCCTCTCTACGCCTGCAGCTCCCTCCCTTCTGTGGGCAGCTCCCAACCACTGTTTCTGCCTTTCCTAACCGCTCAGATGTGGCTTCTTCTCTGCATTTAGTTGTCAGTTTCTTCTGCCAGTCTTCAGATTGCTCTCCAATTTATTCACAAGGGTATGGGTGATGTCTAGTTGTAAACATGGGGCAGAATGAGCGTAAAGTCCTCCTGCTCTGCCACCTTCCCAAGCTACCCTGCGTTCAAATATATTGATATTTCCTTTTACGGATTATATCTTTGGTGTCAAGTCTAAGAATTTTTGCCTAGTCCTAGATCCTGAGATTTTTATCTTTTTTTGCTCATCATTTTAGATTTTATATTTAACTCAGTGATCCACTTGGAAAATTTTTTGGTATAATTTGCGTGTGTGAGGTTTAGGTCAAGGTTTTTGTTTTTTTTTTTTGTTTTTTTTCCCCCCTCATAAATGTCAAAGTGCTCACCACCATTTGTTGAAAAAGCTGTCTTTCCTCCACTGAATTGCTTTTGCACCTTTGTAAAAAATAATTTGGGCATATGTGTGTTGGTCTATTTCTGGATTCTCTATTTTGTTCTCTTGATCTATGTGTATCTCTCTATTAATAACCGTGCTGTCTTAATTATTATAGCTACGTAGCAATTCTTGAAATCAAGCAAACTGATTTGTATCACTTGTCTCTGATTGTGACCACTTTGCTCTTCTTATTCAAAGTTGCTTTGGTTATTCTAGTTCCTTTGCTATTCTGTGAAATTTTAAATTAATCCTGTCCGTATCTACAAAACATCTTGCTGACATTTTGATAGGAATTTAATAGGATTAAACCCATGTATCAAGTTGGGAAGACTTATCATCTTTATAAATGATTATCATCATTTGGAAAGATTTATTTAGATGTTCTTTGATTTCTTTCATCGGTTATGTAGTTTTCGGCATACGAACCTTCCACATGTTTTGTTAAACCTAAGTAGTTCATATTTTGAACAAATTGTATTTTTATTTATTTATTTATTTATTTTTTCAACGTTTATTTATTTTTGGGACAGAGAGAGACAGAGCATGAACGGGGGAGGGGCAGAGAGAGAGGGAGACACAGAATCGGAAACAGGCTCCAGGCTCGGAGCCATCAGCCCAGAGCCTGACGCGGGGCTCGAACTCACGGACCGCGAGATCGTGACCTGGCTGAAGTCGGACGCTTAACCGACTGCGCCACCCAGGCGCCCCCAAACTGTATTTTTAATATTAGTGTGTACATTTTTATCATTAGTATATAGAAGTACAATTGTTTTTTCTATGTTTATCTTTATATCCAGCAAGCTTGCTGAATTCATTTATCGGTCCTAGGCGAACCTTTTATAGATTTTGTAAATTCCTTGGGATTTTGTACATTGACAATCATGCCATCAGTAAGTAGGGACAGTTGTACTTCTTCCTTGGTGATGTGTGTGCCCTTTATTTACACTTCTTGCCTTATTTTACTGGCTAGAACTTCCATCACTGTGTTGAATGATATTGGTGAGAGCATACATACATCCTTGGGTTATTCCCGATCTTGGGACTAAAACATTCAATCTTTAGCATTACTTACAATGTTAGTTGTAGGTGTTTTGTAGATTCTCTTAATTAAGTTCAGAAAATTTCCTTCTATTCCTATTTTTATGAGCACTTTTATCATGAAGAGGTGTTGAATTTTGTCAAACGTGTTTTTTCTGCATCAATTGATATAGTTTACCTGATTTCTCTTCTTTAACCTGCTAGTGTAGTGGATTATACTGAATGCTGTTGAATATTGAACCAGTGTTGAATCCTTGGAATAGAGCTTACTAGGTCATCATTTATAATTCATTTCATATATTGCTGAATTCTAATTGCTAATATGTTGTGAAGGATTATTGTGCCTGTGTTCATGAGGAATATTGGTCTGGAATTTTCTTTCTTTGTACTTTCTTTGTCTAGTTTTGGTATGAGGATATTACTAGCTTCATAAAATGAATTGAGGAGTGTTCCTCCCTCTTCTATTTTCTGGAAGAGATTGTGCAGAGTTGGTATTAATTCTTTAAGTATTTGAGTAGAATTCTCTACTGAAACCATGTGGGCTTAGAGATAATGTTTGGACAGTTTTAAAATTGCAACTTTATTTCCTTAATAGTTATAGACCATTTCATATTATCTATTTCATATTGGGTAAATTGTGGTAGATTTTTTTTTGATAAACTGGTTCATTTCACCAAAGTTCTGAAATTTTTGTGTGTAGAGCTTTTTAAATAGTATTCCTTTATTATCTTTGTGATATATGCAGGATTTGTAGTGATAAACCCTGTTTTAGTTCTTGTGGTAACTTGTGACTTCTCTCTCTTTCTCTTCCTCAGTCTTTCTAGAGGGTGGTCGATTTTATTGATCTCTTCAAAAAATTAGCTCTTTGTTTCATTGATTTTTTCTCTTGATTTTCAATTTCATTGATTAAAAAAAATTTTTTTTAACGTTTATTTATTTTTGAGAGGGAGAGACATAAAGCGCGAGCAGAGGAGGGTCAGAGAAAGAGAGAGAAACAGAAGCGGAAGCAGGCTCCAGGCTCTGAGATGTCAGCACAGAGCCTGACGCGGGGATCGAACTCACGAACCATGAGATCATGACCTGAGCCGACCGACTGAGCCACTCAGGTGCCCCTCACTGATTTTTTTTTATTTCCTTCCTTTTGTTTAATTTGGATTTATTTTGCTCTTTTTTGGGTTCTTGAGGCAAGTGCTTAGACTATTGTTTTGAGGATTTCCTCTTTTTTTGCATTATAATTAATGCTCTTTTTCTTCTTTTTTAATTTTTAAATTAAAAAAAGTGACTTCCCTCTTTTCTAAGGTGTGCCTTTATTGGTATAAATTTCTGCCTTAGCGCAGCTTTAGCTGTGTCTTACAAATTTTGATTTCGTATTTTCCTTTTCATCCATTCCCATGTATTACTAAAATTTCCCTCGAGAGTTCTTTCAGTCATGTATTATTTAGATTTAGATTTAGATTTAGATATGGTTACCAAGATTTTTAGATATTTTCCTTTTATCTTTCTACTATTGGTTTCTAGTTTGACTCCATTGTGATCGGCAAATGCGTTATGTGTGGTTTTAAATCCTTTAAATTTGGTGAGGTCTTATGGCTCAGGATATGGTCTATCTTTCGATATGCACAAGGGTACTTGAAAAGAATGTGCATTCTTCAGCTGTTAGGTGCAGCAAGGAGAGGAATGTGGCCCTCTTAATGCTAGGGATGGGTGGAAGTCTAGGTTCCCCACCTGGCTTCCACTGACAACGGGGAGGGAGAAGCTCATTCTGGTCATACAGTGATGAAAGTGTCAGCTTCTTGCTTCTCCTTATCCGGCCCCACCCCGGCATGGAAGTTAGGCTGCCTCATTGTAACCTTGGGAGTGTGGGAGTCGAAGCTGTCTATTCTGCCTTCAATGGTTAGGGTGAGGTCATGAGTTTTTCTGTGGTATATGGCTGGAATATAGTAGTATTGCACTGCAGTATTGTTTAAAAGTTTTCTTTTGTTAGGCTTCTTCATTCTTGATTCTCTGGCTAAAGAGCAGGCTTTTGTTGGCATTTTTTGGGACTGCATCCATTGGTATTACCATGTTATTGGCTTCTTCCACCACAAGTCTGAGGTATAGGAGGCAGAACGAAAAGTGAAGGACCGTATCTCCATGTTGTTTCCTGTTCCTGAGGTCTCTCGTTGCTGTGCTTTCTTCTCTTCACCCTTAAGAATCTTCTTATGTTTGCCTCTTATGTAATTTTCAGGATTTTAGTTGTACTTAGTGGGAGAAATAGGGAAAAGTATGTCGACCAAATATTTCTGGAAGCCGAAGTCCTAAATTAGTTTCTGTAGATGTCAGTTTTATGACTGGCTTCTCTTCACAGCCTCATAAATAGCTAATCCCTGACTTCTTTTCCATGGTACAGAGAAACAAAAGAAGAGAAGTTCAGAACAGAAGGCCTCATCTGAGCAGCTGATATTGAGCACATGGTGAGGGATTAGGACTCAGCAAAAAAAAAAAAAAAAAAGCAACTGGGCAGAAAATGGAATACTAAAGAGATCTGGGGTTGTGATGGTCCATAGGGAGGGCAGCATGCTCTGAAGAGATATGTGTATGTGTGGATAAATGAGGCAGAAGGAAAAAAACTTGTGTATGCTATTTTTTTGTATTCTCAAAAGAGAGGAAATGAATTGCAAATGAGTTTGGCATATGTTCAAGGAACAGAGATGGATATGCCACTTTCTAACACATAATTCACTTTCTAACCTGTTTACCTTTCTAACCTGTCTTTGTCTTCCCACTAGTATATAAGCTCCACGAAGGCAGGGATTTTCATCTGAATTGTTTACTAATGTATCCTCAGAGCCTAGAATGGTGTCTGGCATGTAGTAGGCTCCCAATAAATATTGGTTGAATAAATGTATAAGTGAATGAATGGCTTGGATATTGGGACACCTAGATTCTGGTCCTGACTTTGCCACTAACTAGAGATCTTAACCAGGCCATATTCCTTTCCCTGGGCCAAGTTTCTGAAGTTATAAAAGATGAGGATTGCACTAAAACATCGTTTAGGTCCTTTTGTCCTCTCTTATTCAATAGTTCTGTGAATATTTATTCTTTTCCTATAACCTATTTATGACATCCATTCATCCACTTACTCACCCATCCACTCATTTATTCCTCTATCCATCCTTCCATTTATCTATCCATCCAACTATCCACCCATCCAGCATTTCTTGGCTGCTTTCTCTTTTTTTCTTGATCCCCCTTTATCTCTTTTAACCTTTCTCCCACCCACCTCCCCTCTGAAAACCACCAGTTTGTTTTCTGAATTTAAGAGTCTGGCTTTTTGTCTCCTTTTTTTCCTTTGTCCGTTTGTTGTGTTTCTTAAATTCCACATAAGATTGCAACTGTTTGGTGTTTGTCTTCCTCTGACTGACTTATTTCGTTTAGCATTATACCCTCTAGATTCCTTCATAGATCCATCCATGTTGTGGCAAATGGCAATGGCTCATTCTTTTCATTCTTTTTATGGCTGAGTAATATTCCATCAGTCTATATATTATATATATATATATATTATATATATATATATATTATATCACTATCACATCTATCACTATAGACACTATCACATCTATCAATGTGATATGTACATAATGTTTATGTACATATGTACATATGTTATGTACAAACATAGGGGTACATATATCTTTTTCAATTAGTGTTTTTGTTTTCTTCAGATAAATACCCAGTAATGAAATGGTTGGACTATTAATATTTTTAATATTTTAATCTTTTTAATATTTTAATCTTTTTAATATTTTGAAGAACCTCCATAATGTTTTCCACAGTGGCTACGCCAGTTTGCATTCCCACCAACAGTGCACAAGGGTTCCTTTTTCTCCACATCCTCAAGAAAAATCGTTATTTCTTGTGTTTTTTGGGAGGGTTATTTTATTTTATTTTATTTTATTTTATTTTATTTATTTTTACTTTATTTTAGTTAGTTAACATATAGCACATTATTGGCTTGAGGAGCAGAACTCAGTGATTCATCACTCACATACAACACCCAGTGTTCATCACAAATGCCCTCTTTAATACCCATCACCCATCTAGCCCATCTCCCACCCACCTCCCTCCATCAACCCTCAGTTTGTTCTCTATCATTAAGAGTCTCTTATGGTTTGTTTCCCTCTCTTGTCTTTTTCCCCTGCTTCCCATATGTCCATCTGGTTTGTTTCTTAAATTCCACATATGAGTGAAATCATGTGGTATTTGTCTTCCTCTGACTGACTTATTTTGATTAACATAATATATTCTAACTCCATCCACATCATTGAAAATGGCAAAATTTCATTCTTTTTGATGGCTGGGTAATATTCCATCGTATGTATATACATACCACATCTGTCTTATCTATTTATCCATTGATGGAAATTTGAGCTCTTTCCATAGTTTGATATTGTTGATAATGCTGCTATAAACATTGGGGTGCATGTACCCCTTTGAATCTGTATTTTTGTATCTTTGGGTAAATACCTAATAGTACAATTGCTGGATCATAGGGTAGTTTTATTTTTGGTTTTTTGAGGAACCTCCATACTATTTTCCAGAGTGGCTGCACCAGTTTGCATTCCCACCAGCAGTGCAAGAGGGTTCCTCTTTCTCTGTATCCTTGCTAACACCTTTTCTTTCTTGTGTTGTTAATTTTAGCTATTTGACAGGTGTGAAGTGATAACTTATTGTGTTTTTTTTTTATTTTAGCCGTTCTGACAGGTGTGAGGTGATATCTCACTGAGGTTTCGCTTTGCATTTCCCTGATGATTAGTGATATTCAACATCTTTTCCTGTGTCTGCTGGCCATGTGTATATCTTCTTTGGAAAAATGTCTATTCAGGTCCTCTGCTCATTTTTTAATTAGATTACTTGTGGGTTTTTTGGTGTTGAGTTGTGTCAGTTCTTTATTAACCCCTTATCAGATGTATCATTTGCACATATCTTCTCCCATTGAGTAGGTTGTCTTTTAGTTTTGTTGATTGTTTCCTTTGCTGTGTAGAGCTTTTTATTTTCGTTTAGTCCCAATAGTTTAGTTTTGCTTTTGTTTTCTTTGCCTGAGGAAACATATCTAGAAAAAATGTTTTTATGGCTGTCAAAGAAATTACTGCCTATGATTTCTTCTAGGAGTTGTATGGTTTCGCGTCTCACATTTAGGTCTTTAATTCATTTTGATTTTATTTTTATGCATGGTGTAAGAAAATGGTCCAGTTTTGTTCTTTTGCATGTAGCTGTCCAGTTTGTTGAAGAGACTGTCTTTTCTCCCATTGCATATTCTTGCCTCCTTTGTCATAGATTAATTGACCATATAAACATGGGCTTATTTCTAGGGCTCTCTTTTCTGTGCCTTTGATCTATGTGTCTATTTTTGAGCCAGTACCATACTGTTTTGATTACTACAGCTTTGTAGTATATCTTGAAGACTGAGATTGTGATATCTTTAAGGTTTATTCTTCTTTCTCAGGATTGTTTTGGCCATTTGAGGTCTTTTGTGGTTACAGACAAGTTTTATTATTATTTGGTCTAGTTCTGTGAAAATTATTGATATTTTGATAGGGATTGGATTAAATCTGTAGATTATTTGGGTAGTATGGAAATTTTCCCAGTATTGGTTCTTCCAATTCATGAGCATGAAATGTCTTTCCATTTGTTTGTGTCATATTCAATTTCTTTAATCATTTTTTACAGTTTTCAGAGTAGAAGTTTTTTGCCCCCTTGGATAAGTTTATTCCTAAGTATTTTATTGTTTTGGTACAGTTGTAAATGAGATTGTTTTCTTAATTTCTCTTTCTGATACTTCATTACTAGTGTATAGAAATACAACAGTTTGTGTATATTAATTTTGTATCTTGTTACTTGACTTAATTCATTTACCAGTTCTAGTAGCATTTTTTAGCAGTCTTTAGGGTTTTCTATATATAGTATCATGTTATATGCAAATAGTGAACATTTTATTTCTTCCTTACGTATTTGGATGCCTTTTATTTCTTTTGTTGTCTAATTGCTATGGCTAGGACTTCCAATACTATGTTAAATAAAAGTGGTGAGAGTGTACATCCTTGTCTTATTCCTGATCTTACAGGAAAAGCTCTAAATTTGTCATCATTGACTATGATGTTAGCTGTGCGATTTTTATATATGGCCTTTATTATGTGGAGGTGTATTCCCTCTAAGCCTACATTGTTGAGAAGTCTTATCATGAATAGATGTTGTATTTTGTCAAATGATTTTTCTGCATCTATCAAGATGATCATATGGTTTTTATCCTTTCTCTTGTTAATGTGATGTACCTTGTTGATTGTTAAATATGGAACCATTTCCGTATCCCTGGAATAAATCTTACTTGATCATGGTGAATGATTTTTTTAAAAAAATATTATAGGATTTGATATGCTAATATTTTATCAAGGATTTTTGTGTCTATGTTTGTCAGAGCTATTAGCCTGTATCTTCCTTCTTTCTTTCTTTTTCTTTAAAAAAAAATTTTTTTTTAACATTTATTCATTTTTGAAAGGTAGAGAGAGACAGAGCGTGGACGGGGGAGGGGAAGAGAGAGAGGGAGACACAGAAACAGAAGCAGGCTCCAGGCTCCGAGCTGTCAGCACAGAGCAGACGCGGGGCTCGAACTCACAGATCGCGAGATCACGACCTGAGCCGAAGTTGGCCGCTGAACCGACTGAGCCACCCAGGCGCCCCTCTTTTTCTTCTTTCTTTCTTTCTTTCTTTCTTTCTTTCTTCTTTCTTTCTGTGTCTTTATCTGGTTTCAGTATCAGGTCAGTGCTAGCCTCATAGAATGAATTTGAAATCTTTCCTTTCTTTTCTACTTTTTGGAAGAGTTTGAGAGAAATAGATATTAACTCTTCCTTAGATATTTGATATAATTTACTTGTGATTCCAACATTTCTTGAATACTGACTGTGTGACAAGGACTTCAAGATATACAAAAATTTCTGTCAGAAGTAAAAGAAGTGATTAAAGTTGTGCAGAGTGTTACTGTGGAGAACTATGGAGTACCATGGAGTGTATAATTATGTATAACTTCTAAGCTAATGGACTAGGTAATACTCTTTGTGCTGAAAGTAGGTAAGGCCAGTGAGGTTGCAAAAGTGGGTAAGCAATCACCAGAAGAGGGAACACCAGATACAAAGGCCCTGAGGCATAAAGGGGTTTTACTCGTGTAAGGTAAAGAAAGACCAATTCATAGAAGAGTTTAGTGAGCTAAGGGCAGAAGGATATGAGATAAGATTCAAGAGGGAGACAGGTACACTGAAGTTCTTAAAAGAGTGCAAACAGACCAGCTATGTGCACATTTTATCTTTCCTTTAAGCTACCTGTGGAAGAATGGGTGAAATGATAGGTGTGGGAGGCTCCATTAACCTCCTAGTTCCCCCGTCTGCTTTTGTATTTCTTTCTTGGAGACTTTTCATAGGATAAAATAGTAGTAGATAACATTGTTAGATTAGAGTCAAGAAAGGAATGTCTGGTTAAAAGTTATTAGGTTTGTCACAAGACTGACTTTGTGTAGATCACTCCTCATAAGACCATTTGGATGAACCTAACTCCTCAGAAGGGCCCTTGAGCTCATCCAACTCTACCAAAAAATGTTTATTTTATAAGAAACACCAGATACTTCCCAGAAGTGGCTGTTAATCACATTGCACAGCAGAATTCTCCTTCAGATCATCTTTTTTTTCAGATTTTAAACAATTTTCTGGTTTAGTTATAAGAAGAGTAGTATAGCAGTAGTAGTCATCATAGTTAAAATTTATGGAGCATTTATATGTGGCAGGCATATTAATAATGGCTTTCCATGTATTATGTTGTTATGTGCCAGGCACTCTTCTAAGTGCTTCACATAACTCATTGAATCTCCACCACAACCAAGAACTTGGAACCATTATTATACCCATTTTACAGATGACATTGAAACATAGAGGAGTAAGGTTTTGTTCAAGTTCTCCCAGATTGTACGTGGGGGGTTAAAAATTCAAATTTGGGATGTCCAATTCCAGGGATCAGCTACTCAACCCTTTGGCTCTATCGTGAGCTAAGCTGCCCTGAGTTGCCAGTGCCAAAATACAAAAGGGTCAAAAATGGCAAAAGGCAACAGATACCAGAGTCCAGCTAGTGAATTAAGACTTGGAGAGGAGCACAAGCTCAGATATTGGAATCAGTTACCCAGGACATCCAAATCCGAGCAGGACGAATTTGAGCACCAAAGTTGGTGGTGTTATTACGAGTCAAAATCCAACAGGTATAAATCAGGAGTTGAGGAGGGGATATCATTCATGAGTCTGCAGTCTTTCTGGTTGGCTCTGATGGTTTGAACACATACTCCCTTTGAAAACCTGGTATCTCTTTCCCCAACAAACCCCCCAATTAAAGGTAGGCTTCTGAATTCGTCAAGATCTGTAAAAAAATTGAGAGTGGTGTCATAGAATATACAAAGCAGGAGAAGGGAAAGGAACAAGGAAGAAAGGTCCCTTTTATTACCATTATGTGAGTCTTATCCCCTCTTTGTTCTATCATTCTACTATTTCTACCTTGTTGTATCAAACGCTTACCTCAGTCCCAGATTCCCCGAGGACAATTCTTCTTCACTCACCTGCATCCCAAAGGCATCTTTAAGAGAGTAAGTGCCTTTCATCTGTGGTTATACTGTACTTGAAACATGTCAAGGACCAGAGAAATAGAAGTAACAAACAGAAAGAAAGAGAGAAGACTAAAAAGCACCTGACCCACTGGGAACACAGTTGAGAACCAGGTAATAAGGGAAAAAAGAGCCTGTGAAAAATCAAATTAGATTCAATCAAGAGCCTGTAGGAGAGCCTCCTTCTGTGTGAGACATTTGTTTTAAGACATGGATTTTGCATTACCTATTTCCTTTAAATGTGGATTGATTTTTAAAATGTTTTATTTTGAGGCAATTTTGCTACATACAGTTATAAGCAATAATACAGAGGTATCCCAGAGCACACTTTACCTCATTTCCCCCAATGATGACATCATGTATAACTATAGAACATATCACACCAGAAAATTAATATTGATATAACTCAACTATCATATATAAATTTCCCCAAGTTTATTTGTTGTGTGTTTGTGTTTGTGTGTGTGTGTGTGTGTGTGTTTATTTCTATGCAGTTTTATCACATGTGCAGATCTGTGTGACCACCACCACAGTTAAATTCTGCCCTTGTATAACCAAATTCACCTTTCTGTTGCACCCCCAACCCTATCCTTAACCCCTGGCAATCACAAATCTATTCTTTATTTCTGTAATTTTGTCATTTAAAAAAGTTATATAAATGCTATTTGTCTGTCTCTGACTTACTTCATTTAGCAATATACCCTCTAGGTCCATCCATGTTGTTGCAAATGGCAAGATTTCATTCATTTTGATGGCCGAGTAATATTCTGTTACACACGCACACACATTTCCTTTATCCATTCATCAATCCATGGACACTTGGGCTGCTTTCATATCTTTACTAATGTGACAATAAACATAGGGGTGTATATATCTTTTGAATTAGTGCTTTTGTTTTCTTTGGGTAAATACTCAGTAGTGGAATTATTGATTAATATGGTAATTCTATTTTTAATTGTTTGATGAACCTCCATACTGTTTTCCACAGTGGCTGCACCAATTTGCATTCCCATCCACAGGGCACAAGGGTTTCTTTTTCTCCATATCCTCAACAACACTTGTTATTTGTTCTGTTGTTGTTTTTTTCATTTTAGCCATTCTGACAGGTATAATATGATATCTCATTGTGGTTTTGAATGCAATTCCCTGATGATTAGTGATGTTGAGTATCTTTTTATGTGTCTATTGGCCATCTGTATGTCTTCTTCGGAAAAAAATATCTATTCATGTCTTCTGCCCATTTTTCAAAGTCAGATTATTTGTTTCTGTTGCTGTATTTTATTTTTTTGGTTTTTGGTGTTGGGTTGTTTGGTTTTTGGTGTTGGGTTGTATTATTATCCAAAATAATATCTTTTTGGATATTAACCCCTTATCAAATATATCATTTGCAAATATCTTCTTCCATTCAAAAGGATGGATGTAGAGAGTATAATAGTAAAATAAGTCACTAAGAGAAAGACAAATACCATAGATTTCACTCATATATGGGATTTAAGAAATAAAACAAAAAAACGGAGATAAACAAAAAGACAGACTTAAATATCAGGAACAGACTGGTAGTTGCCAGAGGTGAGATGGGTGGGAGAATGGGTGAAATAGCTGAAGAGGATGAAGACTACACTTATCTTGATGAGCACTGAGAAATGTATAGTATGTTGAATCATTATATTGTATACCTGAAACTAATAGAACACTGTATGTTAATTATATTTCAACAAAAATATACAATTTTGGAAGAAAAATTCCCCTCGTACATCTAAAAAACTGGTTATATAAATGGAATCGTGTTGGGGCGCCTGGGTGGCTTGGTTGGTTAAGCGTCTGACTTTGGCTCAGGTCATGATCTCACGGTCTGTGAGTTCGAGCCCCTCATCGGGCTCTGTGCTGACAGCTCAGAGCCTGGAGCCTGTTTCAGATTCTGTATCTCCCTCTATCTCTGCCCCTCCCCTGTTCATGCTCTGTCTCTCTCTGTCTCAAAAATAGATAAACGTTAAAAAAAATTAAAAAAAAAAATTAAGGTTTGGATCAAATTCTTGGACCTTCCGTGGAGGTAAATGCAACCGAATTGATCATCCTGAATACCTCATTTCTCAAATGTACAATGTGCCTAGATTCATAGATACACATGTGCATACACAGACACACACACACATGTGCACAAACGGTTCCACACTGCAAACAGTTGATTGATCGGCATTAATTTTAACATGAGGGACTTTGATCAACTGTTATAGAGGTTTTATTTATTTATTTATTTATTTATTTATTTAGAGCACACATGGGCACACATGTGTGAGTTGGGGGAGGGGCAGAGAGAGAGAGGAGAGAGAGAATCCCAAGCAGGCTCTGCACTGTCAGTACAAAGCCTGACATGGGGCTTGATCCAACGAACCCAGGTCATGACCTGAGCCTAAATCAAGAGTTGGCTGCTTAACCAACTGAGCCACCCAAGTGTTTTAATTTTGAAATAGTCAGTATTGAGTGCCCGGTGGTAATTATGATTCTAACTGTTTTGCCAGTTTGGATCAGAAGCCTTATCTGTACCATGTTTTAATATATATATATATACTGGGGGAAAATAACAAGTCAATGGGGAAAGAGCATTGGGCCAGCAAAGTAGGCAGTGTATCAGAAGAGGGTGTGATGATTGTATGTTGCAACACTCATAAGGGACTGGGGCTTTTAGCATATTTTCTTTAGATATAGATTGTGGGGGTGCCTGGCTGGCTCAGTGGGTTAAGCGTCTGACTTTGGCTCAGGTCATGATCTTGCAGTTCACGAGTTCGAGCCCTGCATCGGGCTCTGTGCTGACAGCTCAGAGCCTGGAGCCTGCTTCGGATTCGGTGTGCGTGTGTCTCTCTCTGTCCCTCCCCTGCTTGTGTGCTCTCTCTCTCTTTAAAAAGTAAACTAAAAACATTAAAAAATTTAGATATAGATAATGGTTTTAAATTACCTACACATCTTTTTCCTGAGATTATGTATATGTTGTTTGCACAGTGTTAATATTGGAAGTTCCCTGTATACATTTGGAATCTCTCTTTATTCAATATTACTTTTCTCTTGGGGTGGTGGAAGTATTCTTCTCTAGGAACATCTGTGGTCATGTTATTGCCTTTAGCCCCCTGTAAATCAAAAATTTGATCTGTTAAAATTTACTGGGCCAGGTCTCACTTCTAGCAATAGTTTTAAGCAACAATTGACAAGAATATGTTTGTTTGCAGGGCTTTGTCTTTGTAACTTCCTCTCTAGTTCTTTCATAAAGGTCTCTACTGCCTCTAAAGTCGATGGCTAGCCAAGTGATAGGATTTCAGAAAAGGTGGGAAGACTAATGATTTGCCCCTTTACCCCCAATCTTCCCACTCATTGCCAAATCCTGAAATACCACCATCACTCAGTCTTTACCTTATTCTACCTCTCAGAAACTTTTGACACAGGTGACCACACCCTCCTCTCTGAAACACTCTTTTCTCTGAGCTTTCATGACACCACACTCTCCTGGTTTTCTTCCTATCTGGCAGAATGCTTTTTCTCTGCTACTTTGTTGGAAACCCCTTTCTCTGGCTTCTAATATTGGGGCTCCTCAGTACTTAATTGTATCTTGTTTTCTCTCTCTATACTCATTATGTAGGTGATCCCACTTAGTTTTATGACTTTTATATCATCTCTATGCTGATTAATCACAAATTTATATCTTCCTAGTACTTCAAATACCTATATCCAATTGACTTCTTGACATCTCTTGGATGTGTAATAGATGTTGCAAACATAATATGCTCAAAACATAATTCATTTGATTCTATTCTATTCTCTACTTCCCTCCTCTGTCCTCGTTATCTGTTCATTACACAGTAGTTTTTTTTTTTTTTTAATCTCACTTAGTGGTACTATCATTCATCCAAATGCTTAACCCTTTTAAAAAACAAGGGGCATCTGGGGGCTCCTGGGTGGCTAAGTCAGTTGAGCGTCCGACTTCGGCTCAGGTCATGATCTCACAGTGTGGGTTTGAGCCCCATGTCAGGCTATGTGCTAACAGCTCAGAGTGTGGAGCCTGCTTCGGATTTTGTGTCTCCCTCTCTCTCTGCCGCTCCCCCGCTCATGCTCTCTCTCTCTCTCTCTCTCTCTCTCTCTCTCTCTCTCTGTCAAAAATAAATAAACATTAAAAAAAAGTGTGGGGGGGGACTCCTGGATGGCTCAGTTGGTTAAGCATCTGACTTTGGCTCAGGTCATGATCTCACAGTCCTTGAGTTCCGAGCCCTGACTCGGGCTCTGTGCTGACAGCTCGGAGCCTGCAGCCTGCTTTGGATTCTGTATCTCCCTCTCTCTATGCCCCTACCCTGCTCACACACACTCTCTCTCTCTCAAAAATAAGTAAACATTAAAAAAAAAAAAACTAGGAATCATCCTTGATCTCTCTTATTCTCTCACAACTCACATTCAGTTCATCAACAAGTGCTCTCAACTTTACCTATAAAAGCATATCCCACACATATCTTCTTCTCTCAATCTCCGCTGTTACCATTGTAGTTAGTCACCATCTTTGTTCAACGGAACTATTATACTAGTCTCCTTAATGCTTTCCCAATTCCTATCTTGTCCTCCTCCACAACCAGAGCCAGAACTAATGTTTTGCAAATGTTAATCAATCTATGCTTAAACTCTTTTGGTGGCTGCATGAGCTATCTCTCTGATCTCAGCTTGAGTCACTCTGCATATATTACACTAGTTCACGGAGTACCAGCTGAATGTTTTGTTTTTCTCTCCATATCATCTCATCCCAAATGTCCCCTCCTGAGGGTCTTCCCTGACCCTTTCCTATCTAACATAGTTCCTTTGTCTACCACTCTGGTCATACTATCCCACCACCCTGTTTTATTTTCTTCTCTGTACTTATGACTATCTGAAAGTACTTGACTGTGATTTAGGCTAAAAAAACTGCTTCAAAAGTAGATGTGATAAATTAATGGATGGCGACCTTAACCATGTATTTTTGAACAAGGGCTATTCTTGAAACTCCAATTTCATTACTTAGAGACCCCATCCATATTAATGGTCAATCATGTCTGGATTAATTGCACTAGTGGCTTATAAAATTAATATTTTTAAAAAGGGGCATCACTGTTTTCAGACGACATCTGTGGAACCCACCCCAATAAATCAAACAGACAAAATGGAATTCCTCTGGTGAAGCAGAAGATAGGTTGGGATACTGTGCCTTCCCAGTTAGTCTTGCCCCTTGAAGCTTCTCTGGAGCTAAGACTTACCATAGACTTACCTAAGACTTACCATAGAATCCTGGGGCTCTGAAACATGGCTTGCACCATTGAATTAGATATTTAATAGAATTGAATGCAGGGTTATGACACTGGGCCCTACTCCTGTAGCTTATGCTCATTATAAACATATGTTTAGCAATAGTAATGGAAATCAGAGACCTTATACAAATTGACCCCATTGAATGCCATGGCCTGAAAACCTGTCTCATTTAGACAGATATTAGGCCAGGGCACTGTTCAGTTTGGTAAGAACAGGGACTTATGGCACTGAAGTCAAAGATTAAATCAGAGCACCTATTGCCATGGCAGGGGAAATTACCCTTGAGATTAATGGATGGTGCTATGATTCCAAACTACTGTTAGTTGAAGAGGAGTTCAACTGAAAAGGTCACTGGATAATTGTTTATGTAGAGAAGATGTTCATGTTCCTCTTGTTTCTTTATAAATCATTGGTGCTGATACAAATTATGACTTCGGAAGTGTTGTGTTGGGAAATAGGACCTCTGCAGTGTTGGGAAATAGTGGGAGTGGCCAGTTCAGCAGACATACTTGATCTGAGAGTTCTCACCATCATTAATCAAACCCAGATATTGTTCTGTCTGCAGGATCACGTCCTTATAACAGTGAGTAGTTCTGAGGCCAAGAGGTGACTTGGCAACAGTTTATCTGTATTCTTTCAGCAATCGATTAAAAAAATAAGATCCTTGAGTTCTTCACTAAGATTATTTCCAGGAACTAGGATGATATCCAATAATAGTAAGGGCCATTTGGAGAGACTGAGAAAGTCAATATAGCTATCGTGTACCTATGGCCTCAATTAAACTGCCATTCTAATCAAGGGAGAAAGTCAGTTTCATTATCTGTTTTGTTAGATAAGGAAGCCTTTTAAGCTGCTTAAAAACAGGTTAAATTACCAGAAAGGCTGGATGTGTATATAAAGACTCAACCATAGATAATTTAACCTGTTTTTATGCCAGAAATTGACCTGAGGAGCATAGTTCAACTGCCTTTGACAGTCTTTGGAAGAAAGGGCTATTTTTGAGCCTCTTAAGAATCTTCCAGGTATGATATGTAGCCAAGCCCCAATATGATATCATAGGCTGAAGGACTGTACTATAGTCCTTCTAGACCTTAACTCTTTTTACCAGTCACAGTACACCCAAGTTCCTAGTGATGACAACATAGCCCCTCAGATTGATGCACCAATCAGCTCTCTATAAACAGGACTGGGTTAGAAACCGTATCAACATATTTACCAAAACGCACGCAAGAAAGAAGGTTCTATGTATCCTTTCCCTACCCAGTCCTACCACCATGTACAAATGCCCAGAAGGAGGCACTGTAGTGTGGTCAGGCAGCGCTGCTGTCTTCTGGGGGTCCTGGAAAGCTTGTGAATAGGGCTCCTGGTGTCTCAAGAGAAGTAGATCACAAATGACCTTGAACTTCCAGCCCTTTTGGTTATTTCTGAAGCAAGTTTCTGCCATCATATGCTTGAGCCTTCTGATTTCATTTTTACAGCTTTTTTGGTTTTTTTGGTAACAACATTATTGAGATATACCATGAAGTTTGCCCTCTTAATGCATGCAAGTCAATCATTTTTGGTATATTCACAGAGTTGTGTAACCATCACCACTAATTCCAAAACATTTTCATTATGCCATACTTGTTAGCAGTTACTCCTCCCTGCCCCCAGCAACTTCTGTCTTTATAGATCGCCTATTCTGGAAATTCTCCTCTTGTTAACTGCATTCTTTTTTCCAAGGGTGTTTGCAGTTTTATTTCAAAGCTGGCTTGGAATATTTAGATTCTTAGATTTTGCTTTACTGTGAAAACAGCCCAACCATGATCATTTCATGCTTCATAAACATTTTTTCACCTAGCCCTCTTAAACCTTTACTCTTTGTCTTACCTGAGGGTCATTATAAGACCGTAGCTAAGAATGTGATGTTCTGAGTCAGACAGACCTGTGCCATAGTCTCGGCATTTTCACTTATGAGCTCTGTGATCATGGGGCAAGTTATTTACTTCTCTGTACTTCTGCTTCCCCACGTGTAAATGAGAATGGTAATAGTACCTATGTCACAGAGTTATGTTGTGAAAGTTGAATAACTGAATAAATGAAGGCATATGGCACAGTGGCTGCCACATATTAAGTGCTTATTTGATGATAGCTTTCATTATGTCCAAGCTACAGAATATGATGTAACTTGAATGGTGGGATAACATGCAGTCATGACATGTTCAGTTTTGCGTGACTTAGTTCAAGCAATAGCAGGAGCATTTCAGCTATTGACATACAGAGCTAATCCTTTAGTGTACTTCATTTTTATTATATCTTATCCTGAATGCATGTTTATTACTTTCCTGAAGATCAGAAATCCCTGTATCTTTTCATCCCAGATTCAAGCTGAGCTCTCCTGAGCCAGTGGGGACTCCACAAAGAGAGCAACGCAAACCATTGACATAGTCAGTTGATTTGCATTCATTAATACATTTCAACTGAAATTTTCAGATGGGCTTCAGGGCATCACATCCTAGGAGGATAAGGCTCTTGGAAGCAGGTCTTAGATTTTTCAGCTTCTTTGTGAACTTGAGAATAAAAGTTCGTCTTTTAGCCTGGATATCGCCAAGTCCTAGGGAACATCAAGTTTTCCCTGAAGGAGAGCTATTTTTCCTTGAAAACTGTCTCTGCTATGTCATGGGATATGCATTCATTCCTCACCATTAAGATCCAGTACTAGGAATGGCAAAGGCATAAGGGAGCTGTTCCTTCAAAACGGGTGCTTTATGTGTTCTGAAACTCTCTGTAAAAAAAGAATAATAAGGCATTGGAGATGAGACTTCACCCCCTTCAGAAAATGACACCACATGGAATGCTGAATACATCTTTCTCTGCATGAGATGATATTAGTGGCCTAGAAATAGAACTTAGTAAAATGAAGCTCACAGTCATAAATAGACAACTGAAGGTTTGCAAGTGCAGGGAGGGGATTTAATCAGGAAAATGTTCTTTTAATTTTAACTTTTTTCGTATATAGGAAAGCCACTGAGGAGCTTAGAAAAAGCACTAATTAAAACAAAGGGACAGAAAGTGAAATAGATGATTCTTGTACCAAGGCCACTGGGATATAGGAAAAGGGCACTGGCATGTTTGCTTCCCAAGAAAAGTGTGGATCTGCTTGTGTGAGCCACACCCCAGGCCAGCCCTGCGTGGTAGGATGCTTTATTAGAATGTGTATTCCAGTTAGAACAGTGCTGCCTAGAATTGGACCATGGGGGTGGCACACAGAGTAAGACAGCATTTAATAGACTGTCTTATGAGTTCTGCCTGCTGTTGATTTGGCTGCTTTGACACAGCACATGAATCTGGGTTTGTTGTGAACTTTGCAGATGACTGAATCAGAGTTTTGGCCAAAATATTGTGCTGGCAGCCTATAACAATTCAGCAGTGTAATTTAGTGGTTAAGAGCATAGGCCCTGACGTTAGATCTCCCTGGGTTTTAGTTCCTTCCTTCTTCTTTGCTTCCCTCCATCCCATAAGTATTGTTGAATTCTGAGTAATATACCAGCACTGTGCTAGGTAGTGGCAATAAAATGTGGAACAATACTAGGTATAGATCTTGCTCCTTTAGCGTTTATAATAGTCTAGGGAATGAACAAAAAGTAAAAGAAATACAAACCATAGGAGTTTCTATGGAAGGAACACACAGAGTTTAGTGATGGGGTGAATGGTGAATGTATAATCAGGTAGTATAGTAAGGTTTGCTGCCTACTTACTGTGCAAACTTACCCTCTCTGAGTCTAAAATTATCTCACCTGCAAACTAGGGGTAACAGCGGTACTTTCTTTATAGGGTTTTTGTGAAAAGGAAAGGGCGTGATGCCTAGGCAGGCAGTACTTAGGTCAGTTCTTAGCACTGAGTACAACCATCGCCACTGCTGTCCTATTACGAACAAGGTCTGGTGACACCAAACCTTCTCTTTTCCAAACTAAACATCCTGGGTCCTTTGGCCATTCTTCTAAGATGCCTTCCTGATCTCTTGCTGTTTTGGTTTTCTTCTTCCCAGGCACTGAGGCTGGGGTTTTGAGTACTATGTCCACAATCTCATAAGCTGGGAGAGGACCCAGCTGAGGTTCTGAGAAAAGGTTGCTGGTCTCAAGTTGAAGTGCAAACGTTTTGGAGCGTAGGCCTGAGGCAGAATAGCCAGTGAAGATAGTGTTCGGTATTTCCCTAGTCACCTTGCAGTGTCCTTCACTTGGTCAGTGGATGTTTTCCTTCCCACGTTCAAACAATATTATCTCTCCCTACCAAAACCTATTTACACGGGAGCTGCTACACTTAATTACAGTGATGTATAAATGACTAAGTTGGCTTGCAACGTGGGCTTGAGCTGGCTGACCTCCCCCCCTTCCCCACAAGGTTGGCCTTAAGTGCCAAATGACCCTGGAGAGGATATATGTTTGTGAGCGGCAGTGTTGGTCTTCTTCACTATGTTTGTCCTATGGGAAAACCTGATAGGCTCACTTCTTATGTCTTTACTCTTAAGTTGGGAGGAATAGCCAGTAAAAGAGAAAACAGAACAATCACGACAATGGGGGAGCACTGACGAGGCAACAGCTTGCGGAAAGGCAAACATATCTGGGAGTGTGTAGTTTTACAAGCCATGCAACGTTGTTGGCGTGCTTCAGTTTTTTTCTCAGTAAAATAAGGCTCGTCACATTATTCGCTTTACAGGACCGTGGAGAGGACGAAATGAGTTATTAGAGAAGTGGTGCTTCGAGCAGTGCCTTTCGTGTTGTAAGCATTCAGAAAGTGCCGTGGTTCTAGTATGAGAATAACCCTGTGTTTATGAAAATCTCTTCTCCAGATCAAGGGAGGTGACAAAGTCTGTCGTACTTGGTGCCACATCACAGGTAGGGACTTGGGTCCCCTTCTTGGTGCCATGTAGACATGTTTTATTTGTATCATTGAGTATTGCTCTTTCACTATTAATTAAACTCCAGGCTTCATTCAGATTTAATCAGTGGTCTGAAGAAGTGTGGTGAAATATACATTCCAAAACATATCTTTCCATTACCCTCCTCACAGCCCCTGGCAACCACCATTCTGCTTTTTGTATCTATGAATCTAATGGCTAGTTATGCCATGTAAGTGGAATAATAAAATAATTGCGTTTTTGTATCTAGCTTATTTCCCTTAGCTTAATGTTTTGGAAGTTCATTCATGCTGTAGCATGTGTTCGAATTTCCTTCCTTTTTAAGGCTGATTAATATTCCTTGTATGGGTGTACCCCATTCTGTTTATTCATGCATCTGTTCATGAACACCTGGGTCGTTTTTTACTTTTTGGCTATTGTGAATAATGCTGCCATGCACAGGTGAGCAAATATCTCTCTGAATCCCTACTTTAAATTATTTTGGATATACACCCAGAGGTGAAATTGCCGGTTCATATGATAATTCTCTGCTAAACTTTCGAGTCTAGTTTGATAATTAGTTTGATAATTCTCTGCTAAACTACCATACTGTTGTCCACAGTGGCTGTGTCACTTTTCACTCCTACCAGCAATGCATAAAGGTTACTGAGTATATTTAAAGGCTTTCAGATTCGTTTCCGACACATAAGAATCAGGACGTTTCACATCTGTCGACATTATTTTCCTTTATGTCAAGGGCTGAGGAGAGGCAGTGTTATTTGCTTAGATTCCAGATTGAAGGTCTAGGGAGCAGCACCAAATCCAAGTAGAAGTTCTAGGGAGGTCAATCTGGACTCAATTTGAAACGCTTACAATAGGTGGGCTGCTTTGGAGGACAAAAAGAGTTCCCAGTCAGTTCTTAGAGCCCTATCTGTCAGGTGCATTGCAGAGAAGATTGGTGAAGCAAGTGAAAGTTTGAAATAGAAGACCTCTTTGAACTTTATCCAAATAAATATTCTACCATATTAAGCGCTAGCCCTGCAATTAAGCAAAACAAGTGGTTTCAATGAGTGTTTTAGAACCTCGTGACTTCATAATCACCATATATCTCACTCTAAGATATTTGTATTTTGATCGTTATCTCGGCCTAAATCCCCAATAATGAATTTATCCCTGAAGGAAGAATTTTTAGGGATTAGTATTTGGGCACTGGAGGGATATTTTGTCTGCTCTAGCCCACTACTCATTTTGTCTTTAAATTCTGGTTGTAGGAATTATATGAAACCTGTGTGAAAATTCGGGGTTAAATTGGGGTTCTGTGTTCTCCTACTTTCTTTGCCTCCCCATGAAGAGCTTTCCTACAATGATGGATGGCTCCTCCTTTTAATGCACTTGTAAAGCTGGAAAGTACCGTTGGCTTAGAGAACCTTGGGATAGAATTGTCTCCTTGAGTATATTTATTTTAGTAGAGAAGGGTAAGAAATCCTCTTCAGCATCTATAGAATGAGAAACTGGCTCATTTCCCCCAATGGCAGTGGAGCAGCCCATTAAGGTCTATCCATAATTTGAGGGCATCTTGCTGCTTATTCCAAAGTCTTTGGTCTCTGTGCACTTAATGAGAAATTTAATCCAGTAGTTTTTCACTAGCTGTATGAAGAGTTAATGATTCATTCTTGACAATTCTGATTAGATATTCTATGTGCAATTTAAGTAGCTATCACTGTGTAGACATTAGTGCTGCTTGGTTATCACCTGTGTATGTTATAACGACCTGAGTGCCTGGAAGCTACCACAGTCATGGTAGACTATGGTTGACAGTGTCTGAAATTTATGTTGCTTACACCAGCATTTGCATTTTAATTCCTTTATCCACAAATAAGCAAAGAAAACCAGTTTGCCTTTTAAAATTGATTTTAGGAGTCACAAAGACGACAAGATAATTTTGGCTTTAAGAATTAGGCAGAATCAATAATCATCAGGGAAATGCAAATCAAAACCACAATGAGCTATCACCTCATACTTGTCAGAATGGCTATTGTCAAAAAATACAAGAAATAAGTGTTGGTGAGGATGTGAAGGAAAGGGAACCCCCGTGCACTGTTGGTGAGAGTCTGAGTTGGTGTTGTCACTACGGAAAGCAGTATGGAAGTTCTTCAGAAAATTGAAAATGAAACTTCCATATGATCCAACAATTCCACTTCTGGTTATTTATCCAAAGAACATGAGAAAACTACTTTTAAAAGATGTAAGCACCCCTGTGTTAATTGCAGCTTTATTTTCTAATGGCCAAAATGTGGAAGCAACCCAATAGATGAATGGATGAAGAATATAATGGAATATCATTCAGCAATAAAAAGGATGCAGCCTTGCCATTTTCAACAGCATGAATGGACATAGAGGGTGTTATACTCAGTGAAACAAGTCAGAGAAAGATAAATACCATATGACTTCACTTACATGTGGAATTTAAGAAACAAATGAGCAAATAAGACAAAACAGAAACAGCCTCATAAATACCAAAAACAAACTGGTCATTGTCAGAGGGGGGAGGGGTAAAAGATGGTAAAGATAGGTGAAAGGGATTAAGAAGCACAAACTCCCAGTTATAAAATAAATAAGTCACAGGGATGTATAGTACAGCCTAAGGAATACAGTCAGTAATATTATTATAACTTTGTATGATGACAGATGGTGACTAGACTTACTGTGATCATTTTATAATGTATGTGTCAAATCACTATGTTGTATACCTGAAACTAATATGATGTTGCATGTCAAGTATACTTCAATAAAAATAAAGAAGGAGGCAGAGTAGCTCCTGATGCCACATTAGATTGATCCGGCAGATAATAAATAAGGATGCGTGTCTTCATGTTGTGCTAAGGAGGGTTCTAGAGCAGTAATCGCTGAAATGGTGTGCTTGAAGAAAATATTAGAAATTCTAGTGATATGTTAACGTTCATTGTATTAAAGGATATACTTACATTTAATACTTGAATCGACACTGGTACCCTTATTCAGTGTCTATGTTAGAGGGACTCACGCCAACTAAGATTCACAAGATATTCGGAAGGAAGGGTATGAGTTCTACAGTTAGAAACTCATTAATTTGCCTTCAGAATATTGCACTACGTTGCAGTTTACGTATGTCTAGGTCAGTGAACTTATGAATTATATCTGATTTTAATTAAACTAACATAAAATGGATATGTGGTTTAATAAATGTTTTTTCAAAGCAACTGTGGATTGAAGATCGTACTCATGATGTAAGCACAAATGAGCAACAATAAAATGGCAGAGCTGGCACCTCTCCTATTTGTAGCGTGAGCTTTTCATCAGCTAGCGATTTATCAGGTAAAAATGGTGGTGATCTAATGAGTTTGGAAAAGCCGTTTTCCCAACCCCGAGCAAAACAACATTATTGAGGAGACTGTCTGAAAAAGGAAAACAACCCTATTTATATTCGTTATTGTTAATGATCACATCTCATCCTCGGTATATATTTTGCCTTGAGATAGTGAATCACCAAGGATTATGTACATAATTTATAGGTAATGAATTTTACATATATTTGGACATATTTTCCAAAATATTTTGCAAGGTGGTGCATGAACCCTTCCCTTATGCTCTGCATACCTCTGGTTAGACTACTGGTAACTTAATTCTGAGGACTGCTTAGGATAGAAAAATCCTTCTTCCTCTACATCTTCTCCCTGCGTTTCTCAGCCTTTACTGTCCTTCCCCTTCTCTGTTTCCCCAGTCCGTTAGATTCAAATCATTCCGATATTTTTATCCCTGCCTCCACCTGCACTGTCAAATTAGTCGTTCTTTCTCTCTATAATCAGTTATGTTTACTCATTAAAAACTTCTCATAGCAGTTTTATAGTCTGGCTCCCGACACTAATATTTTTCTTCAAAGGGACTCTGTCCCCTTTTCCTAGAACATATTTGTATTTTTAAGTAAACCTATGAAATAATGACTTCTTTTTTTTAACAAGTAGAAACATGGAACTTTTTTTTTTTTAATTTTAGGCGGAGAGAGAAAGAGCATGAGCAGGGGAGAGGGGCAGGCAGAAAGAGAGAGAATCTTAAGCAGGCTCCACACTCAGCATGGAGCCTGACATAGGGCTCGATCCCACGATCCAGGGATCGTGACCTAAGCCGAAATCAAGAGTTGGATGCTCAACTGACTGAGCACCCAGGCACCCCATGGAACATTTTTGATAAATGAAATAAATAAATAGCATTTCACTGTGATGGCAGTAAGGTAAAACATTTATATATTGCCTGTATATGAATAAAGTCATCATGAAAAAATAAATACAGTCCTTAAACCTAAAAGAGATTTAGTTATGGTGAAATAGTGACCTCTTGAACTAAGAATAAGGTCAAGTTGTTTTGCTAATCTGGATTGTATTTGCCGAATTGAAAAATATTTTTTGTGGGCTCATTAGATTCTTTATAAGGACCCAAGTCAAGTCAAAGCAACGGTACAATGAGGCAATAATGACACTATTAGCAGTAAAACCAGTAATCATTCAATTAATTGGATTAAAAAGAACTGCGAGACGCTCTCTAAATAGGAGACATAATTGGTTGTACATGAATCAGTACTTTTTCAGTTGTGTGAAAGAAAAAAAAAACACTCAAAGCGGTTCTGAATGAAAAATGGACTCATGTAACTAAGCGATCCAGCTTAAGTATTTGGCATCAGGTATGGCTCGATCAAAGTATTTCAGCCAGGTCTTAAGGAGACTGTTTCTTTTAGTGCTGCTTTTGTGCATGTTGTTGGTCTCAGCCAAGTTTTTCTCAAATGCTGAGAAAGATGGGCGCTAACAGCTCTCGACCTACATCCTGCCAGCTTAGCAACCCTAGCAGGAAAACCGTCTTTGCCGATAATTTTAGTGAATATCTTGAGGCTTACTCTTGCTGGCCAGACCGGGGTCACCTGCTTTTCTGTGAAGTCATGGCAACGGGGTCAGCCTCACCCAAACCACATGAGGAGTTGCTTTCCAAAGGAAACCAAAGGAAAGAGCAATGGACCATCAAAAATGAAGATTTAACTTCCTTATTATGGCATCAAGAGGGTCCTGTTTCCTGTGAGATTCTGAGCGTTTATTGAAAATAGGGCCTTGCTTTTCTTGTTTTGTTGTTGTTGTTGTTGTTGTTGTTGCGGCCTAGACAACAGAAACAATGAATGTGGAACAATAAAAAATCTGGAGTTCATCTGGTATTCATTCTGTGCTCCTCATTCTTTCATTCTTTACAAAGTAAATACTTAAAACAAGAGCTCATTTCTCAGAATGGACAGTGAGTTCTAAGATAGCACTAAGAACTGTATGGCATCCTAAGGAATCGAGATCTTAAATTGTTTCCTTGCATATGAGGAGGCTCACCAGACACACAAGATCTGTAATCATGACCAGAAAAAAAAAAAAATTGATGGGAAGACAATACTCTCCCTATGTTGTCTTGGAGACCAAAAAATGAGATTTTTACCATCTCTCCAGAAGTTCCACTCTCTCCTCCTACCCCACCCGTGACAGTGGGTCCTCTTACAACTAGGGACAGGAAATACATTCTACAGCCTGGAAGATCCACTAGGACTGCAGACTTCTAGCATCAGAAATAAGCCCGGCTTTAATAGCCACAGACAGTGAAGCAATCTTTTTGTATTGTTTTTAACAGTCGAGACTTTTTCTGTCATTCATTAGGATCCAGTCAAGGAAATGCTGAATGGGGCTGATGCCATGTAATTGACAAGAAGTTCCCTAGGCCCTGGTGTACTGCTGACAACCGTCTTGTACTTTTCTTCCAGTCGCCAGGGAAGGAAGTGGGGGTTGGGAGAGGAAAATCATTGCCGGCGTTTTCACCCTCGTTTAGTCCAGATTGAACATATTACAATACCGGTGTTAATGTATCACGAAAACTGAACTATTGACAATTCTCAGCAGTGACTGAAGCGTGCACAGGAGGCCGAACGCTACTCCTTTGGCCGACCTTTTGCCAACAGCCTTAACTGGGTGAGGGAAAGAGGAAGAAGGGTCAGGAGACGAGATTATCATCACAAGGATATTTTTTTCTGCCTGTTCAAGCTGTCACTTGTTAATTGTATTCAGCTCTCATAGCTGTTGGTAAAGGAGGGTGACTGGAATTACGAAGATGAAAACTTCCAGCTTTTTAATTCATTTGTAACCAATGACTGATTGACTAGCACAACTGGGCTTGCATTTTAAACAGCTTTTTGGCATCTTTCCACCACCTAATACAATACAGATAATTCCCTGACAGCATGCCAGAGATAATGCAATTATCATTGAGTTTCCTTAGACATGTTTTATATTATCTCCTTAAAAGAATCCTATTTCCTTGCTGTAATCTAATCTAACTTGGACCTGACTATCTTAAATGAGACAGATAGTTTAAAGACAAAGGATAAACTGGGGATGGGGTAAGGTGCTTGCTACCTTTGCCTCCCTTGTGAGACAGCATCATCTGTGTATTCTGGGTCAATAAAGAGGCCACAGTCCCCGGTTCTGCACCCTCCTATCCCTAGGGACATCTGTGGTACCTTCAGGCTACTTCCATGAATGTTTCCAGTTATTATACTCATAGGAAGAGATCTTGAGTACATTTAATTCATCCCCCCCAGGAGGAACTCCATTGTGACTCTTCCAGCAGACCTTGTTGGGAGTTAAAAACTCTGCTCGAATGAGGAACCTTCGGCGTCTCTCTGCCCTATCCAATAATCCACAGCAGTGTCTATCACCCTTTTCTCTCAGGAAGTTCTTCTTAATATCTGACCTAAATTACTGACAGAGTATCTCAGCACTCATTTTTCCTTAATGGAGATTTATAATGCTATCTTACTCTTCATGTAGTGATGCATTATACTTCCTGGAAATTACAGTCAGCTCTCTCCTTCATCTTTCCTGGGAAAACTGCTCAATTTCCTGCGTTTTTCCCTTCTCAGCCTCAGTTTGGAATATCTGTTAATTAGCTATCTGCTCTCCCTGGCCCCCACCTGGTTCTCCACATGTTCCGAATTTGTGGAGCCCACACTTGCTCCCTCCTGTTATGGCCAGAAGAGGTACAGGCTGGGACTGCTTGGGCACTCAGGGATAGACAGTCTAAGAATCATGCCAGAAGAGACATGGCCCACAGAGAGAAACAGTGCTACTCTGTATTTTGGGTAATACCAAATGAGCTTGGAGAATTGCATTATTTGTATTATGAATAATGAAAATAATTACAAACCTTCCAGATCCTTCAGAAAAATAGTTCAGCCACCCACAGCAGCTATGTTTGTGCTTCCCACTCATATGTCACCTTAATGGCAGGCAGGCTCTCACGCTGGTCAAATAGAATAATCATAGTGGTTTCCATTCCCAGGCAGGTGAGGGTTTACTGGAGGGGATCAATGTTGCATTCCCCTTCAATTTGATTTTCATTAAGCAAGTGGTCAAACTCTTAATTCGGCCTTGAAAACAATGTCTGGCCCATAGCCCTCAATAATGTTCTCCTTTCTAACTGGCCATTTATTTGTTTATGTGGCAAACACATAGAGGGCTTCTTATGTGCCAGGCACTCTTCTAAGTACTTCACAAATATTAATTCATATAATCTACATGACAGAGGAGGTAGTTACTAATAATGGCCTTATTTTACAGATAAGGAATATGTAGCCCAGAGTTAATGACTTGTCTGAGATCGTACCACTAATAAGTGGCAGGACAGAGATTTAAAGCTAGGCAGTTTGATTTCAAAAGCTGCCTGTTTACCTACTACTCTGCCTTTTTGACTTTCTTCTCCATCCCACCTTCCAAGCCCATCTCTTTTCCAAGACTGGACCTTGGTATCTCCTAAACTCATGTTTTCCATTGATTTTTCTCTAGTGCATTTTGCATTATGCGTTATGCTGTGGATTATTGGATAGGGCGGAGAGACACTGAAGGTTCCTCATTCAAGCAGTTTTTAACTCACAACACAGTCTGTTGGAATAGTCTCAATGGAGTTCCTCCTGGGGGGATGAATTAAACGTCCCCATACAGTACATGATTTGGGCAGAGAGATGGCTGGGAGGGATCATCTTGCCTAAATGGTAAGCTTTCTTTTACTATGTGCATTTTGTTCTTGTACTTTTTTTTTTTTTTGCCACCTTCAGGATGAGGAAAGATTTCTTTCCAGCTACTTAATCAATTGCTTTCCCAATGATAAAAACAGAAAACCTGGTGAGAAACTTGGGTGATTTTGTTTATTTCTCAGATGTCTGTGATTGGCACTCCACCTTAAGTGCCTGCATATTTGAGATGAGACCAAATGCCCTCGGTCACCTCCAACAGAATCATGGTGGTCGGGGGGGAGGGTGGATCTTATAAAAATACAGATTCCTGGGCTCCACTGCTGACCCACTGAATTTGAACATTAGGAAAGGGATCCATGAATAGCACATATTAGCACGCATATTAGCAGGCTCCTCTCTAGTGATTCTTATGCATAACTGAGTTTGAGATCCACGGCCCCCAAGAAGCCTTGTGAATGGCCGGGTCTGAAGAAATAATGTGGGGGCTTTAAAAGAACACAAATGCCCTGGATCCACCTCTGGAGAGTGTGCAGTGGTATGATGGTAAAATAACCATGTCTCTAAAAGAAAAAAAAAAAAAACCACAACAACATCTGATTCTTAGCATTTGCCAATTTTCGTGGTGTAAATATTTCTGCCATGGTTTATTTCCAGCTACATATGTGAGGTCATTGAATTCAGAGTTGTGGAAGACACATGCACAGTTGATTCTTGTAAGCCAGTGCAAGCTGGCACCTGCACATTGAAAGGGTGAATGTCAGAGGGTGTGGATAGGAAATTGGCAGTAACATAGGAAGGGGAAGGGCACTGAATGCAGCTAGTAGGTGACAGAGCTGGGATTTAAACCCAGCACTTTTTCACTCCCAAGCCCATGCCTTTAAAGTTTATTTATTTATTTTGAGAGAGAGAGAGAGAGAGAGAGAGAGAGAGAGAGCGAGCATGAGCAGGGGAGAGGCAGAACGAGGGGGAGAGAGAGAATCCCAAGCAGGTTCTGCACTATCAGCGCAGAGCCTGATGTGGGGCTAGAAATCCCCAACCACGAGATCGTGACCTGAGCCAAAACCAAGAGTCGGAGGCTGAACCGACTGAGCCACCCAGGAGCCCCAAGCCCATGCCTTTAATCCCTGCGTTGTCCATGCCTCTGTGCATACTGTTTAACCAGTTTCAGGAATATTCTTTCCCTCCAGTTCTGTATGTGAAAATTCTGCCCATCCTTCAAGGCTCACCTCAGCTGCAGACTCCTCCTTGAAGCCTTCCAATTTCCCCATTCCCAGCAGATGTGTCTTCTCCTATTGCTATGGGATGGGTTATGTAGAGACATCATTTTTGGAGGACTTGCTCTTCAAGCAGATCCACTCTGCTTAAAAAAGAGGAGCATGGTGCAGGAAAGCAATGGTGCACAGTGGTAAGAGCATGGGTTTTGGAGCTAGACATATATCAACTCAAACCCCAGGTGCAATATTGATCAGCTGTATTGAGAAGTAGTCACCTTTCTAAGCCTCAATTTCCATAGATGTAAAATGGCGGTAAGAGTGACCCTGCGTGATCATGTAAAGATAAATAATAATTTATGGGAAGTGCCAGGCACTTATAAATTATACTTGTTATTATTCATCTATTTGCCATATACTGACAAATGTCACTCATGGCTTTGTATCTTCAATAATTTGATACCAAAGGCATAGTCTATGAGTACAGTTTTCCTTTATCAACTTTGAATGCCATTCACCCACTGACCCAACAAAAAGAACAGCATTTGAGCTCGGCTTTGGTGACCCTTAGCCTCTCCTTGAGCCTTGGTCAGGGCTGCCAACCCACACAGAAGCCATATCCTTTGCTTCCCTTCACCTTGCTAAGCTGCAAATGGCTGACTTGCCTGATATCTACTTGCCTCTCCTGCCTCATATTGTTTATGGCTTTCAGGGCAATGAGTGAGTCAGGAGAGAGAAAGCTGGGATTGAGGTGTACTACATGCCCACATGCTAAAGTTCCAGTGTATCAAAACTCACTTTCCATGCACTGCGGTCTGCTTGAGTGTCAGCCAGGCTCAGTGGGCTGATGAAGTGATGAAGAGGTTGTCAAAGAAACAGCCAGTACCAATCCATCAACTCGGCCTTTGGCCTAGAGGCAGGAGAGAGCCAGATGGGTCTGGAGTTCGCAGGCCTAGCCCTGGATCCTCCCGGATGATTGCTGTCGGGCTGGTATGCTGGAGATTATCCAACTCTACATAACTCTGTGGTACCTAAAGTCTTTCTGGAATGCTCTTCTTTAAGCTTAGGCATTTTTGAAGGCTGCTTTGAATGTGTAATATTTGTATCAGAACTGGGCAGGGGTTAATAGAGCATTCAAATGGTAGAACATGAGAAGGGGGAGAATATTGGAGGATTTTTAAAATACACTTGGCCATGCGGAAATGGGAATTTTGTGGCTCAGGAGACAAACTTTCCAGACTTCACCATTTTGCCTCAGGCTGATTCTGGGTCCCAGGTTCAGAGCAGGTCCCTGAATTGCCAAGTGGCAAGGGACATCACTTGCTGTTGGCCTGCACTGAGAAGCAGTAGGTAATGGTGTGACAAGATTTGGACATACTTGCATGCACTTGCGACAGCCCGGGGACTGGAAGGTTGCACAGTTTATTTCAACAGGCTTTTTTAGTGCTCGCTCTGCCACTTGTGGATGCAGGGATCTTGGAGGATATCACTGAGTCAGAAATAAGGATTGAATAACATCGAAGGAAATCAGTACTGACCACATTTCTTGGAAGTGCCTTAGCTGAGGAGAGTGGGAGATGGTGAGGGCAGGGGCCCAGAATCATGATAAACTTGGCTTTGGCTTCTCCCCTGCCAGACCTGCGAGTTCAAGGAAACTATTCTTTTAATGTAACACAGTGAAATCTGTGAGAGAGGTTTTTTCTTTTTTCCTTCCATATGACTCTAATTTTGTCTCAACAAGATCTGATTAGCTGGGAATTATCTCAGAATAAAATTTCAAATCAATTGACAAAAACCAAGCCACTGCACCCAGAGTATTCCCTCAATGGTTTCCTGATAAAGACAAAACGCCAGATACTCAAACCCTCTGTGAGATGAGGGAAGCTTGACATTTATGCCAAAACAGGTGTTCCCTCTAGGGGGGGGAAAAAGTACCTCCACAAGGATTCAACATTACTTTTTTTTTTTATTTATTTTTTATTTTTATTTATTTATTTATTTATTTATTTTTTTTTTATATGAAATTTATTGACAAATTAGTTTCCATACAACACCCAGTGCTCATCCCAAAAGGTGCCCTCCTCAATACCCATCACCCACCCTCTCCTCCCTCCCACCCCCCATCAACCCTTAGTTTGTTCTCAGTTTTTAAGAGTCTCTTATGCTTTGGCTCTCTCCCACTCTAACCTGTTTTTTTTTTTTTTCCTTCCCCTCCCCCATGGGTTCCTGTTAATTTCTCAGGGTCCACATAAGAGTGAAACCATATGGTATCTGTCTTTCTCTGTATGGCTTATTTCACTTAGCATCACACTCTCCAGTTCCATCCACGTTGCTACAAAAGGCCATATTTCATTTTTTCTCATTGCCACGTAATATTCCATTGTGTATATAAACCACAATTTCTTTATCCATTCATCAGTTGATGGACATTTAGGCTCTTTCCATAATTTGGCTATTGTTGAGAGTGCTGCTATGAACATTGGGGTTCAAGTGGCCCTATGCATCAGTACTCCTGTGTCCCTTGGATAAATTCCTAGCAGTGCTATTGCTGGGTCATAGGGTAGGTCTATTTTTAATTTTCTGCGGAACCTCCACACTGCTTTCCAGAGCGGCTGCACCAATTTGCATTCCCACCAACAGTGCAAGAGGGTTCCCGTTTCTCCACATCCTCTCCAGCATCTAGAGTCTCCTGATTTGTTCATTTTGGCCACTCTGACTGGCGTGAGGTGATACCTGAGTGTGGTTTTGATTTGTATTTCCCTGATAAGGAGCGACGCTGAACATCTTTTCATGTGCCTGTTGGCCATCCGGATGTCTTCTTTAGAGAAGTGTCTATTCATGTTTTCTGCCCATTTCTTCACTGGGTTATTTGTTTTTCGGGTGTGGAGTTTGGTGAGCTCTTTATAGATTTTGGATACTAGCCCTTTGTCCGATATGTCATTTGCGAATATCTTTTCCCATTCCAATGGTTGCCTTTTAGTTTTGTTGGTTGTTTCCTTTGCTGTGCAGAAGCTTTTTATCTTCATAAGGTCCCAGTAATTCACTTTTGCTTTTAATTCCCTTGCTTTTGGGGATGTGTCGAGTAAGAGATTGCTACGGCTGAGGTCAGAGAGGTCTTTTCCTGCTTTCTCCTCTAAGGTTTTGATGGTTTCCTGTCTCACATTTAGGTCCTTTATCCATTTGGAGTTTATTTTTGTGAATGGTGTGAGAAAGTGGTCTAGTTTCAACCTTCTGCATGTTGCTGTCCAGTTCTCCCAGCACCATTTGTTAAAGAGGCTGTCTTTTTTCCATTGGATGTTCTTTCCTGCTTTGTCAAAGATGAGTTGGCCATACGTTTGTGGGTCTAGTTCTGGGGTTTCTATTCTATTCCATTGGTCTATGTGTCTGTTTCTGTGCCAATACCATGCTGTCTTGATGATGACAGCTTTGTAGTAGAGGCTAAAGTCTGGGATTGTGATGCCTCCTGCTTTGGTCTTCTTCTTCAAAATTCCTTTGGCTATTCAGGGCCTTTTGTGGTTCCATATGAATTTTAGGATTGCTTGTTCTAGTTTCGAGAAGAATGCTGGTGCAATTTTGATTGGGATTGCATTGAATGTGTAGATAGCTTTGGGTAGTATTGACATTTTGACAATATTTATTTTTCCAATCCATGAGCAGGGAATGTCTTTCCATTTCTTTAAATCTTCTTCAATTTCCTTCATAAGCTTTCTATAGTTTTCAGCATACAGATCCTTTACATCTTTGGTTAGATTTATTCCTAGGTATTTTATGCTTCTTGGTGCAATTGTGAATGGGATCAGTTTCTTTATTTGTCTTTCTGTTGCTTCATTGTTAGTGTATAAGAATGCAACTGATTTCTGTACATTGATTTTGTATCCTGCAACTTTGCTGAATTCATGTATCAGTTCTAGTAGACTTTTGGTGGAGTCTATCGGATTTTCCATGTATAATATCATGTCATCTGCAAAAAGCGAAAGCTTGACTTCGTCTTTGCCAATTTTGATGCCTTTGATTTCCTTTTGTTGTCTGATTGCTGATGCTAGAACTTCCAGCACTATGTTAAACAGCAGCGGTGAGAGTGGGCATCCTTGTCGTGTTCCTGATCTCAGGGAAAAAGTTCTCAGTTTTTCCCCGTTGAAGATGATGTTAGCTGTGGGCTTTTCATAAATGGCTTTTATGATCTTTAAGTATGTTCCTTCTATCCCGACTTTCTCAAGGGTTTTTATTAAGAAAGGGTGCTGGATTTTGTCAAAGGCCTTTTCTGCATCGATTGACAGGATCATATGGTTCTTCTCTTTTTTTTTGTTAATGTGATGTATGACATTGATTGATTTGCGAATGTTGAACCAGCCCTGCATCCCAGGAATGAATCCCACTTGATCATGGTGAATCATTCTTTTTATATGCCGTTGAATTCGATTTGCTAGTATCTTATTGAGAATTTTTGCATCCATATTCATCAGGGATATTGGCCTGTACTTCTCTTTTTTTACTGGGTCTCTGTCTGGTTTAGGAATCAAAGTAATACTGGCTTCATAGAATGAGTCTGGAAGTTTTCCTTCCCTTTCTATTTCTTGGAATAGCTTGAGAAGGATAGGTATTATCTCTGCTTTAAACGTCTGGTAGAACTCCCCTGGGAAGCCATCTGGTCCTGGACTCTTATTTGTTGGGAGATTTTTGATAACCGATTCAATTTCTTCGCTGGTTATGGATCTGTTCAAGCTTTCTATTTCCTCCTGATTGAGTTTTGGAAGAGTGTGGGTGTTCAGGAATTTGTCCATTTCTTCCAGGTTGTCCAATTTGTTGGCATATAATTTTTCATAGTATTCCCTGATAATTGTTTGTATCTCTGAGGGATTGGTTGTAATAATTCCATTTTCATTCATGATTTTATCTATTTGGGTCATCTCCCTTTTCTTTTTGAGAAGCCTGGCTAGAGGTTTGTCAATTTTGTTTATTTTTTCAAAAAACCAACTCTTGGTTTCGTTGATCTGCTCGACAGTTTTTTTTGATTCTATATTGTTTATTTCTGCTCTGATCTTTATTATTTCTCTTCTTCTGCTGGGTTTAGGCTGCCTTTGCTGTTCTGCTTCTAGTTCCTTTAGGTGTGCTGTTAGATTTTGTATTTGGGATTTTTCTTGTTTCTTGAGATAGGCCTGGATTGCAATGTATTTTCCTCTCAGGACTGCCTTCGCTGCATCCCAAAGCGTTTGGATTGTTGTATTTTCATTTGCGTTTGTTTCCATATATTTTTTAATTTCTTCTCTAATTGCCTGGTTGACCCACTCATTCGTTAGTAGGGTGTTCTTTAACCTCCATGCCTTTGGAGGTTTTCCAGACTTTTTCCTGTGGTTGATTTCAAGCTTCATAGCATTGTGGTCTGAAAGTATGCATGGTATAATTTCAATTCTTGTAAACTTATGAAGGGCTGTTTTGTGACCCAGTATATGATCTATCTTGGAGAAGGTTCCATGTGCACTCGAGAAGAAAGTATATTCTGTTGCTTTGGGATGCAGCGTTCTAAATATATCTGTCAAGTCCATCTGATCCAATGTCTCATTCAGGGCCCTTGTTTCTTTATTGACCGTGTGTCTAGATGATCTGTCCATTTCTGTAAGTGGGGTGTTAAAGTCCCCTGCAATTACCACATTCTTATCAATAAGGTTGCTTATGTTTATGAGTAATTGTTTTATATATTTGGGGGCTCCGGTATTCGGCGCATAGACATTTATAATTGTTAGCTCTTCCTGATGGATAGACCCTGTAACTATTATATAATGTCCTTCTTCATCTCTTGTTACAGCCTTTAATTTAAAGTCTAGTTTGTCTGATATAAGTATGGCTACTCCAGCTTTCTTTTGGCTTCCAGTCGCATGATAAATAGTTCTCCATCCCCTCACTCTCAATCTAAAGGTGTCCTCAGGTCTAAAATGAGTCTCTTGTAGACAGCAAATAGATGGGTCTTGTTTTTTTATCCATTCTGATACCCTATGTCTTTTGGTTGGTGCATTTAATCCATTTACATTCAGTGTTATTATAGAAAGATACGGGTTGAGAGTCATTGTGATGTCTGTATGTTTTATGCTTGTAGTGATGTCTCTGGGACTTTGTCTCACAGGGTCCCCCTTAGGATCTCTTGTAGGGCTGGTTTAGTGGTGACAAATTCCTTCAGTTTTTGTTTGTTTGGGAAAACCTTTATCTCTCCTTCTATTCTAAATGACAGACTTGCTGGGTAAAGGATTCTCGGCTGCATATTTTTTCTGTCTAGCACCCTGAAAATCTCGTGCCAATTCTTTCTGGCCTGCCAAGTTTCAAAAGAGAGATCAGTCACGAGTCTTATAGGTCTCCCTTTATATGTGAGGGCACGTTTACCCCTTGCTGCTTTCAGAATTTTCTCTTTATCCTTGTATTTTGCCAGTTTCACTATGATATGTCGTGCAGAAGATCGATTCAAGTTACGTCTGAAGGGAGTTCTCTGTGCCTCTTGGATTTCAATGCCTTTTTCCTTCCCCAGTTCAGGGAAGTTCTCAGCTATTATGTCTTCAAGTACCCCTTCAGCACCTTTCCCTCTCTCTTCCTCCTCTGGGATACCAATTATGCGTATATTATTTCTTTTTAGTGTATCACTTAGTTCTCTAATTTTCCCCTCATACTCCTGGATTTTTTTATCTCTCTTTTTCTCAGCTTCCTCTTTTTCCATAACTTTATCCTCTAGTTCACCTATTCTCTCCTCTGCCTCTTCAAGCCGAGCTGTGGTGGTTTCCATTTTGTTATGCATTTCGTTTAAAGCGTTTTTCAGCTCCTCATGACTGTTCCTTAGTCCCTTGATCTCTGTAGCAAGAGATTCTCTGCTGTCCTGTATACTGTTTTCAAGCCCAGCGATTAATTTTATGACTATTATTCTAAATTCACTTTCTGTTATATTATTTAAATCCTTTTTGATCAGCTCATTAGCTGTTGTTATTTCCTGGAGATTCTTCTGAGGGGAATTCTTCCGCTTGGTCATTTTGGATAGTCCCTGGCGTGGTGAGGACCTGCAGGGCCCTTCCCCTGTGTTGTGGTGTATAGCTGGAGTTGGTGGGCGGGGCCGCAGTCAGACCTGATGTCTGCCCCCAGCCCACCGCTGGGGCCACAGTCAGTCTGGTGTGTGCCTTCTCTTCCCCTCTCCTAGGGGCGGGATTCACTGTGGGGTGGTGTGGCCCGTCTGGGCTACTTGCACACTGCCAGGCTTGTGATGCTGGGGATCTGGCGTATTAGCTGGGGTGGGTAGGCAAGGTGCACGGGGGCAGGAGGGGCAGGCTTAGATCGCTTCTCCTTAGGTGATCCTCTTCAGGAGGGGCCCTGTGGCAGCGGGAGGGAGTCAGATCCGCTGCCGGAGGTTTGGCTCCGCAGAAGCACAGAGTTGGGTGTTTGCGCGGAGCGAGCAAGTTCCCTGGCAGGAACTGGTTCTCTTTGGGATTTTGGCTGGGGGATGGGCGGGGGAGATGGCGCTGGCGAGCACCTTTGTTCCCCACCAAGCTGAGCTCTGTCGTCAGGGGGCTCAGCAGCTCTCCCTCCCTTTGTCCTCCAGCCTTCCCGCTTTCCGAGCAGAGCTGTTAACTTATGACCTCCCAGACGCTAAGTCGCGCTTGTTGTGGGAACACAGTCCGTCAGGCCCCTCCGCTTTTGCAAGCCAGACTCGGGGGCTCTGCTTGGCCGGCGAGCTGCCCCTCCGCCCCAGCTCCCTCCCGCCAGTCCGTGGAGCACGCACCGCCTCGCCGCCCTTCCTACCCTCTTCCGTGGGCCTCTCGTCTGCGTTTGGCTCCAGCGACTCCGTTCTGCTAATCCTCTGGCGGTTTTCTGGGTTATTTAGGCAGGTGTAGGTGGAATCTAAGTGATCAGCAGGACGTGCGGTGAGCCCAGCGTCCTCCTAAGCCGCCATCTTGCCGCTTCTCCCTCAACATTACTTTTTTAAATGTTTATTTATTTATTTTGAGGGAGAGCATGCACGAGTGGGGGATGGGCAGAGAGTGAGGAGACAAGACAGAGAGAATCCCAAGCAGGCTCCTGGCCATCAGCACAGAGCCCAACATGGGCTCGAACTCACGAGCCATGCAATCATGATGTGAGCTGAAATCGAGAGCTGGAGACTTAATCAACTGAGCCACCCAGGTGCCCCAATGATTGAATGTTATTAATCCTCATTCAGCCCACGAATTATCGTGTCTACTCCTATTCACTCTCCTGAAGGATGATGTTTTACTTATTTTGTCCCTCCTGTTACAGATGTTAGGCTGTTCAGGTCCACTTCACAAATATTTACGGAGCATTTATTATGTGTCATGCATAATGCCAGGCATTGAGGCTAAAAATATAATTATTATAGTTACTATGTATTAATTATTAAATATGTACCAGATACTTTAGATGTAGTTTCTCTTAAATCCTCCCAACAGTTCTATAGATAAGTGCTATCTCTTCCCCATTTTACAGATGAAAACACTGATGCACAGAGAAGGTCAGCAACTTACTAATGGCCACAAGTGGTAGAACTAGTTTTGTCTGGTTCAAGAGTCAACGCTTTTGTTCTATTATGTATATTACTGTGACAAGGACTTTGCCTTCTGTCACGTGATACAAAAACCCTATGTGGTAACTATTGTTATGATTTCCATCTTACAGATGAGGAGACCGAGACTGAGAGAAGTTATATGACTTGCCTGAGGTCGCATGAGGGATAAGTGGTAGGGCCAGGATTTAAGCCCTGGTAGATTCCAGAGCACATGTGCTTAACTGCTATGTTCCATTGCTTCTGTGAAATCAATCTTTGGTTATTACCTGGGGACAAAGAGGTCAGAAAGGCATATCATGGCAATAAAACATGGTAGACTAGAACTAGAAGCCCAGGTAGATGAACTTGGAATAGGCGGGTATTGTAATTCAGGTGGACTGATGGGATGACAGAAAGATAACAACAGAAAACAGGTAACTTCGATTCAAGTACAGGAGTTAAAGCCCATAAATGTCAGCAAAGGCAGGGAGTAAGTGTCATAGGTGCACTCAGCAAAGGGGTCCTATCTGGTATCTTCATGGTCAGTCAGAAGAGCTGGGTCCTACTCTGAGCCTTACCATTACCTCTCTGGTTAACAGTAGGCAACTTAGGTCTCTTTGAGCCTCAGGTTTTCCATTAGTCTGATCCAAACTGCAGTCTCTGTTCTGTCTATCTGACAGAGGGATGGTGAGGATAAAAGAAAATAATAGATCTAAAAGTGCTGTTGAAATGTTTTCATTTCTATTAAATTCGTTTTTGGAGGAATTAGATCCATTTTCCATGTGTTTTTGTATGGCATAGGCACCACCTGAGTTTATCTAATTCTTGGTGATTAGTGGACCCAAGTGGACCTGCCTACCAGTTGCCTTTAGAAAGATCTAGATGAGAGTCAAGCATTTGTTACTGAAAACGTAGCAACAAAAAGAATGTTGTTGGAGTTTCTGAATCATTCCACTGTTATTCTAGAACTTTGATTTTACTCGTTGGAAGAAGATCTTTCTCAACAGTCAGTGATCTATTGATTGTGATTTTGAAGTCAGGTAAAACCCTTACTGGCTATGTAACTTTGGGCAATTCACCTAATCTTTCTGAACTGTACTGTTGTTTTTCCCCTGTCCAAGAGGGTTAATAATGTACTCCTCACAGATATGCAGTGAGGGTTAAGTGAGACACCATAGGTAAAGCAGCCAGCATAGTGTCCTGACAAGATTACACATTCAACAAGTACCACTTCCCTGGCCCTTATTGTTCTGGCATTATGTGGCAAGATGGCATGGATATTGATCTACCTTAAAGACCAAAACAAAAACCTTCTGCCACAAATAGTAAATGGTTGACTTGTTAACCAGTACACAATCTTCAGGAACTTAAGGGCCAGGGTGTCATCTTATATCCTCTTATCCCTTTGTTCTTTGTGTGGGGTCATCAGCCCTCACAAGCAGGAAATAATCATGGAAAAGAGGAACCAGTAGGTACAAAATCTAACCTGCATTCATGTAAAATAGTTGAATTTCCTGGGGCCCTCCACTGCAGTGGCACCTTCATTAACACCACATATTCTGGGGACTTGGAACCCCCTGGGTTTTTAGTCTAAATATAAGAGTGCTGTCTGCATAGTTACAGTCAGCTCCAGAACTAGTGGTCAAATTGCAAAGGTTTGTGATTTCCACAGGCTGCACTGGGGGCAAGGGCTGTGAGCCATGAGTCATCTTTGAGTCCCACCTACCCACCTGTCCTCCCTCCTCCTTTTCTTCTGCCTTTGCCAGGGAAATTGAGTGGCTGGGGAGAAGCCAGGTTGATGGGCTCCTTTTTGTACTCCAGAAAACCTGATTTTAAATCTCTACTTCAGGCAAGTGGGATCAACATCACTCCCCACCCCCACCCCCCAGTAAAATGCAAGCCTGGATGGCTTAATTTATCACTCTCAAACAATGTCATTATGATCATATTATGTTTAATGGAGCAAAAAAGAGGAGGAGTGTGCACTAGAGTTTTATGATTCTGGTCTGGTGACTGCTTATATTCACCCTGGCTTTGAGGTTTGGCTAGCATATATCAAGTGGGAGGGTTGGCTTGGCTTTTTAGATGTGTTCAGGGATTCTGCTCCTGGAGCTTATGATTCAGACTTGCTTGTTTTCAGGATTCAGTTACCTTTCCTTCTTTTTTTAATGTTCAAATTGTTTCTGGCAGCAAAACTGAGAAATATTATCAAGGCCTACTCATAGAATTCTTTGCCACAGATGGTATCAAACTCAAATGAACAGACATTTCAGTTTTGGCTTCTTTGCAACCTACGACTTACCCTTAGCAGCCAACTTGTATTAGTGGCCTCAGTCAAGGACAAACGCAAATAGCTACCCTAGACTAGAATACAGTTTCCTTCGCAGCAATTGACATGAGTGCATTCCAAATGTGAGTCAAACCTGAGCCTGAAACCTACTCAACAAGGAGAGTGGTCTGAAGTTCTAGAATGCCCCTGCTAAGTTCCCAGGATGCCTTAGTGCTTCATAACAGCTATGTTCCTTTGGTTTGGACCCAAAGCAACCCCCATAATTGGCTTCATTGCCAGGGCTGTTGTTTGTCTCAGAAGCAGACTGTGTACCTGACTGTGTCTTCTGTGAAGGCAGGGTTTGACCATATGGCCTACCATGAAATAAAGTCCCAGAACTCTCAAACATTTCTTTCTAAGTTATTGGGCAATATCTTTTTAGTTATTGTGACATAAGCAAAAGTATAGATATTAGTTGTATCCAGTAAAATTGCCAAGCCAGTTTAGAATTCTATAAGGGCTAGCCAAGGTCTCACTTGCTCCCACTATGTCCTTTGCTATTTAAATCTGGGAGATATTACAACAAGCATATAGGGAAATCTCAGCTTCCAAGAGTCTACTCACAAGTAAGGCTGAGGAAATGATCCATTTTAGAGCTGTAAATGTTTGTGGAAATAGCTTCTTACATGTATCCATATAGAGCCATGCATCCCAGGCTGTACCAAATGTTTTTGGCAATGAACAAAGTTATTGCTTTGGAGGTGGGGTGGGAAAAATATGAAAGGAAAGAGAAAATGTGAAATAATTTACTGTAACATTGGCCCAAGTGCCAGGGAGGGAAAATGAATGATTTGAATGAACCTAGCCGTTCGCCTATCTGGTTATATTTGCCTACTTTTGGTGAATTGGTTAGGGGAACCCATTGTCACAACAGCATTCTTTCAACTGTGCTTTGCCGCTTCCTATCTGCGTGATATAAATAAGTGATGTAACCTCTATGAGCCTCAATTTCCTCATTACAAAGTGGGGATAATGGTATATACCTCCTAAATTTATATGAAGATTAAATACCCTTCCCTTTCCCTCTCCATGGTACACATGCCTGCTCTTGACTTTCCTAGGTACACCCTTAAATATATTATTCTGTCAGAGTAACCAAAAGGTAGAGAAATACAGTGTTCAGACTCGAATCGGGGCCAATATCTAGAATTAGTAGAGACACCAGAGACAAGTTTTAGATCAGTAGTCCAGACTATGAGGTGGATAGAAAAACAAAGTAGAATAATGCCTTACCTGGCCAAAGATGTCCACATTGTAATCCTGGAACCTGTAAATACGTTACCTTATGTGGCAAAAGGGCTTTGGTACATGTGATTAAGGATTTTGATATGGGGAGATTATCCTAGATTATCTAGGTGGGGCCAATGTAATTGCAAAGGTCTTAATAAGAGAGAGCCAGAGGGTCAAAGGCAGAAGACAGTGTCACAACAGAAGCAGAAGTTGGAGCGATGCCATTGCTGGCTTTGAAGATGGAAGGGAATGATAATTCAAGAGAAGTGAGAAGCTCCTAAAAGCTGGAAAAAGCAGAGAAAATGAATCTCCCCTAGAGCTTTCAGAAAAGAACCATAGAGCTCTAGAATTAAGTAGTCTTTAGTAAATAATCCTAGATTTCAGGCAAGTTGTCTTTTTCTTGATCAGAACTTATCATTATGTAGTGGTAGGTCAACTTCCAAGATTTTTTTTTAAGTTTATTTGAGAAAGAGAGAGAGAAAGAGAGAGAGAGAGAGACAGCAAGCATGGGAAGGGCTCTGTGCTATTGGAGTCTGACGCAGGGCTTGGTCTCATGACTGAGATCATGACCTGAGCCAAAATCAAGAGTTGGTTGCTTAACTGACTGAGCCACCCAGGTGTCCTGCCAAGATGGTTTTATTTTAGGGGCATCACAAAGGGCTGCCTTGCTCATAAGAATTCCCATTAGAACCATGGAGGGAAGACTGGTATGATTTGTTGAGGAAGTAGAACAATTAGATATGGGCCTATGGGAGTAGAGTGGTTTGCCACATAGCTATTTCACTCATACAATTCACAGGGTACACAGGAGCTAGAGTTTTGTCCTGAGAATTCCCTAAGGATCAGGGTAGTGACCTCCAGCTTGATCTACCTTGAAGCTGAGTGGCCTCTAAAAGAGGCCAGCAAGGGAACAATTGCAGCTACCCATGAGTCAGAGGGCTACTATTTGCTAATTGGCAAATTCTTTCCTATATTACTCTAGTTTAAGTACAACCTAAGGGAGAGAAACATATTTTTCCTCCTTTCAAGCATTTATAGCTCAATTATTATATCCTATCAAACTCTAAGGGGAAATTAGTCTGAATCTTGCTATAATGGAGGTATATAGTTTGTATACATTTCTATTATAGTTTTTATATATTTTATTACTAGCTTTCTCTGTATCTTACTCAACAGTATATGCTAAGCACTTTGCATGGAAAGGGGGCACTTACTACATTCTTTGTGGATGAATGAGGAGGAGTTTCCACTGAGAGTCAAAGGATGCTGAGTGAGTCTCACTGAGGTTGGTACACGAGGAAGGCTCAAAGCCATGATCTACTGAAGGCACATGCCATGCTTTTCTGGAGTTAAAAAGGTGGCTCACTAGAGACTGCACAATGACCACTTCTTCAGAGATTTCACTAACATGGCTCCTATTACAAAGCAAATGTGTCCTTTGACTTCCATTGAGATATATTAAAAGTACAGAAAAGCGCAAAGAACAATAACACTGATATCCACCTCGCCCCCCTACTACAATGAACTATTAGCATCTTGTCCTATTTCTTTCTAGTCTGTTTTAGGCACTATAACATTAAAAGTAAGCCAAAGTCCCCTTTAACCACCACCCTAGTCTCATTCCTCTCCACATTAGAGATAAGCAGTATAATAAATTGTATACTCTTATGTATATCACCATAAACAGCGGATATTATTTTTGTGTATATGATTTTCATATTTATATAATTGGCATCATATTTTACTTATTATTCCATATGTTACTTTTTTCACTCACCATTGTTTTCTAAGATCTGCCCATGGTGATATATACAGATCTAGTCCACACCTTATAATTGCAGTAGTAGTTAGCCATAAAACTATACCAAATGTAGTTATCCTATTCCCCTCTTGATGGATAAGTGGGATGTTTTCACTCTTACTGGTATTACAAAGGGCACTGGAATGTCCTTTTGCAGACAAGATGGAGAAGCCTCATTCCTTTCATATTCTCTCTCTTACAAATAAACCACAGACTTAAAACATCAAACAAAGAAGAAATCTCTGAAAGGAGAATAGAAGAAGGCAGACTGTCTTAGGAACCTCAGGATTTAAGGAACAACACAGCAGTGATTTTGCCGGGCTCTCTTTTTACCTCCTATATATCCCAAACAGCATACTGAAGTAGCCTCTAACTTGGAACCAACATACACAGCCAAAAAATCTCCAAGAAAAGCCTGTGACTCTTAGCCAAATCACTGGCGAAAGAGTGACCTAACAACAAGGCACATTTTTGATAATACCTAGCCTACTCCAACTAAACACCAGTGAAAAAAAAACTATACCCAAGCTCTCCCATCATTTCAGTGGGCCAAACAGAAGCTAACTTTACACCCCACCCTGCTGTCTTGCAGAAACAGGTGACTATGCGCCAATTCTCCCACTGGGAAGCAGATCTTCCACCATATCATCACCTGGAAAACAGATGAAAAAACTCAGTCCCCCACCCAGGTGGCGTCAGTGGGCAGAGTAGGGAGCTGATCTACTCTCTCATCCCTTTACCCCATTACCTCCCATTCTGTGGAAGTAGCTGATATTCTGATTCCCTCCCTGCAGTGGTGTTGGTAGGGCTGAGCAGGAAGGAGCTGATTTCCCATCGCTGCACCTGGCAGAAGCAGTGGAGCCTTGTGGGGAGATTTAGATTCCACCCCTGCCCGACATTGGCAAGGTAGGATGAGGAGGAGCAAGGTTATGTCAGCAGGACCAAGTAGAGAGACCACTGGGGAGTTGTGTTGCTGCTCACAAAACAATAATACTGAATGATTGTGGATAGGGCTGGGAAAATGGGCATTCTGTTTTTCCCTTTCGTGGTGTTGGCCCACAGGGAAGCTGATCCTCCACTCACACGTGGCAACAACAAAGCAGAACATGGCTGTGCAAAGTGGAGAGTTGGTCCTCTGTTTCCTCCTCTATCCTTGGTGTTAGCAGGGCCTGGAGGGCTGCTAAGCTTACACACCCACTTGGTGTGAGTTTGTGCCCCATGTTCACTGAAAGAGTGTCAGTGGGGCGAAGAGGGGAGCTGAACTTTCATTGCACCACCGTTTGCAATGGGATGGTTTGTTTTAGCCTCTACTTTTGCTAAGGTGGTATTAGCAGGCCCAGACAGAAGGTGAACACCCACTCGCACCCATACCTATATATTGTGCTTAACTATGAAGGCTGCCCACTATAAAGAAGGTTAAATAGGTCCAGAGTCTCACAACATAATGCCTACATTTTCCAGAATATAACTGAAAATCACTTGTTATACCAAGAATCAGGAAAACCATAACTTGAATAAGAAAAAGTAATCAACAATGATATGACACAGATTTTGGAAGTATTTGACAAGGATTTAAGTAGCAATCATAAAAATGCTTCATTGGGCAATAATAAACACTCTCACAATAAGTAAAAAATTAAATATCACAGTAAAGAAAAAATATAAAGAACCGAAGAAATATTACAGAACTGGAAAACATAATAACTGAAATTAAAAACAAAACAACAACAACAACAACAACAACAACAAAAAACAACTTCCAAGACAGGCTCAGTGGTAGATTGGAAATGACAGAGAAAAGAATCAGTGAACTTGAAGAAAGATCAATGGAAGTTACTCAGTCTGAACAACAGAGAAAAAGTAGGCTGAAAATATAATGAGCAGAGCTTCAGTGACAATGAGCACTATAAAAAAGATCTAACATTTGTGTTATCAGAGCCCTGGAAGGAGAGAAGAAATAGTGTGGACTGAAAAAAAGTATTTCAAGAAATAGTGGCTAAAAGCTTTACAAATTTGGCAAAAGAACACAAACCTACCAATTTAAGAAGCTAAATAAATCACAGAAAGGATAAATCCAAAGAAACCAAATTCAAGATGTCATAATAATCAAAATTCTGAAAACTAAAGATAAATATCTTGAAAGAGGCTAAGGAGAAACAAATTACCTATAGGGGACCAGTGATTTCAAATATCAGTGAATTTTCAGATATCACCTCACGCCAGTCAGAGTGGCTAAAATGAACAAATCAAGAGACAATAGATACTGGAGAGGATGTGGAGAAACGGGAACCCTCTTGCACTGTTGGTGGGAATGCAAACTGGTGCAGCCGCTCTGGAAAACAATATGGAGGTTCCTCAAAAAATTAAAAATAGACCTACCCTAGGACCCAGCAATAGCACTGCTAGGAATTTACCCAAGGAATACAGGAGTGCTGATGCATGGGGGCATGTGTACCCCAATGTCTATAGCAGCACTTTCAACAATAGCCAAATTATGGAAAGAGACTAAATGTCCATCGGCTAATGAATGGATAAAGAAATTGTGGTTTGTATACACGATGGAATACTATGTGGCAATGAGAAAGAATGAAATCTGGCCTTTTGTAGCAATGTGGATGGAACTGGAGAGTGTTATGCTAAGTGAAATAAGTCATACAGAGAAAGACAGATACCATATGTTTTCACTCTTATGTGGATCCTGAGAAACTTAACAGAAGACCATCGGGGAGGGGAAGGAAAAAAAAATTAGAGAGGGAGGGAGGCAAAACATAAGAGACTCTTAAATACTGAGAACCAACTGAGGGTTGATGGGGGATGGGAGGGAGGGGTGGGTGGGTGATGGGTATTGAGGAGGGCACCTGTTGGGATGAGCACTGGGTGTTGAAACCAATTTGACAATAAATTTCATTAAAAAAAAATGATCTCCAGGAGCAATAATTTCACCCCTTCTGCCATTAACAGGAAAGTGGACTCTCATCAGACACCAAATGTGCTGGTGCCTTGATCTTATACTCCCCAGCCTCTAGAACTGAGTGAATTAAATGTTGTTTGAGACAAAAAAAAAAAAAAAAAAGAAATGTCAGTGAATTTATCATCTGAAGCCATTGAAGCCAGAAGGAAGCGGCACTGAAGAAACTGTCAACACCTAATTCTATATGCAGCAAAAATACCCTTCTGGAATGAAAGGGAAAGGAAAACAGTCTCAAATGAAAAAAAAAAAAAAAAGAAGAGAATTTGTTACAACCAAAACTACCCTTAAAGAATAGCTAAAGGAGGGGGTGCCCTGGTGACTCAGTTGGTTTAGTGCCTGACACTTGATTTCAGCTTAGGTCATAATCTTATGGTTCCTGAGTTTGAGCCCTGCATCGGGCTCCATGTTGGGAGCATGCAACCTGCTTGAGATTCTCTCTCTCCCTCTCTGTCTCTGCCCCTCCTCTGCTTGTGCTTTCTCTCTCTCTCTCTCAAAAAAATTAATAAACATTTAAAAAAAGAGAGAATGGCTACAGAAACTCCCTAAAGAGAAATAAAATGATAACAGAAAGAAGGCTGGGACTTCAAGAAGGAAAAAAACAACAACAATGCAATAGGTAACTATAACAGACTGGCCTTCTTGTCAGGTTTTTAACTGTGTGTTGGTTGAAGCAAATTATAACATTATCTGATTGTGGTGTCCAATTTATGTAGAGAAAATACTTCAGATATTTATATTTTAGGGGTGCTTGGGTGGCTCAGTCGGTTAAGCATCCGACTTCAGCTCGGGTCATGATCTTGCAGTTTGTGAGTTCAAGCCCCACGTTGGGCTCTGTGCTGACAGCTCAGAGCCTGGAGCCTGCTTCAGATTCTCTGTCTCCCTCTCTCTCTCTGCCCCTCTCCCACTTATGGTCTGTCTCTCTCTCTCTCTCTCTTTCTCTCTCAAAAATAAATAAAAATTTAAAATATATTTTAAAAAGTGGGGATAGTAAAGATACTTAAATGGATGTAAGGTTTGCCACTTGTAGTGGTAAAATATTGGTCCAAGTAGACTGTAATGTGTTCAGCATATATATATATATATATATATATATATATATATTAATACCTAGAGCAACCACCAAAACCATATACAAATACATTATATATCATAAAATTCAAATTTATTAAACATAAATCCAAATGGAATTCTATTAAATGCTCAAGTGACCCAAAAGAAAGCCTGTAAAGGGAAACAGAGGAATAAGAAATAGAACAAACAGATAGAAAACAAATAATAAAATACAGACTTAAACCCTACATATGAATCATTACTTTAATTGGTCTAAATGTATCATTAAATGACTGAGATTGTCATCACCTCCAAAAGAAACCTGTACCCATTAAAAGTCATTCCCCATCCCTTATTCCCCATTCCCAGCCCTAGGCAACCACTAACTGACTTTCTATCTCTGTAGATTTGCCTATTCTGGATATTTCACATAAATGGAATCATATAACATATGGTCTTTTGTGACTGGCTTCTTTTACTTAGCATTATGTTTTCAAGTTTCATCCGTGTTGTAGCATGCCCCCTCATTTTTTTAATTCCTCACTTATGGGGCACAAGACATGGTGCCAGGAACTATGATGGGTCATTGAAGTGCTTTATTTTGTTTTCTCTTCAAACAATCCTTTGAAGTTAGTAAATAAGATCATCTTGATTGTAGATGAGGAAAATGAAACTCAGAACAGCTAGTAAGTGGCTGAGCCAGAAAGTAAGCCCAGGGCTTATGACAGAGCTCATGTTTATTCCACTAGGCCATGCTGCTTCACTGTTCAGGACAAGGTGGACTTGTTCCAGGAGATAACTTGGAATCTGCTTGATTCCTAGTGACGATTATTGTTTGGCCATAGCTGTAACATTTGAGGATTCTATTGGCCTTCACTTGAGTTGGTTGCATTGAGAACAGGAAGGACTGGTTTTCTCCAACCATGAAATCTGGTCTTGCAGAACTGGGCCTCCCACATCTTTCATTTGTGACCAATTCTGCTTGTATGTCAACCGATATGACCAATATCCTTTCCCATCTATGAAACGGGGTTAAACCTCTTTAGAACTTTGAAGTTTTCAATAAAAGGGATATGTATTTACTTTATACCATAGCTGTTGGCAATTTATCTAAGCTATCATGCTTAATAAATGTAAGTGGAAGACATCATTTGCTACAGATAGCTATAATTATTTCCAGGAGAAACTTGAAAATTTCAGGGAAATTTGGTGTTTTCATTCTGGAAGTTCTTTCTATAGTCTCTTTAAAAAATATCTATTTTTCTTTACCGGTGAAAAGAGCATTTTGAAATTTCCTCTCAGAGACTTGCAAGCAGAAGATTTGTTGAGCAAATAATGTGCAGTTGGGAAAAGCAGCTTAGGTAGCCAGATTTTCAGTGGATAATTTGATATTCTTAGATTGTCAGATACTGTAAGGCATCCAGGTAATTTGCTGCTTTGAACCAAAACACAATTGCCTCCCTAAGCCCCCACAACTTAGTTTTGTTTTTTGAAATGTTGCCTAACAATGGCTTTCTCTCTTCAACTCACCATTCTGCACCATCTGTTAGGAGATTGCCTATTTTGAACACAGCGTCTCATGCACCCTATCATTCTTATAGCTCCTGGAGGAGCCAAGCTGTTTGGAGAAGGAATCGTGGCATTGGGAAAGGGAAGAGGAAGAAAAGGTAGAACTAGAGTCCTCAATATATTTCTAGGAAGTTTCTCTTCTATAGCAGGATAACTATCCCATGGTGGTCCACCCTTTGAATGTGGGGAGTGATACCACATTAAAAATGGGTTAAGGTATAGAGACTCCAGAATTGGACCCACAAATGTATGGCCAACTAATCTTTGACAAAGCAGGGAAGAATATCCAATGGAAAAAAGACCGTCTCTTTAACAAATGGTGCTGGGAGAACTGGACAGCAACATGCAGAAGGATGAAACGAGACCCCTTTCTTACACCATTCACAAAAACAAACTCAAAATGGATAAAGGACCTGAATGTGAGACAGGAAACCATCAAAACCCTAGAGGAAAAAGCAGGAAAAAACCTCTCTGACCTCAGCCGCAGCAATTTCTTACTTGACACATCCCCAAAGGCAAGGGAATTAAAAGTAAAAATGAACTATTGGGACCTCATGAAGATAAAAAGCTTCTGCACAGCAAAGGAAACAATCAAGAAAACTAAAAGGCAACCAATGGGATGGGAAAAGATATTTGCAAATGACATATTGGATAAAGGGCTAGTATCCAAAATCTATAAAGAAATAACCAAACTCTACACCCAAAAAACAAATAATCCAGTGAAGAAATGGGCAGCAGACATGAATAGACACTTCTCTAAAGAAGACATCCAGATGGCCAACAGGCACATGAAAAGATGCTCAACGTCACTCCCCATCAGGGAAATACAAATCACAACCACACTCAGATATCACCTCACGCCCGTCAGAGTGGCTAAAATGAACAAATCCAGGAGATGCTGGAGAGGATGTGGAGAAACGGGAACCCTCTTGCACTGTTGGTGGGAATGCAAACTGGTGCAGCTGCTCTGGAAAACAGTGTGGAGGTTCCTCAAAAAGTTAAAAGTAGACCTACCCTATGACCCAGCAATAGCACTGCTAGGAATTTACCCCAGGGATACAGGAGTGCTGATGCATAGGGGCACTTGTACCCCAATGTTTATAGCAGCACTCTCAACAATAGCCAAAATATGGAAAGAGCCTAAATATCCATCAACTGACAAATGGATAAAGAAGATGTGATTTATATACACAATGGAATACTACTTGGCAATGAGAAAGAATGAAATCTGGCCATTTGTAGCAACGTGGATAGAACTGGAGAGTGTTATGCTAAGTAAAATAAGTCAAGGCAGAGAAAGACAGATACCCTATGTTTTTACTCATATGTAGATCCTGAGAAACTTAACGGAAGACCATGGGGGAGGGGAAGGGGAAAAAAAAAGTTACAGAGCAGGAAGGAGGCAAACCATAAGAGACTCTTAAATACTGAGAACCAACTGAGGGTTGATGGGGGGTGGGGGAGAGGGGAAAATGGGTGATGGGTATGGAGGAGGGCACCTGTTGGGATGAGCACTGGATGTTGTATGGAAACCAATTTGACAATAAATTATATATATATAAGAAAAGTGGGTTAAGGTGTAGTCAAAGCCAGATCCAATTCAGGTAGGGAGTTTAAGGGTCAAAAACCAATGAGTGCTCACTGGGTTATTATTTTCCCTTCAAAACAATCCTTTGGGGGTCAGGAGGGTGTTTTTCGGTATGCAGAGTTAATATTGGAGGTAGAATCATGAATAAAAACCTAGGTTAGCAACAAGATAGCAGTAGAATAGTCCTGAAGAATGAGATAAAGGCAGGTCAACTTTATCCTGAATGACAGACTATTGCTGGCACGGGCTTACTTTTAAAGTCCTGGGAACATCCCTTCTAGGCTGAACTGTTGTTTGTCTTTAATGCGCCAATCAGAGCCCAGCACTATAAAGTGGCTGGGGAGAGAAATGAAGGTGGTATATTCAATAGTTTTCATTGTGGCCAGAGTAAGGTTAGTGAGGGGGTTAAGGAAACAGTCTTATCTTCTCACCCTCCAAAACTCGAATAATCCCCTTATGGGCCTTTGCTGAGGGAAACAGAAAGTGCTGATGGGTGACAACCCTTGGGTTATACTGATGCCAATAAATGAAGATTTGGGAGGATGAGGAATGAAGGTCAGTGTGTGAGTGTGTGAAGAGCTCACTCTTTGATCTGACCATTCATCTTGATCAACCTTTGGATCCTGTGATGGTTAATTTTATGTGTCAACTTGACTGTTCCATGGGTACCTAGATACTTGGTTAAACGTTATTTCTGGTTGTGTCTATTAGAGTGTTTTAGATGATATTAACATTTGAATTGGTAGACCAAGTAAAGCAAAGTGCCCCTACCAATGTGGGTAGGCTGAGTAAGAAAGAATACACTCTCTCTGCCTGATTGTTTTTAAGCTGGACATTTGTCTTTTCCTGCCTTCAGACTCCTGTGTCTGCATTCATATCATGTGAGCCAATTTCTTGTAATCTATCTCTCTCCTACACATGTACACACATGTGCATGCTCTAGCTCATTCTCTCTCTCTCTCTCTCTCTCTTTTTATTTCTCTGGGAAGCCCTAATATAGTACCAAAATTCCTATTGCTTGCCCCTTGATCCGTCCAATTCTCCCGTAGGTGACCTTCTTGGGAGAGCAGCTAGAATAACCTTGCACTTGTCCTGTAAGAGGAAGAAATAATTATCGCCTACTTAAATCCACAACTGCTTGTCTGTAGCTATAACCGTAAGGGACTAGAATCAGCTCTTCTGATGCTCTTCTGGCTGAATTGACTGGCCAATGGATCAGTGGGAGTGTTGTGTAGAGCCAGCCTGTGCATCACTTATATTTGTGGGTGTCACTGCTTTAAATGTTCTCAGGGCAGAGATTGCATTGTTGTATCGCAGGTACAGTGGCTAGGATAACGCCACATGTGGGGGCTTCGGTGGAGTTCAGTGATAAGACAGTAATTGGCAATTTGCCCACTGTATGCAGATCTCTCGGGAGAAAGAAGACTAACCAAAAAGCATGGTTATGTCTACCTGGCAAACATACTTAAAGTTGCAAAAGAAAAATGCAACTGGTCATCACGTGTTTGGTTGTTATCAGTAGTGAGGAGCATTTAGCCCCCAGAGGGGAAAGGTCACCTATGGAACTTATTTTACGTTTAGCCCGCAGGTCAGACTTTAGAAGATCATCCTATTTATGTGTGTAGTTGGGAGCACACACGTGACATTTCAAGTATTTTGTGGATTTGTTTAAAAAACAAGAAGAGAGGAGTGGTTTCCCGTTGAAGTTCTTTATCTTGGCAAAATGTAAGGATGATGATGACAGCTGCGATGTAGACTACGATGACGTAGGGCATAGTTTAGAAGTGCCCCGCACTGCTGAACTTTAAACAGAAATTAACTTCTGTTTTTACCTACTGGTAAACTAGAACTGATTGCATTATTTTCTTTAAAAAAGTCAATGTGTTAGATCTTTATTTCTTGGTGCTTTGACCCACGTCAAGCTCTGTCTTTTCTGACCTTGCTTCCACCTTTCTGTTCATTCTTACCTTTTCTTTCACCCTCCTCTTCTTCCTCCTTCCTTCAGTGGCCACGTGTAGAAAGATTAAAGACATTCTTTGTTTGTGGCGTGGGCCCTGTTGATATCCTTCGAAAACATTACTGCACATCAGGCCACTTGAAAACTTACTAAGGGAATTTTCCAACGTTCACAATGTTTGAAGTAAATTAATTAAGTCTTGATCCAACCAAGTTTTATGTAAGTTTAGTTTTGACTATTGTTGACTATTTTTCACACCTACATAGATAATATATAACGTGTGGGGGGTGTATGTGTTAGCATCAAGGATAAAAGATTAGAAATGACTCCATATTGACCTTGCAGGCTGGCAGTCGCTTCTAAAAGATTGATAGCCATAACCCCCGGTCTCTATCCCTCAGATACCCGGTGGTAATAAGCTGGGATGAAATAGCTTTTCATTTTAAAGCAGATATACAGCTTTATTTTAAAAAGTGCCCCAATGCCTAAGAGAAAAACAGGTACACTTCGATTTCAAAGGATTTACTTGGTGAAGTTGTAAAGCATTCTAATAAAAAATGTGGCTTTGAACCTTATGAAAATGAGCTACACTGAAGCATGGAAGGTGAGTATCAACCTGAGGCCGCCCGGAGAGACAGATCAATCTCTAAGCTCTCTGCCATTTGAGCTCTGGGAGATAATTTAAGTGGAACTTTTTCCATGGTATCAGCTGCTTCCCTCTTTGTCATAAAGATAAACAACATCGCTAGGTGCAATGAAATCCACCTAAAATGAACCGAGTTTAAAATAAACTGATTCATACCATCTTACATGGCCCAAGCTTTTCCAGGCGTCCTACAAAGGGTCACGTCATTAAATAAAAGGGAGCAATTAAAAAAGAAGAAGAAGAAGCTTTCTCCTAAGCTATGAGCTCATTATTCTCTAAGCTCAATCTCATAACAAGTACCTGCTATGCTAACATGAGCTTGGGGAGTGTTTGCTCTATAACCTCCAATGTCAGGTTGATTATTGAAATAACAGGTAGTGTCTATTGTGAACTATTCTATTTGGAGAGACAGAGACGGTGAGAGAGAGGCTGTGTGTATGCATCTATCGGTGTGTGAACATGGAGGGTGGAGCCTGTGCATTGCAAAATTATGTAGTAAGTAAAGTTTATAATTAGCATACTCTAAACTCCAACAGTTGCGGGTGCCCAGTTTTTCCTGCTGGTTCTGTCCTGTAGCTGCCCGAGTCCTTTGGCTATAGTGCCCCTGCCAGACTTGGCTGGCTCCATGCAGTGTCTCCTTCTCGTACATTTCTCTGTCCCTGTCCATTATCACAATTTACTATTCTGACCCCGTTAATTAGGTAGCTCTTCCTAGCTGATAGTAAGTGCCTTAGGGGGCTAAAGAAACATAGGAACATAGAAAATCAGAGCTGGATGAGATGTGGCCTAAAGCTCTCATTTTTGACCTTGGGGATCCCGGACCCCAGAGACAGAAATTACTGCAACCAAAGTCATACAGCTGGTTATTGAGGGCTAACAGGTTATCCTTCCCATGTCCTGTTTTATGTACCCTTCAGCCCAAAGGAGTGACTCTAATGGTGGAATTAACTCCATGCTTGATGTGGAAAAATAGATATGAAACGGTTTTGAGCCATTTTGAGGTTTTCAATGGGAAGTCGTTCCTTCTTCTCTGCTATCGATTTGGCTTCTGTCTCTTGAGGTGCAAAGCATGGGTCCCTGTGCTAGGTGAGCATATCATCTAGCTGGTTGCACCTGTGCTGTTTGCCAGAGAAAACTACCTCTGGTACCTTCTCTGACGGTGTCAGAAAAGTGGCTTCTGGGCAAGAGGTGAGCCTATCGCAAATAGTTTTCACCATTTCATTGAGCTTATTTCCATTCTCTCTCTTTTGCAAATTACTGATATGACTTGCCCACATAAATAGAAAGAAGCAGCTCTGCTTAAAAATGCCTGGGGCTGTTCCCTAAGAATTTCACAATGGGAAGCCATCCAGGAACACTTTAGAAATCACAGTCATCTTTCTGCTTTCCTTGCTAGATTTTGCTCGGAACTTAATAGGCTAGAACCAAAAAGGCCAAATGGGCTGGTATCAGGGTCCTGTGGGAAACTCACAGGGGTGGAGCTCCTTTCGTCCTAGGCTTGCTTTCTCTTTAAGTGTTCACAAACATAAGATACAGGTTTTGGCTCTCCTCTTCTTGACTAGGCCTTGGTTTTGACCCCTGCCCTGTCTTTAGCCTACTCAGCTTAGTCTTAGGAAAGAATCCTGCTAAGTAAGTAATCCTCCCACTCTTGATATCTAATTACCGTTGAGATCTGATCATCCCTCATTCTTGACGTGTAAGCCCTTGGCCTGCCTTAATCAAGAATCTTGTAAGGCCAATTTAGTAAGAACCCCCTACCCTTGATATTCCTTCTTAGTATTTTTCCATCCATTGATCCCTTCACCCTGCCCATTGGCTACAAACACCCAGCTGTCTTTGCTGTGGCCAGAATTTAGCCCAATCTTTCTCCCCTATTGCAGTAACTCGATCGCAATACTCTTTGAATAAAGTCTTCGTTGCTGTTTTAACAAATGTCAGAATATTTTTTTTTTTTTTTACTTAACAATCTCAATGCCAGAATTCCACCGTACTATATCCCTAATGAGGTGACAGCCCAGGCTCAACTTGAATACTTCCAGTGACAGGGAGTTCATTACTTTGAGGTAGACCATTTACATGATGTGCAAGAGGCAAAAGACAGCAACCTATTGGAAAAAACAACAGCTTTGGTGTCAGGCAGGCCTGGGTTGGTTGGCTGCTTTCTTCCTTCTAACCCTCCTGTGGCTTTCATTCAACAGATGTCTTATGAACCCTTCACCAGCAACAGAGGAAAATGGGATAAGGAGTCTATTCTAGATAGAGGGAACAGACTGTGTGAAGGCCACCAGGCAAGAAATAGGCAAGGAAGGAGAGAGCATGGCATATGTTAAAAAATAATTTTCAGAAAAAGGTAAAATCATGATGCTTGTGCAGGTATAAAAATGGATATGTGTTAAAGAATTTATTTTACATATGATACGAGCAAATCAGGCAGATGTTGTAACTGGTATCTAAACAGCACAGATATATATGGAGTAAAGGAATATTGAGATGAACTGCAAATAGAGAAAACCGGTGATTTCACAGGGGTAGAGAGGAGTCAGCTAAATCACTGCTGGGTAGGACATAACTTACATGTGTCTCCATTATCTACAACTAGCAATGAATTGCAAAATGGCTCAAAGACAACAAATGGGGATAGAATCTGATAGCCCGGAAAACTATATTGTAGAGGATGCATAGTTTTCCACTAAAACACATTTAAAAAAAAAAAAACTTTTTATGTTTACTCATTTTTGAAAGACAAAGAGAGACAGAGCACAAGCAGGGGTGGGGCGGAGAGAGAGGGGGACACAGAATCCCAAGCAGACTCCAGGCTCTGAGCTGTCCGCACAGAGCCCGATGCGGGGCTCGAACTCACGTACCGCGAGATCATGACCTGAGCCGAAGTGGGACGCTTAACCCGCTGAGCCACCCAGGCGCCCCAACACAATTTTTTTCCCCTATGTGTACTTAAGTAACTCAAAGATATTCTGTGTGGCTACATTGCAGTTCCAAGTAGTAAGTGGTTAGAGTGTGGTAAGCAAGGACCGGATCACGAAGGGCCTTTTAAGTGAAGCCAAGAAAATTAAGCAGGGAAGTAACAGAATCCGGTTTATGTCTTAAAGAGAGCATTCTGGCTTCGTTGTTATTGGAAGGACAGGATGAGATATATGCACCAAGTTAGGAGCGTGTTGTAACGCTGGACTCGAATCCTTGCCCTGCTGCTACTAGCCATACCATCTTAGGTGAGGTTACTCAACCTTTCTGAGACTCCATTTTCTCTTCTGGAAAATGGATAATAATGCCTTCCTAGTCTAACCCCTCCTGCCTTCTCATATTTGTAGATAGATCTCTTATTTCCCTTAAGTCTTCCTTTCTGAAACTAATCCTTCTCAGCTATTTTATGGTTCCTTCTCTCTCTCCTGGATACTCTCCCCTAGATGAAGTGAGAATCTTTCTTCACTTACAAAGATGAAATGAGCATAGTACTCCAGGTATGGTTGAAATAGTATATAGTAAAGTAGAACCATCAGTTCTCTTGATCTGGATAATAAAACTATTTCGTGGTCTACACTGCATTAGCCTTTTTAGCAACCATGCCATATGATTGGTTCATTTTTAGCCTATAGTTAATGAACGTGCCCGAGTGTTTTTCACATGAATTGCTGCTTAAGGGAATTTCCCTTCATTCAGAACACATGCAATGGCATTGTTAACTTATAGACAGGATTTCATTTTGCTTGTATCAGGCTAGCTTTTGAGTGTGTGTGTGTGTGTGTGTGTGTGTGTGTGTGTGTGTGTGTAGTATATACTCATCTAAACATCACAAAATTTTCAACAATGACCAATAAATTTCCCTCCATGGATATATTATGTCTTTTATCACCCTTACGCTGAAGCAATCACTGTTGCCACTTTCTTGTAAATCCTTTGAAAAATATTCTATTTCTGTATAAGTAAATGTACAGCTAAAAATACAAATGATAGCATACCATATACACTTGTCTGTACTTTGTCCTTCACATGTAATAATGCCAATGGGATGTAAGCTCTAGGAAGGAAGGCAGTTTTATTTGTTTTTTAGCACCTAAAAAACGACACATGCTGGAGACTCTATACATATTTGTGAATGCTGATCAACATATTTGAAGATTTTCCATATCGGTATGTTCCAGGGATCAGCAACCTTTCTGTAAAGGACCAGATAGTAAATGTTTTAAGTTGCAGGCCATATGGTCTGTGTCACAACTATTCAGTTCTACTGTTGTAGCATGAAATCAGCCATAGACAGACAATAAAAAACAAACAGGCATGACTGTGTTCCAATAAATTTTTATTTATGAAAACTGCGTGAAGCCAGGTATGTCCTATGGGCTGTGCTTTGCCGATCCCTGCTATATACAAGTCAATCTGGCATTTTTAAATAGTGGCAGACTATTCTATCACATGAGTGAAAGAAATATAAATTCTTTTTCAGACCCCTGTTTTAAATTTTTTAATCAGATCCCCGTTTTATGCTCATCTAGGTTAGCAATCTTTTGCTGTTATAATCAATGCTGCAGCAGTGTTTCAATGAGCAACCTTTTTCTTTGTGCACCTGTCTGAAAAATATCCCCTGAAATGTAATGGCCAGGTGAAAGAGAGCAGGCACTCGTAATTAAACAGATACTGCAAAACTGCTGTTTCAAGAAGTTGCATTAATCTGTGCTCCCACCTCCAATGTGTGACATTGCCTGTTTCTTCACACCCTCTCAGTGCTGTGCATTATTAAATTTTCATTTCTGCTAGTGTAGAGGGTGGAAACTAGGTGATCATTCATTTTCATTTTTACTTTTGAAAAATTCAAGCACACAGAAAACACAGAAAATAGTATTATAGGTACAGTAACAAATAGATGCTAATATTTTACCTTATTTGCTGCACATCTCTCCTTTCTATTTTTTTAATTAAAAATTTTTTTAATGTTTATTTATTTTTGAAAAAGAGAGAGACAGAGTGCAGGAAGGGAAGGAGCAGAGAGAGAGGGAGATGCAGAATCCAAAGCAGGGTCCAGGCTCCCAGCTATCAGCACAAGACCCACGCGGGGCTCGAACTCAAGAAACCTGAGATCATGACCTGAACCGAAGTTGGACACTTCCTGAGCCACCCGGGCCCCCTTCTCCTTCTCTCTTTTCAAAGAGGAAATAAAATGTTACAGATATAACTAGAATCACTCTTCTTAGTTATATCTAGGATGCATATATACAAAGGGAGAGGAACCGTTCATCTTCAGAGATAAAGATATATGTCACTACCTCAAAATTGACGTATATCACTACCCATATATATTATAATGTATATTGTATAATAATATATAATATGCATTACAAATACATATAAGGGAATGATATATAATAATATATATAACAAATATATCATGTATATCATTCTATATGTGTGTATATGCATATATATGATGTATACACTCACATTAATATGTAGTATCTCTGTGTGCTTTTAAGCTTTATATAGTGGTATCATATTGTCTGCAACTTGTTTTTTTAGTTCAAAATTATTTTTGAGGTTTATGAAACTTGCTTTTATTTATTCAAAATTATGTTTGAGGTTTATGTGGATAAATGCACATCAAGTTCATTCATTTTACCTACTCTGTGGTATTCCATTGTCCGAGGAAACCATAGTTTATTTATCCATTTTCGTCCTGTGGAACAGTTAGGTGCTGTAAAGGATTAACAAAGCTGAAAACTAATTAAAGTGGTAGGTATGGACTTTAATCAATAATATACTATTGCAATAGGAAAAAGAGTCCAATGTGAAGTGAACACAACTTCGATTTGTACTGAGGGAATAGGGAAGAGTATAAGGGCTCAAGAGAGTCAGGGAGGTGAAAGATTAAAAAGTGGGAGAGGGACACCTGGGTGGCTCAATCGGTTAAGCCTCCAACTCTTGATTTTGTCTCAGGTCATGATTCCAGGGTCATGGGATGGAGCCTGCATCAGGCTGTGCACTGAGCGTGGAGCCTGCTTGGGATTCTTTCGCCACCCCCCTCTGCCTCTCCCTGTGCATGCCCGTGCTCTCTCTCTCTCTCAATAAATAAACATTTTTTAAAAAGTGGGAGGGATGTTTGTCCCTGTAAAATCCATCTAGATTTGCTACCTGGCACTTACTGAAGTTAGGCTTCTATCCTCCCACAGAGACTGGGAGACAGGGACCCTATCTTCCGATGTTGGCTGGAACAGTCATTTCTTTAGACAGACTTGATTTTTGCCAAGAAGGGACTTTAAGAGAACATCATCTTAGGCATGTGGCTTTGAGCTCTTAGAAACTATGTTAATGTTTTTGTTCAAGCAAGCCTTTATAGGCCAAGGTTGAGCCCTAGTTGAGAAGGGGCTCAGAGGAGCCTGGCTAGAGTTTGGCCAAGGAGAGGATCTTTGTCGAGGATTGTCACATTTTTTTTTTCCCTGTTAACAGTGCCACAGAGCACACCTTTGTACACATGTGCCCTGGTGTCACAGTTTCTTTAAGATAGAATCTTAGAACTGGAATTACTGTGATAGAAGGTGTGGCATCTTCAGGATTATCAAATCACTCTCCAGAATAGTTGCACAAATTCGTGTTCCTGTCAGAAATACGTAAGATGTCCAATTTTCCCAAATCCTTAGCAGTCCTTGATCCACCAGACCAGCATTAGGGTTAAGGCAAATGAAATGAGTCATGCAAGTTCATGGTCAGATCCTGTCTTCATTTGAAAGTTTGATACTTTGTTCATCATTGGAATTTTTTTCTCATTAATTTTGAGTTTCTAAAATCTTACCTTGACTAGTGAGTTTTTTTTGTGTGTTCTCTTATATGTTGTGCCTGAGGAGAGTGCCTCACTTGCCTCACCCTAGTCCCACCCCTGCTAGATATTAATTAAATTTATTCCTTTTTGTCATCCTAAGGAGAATAAAACGGTCCTTCATTATCCTAACTTGCATTTTCTGATTGTTACTGAGATCAAGTATGTTTTACCACACTTACTAACCATCTGGGTTTCTTCTGTGAAATACGTGTACATATTCTTTAACTATTTCCTTTGGGGGGGTTTGCCCTCTCTATATTAATTTATTAAACTTATTTATATTCTCTGCATTAAAAAAAAAACCTTCATTGGCTATATTCATTAGAAATATTTTCTCCCAGTTTGTGTCTGGCCTCTTAATTTTGTTTATGGTGTCTTTTGTTATGTACAAAATTTCCCTCTATTTTTTTTAAACCATAAAAGACTCTTAACTTGAGAGACTTTAGAGAACATAACCTAACTTTAGAGAACAAACAGGGTTGATGGAGGGAGGTTGGTAGGAGATGTAGTAGGGGAGTGATGGGTATTAAGGAGGGCACTTATGATGAGCATTGGGTGTTGTATGTAAGTGATGAATCACTAAATAAATTCTACTTCTGAAACCTATATTGCACTATATGTTAACTAACTAGAATTTAAATAAAAATTTGAAAAGCAAAAAAAAAGAAAAATTTAATTTCATTATAGTCAAATTTATCAGTCTTTTCATTTGTGACCTGCATTTTTCATGAGTTTTTAAGATATTTTCTCTACCCCAAATCTCAAAACTTTTCCTTCTTTCCTTTGGGAAGTTTTAAGGTTTTGCCTTTTGTATTCAACTCTAATTCAGCAAGATGAAGTAGAAATTTAATTTTATCTTTTTTCATATAGATAGCTTGTTGCCTGACAAAATTTATTGACTCATTTATCCCATCTTTCCTTAATTAAATTATAATGGAATCTATGTCATATGCAAAGCTCAGATATGTAAAGTTGGTCTGTTTCTGAGTTTTCTGTTACATTGTATTGTTCTATATGTCTATTCTCGTACCAATACACAAAAAATAATGATTTTTTTTCTCATGGCTGAATAATATCCCATTGTGTATATACAGCACATATTTTTTAGCCATTCATGTGTTGATGGGCATTTAGGTTGTTTCTGTACGTATATCTTTTGCGAATAGTGTCGCAATAATCATGGGGATGCAGATATCTCTTCAAAATTCTGTTTTTATTTTCTTTGGGTATATATCCAGAAGTGGAATTGTTGGATCATATGATAGATCTATTTTTAATTTTTTGAGGAAACTCCATGTTTTGCGTTTTTTTTTTTTTTGTGGTTGGACCAATTTGTGTTCCCGCCCACAGTGTATAAGCACTCCCTTATCACCACATCCTCACCAGCACCTGCTGTCTCTTATCTTCTTGAACACAACCATTCTAATAGATGTGAGGAGATATCTCATTGTGATTTTGGTTTGCATTTCCCTGATGATTAGTCATGTTGATCATCTTTTGACGTGCTTGTTGGCCATTTTGATGTCCTCTTTAGAAAAATGCCTATAGAAAAAGAGAGTAAAATAACAGTTACCAGGAGATGAGGTGGGAAAATGAGATTGATACTGTTTAAGGGTACAAACTTGCAAAGAGTAGTAAATGAGCCAAAGAGATCTAATGCACAGTACACCGAATACAGACAACCATACTTTACTCTAATTATGTAATGTGATAAATATTGCTACAACAGCAATCATGTTACAATGTATAAATATAACAAAGTAACATGTTGTACACTTTAAATTTACACATTGATGGAAACAATACGCAAAACTAAAAGTCAACCAACTGAATGGGAGAAGATATTTACAAACGACATGTCCAAAAAGGGTTGGTATACAAAATATATGAAGAACTTATAAAATTCAACACCCAAAAAACAAATAATCCAATTTAAAACAATGAGCAGAAGAAATGAGCAGACATTTCTCCAGAGAAGACATCCATACGGCCAACAGACACATGAAAAGATGTTCAACATCACTCATCATCAGGGAAATGCAAATGAAATATCATCTCACACCTGTCAGAATGGCTAAAATGAACAACACAGTAAACAAGTGTTGGTGAAGATGTAGGGAAAACGAAACCCTTTTGCACTGTTGGTGGGAATGCCAACTTATGTAGCCATTGTGGAAAACAGTATTGAGGTTGCTCAAAAATTTAGAAATAGAACTAGCCTATGATCCAGTAATCACACTATTGGATATTTACCAAACAACAACAACAACAACAACAACACTAATTTGATGGGATACATGCACCCCTATGTTTATTGCAGGATTATTTACAATAACCAAATTATGGAAGCAACCCAAATGTCCATCAATCGATAGATGAATGGATAAGTAAAAAGTGGTATATATATTTATAATGGAATATTATTCAGCCATAAAAAGAACAAAATCTTGACTTTTGTAATAACATGGATAGAGCTAGAGAGTAAAATACCAAGTGAAATAAGTCAATCAGAGAAAGATAAATACCATATGATTTCACTCATATGGGGAATTTAAGAAATTTAAAAGATAAGCAAAGAAAAAAAGAGAGGGACAAGTTAAGAAACAGACTCTTCACTATAGAGAGCAAACTGATGTTTTCAGAGGGGAGGTGGGTGAGGGTTGGATGAAATAGGCGATGGGGACTAAGGAGGGCACTTGTCATGATGAGCACTGATGATGTATAGAATTGCTGAATCACTATATTGAACACCTGAAACCAATATAACCCTGTATGTTAACTATACTGGAATTTAAAATGAAATGAAATAAAATAAAAATAAGTTTATACAACGTCATGTCAAATCTATTCAATAAAAATTAAAAATAATTATAGCTTAATAAGTTGATTTTGTGGAGGATAAATCCTCCATTTACGATGATGATGATGATGCAGCATTATCCTGGCTTCTCTTGGCCTTTTATTCTTTAGTACAAATTTTACGATTAGCTTTTGAAGGATTTTGTTGGAATTGTATTGGAATTTTGTTGGATTTGTTGGAATTGTATTGGATTTATGAAATAACTTGGAAAAAATTATAATCTTTGTGATACTGATTTTCCTATCCATGAAAATGTCACATGGACATTGACATTTCTTTATATATTTATCTCATTTTATGCTTTTAATATTTTATAATTTTCTCCATAAAAGCCTTATATTTCTATTGTTAGATTTATTCTCTAATCCTTGTAGTATTTTTCTATTGTAAATAATATCTATAGTTATTTTATTTTTAAATTAATTGTTGCTGGTGTTTAAGAACATAGTCTTTATACATTAACTCTATATGCGACATCATAGTTTTTCTTGGGTTTTCTGTGTAGACAAACATTATGTCCAAATAATGTCAGTTTTATTTTTTTCTTTCCCATATTGAAATAGTTGATTTCTTTTTCTGGCTTAATTGTGTTGGCCAGATTTCCCAGTATAATATTGACTAAAAACAGTGGCAGTAGCATTCTTCACTTGTTCTTGATGTTAAAGCAAACATTTCAAAGGTATCACCAATTATAGTTGTTATATATTTTCCAGTAGCTAGCCTTTATTAAGGAAATCAACTTTTTAAGAAGACTTTACTTTTTTCGAGTAGTTTTAATGTACAACAAAATTGAGAGGGAGATACAGAGATTTCTGATACACCCCCACACCCACACTTGCGTCACATCCCCCATTGTCAACATTCCTCACCAGAATGGTGCAATTTTTACAAAGGATGGACCTACACTGGCACATCATAATCACTCAAAGTCCATAGTTTACCTGAGGGATTCACTCTTGGTGTTGTACATTTTATGGGTGTGGATAAATGTATAGTGACACCCATCCATCATTATAATATCATAGAGTAATATGATATCATTGCCCCTCCCCAATTCTCTATGCTCTGCCTATTCATTTCCTCCCAGTAACCCCCACACACATACACACTGGCAACAAGTTGTTTTTTTTTGGTTTTTTTTTGTTTTTGTTTTTTTTTTTACTGTCTCCATAGTTCTGCCTTTTTTTTTTAATTTTTTTTCAACGTTTATTTATTTTTGAGACAGAGAGAGACAGAACATGAACAGGGGAGGGGCAGAGAGAGAGGGAGACACAGAATCTGAAACAGGCTGCAGGCTCTGAGCTGTCAGCACAGAGCATAGTTCTGCCTTTTAGGAAATTAACTTTTATTTTCAGTTTTCTGACAGTTTTTATCCTGAAAATGTGTTGGTATTTATCAAAAACTTTTCCTGCATTTCATCAAATTATTTTTGTTTGATCTTGTAATGTTAAAAGACACAGAATATGTTTTTTTCTTGAATGCAAAACCATCACTGTAGTCTGCAGAGATACCAAACTTGGTCATGATGTGGTATATAGATGGATTGGTTTTGTAATATTTTATTTAGTGTTTTTGTGTTTATGTTCATAATTGAGCTTGGCCTGTAATTGTTCCTTTTTGCTTTGTCCTTTTCTGCTTTTGATGTCAAAACTAAACTAGGCTCATTAAAGCACTGAATGCCTTTTTTCTGGAACATTTATGTAAATTAGATATTATATGTTCTTTGAAAGTTTACTTTTTGAAATTTAGTGGAGGGAGATTTTTAACTATTTATTCAATTTTTGAACAATAATCGTATAGCTTTTCAGGTTTTCTGTTTCTCTCTGGGTTGGTTTGGAGACAATTTTCCCTAAGATTAATTAGCATAAAGCTCTTTGTAGTCTTCTCTTTTGATGGTTAAAAATATCATCCCTAAAAAATTCATTTAATTACAGTGGTGGGTATATGTCATTATACATCTGTATAACGCAAAGGCATATTGTATAATGAAAAGGCAAAACTATAGAGACAGTAAACAGATCAATGTTTGCTAGGAGTTGGGGGGTGGGGAGAAAGGATGAACAGGTGAAGCACAGAGGATTTTTAGGGCAGTGAAAATACTCTCTATGGCACCATAATGATGGATACATGTCATTATGCATTTGTCCGAACCCATAGGTTGTACAAACGAAGAGTGAAACCTAATGTAAACTTTGAATGTTGAGTGATTATGATGTACCCACGTAGTCTCATTGACTGTAACAAACGTACCACTGTGGTGCAGGATGTCAATAGTGGGGGAGACTGTGCATGTATAGGGACAGGGGATATGTAGGAACTTTCTGTATCTTCCGCTCAATTTTGTTTGGATCCTAAAACTGCTCTCGAAAATGGAATCCATTACTTAAAAATCTACATTTTATTATGGGTGAAGTTTACTACTTATAAATTTAAAATCCATTTAAAAATTATTCTATGAACCGCATGTCCATGTTGTTGGTTCATTTTTATTTGAGCTGTTACTTTTTATTATAGTTTTTAAAGAGCTCTTTATATATAAATGATATTAGGTCTTTATGCTATGCTGTAAATATCGATTCATTTTTCTTCAAATGTTTAGAATAGTTTTTGCAGTCAGAAATTAAAATTTTCTCAGTATTGAAATTTATCAGTCTTTTCCTGCATGACTCTTTCCATTTTATGTGTTGCTTGGAAAGGCCTTCCTCAACGTTAGATTAATTTATAAATATCCTGTCATATTTTCACTTAGTATTTTTGTCATTTTATTTTTTATATTTAAATCATTTACTATCTATCTGGTATATATTTTTGGGTAGGGAGTCATCCAATTTCATAACAATTGATAACATCAGTTATTAATCAGTCATCAATTCAGTAACATCAGGTATTGAATAGTTAATTTCCTGACAGATTTTAAATACCATCTATATAGCACAAAACACCTATCTGTATAGCTGCCCTTTCTGGACACTTTGTTCTGTTTCATTGATCACTTTGTTTTCTTATTAGCCAGTGTATAATTACCATAACTTTATAATATATTTTTGAGTACTTTTCTGGCTATTCTTACATGTTTATTTTTTCTCCATGAACTTAATATCTGCATATCTAAATCCCCAAAGTCCTGTTGGTATTTTCATTTGGATCACAAATGAATAGACAAAATTTTAGACTAATCTGTGAGCTGTTATCCTACAACATTGAGTTTTCATATTCAAGAGCAGTGTATCTTTCTAGATGTGCAAGTTTTCTTTTATACCTCTCAGTGATACTTTAAAGCTTAAAGTCCTCTTCATAGGAATCTTACTGGGTTTTGTTTGGTCCTGTTCTAAATAGAATCTTTATTTCCATTAGAGTTTCTAATAAGATGAAAGTCAATGGTTTCCTCATTTGTAAACTGATAATGATAATAATAACCGCTACTTCCTAGAGATATTTCAAGGATTGAAGAAAATAATGTATTAAAGCTCTTGGCACAGTGCCTGACACCGAATAGCCATTTCATAGTCATTGGAGAACTTATTCTTAGACATTATGTCATGAACCTACCAGGGGTATACAATACACTGTCACTCAGATATCTGACTCTTCGCCGTAACATCTAGACTCTGTATGCCTTAGAATCCCTATTGGAACATAGGACAAGCAATTCCAATCGCCATTTCAAGAAACAAGTGGTAGTAACAATGAGAATGACTCATTATTTTTTTTTTACCATTGGCAATTAAAGCAATTCTCAGGGGCTCTTTCCTCTGTTTCTGTCTTTCTATCTGGAGTACTTAAACAGATCATGGTATATTTCCTCCATACCCACGCAGGACTTCCTTGATTACGGAGAATACAGTAACATGGAATCTCTCGCTATGATTGGGAAACATTTTCTGAGGTGATTAATATTGGATTATTATGAAATGAATTTTGGTGGGCTAGACAGATGCTTTCTGCTTTGGAGCACCTGTTTGATTTTTCCTCATGATCTGAGCTTTTAATCCTGATAAGACCAATTTTTGAAGTTTGAGGTAGAAAGAATCCTGTCTTCTGACTCCCCTGGGTGGAAAGATCTGAGCTTTTTTTCTGGTAGGGTACAAAATCTTAGCTGGCTGGAAAGAACAATTTATCAAGGGCTGTTGGCTATAGTATCTAACTCATCCATGCATATCAGCACCCGCTCACAGGAGCCCTTGAAGGAAATGGATCTGGGTCTTGGAAGCAAGTACAGCTTTTAAGACTGGTCCATCTTTTATGATATTTGGAATTCCAAGGAGACCCCACTGTCTTTTTCAGTTCTTCTCTGTCAGCTCATGGAGGCCTTTTAGCCTGCAATTGAGAAATAAATACACAGGAAAAGGATTGCAGAAATGTGCAGTTAATTCAGAAGGAAAGATTTGTATTAGCTGCCTACCTTTTAAAAGAGGAAGGTCTTGAATGTCTGGAGGTGGGGGTATTATATTGGGGAACTGTTACAACAGAGTATTGATAATATTTCTGAAAGGGACAGTTTGGTCCTGTAAAGGCAAATTTCTTTAACACCAAACTTGAATACACACATAGCCAAATTAACGCAGTCACAATCCTTTTTTATATCCTGTCATTGTTGTTACTGTCTTTACATATCTAGGCAAATGACTCTATAAGGCTGAAGGAAATGAGCATATAAACATAAGATGTTTATACATGATACATCATCTTACTGAGTCTAAACACAATCACAGTGACTTCTTACAGATTGGGGTCTCTGGATCATAAAGAACCCTGTGAATATCTACTTTTAACTAAGCAACTTTGCCTTGACACATAGGCAGGCTAAGGGGCTTATCTAGCCTCGTTCAGAACAAATACTGAGTATTTACTTGATGTAAAGTATAAATTGTAAACCTGGCAACAGCTCCTGGGGGACTCCCAATTTGGTAAAGCCTAACCAAGGTCAAACCTTAGCTTTAAGTCATTTATGAAACAAATTGATGGAATGTCCATAACATACCAGGCACTGTGCAAGGCACTGAGAATATAAGACTGAACAGGTCATGGTCTCTGACATCAAGGACATTATAGACAGATAGGAAGACAATTCTGAAACAGGGGGCTCAATGCAGTGATAGAGAGAAGCATAGGGTTCTGAGGCCTTGGGTTCAGAGATGATCACCCAGGGAGGTCAAAGGTGGAAGTCTTGGAGCACAACAATAGTTGAGGTTTGAGCAGGGCAAGAGGATCTAGAATAGAAATCTAAGGATGAATGGCCAGAAAAGGAGCACAAGTAGGAGAGAATGATTTCATAGAAATCAAAAGAGGAGAGAGATGTTTAAGGGTGGAGTAAACAATAATATCAAATGGAACAGAGAGATCAATTAAGAAAATGACAGAAGAGTATCAGTTGAACTTGGAATTAGGAAGATCATTGGTGACTTCAGGGAGAGCAGTGTTAGTGGAACTGTGAGAGATGAAGCCAGTTTGCAATTAGTTGAGGTATTGATGGGAAATCAGAATATTAGAATCGTGAGTGTAGACTGTTATTTCAAAGAGTTTAGCTGGGAAAGAAAGGAAGGCAAGAGGATGCCAGCTAGAAGGGGTTGTAGGTTAAGGAGGGTTTTCAATATTGCTTCATGTGGAAGAGACTCGAGCATGCCATGAGGCTGTGGAAAAAGAGTCAGCAGGAGAGGGACAACAGGATCCAAGCGGTGAGTCAGTCTTGGACAGGAGGCATGATAGCTTATTCTTTGCGACTAGAGAAAAGGAGTCAACAGTGGGAGGTTGCTGGAGAGGAAAGTCTCCCTTGATGACCTTGATTTTCTCAGTGAAGCAAGAGGTTTGAACATCTGTAGATAGTGAAAGGAGAGGTGGCGGGAAAATAAAGATGACCAACAACAACAGCAATATAATAATAATAATAATAATAATAATAATAATAATAATAAATATTTGGAAATTCAGCAGTTTGGTAGTTTTAGGCTAGTGTGTACAGCAGTTTCTTTAGCTCCGGGTCCCTACTGGGTTATTGAGGGAAATCAAATTCTTGCTTGGAGCCTTCCTGCCTTCCTCTGTAAACAACTCCACACACACTGAAGGTACCCAAGCTTTGAAATATATCTGCTGATAATAATGAGGAGGAGGAGGAGGAATCATTAACATTCAGTCAGTGTTTTCTAAGTGCCGGACAATGTTATAAGCTCTTCACATGCATTAGAGTCAGCTAAGTGAGTTAATCCATGGAAATGGATTGATTGTGTGTGTGTGTGTGTATGTGTGTGTACATATGTGTATTACAAACATAGAGATGATATACATATAACCTATGTACTCTACACTATGCCCGACACTTACAGTAACTCTTGCTTTTCTTTACCCATCTTCCCATCCTTCATCATTCCTAGCCCTCACTACCCATCCCCCCCCCCAGGACTGGGGTAGGAGAGAGGTGAATACAGAACTTGTCATTTCCTTGAGGAGAGGGGCTATGCTATACCCCGTTTGAGGTCCCCGTGAGCGCTGGCATGGTAGTGGACCCATGGCAGGCTCTAAATAAGCTCTTAGGCTGAGGCAGTTTTTGGCAACCACGACTGGCAGGTTCTCATGAGCACGGAGTTCAGCCACCCAGTAACAGCCCTTTAGGCAGCTCCCTGCTGGGGACAGGGTACCAGGCCTGGAGGCTGAGGACCTGCATTCCAGATGCAGCTCTGCCCCCAGAACCAACCGCGTGACTCTGTGCAATTCCCTGCTTTCCTGGGCCTCAGGGTCCTCACCTGTGAAGTGAAGGGTATAATCTTTTCTCTGCCCACTTCACCGAGGTTCTGTGTGGACCCAGTTTGGCTGACAGTCATGAAAGTTCTTTGCAAAGGAAAAAGTTTACAGATGCGAAGGGATGTTAAACTCCCAGGGCCAGGGCTTGACTCAGAAGAAGAGAGGAAGGGAGAGTCCCTGTGTAACTTGCACATATGGGGGTTTTAATTTGCTTTCCTCCTGTTTAACCAACATCCGTGATTCAAGCTCGTACCGCATTGGAACACCGTGTCCTTTGAGATCCTCAGGGACAGGATAATTTGTAAAGCAGGGAGGCAGCAACCAGCTCATGGCATAGTGAAAAATAGATGAAATATGGTGGGGTCCATATCTGTATTTTTTCAAACGTTGCCTGACTGACAGTGGTCAGGCAAAAGGAGGGTAGCTTATCTCCTGCTTCACTAGAAAATCTTTCTCCCATTACCCCTGCCTGCTCTTGTAGTATAGTCAGACTCTCCAGCTCGGTCCTGAGCCCTCTTCTTTCCATTTATCCTCCCTTCCTTCCCGCGTAATGCCATGCGTTCTCTTAGCTTTGAGAACCAACTCCCAAATCTGTGCCTACAGCCCAGAGCTCTGACCCGAGCCCCAGATCTGAAACCACTTGGATGTCCTAGAGGCGCCCCCCAGGTTTTCCCTCTCCAAAATCTAACTTCCCACTTCAAACCGGCTGCTTCTCCTTGAGCGTCAGCTATGCAGAAGAGATCCCCTCAGAGGCAAAAAGGGAGATGGTTTGGATTTGAGGACACAGTCCAGGCCCCCTTTGTTGTGCGATTGAGCAGAAATGAATAGGGGTGAAGTCTAGGGAGCTGGATGGAATACAGATGAAGCCTTGTGTTAATGAAGTTCTCTTTATTTTCATGACCGTTCATCTCAGCTGGACCCCTGGTGCTGACTGCCACTCCATTTCCTTGGTCCGTTCATTCACTCTCTCACTCTTTTTACTTTCCCCTCCTCCTCAAACCCTTAACCCCTCCTCCCTAACACCCCCTCCACACCTGCCGACCTTCCGAAGCAGTCAAAATAGAGTTCCCAGAGACTCCCACATCTCCCCACCTACTGCAAATATACCCGTATTCTTTCTCTTCTCTCGTCATTATGAAAGAACCATCTCAGCTCCTAAGACCAACTCCTCCCTGTGTGTACGGCATGCCAACAGCCTCAAGGCTATTGCGCTAGTAATTCTCCCCTTGATCTCCCACATCAGTGATTTTCACTCTTTACTGGACCATTCCTACCTCCATATAGACATAGTGTTACTGTTTGTATCTTAAAACAAAACAAAAAACCTCCTCTTAACTCCACCTGCCCTGTATCTGTGGCCTCAGTTCTCAGCTCACTTTCTTAGCAAAACTCCTTTAAATTAAAAGTTGTCTTTACTTGCTGTCCCCACTTCTCTTATGTGCTCACTCTAATCCGGATTTTTGCTCCATCACTGTGCCAAAATTGTTCTTTTTAAAAAAAAATTTAAATATTTATTTTTGAGAGAGAGAGAGACAGACAGACAGAGCACGAGGGGGGTGGGCAGACATAGAGGGAGACACAGAATCCGATGCAGGCTCCAGGGTCTGAGCTGTCAGCACAGTGTCCGACACAGAGCTCAAACCCTCGAACCGTGAGATCATGACCTGAGCAGAAGTCAGATGCTTAACTGACTGAGCCACCCAGGCACCCCTGTACCAAAATTGTTCTTTGTAAAAGTCACCCATGACCTCCACTTTGTTACTTAAGCGATCAGTTCCTATTCCTTGTCTTGCTAGACTATCAGCAGCAATGAACAGAGCTAATATGCTCCTTAAAATACTTTCTTTGCTTGGTTTCCAGGATTTGGCCCTCCTCTGGTCCTCCTCCTACCTCGCTGGCTGCTCCTGGTCAGTCTCCTTTGTTAATTCTTCTTCCTCTCTGTGTCCTCTGATCCCTGTGATCCCCAGGGTTCCATCTCAGAATGCTTTTCTTTTTCATCTGTACTCATTGCCTCAGTGATCTTATCCAGATTCATGGCTTTAAATACTAACGGTACAATCATGACCCCTAATTTGAAATCCCCAGCCTGGACCTCTTCTCTAAGTAGTAGCCTCATACTTCCAAAATGGAATGTTTAATCTTCACCGCCAAACCTGCTTCTCCCATAGTCTTTCCCATCTCAGGAAATGGCAATTCCATCCTGGAATTTCCTCCCCCTCTCTCTCTCTTAATATTCCCCCCCAACCCTGTCCATCCAATTCATAAGGAAATCATGTTGGTATTACCTTCAAAATGTATCCAGAATTTAATCAATTCTCACCATTTTTATTGCCAAAACCCTGGTCCAGGCAACACGATTTCACATCTAGCTCATTACAGTAGCCTCTTCCACTGGGCTCCCCCTTCCAGCCTTATACCCCTACATTATATTTTCCATACAGAACCATGAGTGAACCTTTTGAGGCATAAGTCATGTCACTCTTCCATTCAAAACCCTCCAATGGCTCCTATTTGACTTAGAGGAAAAGCAAAGTCCTTACAGCAGCCTGCAAGATCCTGTCTAATTGGGCACTGATCCTCATCTTTTACCTACTTTGACCTCATCTCCCGTCACTTTCCCCTTTTGCTCACTTTGTTCTAGCCACACTAGCCTCCTGGCTCCTTCTAGAACAAGCTAGTCCTATTCCTGCTTGTGGGTATTTTTCCTTGTTGTTGTTATCTCTGCCCGGAAGGATTTTTCTCCCATGTACACACATAACTTCTTCTTTCAGCGAATGAAAGAAGCAAAAACAATGAGAGAATGATAAACAACCTCTTGAAATCTTCAAGACACCTAAGCCCATTAAGGCTGTTCTTCTTTGTCTTTCTATATACTCTCTTTGGGAGGTTTCAACTCTTACCTATAAACTCATGACTCCCAAACCTCTATTTCCAGTCCAGATATCTCTTCTGAACTCCAGATCCACATCTCCAACCGGCTACTGACAGAGCAACTGCCAGTTGCTAGTTCTGGAGGAAACAGTGGTAGCTGGAATCTAGCTGGTATTCTGCTCACCAAGCCTTGCACCAGGCGGCACCATGCAGACTGGATAAAGTGGTGGTACTCTTTTCTTCCCAGGAATGTGCCAGCTGTCTGTCCACTGACCAAGTCTTATGCTCAGGGCTGTCTACCTGGAGAAAGCATCTTGTTCATTGTTAACACAAAATCTCCAAGGAGGTTAGCTCTAACTCTGCCCCCTGGGCATTACTGCTTGAATGTTCCATTGCAACCTCAAACATGATGTGTCCAAAAATAAACTCATCCTCTTCTCTTATCTCCACTGTGAATCTACTCTTGTTCTTTACTTCCAAATGTCTGTTAATAAAGTCATCATTTTCCCATTCAAGCTCCAAACTTTATTTTTTTTTAACATTTATTTATTTTTGAGAGAGAGAGACAGAGACAGAGACAGAAAAAGAGTGCAAGGGGGGGGGGGAGGAGCAGAGTGAGAGGGAGACACAGAATCCGAAGCAGGCTCCAGGCTCTGAGCTGTCAGCACAGAGCCCAGTGTGGGGCTCAAACTCATGAACCATGAGATCATGACCTGAGCTGAAGTCGGACACTTAACCAACTGAGCCACCCAGGTGCCCCCCCTTTTTTTTAATTTTTTTTTAACGTTTATTTATTTTTGAGAGAGAGAGACAAAGAGAGGGAGAGAAGGAGAGAGAGAGAGACAGAGAGACAGAGTGCAAGCAGGGGAGGAGCAGAGAGAGAGAAGGAGACACAGAATCCGAAGCAGGCATCCAAACTTTAGACATATTTCTCCCACTACCTTCTGCCACATTTAGGCAGAGTTTCAGGTTCTGTCAGTTCGACCTGCATGTCATTTCTTCCTAGGATGAAATGGATGTCATTTCTTCCTTCCATTCTTCTGAGGAATCCTAGGACCTCATTGAATCCACTTGACTATAATCACATCCTACCTAATTCTGAGAGCTGTTTAGGAAACTATCTCAGCAAATAGCTGTGGAAGTTGTTGGCCACAGGTGGGTAATTGTCCATTTAAACTACAACGCTGGGGGTGCCTGGGTGGCTCAGTCGGTTAAGCATCTGACTTCGGCTCAGGTCATGATCTCGCGGTTCCTGAGTTCAAGCCCCGCGTCGGGCTCTGTGCTGACAGCTCAGAGCCTGGAGCCTGTTTCAGATTCTGTGTCTCTCTCTTTCTCTGACCCTCCCCTGTTCATGCACTCTCTCTGTCTCAAAAATAAATAAATGTTTAAAAATAAATAAATAAACTACAAAGCTGGCTTAAGTAGAAAATCCAGGAAAAGACTGCAGAATAGCACCTCTTTTCCATATACCAGATCTGGATAGAAATAGGTAATGCAGAGCAAATTATAGACTTCCCTGAAGTATTGAGATAGGAATTGGTAGCCCCATTCCAATTTTACAAAGCACACCAGTAAGGCACACCCAACTTTTGTGAACTTTTGTTTTCTCATCTGTAAAAATGAGGTAATTCAAGAAGCTGAACTCTCAGCTTCCTCTTGCTCGGATAGCCTAGGTTTCCAGGCCTCTTGCTCAAATGCATACTTCACATCAGAAAGCAACAGGAGAGGGGAACTAGCATTTATTAAGTACCTTTCATGTACCAAATTCATTATATCCATTATGCAACTTAATACTCATGACAATTCTGTAATAACGAGATGCCTGTTTTACAGCTGAAGAAACTGAAGTTCAACCAAGTTAAATAAAAAGGTAGGGTCATGGGGCGCCTGGGTGGCTCAGTCAGTTAAGCGTCCGACTTCGGCTCAGGTCATGATCTCTTGGTCCGTGAGTTCAAGCCCCATGTCGGGCTCTGTGCTGACAGCTCAGAGCCTGGAGCCTGTTTCAGATTCTGTGTCTCCCTCTCTCTGACCCTCCCCCGTTCATGCTCTGTCCTCTCTCTGTCTCAAAAATAAATAAACGTTAAAAAAAAAAATTAAAAAAAAAAAAAAGGTAGGGTCACACACTGAATAGGACTGGGCTTGATCCCCGGTCTCCGTGCCTTGAAAGCCTGCCTCTTGGATCAAGATGTAGAAGTTGCCCCTGTGGTTTTTCACTTAAATGCCGTTCTTTAGTCCCAAGATACAAAATGATTTATTTTGAAACTAAGTGCACTGAACCAATGTTCTAAGCATTATTTATAATCATTTGAACACTGGAGCTCACGTTTCTCTTCCTCTTTTTGTCCATTTCACTTCAAGCCACATATTGCAGTAATCCGAAAGCATGGTGTTTCCTCCAGGGAAAAACATAACTGTGCATAGCTTTGTGGCACGAGCAGGATTAATTATAGAGAAGGATAATTAGAATGCTAGGTAAAACCATTTATAACATCATTCAAGTCAAATTATTGGCAGCATCCTTAGAGAGGACCCGTTCCCTTCCCTTTTCTATAATCAAGTGCCTTTTCTTTGCTGGAAGAACTATCGGGAAAGTCCATCTTTAAGTGAGAACGTTTAATTACATCCACTAGGGTCACATCTACCAGTTGGAAGGTGAAAGAATAAACCTGTTTGCTAAGCACTTTGCATCTCCTAAGGTGTCTCGGCTGTTTGGATGATATTTTTAAAAATTACCGGGGCACCTGGGTGGCTCAGTCGGTTAAGCAGCCGACTTCAGCTCAGGTCACGATCTCACCGTCCGTGAGTTCGAGCCCCGCGTCGGGCTCTGTGCTGACAGCTCAGAGCCTGGAGCCTGTTTCAGATTCTGTGTCTCCCTCTCTCTCTGACCCTCACCTGCTCATGCTCTGTCTCTCTCTGTCTCAAAAATAAATATAAATGTTTAAAAAAAATTACCAGTGGATATTTTTAAAAATTACCACCTGGGTGGCTCAGTCGGTTAAGAGTCCGACTTGGGCTCAGGTCATGATCTCACGGTTTGTGAGTTTGAGCCCCTTGTCGGGCTCTGTGATGACAGCTCAGAGCCTGGAACCTGCTTCAGGTTCTTTGTCTCCCTTTCTTTGCCCCTCCCCTGCTTATGCTCTGTCTCTCTCTCTCTCTCAAAAATAAGTAAAACATTTAAAAAATTAAAGAAAAATCACCAGTGGTGAATTAAAGCTCTTTCTTTAACGTTTATTAATTTTTGAGAGAGAGACACACACACAGAAACAGAGAGACAGAGGGTGAGTGGGGGAGGAGCAGAGAGTGAGGGAGACACAGAATCCGAAGCGGGCTCCAGGCTCTGAGCAGTCAGTACAGAGCCCGACATGGGGCTTGAACCACGAACTGTGAGATCATGACCTGAGCTGAAGTCGGACGCTTAACTGAGTGAGCCACTCAAGTGCCCCTTAAAGCTCATTCTATAACACTACACAACCATGAAACATTAACTAATTTAAAAATGTGGTCACATATGTGGAGTTCTGGTTTTTCACCTCTGTTGATAACCAATGACTGTTTTGACTGACAGTCAGGAGTAGAATAGTTTAAGACAATACTAGTTATTCATGCCTTTGCTCGGATTACTTTGTATCACAGTAGCATTACCCAGAACAATTCCCAGGGAAGGAGACATAGGACAGGTAAACTTTGATGGGAAGAAGAGAGACTATGGAGTTTGGGCACTGGTTCCAAGTGCTATAACTGAATTAGCCTATTATTTCATTCCTTTTTTCTGTCCTTCTAGGACTAGGCCTTTCTTTTCTAGATCATTAGCAGACAGGCCTGTCCCGATCGCTGAAGGGGAAATGGGTGGGCAGTTAAGAGGTGGCATGATGATGTTTGGTGCTTAGAAGTGCCTTCTGCTTGGAGGAAAGAGAGTATACCTGAAGAGAATGGGCTCTCTGAAGTCTTAACTGAGAGAAGTAATGTGAAATCTTGCCCTTTTTTTTTTTTTTTTCTGTATCACAGGCCGTAAAGAAGGAATATTTGAAGGCTAGTGGGCTTTTTTTTTTTTTTTTTAAGATGCTTCTGTAACACAGAGGTAACTGATGTATTGGGCAGCTGGGCCTATTAGTGATCATAGCCCCTCAGAGGTGAAAAGCACAGTCAAGAATCAATGAGGCACCCACTCTAAACTGCGGAACTGCTGTCAGAGGAAAAACAAACAAAAAAAAGGAATGGAACAACAGTAGTCCACGTCAGTTAGGGTGTGCCGGAAAGAGGTAAGAACAGCACAATGAGAACTGAGTTGATGCTCTCTGATGGGATTAAAGAGAACAGGCAGGGCTTGAATGATTCACATATAAGACAGAGCGCGAGATTAGCAATGACTCAAAAATGGCCCAAAGCCTGAGCTGTTTTGAGATCAATCTTTTGAAAGAAGCAAGATTTAAAAATATATGTGTATCCTTGACAGTTAGAACATGTTGAAGGCTTGGCAGGAATTGGTATTGACCAAATTTTCCCCCAAAGCCAACTGCTTGTTGTTTGTGCTGTGACATACTCACTCATACAATTAATTGTTTTTGTCCGTGCTTTTTAGATGTTCGCCTATAGCATTACTCTGTTTCATTCATTTACTAAGCGTTTAGTAGTACCTAGAACTGAGGTACAAGTTAGGAATACTTAAAAAAAAGAGAGTTGAAGACATACATGTTTCCTGCCCTTCAGGAGTTTACGATATTGTTTTGGAGACAAGATTTGCAATCATTATACAACTTAAAAAAATCATGGTGACACAGAAGTTTTCTGGAAAAAAAATTCACGGAATTCAAAAATTCATGAGTTAAATAGTCATTGTGGTATGTTGTCCCTGAACGACCACGTCTAACATTATTTTCTGTAGGGAAATTGACTGAGTTGTAAATTTAGAATCAAGGGGCTCATTGTGAGTTGAGATTTGTCTGGGAGGTAGATCCTAAACTGGGACTGAATGGATGGGCACGGAGGAAGGGAAAGCATCAAAGGTAACTCGGTAGTAGTGAATAGAAAGGTTTGACTGGAATATAGTGTTGCGTCCACACGACTCCTGAAACAGAATGCCACGGGCACCAGTGACAGTCACAGCAAAATTTATTGCGATGAGAGGCAAGGCCGACCGACCGGGACCGACACTCTTGATCAGAGTGCGGCCTCGAACAGCCGGAGTACAGAGTTTTTATAGCCGACCACATCGTCTTATCATCACCTGGGAACAGAACAAAGAAATAGTTCCCAGATGGGGGTGGAAACAGTTCAGACACTCTGCGGTTAAGCCGCACGCAACCAGTTGACCTGCTTGACCTTGCCTCCGGGCCACTTTTTCAAAGTTCTCAACATGCCCTTGCCCCAATCCAATCAAACACTAATCCAGTTGATTTTCCTTGAACTTTTGTTCCGTTGATTGATAGGACAAGGCTGTTATCTCTTAACCTACAGTGTCAAAACAAAGCTGTTATTTCTCAAGGCTACAGGTGAGCCCTACAATTTAACCCTTACAATAGGTTTCATGTCAGGGAGGGAAGTTGGGCTGTGAATGTGGAGACTCTTGAATGTCAACCCGGACATATTGATTTTAATTCTATAGGGCTTTTGAGTAGAAGAATGGCATGATCACTTTTATTGGTCACTTAACAGTGTAGCATACCCTATTTCACACACCACAGTGTCTTGGAAAAGACTGCATTTTAAGTTGAAACAATTAGAGTAAGGTATTAAGGGATGTTCTCTAGACTTTTGTCTTCCAGAGCCCACGTGGCCACTTAGAGCCTAAAATTAATATTCACAGTTGACGGCATTAAGTATGACACTCTTCCTGACCTAAGTGTGTCACCGTAGCATTTCTATGCCCAGGTGAAATCTCATGACAAAAGAATTCTTGGGGCGCCTGGGTGGCTCAGTCGGTTAGGTGTCCGACTTCGGCTCGGGTCATGATCTCGCGGTCCGTGAGTTCGAGCCCCGCGTCAGGCTCTGTGCTGATGCCTCGGAGCCTGGAGCCTGCTTCAGATTCTGTGTCTCCCTCTCTCTCTGCTCCTCCCCTGCTCATGCTCTGTCTCTGTCTCTAAAAAATAAATAAATGTTAAAAAAGATTTAAAAAAAAAAGAATTCTTCCGTTTCACGAAGACATTTAAAACAAGTGTCTTCACCTCTCTGAGCCTCAGTTTCTTTATCTATAGAATGGAGAGAAGTGTTCATACCTCATAGGGTTTAGGATTAATTAACATCGTGCATTCAAAGCTTTCAGCATGGTCTCTGGCACATTGCACCTGACATTCAGTAAATGCCATCATTTGTGGAAAATGGTGAGAGTTTTGAATGCATACTGCATGGAAGGTGAGAGTGGGATGGTTAAGATGAGAACATGACTTTTGGAGCTAACTTTCCTTGACCTGAACACCATTTCTCCTATGTGACCTTGAGCAAATAATTTAACCTTTCGATGCCTGAATCTTCTCATCTGCAAAGTAAGGATAATAGTGGTAATTATGATATTGAGTTATGAGGATGACGTGAGTAAAAAACACACAAAAAGTGCTAGAACACTGCCGGGCACAGGGCAAACGTCAGCAGGTGTTGGCTACTACTATGTGCCAGGCAATAGGCTGAAGGTTTTACTTGTTTTTTCTCATTAACTCCTCAGATGCCCCACGAGGAGGTATTTTTATCCCCATTTCATAGGAAAGGAAATCGAGGCTCAGTGAAATTCTAGTTAGTAATGTGTCTAAGGTCACACCAGTGGCACATAACCCAAATCCGGCTTGCTTTTTCTAGGAGGAGCATTCGAGTGTGGTATGCCAGAGGCTAATGGGAAGGGGGGGGGGCGAGGGGGAGTACCAGTCTGGAATGAAAGACAAATTGGATGTGAGATACATTGAACCGGTGGGGCTGGAGGGGACTTTCAGAGGAGGATGTCTTCTCTTTTCTGTGGAAGGATGTGTTCCCTTTAGAAGTCAGCAGCCTGTTCCCAGTCCGTGCTGTAAACACTTCAGGGGATTTGCAGTGCTTAATTAGAAAACTTCAGCAGTATTTTAAAATAGTATTAACACAAACTTCTTTAAAGGGCAAAAAGCGAATGAAAAGAAGTTGTAAAATGAAGAGCAAACCTCCTGACTGAGAACGGTCAGTCATGCCAAAAAGTACAATATTAAGGATCCAGCAGGAAACAAGGTTAAGAACACGAAAGGGCAGAGGTAGGTGGATTGGAAAAGTCTCATAGGTCACACGCACAGCTACAAAGTAGGACTCAGGAGGCAGGGCACCAGCAGGAAAAAAAGATCCTAGGGTCTTAACCACAGTGGTTGGTTAGGGTCTCCCTTTCCACATGGTCTTAACTTGCAGATTAATTCCTGTGCTTCTGTTTTCTTCTAGCGTGCGTGCAGTGTGAAATTCTACATTTTGAGATTCATTTCTTTAGCTCTAGGAAGCTTCCTGTGATCAAATAGTAATATCCTAATAGTGGGATCATAATCATAACTAGACATAATAAAGCATGTATCGCGAGCCAGACCCTGTTCTTAGTGCTTTACATATATGAACTCATTTAATCTTCACAGCAGCCTTATAAAAAAAAAAAATCTGACAGTTGCAGGATTTTTTTTACCTCGATACCCGAGATTCGTTGTCTCTCAGCTTTGAAGAATGAAGAGGTCCACACAAAATAAGCAGCAGGCAGAAATTTATTAGAGTATAAGATCAGAAAAGGCGAATAGTAGGAAAGCTCTCTTTACAGAGAGGGAACACTCGAAAGTGAATGCCTGCAACTCTAGGCAAAGGTCCTTGTTTTATAAGGTGCTGGGCAGCCCTCTCCTCCCTTCCTTCTCATTCCTTCTCAGGTTCTACCCTTACTGGCTGGATAACTCTAGGTGCTGGGTTGTCCATTTCTGATTGGCTCGACTCCATTGTATGAGGGGTGGTCTATGGCCATATCATTCCTTGTGCGTCGTATGTTTTATGGTCTACTACTTGTTTTTAGTTAGGTCTCCTGAGAGGAACCTGAGGGGAAGTGGGTAGCGTTGTTACATTCTTAAGAGCAACCTTATGCCTGGGGGGCTTTGCTGTGGTCAGACACTCCCAGCACTGTTCCAAAATATGGGGTTTTCCCCAGCCAGGGAGTCAGGTCCTAATCTTTCCCTCTCTTTTTTATCCTATCTTTTCCTGTCATATTATTATCATCCCCATTTTATGGATGAGAAAACTGAGGCACAGAAAAATTAAGGAATTTATGAAAATCATATAGCTGATAAAGGGCAGAGCCAGGATTCTGATCCAAGTAAGTTTGGCATTGGCATCTGCATGCTTCTCATCACATTATACGGCTTTATTGGGCCATTATCTGCTATTGACACATTAGTTAGATCTAGTTATTTCTGCTCTTTTTTCTCCAGGATGACAGCTGTCCAGAAGCTGGGTAGAAAAACATCTTGAAGTCACCTAATAGGGGACCAGCCACAGAGCTAAATAAAGATCCAGGCCTCCTTCCAGGGAAGGATGTGTTGGTGTGGTTAAAGATGGGAGTGTGCCAGTTAGACCAGCCCTGGCCTAGCCTCTGAGTTAACTCTGGTCCTTTCACTGAAATTGTCATGATAGACTCTCAACAGCGTCTTCAGTGAGAGAATTAACATGATATTTAAGAGGCCTCCGAACTGGGGTTCAAATGCAGGCTCTGAAACTTGCTAACCGTATGACTTTGTGTAAATTACTTAGGTTTTCTGTGCGTTAGTAGCCCTGGTAAACTTGCGAGAAAACTAGGACCAATCTCACAGGATTGTTGGGAGGAAAAAATAAAATAATCAATGCTTGGAAAAAAAAAATGGTGCAGAGTTAGCACTCAGTTCATTTGGCTGTTATTCCCTCTGGGGAACTTTTGGGAACCCCAGTAGTTCATTTCTGAGCCTGATTCACCAGCCATTCTTTCCTTTTCCTGTCATCTTTTAGAAGGTCTCCAAGGTCTTCATTCATTTGTCTCTATGGATTTTCTTTCCCCTACATTTGGCTTTCAATTTAAAGTGGACATTTATTCAAACCAGTCAACCTTTTGACAGCTTCAACCGTATTCTTTGCAAAAATGTGTCAGTTATTCCAACCATTTTGCTCAGGGGCAGAAGTGAAAGGAAACATGAACAAGAGATTGATGTTGAAAAGGCACCAAGATGGCAGTACCTATTTTCTTAATGAAGCCTTTCCCAAAGTATGGTCTGTGGAACATTAGCCTCATGAGATTCTCCAGGGGACGAAAAGGTTCACATTGTCAAAAAGTTTGAGGACTAGAGCATGTTGTGTCTCCTTCTTAGAAAGTCATACTCCACGTTAGTCTATTACAAGCTCTAAATAATTTTGCAATAAGAAATTCAGTTTTCCTCTGTTGTATCCAATACTTAAAACTTATTTTGACCTCCGAACCTCTCGGAGTTGTAAATTACCTTCATGTAATGGTCATCGCAAAGTATGGTACTAGCAGAATATCCTCAAGGTCACAGAGCAGAAGGGCTCACAGACTAAATTAAGATGCTTGAACCATATGGTTTATTGAATTAATTTAAAACGTACAGCAAAAACCAAAGGAAATAGATGGTTATATTAACACGTAGGATGTGTGGGTGCTGATATAGTTCATCAGTTCATTAAAATTTACTTATTAGGGGCGACTGGGTGGCTCAGTCGGTTAAGCGTCTGACTTCAGCTCAGGTCATGATCTCCCAGTTCGTGAGTTTGAGCCCCACATCGGGCTCTGTGCTGACAGCTTAGAGTGTAGAGTCTGCTTCAAATTCTATGTCTCCCTCTCTCTCTGCTCCTCCCCCGTTCATGCTCTGTCTCTCTCTCCTTCAAAAATAAATTAAAAAATTTTAAAAAAATTAAAGAAAATTTACCTATTAAATTTATTGTATGTTTTACGATAATAGTATCAAGTAATTAACATTTGAATTACTATTCAATTCAATGAATTACATATTGAATGGTAGGCACTGTTCTACACTTTTTATGTATAGTTAACACAATTCTAGTTGTGCATATTTTGTGGTGGGGAAATGAATAAAATGTTCAGTTCACAAAATACACATTTAGTTTTGTCCTAAGTCAATGACTTGAATAGCTAAATTAAAAAAAAAAAGTTTGTTTGTTTGTTTATTTATTTTGACGGGGAGGGGCAAAGAGAGAGGCAGAGAGAGAATCCTAAGCAGGCTCTGCACTGACAGCATGGAGCCCTATGTGGGGATCGATCAGTCTCAAACCATGAGATCATGACCTGAGCCGAAATCCATCAGACACTCAACCGACTGAGCCACGCGGGTGCCCTGCTAAATTTCTGATTTATAATTATCCCTGGAGATTTTAATAAAAAGTAAATAAATACTCAGACTTTGGGGGTTAAGATGCTGGTGGATTTAACACATACATCTAATTTCACTCAATGAGTTTTCCTCGTTTCTTGGGTCTAGTGAAAGCTTCTAGTGTAATCCCGAAAAAGGCAAGAGTGCTATACTTAAACTAGGGGAATTGAGTGAATCTATACGTACTGAAATCAGAAACCTCCTGCTTTCTTCCGCTACTCAATTCTTCGAATGTTGGCAGCCAGATCTTTACCCTATAGGTAGATTGGAATCATATTTGCTGGGAAATCTTACCGGTTTTGGAAGAAAGATAACAAAGATACTGTCACTGGAGTGTTCATCAAACCTCCTGAAATGCCTGTAAACTACAATAAAATGATTCTGTTAAAACAGAAGGTCCTAAAGCCCCCAAATAGAAATGAGGGAAGACAACAATACTTTGGGAGACAGAAAGCAAATAGGTCAAGGTTAACAGAATTAGCAAATCTAAGAAACATGAATTCTAGACTGGTGGTGGGGAAAGCTGAGAGCCAAGTTGGTTTACCCTGCAGAATCATCAAAAGGATTACAGCTGGGGACACCATGTATCTCTGGAACCGGGCGTAAAAAGCAAGGTATTAAAGGAGGATTGATGGAAAGCTGGTTAAGAAATCTGTCCTTAGAGGTACTCCCTCAACTCTACGCTTCCGTGCCACTGCCACTCCTCTACCTCAGTATAAACCTAGAGCTTTACTCTCTACAGATGGCAAGACATAGGATCTCCAGACTGTGGCGTACCATTGCGTTGTTTAATAAGGCCACCCAAGGATGATTTAATTATACATTTATTTGACTTTGATATTTATTTGAAGGACTCAGACTCCGAGAAGTTAGAAATTAACTTACAGATTCTACCCAGTAGAGGTGCAAATAATTTTTGTCCAGCAGAAAACATAACTTCAAAGGTTATCGTCTTTATTGCCTTGTTGTGCAAGTTTTCTTTTATACCTCTCAGTGATACTTTAAAGTTTAAAGTCCTCTTCATAGAAATCTTACTGGGTTTTGTTTGGTCCTATGCAAAATGTTCTTTGAATCTGCCTGACCCGTGATTGGTATGTGAGTCTCGTTTTTAATTTTTTTGAACGTTTTATTGTGGCGGTTTCTCAAATATTGGCAGTCAGACATTTACCTTTAGGTAGGAAAATGAAAGGGTATTCCCTGGGAAATTTGAGCAGCCAAAGACGAAGAACCTAAAGATACTGACATTCAGTTTCCTAACAAATGGCCCAGACAGATCACCCTGTGTTTCTGATGACCAATTATTTTATCATACAAAGTAGGACGTTTTTGAGAGTAAAAGGAGGCTACATTAATAATTGTTCTGGGGCAGCGGCTATAACCTGGGACCGTCCTAGTAATACCAGAACATATGTCCATGCTGCAAATAGTGAAGCTCTTGGTGAACAGTCTCACTCATGCTTTCAGAATTTCCAATCAGCTCTTTCCTCTGTCAATATATGAGCAGAGAGCCAAGCATTACAACAATTTGCTGAAAGCCTCTACCTTTGAACGATAATGATCAAAACAAATAATTAAAGGCAACATGGAGGAAGCAGAGACCATACAGGGAGAATAAAATCGCTTGCTCCCAGAAAACACTACCATAAATATCATCAGAGAGCTAAAATATGTGTTAGATTTATGAAACGAGGGTTATGTCAAAAGGGAAAAAAAAGAGCAAAGGAAACACACACACACACACACACACACACACATACTCAAAACCCCTTGGAATTTTAACACAATGGCAAAAACAAACAAAAATAAGTGGAAAGGGTGGATGACAATAAGGTACAAAAATCTCACAGAAACAAAAGGTGGAAAATAGGAGACAAAAGGTGAGAAAATTAAAGGGCCAATCATGGAGGCCCAACATCTTAATAATACGAAGTGCAGAAAGAGACAGATGTTACAACAGAGAAAATGGAAAAGAAGAAATTATCTGTGAAAGAATATAAGAAAAATTTCCCATGGTGAAGAAAACGAATTTCTAAATTTAAAGGACACAATTAGTGCCTAGCACAATGAATTAACGTGAACCCACAGCATGGCACATTATTATGAAATTTCAGACTATTAGGGGAAAAGAAAAGATTCCACAAGCTTTCGGGATGGGGTAGAGAAAAGTCAGGAAAAAACCATCAAGAATGATTTGGGACTTTTAAACAGCAAAACAGGAAAACAGAGATGATGAAGACATGCTTTTAAAACTCTGAAGAAAAAAAACTATTTCTAACTAGAAACCCCAATTATATCACTCATTCTAGGAAAAATAAAAGTTTGTGCAGCAAAATGAAAATAGTCAAAGATTATTACATTGGCATCATGTAAACCCTGATCTAAATTTAATTATATTGGGAGTTCAGAGAGATGGGAGATGTATATGTTTGTGATAAGTAGAGAAAAGAAAGAATACCAAATTTTCATCTTCGAAACATGCAAATCAATGGATAAGCCTAAAACTGAAAATTCTTCAGTCAGCAATACAAGCATGTAAATTTAGATATATTGGGATATGCATCAAAAGAATCAATGGAAAGTATTTGAAAGTGGCTTCCTAATAGGAAGGAAAAATGGAATGAGGGAAGGGGAACAGGGATGGTTGCTCGGCCTAACAAAGCTTGTAGAATTCATGGATTTATTATAATAGGGGCATGTGTAACCTTGATTTAAAAAATGAAAAAAAAATAAAAGAACTAAAAAATCATTTTGTTTGGGGTCTCGTTCAATAAACAGTTTGGAAAATTATGTACTTGGTTTCAGCTTTGATGTTTATATTTTGATAAGAGATTCTGGCTCATGGACTTCATTCAAAAGAACCACGTAGAAATGTTTTCCTCTTTCATAGAAGCTATTTCAGCTCCTGGAATCTTAAATTAATTTTTATCATATGTGAAAAAAAATTGTTTTGAGGTAGTGTTTTCTTAAATAATGTCCACTTAGGAAGAAAAGACTTTGTTTTTTTTGTTGTTGTTGTTGTTGTTTTTTGTGTTTTTTAAAATTTTTATTCATTTATTTTTATTTATTTTTTATTAAATATAATTTATTGTCAAATTGGTTTCCATACAACCCCCAGTGCTCATTTTGAATATCTGTTCTGCCACTGAATACTGTGCTATGTTGAACAAGCCATTCACCTTTTTTGGACATTAGTTTCCTCAGCTGTCAAAGGATATACTAAGAGAAGGTATGTCTACTCTCATGTGGTGGGTCAATAGTCCTCTCTTCCAGAACCCTGATCCCAATGCCAGAGAGATGTAGAACTCTCAGAGAGAAAGATTGATGGGGTAAAAAAGAATACCAGTGGTTAGCCCATTTTTTTTAATGTTTATTTATTTTTGAGAGAGACGGAGAGTCAGAGTGTAAGCAGGGGAAGGGCAGAGAGAGAGAGAAAGAGAGAGAGGGAGGCACAGAATCTGAAGCAGGTTTTAGACTGTCAGCATAGACCCTGACGCGGGGCTCGAACTCACGAACTGTGAGATCATGACCGGAGCCAAAGACAGACGCTTAACCGACTGAGCCACCCGTGTACCCCAAGCCCATTTTGAGTTGGAATGGAATCTTAACCCTGCAGAGAAGAACTCAAACCCTCCCCCAGGGATGTAGTGTTCCCAACAGGATCACAAGCTTCAAGGATGTAGTATTCCCAAAAGGATCAGAAGCTTCTTGAATAGATCAGAATACAGCTGTTGAAAATAAAGACACAAAGTTCCTATAGCAAGCCTACTGCGCTTTGAGATCACGTAGGATCCACGGAGCAGCAGAGCTCTCCAGACCACAACTTAGCTCCAAACTGAGCAAATAAAATGCTCCTTTTGCTTTGCATCAAATTAATTTTTCTGTGCCTTCCCTATGCCTTTCTCCCACTGTGCTTTTGTCCTGGGACAATTTTCTTACCTTCTTGTCATGTCAATCCCACTCTGACTTCTCCTTTATCACCCCTGCCCTGCAGACATTTCATAACCGGCTCCTGTGACCGTATCTTTCCCAGAACTTGGCCTTCATCTCTAGTCTCAATTCTCTACTAATCTAGTACATACCTCAAAAGGGTGAGTAGATCCTCAAAAGAACAATGTCATGGTATTTTTTAAAAAATTTTTTGTATAGTTTTGAAACTCCTAGAAGTTCATAGTGATGCTTTAGGATCCAAAGAGTGGCTGGGGTGGGAGGTGGGAGGCAGACGTGAGGTTTGGTTCATAGAGCTCCAGGCTTCCTTCTCTTTCAGGCAGATCAGCTCCACATTTGGGGCAAGAAAGGTTCATCTTCAAAAATTTTAATTAAATTCAATTGTCTGACTTAAGATATGAAAAAATATTGCTTGGATTCAAATCCCAGCTTTTTCACTTACTGATTGTGACTATTTGATTATGGGAAAGTCACTTAGCCCTCTCTGAACCTCATTTTCACCAACTGTAACATACTATGTACATTATAAAAAAGCAGGATCCAAAGGGATTACTTATTTATTACTATTTTTGCATTCTCCCTGAACTTTCTCACCCTAGCATCTCAGGGGGTCGTAACCTTCAACAAACCTTCTGTCCTCTGCCCATGCCAAATTTATGGGTCAGCATGCAAGGTTCTCTAAACTATGAAGGGCCAAAGCACTTAGGTGGTTGTGTGTGGCCCAAAGGAATCTTTGCCTGGGTCAGGCTGTAATAATTATTTAATGGCAAAGTGCCACCTTTCCGTTTTTCCTTTAGGCCATGACTCACAAGCACCTGGTACCCAGGCTTGTATGACTCCTCCGTTCACACTACTTAATTCCCGACAGCTTATTGTGCCTCTCACACAAAAGAGAAATGTTGTCCCAGGTGTCATCAATTTAGCATATTTCAGTTGCCCACTCTGATCACAGAGTCACTCTAGTGCCTTCTTAACTGCTGAAAATTAATCTGACTCCTTATGCACTCTCAGATAGAGACAAATGGACCCTGAATAATTTAAAGGACATTTTCTTAAAGCATCCAACAGAGTTGAAGTCTCCTGATTTTTCATTTCTTCTACAACCTAAGTCAAACAAGCTAAATGACAAATATTGATGCTCCCATTTTATCTAAAAACAGTGGCTCAGTGTGCATGCCCAGGGATCACAGTGTATTTGCTTATCAAAGTTGCACATCCATTTTGGGTAGCTTATTTCTATGGACCTGCCTCCGGTTGGGTTCCTGACACTGAAGAGTGAGAATTGGTTCAAGTTCTCCTAAACTGTTTCAAATGTGCTGTAGTTAAAAAGAAGGAGGGACAATCACAGAGAGTACACTAAATGAAGGCATTTCATTTAGATCTAGTAGTTACAATGGCATTTGCCTGAGTTTTAATATTAATGGAATTCCTAACAACAGTAATCTTCATAGATTTCTTAAGTAACTCCAAATCATGAACCATAATAAACATTGTTCAGGCATATTTTCAATGGATGGATTCTTCCTAAATATGGCTCATCCCTTAGAAGATCCAGAAAGATGTTACTCTCCGAGGGTGGGTTTTATTTTGTATATGTAGGAGTAGTTGCCTCTTTTTAACCCAGCATTCTGCCAAATTAGGACAAACCTTCTGGAAATAGACATTTAAAAGCCAAGTAAGAATTGGGAGAGGCTGAAGGAAAAAGATTAAGGAAGAATGATATCCATCATACTGGTCTTTAATACCGTCGATTGCCATGACTCAGCCCTGGGTCCTCTCCTCTTTTCACTGTACAGTCCTTTCTAGTTTACCTCATCCTTATCAAGTCTCATAGCTTTAAATACCATCTCTATGTATGCTTATGGCTCTCAAATTTCTGTGTCCAACTTGATCTGAGCTCCAGATTCTACTATGCAACTGCCTACCCCAGCTTGGGTGTCCCCGAGTCATTTCCAAATCAACACATCTCAAACTAAACTACTCTTTTCCCACCCCTGTTCCTATGTATCAAAACATAGTATTAAGTATCAGAGATATAGCAGTAAATATGTTTCTGACTTCTGGGGTTTATGTTTTATTGGTAGGGACTCATAATAAAAAATAAATGAAAACTTCAGCTTTTATATATATATATACATATATATATATAATGTACATTGAGTATATGGGAGCAAAGTCGACTAGGAGGTACAGAGTAATGGGGAGCATACTGTACTTGATAGAGTGATCAAGGAAGGTGTCTTTGAGAAGATATTAATTTAGGAAACCTCGAACAAAAAGAAGGAATAAGCCGTGCAGATATCTGGAAGAATATTTCACATTAAACAGCATGTGCAAATGCCCTGAGATGGGGATATACTTGATGTGTTTGAGAAAAAGCATAATGGCTGGAGTAATAAGTAAAAAGAAAAGTTTTGAGAAATGAGGTCATAGAGGTATCCAGGAGCCAGATCATATATGGGCTTGTAGGCCATGATAAGAAGAGTTTGATTTCCTTCCAAGCGTGATGAAAAGTCATTGTAGGGTTTTGAGGTGAGGAGAGGCATAAGTTGATTGAGATTGTGGAAGGATCTCTGGCTGTGGTGATGAGAACAGACTGTAGGGGGCCAGAGTGGAAGCAGGGAGACCAGTCAGGATGTTATTGTGAAAGTCCAAGGGAGAGATGATGGTGGCTTGGACTAAAGCGATAGCAGTGGATATAGTAAGAAGTGGTTAGATACAGTATTTTGTAGGTAGAGCCAATGGATTTGCCTAAGAGAATGGCACTGCCTTCATCCTTCCAGTCCGCCATGAAGGTTGAGGGAGGAGTTACACAAGGTCATTCTATGTGGTGATATTTAATCTCAGATGCTATTTTTCAATTAGTTTCTTGAGAAATAGTCTGTGGTTTCAGTGATACTGCTCCTCTTTCTAGCTGTCAGCAATGCTCCTCTTTCTAGTAGCAGTATCAATGAAACCACAGACTATTTCTCAAGAAACTAATTGAAAAATAGCACCTAAGATTAAATATCACCACATGGAATGACCTTGTGTAACTCCTCCCTCCACCTAAATTGTGTTAATCCCATTTCATGCTCCCACGGTTCCTTGTCATTTTCCTGCATGACTCTTATCACCAACTGTGGGTACATATCTGGTCATTGGATTATTTATTTCATGTTTGTTTATCTGACTATCCTAAAAGCTTAGGTGAATGCAAGGACCAAGTCTTACTTTGTATCTCTAGTGCCTAGTACAGAACCTGGCTCATAGAATATACTCAATGTCTGATAAAAGAATACACGAGTGAGTGACTATAACCATAGAAAGGTTATTGTAAAGAGAATGCTGATAATCTTCTACAAGTGATTTAGAGTACCGATGAAGAATGAGATTAGACATAAGAAAAAAATATCTTGACCAAAATATTCTTAAATCCTGGAATGAGCCTAAGAGTAATAGCGTCACATTTCTTGTAGTCAGCAAACAAGAGATTTCCAGGTAGTAGTACAAAATAGGTTGGTTCCTACATGGACTAAATGCTCCCTTCTAGGAGCATAAGATTCTGAGAAGTATAACTGACAAACCACTAATCTAGGGAGCATTCACTGACTTATTGGTTTGACAAAAAATAAAATGAGTACCTACTCTCTACTAGGCACTGGACTAAGCATTGTGGACTCAACATTGATTCACATTCCCTACTCTCACGGGGCCTGCATACCAGTAGGGACATTCACTTGAAAGATACGCATGGTAGAAGTGGACATGATTCCTTTCTTCCAGGTCTAGGCTTAAGTGTGACATCTTAAGCACTGACAACAAATTGGCCCATGTGGTTGTCACAGTTTTCTGAGACAAAGGTACCAGGATGAGATTTAATGTCCAAGGATTTTATTAGGGGAAATTCCTGTGAGAGAAAATGGGGGAGAGGGCCAGCAAAGGCTGGGATTGCTGTCAGACTACAATTTATGTCCGACCCTGAGTAAAGGAGACAGGGAAGGCAAGTCCAGTGAAGTGTCCTAGACTTTTGAGCAGTCTAAAGAAGGGTTGATGAGGCCTTAGGGAGTTAGCCATCAGAGGAGTCCTGTGTCCCCCAGGGATGAGCCTGCCTCATTTCTCTGCCACGGGTAGTCGGGAGTAGCCTATAGGGAGTGTGACTTGGGAGCAAATCCTCTGATATATTTCAGAGGGGAGCAGCTAGGCCCCTTGGTCAATTATGCTTATTGTAGTTAGGAGTGTGTAAGATTTATTCTCATGGCTGCCACGGCCCACTCTCGAGTTATGATGACTTATGTAGACCACGAATATTTACTTGGAAAATGTACAGTGCATAGTTTCCCAGGGAGAACATTAGAAGTCCATTTTTATGGAGAGCAGCCGAAAGAAACAGTGTAACATAAAAAATTGATTACTAGGTTGCTACTGAAGGAAGCACTCAAGCTTTGCTCTCCTGGTTTATATGTTCACTGGGTCTATGCAGATATATGTATACAGTTTTATTGTACTGGTGTTTGTTTTTACTGACACTCTATAATGAAGATGCTACCTACTCTGCTGAGAGTACTGCTATAGCTGTGATTGATATTTAGCATTGTTTCCCCTCAAGCGTGCTCATATTCAGCCTTCCAAACCCCATTAGTTAATTAGACAGCTATTGGTAAATACATAGCAATGGATGCAAAGGAGAGTGGGATACTGTTTTCTTATTTTCCTCTTTTAACTCTATCAATCAGGATATGCTAGATTATGCTGCAGTGAGAAATAACCTAAAAAATTACAATGGCTTGAATTGGTAGAAGTTTCCTTTTCACACTCCTTGTGAGTCGACTGGGGCTCCTCTCTATGCCATCCTTATTCTGGACTCAGACTAACGGAACAGACATCGTTAAAACATTGCTGCTCGTTGCTCTAGAGGGAACATAACAGGTAGCCGCACATACTGTAATGTAAGTCTTTTAAATTTTTTAATGTTTATTTATATTTGAGGGAGAGACAGAGAGACAGAGACAGACAGAGCACGATCAGGAGATGGGCGGAGAGAGAGGGAGACACAGAATCCAAAGCAGGCTCCAGGCTCTGAGCTGTCAGCACAGAGCCCGACATGGGGCCCGACCTACTCAATCTCACATACTTCAGATACAGACGTGATAAAGTATCAGGCCTGGTCCTGAAGAAATCCCAGCCAGGTTTCAGTTATGAGAAGGGACAGAGTTATAGCTAGAGTTGCCCTGATGGAAGTGTCCCAGAACTCATAGTTCATCTTTTCTATATCGTTCAAGTGGAGTAGACACATGAAAAATCTAGGATAAATGAACATGTGTATCACATTAAACAACAACAACAAAAAAATAAAAAAGCTTGAGATCATCTGTCTGGTGCAAGACAGACCCAGAAACCAGTAACTGCAACATGGCCTCTGTACCATGTTGTAGGCATGCACAAGAGGAAGTGATTAATTCCACTTGGGGCTGAGGAAAGGTAGAAAATGGGTAACATGAAGGACATTATCTTGTTTTCTAGGATTCTTATGGCAGGTGAGACAGAGCTTTCTGGAATACAAGAAAAGGCAGTCACCACTGGAAAAGGAACAAAGATGGACAAAATCAGTCATCATTCCTTCAAATCCTATTTTTTCAACTTAAGAATATCTTCGGTAGAAAAAAGACTGAGGAAGAGAAGGCAAAGAAAAGGGATTCTCAAGAGGGAAAAACCAAGAAGGAAAAGAAAACAAGAGATGAGGGAAGGATTCTTTGAGGTCATACTAAGAGCTAGGGTGGGGGAGGTGTTGTAGGAGGAGGTCGGGGGTGCGGATAGTGAAATATAGAATGGAGTAAGGCTAAAAGGGCCTTGCTTGATTCTGCCTTAACTCCTGAGATGCACCCAGGAATTCTAGAGTGGAACCAAAGTTGAAGCTGAGTCTTAAAATACACATAGGTATTAGCCAGGTAAAGGGGAAATGGGCCAATAGCATGAATTAAGGCAGTAAGGCAACTCAGAGAATAATAGTGTTGGTGAACTTCAGGTCCTGTGCTGTGGCCAGTTTTAGGGTGCATAGGGGAAGTGAAGGAAGATAAGACTGGATAGAGAGGAAGGCCCAAGGGTAAGATAAAGGGTCATATACTATAAGGCAGGCCTTGGCAGCTGCCCCCACAGGGCTTTGGCTTCTCTGAAGAAAAAGCACTTCGTCCTTCCACCCCTCTGTAGTGTGGTAAAGGACAAGCAAGGAAATAGCCACACAGTTCATTCCAGTATAAAGGAATACATTTCAGCATCATTTTGTGGTAATATACTTCAGCAATGTAAAATACAACTGATTATTGTCACTCACCTGATTTTGGAATTGGGGCAGTTGGGTACAATCTTCATGTACTTTAATATAAAACACTCTAGACAAATTGCACAGTGATTCCAATGGAAAAAAGAATGCAAACGTAATGAGCTGTACTCGGAGTGCTTGATGATGTTGGCATTATAGACGATGAAGGCAGGAATGGAAATAGACCCATTAAGCTCACTTTTTCTGGGATGCTGCCCATCAGCCACAGCTGAAAATGATTGGCCATAAAACCCCAGAAGCTCAAGGTGGTGAATTTGGCTCTGAGGCTCAAAGTTGCAGAAGGGACAGGAGGAAAACGGGTATGGCTCTGGTATGTGTCACTGGCATGTGTGGGCTGTCCCTGTGGCCCCTGATGTTCCTGTGTCCTGCTCCCAGAAGGCAGGCTCCTGCAGTAAGGGCCGGTGATGTTCTTGGTTTGGCCCTTTGAGGATTAGGGCTTATTGAAATCACATGAGAGCAACAGGTGACGAGAAGAGAAGCTGAGTGTCTATGCTTCAAGTGGGCATGAAGAAAGCAAAACTTCATGGGAAATACCAAAAAGCATAATGGCCAGGGAGCCAGGGAGATGTTGGGAGGATGAAGAAGGCAACAATATCAAATGGAGAGCCGAGATTCTCAGTGGCAAGAGACTATGAAGTGAGATGAAAAAGAAAAACATCAGCTCTTGCCTGGAGATGTTTAATTCAAGGCTTCTGTGAGCCTTCAAAATCATGGATTCTTGGATGATTTTTGGGCGATTGCTTCTGGATGCTCTTAAAAGTAATAAAGGCATTTTCGAGGAGCAAATAGCTCTCATGTTGCTTCCATAAAATATTCTACTGAAACTCACGGGCATACTGAGATTGAAATGCCCTTAGCTTTAGGGGGTAGCCCTTGAAGACAAAAAGAAAGTATGTTGTAAAGTTAAATTATATATGTAAAAAAAGTATTTGTAGCAATACATAATTACAGTGGACAAACCATTTCTTGCTCAGAGATTGGCTAGTATGCAATGGATCTACTAGAATATACACGAGAGTGTTAAAAGAGGCCATCTAGTATTCAGCAGTCCAATCGGGTATTGAGCTTGCTGATTACTAATGAAATGACCTTCCTGTGATGTTAAACATGTAAAAAAAAAAAAAAAACCAGAGAAGCTACGATGAACATGTTATATATTCCCAGAAGAATAAGACTGAGTTAAAGTATTAAAGTTAAATGTATTGTGAGATGTCAAACTATGTAACAGATTCACAAAAGTTCTGAGGGACAAATGGTTGCTATTTTCGATAAATCCCAGAACACACTAAAAACATTTGATCCACTGCCCCCATTTCCCAGGTTCTGCCTATATTGTGGGCCCAAGCCTCCTTAGGCTAACGTATTATCTAAAGCGGCACTTACAAGATCTGTGTAAGTCCCCATGATTATCTACGAAACGTGTGCCTATAGATATTTCTCTGGAGAGAATCAGTAGCTTTTAGGTCATTGCCAAAGTGGTCAAAGACCTCCTCCCCGCAAAATGAAGACCCACTTCTAGACTTATATTATTTAGGAAGGTTTCCTATTAGTAATTGCTATTTTATACCTATCAATCAGTTCTAGACACTTAGCCAATGGGACAGCACATATGGAAACTGACTTTGGAGTTTCTGCTCAAAACTAATAGAGTTAGGGAATTTGGCTAAGTCACAATTTAGCCTGTTGCCTAATATTCTGAACAACCACCAAGTCCCTATGGGTACTATTTCCATGTCCAAACACTGGGAAGCTGTTTTATAGACAATATAACCTTAGTGACAGTTTTGTGACCAGGAAATACAGAGTAGAGACTAGTGTACTTTTAGTTAATAAGATTTCTTTCAGTGCCAGAAAGGAAATTTTTTTTAATTTTTTTTAGAGAGAGGGCTAGAGCACGTGCACATGCGTGCATGTGCACAGGCACACACACACACACACACACACACACACACACACACACACACACAGGGAAGGGGCAGAGAGAGAAGGAGAGAGAGAATCCCAAGCAGGCTCCATGCTGAGTGTGGAGCTGGATGCAGGGTTTGATCCCACAGCCCTGAGATCACGACCTGAGCCAAATTCAAGAGTCAGATGCTTAACCAACTGAGCCACCCAGGCACTCCAGAAAGTAAATTAATTTTAATCAAGAACCATTTTAATTCCCTTTGTTCCATTCCAAGGAAGACATAATCTCACCAGACACCCTGCTATTCAGGTGACTGCATGGAGACTGTCACCTCATTCTTATTGATTAACATTGCAAAAGTTATGAGCAGATGATGTTCAGGCAATACTAGCAGGTAACCATATCATCCCTGAAATCTCACCGGAAGTATACGATTCATTTTAAGAAACTGAATGGATAAGGTGTGCCATATTCTTTAGAGCTGGTAACCAATGGACAAGAATAAAGCAAAAGTTGGGGAAGATGAGGAACATGTCTATTAGTGGCGTGCGTGCTTTCAGAATTGGGTATGTGACTCTAGATGGGGGCCGTTAATGGAGATCCTCTGTGACTCAGCCAGCTACGGAAGGAAGATGAAAGTACTCCCAACAGAAGGAACAGCTTGTCATATCTATCTCCTTAGCCATCTTAGCCACATAGGCAATAATGACCATTCCTGACATTTCCTTTGAGTTACAGAAAACAAGAGTTATAAGAAGAAAATCAAAGAGCTGTCGGAGGTCCAGATTGGCTTGTCCTTTGATTCTCTGCAGGCTGCCTGTGTCGCCATTAGCAATTCTTAGGACAGAAGCTTTCACAAGCACAGTAGGCAGAGCAAAGGTGCCCTCTTTACGCAGTAGATGCATTCTTGGGAAGTCAGATGTAACTTGAAGACTGAAAACCAATGAGTCAACGAATACTTGGTTCTGTTAAAAGAATGTTTTGTTTTCTACTAAGGTCCTTATTTGAAAAATTATATATATAAATTATACACACACATATAAATTATATAACATACATTTAGATTTTTTCTTATTGAACAGAATATATATATTCTGGATTGAGCTATTTTGCTCCATACATCAAGGGGTAAAAGCTTTAGGTTGGTTCACAGTCCAACAAAAATAAATACTGAGAGGTACTTAGATGGTGAATTGAGCAAACTAGCATTTTCTAAAATTTTCATTTTATGGAATTTTTACATAGTTGGTTTTGTCCACTAGATCCTATATGAAATGTCTATTTAGAGGAAACCTCTGGGCTGGGAAACATCTTTTGATAATTGTGATGCTAAGCACCCACATTTCATAATACCATATATTCAGATTTTGCCTTATTGGGTGCTCTTGGATAAGCAAAATACCACATGGTATTCAATGTGGGGAATAGGCTTCAGAGGCCCTTGCTGTGCTAGGCATTATCCAGAAGCATTGTCAGTTTCCCTAATTTGGGGAGAAGGGCCACAGAGAGGTACAAGACCACAGGTAGTTTTTCATTCTCAAATAGCAAAGAACAGGAAAAAAAGCAAAGGACGACTAAAGGTCTTATGTCTTATATCTCCTTGGCCAAGAAAATAATTATGGTCTGGGCTCCTGGCTGACTTTCAGCTCTGGAGGGGGGTGGGAGCATCAGAAGTGGCAAACACATTTGGATATTTTCAGAGACTTGAACAGAGGCAAAAAGCGTGGAGAATACAGAAAATGCACATTCATTCCAGAGGTTATTGACAAGATTAATTACCTCATAACTGCTTTAATAAAATGACTCCAAGCATATTGCAACTATAATTATCCATAAAAATCCTAATGAATTCAATTTCTCCAGAAATCACCCTGCTGCAACTGGTGAGTGTAGTTTGAGAAGTAGGGGGAGGAGGAGGTCCAGCTCCTAGGGGGGAAAAGCAGGAGGGAAAGATAGGGGGAGATGGTTGGTAAAACTAGCAGGTGTCTAATTAGGTCAAGTCCTTTCTGGTGAATGGTGTTTATTCTGGCTTTTGCTCTATGATGTTTTGTAATGATCTATGGACCCCATTTTGACATGCCAATGTTTCTGTTGAAAACAATATCCCAAACATCACTCCTGCCCTTTTCTCCCCACCACCCCACCATTGTGTGTTTGTGTGTGTGTGTGTGTGTGTGTGTGTGTGCACATATACACATATCTATATTCATGAATTTGGCTCAAATCTTCTTTGCGAAATGCACACTGTAAGAAACTGAGCCAACCCTCATCTTGGTCAAACTGGTTCTGGTCAAACTGAGGAAAGAAATGTTGCTCAATGGTGCTCTCCACACTTTCTACATCCTACTACCTATTTGGGTACCTGTCCCACCTCCAGGCCCCTCATGCTGCCTCTAGACTATTTAGGGGCCTTTTCCAATACCCTTATCCCAAGCAAGGACTGACTCAAGAGCTGGTCCTGCCTCCCTCTTCCTCATGTAAAATGTCCCCATCTTCGGTTCTATTCCCACAAAATGATGCTGTGACCCAGTTATCTTACTGAAAATGTGATGACAAAGAAATTCATTTTAGACTAGAAGTCAGAATGATCCTATACCACTTAATGGCCATGTAATTTGGTGGAAAATCACTTCATTTCTCTAAACTTTCATTTCTTTCTCCAAAAAAAAAAAAGGCTCAAAAATGAAACTGGCAGTGCCTACTTCATAGGTCAGCTATGTGCCCAAAGTTATCCAGCTAGTATGTGACAACAGAGGCATATGGACAGAGGTCCACAGACTCTCCGTCCAGCGCTCTAACACGTTACCAAATGGTACAAACGGGAATGCGCAACACTCATAAAAAGTATTAATGCCACTGTCCCTATTTTATTACTGTGTGAGCAGTTTGTATAATGATTTCTTAAGACAACCCTTCCTCTTCAGTCAGCACTATCTGTCACTGTCATTACCTCCCCACATCCCATGCCTTGGCTCACTTCTCTGCTTGAAAAGTTTAAATCTTCAGGTTCTACCTCTTCCATGAAGACTTCCCTCATGATGTCGCTCTGTATTTATAGCTTCCTTTTTTGAAGACCTACAAACCTCATCTCTCCCAGGAAATACAGTAGTTGTTTATAAATACTCTCAAGTTATTTTCTAGTCATTCATTACAATTAATAATAGCCTTCATTTTTTTAGTCTTCTCTGTATTCCAAGGCAATAACTTTAATAATCGTGGTACTTCCAATACTCCACAATATTTCTGGACCTACTTCCAGTTCCATAGCCTACTCTCTGACATATCCACTTACACCATGTACAGTCTTAACTATTTAATGTTGTCTGCATGTTCCATGCTTACCCACAGCATAGCATTGTGATTAAGAGTACAGACCCTAAGATCTGGATGAGACTACTTGACTTCAAAAGTCAAGTCCCACTTACTAGCTCTATACCTTGGGTAAGCTACAAGATGCCTCAACTTTCACACTTGTAAATAGGGATGATTAATAGTACCCATCTTACTTACCTCACAGGGTTGTGGTAGAGGTTAAAGGTATATATACATGTATATGTATATGTATATGTATATGTATATGTATATGTATATGTATATGTATATGTATATATATATATATGAAACCTTGAAATGAATATTGGAAGTGTGTGTGTGTATAATGCACACACATACATATACACACGTCTAGAAACGTGTTGGTTAGTTGGTTGGCTGGTTGGGTGGATAAAATAACATAGTTTAGTATTTTAGAATCAAAGTGCCTGCATCCCAGCTTTGCCATTTACTTTCAATGTGATTTGAGGCAAGTTATCTTATCTCTCTCGGCATGAGTTGCCCCAAACATTAAGTATGGATATAATACACCTCAGAGTAATTTTTGTTTGTTCTAGCTTGCATTTATTGAGTGTCTATTACATACTAGACACTGTACTCACTGCATTACATGGATTAACTCATTTAATCTTCCCCATGAGGATTAAATGGATTAATCCTCCCCATGAGAATTAAATGGAATAAAGAATGTAGATAGTCTAGCATATAATAAATGCTCATAACTGTTAGTTATTATGAAAGAAAGACAACCTAGGCATAGCTGTGATGTTCTACCTCTAAAACATAGCCTGAATGACCTTAGAGGTTCAGGCTAGCTCTACCTCTCCAATGTTCTAAGTTAGGCCTCTTCTTCTTAGGATCCCTTATCATGTGGGCAACATTCTTTGAGGTCTTAGGTTCCTATTCTTGAGGTTTTTCTTTCTATAGGATCTCCCTATATTCCTTATTCCCTAGGAACTTGAACCAATGTTTGGGCAGAAAGATGTATGGTCTGGATCTCATTAATTGCTTCTCTACTTGATGGTTGATTTAGTGTTCTTGATCCCAGACTTTGCCTGACTTGGTTGAGCCTAGCCGTTGCAGCCCCAGTGACTGAGTGCAAACCCCAACTTGATGAGAAGTGGGGTTCTTCAGGGACCCTCTTCTGTGCAAGACCTCAGAAGCAAGGTGAACTTTTACTTCATGATACCAATGGCAGAAGAAGCTCTTTAAACTTTAATCCAACTAATGACTGCATCAACCAACCCTCTGTGAAACATACTGACTGATGCCCATGACACTCTGTTCTGAGTCATGTAAGTGGGCTCAGCTGTCTCTGAGTCATTGAGTTCTCAGTACCCTTTGTGCCCTTTCCTTTTTTGCAGACTTTACCTGTTAATCACAGGACATTCAAGACAGGGCACTCAACACTGGCTTTTTAACTTTGAGTTTTGAGAGTTGGTTGCTTTAGTCCTTTAAACACTCCTTTCCAACTGGTAAATTGAGACATACCAATGTGCCCTTCTTAGTGAGTTACAGGTGTGCTGAGCTAGTCATCCTTGTAGGTGGTCTGCTAGTTACTAAGGCATCCAGAGTCCTTGGGCAGATTTTGCTTCTGGCCATAAGCAAACTTAACCATTCTGCTTTGATATGCCATGCAAACTCTATCGTTTTTCACCTGTTCCATGCCTAGGAAAATCAGGAAGTATTGTGTTCAGAATATCAGTTATCACACGCCTTTTAACTACGGAGCCTCAAATATGAGTCAAGTTAAAAGTGAATCTGCTGTCCTAATATCACTGAACTGCATGCTCAACAATGTTTGAGATGGTAAATTTTATGTTGCGTGTATGTTACCACAATTTAAAATTATTTAAAAAGTGAGTCTGCTTTGAGCAAAATGGCAGCCAGGCAGTGGAAACTTGGCATCTCTCTCAGTACCCTCGGAGGGCCTCAGGGAACACAGCTGAGAAAGCGTTGATTTAGAGGACGAACTGGAAGCCTCACTCTCCCCCTTGGGCTCTAGGGTCTGCAATAGTGGGTCGATCCGGAAAGCCAGCCTTCATCAACTCTGCCATGGAGCAGAGTTGCCTCCTGGGCCTTCCCAGGGGACATGTTTACTCTTCTTGACAGTGTGTCCTCTATCAACCTTCTTGGGCACTCAGTGCCAGTATAACTTGTCCCTGCCTTTCCTTCTCCACCATGTTGAAAAATGTCCTATCATAAATATGTATAAATATTTAGTGACAAGGTTTTTCATCACCATACTGTATATATGTGTATGTATTGCACAAGACAAAATATTCAATCCTTTAGAAAGGTATAAAATTAAGAAAACAAAAGCCTCTTCCTGCCCATTTCTAGTCCTATGCCTCTCCAGGTAAAACCACTGATAACAGTGTTGTATTTTTTATGTCTATATGTCTTTCCAGAAAAATCTCTGCACGTAAAACCATCTACTCAAATTAGGTACAGACCATTTTTACACATGTGATCTTGCAGCTTTCTCTTTTTACTTAATGACATATCTTGGTAATCAATCCATATCATCACTTAACATTCTACATGAAGCTTTGTAACAGCTGCATAGCTTTCTATTGAATAGTTGTACCATTTTTATTTAATTACTTCTCTAGCAATCACATTTAGGTTGCTTCCAGTTTGTCTGAATAGCAAAGAATTTGAAATAATCTAGAGGTTCGATATTTTCAAAATACATTAAATCACCTCTCTCGTCCGCTATTCTATGATGTAGTCTTTTAAAAATGATATAAAAGCACATTCAGTGCCATAGCAAAGTGTTCACTATGTCTTTTTATAGGAGCAGCAAGTTACAAGTTAGTTTGAATAGTTGAGCTCTGATGGGTAAAATCTGGGTAAAATCTATGAGCATGTATGCATAAAACTGTTAAACTCTTAACAAAAATTTTCTTTAGGTAGTTAGATGACAGCTTTAAGTATTTTTCTCCATTTTGCTTATGCCTATTTTCCAAGTTCTTGACGGTAAATATATATTGCTTCAGTAACAACAACTACAACAACAACAACAACAAAAGATTCACCTGCACCATGTGGCATTGCAGCCACACTCTCCTGTCTTTACTGTACTTGTGGCATTCTACTTAATGGTGAAGAAATAGGTATCAGAACCAGCTGTAGGGGAAGAAAGGTAATTTTCCGTCTACCCTTCCAGGTTCTTGACTGCGACTCTGTTGTAATAAACGATGAGCAGGAGAAAAACAAACAAGTTTAATAGCATGTGTACCTCCTGTATACATGAGAGAGACCTAGAAAAACTGAAAAACTCCCCCAAATGACCCAAGCCACCACCTTTTAAATACCATCTCCAGCTAAAGACAAAAGAAAGATGGTGAGGGAGGGAGTGGGAGATACAGTTATGGGAGGTGACCAGGAAAAGCAGAGTAAACAAGGGTAAGGTCATTATGCATATTTAACTCATTGCCTTCTCCATCGATGAGAGTTTCTAGAGATTTGGTCGTCTTCCTCTTTCTGGTACAGAGAGAGAGGCACCCTTACAAATGAATTTTTTTTTTAGAAATGTCCCTTAGAAAAGAGCAACTTCTTTGTTTTCAGAGCTTTTCCTCCGTCTGCTGTTTCTTAAAAATAATTAGCTTAATACAATCCTTATGCCAAAGAGGCATATTTGGTGGTGGCATATTTTGCTCCCCTTCCCGGTGAATCTGGGTCTTGCACTACGTGAGCTCCCACTCCAACCAGTGAGAGCGCTGAAGGCATCTACACCAGAGAAGCCAGAGGCCAGTGTAGGAGAAGTAGAAATTGACAACTCTTTGAGGCTCACACATGCCGTGCTGAAGGGGACCTATCACAGGGAGCAATCAAAGGAGTAAAACAAGAGTTAGGGCAGGCTTCATGGAGGAAGTGGAAATTGGGTCGAGTATGGAAGAAGGGTAGGATTTACAAAAGCCAACAGGAGGAGGGTGGGATTTCTTCAAGCCCTGACAATAGTTGATAAGGCAGCAGTAGTAAAATCTGCTATTTTGTCATGTGGGCTGGCTCATTAGCTAGTCATCAGTGGTGTGGTAAGTGACTGAGATCCTTTACTCTGTAATCTGACACACTGAGTCCAAATTTCAGCTCTATCATTTACTGGGTATTTGCCTAGGAAAGTTAGTTAACTTTTCCAAGTCTCAGTTTCCTTATCTATAAAATGGGAATCGTAACAGTACATACTTCATTCGGTTACTGTGAAGATTAACTGCAATGATGGATGTTGATAAAAAACAAAATTCTGCTGAGGAAATTTGAAGATCTAATTGGCTTTGTGAATTGGTTCACGAATCAAGCAGCATCCCGTCTTGCAAGTAGAGGGGGGCTCCAAGTTATACCAAATGGAAGGTTTTTTTATAGGAAGGAGGGTGGGGTAAGAAAGTTATTAGCAAAAGAAAAGGATTGTTCCAGGCAAGATCACTTCCCTTGGAAGGAAGAACAGAAAGTCTTTTATCATGTAGATTACTTCCTCTTCCCTTGGAGGATGGAAAGGGCCCAAGTGGCAGATTATTTCGTTGGCGCTGATCAGAAAATTCCTGACTGACTGGTTAAGACTATGTCTGAAGGGAGGTTGAAACTGCAATTAAATTAGGTTTTAAGCACCAGTTTGATGATTTGGCCTAAGTGACACCATTTTGGGCCTGTGGTTTTCTTTTCAACAATATAATACTACGTAGCACAGTGCCTGATTGGCACATAATGAAGGCTCAACATTTGGTAACTGTAATTATTATTGATGCTAATAAAGAAAACAAAGTATGTCATAATATTTAAAGCCTTGGCCTAATAGTATTAATGATATCATGTGCAGGGTATTCATAGTTCTCAGAAGCAGATGTCCTTTTTTCAAGGTCTCTGACATGAAGCGTCAGAAAGTTCTATAGCCTATAGAACCAAACAGGTATCTGAATTTTTAAATGAAAGAAGAGAAGCATGTATAGGATGGAAGTTAAAAACATTGGGTTTGGACTCAGGAACACAGAGGTTCGAGTCCCTTTCCCTGACACATGTACTTTATAATGTTGGCCAATTTCCTCTTTAATTCTAGGCCTCAGTTTCCTCATCTGAAAAATGAGAATGACACCATCTACCTCATAGGGGTTTTAGTATTAAGATTCAATGAGATAACACAGATAAATTGGTTTGTGTCTGCTACTCAACTTGTGCTCAATTCATTGAACAAACCTTTGTCGATCATTTACAATGTGCGGAGCTTTGTGCTCAGACAATGGCAATACATTGCTGAGTGAAACAAACAGGAACCTTGCTCTTAAGTAACGTTTTCAGTAAATGAGAACTACCACCACTCCCGCTACTACTCCTATATAGATATCCCGTGCTATCTGAACTCTCCCTATCTGGACAATCATTATAACAAGTTACAAAAGTGTTTACCCAAAATTCACCTTTCAAAACAAAAGCACTCAAATGACACATTTGAGTGGTATGGAAGTCCCGTCCAAAGGACATAGAATGTGACCCTCTCTGGACAAGATGGCATCTTGGGTTTCAACTGATTGAAAACATTTTAATAAAAACATCACTATCATCTCCCTCACATTTTTCCTTGGAGTTTCTCCCTCCATGAGTTCCAGTATTTGCTTATTTACAGTGCCTGGGGATACTATCAACCGGGGTCCATGTGGACAGTATCTTGAGAATCTCTAATCTATCATTTCATTGTATATTTGAATTACACTATATGTTCATTGAAGTTTAAAAAGGAAATAGGGGCCCCTGGGTGGCTCAGTCAGTTAAGTGTCCAACTTCACCTCAGGTCCTGATCTCACGGTTCGTGGGCTCAAGTCCCGCATCGGGTTCTGTGCTGACAACTCAGAGCCTGGAACCTGCTTCAGATTCTGTATCTCCCTTTCTCTCTGCCCCTCCCCCACTCATGTTCTGTCTCTCTCTCTCTCAAAAATAAACATTAAAAAAAGGAAATATAATTTGTTTCTGAGATTGCAAATTATTGTATACCAAACATAAAAATACCTATTGATGAGGGGAGCCTGGGTGGCTCAATTGGTTGAAGCGGCTGACTCTGGAATTTGGTTCAGGTTACAATCTCACAGTTCATGAGATCAAGCCCCACATTGAGTGCTATGTTCACAGTGTGGAGCCTGCTTGGGATTCTCTCTCTCTTTCCCTTTTTCTCTGCCCATCCCCTGCTCGTGCTCTCTCTCTTTTTCTCTCAAAATAAAATATGCTTAAAAAATACCTATTGATGAGTTTATAAAGTGTCAAATAGATATTGAATAGATATTAAATAATTAGATAATTAGATATTCGATAAATTTATTATTGATAAATACTTAGTGAATTGATATATAGTTATTTAAGAGTGTTTAAGTACTATTTAGGAGTGTTTTAGTGATATTCAATATTGGTTGGGGCTTTGGGATGAATTGGGAATGTGCTGTTCTTTTCTCAGTCAAAACAATGAAATATAATGTTGCACTTTATGTTAACTCACTATAGAACATGTGTTGAATAATATTTTATATTTCGATATGCAGGGATGCCTGTTACTGCAATCGCTACGGCAATATTTCCACCCACTAAGTAGCACTGACAAAGTAGTAACTGTTACCTGCAAAGTTCTACCAACTACTAACACCAGCATTTCACTTATGATCTTTACAAATGCTAATGCTGCCCTCTTCCTCTTTTTTGAGTATGGTCATGTGGTTGGGTATAGAGCCTAGTCCTCAAAGTGAAGGATCTGGACCTTGTTGTGGCTGATAGCCAAGGAAGGCTGCCTGAAGATAAAGTGCACAACTCCAGTCATATCTCTTTGTGGCTCTGAGGCCATGCTAGGAATACAGCAATGCCCAGAGCCAAGAGTGTTAGCAATGGCGAAGGAAGCTTCACGTCGGTAGGTGGCCAAGATGCCGTTCTCTAAGATACCAACCAGCCTGGTGTGTGTGTCTGTGTGTGTGTGTGTGTGTGTGTGTGTGTGTGTGTAAGTATGTCGTCTCCTAGGGTATTGCAAATGTATGTGGTTGATAAGCACTTGAATGGATAGATGTAGAGTGGAATTCTAGTTTTACTACTAATGAAAAATATTTTAAAAGGACCTATTCGTGATGAAAGGACCAAGGGCATGTTCCCTAATCAAAGAAGTGTGGGGGAACACTGTATACATTATCTCGTGGGGATGTGGTCAACATATAAAAGACCCCAAAGAGTCCTGCCGTAAAGAAACCTGATTGCACTTTGCTTACCAGAGTTTTCCCACATTATTTTGACCCACAGAAATATTTCCTGTGTGGTAGCCCACTGAACACTATTCCACAACACACGTTTCAAGAAACACTCGCGTAGATTGTTCTAGAATAAGACATAATAACTGTTAGTAAACTTCCCTCCCCGCCCATTATCCTCTTACTCCCGGCTACCTCCTCTCTCCTCATGCTTCTCTTCTCCCACCCTGCCCTTCCACATCTCCTTCCCTATCTCTCCTTACTTCCCTTCCACATACACTGACTCTGACCTTCACCGAAAGCATGTCAAGAATCCCTTTTGTATCAGGAACAACGCCAAGGGCTGTCAAAAGGTGGAAAAAAAAATACTCCCTGCCCCCAAGAGCTGTTAGTAGCTCTATATCTGGGCTGGGTGGATATGCAGATTCTTGGTAACATAAATAATCTACATGTGAGCAAATGGCTGAACACATGGCATGTTCATGGAAGGGATGGGGAGTAGTCATAGTGAATTACAGCTACACCTTTTTCGGTACCAACAACTTGCCAAATACCGCTCAGCAGGGAGAGAAGAAACGCAATTGTTATTCCCTGTATAATATATGCCATTGTACAGCCAGTGCTGTACTCTCAGAGGGACATTGTGCAATTCTCAGATTTTGTCACATGCTGCCTCCTTTGGAAAGCTGCACAAGAATTAGGGACATTGGTTTCAACTGCCAGCTTAGTCATGGATTTGCTGTGTGAACTTGAGCAAGCCACTTAGCCTCTCTGGTCCTCAGAGAAGTTTTCATTAGGTGACCTGGAGTGGTCCTTCCCTTCCCAGTCTGAAATTCTATGATTGGTCTGACGAGATGGCTACCCCCTTGGTGGTGGCTTGGAGTGAGGTGAGGTGGGAGACGCAGAGGAGATGTTTCCCTTCAAAACCTCTTGCTGGTTTTCAAAAGCTCCTTGCCAAATGTCATTGGGAAGAGAAAGAATGACAGATTTGTGAGAGCTGATTATGGGTGGGTGTTTGTGTGTCCATCTCGATACCTTTCCCCCCCTCCCCCAAATTCCAGCATTGTTCTGCTCAATGAATATTTGATTTTGAAGCACATTTGTTCAGCTCTCATTGACATTCTGGGAGGGAGCCAGGATGTGCTGCAAGTCAAGAGAACAATGTGTGACAATTGAATAACCATAGCAATCACTTATCTAGAACTTAGACAGAGGCAGGGCTCCAGGAGAAGAACATAACATGTATTGTCTCACTCAAGTCTCACAACAATCCTGTAAGGAAGGTAAGTCCTCAATATTCTTATTTGACAAGTGGGAAATCCAAGCCTTGGAGAGATTCCATGACTTGTCCAAGGTCACACAAGTAACTGGAGAAGCAGCTTTCAAACATAGCCAAGCTGACTTCAGAGCTCTTAACCAGCATGGTTTCTTTGACACGGATGAAACAAGTGTCCTGGAAAGCAATTAGTTATGAAGAGGGGAGGGACAGAAGCAGGGAAGCAGAACCGCTTGCCCCGGTTGGGCGAGCCCTGGGTTTGGCAACCGTTGTCTGTCTTAATGCTGGCTTTATGTAGAAGCATCGGATGCAGCGGAGACCAGAGTGTCCCCAAAACATTTGGCACTCCCTGCCACCTCTGTTGGAAAATGTACTCCCTGGCAGGCTGGTGGGAGCAGGGAGGAAGAGCTTGTGCAGTGGTCACGTCGGGAATCTTGTCCCAGGGCTATCTGCACACCTGACTGGCCAAGAGCTAAGTCCTGAAAGATAAGGAGCTTGTCCTTGGCACTTTTCTGTGCTTCTTTCAGTGTCCCTGTCCCTCTCTGCCCAGCACCTATTAGAAACCTTGTGTGCATGTGCCACCTGTGGGATCCCAGGTCCCTTCATGCTGGCACTCCAAACCTCAACCTGCCCTGCTCAACAGTTCCCAGTGCTCCAGACCTATCCATCCTCATCATACAGTTAAAATCTCCTGGTCCTGTTCCTATCGCTGACTAAAGTGGTAATAGGAAAAAAACCCCACAATAATAGCTGACATGTATTGATTATTTTCTATGTGTGAGGCTCTGTTCTCAACACTTACATGCAGTTATCTCGTTTAATTCTTGCAAGCCTGTAGCCTGTTGGTAGTCAAGGATGCTGAAGTTTAGGGTTTAACCTGTTCTAGTTCACCCAGCCAATAAGTTGCTGAGAAAAACTCACACCCGGGTTTTCCTAACACAAAAACCCATGTTTATGTCCATGTCCACTAGTCCAATACTACCTCAGAGATAGTATGTCAATTCCCTACATCTCCAGTCTGCCTAGTTGGATGTTGCTTTCTCATCTGAGGAATTAACTCCATGGCAAATCGTCCCACTGCAAATGATTCCTTTTCAATGTCTTTGGGCTATTGTACAGGCCTTAGAGCATACACATGAGAAGATTCCTTAAGGTTGTTTTTTTTTTTAAGTTCTCTCTCATTTTCCTTCCATTTCTCCCTTCAATTCATCTCACCCCAGTTCCACACATTTTCTGGTTGCCTCCTCAGTTTACATTCACATGTGATCATCACTGTGCCATACCTCAGTTAATTTGAACTTTGCCATAGCTTGGTTAATTTGAACTCTGAGGACTGTTAAGGTCTCTTAATCTCGCCCTGATATTCTTTCTGTTGCTTTTCCATCTTTGTTCTTCTCAATAAGAACTGCCTGGGATCTGCCCTCAGAATTCTCTTACCGGCATCTCCTTTTCTTCATCTTCACTTACACATAGGTGGACTCACTTGCTCCAAACTTTCCCTGTGAGGCAGCCATCACCACTTACATTGGCCACCTTTGAGAGGTGATAAAGCTGAAGCTCGGGTAGTTTAGTTGACTTGCAAGGAATCACAGTCTCTGCTCCAATTAGAACGTCTTTCCTAGTACTATTACATACAAACAAGAGTAGGTGTGGGGAATTCCTAAGATATGTGGAGGCTTTGAACACACAATTTTGACTTAAAATTGCACCATATTCTGGGTGTTTTTGCTAAAGCACCAGGATTAGAATGGAGTAAGCTGGTTTAGAGATCTCTAAGAGGTCCCAACCGCTACTCAACTGGGAGAAGATAAGTTTGATATTTGGAGTATCGTTCAAATATAGCAAAATAAATCAGCTGCTACTCTGAGACAAAGCCAGGATAAGACTTGGTAGCTTTGGTTTAATGATCTTTTTATTCCTGGGTTGGATCTTCCTGATACCATAATGAATGCAAATAGTGAAGGCAAACACATAGCTAACAGTGTGCACAAATTGGCACTGTGAAAAATGAGCTATTGTGGAGAAGGCCCCACTTTTTCTCAGCACTTAGCTTCACAATATTCTGTACGTAACAATTCTAGTTCTCTGACTGGATAAAGGGCCAGTTAAGTAGGGAATTTGAGGACAGGTTGAGCACAGGGGAAAAAGAGCATCTTGCCTTTTCTCCTGGATACATTCACAGCTTCCTGATCTGATTTCCCCGTTTAAGATTCTGTTTAAATTCTCCCTGCATATTCAATATCTGGACTATTGCTTGGCACATAGTAAACATTTGGTAAACGATGGTTATCTAGGTGAATGAGTGGATTTGGGCAGTAGCTGTGTGTTGATTGCTTGTTCTGGATTAATCATTCAATGTGCTAGCCTATGCTGTTCTCATCATGGACTCGTTGGAGCCAGTATTACTCAAACCCTAGGTCGAGTAAACACTTCACATGGTATGGAAATGCAGGAGGTTTAGGGTGATTCTAATAAACCCCAAACAAAACTTCCTCCTACTTTCAGTACCTTTCCAATCCATCTCTGAATACCACCACACTGAGGGGTAGGGTTTCAACAATATGAATTGTATGGGGGTTGCAGTTCAGTCTATAACAATATCTAGTTGATTGAGATTCATATAACTTTCTTTTTTTTGATATGAAATTTATTGTCAAATTAGTTTCCATTCAACACCCAGTGCTCATCCCAACAGGTGACTCCTCAATGCCCATCACCCACCCTCCCCTCCCTCCCACCCCCCATCAACCCTCAGTTTATTCTCAGTTTTTAAGAGTCTCTCATGGTTTGGCTCCCTCCCTCTCTCCTTTTTTTTTTTTTTCCTTCCCCTCCCCCATGGTCCTCTGTTAAGTTTCTCAGGATCCACATAAAAATTTTCTTTTGTTTTACAACAAAACTGAAGATAGCAAAATGTTTCCAGTCTTGTGCGACAAAGCACTTTGGGCTATATCTCTGACGTTGCCCTGGGGGCTATTTTTCCTTCTCCCCTGCCTAGGGATGCTCAAAGTGAGTTTTAAGAAGGACTGTCAAGGCTGCATAAGTTGCTCCAGTATGAATAGTGCCACTTGAAGTTGTGTCCTGAAGAAGCCTTAAGGTCTGTGAAGCTGTTAAGAGTAGGTTATATGTGGATGTGAATGAAAGATCTGAGAGGAAACTCTGGTGACCATGAATGGAAATAGGTGTTACAAGGCTGAGAACAAGTGAGCGCTGAAGGGGAAGAAGGGCCAGAACTGAGAACTGAGAAGCTGGGGCCCATGATTATTCTCTTCCTCAGTTTCAGTTTGTTGAGGGGAGGACTGGCCTTCCTGTGACCTCTTTCCCATATGATTTCCTGACGATTTCCGAGACTGTTAGCTGTACTTCTAAGAGGGTCCTCAGATGAGTTCTAGGGAAATGGGTGAATCCTTGGATCTGAACAGGTTTCATTTCTGACAAGAGGAATGGGGAGCACTGGACAAGAATTGTGATGCAATAACCGTGTTTAAACTTTCTACAAGGCACATGTGGTCAACACCACTGAGACTTTTTTCTTCCTCCCCTCCGTATTTAGAAAGCAATATCTAATGAGCTCACATTCCTTCCTTTACACCATGTTAACCACAACTAAGTACAACTTAAAAGGTATTCTCCACCCATTAGTGTATTCAAGATTTCCTGAATTTTGCTTTAAAAATCTTCCGTGTAGGTGATCTTGCCAGTCTCCTAATTCACCCTACTTCCTTGATTTGTCCAAGTTTTGACGTTCACTTCCATTCTGGCCCTTTATTCCCTTTCTGTGCTTTCATAGACACCTTCCCCTTTAGTACCCCCTGTGCACTTTGGAAGACTTCTTGCTCAACTCTTTACTCTGATCTTTCCAACTCAAACCAGTTTTTTGTAAATTTCATTCACTAAAAATAACTAATACTAGACATATAGTACCTTATCCACAACCAGCGTTCCTTTAGTTAACTTGAATGAACTGCTTCCTTTCTAAAAATCCATTCACTCTTAGCAATAATATTAACAATAGCAACAACAGCCACCATTCATTGAGCACCCTTAGTGTTACATTTCTTTTCACATTTAATCATTCAAACAACCTTGTGTGGCAGGTATGAGTACTCTCATTTTAATGTTGAAGAAATCAAGGCTCAGAGAGAAGAGATTTATTTACTCACAGTTTCTGCTAGAAATAGTCCCCTACTCAAAAACCTATCTATCTGTTGCTAACTTGGGACAGAGTCATTCCTTGGGTACATAATTAAAATGTTTATATTCTCAAGATAACTAACCCATTAGTTTCTTCCTAGGCAGTAAAGTTTAATAATTTAAGGCACAAGTCATGGCATTGGATAGATTTGGGTTTGAATTATGGCTCTGCTGGGTGACCTTGGAAAAGTCACTTCAACTCTTGATGTTTCTTTACCCGTAAACAGGGACAATAAATCCCATGTAACAGAGTTATTCTAACTAGTAAATAAGATGGTATCTGTAAAGTGCTAACAGAGTAAGTGTTTGATAAATGACAGCTCGTCATTAAAAATCTAAGATTCGGATTGTAAATGATGCAGATCCTGCCAAATAAAGAGCAGAATTTGACTTCCAGCTGTAGAAGAAGTTTATGCATTTTGAAGAAAATACCTCAGGACTCCTGGGAGAACACAGTTAAAAACTGTGTCCTTTACCTTATGGAATGAGGCAGTGGGTTTAGAAAACAATTTGACTTTGTTTAAGAGATGTTACTGCATAGTTTGAATAAAGCCCAGTTTCATCATGGCCCCATCTCTCGCAGTGTTCCAATCAAAGGAAAACAAGTCCCCCATCAAAACTAATCAAAGAGCAGCTGGTATCTTCACAGCAAGCTCTTTCTAAAGTTGCAGTGCCTAAGACAGAGTATATTCATAAGGAATAGAGAGAATTCTTCAAAATCCCCTTTGTCATTTCCTGCCCTGTCAGTATTTTCCACACACCACAGCTGCTCCCAGGTCCCATTTCTCCCCAGCTGTGTCTCCCTAAGCCTTTCTCCCAAATGAAGTCCATGGAGACTCTTGTCGTTCTGTCCTCCCCCACCCCTCTTCCCTAGATCAGTTCTTTATTTTATATTTTATTTTACCTACATTTCTACATCAAAAAGGAGAGCTGATGAGATGCTCTTGATGACCTGACCTCAGCTAGGGAGGAGGGGGAGCACAGAGGGGAGCATAGTGTGTGTGGGGGAGCACAGAGGGGAGCATAGTTTGAGAGGTAGATTGTGAACACTTATCATTTAATGGCTTCTAGATTTGGAGCAATTTAAATCGATTGAAATTTGACATTTACTAAAGATATGGTTCCTCAGACTAAAAAGTACCTTTTTTTCCTCTTTTGGCTGGAAATTTAGCAATTCAAAGATGTAATACTGACCTTTGGAATTATTCTGATTGGTAGCTATTTTGTTTCTTAGAAAAGTGTAGTTACCTTATATATTTCAGTACAAAAAACCCTCAAAACTCAGGTTCCAGAGTTGTAGTGGTTGGAGAATATAATAAGATGAGCTTTATAAGAAGGTAGTAAGATGGTAAAATTTTGGAAACCTCTGATGTGCTTCCTACCTTACACATGATATCATTCAGTCCTCATGATGCCCCATAAGGTGGGTGTAATTATTTATCCATTATGCAGGTGAGAAAACTAAGACGTATGGAAATGAAGTCTGTTGCCTAATGTCAATCAGCTTAGAAGGGATGAAGTTGGAGCTTGGTTCCAAAGCTGTATTACTCCAAAGTGACCAGAGGAATAAAGGAAAGTTGGTCCATAAAGTTTTTCTCCCTCTCCCTCTTTCTCCCCCTTTCCCTCTCCCTTTCTCTTCTCTGCCTCCCCCTTTCTCCTTCCCCTTCTCTTTTCCCCCATCCCCTCCCTCACCCCTTGCTTCCCTCCCTATCTTTCTCTTTCTCTCCCCCTTTAGAAAATCCATCTCTGATCTGAGAGGAGCAGACTGAAAACAAGTATGGTAATATGAAGGCCAAACGGTTATAGAGCTTGCAGATAACATTGCTCTGGAAAGAATGGAGGAAAAAGAGAGTGATTAAGGTGCATAAGAACCAGCAAAATTTGTCCAAATGACAAACTCATAAAGATGGATGCTTCCATAGCAACCATTTATGTACACATTACCTAGTGTAAGAAATAAAACAACAACACATTTGAAGCCCCTGTGTAACCCTGCTGCCATCTCAGGAATAAACACTGTACTGAATTTGTCTTTTTTTATCATTCCTCCCTGCCAAAAGAAAAAGAGAGAGAGAGAGAGAGAGAGAGAGAGAGAGAGAGATGGATGCCAATGGGAAATTTGAGCATACCAAAGGGAATGGGCAGAGAGGTAGAGTGGATGAATATTGTCAGCATGGAATTTAGAGGGGAAAGAAATACCAAAAGGAAAGTGGTCAAGGTTTGAATGCCTCCATACACCAAACACTATAATATGTATAAGTAATGCTTAGACCATACTAATAGCTTATCCACATATTGCTTATCTCACCGAAATCCTATTAAAAAAACTAGGTTCGTTATCATTTTATAGATTTTAGTTCTTCAGACATACAAATGCCAGCTCTATGCCAAGCACTGGCTAGTGTGAGGAAACTGAGATTCAGAAGAGTTACATTTCATGCTACTCTATGGCAGAGCCAAGGCTTGAACCCAAGTCTAACTGGTTCTAGAACCTACTTTCCAATACCTACTGAAGTTTAAAAGTTGAGAAAATAGGATAAAACCGTTCAAGCAACTCTGGTGCTACTTTTCCTGGAGTTACATGCAACTCCCTAAAACCATGTGTGATCCGCGTGATGAAAACTTTTTGGCCCCGGTTGACAGGAGCTCATCTCCCTTTACTGTTTTGTTGGAGGTTAGGATAGATACTATAGAGTGACAGAGATGCTGATACCTATCAAATGAACAAAAGGGTGAGAAAGTAGATGGTTCAGTAGTGATGAGGGAGGTGATCCAGATGAAGGATTTTTGAGATTGTTGTTATTGAGAAAATGGTAGGCGATGTCTGTTGGAAATTTTATAAGCTTTGGCAACTAGACAGATTGTAAATATGAAAACACTTAAATGCTACGGTTAGCTTGGAACTTTACACTATTCCCACATCTGCTCTTTCATTGGAGCCTCACAAATTGTTCTTTTGTTTTCCTCATCAGTGTGCTCTTTATAAATATAGGACATTGTTACTAAAGAACCTGTCCCCGTGGCCCAGCTTTTCTCACACTTGTCTACAAATTTTTAGGCCTGCCCAAGTTCTCCTATTCCGTGCGCACTCCATTTCTGACCAAGCTCCTTTGGGTGATCTTAAAAGAGAGGAGTCCCTGTTTTTTCTGTCTTCCTTGTGCAGCTTCAGATGCTTAATTCCATGCGCCCAGATTCTGTGCTCTGCAGCTGTAACAACATTCGTTTTTATTGTAAAAGTGGGAAGTTGTAAAATAATTGTGGACTGTCATTGGTTGTAATTAATATTTTCCTGTTGCCTGGGAAGTGAATACAGAGTGGCAGCCCTTATAGCATACTCGCCTGGGAGAAACCAGCGGGAAGCAGAAGAAGCCTTCATTCTGCTGAGAAGAGAAAGCTCCAGAAGTCTGAACAAGGGTGGGGACCAAAGTGATCAGGGCAGAGAACTCTCCCTCCAGGAACCAAATAACAAGGAGCTGAAAGCGGGAATGATAGGAAGCAGGTCCAACAGGCTCCTTTGGCTTCGACATCTCTTCAGGGAGTGTTAAATAGAAGGTTGTTAACGAAGACACCAAGGTGGTTCAGGGCCTCTCAAATTCTTCCACCAAAGTGGCCCTAAGGGCGGAACCAATAACATCTTCCGTGCCACCCCACCATTATGCTCCACAAGATTGGAGACAAAGTCCAACGTGCGTCTCAAATAGAACATTTATTTGAAATCTACTGTTTTCTTTTAAAATGTATGTGAATCTGGCATTCTATCTCTTGTTTATTTCATTTTAATTTTATTCCCCCTTTAGCCTCCTCCCCCCCTTCCCATTTTCTTTCCCCAACATATGTAACCGTGCTCATGTGCTTTTGGGTATCTTTTTACTTGAATGTACTCTTCCAAATGTATTGTTTTACATGCATGCATTTTAATTTATGTAAATGATATTTATTTTGTATCTTCTTTTAGTTATTATACTTTTTTTTCCCTCTCAACATTATGGATGTAAGAGCCATCCATGCTCTTTGTGTGCATCTAACCTGATGCTACTCACTGGGGCATTACACTGCAGTATGTACATCCATCACATGTTACCTCTCCGCTTTCCCAGGAATGAACACTTAGCTGCCAGTTCCCTGCCTCCCTGGGCATCGATGCAGGGAACATCTTTGTACGTGTCCCCATATGGACCCCTGTGAAAATTCATGTGGAGTGTATACCAGGGAGAGAATTGCTGGGCTATAAAATAAGTGTTTTTATCATTACATTAAGTTGTGCCAGATTGTTCTCCAGAATGACTTCATCATCTTTGACTCCCACCAGCAGTGAAGGAGAGTCCGTTCCTTTTTACCCTCATCCCTTCCTATCCTTAGCCATATCCAAATTTCTGTTTTTTTTGTCAGCTTGAGAGGTGTGAAGTGATAGTCCGGTGAATATTTTAACTTGCATGTCCTGATTATGAATGATTCATGTTTATACTAAATGACCAATCCATGGTAAAGCTGATGCACCAAGAATCAACAAAAGTCAAATTGATCTTGTTGTTCCTGGTTCACCTCACACAGCTGAACCTGCTTCCTGGGTTAAGCATATACTATTTGGGGGAGCACAGTTACTAGCTGTGTGATGTTATGAAAATTGCTATCTTCTCCTGATCTCCATTTCCTCCTCTCTAATGGAAGATGGGACTAGATAATCTCATAAAGCCCTCCAAGGTCTAAAATTTTGTGACTCAGTGATGTCATCTTGAACCATTAAACACTGTGCTAACCCCTTGTATATTAAACAGTCCATCAGCCAAAAAAAAAAAAATCCATTCAGTTCATTTTCCTATATAGTAGCAATTTACTCTCCACTAACAGTCCATATCTTTCCCTCCCACTTCTCCCAACCAGGGAAGTAAACTGCCTTTTTACACTCTCTCTCTAGCATGTGAACAGAATGGCACCAATTTGTTCCTGCTGTTCTTTAGTCTCCCTCACAGCATTTGCTCAAATTACAGACCTATCAAACTTGGCTGCCCCCCGTCAGAACAAGAGGAAGATAAAAGATAAGCTTGAGTTCAGCCACATGCCGCTGTAAATATGAAATGCACAAAGGGCTAATAATATGACATTACCATCTGACAGTCACATGGTACTCATCATTCTTGGCACCAAATAAACATTATTTATGCCTTTATTTGCAGGGGAATGGGGAAGAACAAGTAATCTAACCCTCCCCTGATTCAGCCCTTAAGGAAAGAAAAAAAAACACTTTTAGAAGTCTCATAAAAATCAGTAATGATGTAGTAGGTTGAACGATGTGAAATCGCAATTTTTGTAGGTAAAAACCAGTCGATATCAGAACGTTCATATGGTTCAACTTAGTAGATGTGGCATAATCAAAGTCTTTTGAAAATCCCCAAGGAGTCATTATCAATGATTTCATCGGTGCTACCCTCAACCCTTTCCAAATAGGACTGGCATATACCCTTTGCCAAGTAGGCAGGGCTTAAATAGAGCAAGCCATCCTTCCCCCAGCTCACTTAGCCATGGGCTGTCCCTTCCCTTGCAAAGTTTTGAGTGTTTGCAGCCCATGTTGCTCACCGTGGCACTGCCCCCCACCCTGGGTTGTTGTGTGAATCAAATGTGATGATGTCAGGTGAATTTGTTTTTTCAGTTTTAAAGCACAAGACACGTGCAAGGAATGCGAGGGGAGCTACTATTTATTAAGTATGTGTCAGACGCGGTGCTTGGCATTTCACATGCACCATCTATTATAATCTTTGCAAATGCATGAGAAAGTCACTTTTATATTCATGTGATAAATGAGGACATTGGGGCAGAAATTAAATAACTTGCTAATGGTTGCACAGCTAGTAAGTAGCTGAAAGAATTGGGACTGGAACTCACTGGTCTGACTAAAGTTTATGCTCTTTCTTATGCTGTGTTCCACTTCTGAACACAGTCTTCAATCATTTCTAACAACTTTATTTGTGGCTACTGCTTCAACAATGACATAGGAAGTTGCTAATTGGTGAGATCTCTTATACCTGGGATGAGCTGACCTTTGGTGCCCATTGTAATTACGCACAGCATTTATTTTACGAATATTTCTTAAGCATCTATGTGTGTCCAAAAAAACCACCACCCACAAAAACTTGTACGAGCAACCCTAACTTACAGTTACCTTTTTGACTTGGGTTTTACTTCGGTCCTGCCTACCCACCCCCACGGGTTGCTTTCTGCTGTGTATACCAGAACCTGTCACAATCTTCCTCAATTCTATATCCGAGACTTGGAACTTTCTCTTCCAGTCTCTGGAACACTCTTCCCTTCAAGCCAAATGTTATCTCATCAGAGAGGCCTTCCTTAACCACCCAATCTGATATAGAAGTCTCTGTCACCCCGTTTCTTCTACCCTTCTTTATTTTTCTCCATTGCACTTACCACGGTCAGATTTGTACAATGTCTATTTTGTTCAGCATGTATTTCCAGCTATCTGAAGCAATCCCTGGCACATAATAGGTGTTCAATTTGTGGAATGAATGAGCAAATAGTTTTCACAGTTGAAGGAGATTACATGTGCCATCATCATTTTGATGAGTGAAACAAAATATGTGTGATTGGGTTATTATATAATATTAGTAATAATGTCAGGTAGCTTTTGTTAAGAGCTATTTTTTCCTTACTGAAATACCTACACTCCAGCTTCTTCTTACTCTTTATATGGCTTCTGTGTTACCAGCTTCTCTAAGTAAGACACTTGAATTACATGGTGTACTCATTATAGATGATGTGATCTCATAATCACCCCCCCCCAATTCAGACACTGTGCCTTAATTACTCTTTATAAAAAGCACACCTTTTAATATCTACAAAAGATACTTTACTTTCAGAAAGTTTCAAGCCCAGAGTTATTGATTACTGACAGCCAGATTTCATAACAATCTATAAATAGGGAACTGAATGAACTTAATATGTCTATAATCAGCCCAAGAGCAAAAAGTGAGAGCAAAGAGAGAGGGAGAGAACATTTTAAAGTCTTCTTCATTCTTCTAAAGGTCAGCGCTATATACCAACACCACGAGTTCCTACATGAGAGTTCAATAAAGAGTTACTGCAGGCTTGAATGGAGCTAGGCATGTGCATGGGACCTGTGTGGGGTTTTTTTTTGTGAAGGCGAGGATCCAAAAATCGACCTTTGCAGCCAGATCCAGTCTTCGCAGACTAACAGCTTATGGTAAACATACCTAATCTTTGTATGTCTCTTCTGGCCCCATGAAGAGCGAGAAATAATGAAGTCTTAGAATTTGTAAAGTCTAGTTCTGTCCTATACAACGTGCAAGTACCTGCTATTTAGTCAGATAATAGATTCTCTTCTTCCCTCCCTACCTTTCTTCTTTTCCGTTTACTTCTCTTCTTCTTCAGTTGAAAGACCATTCACATTTTCAACAGCATAGAAAGGGTTGATGGGCATACTGAAGTACCTGTACACTATGCCCTTTACTCTGTGTATAGAACATTCTCCATGGTGATAAAGGTTAGGCAACAAAACTTTAGGGAAACCATTAAGTAATTTGTTGGGTGAGTAACAAAATGATATCTTAGACAAAGTAGATGTATGTGATGAATGGTGGAGGTAGAGAAAAAGAAAGAGTGAGATGATTAGAGTGGCGGAAACTACCCAAAGCTGTTAGTTGGAATGTGTCTGGAGTTCAAAGTAATATCTTCGTGACTCTAACTATAGCTAATAAGCTTATCAACTATAAGCTTCAGTGCATGACATCAAATTCACATTTACACAATTGTTTTAAACTCCAGTGACCTGCCTCCTAACCTAGCATCAACGAAAAGTCGAATCTTCTCCGCTTGTCCGGAAACATCTCCAAGTATTTAATTGTGTAGAAAATGGTGTAGCTTTGTTTGCAAAAGAGGGTGGGAAGCAGGGGCATGAGTGCCACCCAGGGAAGATAATGGTTATTACGGAGTCATTAAATAACAGAGGAAGAATGACGTTGCTGTCAAAACTATGCCCACCTCATTGTCCAAATCCAGTGTGTTGGGTTTGTAAGACCTACTATCAAGGAGCTATTTGCTTCTCTCTACATACCATGGTGACCATTTGCTGGATGGCATTTTCTGGGGATATGGACTCACAGACTGAATAGGGAGGCTTCCCTATGCATGTTGGAAAAAAAATGATTAGTATGCTTCGCCATTCATCTGACACTTCTGAACCTCTTGCCTCCATTTTATTAAAATACCAAATGAAACTACACCTACTGAATGCCTGCAAAGACAAAGATATTGGGCTGCTTTTATATATGGCATCTCATTTAAGTTAATTCTCCAATAACCTTACGAGATACTATTAAATTCACTCTTGGATGAGGAAACTCATGGACAGAGAGATTAGTAACTTGCCCAAAGTCAAACATCTAGGCAATATCAGAATTGGAAGTGAACCCAGGCATTTTGAGTCTAAATCCCACACATTGTCTTTCCTATACACTCTCCTGTTAAGCAATATGTCTCGATAGATTGAACATTTAAAACATTATTTACATGAATAAAAACTCCAAGCCACGATCAGAAAGTGCATCATTATATCATCAATGACTAATTTAATTGAACCATGGTTTCTCTTCCAGGCTAAAGTATAATACTTCTTCCAAACCTTAATTTTATAGAATATACAGGATTCTGAGTAACTTGAAATCAAAATCTTGAAAGTTGTAGCTTTTCCCACCTAATAGCTTTGGGACATTTGCAGTTACTTAAACAAGTATAAATTTTCTAGGTAAGTTCTATATGAAGCTTCTTATTGTATCTACAATCTCTTCAGTCAAAATCATTTTCCCCCAACCAATTCCAATATCATAATATCAAAGTAAAATAAGTATGTGACATTTTTACCAATGACTTGCTTGAAGTTAAGCTGTTTTCAGTTTTTTTTGTTGTAGGAGGTTTATTAGAATGATTACATATGTCTCCTCATTTTGTACTCCTAAAGTCTAATAGTCTTATATAATAATGATTTTTAAAAAATTTTAATGTTTATTCTTGAGAGAGAAAGAGACAGAGCATGAGCAACGGAGGGACAGGGGGAGGGAGACACAGATCTGAAGCACGCTCCAGGCTCTGAGCTGTCAGCACAGAGCCCAACATGGGGCTTGAACTCACCAATCATGGGCTCATGACCTGAGCTGAAGTCAGACACCCAACCAACTGGGCTATCCAGGTAGCCCAATAATAATTTTTTTTAAAAAAGTTATGATCTTTTCAGTTCGCAAAGCATAGTAAATTTGCATTCACTTTCTTACTTGACCCTTAAGCCAGCTATGGTAAATAGGTGATTTGTCCAAGGTAACAACAGTCAGGTCTCCTGATTATCATTCTCTTGGTATAGTTCTGCTACCATATATCAAAATGAAGACCCTACAGATGATGATAGCTAATGTGTATTGCGAGCTCACTATATGCTTGGCACTTTTTTCTGCAATTTATATGTGGTTTAACCCTCAAAACAATTCCATAAGGGAGGTACTGTCATCTTTCTTATTTTATACATATAAACTAAGGCACAGAAAGAATGGGTAATTTAATTATGATCACAGAGCAAATAAGTGGCAATGCTTGGATTTGGAACCAGGACGCCTGATTATAGCACCCAAGCATATTGAATGCTTAGTAAGACAGGAGGCTGTACTTAAACATTTTAGTAAGATTTTCATTAACAAATATTTAAAACAAAAATATATAGGGGCGCCTGGGTGGCTCAGTTGTTTAAGTGACCTATTGGATTTCTGCTCAGGTCATGATGTCACAGTTTATGGGTTGAAGCCCTGCATCAGGCTCTATGCTGACAGCACGGAGCCTACGTGGGATTTTCTCTCTCTCTCTCTCTCTCTCTCTCATTCTAAATAAACATTTAAAATATATAGATGCATATATAATTTTATACAAACGTGATCATAATCTGCAAGTTTACTTCCCCGTTTCTTTTTGCTTGCTCTCCCTTTTCCTCATTTTTACTTTATATTAAGTAGCCCATGTTACTCTTAGTATACATCCTTCCATATTTTCTCATGCTCATTCATATACTCACATATATGGGATTTTGTCATTATTTAGTGGGGTTATATTATACATACTTTTTTGCATATTGTTTTTCTAAATCCAGGATACTTTTTGGAAATCTCTCCTAGTCATCTGAAGTAGCATCACTGCGTTAATTTTAACTGTATAATATTCTGTGGAGTAGATATATAATAATTTATTGTCTTCCCTATAGTAGAGGGTATTCTCTAATTTGTTTTTGCTTTTGTCGGTTTATCAGTGCAAGAAATGCTGCAATAAACATCTTTGCACATATGACTTTATTACAATGAAATAAACTATAAGGAATGGGACTGATGAGTTAAGAAGCAAATTAATGTTTTATTTTAATAGAGGTTTCCAGATTGCTTTCCAAAATGGCTGTAATATGTCACATTCCCATCAGCAATATATGGGCAGTATTGGTCTTTAAACTTTACCAGTATGATGGATTTAAAGTGTTACCTCATTTTTACTTTACTTTGCATTTCCCTGACTGCTAGTCAATCTTTTTGTTTTACTCTTCTATGAAGCTATTATTTATTATTACCTTTACCCATTTTTCCATTAAGTGGTTTGTTATTTTCCTTCCAGTTTAAAAGAGCTCTTTGTTTATAGATAGTAATCCACAATCTTTCATCAGCGTTATGAATTTTTGTTTATGGCATTTTTATGTATGACATTTTACCACATAGAAGTTTTTAGTTTTAAATGGTCAAATATATCTAGCTTTTAATTTAAAGATTCTAGCTTTCCTAGATTTCCCATATACTCTCTACATTATAACATGTAGTACCCTAGATTTCTCAGATTTTCATTATATTATTATTATTACTATATTGAGATATAATTCACATACCATAAAATGCTCTCCTTTAAACTGTACATACATAATGTTTTCAAAATTCCTCCATGTTGTGGCATGTATCAGTACTTCATCCCTTTTTATGGCTTAATTAATATTCCATAGCATGGATTTGTTAAGCCGTTCTTCAGTTGGTGGATATTTGTGTTATTTCTACTTTTTGGCTATTATGAGCAATGCTCCTATGAATATATGTATACAAGTTTCTCGGTGACCATATGTTCTCAACCCTTTTGATTATATACCTAAAACTGAAATTGCTGGGTCATATGGTAACTCTATAGCTAACAGTTTGAGGAACTGCAAAACTTTTCCAAAGCAGCTGGACTATTGTACATTACCACCTACCAATAATATATGAGGGTTCCAATTTTTCCACATCCTTGCCAACCCTTGTTATTTTTGTCTTTTTGGCAAGCACACTTAGTGGTTGTAAAGCGGTATCTCCTTGTGATTTTCATTTTCATTTCCCTGGTGACAAATGATGTTGAGCATCTATTGATGTGTTTATCAGCCATTTTATTTATTTTTTTTTTTTTTGATAAATGTCTGTTGAAATTCTTTGATCGTTTTAAAAATTCTTTTTTTTTTTTTATTCTTGGGCTGTATTCCCTGACACTCCCCAGCCGCTGGCAACCACTTTTATACTCTGTGTCTGTGAACTTGACCCTTGACCTTTTTGTTTCAGATTCTACATATAATTGAAACCATGCAGTATTTTTCTTTCTTTATCTGGCTTATGTCACTTAGTATAATGTCTTCAAGGTCCATTCATGGGGTCACAAATGGCAGAATTTTCTTCTTTCTCATGGCTGAATAATATACCATTGTATAAATATACCACATATTCTTTATCCATTCATCCTTTGATGGCCATTGTTTCCAATATCTTGGCTATTGTGAATAAGGCTGCAATGAACATGAGCGCAGATATCTCTGTGATATCTTGTTTTCATTTTTAAAGAAATATACCCAGAAGTGGAATTGCTGAATCATATGGTAGTTCTATTTCTAATTTCTTGAGAAACCTCCATATTGTTTTCCATAGTGGCTGCACCAATTTACACTCCCACTAACAGTGTAAAAGGCTTTCTCTTCTTCACATCTTCACCAGCGCTAGTTGACTCTTTTCTTTCTGATAACAGCCATTCTAACAGGTGAGAGGTGATATCTCATGGTTTTGATTTGTATTTCCCTGATGATTAGTGATGTTGAGTACCTTTCATATTCCTGTTGGCCATTTTTATGTCTCGTTATTATTGAGTTTTAAGAGTTCTTTGTATATTCTGGATACTAGAATCTTATTGGATATATGATTTGCAGATATCTTCTCCCATTCTATAAGTTGTCTTTTCACTTTCTTGACAGCATCCTTTGAAGTTCAGAAATTTTTATTTTGATGAAGTCCAATTTATTTTTTGTTTCTTTTGCTGATTGCTTTAGTGTTGTATCTAAGAAACCAATGCCAAATCCAGAGTCACAAGGATTTACACTATGTTTTCTTCTTTAAAATTTTTTTTTAATGTTTATTTATTTTTGAGAGAGAAATACAGAGTGCACGCAGGGGAGGGACAGAGAGAGAGGGAGACACAGAATCAAAAGCAGGCTCCAGGCTCCAAGCCATCAGCACAGAGCCCGACGTGGGGCTCGAACTCACTAAACCTCAAGATCATGACCTGAGTCGAAGTCAGACGCTCAACCGAGCCACCCAGGTGCCCCTGCACTATGTTTTCTTCTAAGAGTTTTATCATTTAAGCATTTGCATTCAAGTCTTTAAATAATTTTCAGCTAATTTTAGTAAACGATGCACAGTAGTTTAACTTCATTGTGTTATATGTGGATATCCAGTTGTCTCAGGACCATTTGTTGAAAAGACTACTCTTTCTCCCATTGAGTAGTGTTGTCATCCATGCCAAAAGTCAACTGATGATAAATGTTAGGATTTATTTCTGGACTTTCAAATATATTGCATTCACCTCTATGTCTATCCTATGTCAAACCATGCAGTTGTAATCACTGCAGCTTTTTTAAAAGTTTATTTATTTTGAGAGAGAGAGAGGGAGAGAGAGTGCACACACATGCAGGCAGAGAGAGAGGCAGACAGAGAATCCCAAGGAGGCTCCACATTGTCAGCACAGAGCCTGATACTGCACTTGATCTCATGAAATTTGAGATCACCACCTAAGCCGAACTCAAGAGTCGGTGGCGTAACCAACTGAGCCACCCAGGCGCCCCTCACTGTAGCTTTGTAGTAAGTTTTAAAATACAGAAAAAGCTTTCTAGTGAGCCCTACAACTTTGTCCTTTTTCAAGATTATGTTGGCTATTTGGGGTTCCATATGAATTTTAATATCGGTTGTCAACTTCTGCAAGAATAAACAAAAAGGCTTTGGAAGAGATTGAGTTAAATCTGTAGATAAATTTTGGTACAACAGTATTGCCATCTTGTTAATAGTAAGTCTTCCAAGCCATCAACATGGGATATCTTTCCATCTATTTATATCTTTTTAAGTTTCTTTCAACAACGCTTTGTAATTTTCAGTGTACAAATCTTGCACTTCTTTAGTTAAATTTATTACCAAGTATTTTATTACATTTGATACCATTGTAAATAGAATTATTTTTCTTAATTTCATTTCCGGGTTGTCTATTTCTAGTGTACAAAAAGACAATTGAGGGGCACCTGGGTGGCGCAGTCGGTTAAGCGTCCGACTTCAGCCAGGTCACGACTTCAGCCAGGTCACGATCTCGCGGTCCGTGAGTTCGAGCCCCGCGTCAGGCTCTGGGCTGATGGCTCAGAGCCTGGAGCCTGTTTCCGATTCTGTGTCTCCCTCTCTCTCTGCCCCTCCCCCGTTCATGCTCTGTCTCTCTCTGTTCCAAAAATAAATAAACGTTGAAAACAAAAAATTAAAAAAAAAAAGACAATTGATTTTTGTATGTTGGTCTTGTATCTTACAATTGTGCTGAACTTGTTATTTGCTGCAATATTTTTTGTGGATTCCTTAGGGTTTTCTATATATAAGATAATGTCATCTGCAAATAGGAGTAATTTCACTTCTTTCCAACCTGGATACATTTTATGTCTTTTACTTGTCTGATTACCCTGACTAGAACCTCTGGTACAATGTAGAATAGAATTGGTGGATGTGGACATCCTTGTCTTAGTCCTGATCTTAGGGGAAAGTTTTCAGTCTTTCACCATTAAGTATGATGTTAGCTGTGGGTTTTTTGTAGTTGGCCTTTTTTTTAGATTGAACTTCCCTTCTAAGTTTGTTGAGTGTTATTATCATGAAAAGATGTTGGATTTTTTCAAATGTTTTTCTAGGATTGTGTTTTTTCTTTATTAATAAGGTATATTGCATTGATTTTCTTTATTGTATTAATAAGGTATATTGGATTGATTTTCATATGTTGGATCGAGCTTGCATACCTGAGATAATTCCTACTTCATCATGGTGTTTCAGAGCAATGCTGGCTTCATAGAATAAGTTGGAATGTGTTATTTTTTATCTTCTATTTTTTTAAAGAGCTTTTTTTTAACCACTCTGACTGTATCTCATTGTGATTTTGATTTGTATTTTCCTGAAGATGAGTGATGTTGCACATCTTTTCATGTGTCTGCCATCTGGATGTCTTCTTTGGAAAAGTATCTATTCATGCCTTCTTCCATTTCTTCACTGGATTATTTGTGTTTTGGGTGTTGAGTTTGGTAATTTCTTTACAGATTTTTGATACTAACTCTTTATCCAATATGTCATTTGCAAATATTTTCTCCCATTCCATTCATTGCCATTTAGTTTTTTTTTTTTTTAACTGTTTCCTTTGCTGTGCAGAAGTTTTTTTCTTTCTTATCTTGATGAGGTCCCAATAGCTCATTTTTGCTTTTGTTTCCCTTACCTTCAGAAACATGTCAAGTAAGAAGTTGCTGCTGCTGAGGTCAAAGAGGTTGCTGCCTGTTTTATCCTATAGGATTTTGATTGTTTCCTGTCTCACATTTAGGCCTTTCATCCATTTTGAATTTATTTTTGTGTATGGTATAAAAAAGTGGTCCAGGTTCAATCTTCTGCATGTTGCTGTCCAGTTCTCCCAGCACCATTTGCTAAAGAGACTGTCTTTTTTTCCATTGGATACTCTTCCCTGCTTTGTCAAAGATTAATTGGCCATATATTTGGGCGTCCATTTCTGGGTTCTTTATTCTAGTCCATTGATCTATGTGTCTGTTCTTGTGTCAATACCATACTGTCTTGATGATTACAGCTTTGTAATACTGGTTAAAGTCTGGGATTGTCATGCCTCCAGCTTTGGTTTTCTTTTTCAACATTACTTTGGCTATTCAGGGTCTTTTGTGGTTCCATACAAATTTTAGGAGTGTTTGTTCTACCTCTGTGAAGAATGTGCACTCTGGAAAACAGTGTGGAGGTTCCTCAAAAAATTAAAAATGAACTACACTATGACCTAGCAATTGCACTACTAGGAATTTATCCAAAAGATACACAAATGCTGATTCAAAGTGGCATGTGCATTCCAATGTTTACAGCAGCGGTGTCAACAATAGCCAAATTATGGAAGGAGCCCAAATGTCCATCAACTGATGAATGGATTAAGAAGATGTGGCATATATATACAATAGAATACTACCCGGTGATGAGAAAGAATGAAATCCTGACATTTGCAACAACGTGGATGGAACTGGAGGGTATTATGCTAAGTGAAATAAGCCAGTCAGAGAAAGACAAATGTCACATGATTTCATTCATATGTGGAGTTTGAGAAACTTAACAGATGATCCTAGGGGAAGGGAAGGAAAAATAAGATAAAAACAGAGAGGGAGGCAAGCCATAAGAGACTTAAATACAGAGTACAAACTGAGGATTGATGGGGGTGGGGAAAATAAGTGATGGGCATTAAGGAGGGCACATGTTGGGATGAGCACTGGGTGTTATACGTAAGTGATGAATCACTGAATTCTACTCCTGAAGCCAAGACTACGCTGTATGTTTAACTAGCTTGAGAATTGAAAGAATATAAAAAAAAGAGCTTGTTTTAATTCTTTAAAATTTTGGCAAAAGTTAAAAGTAAAGCCATTCAGTACTGGGCTTTACTTTGTGGGAAATTTATTGATTACTAATTCTATCTCTTCGATTATTATTGGTATATTCGGATATTCCATTGCTTCTTTAGACAGTTTGAGCGGTTTGTGTCTTTCTAGGTATTTGTTAATTTCATCTAGGTTATCTAATTTTTGTCATACAATTGTTCATAGAATTTCTTTATAATTCTTTTATTTCTGCAAGGTTGGTAGTAATGTCTTCTATTTCATTCCTGATTCTTCTCTCATTTTGTTGTGGTCAGTTTATCTAAAAGTTTTTCAATTTTTCATTTTTTTTTTTTAAGGAGCCAACTGTTGGTTTTGTTAGTTTCCTCTGTTGTTTTTCTATTTTCTATTTTTTTTATGCTTTGTTTATTGTTTTTTTATTTACTTCTTTCTGCTTGCTTTGGATTTAATTTGCACTTATTTTCTTAGTTTTCGAAGGTAGAGGATTAGGTTATTGATTTGTGATCTTATTTTTTATAATATAGGCATTAATAGCTGTAAATTTCCCTCTGAACACTTTTAGTTCCATCCCAAAAGTTTTGGTATATTGTGTTTTCATTTTCATTCATCTCAAATTAGTTTCTAATTTTCTCTGTGGCGTCTCCTATTGGGGTCAAAAAATATATGTTGTGTAATTTCAATCCTTTTAAATTATTAAGATTTGTTTCATGGTCTAACAGTTGGTCTATCTTGGAGAATGTTCCATGTGCACTTGAGAAGTGCTGCTGTTAGGAAGAGTGTTGTATAGATGTCTGTTAGTTCTAGTTAGTTTATTGTGCTGTTCAATATTCTATTTTCTTGATCTTCCATCTAGTTGTTCTATTATTGAAAGTGGGGTATTGAAGAATCCTGTTATGGCTCAATTGTTTATTTCTTCATTCAAGTGTGTCAGGTTTTGCTTCATTCATTTTGGTGCTTGGTTAGACACATATATATTTATAATTTCTATGTATTTTCAATGGATGAATCCTGTTATCATTTTTAAATGTCCTTTCTTGTCTGTAGTAACAAATTTTGCCTTAGAGTATATTTCTCTGATATTAGTATAGCTATTTCCCTCTCTTTTGGTTACTGTTTCAATGGTGTATCTTTTTTTCCATCCTTTTACTTGCAAACTATTGGTGTCCTAGAATTAGTGTCTCTTGTGGAGATTCTTAAATACAGAGAACCAACTGAGGGTGGATGGGGGTGTGGGGGAGAGGAGAAAATGAGTGATGGGTATTAAGGAGGGCACTTGTTGGGATGATCACTGGGTGCTGTATATAAGCCAAATAGGCAATAAATTATATTCATAATAAAAAAAAACATAAAGTGTCTCTTGTGATAGCATGAAGTTGGAGAATATTGTTATTTATTCTCCCAATTTCTGCCTCCAATTGTAGTGTTTAACCATTAACATTTGATGTAATTACTGATAATGCAGAATTTACATTTGCCATTTTATTATTTGCTTTCTATATGACTTAGGTCTTTTTTGTTCTTACATTCCTCCACGAATGCCCTCTTTTGTGTTCAATAGATATTTTCAAATACATCATTTTAATTCCCTTGTCATTTATTTCAGTATGCTTTTGAGTTATTTTCTTAGAGGGTCCCTATTTAATATTGTAATTCATAACAATCTTGTTTGGATTGTCACCTTGTATGCCAAATTTTTTCAAATATTATTTTTATCAAATTTTAGAATGGAAGTTTTGCTGACATTATAAAATGGGTTGGAGAGCCTTCCATTGTTTTCTATGAACTGGAATTATTTATATATCATAACATTTAATCTTTAAATGTCATATAAAACTTGGTGGTAACTCCTGTGTCCCAGATGAAGCCTTTTTCAGTGGTAATGCATTTACCTTTTCAATTTTCCTCTCTGATATTTGGTCTAGGCATTATATTTTTAAGTTTTTAAGTTCTTTTGGGGTCAATTTTGGAAAGATTTTCAATGTTGTTACCACAGAGTTTCATTATTTCTCTTTATGATCATGTTTGTTTCTTATTCCTACACATCTTTTTTGGCAATCTCTGACTCTGTCTCTCTCTCTGTCTGACTCTCTTTCTGAAACAGGAACATTCAAAGTTTATTTTCCTAAAAAAAACCCCAGCTTTGGACTCCTTTGCCTTTTCTTTTTTGTTGTTTTTTAAAAATTCATTAATTTTTAGCTTTTATCTCTAATTTTTTAAACTTCATTTTGTTATTTTTCTACTTTTTGAAGATGAGCAAACTTCTTTATTATCGTTCTTCCTCTATGATGAAGAGATTTAGGACTATATATTTTCCTCTGACTACAGTTTTCAGTATGTTATAGATTTTAGTATAATGTGTCTCCTTTCCATGCCATCTAGGTACTTTGTAATTTTCTTTTATATCCTCTTTGATCCAAGAGTTATCTACAAGTATTTCTTAATTTAGTTTCCAAGTCATTAATATTTTTATGTCCAACTTTTCATCTTTAATATTGTTAGATTATGATCAAGGACTTCAACCAGTAACATATTTATTTTCTCATTGTTTTGTGGTTTTCCTTGTGGCTACATATCTGATCAATTTTGTTAATGTTCCATGGTCATATCAAAGAATGTGTGTTCTTTCTTTGAGGCATGTAAGTTCTTATACGTAGTTACTTAATCAAGTTTGTTGATTGTTTCCTTCTATTCCTTTATATAATTTTTTATGTTTACTAGGTCAACCTGCTCTGAAAATGATATGTATGATATCCCACTGTAATTTTATTTTATAAAGTTTTTCTTTTATTTCTAATAGTTATTATTCTGTGTAGTTTTGTATAAACACATGTGTGATTTTTACCATTACCTTAATATCCCTCTTACTCTGTGTTATGCATTAAACCTTAAATTCACTTTATATGATATTATGATTTCCAGTTTTGCTTTTCTCTTTTCTCACTACTATCACTGCCACCATAATGCCTAGATTTTGCTTAAATTATTTAGCACTTTTTGTTCCAAAGTTGTGTTGCCCGAGACATAGCCACTAGCCACAAACTACATGTGACTATTTAAATTTACCATAATTAAAAGTAAATAAAAATAAACATACAGTAACTCATTTGTTCTAGTCACAAATCAACTGCTCAGTAGGCACACATGCCTAGTAGCTACCTTATTGGACAGCGCATTTATGGAACATTTCTCTCATCGCAAGCAGTTCTATTGACAGCACTTCTCTAAATCAGGGATTGACAAACAATTCTGTAAAGGGCAAGATCGTAAACATGTTAGGCTTGCAAGCTTTATTGTCTTTATTGCAGCTACACATTCCTGCCTTTTGCACAAATCAGGAATAATACATAAATGAGAGAGTATAGTTGTGTTCCAATAAAACTTTATTTATGGATACTAAAACTTTAATTTCCTCTAAGTTGCAAATGTCATGAGATATTCTTTTTTTTAATATTTATTTTTTGGGGGGAGACTGCAAACAGGGGAGGGGCAGAGAGAGGGGGACAGAGGATGTGAAGCAGGCTCTGCGCTGACAGGGGAGAGCTGGGTGTGGGACTCAAACTCACAAACCGCAAGATCATGACCTGAGTTGAAGTCGGACACTCAACCGACTGAGCCATCCAGGTGCCCCTGAAATGTTCTTTTTAAAAATATTTTTCTGAAAAAAATCAGGAGACTATAGATGCTGGAGAGGATGTGGAGAAACGGGAACCCTCTTGCACTGTTGGTGGGAATGCAAACTGGTGCAGCCGCTCTGGAAAACAGTGTGGAGATTCCTCAAAAAATTAACAATAGATCTACCCTATGAGTCAGCAATAGCACTGCTAGGAATTTACCCAAGGGATACAGGAGTGCTGCTGCATAGTGCACTTGTACCCCAATGTTTATAGCAGCTCTTTCAACAATAGCCAAATTATGGAAAGAGCCTAAATGTCCATCAACTGATGAATGGATAAAGAAATTTTGGTTTATATACACAATGGAATACTATGTGGCAATGAGAAAGAATGAAATCTGGCCTTTTATAGCAACGTGGATGGAACTGGAGAGTGTTATGCTAAGTGAAATAAGTCATACAGAGAAACACAGATACCATATGTTTTCACTCGTATGTGGATCCTGAGAAACTTAACAGAGGACCATGGCGGGGGGGGGGGGGGGAGGAAAAAAAAAAGAGGTTAGAGAGGGAGGGAGGCAAACCATAAGAGACTCTTAAAAACTGAGAACAAACTGAGGATTGATGGGGGATGGGAGGGAGGGGAAAGTGGGTGATGGGCATTGAGGAGGGCACCTGTTGGGATGAGCACTGGGTATTGTATGGAAACCAATTTGACAATAAATTTCATCTAAAAAAAATAAAAAAATCAACAATTTAAGAATATAAAAAGCATTCTTAGCTCACAGGCCTTACAAAAATAGGTGGCTAATCAGCTCTGACTTGTGGGCTGTAGTTTGCCTGACCTTGCTCTAGACTGTTACACAGTTTCTCTTAAGGTAGGTCCCTTCTTTGGTTAAGTCCTCACCAAACATTTTAAACAGATTCCCAGTCCACCTATCCTAATGTGTGTATACCAATTCACATCTTACTAGTGACTGTCTTCTGTTTCAATTTGTTTATAGAGTTGGATAGATGAAAATTATTCTTTCTTGTTCCAGAAAAATGTTTTCCTTACTGCACTTGAAACTTCTTTAGTGCTCTTATTTTTTATTAGAGTTTTCATCTGTTTCTTCCATCAGCTCTCTTTTACTGAGCATGTATTGAGTTTGTTTTGCTTGATCTTTCTCTCTTTACCTGAGGAGTACCTTCTACTGTCATCTCTTTGGGATTCAGGTCTGGTAGGTGTCATATCATATGTGTCAACAATCCTGTGGTAAATGCAAAGTGCTCTCTATCTCTGTAAGCCAAGAGTATAGAAGTAGGTAGAGTGCTAGTCTCTTACTAAGGCACTTGGAAGCAGTGTCTTTGCTCTCTTATATCCCTTGTACTCTTTCTGACTCAGGAAAGACGAACCTGAATCACTTCTTACATTTCTTCTTTGATTTTGTAGGAGGCAGTGTGACCTGGAAATCGCATGTAAGGCCAATATCAACTGTCTACATAAAGATTCATAGGTCTGTAAAAGTCAAGATCTAGTAACTTATAATCTTTACCTTAGACGATACCTGCTGCTGGTTTTTGTACACTTACACGGTATACAGGAAGGGAGAAAACCCTGTCTCAGTTTTCGTACTTGGATCTGACAAAGCCCCAGGTCTTATTTATACCCAGATGCCATGAGGACTAGTCCCCATTTTGCTCAGGAGAAGCAAAGAGCTTGTAGTTAGGAGTTGAGGGGAAAGGTGCTATATATTCAGTTCACCATGCTCCCAGAATCTTCCTCTTCTAATATTTAATTAACCAGATCAGTTCATTATCAGAACATATGTGTTTATTATACACACAGTCACACACACTCCAAGTGAATTTTTTCTCTGTCTCAAGAACACAGTTTGGAATAATTAAACTAAACATGGCCATTAGAAAGTCAATTTGAGGTGGATAACTTAATTGAGGATAAATTCAGGTAGCTCTATGGAATATATTACTTATCCTGACCCATGTTGTGCAAATCACCTGTTGATTAACTCACTTTTGAATAGAACACAATATTAGCTCTAAGACGTCATCCAATCCAACTTTATTTCTTTAACAGATGGGAAAAATGAGACCTAAACTGTTTAGTGATTGTGACGGATCCAAGAATAGAAATCTCAATCCGATGGCTCCTATTGCAATACTCTATTACATCCCTCTGAGAATGAAAACTGTCAGGCCACTCAAACTGAATGGATGAGCCTAAAAAAATCACTTAAAAATTAAAGATTTGTCAATAGAATCATCCTGGTAATAGCAGAGATAGGTTAATAGAATTGTCGATGCTCGTATCATTTTAGATTTTAATGAATGTAGCTCTTCTTCCAAGATGTTTCCTATGTCATGATTGTAGATAATTATCTATCTATCTATCTATCTATCTATAAATTAAGCAATAAATCAATACATATACATAAAGCAATTAATGTATATGGGAGATAATCTAGGAGCTGAGCAGATATGAAATATATGACATGAACACCAGGCAGCCTACCCCAATGAGACAAAGGGATACAATATTGGTGGGGCCAAGAGGCTTTATTGATGCCCAGCTGGCCCTTTCCCTAGGAGACCCTCTCTGATTTATCTCTACTAAAAGTAAGCAGTACAGATCTGCTACTGTCCCACATGGCTTAGCACTGCCTTCCCCATCAACTGCGGGGATGTATACTCACCTTATGCCAGCTTCATAGGTGCAGGGCTGGTCTTATCATAAATGGGATTGAATTCCTGCTTCTCAGTGGAAGCAGTTCCCACTTCTGGGCACATAGAAAGTGCTCAATACACATGTGTCGAACGGAAAAATAATATGGCATGGTTCTTATCTAAAGAGAGCTTATATTCTGAGGGTCAATATTACAAAAGTAAAAATACATCTAGTTTAAGACTCCATACCTTAACATGAGTGTTCTAGATACTAAGAAAACTTGAAAGAAGGAAGGAGCTGTGTAGTTTCAAGATATCAAAGATTTCATGGGAGCAATAGAGTTGGAAATGATCCTCAAAGGAATAATATGGTTTATAGCTAGGGTAACCATATAATTTCTTGTCCAGTCTAGGACATGTTTGAGAGTGAAAGGAGGCACCATTTGTTACATAAAGGTAACAAGTATAAACTGAGATTGTCTGAAGTAAATGTGGACAAATGATCTCCATATTTGCAAAAGGCGAGAGGAGAGTTCAGGGCATTTCAAAAGAAGGAAATTCGAAAGAGCCTTCAATGCTAGGCTAAGGAGCTTGATTTTATTCCACACAAATCAAAACCATTTAAGCAAAGGTGATTTTCAAAATACTTAACAGCATGGCGTGGGTACTAACAATGAAAAGAGTAAGGCCGTAACAGTGCCTACCAGCTGCATATCATTTATGCATTTAAAATTTTTCTGCAGGAGACTGACATGATGAAATTGGTATTTTAGAAAAATGAATATGGCACTGACATACAAGATCAATGAGGAAGAGATAAGAGCAAGGGCCAGCAAATGTTTGTTGTGAATGGCCAGGTAGTATATATTTTAGATCATATGGTCTCTGTTGCAACATTCAACCCCGCCATTGTAGTCTAAAATCAGCACTAGTTGATATATAAACACATTGGTGTCACTGTATGTCAATAAAACTTCATTTACAAAAAGAATGCAGGGTGGATTTGGCCTGTGAACCAGACTTTGCCAACCCTTAAACCATAGGTAGAAAAGACCGGTTAAATGGCAATTGTAATACTTCAGGCTCTTAGTCTCAGCTAGGTTTGTAATAGAAGGGATCAAAATACATACATTTACCTATATAAAATCTCAAAAATATTAACTGGTTATAGTGGTCTGGATAATTTGGGCAAAATCCATCTTTAGCAATCTGAAAAATCCAAATAATGGAGGACACAGCATTTTTACCTGTATTATCCAGATCGGTTCTTTCCTTTGCTTTCTGTTCATGAACACAGTCCTAGCCTTCAGAAAGGATGTGCCTATACACATACCAAAGGGATCAAAATGAATAAAAGCAAATGATTAACTCAGTCACATAAACAGATGCCATATAATCAGTTTAACTGAAATTTTCGCTAACTTAAATTATGAATCCAGTAAGGATGATGAAGACATGACTACAAACCAAATGAATCCGCATGTTGAGGATATCAAGTATCAAAATTTAGCCAGAGAAGGTGAATGAAATATCTGAGAAGCTAAAGCACCTTTGAAACAAAGACCCAAGAGAATAGTAATGCTATGTCATTAGGGGGAGGTGGAATTTTTAAGTCATTAGAAAAAGAGAAAATAAGAGCATTTTAAATGGCACTAATTGTATGCTGTGTTATATGACTTGAACTAAAGAACACACTGATTTTTGAAATATTTGATAAGGGCAAATTTAGGTATTTAGAGTGCAAAAAAAGATACAATCATTGAAATGGGACTGTGTGGACAAAAATGCATGTCCAATGACAGCCAAGCGTGGCTAAGAGAGTTAGGGGTGAATAAGGAGTGACACAGTAGATTCTGGCAATAAAAGAGGTTTATTATCGTTTCTATCCAGCCTGTATCCATTGAAAACCTAAAACTGTCACTAAGAAGTTAGAATGTCAAACCCCCATCCAGTGGTTTAATCAGTGGTCAAGTGATGCACTGAGGAGATGTCAATGAAATTGACAACAAGGTTCCAGAACTTCTGGTCATTTTGGTTAGCTCTCTCAAAGAACTGTTCCCCAGTGGGGCTGGGGGGGGTCAAATTGTTATTTTGCTTTTTTTTTTTGCTAAAATTTATTAGGTTGATTTCATTAAGTTGGCTGACCAATTGGCAAGCAATTTAATAATTGGGTATTTTGGTGGCCTATATAGGCACAGCCTGCATTCCTTGCTATTCTGACTCTATTGTTTAGAAGAGAAGACTCGAAGAAATTGTTACCATCAAAAAATAGCTCCCTTATCCCAGTTCTTTATAGGATACCAAATATGCTATCACCAACAGGGACAAAATAGATAAAAATGACTCACAGTTAGTTCACAGGCAGCAAATGTAGAGGGGTCAGATGAGTAATCTTAAAACTGAAGAGGGCAATGGAGGAGTACAGAGAAGGAAGACAGTAAACTTTTGATGCAATTCTTGGCATAAAGTCTGAGTAAGTAATGTTTCTCTCTATGTACTCTCCCTACTCCTTTCTGGCCTTGCTAGGTGACAGGCTGATCCATTAAAGGACATGGTGCCAGTGACTAACAATAGCTTTAATGTACTCTGTCTCCAGAGGGTATTTGCATTTTAAGAGGGGACTCTGGAGGCCTAACATGATACATTAGAATACACCTCTAATAGGGAGAATTTCTAGCACAGTTGTTAGTCCAAAGAGAATCTAGGGTCTTAAGAAGGGTAAATCTACCCAGTGCCCTCCCTGATCATCCCATGTTGGCAGACACCTACTCTGATGGAATATAAATCTGGAATATAAATCACAGGATGTACCATACTAGCATCAGCATTTTTAGTGAAGAATTAAAAATATCTAAGCCAGCTGTTCTTCAACTCTGGATGCATATTAGAATCACTTTTGGGCCTTTAAACAATAAGATGCCTAGGACCCACCTAGGACCCACCTAGGTCCCCAATTCTCAGGTTCTGAATTTATTCATCTGGAGGGAAAGCCAGGCATTTGCATTTTGAAAAGCTCCCCATGTGCAGAGAGATTTGACAACCATCAACTGAATTCTAGACTCTTAGGGTTGGAAGTCATAAAGACCAATCTCTACTTCTTGACAATCTTGCCAAGTGATTACCACCTTCTGCTTACACATCTCCAGGGAAAAGATGCTTCCAGGGAACCCTCCTTCTCTGGACATGATTTCCTCATCAGCTACAGCCAACACACTCTCCTGGGAAGCAAGAGAAACTATGAGAACATCTCTACTTTCTAAGGTCAATGACCCACCCCAATTCTCAGTAACCAGGACTGAAACAAGTTTAAAACTAAAAAAGGAGTACAGTTATCAGATAAATAGAGATAGAGATAGACATAGAGGAGAGAGAGAGAGAGAGAGGGAGAGAGAGAGAGAGAGAGAGAGAGAGAGAGAGAGAAGGAGAAAAAGAAAGCGAGAGAGAACGCTTTAGTATCAGGAGGTCCAATAAGAAAAGGTGCTTTGATGTTTGTTTACTGTTACCCTTCAGCTGAAATGGTTATTTGTTCATCAAACCTAACAAACTCAGATGTCATATGCAGCTTAGCATGGGCTAAAGGAATTAGAAATAGGTACTGGTTTAGAACTGTTTTCCAACCATGACTCTGTAGCTTTTAAAATGCTTTGTGTCCATTCTTTCTCCCTTTCCCTCTTTAATGACAGCAGTTGGTACTTAATTCCAGAGACCCTTACCCTGTCTTCTCTTCTTATTATCCCTCATTTTTGGAGATTTTGATAGAAAATTTAAACTGTTTACTTTTCTGTAGTGGTATCTTCAATAGTATGTTCTCTAGCACACTAGCAGCATTTATTCAAACAAAATCTATTCAAACGAAATTTCCATAGTCAAATTGTTTTCAGAAATGTTGGATTAAACAACATTAGAACTGGCTTACTTATTACAGGACTTTTAAGAGAGTTTATTTTGCTAATATGCATTGTGAATCTCCAAGAGCAAGTTGCAGCACTCCTCAACTTTATGGAAATCTTTAAAATGAAGCATCTTCAGGACTAGTGTATTGCAGAACATTCTTTAGGATGGACAATGAGGAGGGCACCTGTTGGGATGAGCACTGGGTGTTGTATGGAAACCAATTTGACAATAAATTTCATTTTAAAAAAAGGATGGACGAACTGGTCATCACTGTAATCTAGATTGAGGAGCACTAGTTTGGAAAGCATGGTCAGAATTGGTAGGGAATTTGGTAAGAGATAGCTTGTCCCTTTGCTTATTCCTATTTTTTATCTTTCCCTCTAGCTGCAAACCTTCTTCAGCCTTTCTTGCCAATGATGATCTCCAGCTTCTCTTCTCTGAACACCTGCATGCTCACTGGCTGTAGTGCTCTAATTCCACACACTGAGAAAATGAGTATCTTTTCCTCTCTAATTGTTTTGTTTTTCTTCAAAAAGGAGTAAGCTCATTTAGGGCACAGCGGTACATTCTTCTTTCCTATGTCCCACTGTGACTACCCCAGTGCTGGCCTGAACAATTTTTTAATTAAATAAATGTTTACTGAACACATACTATATCCCAGACTTGAAAGTTAGCTTTCTTTGTACAGTAAAACTATATGTCATTGTAGTGCCCCTGGCCAAATTCCCCAATCCATATTCCAGCACTCCACTAACCCTACTTCTCTCAACCTGACACTTACCTCTTTTACCAAGGATTTATGATTTGAACTGTACAAAAGCACCATTTGACCATTTTGGACCACAAAAATAGAAATTTCCATTTCCATTTGGTTCTTAAAACGTTACCATGCAAAGGTATTCTGTATCCTCAGCCCAGCCTCCTACTGTTATGTTCGTTGCTGGCTAGTGATTGCTAATGGTCCCAACAATGAGTTGAATCCTCTTGCCTTTAATCGGTAAGTAGAGTTTCTATGGTGGTCGCTGTTACAACTATAATGGCACACTGGGCTTCAATTTCTTGAGTGCAATCCCTGGACTATGTAGAGTTCATATTGCACTCTTATTTGCCTTCACCAAGACTGCTGATATCCAGATAGTTCCTCTCCAAGGACTGCTTGTCACATTATTGTGCTGATCTGCTTCTGATTCAGATCCTGAGTTCCTGTGCTTCGTTCTCCAATATTTCCTAACTATTTGCTTATCTTTGTCTTGAATACTTAATCCGAACTTATGTTTGTACACTCAGACTCTACACTGCCCACTTGCTTACATTTAACCTTCAGGGCATTGATCCCTGACCTCTGACTCTTCCTATGCTGGGCCTCCAACTAATCTGGACCTCTCTGAGTATTACTTTCAAACCATATCTGATAATTTGGAACTTTGCTTATGATCTGTCTCTTCTGATTCCCTGGATACTGTTCTCAGCTTCATCCTTATGACTTACTTTGGTATTTGAGCCAAGTCCCAATGGGACTTTAGTTAGACTATTAGCTATAGGCCCCCTGGTCCAACTTGGCTCCTATTTCTGGTCCTTCTTTGCTTGTCTTATTTTTCAATAATCATTGATACAGACATGGTACTCAATAGACTTTTTTTTAAAAGAAAATAAAAGAACTTAATTTAACTACTTTATAAACTTTTCCAACATCATATTTTGTACAAAGGTATTTAGTGAAATAGGAAAACTGTTCATCATTTATTACTGATATAAAAGCCAAGATCCAAAATCTTGTGTACAGTATTGTTCCATTAAAAAAATATGTGACACACACACACACACACACACACACACACACACACTTGCATAGAAAAAAAGACTGAAAGACTGTATATAAAAAATGTTGACAGTGGTTTTGTTTAAATGATTGAGTGACCAAGGAATTTTTTTGTTTGCTTTTTTTCTCCATTTTCAAGTAATCTATAATGAGCATTTGATATTTTTGTACTTGGAAAAAGTACATTATTTTTAAATAAGTTTTCTAACAAAAGAGTTAAAAATGTGGTTATTGGGACACCTGGGTGGCTCAGTCGGTTAAATCCTGGACTTCAGCTCAGGTCATGATCTCATGGTTCGTGGGTATGAGCCCGCGTCAGGCTCTGTGCTGACAGTTCAGAGCCTGGAGCCTGCTTCGGTTTCTATGTCTCCCTCTGTCTCTGCCTCTCCTCTGCTCGACCCCGTCTCTCTCTCTGTCTCAAAAATAAATAAACATTAAAAAATATTTTTTAAATGTGGTTATCATCTTAGTGTTTGATCACTGTGGCCAAAGGCAGACTCCTCCTATCGGTAATATCATAGAGTATTCCTTCCGTGACCCAAGATGCATTAGGCCCCCACTATCTTCAACTTCTTCTGTAAGCACATTTCTCCCTGGGAGGTCGTGGCAAGGAGCTAGTGAAATGGGAAAGACATCCAGGAAGGGAAGGGAAATCTCAGCAATGGACTCAAATGCCATTCTCCCTGTGAAGACAGAAAGGTCATACCATTGTGATTCCCCGCTTTTTAATTTTTTTAATGTTTATTTATTTTTGAGAGAGAGAGACAGACAGAGTGTGAGTGGGGGAGGGTCAGAGAGAGAAGGAGATATAGAATCTGAAGCAGGCTCCAGGTTCTGAGCTGTCAGCACAGAGCCCCGATGCGGGGCTTGAACTCACAAACAGTGAGATCAGACCTGAGGTGAAGTCAGACGCTTAACCAACTGAGCCACCTAGGTGTCTATCCCCCTTTTTTAATGGACTGAACATGACACAATAATGCTTGAAATTCAAGCCACTCTTTGTGACTTCTGTGAGTTAAAAATGCCCTTTTTAGTATGAAACACAGAATGGTATCTTCTCTGAAGCAGTAGAGACCATTTAGCAATCACAAAGAGTAGGTTCACTAAAAACTATGAATGTGTAGAAAATACTGAGGTATGAAGTGAGCAGGCCCTGCAGAGAGAAACCATGTCCTTTATACTCTAGTCAGGAGTCACAAAACATAAACGTTTATAAGGAGTCAGATAGAGAAAGAGCTAGCAAGAAATAATGGACATCAAGGAGTTCTGGGAGCATGAAAACCTATATAAACTCAAGGGAGTTGCTACCAGTAGAGTTTTTAGTGCAGTGGTTCTCAGAAACTTCTGTGGATAGCCAAACCTCCAAGGGGCTAGAAAACATTCAGGGATCATCCTTCAGCAAGTTTAAGATAAAACCAAGCAACCTATGTTTGGGTGATTTTGATGCTTGTGGACTGCACTCTGAGAAACCGTGATATAGTGATTGAGAGCTTGGAAGATGGAGACAGAAAACAAAAAACCTGTTTGAATACTGGTCCTGCCATTTACTAGCTATGTGACCATGGCCAAGTCCCCTAAACACTCTGAGCTTGTTGCTTCATCTTCAAGCAGAGATGCCGAGAACCTACCTCATAGGGTGGTGGTGAAGAGTGACATAATTAATCAAAAACTTCTAGCATAAAGATGCATTTCACAAATTTTAGCTACCACAACCACTGCCACTATCACCATCATCAGTAAGGCATATTATAACTGTTAAAGGGGTGGCAAATATATTATATGCTATAGGAGTTGGAAGAGGTGAGCGATGACTTCTTTATTCCAGAATGGTCGAAAACTCTTCACCAGGAAGATGTGACTCGACCCGGGCCTTGAAAAAGTAAGAAAGGTTTGGCAAGGTAGGGAAAAGAGAAGATACACAAAGACAGTGAGGACGTAAAACTTCACCTACTCCCTAATTGTTCCAAGGTCTAGGTCTGGAGAAGAGCAGACCATTTATCCTGACAGACCTAGATACAGTCAAGGAAAAACCCTGGGCACATCTGCAGCTGAGGTTAGATGGGGAACAGGAACTCTGAGACCTTCTATGCCTTTGACTGGAAATTATCTCTAGGACCAATTAGACTATTTAGGCAGGACTGAAAGTAAAATTCTGTGCTATACGATGGAGTGGCTCATTACCTACTAAATAAAAAACCAACGTATCCGACCTCCATTGAGATGTTTCCAATGTAATGGAGGGGTGAGGTGACAGGGCTGGTCTAACTACTAGCTTTGCTGCTGACCAGCTGTGGAACTTTTGGGACAGCCCCTTAACCAATCTTCAAACGATTTCCTCAAGTGCAAACTGTGGTTGTATTATCTGTCACGACTATACTTTTGAGTTGACAGGTTTGACATCCAAGGCTCCTTCTTGCCTAATTATTTGCCTAGAGTTAGAGTAATTTCGCAGTATGTCCATTGATTTGTATGGTTTCGTAAACTGAATTCTAAGCCATATATTTTATATAACATACAGATAGGAACCAGGAAATGTTTTGAGATCTTTGCTTTTCCAACAAGGTATAACTTTTCTGCATTCTAAATATAATCTTACAGAGCAGGTGTAAATAATCAACACCTAGGGACACTTTGGTATGTATCTCCCTAGTTGATATTAAGCAGTATTTTTAAGACCCAATCTTATGTTTCTATTAAAATGCTGCATTCCTGATTGGACATGGCCCTAGAATTAGTTCAGGTGCCAGGATTTTGTTAGGTTGCCTCTTGATCAATTCCTTTATAAGCAGTTAGGGCCTTTCTTCCTCTCTCCTTGATGAGTAATATAATCACTGTATTTTGACTTTTAAAATTAATTAAAGTGATAAATTTAGTTTATGCTTTTACTGTTCCAGATTTTTTAGGTCGTCTTTGCTATTCTTTTAGTCTCTTTCTCTCTCTCTCTCTTTTTATACAAGATAAAAAGCAAAACTCACAAAACAAACAAATAAGCAGACAACCCACAAGGCACAGAGAAAGAACAGACCACATAGCCGTATCTCTCCTGATAGTAACATGAACCTAACATGTCTGGACTGTTGCCATCAGAAAGTGGCACTTGTCTACTTTTCAGACAGACCCGGCATTTGAATGTACAGTACTCTGTTCCTAGAGAATGTGTCTTAAAGTAGGTCCCATATGGCAAATTCCTGTCTGCGCATGTGCCAAAACCTGACTGTGTGTGCTGTTGCCTTTTTTTTCTATTTGATCATGGACAGAAACCAAGGAACAAGTGGTTAAAGACAATTAGAATTGGAACGAAGTCAGTGGCCTGAGTAAATAGCATGGGAGAGAAATCGGGGATACAAAGAGAGATGAGAACTCCCTGTATTATTTTTCCATACCTACTACTACCACTGGCTGATACGTATGATGCTTACCAGACACTTTTATAATACCTTTAAACGCATTTGCTTGTTTAATCTTCACAACAATTCTATTAGTAAATACTGTTGTCACCCCCATTTTAGAAACCAGGAGACTGAGGCATCAAGTTAGTTTAGTGACTCGCCCAAGGCAATAGCTGGGCAGCGCACAGGTCAAAACACTAAAACTAATTGAAGAAATTAGATTTCGGCACAAGACGTCTGGATCCAGAGTATAAATACTATGCTATTTTCAAGAAAAGGAATTGCATTCAGTTTAAATATTTATATACAGTGAACCATAAAGGATGCGTAATGGGTTCTGATATCAACTTGTCGTTTTCCCTCTCTAGAGAAGGAGGGTGACTCCATCTGTTCTGTGTACCTGATATGATCCTTGCCTTCCTCTGAGTCCACAGGGATGCCCTCTTTCGGTTTCAGGGTTTGTTTTCAAGTGGCCTAACCAGTTAAAGATGAAGGTTATATAGCCTTTAGAAAGAAAGGGCTCCATCCCTCCATCTTTTTTATTCAAGCAAAGAAAGCAATTCCCCCCTCAATCAAAGAGAGGTGTAGTGTATTGTGGAGTGGATGTCCAGGAAACGGAAAGCAAGTGATCCTCTTGAATTCATCAGTTAGAGGAATAGAAGAGAGTGCCTTAGAGTTAGAGCCGAAGTTGTTGCAGTTTTCCACCCCTCTCTTCCACCAGTAGTTTCTCCTACATAGAGCAGTGGACTAAGGTATGCATAATTTTGCTACCGGAAGCTTTCTTTCCAGAAGTCTGCAGATGGTGAGAAGGTGGCACCGAGAGGGGAGCTACCTGGGAAAGCATCAGCTTCTCGGGGAGGTGTAGTTGCAGAGGGAGGCAGCACAGCGTTATGGTACGGAGCATAGACTGGAGCCAGGCTGCTTAGGTTCCAGTCCAGACTCTGGGACATACTGGCGGCATGATGGTGGGCTATTCGCATAGCTCTTTTTTGCCCTGCGTTTCTCAAAAAGAAAATGGTGATGGCCACATACTAGTACCTAACTTACCTGTTTGGCATGTTATGAAGATAAATAGCTTAATATTTGTAAAACTGCCACATGATAATTAGCACCATGAGAGTGTTTATTAAAATATACATAGAGCCCCGTAAAGTTGGTTTTCACACCAGTTTATTACTCAATTTTTGCTCAATAGGCAAAGAGTTGTCTTTATGCGCTGATAAAAGTGAAAAAAATCTTTGTGTCTCTCAAACATTGCACATGAAGTTGTTTCATGCCTTTATGAAGACTGCCTCCCCTGCCCTTTCTCAGCATTTTCTTCGTGCAACGGTAATGATGTAGGTTTTTTTACTCCGGTAACTGTTCTAGCTAGAACGCTGCCATTAAAAGAAAAAAAAAAAAACCTTTCAGTTACAAATCCAAACTTGTATCAGAACAAAAGTGAGGTCCGAGATGTGAAAGCACTTTAAAACCTAAAGAGACCCTGAAATTCCGGTGTGAAAGCCTTTTTTAAGATTGAATCTTTGGGATGGCCAGCTTTTAAGGGTATCTTGAACAACAAATGTGAATATTTGAGACTAATAGTAATAACAACAACATGAATAATTAACCCTTACTGAGTCCTCACAATGTACCAAGAACTGTGCTAATGCTTCCCATGCATTATTCCATGTAAATGATGTTTGGGGCTGCTGCTTCTGCTGTTGAGTCTCTGAGGACTGGTTTATTCCCTTTCTTCAGCTAGGAGGAAAAAAAAAACTAAGACATCACAAGAGAGGAAATCAAGTTGGTTTTAATTTTGCTGACAATGGGGGGAGAATATTCACTTCCCCCTTCTCTGCTTCTAAGTTGTTTTAACAATGCTTTGGGTTATTAATCCCTTATGTAACCATGGTAGAGTAGGCATTTTAATGACAACAAGCTCATTTTAATGATACAAAAAAAAGCATCCTCCTTAAAGAAAAAGAGGGAGAGGAAAAAAAGCAAAGGAAGGAGGAAGGAGAGGTAAGAAAGGGAAGTCAACTCTGTTCCCAAATGATTTGAATCACAGGCTAGAAAATAACATCACCAATATCTAGGACATCTATTCTCTCCTCTCTCTCTGTCTCTGTCCGCTGTCTCTCTCTCTCTCCTCCCCCTTCTCTCTCTCCTTTCCCCCCCTCCTCCCCACTGTCCCTCTCCTTCTCCTGCCCCCCTCATTTTAAGTTAGAAAAAAAGAGAGAGAGAGTAAAAGAGAAAGTCTTTAAGCTCTGTAATCAAAGAGAAAGACTAGGACCTTTCATGCCAACCAAAGTCACCATTTTAAGGTTCTTGCTACTTCTCCAGAAATTGAGCTTCTGGGGAGTCCTATACACATGAAACACTTTCGTCATTTGCAAACAATCTCTCACTGGCTCCACGAGTCACTTCAGAAAAGAATTTAAGAGGGATAGTAAGCAAGATACAGCCAGGACTACATTAGGTTTCATTTTCTCTGCCCTGGAGTGGGATCATCCTAAGGATTGATTGGCAGTCTGGAAGATGACCTTGAGTTAGTTGGGGGAACTTGGATTCTATAGAAGGTGTTGGCTTGCTTTGGCCATGTGAGCCCATCCTGCCAGGCATCTCTGGATCTTTTTTCTCCCCAGGAACATTTTGTCCCGTGTTTTTTTTTTTTTTTCTGTATGGCTATAGAACAGACCAGGAGCAGAATAATACCATGTTTTAAGGCATTCATTTTCAGACTGCTTTAATTTACCTCATGTAGGACAATGAGAATCATCTGTTCTCCCTTAAATGTCAGACATAATCCCTTAACCATTTAAAACTAGCTGGTAAGGTGCCCATCACATGCAAACTGGATCTAGATGTTGATGTTACCACAGTAGCCTTCAGAAGACACAGAGTTCATTTATTGATATGCACAGTGCTCATTGATGTGTACACAGAGAGTAATTGAGATGATAATTTAAACATTGTTATAAACACTTGTGGGGGAGAGCTTCCCTAGCTTCCATGCACAAGGAAGCCAGTCCACAGATTTTTAGGCTTCAAATTGAGTCAAGGAATTGAGGCTTAACAGGTGGTCTTCTTTATGTGCAAAATTCATGCCACAGACATCCCGCAGTCTTCTGCTTTTAGCCCTATTTCCTCTAGTCCAGGTAGGTTTGTAATAAATTTTCCTCATCCTCTGGCATAGTGCTGGGATCGGTGGGTGAAAAAGGAAGCCGGTTAAAGAATAGAAGCCCACTCAGGCTAGTTTAAATTACAAAGGAAAGTTGCATTAGAAGGATGAAATTGGGGCAAAGCTCTGGAAGAAATGGAGTGAAGGAAACACCATATTTTGTATAGAAAATCATTAGACAGCTATATATTCCTTTTTTTTTCTTTGTGCTACATGGTCGGTTTGTTTCTATGTGCTCTTTTCTACTGCTTTCTCCTTATAGATTAGCTTTCTCTATTTATTCATGGTTTCTCTGCTTTCCCAGAACTATGGCTTATAAGTGACTTCGTCTTGCCATGGCACCAACTCTGACCCAATTGGAGATGACCTTATAGCTAATTCATTCAGTTACTGTGCCCAAATAATGGCCTCTGCATAGCTTATAGATTGGTAAGGTGTTCAGGTGTTCACCCCAGTTCAAAACATGACCATTCTTTCATCAGGGACTGAAACTATGTGGACAGTTCCAAGTAAGGAGGCTTTGGCTAGGTGACAACTCATATCAACTATATATGCCATTTGTGGATTTCAGGGAAATAAAGGTCTGCATTAGTTAGGGCTCTTTGGGTGACAGAAAGCACAGTTCAAACTAGTTTATTAAAGACAAGGGAATATATCAGGTCACATATGTGAAAGTTTCAGGAATAAGGCTGACTGAAGTGGGGAATTCAAATGATATGTTTTAGGAATCTCTTGACCTCTGCTTTCTTTTGAGCTGGAAGCTATCTCCAACGAAGTAATGAAGAAGACAGCATCTCTAAACCTATATTCTACTAGAGTAATAACCTCAGCAGAAAAACAAGCAAAACAAAAAACCCCACAAGCTCCTCATGTCTAATAATTTCTATAAGTGTCTTAAGATTTTCTCTAATTCAACTGGTTTGGATATCTGCTCACTCCCAAGCCAGGACAATATTGTCCTTTTATTGGCCAGTCCAGGGTTATTTGCTCATCTTTAGATCTGGAAAGATTGATTAAGTCAAAAGGAAGAGGTAGGCTCTTTAACCAGAAAAGAGGATGTTGGACAAATAAAAATAACTGATGCCCACATCACTGGCACATAGAGGATTAAAACAATGCCCTTAATCTCATCTGTATTCTTCTCAAATCAATAACCACCTAGCTTTAAGGGCAGTAGGCCAGTGAAAATATCAAGCATGCTGCATTGATAGCAACTTTCTTAGTAAACCATCTGTATATGCAGGGAGGTTATATGTGGCCATACCAGTGATATTGAGGATGTATGTTCAAATACAACCAACACTGATATAATCAAGGCATGTTTGGCTACTACTCTGTGGACTGTTCATCCTCCTTCTGAACCTCAGCTTACCCATGTGCAAATTAAAGCGATTGTACTAGACAAGCTTGCCAAGGACGTTTCAAACGCTGACATACAATTTAACTTCAGGTGCTCAGAAAGTAACCACTTGGAAGACTCTAAGATAAGCATTGAAATATGAACTGATCCTCATGTCAAGAGTCCCAAAATAATAGAGTAATTAGACCTTTGGTTATACTATCAATACTATTCATATGCCCTGAACATGGGCTTTGTGCTTTAAATTTTTCTTTGTAGTCATAGGAAATCGTTTCCACTGAATCATCCGAACTCACTTTCAACCGATTCTGGGATGCATCTGTCAAACAGCTGATCACACTTACACTTATGCGGCAGATAAAACATGGTCAAAGCCAACTGGCCCATTTTGTAGAAAGAAACCAAGATAAAACTAATTTATCCATTAGAATTCTTTATGTTCTAAGTGACTAAAAACCCAACTCAAAGTAATTTGTATAATGAAAAGAATGTGTAGAGGAGACCCACATAACTTAAAATTCTAGAGGTAAATAAAGCTTGATCCAGCAACTCGAACAATGTCACTGACAACCCAGTCTCTCTACATCTTTCTCCTTGAACTTCTGCAGTACTGCCTTCATTCTCATATTCCACTTGGTAGATATTTGGCAGCTCTAACCTTTTCCACCTCCTAGTAACAAAATGACTGATACCAATGGCTGCAATTCCAGACTTCCCACTATCCCTATCCCACATATGGGAAGACAGAATTTCTTCCATTAGTTTCTGCACTAGTCCTATTCATGCTCCATAATTAACATAAATTCAGTCTAATATTCATCCTTGAACTAATCACTTTGGCCAGGAGGATGAGATTTGCTGATTTGTTTGCACCAGTCAGTGCCCATCCCTGGATTTAGGGGATGGAATCAATCACATCCAAACCATAATGACTGAAAGCCAAGGAAGAATGGATTCCTCGACAATCACTATGTCATTGCTAGAAGAATAGAATATGGCTGCTGGAGAGACAAACAAGTGTCAATGTTTAGATGAAAATAATAGGTCTACAATATGTCAAACCAAAGAACTATACCCTTTAGTTAAATATCAGAAATACCTTATTTTTCTATGAAGATAATTAGATAACCGGCAGTAATAACCGATAATTCTATAACCGGTTATTTAATAAATAATAAACAGAACTTGAAGAGGTCTAAACAGGAAATAGCTTTATTTTTTCACCCCATATCATCTTAAATCATGCTATTGAGACCTCTTTCCTAGCCCTACAATGACTCCTAGGGAGAGTGTGTAGCTTTTCAGGTATTGTCATCTGTAAGGATTGTTTCACCTCGAATATTAAGACTTTTTTAGTTACTGAAAAAATCTAGCTAGTGTAAAGCAAAACTTCAGTCTCCTATGTTCCCCCTTTCTCTAGTTCAAGGATCTACAGTCAGGAAACGGGGTAACCTTTCTTCATTCCTAATGGCTCTTATACTCCTGTTCTTTCATCCTCCTATTGACTGGGACAGAGGAAAAAAAAATAAGCAAGAGTCTGTTTTTACTTAATTGCTGCTTCTGACAATTCTCTCTTGGCTAACACTGAGGGCCACTGTGACTGGCATGGAAATCTAGGCTCTTCAATGAGGCGTTTTTTTGAGTTCTCTGAGGCTGCTTCTCTAGATGCCACGACAGTATAGTTTCCTAATGCAGGCAATATCAGCTCTCCATAACCAGAACTAATGCGCATTTTGAAAGCTACAATTTTTCAAATGGGGCAGCAATTTACTAAATCAGAGTGAAGTTCTTGTAGGAACATGGAAAAACCGAAGAAGTTCTTACACAGTTAACAGAAAATAACCATAATGACAGCAATTGAAAGTAAAACATATTTGTTATGTAAGCATCATGTTTTATCCCTTTTTTTTACAGGAGTTGTATACATGAAGCCTATTCTGTCTGAGCCTCACTGCCTGGACCTCATTCTGTCCTCTTTCATATTTCCTATCCCGTACTCACTCACTGCTCATTTTTTGGCAGATACAGTTCTTATACTGATCCTCTTTATCCTTGGGCCTCTTCTAATATTGACTCCACCCCACCCCCCCTTCCAGGTTCTTTTTAAATCGAATTGTGGATTGTTTTTAAAGAGTAAGATAATAGTATATAGAGAACAAACTTTAGAAACCACAAAGCAACACAGAGTCCAATCAAACATTGTTTAGTTGTTTACCAAAAGACCTAGGTCAATCAAAATAGGGATAAGAGGAACTCTTTCAGAGCATAAAATACCCAGTTTAAATGCTTACTTGGACACTTTTATATATTAAATTGTCAGGTCTTTGAACTTTTGGTCCTCTTTCCTCCATCCTCATACTACGTTACTGTATTTGTCTGCCTTCTGTTCTTTCACTCCCTTTCCTAAACTCATTTCAACATTTGTCTCTGGCCTTTTGTTCACAAGAATATTATGGTAAGTGAGTTTCCTCATTCCATTCCTCTTGGTAATTTTGTGTCATTTTTCCTACTCTGTGCTTATTAAAAAATGGAGAAGAAGCATTTCATTAAACCTGATAGGCACAATGAGTCATTTAATATAGTTACGAAACCCAATTCATAATAGTATGACTTATTCCAATGTCCCTGGAGTTATTTATGGCCTAGGGAGGCAGAGTACTCTTTGTATTCCAGAGAAGAAACAGAGAAAAAAAATAAAGGAAAGAAAACCTTTAGATGTTCTAAATCAAATTAACTTTGAATTAGCCAGCACATAACAAGGGAAAAAATATTCATGACACTTAAATACATACAGTTGACCATTGAACAACATGGGTTTGAACTGCCTGGGTGCACTTATACATGGATTTTTTCGGTAAATACAATAGAGTACTGTAAATGTGTATTTCTCTTCCTTATGATTTTCTTAATAACACTTCTTTTTTCCTCTAGCTTACTTTATTGTAAAAATACAGTATATAGTATTTATAACATAGAGTATATGTGTTAATTGACTGTTTATGTTATTGGTAAGGCTTCCAGTCAACAGTAGGCTATTAGTAGTTAAGTTTGGGGGGAGTCAAAAGTCATATGCATTTTGACTGCAAAGTGGGGAGGGGTCAATGCCCCTACCCCCCACATTGTTCTAGGGTCAACTGCACACACATAATCTCACACACAAAATTACTCCAAAGTTTGCCTGAGAGCTTATTTTCCCTCTTTCAGTGTTCTCTTCCTTTAGGGAAAACATTCTCCCCCAGATAAGTTGCTATTCCAACTGGAAAAATAGGACATGTACATGCTAATACACACGTGTGTGCTCACGCACATGTACACATACATGTGCACCCAGAAATTAGCAAGTGTTTTACTGTATAGCTTTAGAAGATCAACTAACAGTCTTCATGCTCCTATTCTAGTCCCTAGCGTCTCTGTTTTAGCCATTCCCTGCTTCTTTCTCTCTCATGGCCCTCCCTGCCCCCTGCCCTCCATTTCCCCATGGGGATAGATAACTTTTACAGCTTACCTACTGACTTCGATCTCCAAGAAGTTCAAAATACAACTTTATAATTTGCTTTTTATTCTTTTTATTTCAAGACTGAGTGTTCTGGGCCGCATTATATAAGCTTTTGATCAGATAGCTCCCTTCTTCAGAGAAAACTCCGAGAATTTTCTATAAGCAACCTCACAGTGCCCTCTGCTTCCTCCTTACTTTATCCCATAATCCAGTCTTTATGCTCTACCTTCTTCATCCAGGGGAGAGATTCCTCTGCTAAGTCTGGGCAGTCTCTTTTAATATCTTTTGTGAGGAGAGTTCTGGCCTCATAAATGTATTTAATATTCCTGTTAAGTTCCTAATCTCTCTCCCCTACCCTCCCCCTCCACTTCCCCCTCCCCTTCCCTTCCCTTCCCTTCCCTTCTCTTTTTTCTACCTTCCCTTCCCTCCCTCCCTTTCCCTTCCTTTCCTTTCCCTTGCTTTCCTTCTCCTTCTCCTTCCTTCTTTTTCCTTTAGCTATATTCTCATTTCCTTAAGTGAAATTTTTGGTATCAAGAGGCTCTACCTTAACTTTTTTAATGTTTATTTATTTTTGAGAGAGAGAGAGACAGAGCATGAGTGGGGGAGGAGCAGAGAGAGAGGGAGACACAGAATCCGAAGCAGGCTCCAAGCTCTGAGCTGTCAGTACAGAGCCCGATGCGCAGCTCGAGCCCACGAACTGAACTGTGGGATCATGACCTGAGCCGAAGTCAGACGCTTAACTGACTGAACCACACAGGCGCCCCAAGGCTCTACCTTAATTTTGATGAATTTACACTCTTTCATGGCCACTATTAATTCCAATTGGCTGGACTTTTTGCTGAGTCATTTACTCCAAGCATGCTAAGTTCTCTTTGTCTATTTCCCAACTTTAACAGCCACGTCCTACCAATAATGTTTGCCACTCCCAAGTAACTATAGATTCCTTTTTTATCCTTAGTGTCTATACCAAAGATCCAGGGAACATTTGTGAGACACATATACACTTAGATCCCTTTTGTATGAACATCCCTCGAAGAAGTTACTCAGATATGACCCTGAAACTAAAGCAATCTCTTAGCTAGTACTGAGAGTACTTCTGTAACGTCCCCATCAGTGATGTGCACCTTGCAATGCATGGGCACCTGGATTTGTTTATTCACTCAACAGATAGAATGAGCTCTTGCTACTCTTTTGGGTGCTGGTGATAGAGCAATGAACAAAAAGGGCATGTTTCTTGCCATGATGGAGTTTTCATGTAGTGACACATTTCATTGAGAGACACGTAATAAATAAAGTGAGCATACTGATAAAATCATTTGTGGCACTGCTAAGCACAATGAAGAAAATAAAAGAGGATAATATGCAAGAGACTAGGCAGAAAATAGAGGGCTGTTTTATAGTGAACGATTAGGTAGAGTATCTTTGATGATGTGAAATTTGAGTCCAGACCTAAAAGATGGGAAGGAAAAAGCCAAGGAAAGATCTAGAGAAAAGATGTTCTCAGAACATAGAACAGATCCAGCAAAGACTCAGTTTGGAGTGTTTTCAAAGCAGAAAGATCAGTGTAGCTGGATCAGAATGAGCAAAGGCGAGAGTGGTAAGAAATGAGATCATAGAGATGGATGGGGGAAGCTCTCAGATTCCTTGTCTCTAACATGTACAAATACCATTCCAAGGCCTGAGGTGTATCTCTCCCAAGATTGCATGGCAAAAGCACGAATGTATTCTGCAACCTACTTTACCTTCCTTCTTTTATCTCAAACCTCAGTTCCCCTTATTCTCTTCTCCAGCAAGGGGTCACCTTATCTGCTCAGGGAAGGGTAGAGGTGGGAAAGAAGTGAGCTTGAGACTTAAGGAGAGATCAGCTCTGAAACAGACTTTGTGATGGGAACACTTGGAAGCCAATGAAAACAGTGAAAGGTTTGCAGGTTGGCAGCAAAGGCCCATGACTTGGAAATAGATTAGCTCTGCAAAGTTCTGTGGCCCTTCCTATCTGCAGGGAAACCAAAAAATGCATCATCATTTCTCCCTATTGAATGCTTGGAGGGTCTCCAGGGGAAGGTGCTATCTGCATTGAAATTAGACCCAAGAGGACAACTGCTTTTAAATCAAGGCAAGAAGGAAATGCATTGGGAAATGATGGGGTCGTCTGTGAGATAAACTCCCTGCTTATTGTGGTATCACTCCAGGAGTCCACGGCAGTTTGCCAACTGGCCACAGATTCAGGGAGCCCTATATGCACACTTATGCCAGAGTAGGACCAATCAGTAACAAGGTCCTGATATTTGCATCCTAAGTGTAACCATTTGGTAGATAAATAAGAGTTAGAACTTGAATCACAGTTTCACAGCAAAAATAGACACCTGCTCCTGTTCAATTGCACTTTGTGAAATGCCCTTTAATTTCAGATGTTCCTATTTTTGCTGTTGTATTTTTTAAAATAAAAGCTCATTATCTGAAGCACCATTAACCTTCAGCACCATTGACATAAATATGACGCAGTCTCCATCTTAAACACAAACTGTTCAGCAGTTGGAGGACTGACCCATAAGCAGGAGATGCAGGAGGTGAACACAGTGGGATGTACAGCTAGTTGGGAAGCCAGAGGCACCAATGGAGGATATTCTGGGGGGAAATGGGTGAGGAGGGAGGGGGACCAAAATAATTTCTTTCTTTTGATTAAGGGGCTTTGCTTTAGTTAACCATTATAGAACCATGAATAATTTTTGATTCGGAAAAACTAGTGTTGATTCCCTCAGTACCATGTAGATCACAGGCAGGCATTCAGTAGGATTTGTTGAATTGAATGGGAACAGGAAGAACCTGGGTAATAGCAAGCTACTTTATGTAATAGTTGCAAGGTTAATTTTAAGAGAGGTTCCAATCTCCTTCCAAAGAAGTACATATGGGCATCTGGGTGGCTCAGTCGGTTGGGCGTCTGACTCTTGATTTCAGCCCAGGTCATGATCTTACGGTTGTGGAGCCTGCTTAAGATTCTCTCTCTTCTGGGATGCCTGGGTGGCTCTGTCAGTTAAATGTCCAACTTCGGCTCAGGTCATGATCTCGTGGTTCGTGAGTTTTAGCCCCACTTTGGGCTCCGTGCTGACAGCTCAGAGTCTGGAGCCTACTTCGGATTCTGTGTCTCCCTCTCTCTCTGCCCCTCCCCTGCTCACACTCTGTCTCTCTGTGACTTTCAAAAATAAGTAAAAACATTAAAAAAAGGATTCTTGGGGCCCCTGGGTGGCTCAGTCAGTTAAGCAGCCGACTTCAGCTCAGGTCATGATCTCATGGTTCATGGGTTCGAGCCCCACATCGGGCTCTGTGCTGACAGCTTAGAGCCTGGAGCCTGCTTCAGATTCTGTGTCTCCTTCTCTCTCTGCCCCTCCCCAGCTTGCACTCTGTCTCTGTCTCTCTCAAAAATAAAATAAAAAACTTAAAAAATTCTCTCTCTCCCTCTCCCTCTGCCCCTCCCCAGCTCACACTCTCGCTCTCTCTCAAAACAAAACAACAGCAACAAAAAGAAGTAAATGTTGACTTGGATTTTCTCTTCCATGGTTTCCTCAACTCAAGACTGAAATCACAGTGAGACCGTGTAGGCTATGGCTTAGGCTATTGCATGGTTTGGAGGGCATAGCCTCCCCAACACAATCCCTACCAGCACCCATTCACAAACATGTCTCCCAACTGAAATTCCAATGTCACAGATTTGTTTCTCTGGTTTTAAAGCACTTGGGGTTTCATAAAGGGGCTGTTGATAAGTAATAATTTTGGGTGGAGGGATGGGCTAAATGGGCAAGGGGCATTAAGGAGGACACTTGTGAGGATGAGCACTGGGTATTATACGTAGAGGATAAATCACTGGATTCTACTCCTGAAATCATTATGGCACTATATGCTAACTCACTTGGATGTAAATTAAAAAAAAATTAAAAAAAAATTGTGGAAATCCTAAGACTTAAAGCAGTTGTTAGGCTGGGCATCAGCATCTTGGCATGACTTTATAACTTAGAACTTCATCCCAGTATAATATCTCATTGAGATCTCGGAGAAAAGATGGATATTTTTTGATGGGGGGGGGTTTGCTGGTGGGAGTACAGGAGTAAAGAATGGTCCCAGAGCATGGATCAAGCTGGGGAAGGTAGGAAGAATAACAGGGGGCATCTCTGAGCTGCTATCGGACCAGAGATTGGGAAGCAGTACAGAGCAGAAAGTTATATAAAGAGAGGTAAGAGCAAGAAGAAATATAAATAATAAAATGGCAGCAGATGGGGAAAAGAAAACGATCTAGGTTGAACAAATTCCGGATGATTTACTGGCATGGACTGGTATACTGCCACGATTGCTTTATGAAACAACGCATTTTCTGAGGTCAAACTATTGCTAATATTAATTCAACTCAAAAAGTGTTTACTGCATACTTCCTGTAGGTCACACACCGTGCTGGATATGGGTGTGTACAAATGATCGAGCCCCTTATGGAGCTTATGGTCTGGTAGAGATTACCTGTAATTGCAATCTGCGCATAGGATAGAAGATGGTGAGCAGGTCAGTGTTTAAATGAGCATGGAAGAGGTGCTTAATCCAGTTTTAGGTAGGGCTAGGTAAGGGTTCTCAGAGGAAAATACTTTTAAGCTACCCTACCAAGGTTAGATACTTCCAATTTATTTATGCTGGTTTTCGTTCCTCTGGCTAGGAGACACTCAGTTCTGTAGGGGTTTAGTCTTCATAGATCAAGACCTCAAATCACCAATGTGAAATACTTTTTGGTGCCTGTTCAACTTGCTTCGTATGAAGTGTATAGACTCCCTGGGAAGGTTTCCTGATCCAAGGTAGAAAGAGTTACCCATGGAGTTTAATGTGGATGTTAGAGATCTGTCTGACCCACTGATAGGAGTATTTGACCTCTAATATCCTTCTGACTTGAATGTCCATGATTTTTGGCCCAGATAATCTGCCTTTCACTTCTGTTCTCTTTCTGTAAGCCCATGCTACCTGCTTAAGTAGAAGGATATTAGGAAACTACAACCACCTAGACAATAGGCCTGGCTTTATCCAACTTGGGAAAAGGTGTTACTCTGCCCTTTCCATCATGCTATCTCTGAATCGAAGTTAAGGTCCTCCTTCCCTGATTTTGCAAGCTAGATGTCTTGTGAGCCCAGCCTGCACTCCTGGCTAAACTCCTCTTGTTGTTCAGGAAGCTTCTATCTCCTCTAGTGCGGAACACCTACTGAACTGAAGACGCTCCTTCTTTCCTTCACCTCTGATGGCCTCCTGGAAACTTAGATTCTGCTTGAGCTGTGGCTTGCAGTTAACCCACAGGCATTTTCAACTTCCTCAAGGAGAGAGAGAGGCTTCTCTCATTTGGCCTTTAGACAATACCAATACATTTTGACAGTTGAGGCTGCGTAATTAGATAAAAAGTAAATAAGCGTCAGCAGACCTGAGTTTTAATTCAGTTCTACTCTGCCCTGGCTGTGGGATCTTGAGTACGTCACTTATTTTTTGCTGTGTCTTGTTTTCCTCTTGACAACAAGTAATGATGGATGTGACAGTGCTCTAAAACGTAGACTATTCAAAAAAGGCAAGGTAATAATTAGTATAATCACCATCACCACCACCATCATCATCCTATGCAGACCTGACATATGCCACACAGGTGACTTCTCCCAAGCTCTAAACACACCACACACCCCTCCCTGCCCAGCAGCTGCCTCTAGGGAAAGATGAGGTGTGAGTCTGGAGTTTATGGCAGGATGTGTGCTAATGCAATTAAGCTTCTCCATCCAGATATTCTGCTCTCCAGAATTAAGTATCTGTTTATTCAGGGGCTTATTTCACTAATATGCTAGGCTGCCTTCCCAGGCTGTCTGACTCACGTTCTTCATGCGCCCCTCCCTGCCTGCCAAATTCTTCTTTTGAAGGCAGCTCCCCCCTTTTTTGTATTCACAATCCATAAACTTGGGCAAACTTCAAATGTGTTTGCATTCGTAGTGTTCACAAAAAATAACTATAAGTTTTTTTTTTTTTTTCTGTGTGTACTTGATGGGGACCGAATAAAGATGACAAGTCTTTCTTTCTTAGTTGAGGACCCACAGTGTCAAATGGCAAGCCTAGAGAGCTGGTCTGAGGCAGCTTTGGCCGACCCTGAAATGGAATCCTGAGAGGCCTATTCTGACTCCAGGAAACAGGGTATAGGCTCCCAGCAATGTGGGTAATGGAGACAATTAGATGGTTGCCTTTTAGGCAAATTGTTCTGCCTGGAGCACAGCTGAGAAGCAAGGAAGTGTACAAAGGACTGCTAATAGTCAAAATAACTACTACGTGTCCTAAAGTTCATATCCTTTACACGGGAAGAAAACCCCATCATCCTCACCCTATACCAATATAGCTTTACTCTGTGTACAGTTCTAGCATAAGCGGCCATTTCCTTTCCCTGTCTATAGTAGATTAGAAAGAACAAAATATGAAGGGAACAAAGCATAGGACTCCCCCATTCCTATCGCTAGGTCATTAGTGTCGGTCATATCGATAGCTTTAAGAAATGACACACGAGTGGAAACTGATGACTAAAAAGATCCAAGAATGGAAAACCTTAGCTGTTTGGGATCTTTGAATTCCATGACAAATAATAACTCCTCAAAGTCCCTAGAAGCATCATTACATGAAATCACCATATAATGCTTAATGACTCATTGTGAAGAAGAAAAACCTAAATTATATTAGATATCTTTAAGTAAGCACAGCCCTCTGTGTATAATTTTGAAGAATGCCATAATAAAAAAAAAAACCACTGAAACTCAAAAATCTCATTTCTTCCATTGATTCTTTCACTTGTGAAATATCAGTTGACCACTCTGCTATGTGCCAGACACTGGGGATAGAATGGTGAATGATACATAGCCCCTGCCACCTTGGAGATCACATTCTAATGGGAGAAACTGACAAGGGAACAAATGGTTAAAATGCAGGGTGACAAGGGGACTAACAGGGCACTAAGAGATCACACTGAATATGAGTATTCAGGGAAGGCTTCCTGGAGGATATGATGTCTAAGTTAATAAGTTAGCCAGACAAAAATAAGTATAGATGAATATTTCTATGTAGAAGGAACATCATATATGACAGACTGAAAATGAGAAAGAATATGGCATATTTGTGGAAACACAAGTAGTTCAGTGGGCAGTGTGTGGGTGTCTAGGAATTTGTCCATTTCCTCCAGGTTGTCCAATTTGTTGGCGTATACTTTTTCGTAGTATTTGCTGGTAATTGTTTGTATTTCTGGGATGTTGGTTGTGATCTGTTCTCTTTCATTTGTGATTTTATCTATTTGGGTCCTCTCTCTTTTCGTTTTGAAAAGTCTGGCTAGGTTATCAATTTTGTTAATTTTTTCCAAAAACCAGCTCTCACATTCATTGATCTGTTCTACAGGTTTTTTTTTTTGGATTCTATATTGTTATTTCTGATGTAATCTTTATTATTTCTCTTCTTCTACTGGCTTTGGGGTTTCTTTGCTGTTATGCCTCTAGTTCCTTTAGAGGCCATTATCTTTTGTATTTGGGATTTTTGTATTTTGTATTTTGTACTCTTAGATTTTGTATTTGGGATTTTTCTTATTTCTAGAGATAGGCCTGGATTGCAATGTATTTTCCTCTTAGGACTGCCCTTGCTGCATCCCAAAGTGTTTGGACTGTCATGTTATCATTTTAATTTGCTTCCATTTATTATTTTTAATTTATTCTTTTTTTATATATATATGAAATTTATTGTCAAATTGGTTTCCATACAACACCCAGTGCTCATCCCAAAAGATGCCCTCTTCAATGCCCATCACCTACCCTCCCCACCCTCCCACCCCCCATCAACCCTCAGTTTGTTCTTAGTTTTTAAGAGTCTCTTATGCTTTGGCTCTCTCCCACTCTAACCTCTTTTTTTTTCCTTCCCCTCCCCCATGGGTTTCTGTTAAGTTTCTCAGGATCCACATATGAGTGAAAACATATGGTATCTGTATTTCTCTGTATGGCTTATTTCACTTAGCATCAACTCCACACCCAAAAAATAATCCAGTGAAGAAATGGGCAGAAAACAAGAGTAGACACTTCTCTAAAGAAGACATCCAGATGGCCAAGAGGCACATGAAAAGATGCTCAACGTCGCTCCTCATCAGGGAAATACAAATCAAAACCACACTCAGATATCACCTCATGCCAGTCAAAGTGTCCAAAATGAACAAATCAGGAGACTATAGATGCTGGCGAGGATGTGGAAAAACGGGAACACTCTCGCACTGTTGGTGGGAATGCAAACTGGTGCAGCCACTCTGGAAAACAGTGTGGAGGTTCCTCAAAAAATTAAAAATAGACCTACCCTATGACCCAGCAGTAGCACTGCTAGGAATTTACCCAAGGGATACAGGAGTGCTGATGCATAGGGGCACTTGTACCCCAATGTTTATAGCAGCACTTTCAACAATAGCCAAATTGTGGAAAAAGCCTAAATGTCCATCAACTAATGAATGGATAAAGAAATTGTGGTTTATATACACAATGGAGTACTACGTGGCAATGAGAAAGAATGAAATATGGCCCTTTGTAGCAACGTGGATGTAATTTATTCTTTAACTGCTGGGTTGACCCATTCATTCTTTTTAAATTTTTTAAAAAGTTTATTTTTGAGAGACAGAGAGAGACCACGACTGGGGGAGGGGCAGAGAGAGAGAGAGAGAGAGACAGAATCTGAGGCAGGCGCCAGGCTCTGAGCTGTCAGCACAGAGCCCGATGCGGGGCTTGAACCCATGAACTGTGAGATCATGACCTGAGCTGAAGTTAGATGCTTAACCAACTAAGCCACCCAGGTGCCCCCCATTCATTCTTTAGTAGGATCTTCTTTAACCTCCATGCATTTGGAGGCTTTCCAAATTTCAGTACCAAAACTCAAATGGGAAGAAATAGAAAATTTGAACAGACCCATAACCAGCAAGAAAATTGAATCAATTATCAAAAATCTCCCAACAAATAAGAGTCCTGAGTCAAATGGCTTCTCAGGGAAATTCTATCAGGCATTTAAAGCAGAGTTAGGGGCACCTGGGTGGCTCAGTCAGTTGAGCGTCTGACTTTAGCTCAGGTCATGGTCTCACGGTCCGTGAGTTCGAGCCCCGTGTCAGACTCTGTGCTGACATCTCGGAGCCTGGAGCCTGCTTCAGATTCTGTGTCTCCCTCTCTCTCTCTGCCCCTCCCCTGCTCATTCTCTGTCTCTCTCTGTCTCAAAAATAAATAAAAACATTAAAAAATATTAAAAAAAATAAAGCAGAGTTAATACCTATCCTTCTCAATCTGTTCCAAAAAACAAAAATGGAAGGCAAGCTTTCAGACTCATTCTATGAAGCCAACATTACCTTGATTCCCAACCCAGACAGAGACCCCACATAAAAGGAGAATTATGGACCAATATCCCTGATGAACATGGATGCAAAAATTCTCAACAAGATACTAGCAAAACAAATTCAACAGTATATTAAAAGAATTATTCACCGTGATCAAGTGGGATTCATTCCTGGGCTGCAGGGCTGGTTCAATATTTGCAAATCAATCATTGTGATCCATCACATTAATAGAAGAAAGGATAAGAACCATATGATCCTGTCAACTGATGCAGAAAAAAACATTTGACAAAATACAGCATCCTTTATTAATAAAAACCCTCAAGAAAGTCAGGATAGAAGGCACATACCTTAACATCATAAGAGCCATATATGAAAAGCCCACAGCTAATATTATCCTCAATGGGGAAAAACTGAGAGCTTCCCCATTGAGATCAGGAACATGGCAGGGATGTCTACTCTCATCACTGTTGTTTAACATAGTGTTGGAAGTCCTAGCTTCAGCAATCAGACAACAAAATGAAATGCATCCAGAGTGAAAAGGCATCCAAAGTGGCAAAGAAGAAGTGAAACTTTCACTTTTCACAGATGACATGATAATCTACACGGAAAACCCAAAAGACTCCACCAAAAAGCCGCTAGAACTGATACAAGAATTCAGCAAAGTCACAGGATACAATATCAATGTACAGAAATCAGTTGCATTTCTATATACCAATAATGAAGCAACAGAAAGAGAAATCAAGAAATTGATCACATACACAATTGCACCAAGAACTATAAAATACCTAGGAATAAACCTAACCAAAGATGTAAAAGATCTGTATGCTGAAAACTATAGAAAACTTAAGAAGGAAATTGAAGAAGACACAAAAAAGGGAAAAACATTCCATGCTCATGGATTGGAAGAACAAATATTGTTAAAATGTTAGTACTACCCAAATCAATCTATACTTTCAATGCAATCCCAATCAAAATTGCACCAACATTCTTCTTAAAGCGAGAACAAACAATCCTAAAATTTGAATTGAACCACAAAAGACCCCGAATAGCCAAAGTAATGTTGAAAAAGAAAACCGAAGAAGGAGGCATCACAATCCTAGACTTTAGCCTCTACTATGAGGCTGCAATCATGAAGACAGTATGGTACTGGCACAAGAACAGACACATAGACCAGTGGAATAGAACAGAGAACCCAGAATTGGACCCACAAATGTATAGCCAACTGATCTTTGACAAAGCAGGAAAGAGTACCCAATGGAAAAAGACAGTCTCTTTAGCAAATGGTGCTGGGAGAACTTGCCAGCAACATGCAGAAGAATGAAACTGGACCACTCTCTTACACCATACACAAGCATAAACTCAAAATGAATGAAAGACCTAAATGTGAGATAGGAAACCATCAAATCCCTAGAGGAGAAAACAGGCAACAATTTCTTTGACCTCAGCTGCAACAATTTCTTGCTCAACATATCTCCAAAGGCAAGGGAAATAAAAGCAAAAATGAACTATTGGGACCTCATCAAGATAAAAAGCTTCTGCACTGCAAAGGAAACAATCAACAAAACTAAAAGGCAACCAACAGAATAGGAGAAGATATTTGAAAATGACATATTGGATAAAGGGTTAGTATCCAAAATCTATAAAGAACTTACCAAACTCAACACCCCAAAAAAACAAATAATCCTGTGAAGAAATGGGCAGAAGACATGAACAGACACTTTTCCAAAGAAGACATCCAGATGGCCAACGGACACATGAAAAGAATCTTAACAGCACTCATCATCAGGGAAATATAAATCAAAACCACAATGAGATACCACCTCACACTGGTCAGAGTGGCTAAAATTAACAACTCAGGAAACAACAGATGTTGGCGAGGATGTGGAGAAAAGGGAACCCTCTTGCACTGTTGGTGGGAATGCAAACTGGTGCAGCTGCTCTGGAAAACAGTGTGGAGGCTCCTCAAAAAATAAATGAATAAAAATAGAACTACCTGACAAACCAGCAACAGCACTGCTAGGAATTTATGCAAAGGATACAGGGGTGCTGATTCATAGGGGCACATGTACCCCGATGTTTATAGCAGAGCTTTCAATAATAGCCAAATTATGGAAAGAGCCCAAATGTCCATCAAATGATGAATGGATGAAGAAGATGCAGTTTATATATACAATGGAAAAGTACTTGATAATGAGAAAGAATGAAATCCTGACATTTGCAACAACGTGGATGGAACTGGAGGGTATTATGCTAAGTGAAATAAGTCAGTTAGAGAAAGACAGATATCATATGTTTTCACTCATATGTGGAACTTGAGAAACTTAACAGAAGACCATGGGGGAAGGGAAGGGGAAAAAATAGTTTCAAACAGAGGGAGGCAAACCGTAAGAGACTCGTAAATACTGAGAACAAACTCAGGGTTGATGGGGGGGCAAGGGAGAGGGGAAATGGATGATGGGAACTGAGGAGGGCATGTGTTGGGATGAGCACTGGGTGTTTCATGCAAGTGATGAATCACGGGAATCTACCCCCAAAATCAAGAGCACACTGTATGCACACTGCATGTTAGCTAACTTAACGTTAAATTATATAATAATAATAATAATAATAATAATATAATAATAATAAATGGTAATTAAGAAACAAGTAGTTTAGGGGCGCCTGGGTGTCTCAGTCGGTTAAGCGTCCGACTTCGGCTCAGGTCATGATCTCCCAGTTTGTGAGTTCAAGCCCCACGTCGGGCTCTGAGCTGGCAGCTCAGAACCTGGAGCCTGCTTCAGATTCTGTGTCTCCCTCTCTCTCTGCCCCTCCCCCACTCATGCTCTGTCTCTCTCTGTCTCTCAAAAATAAATTAATGTTAAAAAAAAACCAAGTAGTTTAGTGGGGAGGGAAAGATGTGTGAATGCGAGGTAACAGATTCGGATGTTTGACCTTTTTCATGAAGACAATGGGAAGCCACTGAAGAGTTTTAAGATACCAAGTAACATGAATCAATTTTAAAAATTTTAAATGTTTACATTAGCTACAGTGTGGTTATTAGATCAGAGGAAGCAAGACTGAAGACAGGGAGTAGAGTCGGGTGGCTGTGTTACTGACCCAGGTGGAAGAAAATGAAAGCCTAGACTAAGACAGTGGCTGTATCAATGGAAAAAAGGTGGATTTGATAGAGATTTAGAAATGGCCTTGATAGGACATTGTGAATGTTTGGTGAGCTAGAAAGAGGAATCAAGGATAATGCCCGATTTCCTGGCATGGACAACAGGAGAGATGGTGGCTATGCCATTTCTTTTAGTAGTCCCTGCTTGGCCACACACTAGCTTTGAAATCAAATTCAGTTTCCTCGTTTGTAAAATGAGGAATTTGGACTAGATCATTGGTTCTCAAGAGGGGAGATTTGGTCCCTTACCCAGGGTACATTTGGAAGTGTCTGAACCTATTTCAATAGTCACATCCAGGGAAAAGGGGTATTCTGGCATTTAGTGAGTAGAAACTAGAGATGCTGCTAAAGATCCTATAATGAACAAGAGAGCCCTTTCTCCTCAACAAAGACTTACCTGGTTCAAAAAGTCATAATGCCAAAGTTGTGACACCCTAGGCTAGACAATATAAAGGACTTGGATTACACTCAGAGGTCTCTTTAAAGCTTATGAGTTTACAAGCTAGAGTGGTTATGCACATTTTGACTCTAAGGGATCAGCTTTAATGACCTGGAAGACTCTTTTGTGGACCAGCTGGATAAATGAACCATCGCTGGAATGATTGGACTGTTAATAACCAGACATTGGTGTATGTGATCTCAATAACCTAAGCCAAGTTTCAAGAGTTTGGGGGTGAAATGTGTGCCGCAAGTATTCAGAGTATATGTGCACATGGTATTTAGAGTGTATCTGCAAACTTACTCTAATCTTTTAGAGACCCAGAATGCCTGTTGTCCATGTTCTTTCTGTCCAACATTCAGTGTGCCCACTTGAACTTTAGATTAAAGGAACAAGAAAGAAATGATGGGGTTGTGACAGCTCCTGCCTAAGCTGTGTGTCTCTTAGAATTATCCTTGGCACCAGAAAAGCTGTTTGTGAAGCTTTAGGTTCCACGTATGGGACCACTCTTAGAGCCCCCACAGAGTATCTACCCCAGGCCAAGATATTTTATAAGGTTTTGGCTTTAGGGTATATCTTAAATTGTGATAGCAAGAGCTGCACACTCCCCCCCCCCATTCTGTATTAAAAGGCATCCTTCCTGACGGTGGGTCTCCCACTGTCAGGCTTGGACTATTCAGGGGCTTCTCATAGAAAGGTAATGAAACTCTGGCCATCTGTGTAAGGCTATGGCGCTCCCACTCAAGAGTCTTCCACAGCCATCTAGGAAGGGGAGTCCTTACATCCGGCCTTCACAATACACCTTTGGCATTCAATAAATAAATACTTATTCAATGTATGAGTGAATGAATGAATGAATGAATGAATAAGGTCCTTACATTTTGGGCATCAAAGAGGAACTCTCAAGTTCCTTGGAAGGGAAAAAGGAGAAAGACAAGTCTACTTTTTATTAGTAAATATTTACTGAGTACCCACTATGTAGCAACACTGTTTAAAGTACTTAGGGATTTTCGAATCTGACTACTACAGACTGACTTTTGTGTCCCTCCCCACCCCCCACACATAAATTCATATGTAGAAACCTAATCCCCAATGTGATGGTATTAGGAAGTGGGGCCTTTGGGAGATGCTTGGGTCATGAGAATGGAGCCCTTATGAATGAGATTAGTGCCTATTTATTTATTTATTTATTTACAAGTTAGTTAGCATACAGTGCAACGATGATTTCAGGAGTAGATTCCTTAATGCCCCTTACCCATGTAGCCCATCTTCCCTCCCACAACTCCTCCAGCAACCCTCTGTTTATTCTTTATATTTAAAGAGTCTCTTACGTTTTGTCCCCCTCCCTGTTTATTTTATTATTATTTTTTTAAATTTACATCCAAATTAGTTACCATATAGTGCAACAATGATTTCAGGAATAGATTCCTTAGTGCCCCTTACCCATTTAGCCTATCCCCTCCTCCCACACCCCCTCCAGTAACACTGTTTGTTCTCCATATTTATGAGTCTCTTATGTTTTGTCCTCCCCCGTTTTTATATTATTTTTGCTTCCCTTACCTTATATTCATCTATTTTGTATCTTAAATTCCTCATACGAGTGAATTCATATGATATTTGTTTTTCTCTGACTGACTAATTTCAGTTAGCATAATACCGTCTAGTTCCATCCACGTAGTTGCAAGTGGCAAGATTTCATTCTTTTTGATTGCCGAGTAACACTCCATTGTGTGTGTGTGTGCGTGTGTGTGTGTGTGTGTACCACATCTTCTTTGTGCATTCATCCATCCATGGACATTTGGGCCCTTTTCATACTTTGGCTATTGTTGATAGCACTGCTATAAACATTGGGGTGCATGTGCCCCTGTGAAACAGTATGCCTGTGTCCCTTGGATAAATACCTAGTAGTGCAATTGCTAAGTCATAGGGTAGTTCTATTTTTAATCTTTTGAGGAACCTCCATACTGTTTTCCAGAGTGGATGCACCATCTTGCATTCCCACCAACAATGCAAAAGAGATTCTCTTTCTCCACATCCTCACCAACATCTGTTGTTCCCTGAGGTGTTAATGTTAGCCATTCTGACAGGTGTGAGGTGATATCTCATTGTGGTTTTGATTTGTATTTCCCTGATGATGAGTGATGCTGAGCATTTTTTCATGTGTCGGTTGGCCATCTGAATGTCTTCTTTGGAAAAGTGTCTATTCATGTCTTTTGCCTATTTCTTCACTGGATTATTTATCTTTTGGGTGTTGAGTTTGATAAGTTCTTTATAGATTTTGGATACTAACCCTTTATCCAATATGTCATTTTCAAATATCTTCTCCCATTCCATCAGTTGCCTTTTAGTTTTGCTGATTGTTCCTTCACTGTGCAGAAGCTTTTTATTTTGATGAGGTCTCAATAGTTCACTTTTGCTTTTGCTTCCCTTGCCTCCAGAGATGTGTTGAGTAAGAAGCTGTTGAAGCTGAGGTCAAAGAGGTTTTTCCCTGCTTTCTCGTCTAGGATTTTGATGGCTTCCTGTTCTACGTTTAGGTCTTTCATCCATCTTGAGTTTATTTTTGTGTATGGTGTAAGAAAATGGTCCAGGGTCATTTTTCTTCATGTTGCTGTCCAGTTTTCCCGGCACCATTTGCTGAAGAGACTGTCTTTATTCCATTGGATATTCTTTCTTGCTTTGTCAAAGATTAGCTGGCCATACGTTTGTGGGTCCATTTCTGGGTTCTCTATTCGGTTCTATTGATCTGAGTCTGTTTTTGTGCCAGTACCATACTGTCTTGATGATTACAGCTTTGTAATACTGCTTGACGTCCAGGATTGTGATGCCTCCTGCTTTGATTTTCTTTTTCGAGATTGCTTTGGCTATTCAGGGTCTTTTCTGGTTTCACACAAATTTTAGGATTGTTTGTTCTAGCTCTGTGAAGAATGCTGGTGTTCTTTTGATAGGGATTGCAAGATTAGTGCCCTTATTAAAGAAGCCTCAGAAAGCTCCCTAACCCCTTCTACCATGTTAGGACACAACAAAAAGTCAACTATCTGTGAATCAAGAAGTAGGCTTTCACTAGACACTGAATCTATGGGACCCTTTATCTTGGACTTGTAAGGCTTCAGAACTGAGAAATAAATGTTTGTTGCTAGTCTGTGCTATTTATGTCATAGCAGCTCAGACTAAGACACTGACTTATGCTGTAATACAATCCCTCTGGCTAGAAGCTGGAAGACCACCTAGAAGTCTATTGCAGCAATCAGAAGCAAGTAATAGCAGTGGTCAAATCAGCATGGCAGCAGTAAGAAATATGTGGATTCTGGATATATTTTCAATGTAGAGCCAACATGGTTTCCTAATGAATTGGCCATGCCTGTAAGAGAAGAGAGGACTCAAGTATGACTCCAAAGTTTTGAAGTCATAACTTTTTGTTATGTTTTGCTGTAAACATTGGGGTGCATGTGCCCCCTCATCACAGGGGCACTGTGATGAGGAACACTGTGCATAGGTTGAGACTCAGTTTTGGACTTAGTAAATTTGAGATGCATATTAGATAGCCAAGTAATGGCGTCAAGAAGGCAACAGGTTGTATAACAAATCAAGTTTGGAGAGAGGTATGGGGTGAAGATATAAAACCAATGAGACTAGATGAGATTATCAAGGAAGGGTATAAAGATTGAGAAAAAAATAAACAAGATCTGGATCCAATATTAATAGACCTGTACAGTTTGACCGGGGACTAATTCTGCCTGCCTGCTTTTTGTGGCGTGAGCACTGCAATGGCCAGCCTCCCCTCCCAGCAGCCTTGAGAAAGGGTTTGGAAAGTTAAGAACCTTAAGTCTCTAGCCAATGTCCCATTGTGTATTCCTCTCATGGCAACTATAGCTAAATTTTCCATGTGATATTTAAACTTCAAGAGGTTACTTGGTTATAAATATTTATCATTTCCCTGCAGGCTAATATAATGATTATTAATCCTAGCCATCCTAGCCGAATAAGAATCCATTCTTACTAGGGTGAGGAAATTTTTTTCTCTGTATAATTCACATGCAAATAGTTTGAAAAGTAGTTTGAAATGCAAGCTGCCACCTGTCGGTTTGCTTTATGAAAGGGAAGGAAAGCCACCATTGTCCCAAATTCTGAGAAGAGCAAGCATTTACCTTGCTCCACATATCTTCAGTTTGTTGTTTGCAGACTGAAAGTCTCATATAGTAGGTGTTACTTTAAGTAGAAGAGTCACTCCCAAAGCTGTTGTACGTATTTATCATCATTTTAAAAGACATTTCTTTTGCTTTTGAGGGCACCTTGCTCCCCTTAACTCCTCTTTGGGTGCAAACTCAGTGATGAGAGCCTTGATTTCTAAGGAAAGAACAGGAAAAAGAGAATCAGTAAATACTGGGCTGAATCATTGTTCCAAGGTCACTGTGTTCCTTACTCTGTCTCTCAGATAGGACTGCATCCAGAATTGGTCTTAATTCCCTTGAAACTGTTTATGGATATTTCACATTATAATCAGAGCAAATCAATCTTGATTTCTACATTTTTTGGCTCTGATGACAATAATTCACACAGCAAGGTTCTTGGTACAGAAGCACACATGCTAAAATAACAGTCTTGTAACAGGATGTATGTACCCTTGCAGGTGCATGAAGACTTTCTGTGGAAAAACACAGTTTTAAGAAACTCAATTGCCAGATTCTCAATTTTTATGCGTATTAAAAAAATAGATCTGTAATTCGACTGTCATGATAGTTCTCCTTTGCACCTCTTCTTTCAAAGTCCTTCTCCTGCTCTACAGAGAAAGGCATACCTCTCACCCATCCAGAATTACTATGATGTAGTCCCTCCTCTGACTATTGCTAAAGAATGAAATTTTCTGGACACAAGGGCCTAGTCAGAGTAATATAAAGAGAGAAACATGGTATTAATGCCTTTTGTAAGTTCTGCATTTACTATTAGCCAATACCTTGTCTAGTTCTTGCTGTTAATTTCCACTAAGTACATTAAACTGAAGTCTTAAAAGCATAACATTTACTTATATATACAAGTAGGACAAAATGTTCCCCAAATGTGCAATCTGGTATGTAATAACTTGAAACTTAGAATATCAGCTTCATTTCATTAGGGTTAATTTCTCCCTCTCAGATATGGGCTATTTCTGTCAAATTGTTTTCAACCATGAAATGAAACTATTGACCTATCTATGTATAATAATTGTCAAATGTCCATCTCTCTATTCATCTGACACACCGTTTAAAGACTCTTTGAAGCCATCTATGTTAGAAATTGAAATTTATTGTTAAATATTTAGATCCTAATCCACAGCCTATGGAGAAAAACATAATATGCACACTTTTAAATTGTATGTCTTTCTTCTCCAATTTTGTCTAAATTTAGGTGCACAGAAAACATGCCTCTAAGTGAAGGAGTTACATATATAACTAATATGTTTATTATTTTTATAAGCAAACTGCTTTTTTGATGCGTAAAATACATACAGAAAGTATACAAACAATAAATGTCCACCTTTATAAAAATATCACAAGGTGAATAGATTCATGTTATCAAAGTTAAAAACATTTTCAGCACTACAGAAGGCCCCTTGAGTTTTCTATGTCACTCTTATTCCCTATAGGTAAACACTCTCCTGATTTCTAACAGCATCGATTTCTTAACTCTTTATTTAATTTGAATTATACAGCATATATTCTAGTGTGTCTTGTTTCTTTTTATTCAACATTATATTTGAGAGATCCATCCATGTTGTTTAGTGTGGCAGTATCCATTTATTTCCATTGCTATATAATATTCTACTGTATGAAATAGCATATCATGTATTCTGTTATTTCTTAATTTATTCATCATTTATTTATTCATCATTTCTACTATTGATGGACATTAGAGCTGTTTCCACTTTGGAGCTATTACAAACAATGCTACTACACTTGGGTCTTGATAGCAAGAGGATTTCTTACTCCTCCCCTGGAGGCAAATGAAGATTTCTTCTACTCCTTCCCCAAAAGCAATGGATTTTTGCCTGGGTCTTAAGGAAGAAAAATTGTTGCCCTGCAAACAACAGCTTAACCCTTACTTTGTAGGAAGGAAGGATGCTAGGGAGCAACTGAGACTCTTATCTGTCAAGTAGCAGCTAATCACATACTGTACCATCAAGGTATGGAAGTTCTTTCAATCTCTTACTCTGGCCTCCAATCTCTTTACAAGCACCTGGAAACTTCTATTAATCTATTTGTCTATCTTTATGTCAATACCACACTGCCTTTATTAGTATGGCTGTATAGTAAATTTTGAAATCAGGTGTGTAAGTCATCCAATTTTGTTCTTCTCTAAGATTTTCTTGGTTGTTCTTGATTCTTTGTACTTCTATATACGTTTTAGAATTAGATTGTCATTTTTCTACCAAAAATATCTGCTGCAATTTTCATTGATTTGTAGATCAATTTGGGAATGACTGTAATTTTTACAGAATGAGCCTTCCCATCCACAAACATGGAGTATCTTTCCATTTTTTAGGTCATTAGAAGTTTATGTCCAAATTTTTCTGAAGTTTTCTGTGTAAAAGCCTTGCATATTTTCTGCTAGATTTACTCCTAGGTGAAGTGAAAACTGTGGTGTGCTACCCATATCTTCTCCTTCAGAGCCAAGGAAATAATTCCCCTAGCTGCTGGGAGTCCTGGGGACTGAGGGTTTTTGGCTGAGTCTTTTCCCAAGAATTTCCCTCAGCTGAAAAGAAATTCCTAGCCATAAGTCTCACCCCCCTCCCACTGACTGATTGATTCAGAAAAGTAGTAGGATTGTCAGATAAAATAACAGACACCCAGTTAAATTTGAATTTCAGATAAATAAGAATTCTTGTACTAATGTTTAAACATACGTATACTAAAGAATTTTTCCCCTCTTTAGCTCAGCAGCTTATTTTTCATTTTGTTTTAGTTTTGTTTTGTTGTTAACTAATTCTGTCAATGATACTCAAGGGTAGACAACTGTGAAGTGCCATTCCACCTTCAGAGAGTCCTTTGGGTTTGAATGAGCCTGTGTTGCAATTGCATTGCACTTCAACTCCTTCCTTTGCATAATTCTACTTATTACATTCCTCCACCAGTGTTGACCTTAACGGTACTCTCCAATAATCTAAAGCATACAGATCTTTGTTTCAGAGTCTGTTATCAAAGCCAGTTGGCACCAGGAGTGGTCAGAGGATGCAGACTAAAAACAGACCTTTGGATCTGGATCACCCACTGGGCATCTGGTAATTAGAACCCCATCACTTGTAGTAGATAGAGCTCCTGGCCATGCTCTACGGGTGAAATTGTTAAAACTTTCAACTGTGGGGGACCAGGATGGGATACTAGTTGAAGAGAATGCATTGGTTACTGGTTGGTATAATATCAGGCTTTTGAGAGTTTTGAGAGAAATACTAATTATAAAGAAAATGGAATCAGATGGCTCTTCCTGAATGCCGTCAATGCATTGCAGAAAGATGATGAATGGCTGAGGGTGATTAACCACCAATTGAAGATAAGGTGTGAAGGTCAAAGGGTATATTTGGCAGCCTATAAAAATATCTCCTGCAGAGGAAAGAAAAAAAAAACAACTGAGGGTCAGACTCAGGACTTAACCATATGAATAGCAAGGTTCCAAAGAAGGTTGGTTTCTCAGCCACAGAAAATCTTCTATGCCAGATTTGGGTCCCTAATTATGTAGGAATCCTGGCACTTGTAATGGAGACAACAGGGTCAGATAACTAAAAATCCTTGGAACTTCAGTTTCCCTTGAACCCTCTAGGCCTGTGGAAGTGGTCTACTTCTCCCTGTTGAAGACTAGCAATCCTCCTTTGCTTGAAGATGATGCAGAGGACTCTGCCTTAAAAAGCAACATATAATTCCTTCATAGACTACTCCTATCTCCCCTCCTGGCCCAAGACCAGAAATTTGTGCCAAGTAAAAACATAAACTGAAGCTACTAAGAAGCAAAAGCGACTATATCACAAAACGGGTACAGGACCTGGCAAACAGGAGCCAGAAAGTACGTGTAGGACTGAGTCATGGTGTTGGATCAAGGCGGAGGAGAAGGGGAAATTGAAGATTGGATAAAAGAGAGTATATTGATATGGAAGCCTTGTCCATTGATCCAGGCTTTACCGTCCTGAAAAGGACCTTGAGAAGCGGTGCTAGGAAGCTGCTAGGATGGCCCTTACAAACTTAGAGGAAGGGATGGGTTATGCTAAGTGAAGTAGATATACCAGAACTGTCATAAGAGACCGTAAAAATAAGAGATCCGCGGCTCAGAGAAGTGAGCATGTTAGAGTAGGTATACTTCATAAGGCTTGGAAACTCACTGGCTGATTATGTTTTGTGAGAGGACTCAGAGGCACTCAAAGCAGTAAGGAATGTGCTCTGAGGGGGTGGACTACCTTGTTAAAAAGCTTAGGAGGGGCTGTTTGGGGGCTTGGGATGATGGTTGAAAATGCTATTACAAAGTTAAGCTCACTGATAGTCATAAAGAGGAGATAATTCTGAAATAACGAAGGCCAGCTGATGGTGCATTACCTTCAGAAACAAGTCACGGTTAATAACACATAGCATCCCTAAAAGAAAAACAAATTGGTAGTAAAAAAAAAAAAAAAGGGTATTTCCCAATCTATACCATGAGTCAGTAAACTATAATCCATGAACTATTTTTTCAAATATTTTTTTTAAAGTTTACTTATTTTTAAGAGAGAGACAGCATGAGCAGGGGAGGGACAGAGTGAGGGTGGGAGAGAATCCCAAGCAGGCTCCATTCTCTGTGCAGAGCTAAATGTGGGGCTGGATTCCACAGCTGTGAGGTCATGGCCTGAGCTGAAATCAAGAGTTGGACGCTTAAGTGACCAGCCACCCAGGCGTCCCAACGGTCTAATTTTCATAAATCCAGTTTTTATTGGAATACAGCCATGCCTATTTATTTTCATATTGTCTATGGTTGCTTTCACACTATACTAACAGAACTGGGTAGTTGTGACAGAGACCAAATGACTAGCAAGTGTAAATTATTTGAATAAAAAATCTGCTAAACTCAGACCTACATAATCAAGAGAAATTAAAGATGGATAATCAGGAGACTAAGCACAGTAACATAAAAAAAAATCACATTCCGTTGCTCAATTTCAAGACTGGACATGAATCAATTTTTAGGACTCAAATACTTGCAATACCACAGCAAATATATACAGTATGTATTTCCTCTGTCTTTTCTTACAGCATTGACTCAACCAGGAATGATTTTTGCCTTTCAGGGTACATTTGGTGATGCTTGGAGATATTTTTGATTGTCATGTTTGGAGCGATACTACTGTCATCTAGTGAGTAGAAGCCAAGAATGCTGCCAAACATCTCATGCTGTACAGGACAGCCCCCACAACAAAAAAATTATCCAGCCCCAAATCTCAATTAGTATAAGGTTGAGAAACCCTGCCCCAAGGTTACCCATGGTCATTTACTCAGATGGCTATACACTAGTGAAAAGGGAATACACAAATATTTTAAGAACTGTTGAGTCTGAGTTGACATTAATATTCAAGGACTGGAATCATCATCACTGACCACCTCTTCTGAATGGGGAAGTATGGGATAAATGGAGCCCCAACCATTTCCCAATTTACAGGGAATCCACCGTCCAAATCCATAGTTATTTCCCAACTCCTCAAATATCTAATTGGAATGTAACTATTTAGCAGTTGACAGGACCCTGCTCTAGTTATTTGGCCTATAGCATAAGAGCTATTATAATAAGAGAAGGCCCAGATTGTAAATAAAAAGTAATATTACAACTTAAGTAAAATAGCAGTGATTAGTGCCCTCCTTAAAAATCTTAAGGGTAGTGGTCCCCATCATATCTCCATTTAATTCACCAGTCTGGTTCTTCAAAAAACCACACATTTACTCCAGGATAACCGTAGATTCAAGCAAATAAGCCTTCATAGCAGCTGCAGCAGCAGAATTTCTGTCTTTGCTAGAGGTAATTAACAAGGCCCCAGATACTTGGTATATGGTCACTGATCTAGTAAATGAATTCTGTTCTATCCCTATCAAGAAAGAGGATCAGAAGCAGTTTGCATTTACTTGGAACAGATAACAGACTACATGTATATTTTTGCCGTCAGCACTGTTAATTCAGCTATTCTCTGTAAATAGTTCCAAGAATTCTTAATTTTCTAAACATTCTACATAGCATCACATTGGTGCATTATATCAATGATGTCATGTGAATTAGACAAGATGAAAAATAAGCAATTGAAGGCATTAGTAAGAAATACGAACATCAAAAAGTAGAAGATACATCCTGTAAGATTCAGAAGTTCATGACATTATCAAAAAAATTAGGATGATCTGGGGTGTTCTATAATAATCCCTTCAAAGCAAAGGATAACTAATGTATGTTTTCATTTTATTTTTTTATTTTAGAGAGAGAGCACATGCAAGCAGGGGAGAGGGAGAGACAGAGAATCTTAAGCAGGCTCCATGTTCAGCGATGAGCCCAGTGCAAGGCTTGATCCCATGACCCTGGGATCATGATCTGAACCAAAATCAAGAGTTGGATGCTCAACCAACTGAACCACCCAGGCATCTCAAAGCAAAGTATAACTAATTTAATAATACCTCTCATCACTAAAAAGAGAGAACACCACTTGGTAGGGGCACTGGAGGTAGCATATTCCATATTTTGAAATACTATTTCATTTTGTTACCTGATGACATGAAAGGCTTCCAGCTTTGAGTAGGGCCCAGAGCGGGAAAAGGCTCTACAGCAGGTCCAGGCTGCCATGTAAGTAGCCCTGTTGCTTGGGCCATATGACCCAGCAAACCTATGGTATTGAAGGTATTGGGGATAAAAAAAAAAAAAAAAAAAAGATGCCATGTGGAATTTATCACAAGTTTCAATAGGAGAATCACAGTGTAAACCAGTGTGTTCTAGAGCAAAGCCATGCCAATTTCAATGGAAAGTTACATACCATTTCAAAACCAGTCCCTGGCATGCTATTAAAGCATAGTAGAGTGCCTCACCATGGAACATCAAGTGGCTATATGGCTAGAATTGGACTGTAAGAGATTGTGGACTGAGTTAAAAGGTTTAGTGGACCTAGCAGCAATTCGCTGTATGATGGAAAGGGTATAATTTGAGATTGGTCATGAGCAAGGCCAGAGGAAACAAGAAAGTTGTATGGGTAGATGGACCAGATTTTCATGTCATCCATCAATGTTGTATTTGTACCTCTCCCTCAGCTTGCACTTATGGCCATACTGGTGATGGTGGTGGTGCAGGGGTATCTCTTCTGACTGGTTTATGGATGAGGAAAAAGACCAAACGTGGTTCACAATCATGTCAATTCACTATGTAGGTGCAAAGCCAAAAGTGGACTTCTGGTGCACTGCAGCCCCACTCAGAAAGACATTGAGCCTAAACACAGAGTCATCCACCCTGAAAGAGTGATTTGAGGGGAAATTCTCCCAATAGGCAGATCTTCAGGTGGTATACCTGGTCACTTAATTTTATGGAAAAATGAGTGGTCTAAAGTATGAATATTTAAGAACTTATGACAGTGAAAGATCGAACGATCAAAAGATCAGGGACCAGAAGGGCTGGGAAAGAGACATATGATAGACTTAGGGAATGTGGATAGACCTATAGGATGGGATACCAGGTAGGAGGGTCTTTAAATCACATGTTAAAGCCTATCAGAATCATCTGCCATGGAAGAGGCACTGCAACCAAGTAGACGGAATTATTTGCCCAGTTTACATTGCCTAACCTCTGTCATGGACAACCCCAGTGCTAGCACATGAGAACATAAGTAAAACATCCAAGGTAGCGGAGATGGAGACAGGTGCCAGATAGAACGAAGTCCCACTCATCAAAGCTGATCAGGGAAACTAATCTAAGATATTATGTAAAAATAAATTCTTTTATTTTACAGACATTTGTTGCTGGTTTAAATAAGCACATTTCACTTTTGTGTATCGACTTTGTATCTATCAGCCTTGCCAAATCCACTTATTAATTTTAGCAGTTTCTCCAGAGCTGTGGTTTTTCAGACTTTCTGTGTATACCATCATATCATTCATGAATAATGACATTTTTATGTGCTCCTTTTCAATTCTTCTGCTTCTTATATATTTTTCTTGCCTAATTGCACTGGATAGGACATCCAAATATAATGTTTAATAGAAGTAATAATAGCAAACATCTTTGTCTTATTTTGACTCTCAGAAGGAAAGCTATAACATGTAACCATTCAGTATGATACTTGCAGTACATGTTTTGCATATATTTCAATCACATTTGCATGTATTTTAAACAAAATAAGAATATTTCACTTTACTTACAGTTTTCTAACAATTCTTTTTGTTTCTGAGACGTTGACTTTTATCACTTTTAATGCATCTATTGATATGATCATAACATTTTTTTCCCTTTATACACATTGTTAATGCGACTGATTTTTTAGTAGAGAGATGTTTATTTTTATTCTAGTTTTTAATGTACATACAGCAAATTTCACTCTTTTGGAATACAGTTCTATAATTTTTGACAAATGCGTGCAGTCCAGTAATCATCATCAATCAAAATATAGAACAATTCTATCACCTGGAAAAATTTCCTCATGCTTGTCTTTGTACTAAACTCCTCACTGAATCCCAACCTCTGGCAATTATTGATCTGTGCTTGGTCTCTGTATGTTTGCCTTTTTTAGATCGTCATATAAATGGAATCATATAGTATGTAGTCATTTGGACCTAACTCCTTTCACAAAGCACAATGGATTTGAGATTCATCCATGTTGTGTGGATAGTTTTTGCTTTTTATTACAGAGTAGTATTCCATTGTAAGGATGAACCACAGTTTTTTTTATCCAGGTAGTCACTGAAAGAAGTTTGGATTAATTCCAGTTTTGGGTGATTATAATTGCCTAACTGCTATAATTATTTTTGTATGGGGTTTTGATGTAGATATAAGTTTTTTTTAAGTTAAACTATACAAACTTTTAATTTAAAATTTTTTTTAATTTTATTTTTTAAAATTTACATCCAAATTAGTTAGCGTATAGTGCAACAATGATTTCAGGAATAGGTTCCTTAATGCCCCTTACCCATTTAGCCCATCCCCCCTCCCACAACCCCTTTAGTAACCCTCTGTTTGTTCCATATTTAAGAGTCTCTTCTGTTTTGTCCCTCTCCCTGTTTTTATATTATTTTTGCTTCCCTTATGTTTGTCTATTTTGTATCTTAAATTCCTCATACAAGTGAAGTCATATATTTGTCTTTCTCTGACTGACAAATTTCGCTTAGCATAATACCCTCCAGTTCCATCCACGTAGTTGCAAATGGCAAGATTTCATTCTTTTTGATTGCCGAGTAATACTCCATTGTATATATATACCACATCTTCTTTATCCATTCATCCATTGATGGACATTTGGGCTCTATCAACAATAGCCAAAGTGTGGATATAGATAATAAGTTTTTATGTCACTGGCATGAATACTTGGAAGTGAGATTGCTGGGTCATATGATAGGATGTGATAAACTTTATATGAAATATCCAAACTATTTCAATATGGCTGAAACAGTTTACATCCCTACCATCAGTGTATGAGAGTTCTAGTTTCTCTATATCTTTGTAAGCACTTGGTATTATCAGTATTTTTAATTTTAGTTATTCTAATATATGTAGGAATATCTCATTATAGGCTTAATTTGCATTTCCCTAATGACTAACAATGTGATTATCTTTTCAAGTGATTAGTTGACATTCATATATCTCCTTTGGTAAAGTATTCATTCAATTCTTTTGTCCCCACTTTTTTTTTATTGTTTTGTTTGTTCTCTTATTATTGAGTTTTGAAAGTTTTTATTTATTCCAGAAACAGGTCCTTTGTCAGATATGCAGGCATGTGTTTTGCAAATATTTTCTCCCAGTTTGTAACTTTTCATTTTTAAAAGTGCCTTTCGCAGAGCAGACATTTTCAACTTTGATGAAGTATAATTTATCTTTTTTTTTTTTTAAGAGTCATGTACTTGGTATGTATCTAAGAAATCTTTGTCTAATACGTGATCCCCAGGATTTTATCGTATGCATTCTTGCAGAAGTTTTTTATAGTTTTAGATTTTACATTTAGGTGTATGATCCATTTAAATGAATCATTCTACAAGGTTCAAGTTATGGTAAAAAGTTGTTTGTTTTGCAATCATGTTTTGTATGACTTGAATTCGATAGTTTCAGTAACAATTGTTGAAAAGACCATCCATTCTCCATTAACTTGTCTTTGGATTTTTGTCAAAATTGATTGGTCATACGTGTGTAGATCTATTCCTACAGGCTCTATTGTGTCCATTTGATCTATGTGTCTATTCTACCAATACCCCCACAGTCTTGATTATTGTAGCTAGGTTACAAGTCTTGCAGTGGATAGACTGATTCCTTCCACTTTCGTCTTTTTCAAAATTGTTTTGGCTATTGTAGTTCCTGTGCCTTTCCATATAGCATAATATTTTGTAATGGAGTATTTTTTTTTTAAATTTCGTCTAATTCTGATTTGACCTTTCACACAAGCGACCACATATGGTAGTCATGGCGGAGAGATGGGGGTGGGAGGGGAATAAAAACAAAATTTGATCCAGACCATGTTGAATTTATGGATCAGTTAGGGAATAGTTGACATCTTCAAAGGTACTCAGTCTTCCAGTCCATGAAAACACTAGTATATGTCTCCATTTATTTAAATCTTCATTGAATTCTTTTGTCAGTGTTTTATAGTTTTCAGCACACAGATCTTGCATGCACTGGGGGAAGTTTACACTTAAGTCTTTCTTGAATTTTGTCATACTGACCATATTTTATATGAATTTGCTAAATTCATTTATTTATAGTAGGTTTTAAAAGATTCTTTAGGATTTTTTATATGGGAACTCATATTGCCTATTAATAAGAACAGATTTACTTCTTCCTTTCTAATCCAGGTACCTTGTATTCTCTTTTTACCCCGTTGCATTGCTAGGTCTTTCCATATGGTGCTGAATAAGAGTGGTGAGAGTCCACATCCTTACCTTGTTAGGGTAATCTTAGGAGGAAATCATTTACTCTCTGCCAAAGTATGATGTTAGCTGTAGTTTTATTGTAAATGCTCTCTTAAGTTGAGGAAATTTCCTTCAATTCCCAGTTAGCTTAGAACTTTTCATTAGAAGCCAACATTGGAGTTTATCAAATGCTTTTTCTATATCTATTCAGATGGTCGTATGGTTTTGCTTTTTTTAATTTGGTAAGATGATCAATTATATTGTGTGCTTTTGGAATATTTACACATATTCTGTTCCTGATACAAACCTCTTTAGTCACATTGTACTATCCCTTTTATATATTGTGGTATCAGATTTGGTAAAATTTTAATAATCTTTTACATCTATGTTCATGAGAGTATTGTCTGTATTTTTTTCTCACAATACTTTTTTGTTTTTTTTTTTTAAAAATTAAGTTTATTTATTTATTTTGATAGAGCATGAACAGGGGAGGGGAAGAGAGAGAGGGAGAGAGAGAGAATCCCAAGCAGGCCTCTGCACTGTCAGCATAGAGCCTGATGCAGGCTCTACGAACTATGAGATCATGACCTGAGCCAAAACCGAGATAACAGACTGAGCCACCCAGGAGCCCCAACAATGGCTTTATCTTAATTAGAGAATGATTCTTCATAAAATCTCTACAGAGGTTTATGTAAAGTAGGTATTATTTCTCCTTTAGATATTTGGCAGAATTCCCAACTGAAGTCATTCGGACATGGCGATTTCTTTGACGGAAGGTTTTATAATTTCTTCAAATGATGTAGGGCTATTCAGAGTTTCTGTCTTCTTGGTTGAGCCTTAGCAGTCTGTGCCTTTCAAGGAATTTGCCCATTTTACCTAAGTTGTTGAATTTCTTGGCTTTAATTGTAAATTCTATTCCCTTATTATTTTTTTAACATCTATAGAAGCTTTAGTGATGTCACCTCTCATTCTTGATATTGATCATATGTTCTCTCTTTCTCTTTCTGTCGCTCTTTCTCTCTGTCCCTCCCTCCCTCCCTTCTTTCCTCACTTCTTCCCTCTCCCCCTCCCTCTCTCTTTCTATCTAAAATTCTGAAGAGTCTGACTGATGGTTTATCAATTTTATTTATATTTACAATGAATCAGCTTCTGGCTTTACAAATTATTGCCTTTTCTATTTTCTAGTTCTATTTCTCTGACTTGCTTATTCCATAACTGGAAGCCTGTATCTCCCATTCCCTTTACCCATTTTGCTCTTCCCCCACCTCTTTCCCCTCTGGCAACCATTAGTTTGTTCTCTGTATTTATAGGTCTGATTCTGCTTTTTGTTTGTTTATTCACTTGCTTTGTTTTCTAGATTCCACATATAAGTGAAATCACATAGTATAAGCTGAGGTGATTTATATGATCCCTTCTTCTTTAATATAAGCATTTTAATGCTATAATTTTTTCTAGGTATGACTTTAGCTGCATCTCTAAATTATAATGTAGTGTGTCTTCATTTTCATTCAGCTCAGAATACTTTACATTTTGACTTTCTATTTGACCCATAACTTTTTTTAGAATTTTTAAAATTTAGTTTCCAGATATTTGCAGATTCCCAGAGATCTTTCTGTCATTGGTTTTCAGTTTAATTCCATTATGGTTGAATGGTGACTTTGTATGGCTTCAGTCCTTTAAAATGTTTGAAGCTTGTTTTATAGCCCAGAATATAGTCTATCTGGTAAATATTCCATGAGCACTCAGAAATGATGTGTATTCTGTTGTTGGGTGAAGTATTTTATAAATGCTAATTTCATCAAGTTGGTTAATAGTATTATTCAAGTGTTCTATATAGTTACTGATTTTCTGTCTACTTGTTCTATCAATTATTGATGAAAGGTGTTGAGACCTCTGGCTATAACTGTGGATTTGTTTTCCTCTACCGCAGGTCTATCACTTTTTTATTTATGCATTCTGAAGCTCTGTTACTGGAGGCATAAACATTTAGGATTCTTATGTCCTGTTGATGCATTGACCCCTTTATCATGGTTAAATTACACTCTTTGTCTCAGATTATATTCTTTGCACTGAAATATGCTTTGCCTGATATAGACACTCCAGCTTTCTTTATATTAGTCTTGCATATTGTATCTATTTCCATATTTTTGTGTCATAATACTTAATGTTGGTTTATCGGAGGCAACGTACAGTTGGATTTTGCCTTTTAAAATCAAATTTGATAATATATGCCTTTAAAAACTTTTTTAAAAAATGTTTATTCGTTTTTGAGAGAGGGAGAGAGACAGAGCATGAGTGGGGGAGGGGCAGAGACAGAGGGAGACACAGAATCCGAAGCAGGCTCCAGGCTCCGAGCTGTCAGCACAGAGCCCAATGCGGGGCTCGAACCCACGGACCGCCAGATCATGACCTGAGCCAAAGCTGGACGCTTACCCGACTGAGCCACCCAGGTGCCCCTTATGTGCCTCTTAATTTGAGTTTTCAGGCTACCAACATCTAATGTGATTATTGATATATTTGAGTTTTAATCTATTATCTATTTATTTTCTATTTCCTCCATCTATTTTTCACTTTTTCTGCTTTCTTTTGAATTGGATAACTTTTGATGATTCCATTTCATATCTTTCTTTTGTTACTGGCTATAGCCCTTTGTTGTGTTGTTTAGAGTTTATAATACACATTTTAACTTATTAGTCTGTCTTCAAATGCTTTTATACCACTTCACACATAGTATAGAAACCGTTTCCTTTTATTTTTTCCTTCTCAATATTTGTGCTATTTTTGTCATGCATCTTACTTCTACATATGTTATAAACCACAAAACACATGTTTTTATTTTTGCTTCAAACAGTTGCCTATGCTTAAAAGTGATTGAAATTGTAAGAAAAAAGTCTTTATATTTATTCATGCTGTTACTATTCCTGGAGTTCCTCATTGATTTGTGTAAATTTACATGTCCATTTAGTATCATTTTCTGCTACACAAAAGACTAACTTAAGTTTCTTGTGGTATGCGTCTGTTGAAATATTAATTATCTCAGCTTTTGCATATTTGAGAAAGTCTCAATTTCTATTTTGTTTTTAAAGGACATTTTCTTTGGGTAATTTAGTTTGACAGGGTTTTTTTTTTTTCTATTACTAACGATATTTCAGTCCACTGTGTTCTTTTTGTTTTTGTTTCTGTTTTTTTGTTTTGAGAAGATATCTGCTGTCATTCTTATCTTTGTTCTTCTGTAGGTGATGTGTTCCTTATTTTTCCGCTCACAAAATTTTGCCTTTATCATTTGCTTTAAGCAGGTTAATTCGGATATGCCTTGCTATAGTTGTCTTTGCGCTTATTGTTTTTGGGGATTTTGAGCTTCTTAGGGCTACGAATTTATAGTTTTCATCAAATTTAGAAGAATTTTGGCCAATATTTCTTCGAATATAATTTCTGTTCATCCCCATTCTCTTCTCCTTCAAGGACTCCAATTATACTTATATCAGATTATTTGCAGTTGTCCCACAGCTGTCTCTGATAGTCTATATTTTCCAGTAGTTTTTTCTATTTATGTTTCATCTTTTATTTTTTCTATTGTTATGTATTCAAGTCCACTAATCTTTTCCTTTGTAATGTCTACTCTGCCATTGATCCTATCCAGTATTTTTTTTGTTAGACATTGTAGTTTTCATATCTAGAACTTCAATTTTTTCTTTCTTATTTTTTATGTCTCTTCTTAACATGTTCCACTTTTCTTCAAGTTTCTTGAACATATGGAATAAAATTATGTTAACTTTAAATGTCCTTGTCTGCTAATTTTGTTATCTGTATTCTTTCTGTGGTAATTTTGATTAATTGATTTTCCCCCTCCTCATTAAGGGTTATATTTAACTACTTCTTTGCATGCCTGGTAATTTTTGTTTGAAAGACAGACATTATGAATTTCACTTTGCTGGGTGCTAGATATATTCGTATTCCTATAAATATTCTTGAGCTTTTTTTCTGGGACATCTACTTTAAAACATCATGATCCCTTTGGGTTTGCTTAGAAGATTTGATAGGTGGGACTGTAGCCATACTTAGTCTGGACTAATTATTTTTCTTTTTGAGGTAAGACTGTTCTGGGTACTCTACCCAGTGATCTGTGAACACTGAGTTCTTGCAGTCTGACTAGTGGGAACAAGCACGATTCCCAGACTATGTGAACATTGAGTACTCTTATGTCTATTCACTTCAGATGGTACAGCACACACATATATTGATCAGTACTCAGCTGAATACTTAAGGAGACCCTCTACAGACCAGCATGGTTCTCTTTTCACGTAGATCTCCTTTTTGGTATTCTGCCCTGGAAACCCAAGCTGCCTTGGTGTCCCCAGATCCACAGCTCTGTCTCTTCAAATCAAGGAAAGACTACCAAGTTTTCCTGGGTTCCTGCACTTTGTACTGTGGCTTGGAAACACTCTAAAGGCAGTAATCTGGGGCAATCATAGAGTTCCCCTTGTTTGTGATCCGACTCTCAGGGATTGCTACATTTCCTTACCTAATGTCTGATATTTTGAGAACTGTTGTTTCATATGCTTTGTCCATTGTTTTGCTTGTTTCAGTCAGGAGAGTAAATCCAGTCCTTGTTAGTCCGTCTTGGCCACAAGTGAGTTTTCTATCCTTTATTTTTGAAAGTCTCCTTTCTCTTGGTTCCTGTGATATGACTTCCACTTGATTATCCCCCAGTTTTTTTGTAAATACTCTTCTTTCACTCACCTTTTAATGTGGGTATCTTTGTTCTTGTCTCTATATTCTGCCTCTCAGAGCTCATTCATGATTGTGGGTCCAGATACTCTCCCTTCCCATAACATCTTAAGTATTCATTCACTTGACTGTCTGTACCATATCAACTGCTCCCTCCAGGGAATCCGACTTAGATATCTTGCTCTCATTTTAAATTCAACAGCTTAGTGTTTATAAAATGCACTTGTTAAGGTGTTGAAAGACCTGCATTAGGTCCCTGCTTTGTCACTAACTACTTGACTAGGTAACCTTAGAAAAATCACTTCTACTTTCTTAGCTTCAATTTCCTCCTATATAAAGTGAAGAAACTTGATTAGATGACTTCTAACATCTTTTCTAGTTTTAATATTTTTTTATTCTAGGTAACTCTGTTAAAACGATTAAACTTCCATTATCATGCCTGCCCTTTTCCCGAAAGCTAGCTGCCTTCACCTCATATCTGCATTAATGCCATAATCTCCAAACAATCTTTCTTTCTTCCATCTAACCCTGGTGGACATCATGGCTAGATCAACTCATATCCTTGTGTAAGAACTTGCAATAGCTCTCTGTTTCCTAACACATTAAATGCCAACTCTTCTGCTTGACTTATAAAATACTTATCCCTTCTCTTCTATGCGCTCTTATGTCCCACTATTCACCAATATTAATTCTCAGCCTCATTCTGGGTGATCTCTTCCCTACTCTCCATCTTCCTGTTCTTGCTCACATGCCTAAAGTTCTTCTAGCTTGGTGTACCCTCTTTTCCATCAATCCAAGTCCTAACTACCCCTCAAGACCGAGCTCAAGCCCTTCTTACTCCATAAAGCCTTTGATTATTGCTTCAGAACATATTGATCTCTTTACTTTATATGTTTCTTATTGTACTTCTTCAGCACACCTCAAAGTCTGCCAAATATCTGATTAGTTCATGCCTGGTAATTTTTTTCTCCTCATACAGAACTTAAGGTCCTTGGAGACAAACCAGATTTTTCCTTTTCTTGGTATCTTCCAAGCATATGGTATTTATCAAGAAATCTTCATTGATTGATTAAAAGCTATTCAACTCAGGTTTAGCTCATCTCCTTCCTGAGTTACCATTTGTGTGTGTGTGTGTGTGTGTGTGTGTGTGTGTGTATAAAAGTTCTGTTTCCTAAGACAGTTTGAGCTCATGTGTAACCATGTTATACTCACATTTACATGTATTTTCTGACCACTGTCCATCTTTAAGTTTTCAGAAGCAAGTCCTTGATTAGTGACTCTGAGCTGGGACTTTGGAATGCAAATCTGTCTGGACGGCAGAAGCTGTGTTTGCATCATATCATCTCTTCCTTAGTGAATTTGGCAGCTCTTTCTTGGGAAATCTGTGAGTGAATCATTGTGACAAAGAGGGTGAGAAAAGCTCAAAGCTCTAGACCTTGATGGCTCAAGAAAAAAACATCTGATATTGGGAGGGGGGGAAGGAGATGACACGATTATGTCATGGTACCTTTAGGATAAACAATCAGAAAATGGCCAGGACCTGAAGAATCAGACAGCTTTAAGGAAGGGTGGGGGAAAAAAAGAGTTTCTAAGCAGACTTTCTTGGAAATGAAAGTGTGCTAAATAAGGGAGAGGAAGCAGGGAGCTGTGAAATAATTTCACAGAAGCAAACATCTTGAATTTGTTTTGAGTAACTTAGTATGCGGCATGAACAGTATTTTAAGGCTTCTGAAATCACACTTTGCCCTGTTCAACTCAGAGCTCATTCCTAAGCTTCTGAAGTACTGAAGTGGGAGCAACTTGGCTTCTTGGTTTCATGTATATGTGGTTGGAATAAACGCATACCACCCCTTTGCAATCCCTACCTTTTTCCCTGCCAGAATTAAATGTACAGAGTTTAGCTCTTACTGACTTTCTTTGTTGTTTACTTGCCCCACCAAGTTGGCTATAGTAAATAGACTACAATCCATATAGCTGTCTGTTGTGCACAGGAACCACAAAATTTCCATCACAATCAGGTGTTTCACATCTCTATACAAGGAGGAAAACAAACAAAAGCCTGCCAAGTGAATTGCTGGGAAACATTTATCATTTCCCAAGGCTGCTTTATTAACAGGTTCACTGAAAGCCCCTACAGAAAGCATGGGCTGGTAGTAGAATCATGAGACCAAGGCAAAAACTGGCCATTTGATTTTGAGCAACCCACTTAACCTCTATGTTTTAGGTGTCTCATCTGTTAAAGTGTTAAACTATACACACTCTGAGACACAATTCAGGGATGATGTTTGACATATTTGTGACTACTCTGTTGCATAAGTGCTTCTGATATATGTCTTTTCCTTGATTCTCTGTCCATTCTTGAATTCCGAGAAATATCTTCGCTCACCTCCTGGACCAATCCTTGGTTTTCTTTCCTGAATCTTTTGTTTGTTTGTTCCATCACTTTTGATGGGTGAAAGTTAGGAGTATGTTAAATGTAACTAGATTTGGAGGCCTCCAATAGTTCAAGGCCCAAGCCTGCTTTTTTTTTATTATTATGAAATTTATTGTCACATTGGTTTCCATGCAACACCCAGTGCTCATCCCAACAGGTGCCCTCCTCAATACCCATCCCAAGCCTGCTTTTAATTATGTCTGTCTGACCAGCACAGTGGTTAATTTATCTTTTCTTTTTCTGAACTTGGTTTTTGAAAACTTAAATTAATTATCAATATTTAAAATCACAAGATCTTACATAAATATACAGATTTCCAGCTTCTCTAAAAAATATAATAATGGGAAACAAGAGATCCTCATTTCCACAAGGGATCAATAGCTGGCATGAAAAAGTGACACCCCCTTTTAGCCTGGGCTCTCCATTTTATCACCCCCTCATTCCCTCTTCCCATTGTCTCCCTGGCACTGAGGCCAAGAGTAGTTGCCATTTGTTATCATGCCTGTGTTGCTGGTTCATTCTTTATGTGTTGCATCGACTCTCCAGTTTATTATAGACCTCACCACGTCCTTTAGCACTGAAGGTGAATGTCAGTTACTTTTATCATCATATTTGCACTGCTTTTGTTCTTATACCAGAATTAAATAGTAAATGTTTATACCCGTGTCTCTATCAAAAGTAAGAAAATATATCAAACCAAAAAAGCCAAATGTTTTATTTGTCCCATCCGGTTTACTGACCTTCCTGACCTCTGTTGGTCTTTGTGTTTGTAAGGCCTGTTAGAAGTTGAATACATTGTCAATATATTCCTCATTCACAAAGGGTGTTCACCTCAGAAGCCTCTACTTTTCCTCTTTGTGCCTCCTTCTTAAGCCCCTATGTTCTGCATAGAGGAGTTGGTGGAGTTTGTTGGGCATCTGCAACAGAAAAAGCAAGGTAGAAGTTTTTTGAACTTCCATAATAAAATAGGCAAGTACTATACTAATATTCTTTGAAGGCAGAATGTTTGTTTGAAGTCACCTAAATCTGCCACAAAAGACCATGAATAGTCAAATCAATCCCAAGAAAAGAGAACAAAGCTAGAGGCATCATACTTCCTTATATCAAACTGTATTACAAAGCTATAGTAATAAGAACAGTATGGTACTGACATAAAAACAGATAGGCCAATTGAGATACAGATAGGCCAATTGAGATACAGAGACCAGAAATAAATACATGCATATATTGTCAACTGGCCTTTGACAAGAGTTCCAAGAATACACAATGAGGAAAAGATAGTTTCTTCAACTAATGGTGTTAGGAAAACTGAATATCCATATACAAAAAAAAAAATGAAAGTAGACAACTATCTTACATCATACACAAAAATCAACTCAAAAGGATGACTTAAATGTAAGACCTAGAACTGCAAAGCTCCTAGAAAAAAACATAGGGAAAGATATTCATGACATTGGTCTTGGTAATGATTTTATACATGTGACATCAAAAACACAGGTAACTGGGGCGCCTGGGTGGCGCAGTCGGTTAAGCGCCCGACTTCAGCCAGGTCACGATCTCGCGGTCCGTGAGTTCGAGCCCCGCGTCGGGCTCTGGGCTGATGGCTCGGAGCCTGGAGCCTGTTTCCGATTCTGTGTCTCCCTCTCTCTCTGCCCCTCCCCCGTTCATGCTCTGTCTCTCTCTGTCCCAAAAATAAATAAATGTTGGAAAAAAAATATTTAAAAAAAAAACACAGGTAACAAAAATAAAAATAAAAGCATTTTGCAGCTTGTGCAAAAAGAAAGCAAATCAAATAAAAGGAAAGGAAACTGATCAGTGCAGCAAAGAAAATAATCAGCAGAGTAAAAAAGTACCCTACAAAATGGGAAGAATATTTGCAAACCATATATCTAATGAGAGATTAATCTCCAAGATGTTTAAGGAACTCATATAACTCAATAGCAACAAAACCAGTAGTCTGATTTTAAAATGCGGAAAGGAGTTACTCAAAACCACAACGAGATATCACCCTACACTTATCAGGATGGCCATGATCAAAACAAAACAAAAAAAAAAAAAAGAAAGAAAAGAAAAGAAAAAGAAAGAAAAAAAGAAATAAAAAGAAAGACAACAAGTGTTGACAAGACTGTAGAGAAATTGGAACGCTTGCACACTGTTGGTGGGAATGCAAACTGGTGCAACCCTCTGGAAAACATTATGGAGGTTCCTCAAAAAGTTACAAATAGCACTTCCCTATGATTCAGGGGTACCTGGGTGGCTCAGTCAGTTAAGCATCCAACCTTTGATTTCAGCTCAGATCATGATCTCATAGTTTGTTAGTTCGAGCCCCACATCGGGCTCTATGCTGATAGTGCAGAGCCTGCTTGAGATTCTCTCTCTCTCCTTCTCTCTACCCCTCCCATGCTCTCTCTCTATCTCACACACACACGCAATAAATAAAATAAACTTAAAAAAAGAACTATCCTATGATTCAGCAATTGCACTACTCAGTATTTACACAAAGGATATAAAAATGCTGATTCAAAGGGATACATGCACCCTGATGTTTATAGCAACATTATCAACAATAGCCAAATTATGGAAAGAGCCCAAATGTTCATTGATTGATAAATGAATAAAAAAGTCGTGCTATATATACACAAGGGAATATTACTCAGCCATAAAAAAGAATGAAATCTTGCCATTTGCAATGACGTGGGTGGAGCTAGAGAGTATTATGCTAAGTGAAATAAGTCAGAGAATGAAAAATACCATGTGGCTTCACCCATATGTGGAATTTAAGAAACAAAACAGATGAAATTAGGAGGAAAAAAGAGAGAGGCAAACCATAAAACAGACTCTTAACTACAGAGAACAAACTGAGGGTTTCTAGAAGAGAAATAAGCGAGGGGATGGGTTAAATGGGTGATGGGTATTAAGGAGGGCACTTGTTGTGATGAGCACCAGACGTCATATGTAAGTGATATATCACTAAATTCTACTCCTGAAACTAATATTACACTATTAACTAACTGGAATTTACATAAAAACTTGAAACAGATGTTGGAAGCAACCTAAATGTCTACCAAACAGATAAATGAATAAAGAAAATGTGGTATATACATAAAATGGAATACTCTTTAGCTTTAAAAAAAGAAGGGAATTGTATAATATGCAACAACTTGGATGGACCTTGAAGACTTTATGCTAAGTGAAATTATCCTGTCAGAAAGACAAATAATAAATGATCCCACTTATATTAGGTATCTAAACAATCAAATTCATGGAATTAAAGAGTGGTTGTCGGGGATTGAGAGGGAGGGGGAAGTGGAGAATTTCTAATCAATGGCCCTAAAGTTTAAGTTAAGCTAGATGAATAAACCTTAGAGATCTACCGTGCAACATTATACCTAAAGTCAAAAATGTACTATTGTGCACATAAATTTCTGTTAGAAGATAGGGTTGCCAGATTAAAACACATCCAGTTATATTTGAATTTAAGAAAATGACACATTTTTAATACAAACATGTCCCAAATATTTCATGGTCCTCCACATGCTACGGCATTATTCAGTGTTCATCTGAAATCCAAATTTAACTGGGAATTCTGTAGTTTTATTTACTAAATTTAACAACCCTATCCTGGGACCAACCTAATTGGTTTTGTCATTTAAAAAGATCACTTTGGTTACAACTAGAGAACACAGAGACCTTTTAGGAGGCTGGATTGCACTAATATAGATGACAGATAAGGGGATAATGAGAATAAACAGCTCTTGGTGAAAGGTGGGGAGAGAGGGAAAGGCATTGTAGAGGATGATCTATAGTGATGTACCTTTTTGATTTCTGATTTTGAGTATTTTCAGGATGGCCATAATTTATCAACCAGACCCAAATAATTTTTAGAATGAGAGGGTATGCTAAACCAGGATATAAATGGTCACCATAGTAACTTGTGGATTCTCTCTTTTTTCTTGATCAATATCACCAACATGTATCAACTTTCGGCTTTGTTAATCTTTCTAATTATACATTTTAAATTCACTTAATCTCTGCTCTTATTTTTATTATTTCATTCATTTTTCTTTGGCCTAATTAACTATTCCATTTGTACCTTCTTGACAAGAATAATTAGGTCACTGATTCTCAACTAAGACTATACATTTTTCCTATTAGAATGAATTTCCTGATATCCATAAGTTATGATATGTAGAATTTTCAATATCATTTAATTCAAAGTATTTTCTAATTTTCGTTGCTATGTTTTCTTTGACCCACAGGTTATTTAGAAGTGTATTTTTAAGTTTCCAACCATATGGGGACATTCTAGTTATTTTTTGTTGTTATTATTCATTACTTATTTCTAGTGTGGTTAGAACCTATCGTGTATGATTTCTTACAGTGAAATATTTGAGACTTGATTTTGGGGTCAAAACATGGTTGATTTTGAAAGATGGTCTATGTGGATAATAATAAATAAAAATTGCATTAAAAAATAAAATAAACTGCTATATTTAGTATTATCTTTGTTCTGAAATAATATTTTTTTCTTAGAGCCTCTGAATTACGAGTAGAACATATGTTAATTATCTGTTAAATTAATTTCATAAGATTTTATTTAGAGTTTTATGTATAGGTATAATGCATGAAACTATATGTTTATATATATGTATATGTAAATGTATAAAGATAAATCTATAACTTAGTTTTATATGTGTTATCCTTTTCAAGTATTTTAAGAGTTTTGGAATGAAAACTTAGTAATTATCACAAAATCAATGTAAAATATTCAGTATTTATTTAATCTCAAATGTATTTCAAAATTATACACCCACATGCACAAATCATGGCTAATATAGAGTCTCTATTGATCATCAAAATTATATTTAAAAGTCAAAAGAAAAAGAATGTGTATTCTGCAGTTGTTCGGCAGTCATCTATAAATGTCAGATTAATTTGGTTAATGGTATTGTTAAAATATTCCACATTCTTGCTGATTTTTAATATATATTCTATATTTTTGTTGATTTTCTGCTTGTTCTCTCATTTTATGAGAGGTGTGTAAAAAGTCACTCTAATTGTGCAATTGGTTTTTATTAACCTTTTATAATTTTGAAATGCAGCTGTATCTCTAACAATTTTCATTTCCTTGAAGTTTACTTCTGTAACATTACTCTAGCTAACCAAATTTTGTTTGGCTAATGTTTTCAAGCTATCACTTGTTCTCTCATTTAACTTTGAACATTTCTGTATCATTATTATTTAGATGGGATTCTTGTCAGAAAGTTATACTTGTTTTGTATTCCTTCAAATCCAATTTGGCAATTTTATTTTAGTTGGATCACTTAGTCCATTTGTATTTGGCACAATAATGTGAATTATTTGGGTATAAATCTATTATCTCAATTTTTCTTCCTTATGTCTAATCTGTTTCAAGGTGCTTTTTTTTGTAGCTGTTGTGTTCCTTTCTTTTTCCCCTCTAGCTCTATTGTTATATTTTTTAATGGTTCACCTAGAAATTAGATTTTTTCCTTGACTTATCAAAGTCTAATATTAATTAGCTCTCCTAATTTTTAGCAGACGATGCAAGGATCTTAGAATACTTTAAAAAATTACACAGAATGATCCCTGGGTATTCTTATCTCCATTTTAAAGATGAAAATACTAATGTTCAGGAGAGTTAAGTGATTTGTTTATGCTCTCAGAGCTAAGTAAGTGATAGAGTGATTTGAAATAGCCACAGGTTGTACTCTCTCGAGTCCTCCTTGGCCCATTGTCGGCACATCTTTTTATAGTGCTTATGATTCCATGGACTATTGTGTTTACAACAGCCCAGAGATGCGTGACAATGTCATAGTCTACCCTACACAGACACTTTTTTTTAAGTTTGTTTATTTATTTTGAGAGAGACAGAGGTAGCGCAAGTGGGGAAGGGTGGAGAGAAAGGGAGACAGAGAATCCAAAGTGGGCTCTGTGCTGACAGCAGAGAGCCGAATTCCGGGCTCAATCTCTGAACTGTGAGAATTGACCTGAGCTGAAGTTCGACACTTAACTGACTGAGCCACCCAGGTGCCCCAACACTTTTCTGCTGTGCCTCGGTTTCTTCATGTGTAAAGTCAGGTACTAGCAGCACCTATCACATAGAAATGCTGGAAGATTAAGTAAAATAATGCATTTATGGGGCTTAACACTATCAGACACATAGTAACACTAAAAAAAATATCAGCTATTGGTAATTTCATGCCACCTGGAATACAATAACTAATTCTACATACCAAATCATAAGAGGGACACTAACAAATGTGAACACAGCCAGGATTGGAAAGGAACTAGAAACCATTTCATGTGAAGAGTGATTGCAGAAACATAATCTTTAGCCCAGAGGAGAGAAAACAGGAAAGATATGGTACAATTTTTTGGAGACATTTTTTCCTTGAAGAAGAGGAATTGTGCTTATTCTGTGTGGTTCCATAAGAAACAACGAGGGTCGGGGCGCCTGGGTGGCGCAGTCGGTTAAGCGTCCGACTTCAGCCAGGTCACGATCTCGCGGTCCGTGAGTTCGAGCCCCGCGTCGGGCTCTGGGCTGATGGCTCAGAGCCTGGAGCCTGTTTCCGATTCTGTGTCTCCCTCTCTCTCTGCCCCTCCCCCGTTCATGCTCTGTCTCTCTCTGTCCCAAAAATAAATAAACGTTGAAAAAAAAAATTAAAAAATAAATAAATAAAAATAAAAAAAAAAAGCAACAACGAGGGTCAATTGTCAGAGGGTAAAGAGGTTACAGGAGGCATATTTTGGCTCAATGTAAACAAGAAAAATCTTGCAAGAAGAGTAGTATGGGATACCCAATGAAGTATTGAGTCCCTCATCACAGGAGATAGTAAAAGACCTCTGTCAAGGCTGATGACATAAAGATTTCTCCAACGGGGAAGAAGCTGTCTGGGATCTCTTTGACTCTGAGAAGATAGTCCACTTTGAGGCAAGAGTCTCTTGATCCTACCAGACCAATGCACCATAAATAATCCCATTTTTTACAAAGAGCCTACCGTTGTACTTTCTTGCTATTAGATTTCTCTTCCTTAAGTGTGAAACCATTGCAGACACAGTCTTCAGCAGAAAACAAGAGGATAGCATCTCACTGATATTCTATATAATACGTGTTCCTAAGCTCTCAAATGGTGATTACACACTCCATCATTCTTTTCATTTTTCTTGTTGGTTGACTCTTATCCTGTGGTTACATCTGTACCTACGGTAAAATAGGCAGCTTTTGAAAAGTGGGGGCAGGGGGGAAGCACTGTTGTCAGTAGGATAAAATAATGGCTATTTCTCTTTAGTTCAAACTCAAAAAATAACTCCTGGGGCTACACCAGCTTTCAGGTCTATCTGGCTTTGCATCCAAATATCTAGGACAGGATGGGCAGTGGGTGAGGAGCAGCAGTTGGACTACAATTGCCAGTCTCCACTGACACCTCTTCAGACTCATAGTCATGACTGGGGAGATGGCCTTGGGAAAATATGCACCCCCATAGTAAAGTATCATAGCAGAAATGAATTCTCACTACACAAAAGGAAAGACACAAAAGAATAACACAGCTGATAGCCTGTGGCAAACTATGGTCCAGGCCAAAACCAGCCTGCTGCTTGGTTTTATAAATAGCTTTATTATAGCAGCCATGCCCATTTGTTTACATATTATCCATGGCTGCTTTTGCACTAAAGCGGCAGACTTACATACCTGCAATATGACAGTATAGCATACAAAGTCCAAGATACTTACTGTATGGCTTTTTATAGGAAAAGTTTGCTGACCCTCACCTACAGCGCTATTTTCCAAAGCAGTGGGCAAACCAAGAAGTGCACAAGACAATGATTTGGGATAGAGAAAGAACGTTTAGAACTTCTCTTGTTAATTTTCTTTCATTTCATTCTTTTATTACTTCTCTTTTTGTATTTAGTGTGTAAAATGTATTTTAGTGTTAAAAGTACTAAATTGGTTTACAGATATGCGTACATCATGCATGAAGTTCAACAACTACTGGTCTGCAGTTGTGGTCCTACACCAGAATCATCTGAAGAATGTTAAAATGCAGATTCTTGAGGGCTGCCTGGGTGGCTCCAGTTGGTTAAGCGTCCGATTTCGGCTCAGGTCATGATCTTGTGGTCTGTAAGTTCAAGCCTTGTGTCAGGCTCTATGCTGACAGCTCAGAGCCTGGATCCTACTTCAGATTCTGTGTCTCCCTCTCTCTGCCTCTCCTCCTCTCTCCCTCTCTCTCTGTCTCAAAAATAAATAGACACTGAAAAAATTTTTAAAACTGCAGATGATTGGGACCTATCTGTGGTAGGCAGAATGATGTACCCCCCACTCAAAGATGTCTACATCCTAACCCCAGAACCTGTGACTATGTTACCTTATGTGGTAAAAGGGACTTTGCATATATGATTAAAGATCTGAGAAAAGGATTATCCAAGTGAGCCCAATGTAATCACAGGGGTCCTTTTAAAGTGAAAAAAGGAGGCAAGAGACTTAAAAGCACAGAATATGTGATGATGGAATCAGAGATCAGAGTAATGCAATTTCTGGCTTTGAAGTTGCAGGAAGGGGCCATGAGCCAAGAAATGTAGGTAGTCTCTCTAAGCTGGAATAGCCAAGAAAAAGGATTCTCCCCTAGTGCCTCAAAAAGGAACACAGCCCTTCCTGACACCTTGATTTTAGCCCACTGAGACCTATTTCACACTCTGACCTTCAGAAATATAAGATAATAAATTTGTGTTGGTTTAAGTCACTGGGTTTGTGGTAATTTGTTATTGAGGTAATAGGAAAGTAGTACAAAACTCCTAGAGATTCTAATTCAGTGTGGCTGGATTTAGGGGTCTAGAGTCCTGGGTTTTAGATCTGTGGCTGCTTCCAATACAATGTGTTCCCTCAGACAAGTTACTAATCCTTGTTTTCAGAAAGAAGAAAGTGATACTTCCAAAGGTTAATACCTACTTAGCCTACAGGGTTCTTTTGTGGATCAAGTGAGAGAATGGATGAGAGACTCCTTTCTTGAAAAAGCAAAAGCACTTTAGTTTTGTTATGTTTTCAAGATATAGCCAGCACGATTTCTTCTTCTAAAAAATCTCTGTGGGGGTGCCTGAGTGGCTCAGTCGGTTAAGCGTCTGATTTCGGCTCAGGTCATGATCTCACGGTTTGTGGGTTCGAGCCCCGCATCGGGCTCTGTGCTGACAGCTCAGAACCTGGAGCCTGCTTCAGATTCTGTGTCTCCCTCTCTCTCTGCCCCTCCCCTGCTCGCACTCTGTCTCTCTCTCTCTCTCTTAAAAATGAACATTAAAAAAATAAAATAAAATAAAATAAAATAAAATATCTCTGTGACCTTGAAGACTTATATGCAAACATTTTAAGAGCTTTGTCATTTATGTTAACGATACTTCATATTTGGCTATATGGTTTACAAAACACTTTAATCATTATTGCATCACTTGACCTGAACAGCAACCCTCCAGTTCACTCAAGTATTAACGTTAATAGCAGTATAGGTGGGAGGGCGGGAGCGGGGGGGGGAGAGTTCATATGTTTATAGATGCTTACAGAAGTGGATAATCCAGAACTCCATACACAATGGCTTTTGAGTGGATTGTGGCAATTAGACTGGAGGCAGATTTGCCAGACGCACCAGGAATTCACCACAAGACAAGCTGTGACTTAGAGATAGAATGTGATCTGGCAATCTCAGTATTTTCAAAAAATCCCCTCCAAATAATTCTTCCTGGCTCCATTTTTCTAGAATAAGAATAAGTCTCATCACTTTTTGCCTACAGGCAAAGTGCCAGCATTAGCTTGCTTACCTCTCTAGAATCTTTGTGGATTGGTGAACATAATTTCCTCCAGTTTAGGGATAATGTGAGCCCTAAACACTTATCTTATCGTACCTTTCAGTCTTTGCTCATGCCAATCATAAGGCTTTCCCTTTCCCTCTTCCACCTACCAAATCCCATTCCTCCTTGAACGTAGCCTCCTCTATAAGGCTTCAGGTGGTCTCACTTCTCTGTCTTCCCTGAAGTCCTATCAGGCATTCAGTTCACACTGTGTAGTATTCCCTTGTTTTGGAGAGTTTATCCTGCCACCTTACCTGGTCAAGGTATTATTCTTTTCTTGTTTCCTAAAGATCCAAGCGCAGGGCCGGGAAAGATCTTGATGTTGGAAAGTAGTTACTGTTTGGTTTGAAAGGTCCTCCTCTTGAACTGTAGCCCGTATGATTTTTTTCCAGCTTTACTGAGATATAAGTCACATGTGACATTGTCTAAGTTTAAGGTGTCCAGTGCGACAATTTGCTAAATGTATGTATCACAAAATGCTTACGAGTAGAAGTTCGTTCACACATCCTTTACATGTATAATTACCACTTTATTACCTTTTGTGTTGAGAATGGTAAAGTTCTACTCTCATAGCAACTTTCCAGTATACAATACAGTATTGATAACTATACTCAACATTTTGTACATTAGATCCCTGGAATTTATTCATCTTATAACTGAACATTTGTACCCTATGAATAACATCTCCCCATTTCCCCCACCACTCGGCCCCTGGCAAACACTATTCTGTTCTCTGTTTCTGAGTAGGGTGTTTTTAGATTTTACATATGAGATCATATACAGTATTTTCCTTTTTCTGTCTGACTTACTTCAATTAGCATAATGCCCTCAAGGTCCATCCATGCTGTTGCAAATGGCAGGGATTTTCTTCTATTTTATGGCTGAGTAATATTCCATTGGGTGCATGCATGTGTGTGTGTGTAGATACATACACACACGTCTGTATGTGTATCACATTTTCTTCATCCGTTCATCCGTCAATGAACACTTAGGTAGTTTCCATGTCTTGGCTATTATGAATAATGCTACAAGGAACATGCGAGTGTAGATAACTCTGAGAGAGTGATTGAATATGCTTTGACTATATAGTCATAAGTGGGATTGCTGGAGCATATGGTACTTCTATTTTTAATTTTTTGATGATACTCCATACTTTTTCCATAGTGTTTGTATTAATTTATATTCCCACCAACACTGCATGAGGGTTCCCTTTTCCCCACATTTTTGCCAACACCTGTTATCTGTTCTCTTTTTGGGAATAGCCATTCTAACAGATGTGAGGTGATAACTCACTGTGATTTTGATTTGCATTTCTCTCATGATTAGTGATGTGGAGCCCCTTTTCATGAACCAGTTGGCCACTTGAATATCTTCTTTGGAAAAATGTTTATTCACCTCCTTTGCCCATTTTCAGTTGGATTTTTTATTGTTTTACTATTCAGTTGTATGAGTTCTTTATATATTTTAGATACTAACCATTTATTAGATATGTGGTTTGCAAATATTTTCTTCCATTGCATAGGTTGCCTTTTCATTGTATTAATAGTTGCTTTTGCTGTGCAGAAACTGTTTAGTTTAATGTAGTCCCCTTGTTGATTTTTTGCTTTCGTTGCTTGTGATGTTGGTGTCATATCCAAAAATTTATTGCCGAGACAAATACAAAAGAGCTTCTCTACCAGATGTTTTCTTCTAGGAGTTTAAAGGTGTCAGGTCTTGTGTTTAAGTCCTTAACTCATTTTGTGTAAATTTTCATGAGTGGTGTAAAATAGGGGTCATTCTTTTTATTTGGGTATCCACTGATTGAAGACACTATCCTTTCCCCATTGAGTATAATTGGCTTCTTTGTTGAATATTAGTTGGCTATATATGCATGGATTTATTTCTGGGTTATTGATTCTGTTCCATTGGTCTATCTGTTTTATGTCATTACCATACTGTTTTGATTACTATAGCTTTGTAATATAGTTTGATATAAGGAAGTATGATGATTCCAGCTTTGTTCTTCCTTAAGATTGCTTTGGCTATTCAGGGTCTTTTGTAGTTCCATAAAAATTTTAGGATTTTTTTTCTATTTCTGTAAAAACTGCCATTGGAATTTTGATAGGGATTGCATTAAATCTGTAGATGACTTTGGATAATATAAGCATTTTAATTAACAGTATTGACTCTTCTGGCCCATAAACACAAGATATCTTTCCATTTATTTGTGTGTCTTTCAGTTTACTTTTTCAATGTCTTACAGTTTTTGGTATATAAATCTTCCTCTTCTTTGGTTCAATTTATTCCTAATTATTTTATTGTTTTTGATGCTATTGTAAATGGGATTACTTTATTTCTTTTTCAGATAGTTCATTGTTAGTGCATAGAAATGCAACTGATTTTTGTAAGTTGATTTTGTATCCTGTAACTTTACTGAAATCATTTATTAGGTCTAACAGTTTTTTTGCTGGAGTCTGTAGGATTTTTTAAACAAGATCATGTCATCAGCAAACAGAAAATTCTACATCCTCTTTTTTTTATTTGGATGACTCTTTCTTTTTCTTTTTCTTTTTCTTTTTCTTTTTCTTTTTCTTTTTCTTTTTCTTTGTAATTGCTCTGGTTAGGACTTACAGTACTATGTTGAATAGTTTTGGTGAGATTGGCACCCTTCTCTTGTTCCTGATTTTAGAGGGAAAGCTTTCAACTTTTTACTGTTGAGTATAATGTTAGCTATGGGTTTGTCATATATATTTTTTTATTATGTTGAGGTATGTTACTTTTATACTATATTTGTTGAATTTTTATCATGAAAGGATGTTGAGTTTTCTTACATGCTCTGTCCATACCTATGGAGATAACCATATGATTTTTGTCTTCCATTCTATTGTCATGTATCACATTTATTGCTTTACATATGTTGAAACATCCTTGCATCCCAAGAATAAATTCTACTTGATTATGGTACATGACCCTTTTAATGTGCCATTGAATTTGGTTTGCTGATATTTGGTGGAGAATTTTCGCATCTATATTCATCAGGGATATTGACTTGTAGTTTTATTTTTTTAGGCTATCTTTATCTTTGATAGCAGGGTAATACTAGTCTCATAAAATGAGTTTGCAAGTATTCCCTCCTCTTCAATGGTTTTGGAAGAGTTTCAGAAGGCTTGACATTAATTCTTTAAATGTTAGAATTGACCCATGAAGCCATCTGATCTTCATCTTTTTCTTTGTTCTGATTACTGATTCAATCTCCTTCCTTGTTATTGGTCTGTTCGGATTTTCTTATTTCTTCATGAGACACACTTGGCAGATTGTATGTTTCTAGGAATGTACCCATTTCATTTAGGTTGTCCAGTTAGTTCACATACAGTTGCTTATAGTAGCCCCTTATGATCCTTTGTATTTCTGTGATATCAATTGTAATTAATTTATTAGTTTACTTGGGTCCTCTCTCTCTCTCTTTTTATTGGTAGTCTAATTAAAGATTTGTCAATTTTGTTTATCTTCTCAAAAAACCCTAACTTTTAGTTTTGTTTATCTTTTATACTGTTTTTCTATCTTCTATTTCATTTATTTCTGGTCTGATGTTGGTTACCTCCTTCCTTCTGCTAACTGTGGGCTAAGTTTATTCTTATTTTGCTAGTTTTTTGAGGTGTAAAGTTAGGTTACTTATTTGAAAGTTTTCTTTTTTTCTTTTTTTTTAATGTTTGTTTATTTTTGAGAGAGAGGGAGAGGCAGAGTGCGAGTGGGGGAGGAGCAGAGAGAGAGGGAGACACAGAATCTGAAGCAGGGTCCAGGCTCTGAGCTGTCAGTACAGAGCCTGATGTGGGGCTTGAACTCACAGACCGCGAGATCATGACCTGAGCTGAAGTCAGACACTTAACCAACTGACCCACCAGGCACCCCTGTGTTTTCTTTTTTTAATGTAGAACATTTATTGCTATAAACTTCCTTCTTAGCACTGCTTTCGCTGCAATTGATGAGGTTTGGTATGTTGCATTTATGTTTTTGTTTGTTGCAATACATTTAAAAAATTTTCTCTTTTGGTTTATTTTTCGACCTATTGGTTGTTCAGGAGTGTGTTATTTAATACCCACATAATTATGAATACTCCCATTGCCCTCCCGTTATTGATTCTTAGTTTTATAACATTGTGGTTGGAAAAGATAATTGGTATAATCTCAAATATCTTAAGGTTGCTGAGATTTGTTTTGTAACTAACATTTGATCTATCTTGGAGAATGTTCTACGTGCACTTGAGAAGAATGTATATTCTGCTACTCTTGGATGGAATATTCTCTTTATCTCTGTTAGGTCCTTTTGTTCTAATTTTAGTTTCTTATTAATCTTCTGTCTAAATGATCTATCCATTGTTGAAAGTGGGGTATTGAAGTCCCCTACTATTATATTGTCTATTACTCCTGGCAGATCTGTTATTATTATATGCTGAATGTATTTAGGTTCTGCAATGCTGAATGCATATATATTTATAATTGTTACGTCTTCTTGATGAATTGACCATTTTATCATTATTTAATTATCTTCTTTGTCTCTTGCTAGAGGTTTTGACTTAAATTCTACTTTGTCTAAAATGAGTATAGATACCTTTGCTCTCTTGCATTCCATGTGTGTGGAATATCTTTTTCCATCTCTTCACTTTGAGCCTATGTGTGTCCTTGAAGTTGAAATATCCCTTAGGCAGCATACAGGTTGGTCTTGTAGTTTTTTATTCACCCAGCCTATTAGGCTGTGTGATTTGGAGTAAAGAACATAGGCTCTGAAGCCATACAGATAACCCCATTCAAACCCTGACTATTTCACTTATCAGCTGAATAATCTTACACATGTTATATACCCCCTCTATGTCCATTCACTCATCTTTCAACGTTTATTTATTTTTGGGACAGAGAGAGACAGAGCATGAACGGGGGAGGGGCAGAGAGAGAGGGAGACACAGAATCGGAAACAGGCTCCAGGCTCCGAGCCATCAGCCCAGAGCCCAACGTGGGGCTCGAACTCACGGACCACGAGATCGTGACCTGGCTGAAGTCGGACGCTTAACCGACTGCGCCACCCAGGCGCCTCTCACTCATCTTTCAAAAGGAATAACAACAGTTGTTATGCTACCTCATGGGGCTGTTGTGAGCATCAAATGCAATAATTCATGTAAAGTGTTTAGTACCATTCCAAGAACATAGTAAGCTCCCATGAAATGGTGGTTATTATTTATTTTTACTAAAATTAGAAAGGTAAAATAATATACTAGTTATGATCAGGGCTTTATAAACAAACAGACCTGGGCTGTAAGTTACTTAAGTTACTTAACCTTGAGTAAGTTAGTGAATTTCTCTGAGGCTTAGAACTCTCCTTTTGCATGAAGGTTAGAATAATGTCTACCTCATAGGGTTGTTAGTATGAAATAGGAATTATAAATAGCAGCCTTTGATACATAATAGGAAATCAGTAAATGGTAGTTGTTCTAATTGTTGAGGGGAAAATAAAGATATGGAGGGTTGTGTCAACAACAAAAACTGTGTCACTCATCTGCAGTCTAGTAGCAAATAAGAAAGTCAGTGTGGGCTTTCTCCTATAATTCTCAAGCAAAAGACAGAAAAATGCACTTTACTGTGTCTCTGCCTTCCCACTTCACCCAGTGGGTTCATAGAAGAGATGTTTGTGATAGTACTTAGAATAATATCTGGTTCATATTATGCCCTAATAAATATTAGTTGAATCTGATTCTGGACACATTCATTTAGCCCATATTGAATATTTCAGTATTCCATGTAAGTATTTTTGTTGTTGGCACTATTTTTTTTAATTTTTAATTTTTTTCATTCAAGTATAATTAAAAAATATGTTATATTAGTTTCAGGTGTACAATATCGTGATTCAGGACTTCTATCCATTACTCAGTGCTCTTCACAATGTGTGCTCTTTTTTAAAAAAAAATTTTCTTTAATGTTTATTTATTTCTGAGACAGAGACAGAGCATGAGTGGGGGAGGGGCAGAGAGAGAGAGGGGGACACAGAATCGGAAGCAGGCTCCAAGCTCTGAGCTGTCAGCACAGAGCCCGACAAGGGCCTGAACTCACAGACCGTGAGATCATGATCTGAGCCCAAGCTGGTCGCTCAACGACTGAGCCACCCAGGTGCCCCAATAATGTGTGCTCTTAATCCCCTTCACCTATTTCACCCATCCCACCACCCACCTCCCCTCTGGCAATTCCTACTTTGTTCTCTATATTTAAGAGTTGGCATTATTTTTAATTCAAAAATAATACATGCATGCACATGGTAAAAATATTCAAATAGTACAAGGATATATACAATAAAATACAAGTTAAAACTCCAGAACTGTTGTTTATCAATTTTATGACCTTTGGCAGGTCACTTAACCTCTCTGTGGCTATGAAAATCATGTCAGTATCTACTTTTTGGGTTGCTGAGAGAAACAATGTATAAATCATTTAGAATAGTACTTGGCCTATTTAAGAAATAAAAAAGTTTAGTGATTTTCATGTGCCATTTGTATTTTTCTGTGAATTTCTCATTGATTTCCATTCCTCATTTTTTTTTTTTTTGAGTTATAGGGTTTGGGTTTTTTTGTTTTTTTGTTTTTTGTTTTTTTGATTTGTGAAAGCTTCTTATCTATTAAGGAAATTTTTTCTTTACCGTATTTTGAAACCTTTCTTATCCTCAGCTTTCATTTTTTTCTATGAATTTTTCCTCATAATATTAATTTTCCCATGAAAAAATTTTGAATGTTTTATAGTCCTATTTATCGGTCTTTTGCCTTTAGGGCTTCAGAGGTTTGAGTTTTGCTTAGAACAACCATCTATATTTCAAATTTTTTCTTTAAAAATTCTCCCATGTTCTCTTCTGCTTTTCCAGTTACTCTGTTTGGTCCATCTGGGCTTTATTCTTATATAAAACATAAAATGGTGGTCTACTTTTATTTCTCTTCCCAATGGCTAGCCCATTGTTTCAGCACTGTATATTGAATATTCTGTCAGTTGAAACCCTTGCTATCTCCCAGGTAACTGGATGTTGAATTGTTCTTCAAATTGAAACAGTGTGTGGCCCAATCATAATTTATTCCTTTCATTTTCTTCTGGTTTTGATATGAATACAAGTTGACTTGGGCAGACACATCCCTTCTTATAAATGAAAACAACAATACAGAGGCATAAAGGGGTTACACCAATCTTTGAGATCCCTTTAACTAACAGTCGATTAGAGTTGTTTAAAATAAAAACTCCCTATTTGAAGGAATGGGTATAAAAAAAACCCTTTTTCGCCTAATATTCTATTATATGAGTATATCATAAACAATTAAACCATGTCTTTCCTGTTGGATATTTGCATAAATTTCTCTGTACTATCCATACATATATTACTAGGCCGACTATTCTCAGACATTTATTTGGTTTTCTTTCAAGACATCTTTTTAAATGTGGAATTATTAGGTCAAATGGTGTGAACTTTTTAAAGTTTTTTCTGAAAATATACCGTGCATGGAGAAAAATGTACATATCGTAAGTGCACAGCTTGAAAAATTTTCACAAAGTGAACACACCTATATAACCAACACATATTTGGAAACAAGATGTTACCAGCACCTCAGAAGTCTCCCTCTTGCCTCATACAATCACAATTTCCACGGCTAAGCACTATCAGGATTTCTAACATATACATTAGTTTTGCCAGATTTTTGAAGTTTGTATATATGTTTGGAATCATAGAGTATATAGTTATGTTGTTTTTGACATCTCTTGTTTACTATGTTTACAGTATTTATCATTATAGGACATTCGTCTTAATTGCTATATAGTATTTCATTGAATGAATATACCACAATCTATTTATTCACTTTATTCTTAATGGGCATGTGACTTTTTTACTATCACGAATGCTGCTACTATGAACATTGTAGTGTATGCATTTCTGTCAGGTATATACTTAGGTGTAGGTGTATACCTTAGAAATTACTGTTATAATTAGTGGATCATAGGATATGCACATGTAAAGCTTTTATGTATCTTTGTACAAAATTGCTTTGCAGAAACATGTTTCTAATTATGGATAACAATCACCGCTCTTTTCAAAAAAAAAACGTTTATTTTTGAGAGACAGAGAGAGAGAAAGAGGCAGAGTGTGAGCAGGGGAGGGGCAGAGAGAGAGAGAGGGAGGGAGACACAGAATCCGAAGCAGGCTACAGGTTCTGAGCTGTCAGTACAGAGCCTGACGCAGGACTCGAACCCATGAACTGCAAGATCACGACCTAAGCCAAAGTCAGACACTTAGCCAACTCAGCCACTCAGGCTCCCCTTTACTTTTTAATTTTATTTTTTATTTGAGAGACAGAGAACTAGTATGAGTTCTAGAGAACTAGTATGAGGGGCAGAGGGAGAAACAATCTCAAGCAGGCTCCACGCCCAACACAGGGCCTGATGTGGGGCTCGATCCCACGAACCGTGAGATCATGACCTGAGCCAAAATCGGACGCTCAACCAACTGAGCCACCCACATGCCCCACAATCACCACTCTTACGTGATAGTCACTTCTGACTTCAAATATTTTATTTACTGCTCATAATAACCCTATGGGGTAGTTAGTGTTATTATTTTCTATTGACAAGTAAACAGAACTATTTACAGAGATGTTAAATAATCTGTGCAAGGCCACATTTAGAAAATGGTAGAGCCGGGATTTCAACTCAGATTTGTCTGGCTTCCAAGGGCATGCTCCTTCTGCCATACATCCTGTGTTAGTTTCCTACAAGGCATCACAAACTGCATGGCTTAAACAATAGAAATTTATTCTCTTGCAGTTCTAGAGGTTAGAAGTCCAAAATCAAGGTGCTGGCAGGGCCAGGCTCTGTCTCCCAGCTTCCACCTGTTACTGGCAGTCCTTGGCATTCCTTAGCTTGCAGTCGCATAATGCCAGTGTCTTCTCTGTGTCTGTCTGTCTCTATGTCTTTTCTCCTTCTATCTTTTTTTTTTAAATGTTTATTGATTTTTAAGAGAGAGTGAGGCAGAGTGTGAGTGGGGGAGGGACAGAGAGAGAGGGAGATACAGGATCCGAAGTAGGCTCCAGGCTCCGAGCTGTCAGCACAGAGTCCGACACGGGACTCAAACTCAGGAGTCATGAGATCATGACCTAAGCCGACGCTGGACACTTAACTGGCTAAACCACTCAGGCATCCCTGTGTTTTCTCCTTTTCTTACAAGGGCACCAGTCATACTGGATTACCGGCCCACCCTACTTGGGTATGACCTCATTTTGCATTGATTATGATTACATCTGCCAAGACCCTATTTCAAAATAAGGTTGTATTCCCAGATACCAGGGGCTAAGACTTCAATCTTTTTTTTGGGGGGGGGACACAATTTAACTCTCCACACCTTCCTATCTTTTATTTCAAGCCTTTCAGCATTGCACATAGGGGGTAAGAAGTCGCGATGTAGTTTTTTTAAAGTTACAGTGTTTGTTACTGTAAAGCTGATGCCTGTGAGGTGTGCGCCTGCAGGAACAGCACTTCTATGTGACTTGCCAAGAGGATAGATGCTGTGGCTGGGCTGTGTTCAGTGTCAGGCAAATGTTCCTTTTACCTGGTGGACTTAGTAACCCAAACAAATATCTGTAGCGCTAGCTAGTATTATAACTGGAGCCATGTATTCTTGTTTGCCCTAGGAAAAGGGGATGTAGGGTCAAGGTGAGGCCCACACTGAGGAAAGGCTATGCCTACTTATTTATTTCTGCAGATGGGCTCCAACATCTAAGAAAGCTTGCATTTCTATTGTTGGCAAGGTAGGCTGGCCAAGAGCTGCTATTTTTTCCCTCTCGCCAGAAATCCCTGTTTTCTCTCAAACCCCAGCAGAATCGTAATCAGTACTTGTGTTTTTTAATGAGCACCTGCTAAGGGCCACACGCTGTCCCAGGGATATTGTGCACATTACTTGTAATTCTTAACACAACCTTTAAGTAGATATTCATACAAGTGCAGCCCTTAGAATTAGCCCTGATGGTGAAAGGAGGCAAAAGCACCTGTTTGACAGTGTGGTCCAAAGGAGGAGGACATCTGTCAGTGCTGGACGCTCTGTAGCAAACCAAATTGTCCTGATGTTAGGGATACAATCAGAAGAGGAAAGAGCTAGAAGCACTTTGCTTCAGAATGACTCCTGGGGACATCTTGAGTCTGGGCACCAAGGCTGAATCCCCAGTCAGGTAAATTTGTTAGTATCTCTTTAATATCACAAGGGATATACCATTCAGGTCTCTTTTGAGAGATATGAGCATAGATCTAAGATAGATCAGTATGAAGGAAGGGTTATTATTGTGGCATCCCAAGCAGCTATCAAGTACCATACCCTTATGTTAGGGCAAAGCCATACCCAAATCAAAGCCCTAAGACCAGAGGACTCTAATTCTAGTTTGGTAGATTGCAGAGATCGCAAACCAGTAACTTAGGATTTGAATACAACCCACAGATATTCTTTGTTTTGCCCACATAGGATTTTTTAAATTTTCATCTCTGTTGCTGTCAAGCAAAAACAAGTCAGAAAATTTTACACAAAATGCCATATTTCAGGCTTATTTTTGAGTCCATGTTTCAAAATGACTCCGTTGCAGCTTCTCCCATTTGGAAGGCAGGCTCCTCCTGGGTCACCCTTTGATATTATCTTCTTGCTCCCTATAACCTTTGAGTTTGTGACCGTTGCTCTAGATCTTTGGCCAGGATAGATTTAGAACCAGGCCCCGTGCAAGTAAAACAAAGCAGCGCCCAAACTGAGAGCTCACTTCTCTTGGATGTGATGGAAATTCTCTAAAATTGTGGTGATAGCTTTACAACCTTGTGGATTTACTTTAAAAAACACTGGCTCGTACACATTAAGTGGCTGAATTATATGGTATGACTTATGGATCAATAAAGCCATTCAAAATATAAACCAGACAAGAGTTAGGGAGAAAAACCCACGATGAATTAACTTCTCAGTTGTACTGTTTGTTGTCAGACTCTTCGAAGGTCCCTAAGACTTGAGTGGCTAAAATCATGAAAAATAAAGATTCAAAATAGCACATGGGGTTGTTAGGAGAAGAAACAGAGGCAATCCCTTCAAAGCTTATATGACTCTGCCTGGTACATGGTCAACAATAAATAAGTACCAGGGGTTCTTGGCCGGTATGGCACAGAAGAGACTTACCAACACTTAACCCAACAGCGCTGAAAGTGTATGCTAACCCCTGGAACAGCTCTTCCTGGAGCCTCTCCAAATGCCTAGTTGGTTCTAGGTGGCTACAGATTCTCATCCAGAACTCTAGGAGCCTCATAGACGTTTAAGCGATAAAGAAAAATAGCATACAAATACTGAAGCATCTAGGGAAGTGGAGTCAAACTTTCCATGCCTATTCAAGCAAGGTGATGTAGTCAAGTCTCCGCAATGCTGAGAGTAAGGAGACCTGCATTCTAATTTTACTTCCACTCCAAATGGAATTTCCTTTAAAGAATACTAAATTTTCCTATGCTTTATTTTCATCATATATTGGAGGACGATGGTAGTTACCCTGTTACTTTACCACATAAGACCACATTAAAAAAAAAAAAAGAGCATGAAGCTACTTGGAAGGATACAAAGTTACATATAGTATAAGACATGTTTACTTATGTATGTAAATCAGTGATCCCTATCAGGTGACAAGCTAACTCCCACAGAAAGATTAAAGGGGCTGAGATTCTTGTAATAAGAGAGGGCCTTGGGGATGGTTTTATAGTTTTAGACCCATTGTCTTTGTAAAGATTCACCAGAGGACGGTGAAACTCTTGGCAATCAGAACAGATGCAGCCTGGGCCACCATATGCCATAAAAGAAAAAAAGAGCTTCTGGCAAAGGAAAATCATCAAACCAATGTCTTCACCCTATTACAGAATTGAAAATGTCAACTTCCCTAGATTACAGGGTATGGCTCCAAAGCAGACAAAATTACATTCACACCCAGAAATGGGAAATTTCTTCTCTGGGAAGAGCTAAGCTGTCATTAGGAAAGTAGGTAGGTGGCTGTGACTTTTTTTCTTCTAAAGTTCTTTATGAATCTCCATAAAATTCTAAGAAAGATTTAGAAATTGATTAACCCTCTTATATCTCCCCCAGACACACAGAGATGTCCAGATAACTTCAGATACTTCATCCAGTGGAGGTGGGATAGGCAGGGGCATTTTGCCAATGAAACAGTTGTAGTAGCCTTGTTGACCCCAAGGCAAGATCCTTACTCAGGCTTGAGGGACTAGCTGACCTCTAATGCCGCCCCCCTCCCCCCACCCCAAATTCTTCCAGTTGGAAGCTGTGGACTAAGGGAGCAGCCTCCAGCAGCATCTTCTAACTCAATTTGTTCTTGAGAGAGATTTTGATATGAAAGAGTCAAAAGAGGGAGTGGAGAGAGGGAGAATGAGGTGAAAGTATTCATGCAACTTGACAGGAAGGGAAGAGTATCCTGCCAATAGGGAAATAAGTATGTTAGGCAGTGTTGCAAGAGTGGTTAAGAGGATAGGCTATGGCATCAGCCACAGCTGATTTATATGCTGGCCCTGCTACTTATATTCTGATGTAAATATCAAATGGGATGAAAACAATACTGGTCATGTGCAGCCCTTATGAGGTTGCCCACTTACCTGGCACATAGGAAATGCTACAATTAAAAGTAGTTTTTATTCTGTGCTCTTCAGCATGGCATTCAAAGCCCTTCCCAATTTAACCCAAGTCTATATTTCTAGCTTCATTTCCCATCACTCTCTGCTACATACCTTATGCCTGGGCGCACAGGACCACAAGAGTATTCAGCAGTCCCCGATCTCATCCTGCATGTCCATATTTTCCCTTCTTTGCCTACACAATTTTTCTGCCTAGTATGCCCTTTCCCTCTTTTCTACCCAGTTAAAAATCTTACTTTCCCCGCAGGGCCCAGTATTCCACCACTTTCGTGAGGCTTTCCCATTCCTTTAATCTAGGCAGAATTAAAGCTTCCTTTTTTTTGTATTTCCATTACATTTTTTATTTCCATGGTTGAAGTGCCAGGCTAGCCTTTTCAACAAGTGTACATTTTTTCGTAATCCCTACGACCTTGTGAAAACAATGGCTTTATTATATGTATTGTTACATCACCAGCATAGTAACTGGCACATAGTGGGTCGTCATTGAATTTCATTGACTAGAACTGAGTTTTACTTAAGGGGCTCATGAACGTGTATTCCATCTATTTCATAATAAGTTGCCATGACATAAAAGTGTACAGACATATATGAAAGCACTAAAATAATGTAAAGTATTATACAAAGGGGAGGAATAGATTACCCAGAATTCAAATTAGAGAGTTTCAATAAATAGAATCCTTTCCTGGTGCTATCAAATGATAATTAGTATATATATATATATATATATATATATATATATATGTATGTATATATATATATATTAATGGCCCTAATGCATTTCCAGCTCATGAAGTGCCTTCTGAATTATCGTGAACTTTTATAAAAGATGTGTTCTGATTCTTTAGTCTTTTGAGAATTTATGGACAACATTGGGGCGCCTGGGTGGCGCAGTCGGTTAAGCGTCCGACTTCAGCCAGGTCACGATCTCACGGTCCGTGAGTTCGAGCCCCGCGTCGGGCTCTGGGCTGATGGCTCAGAGCCTGGAGCCTGTTTCCGATTCTGTGTCTCCCTCTCTCTCTGCCCCTCCCCCGTTCATGCTCTGTCTCTCTCTGTCCCAAAAATAAATAAATGTTGAAAAAAAAATTTAAAAAAAAAAAAAAAAAGAGAATTTATGGACAACATGACTGTAGTTTTCTTATGTAACTGGGAAGATAGTTTTGTTAGATCAAGAAACCACAATCCCCAACCACTCTTGAAAAATGGATCTTTGACGTATAAAGGAAAAAAGAGGGGGAAAATTAGCAAACTACCATCAGCATCCATAGTAAAGGCTGACACGATGCCTTGAATGACGTAAGGGTGATCCTTCTGGAGTACATACTGTAATTCCTGTCTGTTCATGAGTCTGATCTTGCCTTTGATTCCATTAGCTGTCTGAGTTCAGGGACTTGGTCTTCTATTTATATGTTATCCACAACTGTGCTTAGCATAGTTGCTGGAAGCATTGAGAATTCTTGTAAGTAGTGGTTGAATTTAACTGAATTTAGGGAAATCTGTAAAGAAGTTAGTACATAGAATAAATAAATTTAAAGATAGTTTTAGACCCAAGAAATACATTAAATACATAGGTGGATCAATCTCAGAATGAATTTTATCCAATAGAGTATAATATAAAAATTGTATTACTGGGAACATTTTTATAACGCTTTGTCATTTATGAAGTGCTCTCATATACTCTTTCTGACAAAATAGCAAATCTGAGTAAACATAGATATTCTGGTGTTTACCTGTCAAATAAGTAATTAGAGTGAAACATATTACTCCTAGAGGATGGAATAGCAAAAAAATAACACTTAGAAACTACGATAAAATAAGCATAATTGTAATTGCTTTCCATGTATTCTCTTATTTAATCCCCTCAATAACCCTGTGGAAGAAGTATGGCCATTATTTCCATTTTATAGATGAAAAACTGAGGCTTACATGAATTCATTTGCCCCAATCGCACAGCTAGTAACTGGCGGAAGATGAGTCTTCACCAAAAAGACTGGTTCAATGAACCTGCAAGAAAGTTCTACCTTAAGAGGAACTAGACAGAGCTGTTTCAGAAGACTCTTTATATCCATCCATATATCTAGAAAACCATTTGTGAAGGGAGAAACATTACCAACTCACAATGGAATAAACAGAATGATAATGTCTTGGCTAACAAAAACTAATCCAAAATTTAAATGGCATATTGGATTCAAAGCAATAGCCTCACACTCTGAAAGTATATTTTCCATATAAACATGATAGGCAGAGAGATGATAGGTCTTTGTGTGGATCTTGAGAGGAGAATTTTATAGAAAAAACATGGGTCCCCTGTTAAAACAAGAATTTTTAGAAAGACCAAAACAAGAAGTCAAAACACAAGATGTAAAGTAAGTAGGTGTTCAGTATGGGACTGATAAAGCACAAATTTGTATGCTTATTGTGATGAGAGCTTCACTTAGAGGTAAAGGGGCCATTTTAAGGTGATAGCCCTGAACTCTAATCCCTTTTTTCAGTTCAGCCTGACTGTCTGAACTGTCAGAAGGATTGGCTCTTCTGTAAAACTGCTTTATTATGTGATCTTTTTGCATGGCCTCATGCTCCTTCGAAAATTGCAAATGCTTGGCACGGATGCTGCCCCTCCCATTCCTGTGCCCATGGCAGACATTATAAATAAATCACGGCACTCTTTCTCATTTGGAATCAACCTCAGACTCATTCTTGATACAGCATTGCAGATGGCAACTACCAATCAATTGGATTTGGCATGTGAAATGAAACCTATTTGTCATCTATGCCCCGGAGTATACAGATTATTTGCAAGCTGAGAGATAGCTGACTTCATAGACAGCAAACACTAATAATGAGTATGTCTTTACTAACCCAATGTTACTAAGCAATGGATGCTTCCTTCCTTGGTTTTATCTTCCACTGCTGCTCTAGTCATCCCTGACCCACTAGCAACCATTTTTTTTTTTGATAACAGAAATAAGCTTGCTGGGCATCAGGAACCTTTAGGAGGACTTTAATGATCAAGATCGATCCTGCTACTTGTCCGTCCCAACCCTCAAAAGCTTTAGGAATATGATGTTCAATACAAACTTCTAAGAGCTTAGATTCTGCTTGTATAATGCCCATTTAGTTTTAGTTATTTCTTATATAGAGTGAGCTGAGATGTAGTTAAAAGCATTGAATTATAAATAAGATGACCTGGCTTCTAGTCTTGCCTCTGCATCTTTAGTTATGGTTTTCCTCCCTGAGTCTCAGTTTTCCCATCTGTAAAATGGAAATTGTAATACCTGCCTTATCTATCAACAGACTTACTGTGAAAGTGTTAAACCATTCATTTCCTCTTTTTGATTATTTCATTTTATGTCACTATTCCTTAAGTATTTTGCCTCGCATTGTTAGGTAGGATTGGATTTAACTCAAAAGAATACTTGAAAAAATACTTAGACTGGGTGTTAATAATTTTAAAAACATGTTTTTGTCTCATCGTGTTTCACTTGTATATGTGTGTGTGGAGGTTCTCTTACTTGTTCACTAAAACCCTCCATTTTCATAAGTGACAGGAGAATGGATTGACTTGCTCCTCAGCTATGTGTCTGGCTTGGTCAGAACTCGGTCAATGCATGTAAATCACAGAATTATAAAAACAAAACAGCTTACTGACTGGCCCAAGTCCTTAGCTCAAACATGTTCAATCTTTGACATAAAAGGAAGCAGAGATTCTTAGAATTTCCTGGTCAACACTACCTCCCAACAGTGCCTTCCTTGGTCATCTAGCTCAGTTGTTTCCTTTTTTTTTAATTTAATTTTTTAATGTTTATTTATTTTTGAGAGAGAGAGAGAGAGAAAGAGAGAGAGAGACAGAACATGAGCATGGGAGGGGCAGAGACAGGAGGAGACACAGAATCTGAAGCAGGCTCCAGGTTCTGAGCTGTCAGCACAGAGCCTGATGTGAGGCTCGAACCCACAAACCGTTGAGATCATGACCTGAGCTGAAGTCGGCTGCTTAAGCGACAGCAACCCAGGCACCCCTAGCCCACTTGTTTTCAACTGCAGCTTTCAGTTTCCTAGTTCTGCACAGGGATGCCTCAGGGGCTTCTTTATATGCTTTTAAAAAACTATCTTGCTATGAATGAGTGAATGCCAAATGTGGAAAATATAGTACATGGCTAACCTTCTCTGCTTTCAGATCCCTATTTGATTCAGGCTAGTATAATCATTGATTGGCATCCTGCCCAGGCTCTGGGGCTGTGGTTATCTGATATTCCCATTATCTAATATCTTAAAACCCAGAACTACGACTTAACTTACTTGGCTTTGACTTTCCCATCTTTTCTCTCTTTTTCTAGTTCCTTTTTCAAATCTTGATGCTCACTCAATACCCATTGCTGAAACCTGTCTGTAACTCATGAATACAATATCTGGGATGATTTTGTAAACTCCACTCATGAATTAATGAAAATCAGCCTTGTAAATTCAAAAGGAGAGTTCTTTCCAGTTGGGTCTTGACAATTCTAGATTTAATATAAATAAAAATAATCAAATTAGCTCAATTATACATGTAACAACACTTCAACATGCTAGGAAGTGTGTCGAAAAAATATTTAACAAATATGCCATTTATAATGGAGCAGATACATGGAGTTGGTTAATATCTTTGGAGAGCCTTGCTTTGACAGAATTACTTCCATTTAGAAATTCTCTTTGGTCTAGCTACACTAAATCTGATTTATCTTCTGGACTTTGAGTTATAGAAAAGTTCACAGGCATTGCAAAAACACTCATTGAAAACATAAAGGTTGATTATCATTGTGTGAGGAGGTTGAAAATAAATCTTTTGGCAACTGCTACATCTGGGCTTGCAGTTAATGACCTTTTTGGATCAGTGCCAGGACACCAATCTACCTTGTGCATGGCTCTGCTAAGGTTGCAACCAGTCTGAAGCAAGCAACCTAGCAATCGAATAAAATGGCCCAGTGTGAGAGGCAGTTTAAAAGCATTAGTGTCATCATGTCTACCTGGGAGAGAGCTTCTCACCAGCCTTAGCGATTTTTTCCCTGATGTATGGGGCATATAGGGAAAAAATAAAGCTGGTAATTTAAAAAATATTACTGATTTTTTAATTAATAAACTTTATTTTTAGAGCAGCTTTAGGTTCACAGCAAAATTGAATGGGATATACAGAGATTTTCCAAATATCCCCTGTACACACACACGCGCACACACATACGCGCACACACACACACACTGCATCTCCCACTATCAACATACCAGACTGGTTTATTTGTTTCAGTATGAATCTACCTTGATACATTATTATCACCCAACGTCCATAGTTTACATCAGGGATTACTCTTGGTATTGTATATTCTGTGGGTTTTGACAAGTGTGAAATGACATGTATCCGTCATTAGAGAATCATAAAGAATAATTTCACTGTCCTATAAATGCTCTGTCCCCTGTCTTTTCATCTCTCTCACCTCCTAACCCCTGGAATCACTAATCTTTTTACTGTCCCCATAGTTTTGTCTTTTACACATGGCTAGGATCATATAATATGCTGCCTTTTCAGATTGGTTTTTTTACTTAGTAATATGCATTTAAGCTTCTTCCATATCTTTTCATGGCTTGATAGCTCATTTCTTTTTCAGTGCTGAATAATATTCCATTGTCTGATTTACCGTAATTTATTTATCCATTCACCTACTGAAGGATATCTTGGTTGCTTCCAAGTTTGGACAATTATGAGCAAACCTGCTATAAACATCCATGTATAGCTTTTTATGGACATAAGTTTTCGATTCATTTGGGTAAATACTAAGCAGCATGTTTGCTGGATTGTATGGTAAGACTATGTTTAGTTTTATAAGAACTCGCCAAATTCTCTTCCAAAGTGGCTATATACCATTTTGCATTTCTACTGGCAATGAAAGAAAGTTCCAGTTCTCCACATCCTTGCTAGCATTTGGTGTTGTCAGGGTTTTGAATTTGGGGCTATTCTGACAGATGTGTGAGTAATATCTAATTTTTGTTTTATTTCACTATTCCCTAATGATACATGACATTAAATATCTTTTCATACTTACTTGCTATGTGTATGTTTTCATTGGTGAGATATCTGTTCAGATCTTTAGGCCATTTTTTAAATGAGATTGTGTCCTCACTGTTGAGTTTAAGGGTTCTTTGTATATCTTGGATAAGAGTCCTTTATCAGATGTGTGTTTTGCAAATATTGTTCCCAGTCTGAGGTTTGTGTTCTTATTCTCTTGACATTTTCTTTCACAGAGCAGAAATTTTTAGTTATAATGAAATCCAGCCTACCAATTATTTCTTCAATGGATCATGCCTTTGGTGTTTTATCTAAAAAGTAATCCCTGTAACCCAAAGTCATTTAGATTTTTCTCCTAGATATCTTCTAGGAGTTTTTCAGTTTTGTGTTTTGTATTCAGGTCTATGATCCATTTTGAGTTAAATTTTGCAAGGGGAAAAAGGTCAGAGTTTATATTCATTTGTTTTGCATATTGATGTCCAGTTATTCCACCATTAGTTGTTGAAGAGACTAACTTTGCTGCATTGTATTGTATTTCCTTGTTATCAAAGATCAGTTGACTATATGTGTGTCTATTTTTGGGCTTTCTGTTCTGTTCTATCAATCTGTTTGTCTCTTCTTTCACTGGTACCATACTATCTTGATTACTGTAGCTTTATAATAAACGTTATATTTGAATAATGTCAGCCCTTCAACTTTTTTCTACTCCTTCAATATTGAGTTGGCTATATTCTGGGTCTTTTTTCCCTCCATATAAACTTTAGGATCAGTTTGTCAATATACAAAAAATAACTTGATGGGATTTTGATTGGGATTTCAATAAATTTTTACATACAAAATTAGGAAAAAACTGACAACTTGAAAATACTTAGTCTCCCTATCATGCAATACCTTTATTTATTTCTTGATATCCTTCATCAGAGTTTTCTTCACGTATATCTTGAACATATTTTGTAAAATGTATAACTATTTCATTTTGGGAAGCAAATGTAAATGGTGCTATGTTTTTTCTTCCAGTTTTATTGAGATATACCTGACATATAACACTGTATAAGTTTAAGGTGTGCAATGTGATGATTGTATACATGTATACATTGTGAAATGTTTACCATAATAAGGTTAGTTAACACATCCTTCACATTACATAATTATCATTTTGTTGTTGTTATGGTGAGCACATTAAAGAACTATATTCATGGAAACTTTCAGGAATATAATACAGTTTTGGTAACTATACTCAACATATTATACATTAGATCACTGGAACTTATTCATCTTATAATTGAATGTCTGTACATTTTCTATACCCAATTTGTTGGTAGTTTTTATTATGGATGGATGTAGAGTTTTGTCAAATGGTGTCTCTGCATCCATCGAGATGATGATATGATTTTTATCTGTCATTCTATTAATGTGATGTATCACATTTATTTGTTTGCATATTTTGAATTATCCTTGCACCCCAGGGTTGAATCCCATTTGATTGTGGGTGTATGATCTTTTTAATGTGCTGTTGAATTCAATTTGCTGTATTTTGTTAAGAATTTTTGCCTCTATATTCATCAGTGCTATTGGTCTGTAGTTTTCTTTTCTTATAGTGCCCTCATCTGCCTTTAGTATCAGGGCAATGCTGGCCTTGTAAAATGAATTAAGGAGTGTCCCCTCCTCTTGAAATTTTTGAAAGAGTTTGAGTAGGATTGGCATTAATTATCCTTTAAATGTTTGGTAAAATTTGAATGAAACCATCTGGTCTTGGGCTTTTCTTTGTTGGGAGGTTTCTGGTTACTGATTCAATTGACTTACTCATTATTTGTCTGTAAAGATTTTCTATTGCTTCATGATTTAATCTTGGTAGGTAATATGTTTCTAGGAATTTATCCAGTTTTCTACATTGTCCACTTTGTTGAGGTACAGTTAGTTGTTCATAATAGTCTCTTACGATCCTCTGTATTTCTATGGTATCAGTTGTAATATCTCCTCTTTCATTTATAATGTTATTTATTTGGGTCCTCTCTTTTTTTTTTTTTTTCTTGGTTAGGCTAGCTAAAGGTTTGTCGATTTTATTTTTTCAAGAAATCATTTTTTATTTTTTATTTTTTTTTTAATTTTTTTTTCAACGTTTAGTTTTTTGGGGACAGAGAGAGACAGAGCATGAACGGGGTAGGGGCAGAGAGAGAGGGATACACAGATCGGAAACAGGCTCCAGGCTCTGAGCCATCAGCCCAGAGCCCGACGCGGGGCTCGAACTCACGGACCGCGAGATCGTGACCTGGCTGAAGTCGGACGCTTAACCGACTGCGCCACCCAGGCGCCCCAAGAAATCATTTTTTAGTCGTATTAATCTTTTTCTATTGTTTTTTTCTGTTCCATTCATTTTTTCTCTAATCTTTATTTCATTCCTTCCACTCACTGGTTTTAGTTTCTTCCTTTTTTTCTAGTTCCTTAAGGTTTAAAGTTAGGTTGTTTATTTGAGATATTTTAATTTTCTTAACATATGCATTTATTGCTATAAAATTCCTTCTTAGAACTGCTTTTGCTGTATCCCATAAATTTGGATATATTTTGTTTCCATTTTTTGTTTGTTTCCAGGCATTTTTAAAATTTCCCTTTTGTTTTCTTTTATCCATTGGTGATACAAGAGTGTGTTCTTTAACTTCTATGTATTTGTAAATTTTCCTCCTGTTCTTAATTTCTAATTTTATATCACTGTGGTCAGAAAAGATAATTCATGTGATTTCAACCTTCCCTAATTTTCTAACACTTGTTATGTGGCCCCATGTGCTCTATCCTAGAAAAGGTACCCTGTGTGCTTGAAAAGATTGTGTATTCTGCTTCTGTTGAATGGAATGTTCTATATATGTTAAGTGTATTTTGTCTATCGTGTTGTTCAAATCCACTGTTTTCTTATTGATTTTGTCTGGATGACCTGCCCATTGTTGAGCAGAGCACTAAAGTCTCCAACTACTATTTTATTGCTGTTTATTTCTCCTTTTAGTTCTCTTAGTTTTTGCTCTCTTCTTTCTTGGTTAGCCTACCTAGAAGGTTATTGATTTTACTGATCTTGTCAAAGAAACAACTTTTCATTCTGTTGATTTTTTGTATTGATTTCCTGTTTTTAGTTTTATTGATTTCTGCTCTAATTCTTGCTATTTGTTTTCTTTTACTCACTTTGGATTTAATTTTCTCTTCTGTTTCTATTTGTCTAAACTAGAAGCTTAGATGATTGAGTTTAGATGTTTTTTGTGGATGTATGCATTCGATGCTGTAAGTTTTCCTCTAAGCGCTACTTTTTTTGTTTGCATTCCACAAATTTTGATAAATTGTGTTTTCATTTTCGCTCAGCTACTTTCAATTTTTAAATTCAATCTATGTGTTATTTAGAAATGTGTTGCTTAAGTTCGAAGTATTTGGAGGGGATTTTCTGACTATCTTTTAATTATTGATTTTTAGTTTAATTTCATTGTGGTCTGAAAGAAGACATTATTTGAGTTCTATTCTTTTAGATTTGTTAGTGTTTTATGGTCCAGAGTGTCGTCTGCCTTGGTGAATGTTTCATGTGCATTTGAGAATGTGTACTCAGCTGTTGTTGACTAAAGTAATCTATAGATGTCCATTATACCCAGTTAATTGATGGTGTGGTTGAGCTCACTTATGTCTTTTTGATTTTCCATCTGCTGGATCAGTCCATTTCTTATAGAGGAGTGATGAACCCTTCAAACTTTATGGTGGATTCATCTATTTCTCCTTACATTTCTATCAGTTTTTGACTCACATATTTGGATGCTCAGTTTTTAGGTGCACATATGTTAATGATTGTTATGTCTTCTTGGAGAATTGCCCTCTTTATTGTTAAATAATTATCCCTGATAATTTTCTGACCGAAATTAATATTGCTATTCCTGCATTCTTTTGATTAGGGTTAGCATGTATATCTTTCTCCGGCCATTTGCTTTTAATCTATATGAACCTTTATATTTAAATTGAGTTTCTTATAAACAACAGATAGTTGCATCTTGTTTGTTTTTTTATAAATTTTTTTAACATTTATTTATTTTTGAGAGACAGAGAGAGAGCGTGAGTGGGGGAGGGGCAGAGAGAGAGGGAGACACAGAATCTGAAGCAGGCTCCAGGCTCTGAGCTGTCAGCCCAGAGCCTGACGCGGGGCTCAAACTAACAAACCGTGAGATCATGACCTGAGCTGAAGGAGGATGCTTAACCAACTGAGCCACCCAGGCGCCCCACGTCTTGTTTTTTTTTTTTAACACACTATGACCATCTCTGTCTTTTGATTGGTACATTTAGATCATTGACCTTTAAGGTGACCATTTATATAATCCACCTCATGCCAGTCAGAGTGGCTAAAATGAACAAATCAGGAGACTATAGATGCTGGAGAGGATGTGGAGAAACGGGAACCTTCTTGCACTCTTGGTGGGAATGCAAACAGGTGCAGCCACTCTGGAAAACTGTGGAGGTTTCTCAAGAAATGAAAAATAGAGCGACCCTATGACCCAGCAATAGCACTGCTAGGAATTTACTCAAAGGATATAGGAGTGCTGATGCATAGGGGCACTTGTACCCCAATGTTTATAGCAGCACTTTCAACAATAGCCAAATTATGGAAAGAGCCCGAATGTCTATCAACTGATGAATGAATAAAGAAGATATGGTTTATATATACATTGGAATACTACTTGGCAATGAGAAAGAATGAAATCCTGCCATTTGCAACAACATGGATGGAACTGGAGGGTATTATGCTAAGTGAAATGTCAGGCAGAGAAAGACAGATACCATATGTTTTCACTCATACATGAATCTTGAGGAACTTAACAGAAGACCATGGGGGAGAGGAAGAGGAAAAAAAGTTACAAATAGAGAGGGAGGGAGGCAAACCATAACAGACTCTTGGATACAGAGAACAAATTGAGGGCTGATGGGGGGGAGGGGAAAGTGGGTGATGGGCATTGAGGAGGGCACTTGTTGGGATGAGCACTGGGTGTTGTATGGAAGCCAATGTGACAATAAATTATATTAAACTATATTAATTATATTAAACTATATTATTATATTAATCTACTGAGATTATTAGTTATCACATTTGTTATTGTTTTCTATTTGTTGTCCTTGTTCTTTGCTCTTATTTTCTTCCACACACTTTTTCTGCATTTCGTGGTTTTGAGCATTATATATGACTGCATTTTCTTTCCTTTCTTAGTATATCAATTTATCTAGAGTTTGCAATATACATTTACAATAAATCCAAGTCCACTTTCAAATAAGACTATACCACTTCATTGGTAGTGCAAGTACCTTATAATAACCAAATACTCCTAATTCCTTCCTCCCATCCCTTGTGTCATTGTTGTCATTCATTTATGTATATATATATATGCAAATGTATATGCAAATATATGTAAGCATGCAATGTTGAATACATTGTTGTTATTATTTTGAATAAGTTGTTATTTGTTAGAACAATGAAGGATCAGAAAAATTAAAAATTTCATTTTGCTCTCACATTCATTTTCTGATATTCTTTATGTAGATCTGAGTTTCTGACCTGTATCATTCTTTTTCTTCTCTTTAAATAACTTCTTTTAACATTTCTTGTAAGGCAGTTCTACTGGCAATAAATCCCCTCAGTTTTTCTTTGAGAAAGTCGTTATTTCTTCACTTTTGAAGAATAATTTCACAGGATACAAAATTCTAGGTTGATTTTTTTCTCTCAACACTTAAATATTTCACTGTATTTTCTTCTTGTCTGCATGGTTTCTGAGAAGGCAGATGTAATTCTTATCCTAGTTCCTCTATAGGTAAAGTGTTTTTTCCTCTGGCTTCTTTCAAAATTTCTTGTCTCTGACTTCTGATGTTTGAAAATGGTATGTCTAGGTGTAGAATTTTGGGGAAGGCATTGCATTCATCTTGGCTAGTGTTTGCTGAGCTTTCTGGATCTTTAGTTTGGTGTTTGACATTAATTTGGGGGAAATTCTAAGTCAGTACTGCTGCAAATACTGCTTCTTTTCCTTTTTCTCTTTCTTCTCCTGATACTCCCATTATGCATATGTTACATCTTTTGTAATTGTTGCACAGTTCTTGGACATTCTGTTCTTGGGTGTTTTTTTTTTCAGGTTTTTTTCTTTGCTTTTCAGTTTTGGAAGTTTGAAAGTTTCTATCACCATAATCTCAATCTCAATCTCAGGGATTCTCTTTCTGTAGCCCCATTTAGCCTACTAACGAGGCCATCAAAAACATACTTTATTTCTGTTACAGTGCTTTTGATCTCTAACATTTCTATTTGATTCTTAGAATTTCCATCTCTCTGCCTACACTATCCAGTTTTTTGTATGTTATCTACTTTTTTCAATTAAAGTCCTTAGCAGCTAAAGAATTTAAAATTTAAAATTTAAAATTTTTTTAATATTTATTTATTTTTGAGACAGAGAGACAGAGTGTGAGTGGGGGAGTAGCAGAGTGAGAGAGAGAGAGAGACACAGAATCAGAAGCAGGCTTCAGGCACTGAGCTGTCAGCACAGAGCCCCACGTGGGGCTGAAACCCACAAAGCACAAGATCATGACCTCAGCCAGACTGACGCTTAACTAACTGAGCCACCGGGTGCCCCTAAAAAATTTAAATGTAGAAATGAGAAGAATTAAAAATTCTTGTTCTGATAATTCTAAATTTCCTGCCATCTGACTTTAGGTATGATGCTTGTTCAATGTCTTCAAACTGTGTTTTTTTTTTTTTTTTTTTTTGCCTTTTAGTATGGTTTATAGTTTTTTGTTGAAAGTAGACGTGATGTACTCGGTAAAAGAAACTGCAGTAGATAGGATTTTAGTAATGTGGTGGTAAACTGTCAGGAGAAGGAAAGTGTTCTCTAGTCCTATGGTTTTGAAGGCCCTATGCCTCTGGACTGTGAAATTTACCACTGCTTTTCAGGTTTTTGTTTTGTTTTGTTTTTTGTTTGTTTGTTTGTTTGTTTTTCTTCTCTTAGGTGGGACAGAATGGCTGGAGGGACCTGGACTTGTGTATTTCCCTTCCTCTGTGTGGAAAACTAGAGGGGCTGACATTGGTTATTTCCCTGTTCCCAGGTAGGTTAGACTTTGATAAAACCCCCAGAGATTAGGTTCTGTAAAATAGTTCCTCCTGCGTGCAGAACTTGTTAAGAAGAATAGACTGCTCTGAAATATTTCATAATCTTTCTTTTTCCCTCCAGCTGGGAGCATAGTGGGATTTTCCTCCTTTATCCACTGTGAGAGTCAAATTGAACTCCTAGAGATAAATGTGGTCTCTCCTATGATTGGTTCCACTGGAAGTTTTACTTCTCAGTTGTATACACTGAACTCCCAGCAATTTGTCGGTTATAATCCAGGGTTGCTTTTTGTTGTTGTTGTTGTTGTTGTTGTTGTTGTTTTTACCCAGAACTGGCTCCCATGGAGGTTTTTGCTTTAGTAAATGGTGATTCTCTGCATCCTCCATGTATCTCTCCAACTTGGGATGGGGCAGTGATTTGCCCTGTGACCTCACTTCTTTGCCAGACCTAAAAAGAGGCTTTTTTTTCCCTTCAGTTTGTTCAGCTTTTTACTTGTAGTTAAAATATAGTGGGAACTTCTAAATCCCTTAAATGCCAGACCAGAAATTGGAAGTAAAGCTGGAAATTTTAGATACAAAATTATTGTTGTCTTTTGGGCCCTCCAGGTCTACCATATATCTCGTGTACCAGCTGAGTCCATAGGTAAATCCACACCAATACTCACCCCCCCCAACCTACACTACCAAGCATCCTATAATACTCATAATCCTATGTTTGAGTTCTTCTTCAGAACATACTCAGATTGAATACCAGCTGTGTATCCATTTGATTTTTTTTGTGTTTGGCACCTCTGTGTGATTGTTTATAATTTATGTACAACTTTAAGCAGTTACTATTCTGATCTCCTTGAGAGTTTTATGAAAAAGCATTACAGTCTTCGGGGAGATTTTTTTTCATTTTTGGAAAATATATTTTGTAAAGGAAACAATTTTGAAAGAAGTGATTGCTAACAAACTCTCCATGCACTCATGACACATCTCCAGTAATTGGCTTCCTTTGGATTCGAGCTCATTTTTGGTAGGAGAGATGGAGGTGGAAGGAAAGCAGAAGGTTTAGAAGGTGCCAGAGAGGAGGCTGAAGAAAACCCAATGTGAGGAGGAAGCTAGAAAGAATCCAAAATGAGCCAAACAATGTTGTCTTGAGAACTATTGACAAAGCATGAAGAAAGACTTTTAAAATTTCTTTTTTAAGCATTTATTTCTTTTTTTTCCTCCCAAGGTTTTATTTAAATTCCAGCTAGTTAACATACAGTGCAATATTAGTTTCAGGTATAGAATTTAGTGATTCATCACTTACATACAACACCCACTGCTCGCAAAAAGTGCCCTCCTTAATCCTTATCGCCTGTTTAACCTATTCCCCCACCCCCATTTATTTCTTAAGGATATGATAATCCATTAGATTATTAAATCCAAATACACACACTTTATTTCTCTCTTTTACCCCTTTAAGGAAGATAGTTATCAGATGGTCAGGTTTAACCTTTTCATGCTATTTCACCCAAATTTTGAAAATATTAGCTTGATTTCAAAAATGTATTTTCTTTGAATTATATAATAAATTTAATATCTGTGCAAAAAACATGTCATGGTTTGTATGTTATATTATTATAAATACGATACTAGAGTTTTTTTCTTCTAAATTAACTTGGCATCATTTCCTCTTTAGCAAAGCTGATTTGCTATGGATATTTCATGGGGAAAATGTGAAAGCGGGATGGAGAAGCCATAGATATTTGAAAAAAAACCTTAACCTCTGCCTCACAATGGAAAAAAAAATCTTCTCGATAATTGAAAGTGCCAACCCCTCGTCTCCTCATCTGTGAGCATGGGAGTTCAAGACTAAATCATATTATTTTAGGAAAAATCAATAGGTCTCATAAAATTACCAGTCTCCTCATGAACACAGAACAGTGTTTCTGAAAGAAAATATGATTTGTTGCTCTGTTCTATATGTATATTTATAGAGATTGATGAGAGATGTAGAATAACCAGAGAATTCCTTTGCAGTCCCTGATAAATCACTTTTCCTCCAATTGTGAAAGGAGGAATTTATTTCTCATTGTAGAACTTCCAGAGTAAATTTCCACTGGCTTCTCTAGCACCCCAGATGTAAGAAGTATAACCCAAGCTCTGTTGTTCAGTATAACTTTCAGTCTGTCCCTCTGGGCTAGACACAGAACAGGCCCCAAACACTAATTGTGCTGCATGGGTCATCTCCTCATCAATCAGAAAAAGGCAGCAGTCAATAGGAAGCCCTAATGACAGTCACAGGATATCCTATTAAATAAGAAACATTGGACTAGTGTTGAGGGTTTTGGGGCCCCATAGTAGATATTATACCCTTTGGATTCACCATCTATAAAACAGAAATGGTGTCTTTCACATATTAATTATAATATATGGAAATTATGAACAAATTCCACGGAAATCCCTCCAAACTTATGTTGGTCATTGGCTTCTGCCTGCTTTCCTAACTCAGCTATCCCAGATTTCTGTATCTTTTCTCTGGGAAAAGTGGAATGGCAGACAATGAATGGAGGGATGGAGAGGGAACAAATTAGGAACTTAAGAGTTTCCACCAATTAAAAAATTGATTCTTCCCTCAATGCCAGCATATTTGTTACTAGATCATCTCTACCAGGCAGTTCAGCACAATTAGTTTATAAAACTAGGCTTTTGTGTCAGATAGATTTAAGTTTGAATCTAGGCTCTTCCACTTACTTACTGTGGGGTCTTAGCCCAGCAATCTATTCTTTCAGGTTCAATTTATCAGTGAAATGAGGCTAAGAATGCCTTCGTTAGCTTATTTTCATGATTAAATGAAATTAATAATGTAACAGGAATGCCGCATTCATCCCCAAATAAGTACTCTGTGAGTGGTGGTGGTGGTGGTGGTGGAGTTATTGGTTGTCTTTCTTTGGAACTCATAGCCATCACGTGTTTTATTTCTTTTAACATTGTTGGGGGTGGGCCCAGTGCCCATTGTGTAAGCTGGTACAAAAGGCTATGAGTTTGCAGCAACGAAACGCCTGTTTTCATTATTTTTCAAAAATGATTTTTGTCTTTGTAAAGTTCCCACTCATCTTTATGAACACAAGTTGATTTGGAGTCATGACCCTGGATCTTATAGATTTCCCAGAGGTTTAATACATAGATTTATTTTAGGTCATGATTAGCTGGTTGTCATACTAACTACCCAGAACTTTGAGCAAAGGTTCCTTCCTGACGAATCTGCTGATAGAGCCAGAGAAGCCATTCAATTACATTGAACTGAGCTTGTGTTGCTCATCTTTCACTAAGTAGTAATACCTGTGACATGAAGTGTGGGTTCTGAACTCAGCAAAGTTCAGTTGCTTGGGAGATCATGGAAGCTATGAAGCTTTAATATAATGAACAGTGTGGGAGCCAATGTCCATATAGAATCCAGAATCAGGGAAGTAAACCCATCAGCTTTCTCCAGCTTTCCATAGCTCCATCTTCTTAGAGGCTTTATTGGTAGACCTCAACTCACACTGGTTCTTGAGCCAATACTGGTAGGGTCATGAGGGCTTTCAGCAGATTAACCCCTCATCTATACCACCAAATCAAGGGTAGACTTTTGGAGAACTGGAATGCAGTCTTGAGTTCAAAACACTATATCCGTAGTGAAGTTAGTGGCCAAGCATTCCTTTATCCTCTGCAATGATGGCCAAAGTTGACTGAGTTAAAACCATGGCTTCCCCACTATTGATATTTAGGCTTTCAGTCCTCTCTCTGGGGCCCTGGTTGGATATGGTAAGTTAAGAGTTCCATTTTTTTCTCCTAGAAACACTGAGAGTTGATCGCATTCCCTCTCTGTGTCTCAATTAGCTTCCTGGAATGACCCAGAAGAGGGAGACTTCAAATTTCAAGATGATGCTACCCACAGTATATTCTCTTTTGATTTTGAAAAATTATCTGCCAATACACTTATAAATGATATTTACATATGAGAATAATTAAAAGCCATCTGGGCAGCAGAGAAAAAAAAAGGATGGAAGGAAGAGGAACGCAAAGCGTCCTCTATACAACTGCCACTATCAATGACAAATACGCTTGAGGCCACTTACCCCAATGCCCTGCCTCCACTATAGGTCAACTCAAATCCACTTCATAGCTGGTGTTTTAGCCATCCCTGAGTATACTGATTCCATTGTTTTTGCTTACATACACAACTTCATCTTCAGTTTTAAATAAACATTTTCTTGATGCAATTTCATCCTATTTCTTTCTTGGTTTGTTTTTATGAAGAAGGGGATCCTGCAGCTTGGAGATCTGGGTTTACTGTGGTGTGGATCTTCAAAGTCTCCCTGCAGAGTGAATCCCTGAGGCCTGGTGGCAGGTCACAACCAGTTTCCTTTGTGGTGATATATCCTTACAGAAGATAGGGTGACTTGACAGTCTGACAGACACTTAAAGTGTGAAGATGAATAAAAGATACATCACTCCTGATGGGTATATATATATATATAAAAGCTGTCAGTCGATGTAAGCACTATTCTAAAAACATGCAGTACCATATCAGTGCTAGAGGGTGTTGGATATAAAAAAAGAGTTGGCAGATGGACAATTTTTGATAGGTCTATGTGGATGTGAAAACCAAGCTGAGAAGGAGTTTGTTAGTCTTCATCCATTGCCCTGCTTTGAAAATCATATTTGGAAGCATTAGCTTTCTTTCTCTTTGACTTCTCTCAAGCCCCACATTATTAGCCAGTAGGTAGACTGGATCATGATCTAGGGGTGCTATGTCTAATGTGAGTGATGACAGGCAGGAGATTCTAGCCAAAATATATTACTCACTGTTGTTACTTTGCTTGAAATTCTACCATTAGAACTTCTTGTTTGGAGAATGTACTACAACTCAGACACTGGGAAAGAAAAACCTTCAGCTAATTTGAGTGAGGATTGATTTTCAGACATTTATGATTTCAGGGCATTAAGGATTGTGGGTCAGCCAGAAGTCCAGGTAAAAAGGCAGAAAGCAGAGAGTCAGAAGTCACAAAATTTCAATATTGTCTACTTCACACTCTCATAGAAACATTTGAGGACATTCATCCAACCTTTGTCTGGTACATGAATCTGTTTCAGAACATCCCCTACAAGTAGTTTGTCCAACCACTTGAATACCTCCAGCGATAGAAAGCTTTTTTTTTTTTTTAATGAAATTGACTTCGTTGTTAGGCAGTTCTAAATTGTGGAAAGTTCTGTGCTGTAAGAATCCCAGATCTGCCTCAAGCTTCCATACTATTAATGTTTGTTCTTCACAGAATTACACTGCTTCCTTATTCCCACGAAGGCTCTTTGGAAAGGTAACAGTAGCTTTCTTGATGCCCTACCCCTAATGCAACTTCTCCCATTACAATATTTTTTAAAGGAAATAGGGATAGGGATAATAGTGAGCAGCCAACAGGAGAAAGAACAAATGGCTCATGGCCCTTCAGAATCTCCCATAAAAAACCACACAAATAAAATGTAAAACACTTGACAATGTCAAGTGTTGGCAAAAGTGCATTACTGAAATAGTCATACACTGCTGATGGGAATGTAAAATGGTATAACCACTTTAGGAAATAGTTTTCAGTATCTTGTAAAGAGTCTTACCACATGACTTACTCCTAGGTAACCCAATAAAAAGTGAAAATATATGTATGCACACAAACTTGTACACTAATGTTTACAGCAGCTTTATTTGTAATGTTCCCAATCTGGAAACAACCCAAATGTTCATCAGCAAAGTGAGACATGATGTAGTGCATTAATACAATAAAATATTTTTGGAAGTTACAGAGAGGGAGAGAGGCAAACCGTAAGACACTCTTGAATGCTGAGAACAAACTGAGGGTTGATGGGGGGTGGGGGAGAGGGGAAAGTGGGTGATGGGCACTGAGGAGGGCACCTGTTGGGATGAGCACTGGGTGTTGTATGGAAACCAATTTGACAATAAATTATATTTAATATAAAAAAGGAAATAAAAGGAAATGAAGTACTGATATATCCATGATCATGAATGAACCTCAAAACTATGCTAAGTGAAAGAAGCCAATCACAAAAGACCACTTATTGTATTATTACATTTATATGGAATACCCAGAAAAGACAAATCTATATATATTGAAACTATATATATTTCAAATGTTGTGGTGTTTACACAGATGTATGTATTTATCAAAACTCATTAGCTGTATATTTTAAATTGATGAATTTTATCATGCATGAGTTATACCCCCAATATCCCCCCAGCTTTTCTTTAAAGCCAATCAGAGGCTAGATTTCTGCAAAGTCATGTGACTTCTGGTCCCTTTACATCCCCAGTTATTCTTTGGTCAGTCCAAGTGTCAATGGCAGCAGCATCCTAGATACCGAGTTCATCAAGAACACAGAAACACAAGTGGAAAGAACTAAGACTTATTGGAAATACGACCTATTAGAAATATGAGAGAAGTAGACATGACTTTGCTGAAATCTGGGACTGAAGACAGAAGGGCTTTGCAAAGGAGGTATTTTGAGTGTATTATAAGAAGGGGCCGCACATATAATGAGAGTATGTTCTCACCTGTGATGAATGTGAAGAAGGGAATTGTTTATGTCACCTATAAACTATTTCCCTACCATATCTGTATTTAGAATGTCATCAGAGTTATCAGCCTTTCTTTTTTCTTAATTAATTTAATGTATTTAATTAAATACAAGTTAGTTAAAATACAGTGTAGTAGTGGTTTCAGAAGTAGAACTCAATGATTCATCACTTCCATAGGACACCCAGTGTCCATCCCAACTTTAATGCCCATCACCCATTTAGCCCATCCCCCCCCACCTCCCATCCAGCAACCTGCATATTTAAGAGTCTCTTATGGTTTGCCTCCCTCTCTGTTATCTTATTTCACTCAGCATAATAACCTCTCGTTCTATCCACTTTGTGGTAAATGGCAATATTTCTTTCTTTTTGATCACCAAGTAATATTTCATTGTGATATATATACATCTTCTTTATCCATTCATCCATTGATGGACATTTGGGTTCTTTCCATACTTTGGCTATTGTTGCTAATGCTGCTATCAACATTGGGCTGCATGTGCCCCTTCGAATCAGCATTTTTGTATCCTTTGGATAAATACCTAGTAGTGCAATTGCTAGGTCATAACGTAGTTCTATTTTTAATTTTTTGAGGAACCTCCTTACTGTTTTCCAGAGTGACTGCACCAGTTTGCATTCCCACCAACAGTGTAAGAAGGTTCCCTTTTCTCTGCATCGTTGCCAACATCTGTTGTTGCCTGAGTTGTTCATTTTAGCCATTCTGACAGGTGTGAGGTAGTGTCTCATTGTGGTTTGATCTGTCACTCGCTGATGATGAGTAATATTGAGCATCTTTTCATGTGTCTATTAGCCATCTGGATGTCTTCTTTGGAAAAGTGTCTATTCATGTCTTCTGCCCATTTCTTCACTGGATTATTTGTTTTTGGGTGTTGAGTTTGATAAGTTCTTTATAGATTTTGGATACTAACCCTTTATCCAATATGTCATTTGCAAATATCTTCTCCCATTCTGTTGGTTGCCTTTTAGTTTTGCTGATTGTTCCTTCACTGTGCAAGAGGTTTTTTTTTTTTATCTTTTTTTTCATGTTTATTAATTTTTGAGAAAGAGAGAGAGAAAGACAGAGCATGGGTAGGGGGAGGGGCAGAGAGAGAGGAAGACACAGAATCCAAGGCAGGCTCCAGGCTCTGAGTGGTCTGTACAGAGCCCAATGTGGGGCTCAAACCCACAAACTGTGAGATAATGACCTGAGCCAAAGTCAGATGCTTAACTGACTGAGCCATCCAGGCACCCCAGAATCTTTTTTATCTTGATGAGGTCCCAATAGTTCATTTTTGCCTTTATTTCCCTTGCCTCTGGAAGCATGTCAAATAAGAAGTTGCTGCGGCCGAGGTCAAAGAGGTTGCTGCCTGTGTTCTCCTCTAGGATTTTGATGATTTCCTGTCTCACATTTAGGTTTCATCCATTTTGAATTTATTTTTGTGTATGGTGTAAGAAAGTGGTCCAGGGTCATTTTTCTGCATGTCACTGTACCATACAGTACCATATTGTCTTGAAGATTATAGCTAAGTAATACAGTTTGAAGTCCAGAATTGTGATACCTCCAGCTTTGGCTTTGTTTTTCAACATTATTTGGCTATTTGGGATCTTTTCTGGTTCCATGCAAATTTTAGAATTGTTTGTTCTAGCTCTGTGAAGAATGTTGGTGTTATTTGGATAGGGATTTCATTGAATGTGTAGATTGCTTTCAAACAATATTTGTTCTCCCAATCTATGAGCATGGAATGTTTTTCCATTTCTTTGTGTCTTCTTCAATTTCTTTCATAAGCTTTCTATAGTTTTCAGTATACAGATGTTTTACCTCTTTTTTTTGAAAAATTTTAAATGTTTATTTATTATTTTGAGAGGCAGAGACAGAGCATGAGCAGGGGAAGGGCAGAGAGAGAGACACACACACACACACAGAGTCCAAAGCAGGCACCAGGCTCTGAGCTGTTAACACAGAGCCCAACACGGGGCTTGAACTCACGGACCACAGGATCATGACCTGAGCTGAAGTTGGGTGCGTAACCAACTGAGTCACCCAGGTGCCCCTGGGTCTTTTACCTCTTTGGTTAGATTTATTCCTAGGTATCTTATGGTTTTCGGTGCAGTTGTGAATGGCATCAATTCCTTGATTTCTCTTCCTCCCGCTTCATTATTGGTGTAGAGAAATGCAACTGATTTCTGTATGTGGATTTTATATCCTACAACTTTGCTGAATTCATATATCAGTTCTAGCAGTTTTTTGGTGGAATCTTTTGGGGTTTCCATATAGAGAATCCTGTCATCTGCGAAGAGTGAAAATATGACTTCTTCTTTGCCCATTTGGATGCCTTTTATTTTTTTGTTGTTGTCTGATTGCTGAGTCTAGGACTTCCAGTGCTGTGTTTAACAACAGTGGTGAGAGTGGGCATCCTTGTCGTGTTCCTGACCTTAGAGGGAAAGCTCTATTTTTCCCCATTGAGGATGATATTAGCTGTGGGTCTTTTATATATGGCCTTTATGCTGTTGAGGCATATTCCTTCTATCCCTACTTTCTTGAGGGATTTTATCGAGAAAGGATACTGTATTTTGTTAAATGCTTTTTCTGCACCTATTGAGAGGATCATATGGTTATCCTTTCCTTCACTAATGTGGTGTATTACATTGATTGATTTGTGACTATTGAACCAGCTCTGTAGCCCAGGAATAAATCCCACTTGATTATGGTAAATAATTCCTTTAATGTACTATTGAATTCAATTTTCTATTATCTTGTTGAGAACTTTTGCATCTAGGTTCATCCGGGATATTGGCCTGTAATTCTCCTTTTTACTGGGTCTTTGTCCGATCTTGGAACCAAGGTAATGCTAGCTTCATAAGAATGAGTTTGGAATCTTTCCTTCCATTTCTATTTTTTGGAACAGTTTGATAAGAATAGATATTAACTCTTCTTTAAATGTCTGGTGGAATTACCCTGGGAAGTCATCTGGCCCAAGACTCTTGTTTGTTGGGAGATTTTTGATAACTGATTCAATTTCCTTGCTGGTTATTGGATTGTTCAAAATTTCTGTTTCTTCCTGTTTCAGTTTTGGTAGAGTGTGAGTTTCTAGGAATTTTTCCATTTCTTCCAGATTGCCCAGTTTGTTGGCATGTAATTTTTCATAGTATTCTCTTAAAATTGTTTGTATTTCCATAGTGTTGGTTGTGATCTCTCTTCTTTTATTCACGATTTTGTCTATTTGAGTCCTTTCTCTTTTCTTTTTGATAAGTCTGGCTAGGAGGGTTATCAATTTTGTTTATTCTTTCAAAAAACCAGCTTTTAGTTTCATTGATCCGTTCTACTGTGTGTGTGTGTGTGTGTGTGTGTGTATTTTCTTTTCTTTTCTTTTCTTTTTTGGTTTCTATATCATTTATTTCTGCTCTTATCTTTATTATTTACCCTCTTTTGCTGGCTTTAGGCTTTATTTGCTGCTCCTTTTCTAGCTCCTTTGGGTGTAAAGTTAGGTTGTGTATTTGGGACCCTTATTGCTTCTTAATATAGGCCTGGATTGCAATGTACTTTCCTCCTAGAACTGCCTTTTCTGCCTCCAGAGAGTTTGGACTGTGGTGTTTCCATTTTCATTGGCTTTCATTCATTTTTTATTTCTTCTTTAATTTCCTGGTTAACCCATTCATTCTTTATTAAGATGTTCTTTAGTTTCCATGTATTTAAGGACTTTCCAAATTTTTTCTTGTGGTTGATTTCAAGTTTCATAGCATGGGGCTCTGAAAACATTCATGGTATGATCTTGATCTTTTTGTACCTATTTAGGGCTGATTTGTGATCCTGTATGTGATCTATTCTGGAGAATGTTCCATGTGCACTGAAGAAGAATGTATATTCTGCTGCTTTAGGGTGAAATGTTCTGAATGTATCTGTTAAGTCCATCTGGTCCAGTGTGTCATTCAAAGCCATTGTTTCCTTGTTGATTTTCTGCTCCGATGACCTGTCTATTGCTGTAAGTGGAATGTTGAAGTCCCCTACTATTATGGTATTATTATCAATGACTTTCTTTATGTTTGTTATTAATTGATTTATATATTTGGGTGTTCCCAAGTCAGCCCTTCTAACAATAGTTCTTCCTTTCACTTTTCTTTTTGCTCTAGACAAATTTCAGGCAGCTAAGGAGACACTCTCCTTGAAAGGCTTTTTATTTTTGATCCAAGTAGACTTGTTTAGGTCTCAAGTTATTAGTCTTGAGAGGGAAGAAGACTTGATGGATGTTTCACATTCATGTTTATTTGATCTTCCCAAGCTTATAAAACAGTTATGATCATTATTACTTATTTTACAGGTGAGAAAATTTAAGTATGTGAGGTTAAAAAACTTGCCCAAGTTCTCCTAATACGTGAAGCTAATACTCCATACTATAACTACAACCCAGGTCTGACTCCAGAGCTTGGGCTGTTAACTGCCAAACCCTTCTAACTCATATTCTTAAAACAATCGATGTCATTGATTAAATCATTGTTATGAGCCAGGTACTGCAACAAGCAGTTTGCATACCTTACTTTAGTAATTCTTGAATCCCCATGTCTACATGGGCTTACTACAGTGGAGTGTCTGGCATATAATAGACATTCAGTCAAGATTTATTATATGAATAAATGAATAGCCAATGGTGGTAGATATCATTGGCCCCATCTTATGATAAAGAAAAGGAAGCTAAAACGAAAGAAAGAAAGAAGAAAGAAAGAAAGAAAGAAAGAAAGAAAGAAAGAAAGAAAATGAAGCTCAAAGAGATTAGTACGCCTAAGGTCACACAGCTCTCAACTGGCAGAGTCCAAAACTTACCAGACTGTGTCTGTTCCAGTGTCAGAGGGTTGGAGAGTGTCAGCCAGTGAAAACAGAGCACTCTAACAGTAAGAGCACAGAATTAAGGTTGCTTATGCTGTTTGGGATGCTAAAGAATCCCATCTCTTCTTACTTTCCTTTTCCCATCCCCTAGGATCTGTCCCACTGTAGTCTGATTCCACTTGGAGCCCAACATCTGAGAGGTAAGTGATTCTCCTGTCTTCACATAAGAGTGGTTGAAAATATCATATTTTAAACAACTCCTGTTTGGATTATTTTGCATCTGTTTTCTTTCTAAGTTTGCTAGATAATTGTCTTGACCTAGGGCCTAGGCTAAACTGAAACTCTTCTAAAAAACTAAACAACCCATTCATCCAAGCAAAGTACATTCTCAAGGATCTCTCAGTCTTCTCAGTTCTCTGGCTAAGGTCATTGAAGTGCAGGACTGGGACTGAAGTATTGCCTGCAGAGCATTAGTCCCATAGACATAAATCTTTGTCTATATTTCTATCTGGTTAACTCAAGCATCTCAGCAAAAACATGCTGAGATACACTGGAGCAGGGCTGGGTTTTGCACTCACATCAGAGAAAAATAATAGAAATGATATATAGGGAGTGGGGAAAAGTAAGACTACCTTTGCTAATATCTAGTTTTAACTATGGCTGTCATAGGCAGATATTATAAATCCAACAAAGGGTTACTGAGCACCTCTATATGTAAGGAAATATGTTAGCACTTGTGGACACAGAAATGAAATTAGTTAATTCCTATCTTGATTAGCTCATAGTCTAGTAAGGAAAACAGGCATATAACAATTAATTACAAGTGATATGAGTGTTGCAAAGAAGAAACACTAAGGCAAGTTATATGTTAAGTGAGTTAGCTTTAGCTTAAGCCATTTGTTCCACACCAAGAGACTTGGGTAGAATTACCTTCCGCAGAATCCCCAGTTGGGAACTGGAACTGGTAAGAAGGATATTCGGTACCCATGTTATATCCATAACATCTAGGGGGAGTGTCTGCAGAAAATATGATATTGGGTGGCTTCTATCACCAATGTCTGCTGTATGCAAGACAACTCATCAAGCTACATTGCAATACAGGTTTTACAGATGTGGAAACTGAGGCTTAAAGAGGTAACTTGCCCAAGGTCTCACATCTTTGGCTTTGAATTCAGATTGGGATTTTAATCTAAATTTTGTCTAAATCCAGAGTGAATGATTTTTTTCTATTGGTTCAATCTATTTTCAGGACATAATGTTATGAGCAAGAGTTGAGGATTCTAGTCCAAGACCTAATACTAAACAGTTGTATGTCCTTAGACAACTCTTTCCTTATCTGTTGGAGGAGGTGTTAAATACACACCTTGCCTAATTCATAGTTTATCAAAATGACAATGAGATAGGAGAATACTTAGATCACATACAATTCTCTGCATATATGTGGGATATTCCCAATTATTATTATTTTTTTAATGTTTATTCATTCTTGAGAGACAGAGCATGAGCAGGGGAGGGCCAGAGAGATAGGGAGACACAGAATCCGAAGCAGGCTTCAGGCTCTGAGCTGTCAGCACAGAGCCTGATTTGGGGCTTCAACTCACGAACCGTGAGATCATGACCTTAGCTAAAGTCGGATGCTTAACTGAGCCACCCAGGTGCCCCTAGATGTTATGGATTATTGAATGACATTAAAAGGTTGCCTCTGCACTATATAATCCCTGTATTTCTTGTTTACTCATCGTCAAGGCTAGGAGGGAGAGAAAGCCTGACTAGGGTTTGGGATTGGAACTTAGCAATAAGACTCATAAACATGACCATGACCCAAATCATTTTCCATTTCTTGAGACTGAAATTCTTCATCTCTAAAGTTGATACTTTTCTCTAACTATTGACTATTAGGAGGCTTCTGGTAATTGAAAAACATGATATATACTAAATTGCTTATATTAAGCACCTTGAATAGGGCTGCAGGTTGCATGCACACCACAAGGACCTGGAAATGTAAAAAATGTTTAAATCTAAGTGGGCTAAACTCTGTCAGCTCATCAGTTGTAAGTGGTATTCAGCACTAAGTGAATTGCATTTAATGAATTAAAGATGAAAGAGACAGCAGGGAGCACGAATGCAGGAGAAGACCTTTCATTTCAAATTTAAAGGGCTAATTTTATGACTATTTGAGTTCTGCAGATCAGAATTTTTCCACTCTTCCCCTAATTGTTTACTCAAACGGCATGTACTATTTGAAATGACGGGGGCGTTGGGAATGGACAGAGAAACCAAGCTAATCCCTCAAGTTGATAAACAAGTCCTACCATACGTTAGCCACTGAGTCCTCTCCAGGAATAGGAGCTTGCAGATAGACAGGCAAGATGGGTTAGGTTCAGGTTGACTGTGAATCTGAGGATCAGATTCTAGATTGCAAACAACTCTTAGTGTCATTGCCCACATTTCAGCTGTGTCCTCAAGCAAGTCATAGAATCTATAGCTTTGAAAGGACTAGATCATCCTTACGATGCCTTCTTATCTTATTCTCCCCACTCTAACTCCTCAGCAGGTGGTAATCCTAACTCTGCTTACATTCCTCCAATGATGTGGAACTCATAAGTTACTTTATGGAGACACTCATCCCATCTCCACCCCCACCCTCCCAAGTGCATTTTCAGTTAGCTCCTTCCTTGTCCTTGAGGATAAGTATTCTACATGAGAGTCTTTCGGAGACAGTTATACATGTATCCCATTTCCTCCTTGCCCCTTGATTTAACTTAGTATCTTAGTGCCTTGGTTTTCTGACCTGGAAAATGGCAGAATTGCAGTCAATATTGAATGAAATAATGAATGTAAAGTGTTTTTTAAGATATTTGAATCTTTGTACACATAGAGAGTGAAGCTCAATGGGACTGGGAAGCTAATAATTCCTTTTTGGTTGCTCTTTTAATATCTTCACATATTGATTAGATGGTGCTTAGATGGGTATGATAACAGCTCAACCCAGCTTTATTGAGATTGTCCCAATTTAAAATGTTTTATCACATTGTTCTTGTAAAACATAGCAAGGTGCACATTCAGTTATGCAAAACATCCTCTCAGACTGCTTTATTTTTTTTAACTTTTATGTTATATATATTTAGCAAAATAAAATATAAAATACAATAATTACATACTTGCTGAATTTCAGTTTCAGAGCTTCAACAGTAGCTTAATTCCTACATTATGTGACAGCTGTGATATTTAATAATCCAAACCATCCTGAACACTTGTCCATGTTTTATTTTAATTCCAGCACAGTTAGAATAAAGTGTTATATTAGTTTCAGGTGTACAATACAGTGATTCAACAATTCTATACATCACCCAGCGCTCATCACAACAAGCGCCCTCCTTAATGCCCATTACCTATTTCACCTCAGACTGCTTTCTTGAACCTAGAAGTAGCAGAGAAGTCTTTATCAGGCCCCATCATTTATTTTTGATTGCAAAATAACAAGATTACCACATGTATGGGGCTTAAGGAAGACGGGAAAACAGGGGAATGAAAAGCTAAGAACTCGTGATAGCAAGGCCTGCTGGCCCTTCTCTCAAGTCCAGACCACTTCAACTGAGACTCGATGCCCCTGCTTGCTTATTCAGCCTCCTCTTGTTTTGACAAGATTTTCATGACTCGATTCGATCTTACTTTTCTTATCCTAATTTCATGTCAGACTACTCGTAGAGATTCTTTTGTCTTTCTCCTAGCCCCACCTATGAACACAGATTTATATAAGGCTCGCGGGCCCAGCCCTGTGCAAAGTGTATGGGGGTTCACTGGAAAGAGACTTCTTCCTGGAGGGCTCAAACAATGTGTCCTTCCGCAGCTCAGGGAAGGGAGGTATTAATAAGGGCCCGGGTAGTGAGAGGAAGCCGCATCAAGGAGGCTGAATGCGAGCTGGGCAGAGGAAGAAGAAAGTAATTGGCTTTCCGGTGAGGGGAGAGAGCTTGAAAGCAGAAGTGAGCAGGATCACATGTTTAGAAGTGGAAGTAGGGGCTTCATTTCCTTATGTGTAAAACGCAAATCATTATACCTACTTCACAAGACTGCTGTGAGGATTACGTGGTCTGGTAGAGAGATGGCAAATACCTGTTCAGCATGTTGCATTTATTCCTCCATTGTCTGTGGCGAACACTGGCAGTGCTTTACGGCATTCTACCAGTGAGCCCGGCCCCAGGTCCAGGACACTTTTAAATAAGGCTCCAGACGGCTAGTACCAATTAGAGTCTATAAGCTGACATAAATTAGGCACTGAAGAAACGACACGTATTATTACCGCAAATACCCACACAATGTCCGGTACGACTGGATACAAACAACTTGTCCTTTCCATTCCTATCAAGTACAAATGCAAAACCTCTGCATTCCCGGTATGTCAGGGGCCCACCATGAAGGTTTGAATGAGACTCAGAGCCAGTCCTGCTGTAGAGGTTATCTGCCATATGTTGTAACATCTCTTGTGAGCTGTAAGTTCTAAGCGCACTTGATCTTCAGGAGTTTGCAAACCTCCTACTTCCACTGAAGTCATCATTTCACCACCCGTATAATGTCAGTACCACTCAGGGGCCGAATTAAACAGGCAAGTACAATAAAGAGGCAAAATGGAGTCTCTCTTTGGGGTTTGTGACTCCATGTAATGCTCTTTTATATTTTGATAACTATTTATAATACTCTGTGACAGTGTTATGATACCTGCCCAGTGGCTCATCTTGCCCTCCACCAGCCTCCAGGTCTTTTCCTTCATATAAAAAAACTCACCCGTTCCTTCTACGTCTTCTTCTCTGCTGCACTGAGAGAAATGAATGGTGCAAATGGGTCATGCACTGCTTGGACAATCAGTTAGAGTTCTGGCCGGTGACTAAACAGGGACATTCAGCCCTGTGTTATGGCTGCCAGCAGGGACAGTAGGCAAAGCGGAGTAGGCGGGGGAAGGAGGAGACAGGGAAACATGATCTTAGGAGGAATGTTAAATAGGCTCATGGAGCTGGAAGGCTGCTGGAGCAAGTGTGGCTCCTTAAGGGAGTTATGCCCATTAGAAAGGAAAACTGGGAAACTAACAGGGGATCCTTGTAGGGAGCGTTCATGACATGTGTAATTTCATAAGCAGCTAGGCCGTGGGTCCAGCAGAGCCAGAAGAAAGGTTGAAGGTTAAAGGAAGGTATGAGGTCTGAGTCATAGCAATGGCCAGATTGACCCCAGCTGGGCTGCTGCCCTCTCTCTAATATGGGGATACGTGGATGGCTTTTCTGCCCCGCCCCCCACAGGCAGAGCAGAGCATTACAAACCTCCCAGCAGGAACCATAGAGACTGAGAGCAAGGTCAGCTCAATTGTGACCCTCTCTCTTGCCCCCAAGCCAGGTACTTTTCACCTTGCCCGAGCCAGCCCTGCACTAGCCCACTGTTTGCATGCGACCATACAGACTCAGGCAGAGCCTTGGAAGGAAGCAATCCACATATCACACACCTCAGGGGCCACTTTTGCAGCCAAATATTTTCTACCTTCAAAAGTGTAGATAGTGCTCAAGCAGAAAGGATCTTTTGAGAGTATTAAACCTAGGGTTTCTCAAGTGTTACCAGAGAAACTTCTGCATCAGCATCATCTGTGGAGCTTGATTAAAATGCAGATTATCTGGTCCCATCCCAGACCCACTTAATTACACTGTCTAGGGGTGAAGCCCAAGAAGCTGCATGTTAAACCCCCAAGAGATTTTTATGTACCCTGAAACTTGAGAACCTCTGACAAATGTCAGAGCTCTGTGTGGTCAGTCACCCAAGATTCCCAAGGTAAAATCTGAAGACCTCTTACCACAGAATCATTTGAAGTGCCTATCGAAAATTCAGATTTCTGGGTCTCTTCTTAACTCTTCTGAATCAGAATTTCTTACGTGTGATAAAATTTGAGAAACCCAATTCCTTCATTGTACAGATACAGGAACTGGCCCAGAGAGAGGAAGCAACTTGCCCAAGGTTGTCAGTCTAGATGGTGGCAGAGCTAGGGTCACATCCAAGTCTCCAGACAAGTCTAAACAGTATGTCCCTGTGGTTACCTCTTGAGGATTGTTTATGTCTCAGTTTAGCTCTCATGGCCACAAGTTCCCTTACTTATAAAGTCTGGAGTTCAAGGGTAAAAATGCAAGTGCTCTGGGTAGTTGCATGGCAATAGGTCAAAACTTCTCCAAAGTGTTGGGTAGAACAGCTTGAAAATAAGGTATTGTAAGGTCACAATGCTCTATTATAAGCAGCAAGGTACTTCAGGCTCTTCTCCAAATGGAGTTTCAAGGGACTCCAGTACGGATAGTTTCATAGGCAGGGAAACTGTCAACCGTGTCTTTGAGCCAAATGGAACACAAACACCAAAATGGCCTGCCTGTAGAAGTTTACTAGACCTATTTTTGTGTTGTTGTTTTTGTAGGTGAAATACATACCAATCAAGTAAAAGCTTAAACGTATGCAGTTTTGTGTCGGATCTGGTCCAGGCTCACTAGTCTGATTTCTGAAATCTGTGCATTTGAGGTCCCAGCTCAGTCTGCTTTATCTCCAGACTGGCATGCTTTACCCCATGATCTGCTGGGACAATCTAATAGAAGGCCACTGACCTCTAAAAGGAGAGCAATTTCCAAAATGATAAGACAAGATAGATTTTCTTAGAGGGATTAAGCAATTGCCATTGACAACAGCGCCGTTGTATAATTTGCATTGGGCAAATGCTTACAATTTTAGCAAGTGTTTCACCAATGTTACATGATTAGAAAAATTAATGCTCTGCCACCTTGAATACATACTTCTGTAAAGAAACAGGAGACCTCGACAGATAGTCTGGAACTGCTGAGGGTCAAAGGAAAGGGCAGAAAGCAGGAACAGAGAAGTTAGTCATACTTTCCAACCAACAGGGGAGCTTGGTAGAGAGAGCCATATCCCTTATCTTCAATTCTGAAATCAAAAAGCTCTGTAAAATGGAAGATATTTTTTCATTAATTTAGTGTCAAATCTGACCTAAACTGACATAAACCTAGTCTTGATCTCTTTTAGTATGACTATTTAGACATTTATTTTCCTGCAGAAATGTTAATTGCCTAATTACAGGATGTTTTCCCAGATACAACTGGGAGTGTTATATAATAAGCAGTACATATTCCGTGTTACCTTTCAAAAATTCAAAAAAAATTAAATTCTAAAACACAGATAACAGACTGCGGACCTAGAAAAATGATAGCTAACATTTATGAAGCCCGTGCCATCTGCACGAAGCTGTGCTTATCTCTTTTCATCTCATTTAATACTTACAACACTATGAGGAAGGTATTAAAATCACCTCCATTTTATTTTAGTTTTTTAATTTTTTTTAACGTTTATTTATTTTTGAGACAGAGAGAGACAGAGCATGAACAGGGGAGGGTCAGAGAGAGGGAGACACAGAATCTGAAACAGGCTCCAGGCTCTGAGCTGTCAGCACAGAGCCCAACGCGGGGCTCGAACTCACGGACCGCGAGATCATGACCTGAGCCGAAGTCGGCCGCTTAACCGACTGAGCCACCCAGGTGCCCCAAAATCACCTCCATTTTAAAGTTTGGAAATGGATTCTCAGAGAGGTTAAATAACGTTCCAGAGTCACGCAACTTTTGGCCAAGCCAGGATTTGGACCCAGGTCAGTCTAACTCTAGAACCTACATGCTAAACTCTTGTAGTCTACTGTCTGAGAGAGAGGAACAGTTGTAAAGAACAGTGTGAGCTCTATGGGCTTTATGCAGAAGTACAGTAGGTTACCACCTATTCTATGTCATTTGAATGCCTCCTACTTCCAAATGTGTCCTCTCTCCATTCTTACTCTTCTATGATGCTATAATATGGATTTATTCCTTGAGGTTCATCTGGGTGGCTTTTCTCACAGGGACTACCAACACCAGAAATCCTCTGGGCAGCTTGTTAAAGTACAGATTCCTGGTACCTACCCCAGACCTATTGAATAGAAGACCATCGAATAGGAATTGTTGGGGATTAAGACCAAGTTGATTCTTATGCACATTAAAATTTGAGGAAAAAGGGAATGCCTTGAGAAAGGCCAATCATTAACCCTCATTAATTAATTAACTAACATCTTACCTTTCAATTGACACCTAGCTAGACTGGCAGCAATAAACTCATGGATGGGCACCTGGAAAATAGAAAGACTAGATTGGTGAGTTATGGAAAGAAAGAAGGAAAGAATATGACAGTATCTCCCTACTTTTGCAATATGCGATAAAGGAAGAGCCTCACCAACGGTATTGTTACCTGCATTGAAAAAAATTGGGGGAGCATCTGTCTCTGTCTCTCTCTGTCTCTCTCTTTCTCTCTGCCACTCAGAGTACCTATCTACTGTCTCATTGATATTCACCACACCCTTCTGAAATAGACAAGATAGTCATCCTCATTAGATGAAAGAGGAAATGGAGACCCAAATGAGTTCTTCTGTGTCATCCAACTGATTAATGCTAGTCTTTGTTTAAGTTTCTGGCCACCAATCTTACACAATTTCAGTCTTCCAATAATCTCTTCCATAGATCGAGAGAGGAGAAGCCATCAAACCTAAAGAATCAAGTTTTACATTCAAGGATGCACATTTTTGCCCTCTAGTGGCCGATTTTGATACAATTAAATGGTGTGCTACACAAGGGAAGGACCGTGAGAGGAATTATGCTGCACAATAGTTCAACTGATATGCCATATGTTTGGGGTTAGTTTTTAACTTTAATGGGTTGCTTTATTCTTATTATCAATGCAAGGATAACTGCTAAACATTTTGATCTTTATACTTCTATGAATACTCTGTTCTTGTTTACTAAGTTTCCAACTTCACCTCTTCATCTTGCCTGTGGCGGCTTAATCATCTCCATGACAACCAAATGTGACCTTAGATAAGGACTAGGAATCTAGAAAAATATGGATTAACTGCCACTGCAGCAATCAGATCGCCACAGCAATGCAGGATTGGGGCGTTGAGGTTCAAGTCCAACCAGTGATTATTCCAATCAGGACTAAATCCTCTCTAGAGAAGCTTTTCTCTCAAATTTCAATGCACATTTGAATCACCTGGCAAATCGGTTTAAGTGGAATACTAATTCAGTAGGTCTGGGGTGGGGCCTAAGAGCCTGCATTTCTAACGGTCTCCCTGGTGATGCTTATGGTACTGGTTTCCAGATCACATTTTATATAGCAAGGGGCACGAGCCCTCATCATGCCCAAGTAGCTTGTACAAATGAACACATTTGTGGTCCTGGAGGAAGTGCTGTTTCACACAGCAGTACTGATGAGCATGCAGCTCTGATATTATGTACTTGTGTGACCTTGGGTAAACATCTTTACCTTTCTGGGTCTCTGTTTTCTCATTCATGAAATTCTGAGTTTGCCCTGGATAACCTCTAAGATCACTTTGGGTTGTAAAATTCTTTGATTCGCTGATAAAAAAGAGGTACTTGAGAATCAAAGGCTTAGTTTGAGGGCAAATTTACCCTATATTGTATACAAGGGGTGGGTGGGGAGAGACATCTACTGTGACTTTTGTATTCGTCTTCCTAATTCCAAATCCTCTATGTGTCTTAAGGTAATTTGTCACTTCTGAATGTGCAGAACATTGACATTCTCCGTGAGAAGAGACAACATTGAGTAGTGGACAACAATTTTGGCGTCTCTCCAGTTCAGCTCTCAGTGTCCCCTTGTGACTGCTTCATAGCCAGCAGTTTTGGCTACTTGCTTCTGATACTATCTTTCTGATAACAGAGGAAACCCTACTGTCTGCCCATTGGTTTCAAATACTGGCACTCAGTTCTCCTTAGTCTCACTTGATTCCAGAAGATACAATGGAGAAGTACACAGAAACACCACCTAGCTTGCAGGTAGAGCATTCCTCTCTTCAGGAAGAAAATCTGTTTCTGCAGCCACAAATACAGCATCTGACAGAAGAGAACCCTGAACTGAGGGGCCAAATCATGCCTGCCCTGGCCACCCCGTTGATGTCTGTACCCTGCTCACTTGAGCATCTCTCTCAGTTTCATGGTGACCCTGACAATCTCTTGACGACTGTCAAGATCCCCAATCCTGCAGATGATGTCCAAGTCAAGTTCTTTTTAAACTACCTAGCTCAGCAGATGGAAAGTTGTGGAGTCATATCTGGGCCTAACCAGAGCACTTTGCTGAAACAATATGAAAAGTTTGTTTTTGAGTTCCAGCAATCATTTGGTGAGCCTACAAAACAGGAAACAGACCCCATGAACAAAGAGGACAACTCCTCTCAGCAGAATGCTTCTACTTTCAATCTCCTTGCTCAAAATCTGAGCTGTAATGAAACCAATCAGAGTGACCACTTCCAAGAGGGACTAGCTGACCCCATCCAGGATGAAGTGAGTGACACAGATATGATGGACAATCTTCCAGACCTGATCACTCAGTGTATTCAGTTGGACAAGAAACGTAGTGACAGGCCAGAGCTCCTACAGTCAGAGACGCAGCTCCCAGTGTTGGCTTCCCTGATCCAACACCAACCCTTTTCCAGCCCCACAGATGTATCAGCCAAGGAAGAGCCTATACAGTTGCGTGGAAGCCAGCCACCTCTCACCCCAGCCAAACGAGCCCGCCAGCAAGAAGCTCAGCTGTGCCTCTACTGCAGCCAGGCTGGTCACTTCACAAGAGATTGCCTTGCCAAACGTTCTCGGGCCCCAGCAAGGATAAATAACCCAACTCGCCAGTAAGAGAGCCCAGGCAGGTCACTTTGTAAACTTATATCCCTCTCACCTCCAGCCTTATTAATTTATATCCCGCATTAACATTTCAAATACAGGTGGGGAACTGTGATACCACTTCATAGACAGTCATGAACTTATGTGATTCTGGGAGTTTAAATAATCAGATCTTGTTCATTTGGTGACCCATCACCAGACCAAACCAAACCCAACAATGATGAAAACAATTCGCAGGCACTCTCTGCATTTGGAACCAATAACCCAAGAGTACTGAAACTCTGTAGGCAAAACTGGCCAGTCTAAGCCAATGAAAATATCCCTGGAAGTACCCTGGGAACTCCATTCCCTCCAGTGAATGAGATCTGGGTTGAGTTTGTTGGCCTAAGTCTTCTGGGACTAAGATTAGGCCCAAGACTTTCACCTTCACCCTCATTGGTCTATATTCTAGTTCCCTGTTGGTTTAAGACCTTCGGTTGAATTCCTAATTACATCCCATATCCTACCAACATTTTTCTACTGGAGGCTGGAACCTGCTCCACCTATTGAAGAGAGGCCAGCTTCAACACAAACCAACCCTTATGGAAACACAGCTCTACTCCCTTTCAATACAGCTATGTATTTTGTTGCCATTTAAAGACTTCTGCTTACCCAAAAAACTGGATCTCTTGGCTATTGACTAAACAGATGGCATGGCCTTTTGAACACTCTGATTGGAACTGTTGGTCCACTTCCTTGAGAACTAGCCTTTCAGGCAGGTACATGTTTTAGTAAGGCCCTATTAATTCCAGATTCCTCCCCTCTTCCTCAATAACCTTTTTTAGGTTATAGTATGTCTAATAGCCAAGTCAAAATGATCTAGGATAATGACCTCTGGCAAATATTTAGTGAGAGTTGGGGAAGGAGTCTTATCATAATTACTATGTCTATTATACCTGGCAGGTAAGGGAACCTAGCTAAATAAATCTCCACTAAAGACATAGAGTCAGACCCTGTAGTAGTTTCTGACTCCATAGGCCTTAGTGTGGTCACCATTTGGGATCACTGCCCAAATGTTGAGTTCTATACCCTTATGGACCACCTCTGGGGAGCCTCATCTAGTTGAGAATCTTGAAAAGCAATTAATGGTAGACAATTCTCTGAACCATCCCATCTGAAAAATCCTGGGGCAAATATATTAACACCATCCATACATAAAACTTAAGAAGAAGTGAGGGTTTGATTGCTAGTGTTGTGGTTTTAGCACACAGCTGCTCTGTGTATGGATTCCTAATGCTTCTGAACAAAAGTAGTGCCATGTTGGAGAGACACAATTTTCTAAAATGTTAAGGATGTGCAGTGATAATTGATGTTTGCTGGTAATCATCAGTCCTCTGTTCCTTGCTTCTTGGTGCTGATGTATGTCCCCATAATGGATTTCATGAAGAAAAATCAGTAATTCCTAGCAACCATCAAGACCTCTCAGAATATGAAGCGTCATTGTACTTTGGCCTTGTTCCTGAAGAATGATACTAACTTTGACAGTACTTAAACCCAGCTAAGGCCTTACTGTTTTCATCCTGTAGCACTAACAAATAGATCGTTTTGTCCATCAATGCCTCGCTAACCACCGTGCCAATCCTTATTTGCATTCACAAGAGGTTTCCTTTATCAACAGTTTGCTATACATCCACCTTACTCCATATGCTCTCATAACAAGGAGACCAGTTGTGCCAAGAAATTCGCATGTGGTACTGGGCTTGTATGAAAGCCTCTGACAAATAGATCTTTTCGAACTTTAAGTGTCTTGCAATTGCCTGGAGTTATCCTGATCTAGCACCACCAGTTCTGTAATAAAGAACTAACCCAATAGCCTCCAGTCACTTTCCTTACTGACCCCAGTATGGCCCCAGAATGCTGATGGTAGCATTCAGTTGGCTTCATCACAATCTTTCTTTATATTAGGGATGCAATTTGTCATTGTGTGCTCTCTCACAAAGATGCATCACCTTATTTCTTGTTTGGACCTTCCCTCTGCAGCGACATCACCTTCTTCTCCAAAAAATCTTCAGTTTTCAGAGCCTCTCAGAACAGATTAATTCTGGGCTATAAAACCTCTAATTTCTAGAAGCCCCTTGTTGAGGAATGCTCAGACAAGAAATTCTTATGCTCTATGTGATACAATCCAACAGGCATACTGAGCATATGAATAAGATACTGGGATAATGCTTTACTGTCTACTAGCTAGCAAACATTTTATTTACCCCTTCAATATTTTGTTATAATGGCACCATTCACTTCAACTAGAATAAACTCTTTATTTAGCATAGAGTTCTACAGACGTTTGCCCCCAAACTTATACCAAAGTGAACTTCTCTGAGAGTGCAACTAATTAAAATCTACTGAGAACACATGAGCTATAACCTACTTAAAGATGTAGTCTGCAACTACAAAGGCTTGGGGAGCCCCCAGGTCCAATCAAGATTGTAGTTTTAGGGAGGCAGATCTGCTACATGATTGCCATCCAGCAAGATAAAATCTAATGATTTTATGATAAGTCTGAAGAAAGAATGGTTAACAAGAGAATGGTCTTCAGGGAGTCTAGAAAAGGGGGGGGATTAAAGAACCATAGGGCATCTGTAATCTCTCTAGACTAAGAGAGGGGATATCGACCAAGAGCTGATTTCGTAGGTCTATGTACAGTGGAGCGGAGGCATCAGGCCATTCCGATTTGTGTAATTAGCCATTAAGGTTGCCACCTAACTCCCTTTGCTGTGACCCCATGCTCTAAGAAGTAATATGATTGTAATTATGTTCCCATATAAACTTTGTTGTGGGGAGAAAATTTGCTAGCCAGCTGACATGAGTATTATAGCCTACTTAGCAGTTAATTCTCATTATAAATAAATAAATTGGTTTTGGCTTATACATCATCTTTTTTGTGGGTTTTAATGGCATCAATCCTCCAGGTCCTAATCACTACTGAGCACATTGGAAAAAAAATAAGATTCTCACTTTGCAAAGTCAGCACCACAGTGTGAACCGTATTGAGTCCACTGAAGATTGTTCTCCCTGGGAGCTTTACATCAACAATCATCCTTCCTCTTTATCTCTCTCATTTTGTCTACAGCTGTAATAAAATTCCAAAATGCCTGTGGTTTTTAATTCCTGCAGTTACCTTCACTCACACCCAGAACCACGATACCTGCTATTAAGTAATTGCTTCTTACAATAATACATGGTTCAGTCTAACCATTAGAATATATCATCATGGATGAAGACCTAACACATAACTATAGACATGAGCCCCTTACAAGCATGTACGGAGAGGCAGGAGTATATAATTGTCCTAACACTCACCATCTTTATTCTGTCCAGATGGCAACACATAGGACCCCTGCTGTCACTGCCTTTACCTCTATCCAGGATGGTAAAAGAGGTATCACCTCTTTCTGGACTCTGGAAGATCTTTTCCACCCAGCACTATCTATCCTATAACTACAATAGTCATTTTTTTTAAACAAAATGGACGGCTTAGGATATACCAGCATCTTGGCAAAAATCTAACACCACACGTCCTTGGAAGAGCTCTGGGAGCTTATGTCACATCTGTAAAACCTTCTACATTGGTGGGTATGTTTCATTGCCTCCCTATGGAGCTTCAGGTCTCACTTGGCCAAGAGAATGGAAAAGCCTTCAAGGGAGTATAGCATCATGGGTCCTCAGTATCATCTCCACGCAAGATTCACTGTGCACATTTTAAAAACAAAAGTTCCAGAGTGAGTTACACCATTTAGTAGAGTCAGTAGAAATATCTTGGTACCTAGACCATGCTGTATAGTCATTGATTGCCACTATAACTTTGAGCATTTATGCACTAAATTCTTGGTATTACTTCCTGGTCTTGGCTTTGATTCTTGGGTTTACTTGAAACTGCTTCCTGAACACTGATTTCTAGTACATATCTAACATGGTTCTAGTTCTCTTATTGGTCCAGTTCAGTGATAAGCAGGTTGTGACTGTATTCCACCAATCCCATTTGCTTCATAGTAACCTAGTGGAGAGTCATATAGAAATTCAGTTTTCCCTATGCATGGAAGACTCATCCCTTTGGGCATAAAGTCTAGCTTTGTGTACATCTGAAGAAAGGCAACTAATACTTGGTGAATGCCTACTTTATGCCAGGCTCTGTGCTGAGTGCATTAATTTGTAAATGATACTCAAGTTCACATTACTAAAAAATGAAATATCCATTTATGGCATTTAATGCTCACCACACCTTTGTAAAGTCAGTGTTATAAATTCAATTTAAATGTAGTGGACCCTCATGTGTCCACCCACGTAAACCAGTAATTTATCCAGCAGGCCCTTTCCAAATTTTCTCTAACTCTACTCTGTCTTTAGTGAAGGACAATCATTACAAGTGTATGCAGAATTCCAGGTGTGGGCACAAAATAAATTTGAACAAGATAATATTTTTTTTATTACTGATGCTTTTAAAAATGGCATCTGGAAATATACCTGGGTGGCTCAGTCAGTTAAGCCTCTGACTATTGGTTTTGGCTCAGGTCATGATCTCATGGGTTCTGTTTGTGAGTTAGAGCCCCATGTTGGGCTCTGTGCTGACAGCATGGAACCTGCTTGGGATTCTTTCTCTCCCTGTCTCTCTCTGCCCCTCCCCTGGTTGCTCTCTGTCTCTTTCTCTCTCTCAAAATACATAAATAACCTTTTAAACAAATAGCATTCAGTAATTCTGGGCATTTTTGAGTTTCATCAGAATCTTGAGAGAAGAGTCATTGTAGACCCTTCCCTGAAAGATGCAATTTGCTTTCCTGAGTTGTATTGATGATACAAACCCCACTACTCTAAAACTTTAGTTGGAATGTTTTAATAAATGTGTATCCTTAAAACAACACTGAAGCTCATCTCTCTTCTCTCTCACAATGTTTTCCTATAGTTTTTCCTTATGGACGTTCCTAATAATAATAAAAAGAGCTACCATTTACTGACTACTTACTACATACATGCATTACGCTTTTTGATTTATGTGCATTTTCTCTTTTCATTCTCTTAATGACTCACATATGTCTCTTATTATTACTTCTGCACATGAGGAAACTGAGGTTTAGAGTAGTTAAGGAAATTATCCATGGATATAGAGCTGGTAATTAAGAGGCCAGACTCAAATACACACACATCTAACAACAGAGCCCATATTCCTACATAGAACATTACTATCCATCTATAACAGGAGTCAACAAACTACCACCCGTGGGCTAAATCCAGCCTACTACCGGTTTTAAAAATAAAATTTTATTGGCATTCGGCCTAACTCATTTATTTAAATGTCGTCCATGGGTGCTTTCATGCTAGGACATGTATGGCCCGCCAGACCAAAAATGCTTACTATCTGGTCCTTTACAGAAAAAGTGTCCTGACCCCTGATCCACAATATATTGAAGTATTAAATCAGACCAGCCTTTGGGGCATCTCACTGTTTATATTTCTCCTTTCAGATGACCTATTTATCCCTATGTTTTTTTGTTTCTTGCCTCTAAATTAATCCCATATTTATGATGAAACAATGAGAGTTTGTAAAGGCTTGCTTAGGGTGATTTGAGTAGTCTAAATAAATGAATTTCATTGGTGCCTTTTATCAACATGCATACTTTCTGCATCAAACAACTCTAAGACATCGGCCAGATGCGGTTGGGGGGGCCGTTTGCTATTTGCTTCCCCAGCAAGTGTTCTACTTTTGCCAGTGGACCCTAATTTTCATACAGAGATCCAACTTCTTTCCCACTTCAGTCGACCTTCCTGGATGAAATTCCACCTCCAGCTCCAAGACCCGGGCCTAAATCAACGGTCACACAGCATTTGCCTGGTAACTGTGACTATTCCAGGTGTGGGCTTGTATCCTAAACTTATCCAATCAGAGTGAATTTTATGGCTTTTTTGGGAAATGTTGGACAAGTCCTCTCATTAATTTGTTTTCTGCTGGAATGGGATATAGAAAGGTATAGTCTGGATTTGTGCTGACAGCCATGTCTGACTACGAGAGGAGAGCCAATTTAAGAATAGAGACATCCTGAGGAAGCAGAACTGAGGGGGTAGAGAGAAACCAAATCCTTTTGATGGTTTTTGAAGCACTGAATCTAGCTATGCCTGAGCGTGTTTAGCCATGTAAACTAATAAAATCTTTTATTGAGGCACATTAGGTAGAGTTTTCTGTGTTTTGAAACCCAGAATCCTGATAAAATGATTTTCCCTACTGAAACTATACTATTTTTAGCCCAATATATCAATTTGAGTAATCAATGCCTAGTAACGGGGGGGGGGGGGTTGGATTTTCTTACATTGCCCCCTCCCAAGGGTATTAGGCAATCTTAAGCACTCTGCACCACTTTTAACCCTCTAATACAGAAACTCCCAGCTTCTATGCCAGGCAAAGCTTTGTAGATCTACTGGATTCATGAGTTTTGTTTGGCTTACCGGATGGATACTGACCATGTGCAGACTAATCACCTTCCAAAAGGATTGTAAGCTTCCGCTTGCTCTAGGTGTCACTAACTGGATAACCTTTTGCAATTTCCTTAACCTCTCTGTGCCCCAATTTCCTATTCTATATAAGGTTATTATGAATATTTTTTAAAAACTTAAAAGAGTGTCTGACATATAATAAGTGTTATAGAAGTACTTGTTAAACAACCACAAAAAAATTAATAAATGGCAAAAAGTATCACAGACATTTGAAAGATATATAAAAAGGGTCTGTTAGAATACACATGATCCTAAACCATATAACGCATGATGGAAACAACAGCACAGATATCTTTGGATGAGAAACGATATTTAACTCTATATTCAGAATCAGTTATTCTTGTCAAATTCTCAATCCTGTATCATTGATTCTTCTTTTATGCGTTGGGACTGTTGTAGAAGTGGCTTGCTTGGAGGCTGCATATGGATGAACTAAACATAACAGTCTATCCCCTTTCCAACCAAGGGTGCATTTCTACTTCTTTTTCTTTACCTAATCCCTCAAATGACATGGGTCTCAATTTCAGAGATGTGCTTTTGTTTTGTTTCGGCAACCTAGAAAGGACGAGGTTAGAGGTGCTCAAATTTCTTCTACTGTCTCCCACATTCCCTACTCTCCCTCTAGCCCACCACAAACCCCAATTCAGGTCGTAATTAAAAACTGACTATGGGGGCGCCTGGGTGGCGCAGTCGGTTAAGCGTCCGACTTCAGCCAGGTCACGATCTCGCGGTCCGTGAGTTCGAGCCCCGCGTCGGGCTCTGGGCTGATGGCTCGGAGCCTGGAGCCTGTTTCCGATTCTGTGTCTCCCTCTCTCTCTGCCCCTCCCCCGTTCATGCTCTGTCTCTCTCTGTCCCAAAAATAAATGAACGTTGAAAAAAAAAATTTAAAAAAAAAATAAAAATAAAAAAAAAAACTGACTATGCTTAGCACAATGCCATCAGCTGTGAGAGACTCAAAGAAATGGAAGGCAAGGTCTTAAGACTTCAAAATCTTAAAATATGAAGACATGAGCAGGAAACAAAACAATGCAAGTGTATATCTGATTTGGTTTTAAACTCTCACAAGCCATCAAGGTCACTTGTCAGGCCTTGCCCAGTTCCCAGGCACTGCAGCTCTTGGCCCTCTTCCTGCTGGATTCCCTCGCCCTCACATATTCAGGCTTATGCTACTCAACACCGACCAACGGAGCGGAGAGGTTTAAGGAGGTCCATCCTAACACCATAGTTCGGTCCACACCAGGGCTGGGTGTGCAATTTGTGGAGACCAGAGTGAAAGGAGGATGTGGAACCTCTGGTTTAAAAAGCAGGAGGGGAGCCTGGGTGACTCTGGCTGAGCCACCAGCTCTTGATTTAGGCTCAGGTCACCATCTCACAAACTGTGAGACTGCACCTGTGCTGACAGTATGGAACCTGTTTGGGATTCTCTCTCTCTCCTTCTCTCTCTGCCCCTCCCCCCATCAAAATAAATACATACATTTTTTTAATGTTTATTTACTTTTGAGAGATAAAGAGACAGAACGTGGTTAGGGGAGGGACAAACAGAGAGGGAGACGCAAAATCTGAGGCTTCAGTCTCTGAGCTGTCAGCACAGAGCCCGACCTGGGGCTCAAACTCATGGACTGTGACATCATGACCTGAGCTGAAGTCAGATGCTTAACTGACTGAGCCACCCAGGCGCCCCATAAAATGAACTTTAAAAAAATAAATAAAAAGTAGGAAAGAAGGGAGGTGGGGGGGAATGGGAGAAATAGGCGATGGCGATTAAGGAGTGCACTTCTCATGATGAGCACCGGATATTGTACGGAAGTATTGAATCCCTATATCGTACACCTGACACTATTATTACACTGTATGTTAACTAACTAGAAATAAAACAACTTAAAAAGTGGAAGGAAGTGCCATTAAAGGCATTAAAATATAACACATTTTGTTTCTTATATAGTTTCTCTTAACCTGTCACAGTGGTTTTTTCCTCAATTTTTTTTTTATTTTGACAAATTAAACCTACAGAAAACCTAAAAGAAAGTATGGTGGAAACCTGATGTACCCTCATATTAGCTTCCTGAGGGTGCTACAACACCTTACCACAAATGTGGTGTCTTAAAACAACAGAAACCTAATCTCTCACAGTTCTGGAGGCCAAAAACCTGAAATCAAGGTGTTGACAAGAGCCAAGCACTTCTTCTTCTTCTTCTTTTTTTTTTTTTTTACTTATTTACCAAATTTTATTTTATTTTATATTATTTTATTTTATTTATTTATTTTTCAATATATGAAGTTTATTGCCAAATTGGTTTCCATACAACACCCAGTGCTCATCCCAAAAGGTGCCCTCCTCAATACCCATCACCCACCCTCCCCTCCCTCCCACCCCCCATCAACCCTCAGTTTGTTCTCAGTTTTTAAGAGTCTCTTATGCTTTGGCTCTCTTCCACTCTAACCTCTTTTTTTTTTCCTTCCCCTCCCCAATGGGTTTCTGTTAAGTTTCTCAGGATCCACAGAAGAGTGAAACCATATGGTATCTGTCTTTCTCTGTATGGCTTATTTCACTTCGCATCACACTCTCCAGTTCCATCCACGTTGCTACAAAGGGCCATATTTCATTCTTTCTCATTGCCACGTAGTACTCCATTGTGTATATAAACCACAATTTCTTTATCCATTCATCAGTTGATGGACATTTAGGCTCTTTCCATAATTTGGCTATTGTTGAGAGTGCTGCTATAAACATTGGGGTACAAGTGCCCCTATGCATCAGTACTCCTGTATCCCTTGGGTAAATTCCTAGCAGTGCTATTGCTGGGTCCTAGGGTAGGTCTATTTTTAATTTTCTGAGGAACCTCCACACTGTTTTCCAGAGCGGCTGCACCAGTTTGCATTCCTACCAACAGTGCAAGAGGGTTCCCGTTTCTCCACATCCTCGCCAGCGTCTATAGTCTCCTGATTTGTTCATTTTGGCCACTCTGACTGGCATAAGGTGGCTATTGTTGAGAGTGCTGCTATAAACATTGGGGTACAAGTGCCCCTATGCATCAGTACTACTGTATCCCTTGGGTAAATTCCCAGCAGTGCTATTGCTGGGTCCTAGGGTAGGTCTACTTTTAATTTTTTGAGGAACCTCCACACTGTTTTCCAGAGTGGCTGCACCAATTTGCATTCCCAACAACAGTGCAAGAGGGTTCCCATTTCTCCACATCCTCTCCAGCATCTATAGTCTCCTGATTTGTTCATTTAAGAGCCAAGCACTTCTATGGAAGAATCTTTCTTTGCTGCTTTTGGATTCTGGTAGCTCCTGGTGATCCTTGTCTTGAAGTAACTCCAATCCCTGCCTCTGCACCATTGAAACAATACATTTTAATAGATTTGCCAATTTTAAACATTTTCCAGCTTTGCTTTCTCTTTCTCTCTCTCTCCCTCTCTCTCTCTCTCATCCCTCCTCCCCTCCCTCCCTCTCTATGTGTGTGAAAGTTGTAAATATCATGGCACTTCAGCTCTAAATACTTTAGCAGGCATCCCCTAAGAATAAAAATTTATTCTACATGACATTTAGGAAATTTAACATTAATTCAATAGTACCATCTACCGTCTAGTCCATAACTATTTCATTTCTCCTAAAATTGTCTTTTACAGCTTTATTTATGATTCAGGATTGAGTTAAGGTCCTCCATTTACATTTGCATTGTGAAGTCTCTTTAGTTTCTTTCAATCTTGAATAGTCGCTGGCTATTTTTGTTGCTAGCTTGTTTTCCTGACATTAATAGTGTCAAACAGTCCAGTCAGTTCTATGGTGTAGAGTATCCCACATGGAGGAATTGACTTGTAGTTTCCCTGATTATATTCAGATTTACTATTTTGAAAAAAAACACTGCATAAGTAATGCTGTGAACTTCCCACCATATCACGTAGGCCTACAACGTTGGTTTGTCCCTATAATGGTGATGCTGTGTTTGATCCCATGGTTATATGGGTGGTCCACCAGCTCTCCACATTGTAAATAATACCTTTGTTTCCTTTATAGTTAAAATTAATTGCATGGTGTTATCCTGAGACCTTTGGACTATCAGCTCCCAAAAACTTTTACCCGATGGTTTTAGCTCCCAATGATCATCTATGTTTGCGCTTGTTAATACACCAGGGGATGTAACATGGTGACTTATTCTACCTTACCTTCTACAGTTATTAGCTAGCAGTTCTATAAAGGGGACCTTCCATTCCTGCCTACTCTTCCCTCCCCCTGTTTCCCTGTTCACTGTGGACTCAAAAATTGTGGGTTTTTCTGTTTGTTTTTGTTTGTTTTCCCATCCAGTGTGATATGAGCATTCTTCCTAATTGGTGTTTCAAGATTTTTTCTTTTATCATTTCCTTTCTTTTTCAAGAACCTCTTCAGCCATCTTTTGAGGGAGGTGTGCTGGCAACGAATGTTCTTAGTTTGCCTTCATCTAAGAATTTTTTTTGATTCCTGAAGGATATTTTTCCTGGGTGTGGAACTTGTGGTTGATCTTTTCTTTCAGCACTTTAACAATCTTGTGTCGCTTCCTTCTGGCCTCCATGGTTTCTGATGAGAAATCTGCTGAAATCTGAACTATGGGTTTTTTGTTTTGTTTTGTTTTGTTTTTTTGGTCCACTCTGGGCCAGGTTTTATTTGTCCCTTTTAGTTGTCAGTATTTTCTTCTATCTTTATTTTTTAAGCATATTCATTCTGAGAGAGAGAGAGATCGGGGGAGGGGCAGAGGGAGGGAGAAAGAGAATCCCAAGTAGGCTCCGCACTCAGCGTGGAGCCTGATGTAGAGCTTGATCCCAGGACAACTGTGTTCAGTTCTCTTGGCATGAACCTCTTTAGATTTATCTACTAGTAGCGTGTCAATCCTTTATTCTGAACCCAGTAACCTCTATATAAATGCAACCCTCCCTGGGAAGAGCCTACAATAAGCTTTGTCATTAATTGAAGACTGAGTGTAAATAAATATATCACCCACTGTGGAATTGGTGTGGTAGCCAGGCAAAGGGCACAGAAAGAAGAAACAGGATCTAGGGAAAGTAAACTTCCCCATCTGAGGATTTTGTTATTGGCTTTGAGTACTCAGAGACCTGACCTTTACTCTTGGGCTGATTGCTATGGAACAGACAAGGGTTTCTATGCGGACCCACAGTGATCTCTCCCTGGCTGAGGTGTCTAGCCCATTTAGTCTCCTGAGGACAGTGTTAAGAAAATCAAGGGAAGTGGCCAAGTCCAGACATGCTGGCCTGGCAGCTTCTGTCCAGTATCATTTTATTAATACAAACAATTACATTTCCAAATCACAGGGCATTATTCCCAGGCTAACATAGCAGTCCCTGAGCCCAATTCAGTGTTGAAGCTGGAAAAATGGTTGCCAGCCTTTGAATGCCTTTTCTATATATTTTTTCCTATCAAACACTGAGGGCTTGGCCTTTTATATGTTCTCTAGATTTGCATCTAAGCACTATCTTAATAATTTGGACTTGTTGAGACAACTGTTTTGGAAATACCACCTCAGCAGCAGTTCTTTTCCCCAGGAAAAATTAATGCACTATGTATTTGTCACAGGTGGGAATTTTAATAAAGGTACTGTTCATTTGGAGAATGTGGACAAATTAATTTTTGACGGCCCCGAGGCTGGTAGAATTACCACATATGTCAGTGCCTATTTTTGATATATGGCCTTGATTAACACCCAGATGCCTAGGGATGCAGGCATTGGAAAGTGAGAGGTAAAGTGGAGCCTGATATCTGCATCCTTGTCATGAGCTTTATTTGGGGTGACCAGATACCATTCAGGCAATTAATGCATACTGAGATCCCACTATGTGCCGGGCATGACAGGGAGGCAGAAATGGCTACGACAAGGCCCCTGCCTTTAAGGGGCTTATAACATGGCAGAGTAGATGAGACCTTTGGTGGTGATGATAGGTATAATGAAGAAGGTCAGAGTGGCCTTTAACTGAGTGCTTACTGTTTACCCAGGACTCAGTGTTTTCTAGGCATTTATCTCATTTACCCCAAGAACCCTATAAGGTACGCACTACTATGCCCATTTAGCAGAATCAGAAACAGATTTAAAGCCAGTAAGTAGTGAGACCAGGGTCACACAACCAAGATTCCCACCTGGATTTGCCTGACTCCACCACAGCCTCAATTGTTTTTAAATGTTTATTTATTTTTTGAGAGAGAGAGAGGGAGAGAGAGAACAAAGGGGGGAGGGGCAGAGAGAGAGGGACAGAAGATCTGAAGTGGGCTCTAGGCTGACAGCAGCAAGCCTGGTGTGGGGCTCGAACCCACGAACTGTAAGATCATGACCTGAGCCGAAGTCAGACGCTCAACCGACTGAGCCGCCCGGGCATCCCCCCCGCCAGCCTCAGTTTTTAACCACTGTGACGTAAATAATTAAACTACAACATGACCTATAAGAGAAATCTTGAAGAGATCTCCAAAAGTCAAACAATTCAAGTGTTTCTCCAACTGGAGGAACTTGGGAGAGTTGGAAACCAATTAGAGATCGTAAAAGGAGATGGCAGTGATGAGGCCAGCGCTGTGCTCTAGGAATTGATGCAGGGAGCAAGGCAAGGTAGCTTTCATAGCTTTCTGTCTCCAGTGCTCTCTCTAGGTCAACTTCTCCCAACCGACAAGGAGACTGAAAGTCACGTGTGTCAAAATACTGGCTGATGTCAGCACTACTGTAAAAATAAACTTGAGATTTGAATTTGGAGGACAGGGCCTTCCACCTCATTTCTATCCACTCTTTGGACAACCAGTAAGCAACGATGGGCAAAACATTGTGTTAGTCATGTTCAGAAAAGGCAAAGATAAATAAGACACGGTCCCTATACTCAGATTATTTTCTAAGACGGGGTCAACAAACTTTCTGTAATGATTCAGAGAGTGAATGATTTAGACTTTGAGGGCCAGATAGTATCTGTTACAACTACTCAACTCTGCCACTGTAGTGTGAAATTAGTCACAGAAAACACATAAATGGGCCAATAGAATTTTATTTACAAAACTAGGCAGTGGGCGAGAGTTCGTGTGTGGGCCGGAGTTTTCTGAGTCTTCTTCTAAGGCATGGTTCTTAACCTGGGCTGCACATTAGAACCACCTGTAGAGCTTTAGCAAATGCTGCTGTCTGGATCTCACTCCTAGAGATGCTCATTTAAACTGGTCATTTAACTGGTAGAGATGCTCATTTATCTGGTAGGGCTTGAATCAGGACGCTTAAAGATCCCAGATGATTTTAATGTGCTGATAATATTAAGAACCTCTGCTTAAAGGACAACTTGTTATTAGCACTAGTACAAAACATGGGCCAGAATGAGGGTGTGAATAGGTACCATGGGGATGTAGAGAAAAGAAATAACTGGTTTCAACTGAGGTCATTAGGTTAGTTTTCTTGGAGGAGATGGCACGAGTTAGCACAGGGGGGGAAAGGGCAGTTCAGGCAACATCAGCACATTACTGCTATCACTACCCATACTTACATGCAAAGTTCTTGTCTAGATGCTTTAAATGCCTTAAGGCACCAAATGGTCAAAACAGCCCTCTGAGGCAGGTGTCATTTGTCATTTGTCATTTAAAAAAATATTTTTCGGGGCGCCTGGGTGGCTCAGTCAGTTAAGCGTCCAACTTCAGCTCAGGGCATGATCTCCCGGTTCGTGGGTTCGAGCCCCGTGTCGGGCTCTGTGCTGACAGCTCAGAGCCTGGAGCCTACTTCCGATTCTGTCTCTCTCTCTCTCTCTCCCTGCCCCTCCCCACTCATGCTCTGTTTCTCTCTGTCTCAAAAATAAATAAACACAAAAAATATTTTTCTAAATTTTATTTATTATTTATAATTTTGATAGAAACAGAGTGTGAGCAGGGGGGAGGGGCAGAGAGAGAGGGAGAGAGGGAGAATCTCAAGCAGGCTCTGTGCACAGAGCCCGATGTGGGGCTTGAGCTCACAAAATCGTGAGATCACGACCTGAGCTTAAATCAAGAGTCAGACGCTTAAGCGACTGAGCCACCCAGGTGCCCCTATTGTCATTTTTTTTTTTTAATTAGAGGAAACTAAGACTCAAAAACACTAAGAAATTTGCCTTTGGTCACACATTTAGGTAAATGGCTGAGTGGCCAAAATGCCAGTGTATATTTACAAATGTGATAAAATGAGATGTAAATAAACTCAGAATAGGAACAATAAACAGGAACAGGAACAATAAACACAGAAGACAGGATAACTGTTACCTCTGGTACCAACAAAAGGGACAAAGGGATACGGTAGACAAGGAGCACATAAGAAGATGTAAGTTTGTTGGTGATGTCTTAGTTTTTTTCATCGGGCAGTAGGTTCACGGGTGTTCATCATGTTGTTGTAAATACATAAATAAACAAGCAAACAAACACATAAATAAATCCATGTATAGGCCAATGATGGGAATATATCATGATATACAGCAATATATAATTTAATATATATCTGATATGATATATTGTTATATATCATATTTATATCATGTATATAAATATGTAAATAATCCAACTGTGTGTACCAAGTATAAAAAATGAAGAAGAGAGAGAGGAGGTGGAGAGGGATAGGGAGAGAGACAGAGGTAAGGTTGGAGAATTGGGAAGATTTAGGAGTAATAGTCACTTAACTTACAAAACTCCCCACTCACCTTTGGCCTCCAACAACTCTTCACTATCCTACCCACATACACAGTCACCCCGAGAGGTGGATTATCGAGCTCAGCCAGGCTTCATGTTCCTGAGATGCCCTTGTGCCTTGAGGGATTGGCATTAACTCTGGGAGGCTATGGAAGGAGTGGGTTTCTCAGGCTTGTCGAATTGGCGTGTACTTCCTCCTCACTGCCAGCATTCACAAGAGGAGGCCCGGGAGGAGTGGCTAACAACATGGCTCCCGGCGGTATCCCAGCTCTACCTTTCCTCTTCTTTTCTTCACGCTCTTGCTTTGCCCTAAATGATCACAGTTACCTGATTCCCTTGGAGAAACAAGGGAGACTTTGAGATGGATGGCAATTTGACCCAGTACCCCTTACCTACCTGTTAGCTTTCCTCACAGTTCCCTTCTTTCCTTCATTGTTCTGAGAGCAGAGCCCAAATCTAGGATCCTGAAGCAAAAACTGTGAGAAAGCAGTGGCCAGGGACAGTTATGTCTCTTATTTCTTCATTTGATCCAGTGTTCATAAAAGACACCAAATGAAATAAAGCTGCAGCAACCTTGTGATGAGGCCTCTCAGATATCTGAAAACACTCTGGAAATGGTCCCGGGTGAGTCAGCAGAGCCTTACGGAAGGTTCACAGTCTAATTTGCTTACCCTAGGGCTTGCCACAGCAGGGTTCGCCTTTCTCCTTCAGCACTATCTGGCCTTGCCTGAGCTGTTTCAGGTACGAGCCCTGCTCCCACACCCCCTTTCCCCGCCCCCCCCCCGCCCCTGCTCAGTTGCTCCGGAGTTTTCACCCCCCTACTGCTACTTCTCAGTCTGTTTCCTTCTCACAACTCTATTTGTGTTTTTCCCTTGTGTTTGTGTCCTGAAGTTTTTCCTTTTCTGGTTTGTCTTCCTTTCTTTTCTTTTTTATTTCTGTTCTCATCCCCTGTAGCATCCCCCACTCCTTTCTATTTCAGATTTCCAATCCCCTGGCATCTCTCTGTCTCTTCTTTTCCCTTCCCCTTCCCTCCTCTTCCTTTTCCTCCTCTCTCTTCTCGGCCTCTCTCGCAGCATTATTTTTAGCAGCAAAGCATCTCCATCCTCCATATTTCCATTCCTCTTCCCAATTTCTCTTATTCAAAATTAAAATGGGGGGAACCCCATCCCCTAGACTAATATGAATTCAGAGAATTGGAACACTCAGCCTAGGAGCTACCTCTACTGGAATCCTTAGAGGGTTATATTTTAACAACAGGCACAATAAGCATGTATGTAGGTGTATGCGTTGGGGCCATATTGTGGGTGGAGAGTGCTGGACTGGTAGAGCTCCCTGTGTTTGCTTCATCATCAGCCACAAAATGCTGCACCTGCAGCCCATTCCAAGGCCAAATATGGCCATTGAACAGATGTTCCTGGGGGTAGAGACAGCCAGTAAGCCAAAGCAAAGGGCAAGTTAATTCCCCAAGGAAGCAGTGCAGAGCAGATCATCTTTATGGAGAGGTTGGGGCAGGTTAGTCAGCTCAGCAAAGGAAAGCAGCTGACGGAGAGGTAGTACAGGCAGGCTCCCTTTGTCTGCTTAGCAAGTAAGGGCCAGGCCTGAAACTGGCTTGGATTTCTAAATGAAGTTTCTTTGGGCTTATAGCCATAACTCTTCCATTTAAGGAATCCGTGGCCATGTGTCCTAGTACACACAGATGCCAGGGGGTGACCAGAAGAACAAGAAGCCAAGCAGTCATGGAAGCAGGGAATCATTGAAGTGCCTTTAGGTACCTCACTTGACTCATCATCGTCCCAGCCTGCGTGGATGGATCAGTTTGTACAGAACTGCAGGAAAGGCCTAGAAATGAATTTCATACCTAAATTTGTGTATTTCAATGGCGGCGGCTGCAATTTTCATCTAATAGAATACTGAGCATGCAAAATTAGCAAACTGTTAGTCTTAAAGGTTAATGGCTATAACACATAAGCCAACCTCATAGGGACTTAACATAGTAAAAGGTTTATTTCTCACTTACTCCATGATCCAATGAAGTCTTTGGCAAGCAGCCTCCTGCAAGGTACTTCTGGGTCCCGGTCTCCTCCCGTCTTCTTCTAGGGCCTTGATGCTTTCTACTAGAGCCTCTGCATCCAACCAACATCCAAGGGGAAAGGAATAGGAGGAGGACCAGTCCAGTTTTACTGGACACCAAACGAGAGAACACAGATGGCAGTTGGTAGTAAAAAATTCACCTGTCACAGAGATATAACACAGAAGCCTGCACCTGTGTGTACGGGTGTGTATCCTGCAAGCAACGAGTTCACAATGACACAGCATGCAAGTATATTAATTCATTGACAGAACTGGGGTTTGAACTCAGCTCCACCTGATCCTAAATAATACTACTACCACTACCATCTAATATTTGCTAAGAACTTCCCATGTTCCAGACGTTATTCTAAGTACTTGCATATGCATTAAGTCATTATCCTCACAAAACCCCAATGAAGATAGATGCTACTACGACCTTCAGTTCATAGATGAAGGAACCAAGACCCAGATAAGCACAAAACTTGTCGAAGGTCACACAGTTGGTAAGTGATGAAATGGGGACGGGGACGAGAACTCATGCTCTTACGGATATTTTGTATAGTCACTAGTCTATGTGCATCTGAGGATATCCGAGAAGTAAGATAGTTCTGGCCCTAGAAGGAATTAATTGGTTTCTAGTTTGAGAAGCTAGGAATTCACAAATGCTGTATTTAAATAAAAATATGGGGGTGCCTGGGTGGCTCAGTCGGTCGAGTGTCCGACTTCGTCTAAGGTCATGATCTCGCGGTCTGTGAGTTCAAGCCCGGTGTCGGGCTCTGCACTGACAGCTTGGAGCCGGGAACCTGCTTACCATTCTGTGTCTCCCTCTCTTTCTCTTCCCCACCCCCGCTCATGCTCTGTCTCTCTCTCTGACAAAAATAAATAAACATTTTAAATAAGTAAGTAAATAAATAAATAAATAAATAAAAGATATATTATGCTTAGGGATAAGAATGCATGGAATTTTACTAATAATACAAGAGGAGGATTCATGGAATTGGTAGACTAGAGTAGTATTTAAAAGGTGGTAGGTATTGATAATCATAGTATTAATATTTCTCTAGATTGTGGCTTATAGATTTACCTCCTAAAAATGATGTTCTGGAGTGTCCCACGGGGGGGTGGGGGACAGTGGCAACTGTCTCAAAGGTGAAAGGGTGCAGAAAGTTATACAACTTCCTGACAAGTAAGACAGGAAAAATTTCCCTTAATAAAATGTCCTAACTCTTAGATAAATACCCCAAAGAATTGAAAAAAGGTATTCAAACAAAAACACGTACACGTGTTCATAGCAACACTATTCACAGTATCCCAAAAGGTGAAAACAACTCAATGGCCATCAAATGATGGATGGATAAACAAAATGGGTGTTATATCCATACAATGGAATATTATTTAACCACAAAAGAAATGCAGTTCTGACACATGCTACAACATGGATGAACGTTGAAGACATTATGCCAAGTGAAAGAAGCCAGACTCTCCAAAAGCCACATATTACAGGATTCCATTTATATGAAATACCCTGAATAGATAAATCCATACAGACAGAAAGCTGATTAGTGGTTGCCAGGGGCTAGAGTGAGGAGGAAATAAAGACTGGCTGCTTAATGGGTACGGGGTTTCTTTTGGAATGATGAGAATGTTCTGGAAATAGTGGTGATGGTTGTACTACACTGCCAATGTACAAAATGTCACTAATGGTAAATTTTATGTTTTAGGAATTTCACTATAATAAACAAAGTCACAACTCTCATTCAGACCTACAAGAAGGGCTTTCAAAAGATTTAAAAATACAATCCATATCAATCTTGAGGACGTTATGCTAAGTGAAATAAGCGAGCCACAAAAAGACAAAAACTGTATGATTCTAGTTATCTAAAGTATTTAAACTACTCAAATTAATAGAAACAAAAAGAGCTGTGCTTACCAGGGCCTGGGGGAAGGGGGAAATGGGAAGTTTATCTTTAGTGGGCATCAAGTTTCAATTTTTCAGGATGAGAAAGTTCTAGAGATTGGTTGCACAACAATGTGACTATACTTAACACTACTGGACTATACACTTAAAACGGTTGAGATGGTAAATTTTATGTCATGTTTTTTGACCACAATTAAAATAAAATATTTTAAAATATTTTAAAATTAAAAATAGGAGAAAAGGGGCACCTGGGTGGCTCAGTCGATTAAGCGTCCGACTTTGGCTCAGGTCATGATCTCATGCTCCGTGAGTTCGAGCCCCGCGTCGGGCTCTGTGCTGACAGCTTGGAGCCTGGAACCTGCTTCTGATTCTGTGTCTCCCTCTCTCTCTGTCCCTCCCCTGCTCATGCTCTTTCTCTCTCTCTCTCTCTTTCTCTCAAAAGTAAATAAACATTAAAAAATGTTTTTAAAAATAGAAAAATATATAAATAGAATCGTGGGGGGAATCTAGGGATTCTGGCTCTACTAGAGTTTTCTATAAAAAGATACTTATAGAAAACCCTGTGGCCTCATCTCTTAGAAGAGCTACTTGTCTCACCCCATATTATTGATATTACCTGGGACCAGGCAGTGCCCAGAATTTTCTATCCATGTTTATATTTTCCTATAACTAATGGGGAGCCATGGAGGAATTCATGTGTTAACCGCCTACTGGAGCTTTAATGCCTGGAAGGCCTCTTTTATTGCCCTTCCTTCCTCCCTCCTGTTTTCTGTGTTGACTGATTTGCTCAGATGTTCTGCCACTGAACCAACGAGCAAAAACTGGTCACTCTTGTTCCATGTGGTCTATCATGGTAAGAAGTTTAACTGTGAGGAGTGGAGTATGCTACTGTTATCTCGGATGACGTGTGGATTTCAATAACAGAGGCAGGTGGAATCATAAATGATTGGATACATCCTTTACAAGAAGACCCACCAGAGAACTACTAGCCTGCCTGCTGGTCACACTAATTTCTTGAGGTCTGTCCCATATTGTAGAAAATAGAAAGATGAGTATATCGCCCAAGATGAAGTGTCTGGGAAAGCATGTGTGCTGTGGAGTCAAACAGCCCTGATCTCAGCCGCTTACAATCTGTGTGAACTTGGACTTGTCACTTCATCTCCGCAGGACTCAAATTTCCCATCTGCTAGGGACTGTACTTTGCGGAGGTGTTATGAAGATGATATAATACCTATGAAGGGCTCAGCCAGATTCTAGCACATGGAAGGCAGGCAATAAATGCCAGCTCTGTGTGAGAAACTGGCCTTTACCTGCAAGGAGAGGAACTCAGAGGCAATAATACAACAGATCAGTTGAGTCCAGAGAGCCAGAGTAGTTTCCTTCTACTGTAAAATATGTGACATCCACATTTACCACCCAGCCTGAGTAGAAGAACTCCATGTGCCTCCTCTTGCATAAACACAAGTTCTTGCTTATCCACTGAATTCAAAGCTGTATGTATTGTCCTCTCAATCCTCTCGTACGCAGGCTTTCCATTTCTTCTTCTAAACCTTCTCTCAACGCTGCCAATATCAAGATTTTCTCTCACACCTGTATGTGCCATGTTTACTCCATCCTTTCTTGTTTTCCCAATGGGTCATACAGTCAAAAGTTAGTGCAACATCTCCTTGGGTGCTATCTTTCCCAACAGGTGAACCCCCTGCATCGTCACTCTCTCCAAGGCATTGATTAATGCAGAATGTCCCTTCTTTGCTTCAACGGATTTAGGCTTGCATCTGTGTGCTTTTTCCACATTTTTTTTCACCATGCAAGCGGTTATGCTATCCAGAAACAACATGACCATTTGTCTAGATGGTAGATGCCTCAAGGGCAGGAATCATGACGGATAGTTTGTCTCTTCAACAGGTGAAACAGATCCCGATATACACAGAGAATCGCCTGTGGAAAAACATCTCTGAGAGGCAGGCAGGGGATGTGCAGGTATTTTCAATGCAGACGTGGACGAGACAAGAATGGCCCATGAATGCTCAATGGCCTAAATCTTAAATCCTCATGCCTTTCACTGCCATCGCTTTGCAGACAAAATATAATCCTACTGGCAGTGGATTGAGGACTGGGAGGGAAGTTTAGCCTGTGCAGTGGTCCTCCTCCTGGGTTGAATTCAGATGCAATTAGGTAACAATCTCAATCAGTGGTCAAAGCCGGAGAAGGAATTTCTCCACATTTGGGAAGCACTTGCGTGCCCTTGGGCAAGTTCCTTAGTCTTTTAACTTCCTCCTCTGTCCGATGGGGCTGATAATAAGAGTATCTACTTTACAAGATTTGTTGTGAGGCTTAAATGACCTGTAAATCAATTAGTCCAGGGCCTGGCACATATTACCCACTTAACAAGTGTTGCTGCTGCTGCTGCTGCTGCTGATGATGATGATATTAAGATGACTTACTTTGGAGGCGCCTGAGTGGCTCAGTCGGTTAGGCATCCGACTCTTGGTTTCAGCTCAGGTCACGCTCTCAGTATTCATGGGTTCGAGCTCCGCATCGTGCAGAGCTTGCTTGGGCTTCCCTCTCTCTCCCTCTCTGTCTCCCCCTCTCCTGCTTATTCTCTCTCTCTCTCTTTCTCAAAATAAATAAGTAAATAACCTTTAAATAAAAAATGACTTGCTTTGAAGAAGATCTTTCTCAGTCTTTTCTACTGAAAATTCCCAATCAGTCCATCATTTCAGCCAGACTACCATTCTGCCAGGCGGATGAGTACATGTTAATCTTAGACTAATTTTTGGAGTGCACGTGTAGAATAAACTATCTCCCAGCGTGCCTTCCGAGGGATTATTGTCAAGAGGCATTGTGAAATGTGTATCTGATAGGATAGTCGAAACCAATAGCTTCAATAACTCCCAGATACCCCTGCTGCTTGCAGTGATATGGAGCATTGCCTTGCCAGTCTAAGATTCCAAGGCACCGTTCAGGGCAGTGGGCAAACTGACCCAAGCATGTAAGGTCATGCTCCCTTAAGCACTCACTAGATTTCTTTCCGGAAAGAACTGAGCATAATTCAAGCTCTTTTGCCATTTCGGGTAAGATTGAGTTTCCGATAATTCAGTTTAAGGTAGCAGCTCAATGAAGCATGGTCTCAGTCCTTGAGAAATGTTCTCTTAGAGGGAAAGTATTCTCTGTCACCTTGGTTTTCTCTTTTTATCTGGTACTGTCTCTACTGTTCATCACTATTTTGTACAAACAGGGTTTTAAAAAAATTTAGTGTTTATTTATTCTCGAGAGACACAGAGAAACAGGAAGTGAGTGGGGGGGGGGTGCGCGAAGAGAGAGGGAGACACAGAATTCAAACAGGCTCCAGGCTCTGAGCTATCAGCACAGAGCCTGATGCAGGGCTTGAACCCATGAACTGTGAGATCATGACCTGAGCTGAAGTCATATGTTTAACCGACTGAGCCACCCAGGTGCCCCATAGAACAGGGTTTTTTTTTCTAAATTATATACATAGGCAATAGGAAAAAGCAAAAACTTAAAATCCACAAGCCAATCTCCCTAACACAAGCACTACCACTATTTTGCTCTGTGTTCTCCCTGCAGCTTGCTTTTGCTCTGCGGTAGATTGTTTGCAGGTTGCAACCATACCGAATCAGGGTGATGTGATAGGAGGTCAACGGGCCGGGAGGTCAGATAACCTGGGTTTATGTCTTGATTTGTCACTCATGAGCTATGTCAATTTTTGGCCCACTTTCTTAATCTCTCTTGGCTTCTCTTTCCTCATCCACACAACGAAAGTGAATAATACCTACTTCATAGGGCTGTTGTAATGTTTATGGATGATAATATGTAGAAAGAGGCTCAGCACATAAAAGGAACTTATCCTATGTTAAAAAGAAAACCACAGGCCACAAATGGTGTCATTTAGCTTAAGGCCCTAAGCCAGTACATCAAGACTTAATACCTAATTGCACTTTCAGCCGCCCAGAATGTAACCTTTAACCAGTTACCATGACATTTTCTGGTCAGCACTAGGAATTTTACTGACAGACTCCTTCCATTCCTCTTAGGAAGGTAACCTTGATTAAAACAACAGATTCTTGGGGCGCCTGGGTGGCGCAGTCGGTTAAGCGTCGGACTTCAGCTAGGTCAGGATCTCACCGTCCGTGAGTTCGAGCCCCGAGTCAGGCTCTGGGCTGATGGCTCAGAGCCTGGAGCCTGTTTCCGATTCTGTGTCTCCCTCTCTCTGGCCCTCCCCCGTTCATGCTCTGTCTCTCTCTGTCCCAAAAATAAATAAAAAAAGTTGAAAAAAAAATTTAAAACAATGGATTCTTTACTAATAATTTCCTTTTGTCTATTCCCTCTCTACATTTAAATGTTTTCCTTTTCTGTAGCTCTTTGGAGCTCCCCTCTACTTGCTAGATGGAATGCTGCCTGATACATGAAACAATTCATTTTTTTAATGTTTATTGATTTTTGAGAGAGAGACAGAGACAGAGCATGAGCAGGGGAGGGGCAGAGAGAGAGGGAGACACAGAATCGGAAGCGGGCTCCAGGCTCCGAGCTGTCAGCACAGAGCCCGATGCAGGGCTCCAACTCACGAACCATGAGATCACGACTTGAGCTGAAGTCAGATGTTTAACCGACTGACCCACCCAGGTGCCTCTTTTTTAAAAACTTTTTGATGTTTTAATTTTTTAACGGATACATGAATCAATTAAGAAAGCCAGCTAGATCTTTAAAATTTACTTGGTTGAATTTTTGTTATTTAACACTACAATCTTCATGTTTTATCATGTATCTAGTAATTTTTATACAAGGACCTACTGGAGTGCTATGTACTTTTGTTGTTGTTGATTTGCTCCTTCTCTCACATACCACCATGTTTTATATCTTGTCACCTTGCAATCTGTTTTAATATCTGGTCGAGCTGGTTTCTTCTCACTCTTCTTCCCTTCCCCACCATTGCATTATTGCCTATTTATTCTTGTAAATTAATAATTAACCAATAAGATGGGTCAACAACCTAAATGAATATTTAGGCTAGTCATTTAACATTTAGTAACCTTTAATAAATGTAAAGTTCTTTACGTTTCTCTTTTAATTTGTGTGAGATTTGCGGTCAAATGGCAAAGTATTCGGCGTCAGCTCAGAATCTTTTCCAATGTTCTGCACCTTTAAATTTTTTTTTTCAACGTTTATTTATTTTTGGGACAGAGAGAGACAGAGCATGAACGGGGGAGGGGCAGAGAGAGAGGGAGACACAGAATCGGAAACAGGCTCCAGGCTCCGAGCCATCAGTCCAGAGCCTGACGCGGGGCTCGAACTCACGGACCGCGAGATCGTGACCTGGCTGAAGTCGGACGCTTAACCGACTGCGCCACCCAGGCGCCCCTGTTCTGCACCTTTAAACTGAGTCTCAGCTCTGGCCACCCAGCTAAAATCCTGGCCTAGTTGGTGGTAGTGGCTGAGCAGGAATATCAGGCTGTTACAGGACATAATCACCCGCCAAGAGTGGCATCCCTATGCTACTACTTACTATTTGATTTTGAACAGTTGTCGCGTCTGTAAACTCAGGATAGTAATCCCTCACTCATGAGTTGCCATGAGGGTTAAATGAGATAATTCAGGTAAAGCTCATGGCACCTACTAAGCGCGCGATAAAAAGATAGCTGATTAAAGACAATGTGTTTTTGTATGTAACTCAGACAGGTAAGGTAACTGAGCCATAGTCACGCAGCTAGCAAAAACAGATCCGGAACCCAAACCTAGATTTGTCTGACGCCACAGCCCGTGTTCTTCTTATGCATTACACCGTCTCAGTATGATAGGCAAACAATCCATTACATTGCAAAATAAAACTGCCTACTAGGGGCCCAATTAAAAGGTGGCCGATTATAACCAGTGTGATAGTATTTAGGATGGAATGTTCCACACTGTCCAAGTCTAAATCCACGGGCTGTCATTCACCATCTGTGTGACCTTAGGCAAGGTCCCTGCCTCAATTTCCTCATCTTTAAAACTGGGACAAAACTGGGCCGCACTCGATAGAGTTGTTGAGAAGATTAAAGAAGTTGATGCTTTTGAGTACTTAGAAAACATCTGCCCCATATTCAGTGCTCAATAAGCATAAGTCTGATTGTTATTACTAATATTATTTCTTTCTTTGTTCTGACTTTCCAGAGAACCTTTTATGTACCAGATTACATGTAGTTTTTTTTTACATAATTATGAAGTGTTTTCTACTAAACTGTTAAGTGTGTACCATGCCTTCTCAATTAGATTGAAAACTCCTGGGGGCAGAGGCCGTTTCTTGGGCCTTGACCTTCTCATAACATCTAACACAGTGCTGAGCACAGCGTACTTGCTGAACAAATTCTCAGTGCAAAGGACCATCAGAAGGAATCTTTGGTGTCTTTTAAAATAATGTAGTGTCGCAGCGCCTGGGTGGCTCAGTCGGTTGAGCGGCTGACTTTGGCTCAGGTTGTGATCCCACACTCTGTGAGTTCGAGCCCCGTGTCGGGCTCTGTGCTGACAGCTCAGAGCCTGGAGCCTGTTTCGGATTCTGTGTCTCCTTCTCTCTCTGACCCTCCCCCGTTCATGCTCTGTCTCTCTCGGTCTCAAAAAAGTAAATAAAGGTTTAAAAAAAATTTTAAAAATAAGAAAATAAAATGAAATAACGTAGTGTCCTCACCAACTCCCATTGCTCTACAGAGAGCCACATTAAAGCTTTCAGCCCTGACAACTAATGACCAAATCCCTAGGCACTTTGTGGTTTGTTTCATGGGCTGTGCTTCACGATTCTCCAGGATGCAGGGCACAGAAGCAGAGAGAATGTAATTGAGAATTCAACCTTCTGCGCACAAAACCTGCAGGGACAGACTCCAACGGCCCTTAACCCGGTACCTGGTACTGGTTCCCTGCCATGTAATTTCAGAAGAGGTCTAAAAAATGATGGAAACACCTCAGGATTTAGGTAAACAGGGTGGGGAAGAGTGGAGTTTGTGGGGAGTGGGTAATACAGAATGGCCTATTTTGGGAAAATAACCTGCAGGGTTTCCTTTTTACAAAGTTTGAGTGGAGGTTTGCAAAATGGTGGAGGCTGCTGCTTCCCAGCAAGCAGAAATTGTGCCATCATCTAAATTCGGGCTCTGGAACTGGGCAGCCTGTGTGTGAATCCTGGCTCTTCCCCTTGATAGTTATGTGGCCTTTCCTTTGGAAACAAGAAGCCAAGAATCGGAAAGCAGATGCTGAAGTTAGGAACATAGAGGGTTTTGGCTCAATAGCCCCTATTGCTATGGCCAATGGTTATCTGAGATATGGCAATGTCACCTGCTGTTCTCACTGGAAGCTGCTGGGGAGCCAAGACCTTGAGAAAGCCAAAACAAGTGAGTTCCCCATCACACTTTGTAGCTATGTAGAATGCAGCATTGCCTAATTAAGAAGATTGCCTATCGCTATCAGCATAACAGCAAACCCTGAAGCCTCAGCCAAAAGCAATTTTATCCCTTAGGCCCATCCATGGCCAATACATCTCAGATCAAGCCTCACTTCTTCTCCAGGATCATTCATTGCCACTGTTCTCCAGAGCCTTTTGCTTTCTCATTTACCTATTAATGTTGCACTATATATAATAGTGCTTTTGAAAATTTTGTGGGGGGTGCACACAAAGGAGGGATGGGTTACACACACACACACACACACACACAGCCTCAAAGTGGACTATTTTTGTGAGTTATTTAAATTGGTCACCCACATAAGTCTAAGGAAGCAGACTCATCACTTATCCATCTCACTCTGTACTCATGAGACATATCCAATATTTGAAGTAGGGAAGAAAAGTGTGTTGTTTTAGAACATCATATTTTTATAAAAGTAATTCCATTGACTCTAATGCCAATAAAAACCCTTGGTGGCTCCCTTATTATCTGTTCTCATGGTTGTCAGAGCCACCCATCAAGAGAGTTATTAATACAGAACATGTGTCCACGTGTTGGTTTCTCCATTAACTGAGACAGATTTAATTTTTTTTAACGTTTATTTATTTTTGAGAGATACAGAGACAGAGTGCGAGCAAGGGAGGGGCAGAGAGAGAGGGAGACACAGAATCCGAGGCAGACTCTAGGCTCAGCACAAAGCCCGATGCTGGGCTCAAACTCAAGACCCACAAGATCATGACCTGAGCCAAAGTCGGATGCTTAACAGACTGAGCCACCCAGGCGCCCGGAGAGATTTAAATGGTACAGCCAGAAATAGACTTCAAACTTTCCTTCAGATGGACTCTTCCAGATTATGGCACTTCTGCCAGCTCCATGGGCCTCTTGGTCTAAAGTTAAGAGTTAAAGGAATTAGAAATTATGGGCGCTGACCATCAGCCTAGACCATACCCCAAGAAAGTCATGGCATCTGGCCTGGTCTTTTCCATTTCCCCTCCAATTTAAACAGAGTTCGTGGAAGTCTTTCCATTATGGCAATAATTCATTTTGTATTTGTATGACACTTCAAAGTTTATTAAGTGCTTCTGCCGGAGTCCGGCTCCAGCAGGTCCCGGGGTTCCCGAAGGATGAACGGCGTCGGCGAAAAAGTGAAAATAAAACAAAACCAAAATAAAAAACTAAAATAAAACCAAAAAATAAAAATGGACACAGACAACAGCAGTGTGTTGAACTGGCCGATTTATTGCAGTAAACGTGGCATTATATATGCTAGTGATTTCCTTGTAACATACATCATCTATGTTTTTCTAACATTATCTAATTTTGAAAATGTTCCTATGTATAAACAACTTTTAAGAAATAACATGGTGATTTTCCCCTAACTTTCCCGCATACCCTTTGATTACAGATTAATTTCTTACATTATTCCATTATGCATCTGCCTTTATCTATAATCTACAAAGCATTTGCTTTGCTGTTCTTGTGAAAGGCCCTCCATTTCTCAACACCTCAAGTGGAACAGTTACAAGGACATGACCTCCTAACCACATGAGGCCAGAATAATAATGTGTTTGCCTCGGTCCGAGGTGCCAGAAAGGGGCTGAAAAAGCCTTAGAAACCCATGCCTCATATATTCTCAGAGAGACAATGCACCTAGGAACCAATGGACTGACTAGGTTCAGTCATCATCTGGAATGCCTCCGGGGGGCCAGGTGGGCCTAGGGGTTGAAGTCACCTGTGCCCAGAGATACACTCCTTAGTTGCCGGAGTGGGGCTTTCAAATCCATGTCTCTCCTTTACAGGCCCTCTTTGCTGGCAAAGGTATGAGGCTATCCTTCCTGTAAGTAGAGGAGTCTCCTTAGGGGATGGCAAGGGCTAAACGTAAGGCTGCACAATTTCTTGCGAACCTTATTTTCTTCCCTACTGGTTCTTTTCCCAGGGGGTCTGCCGAGGGCAATTCCCCAACGGACAATACCCCAGGTACTTCATTAAGGCCAAATTACCTAAAAGCGGGAGGACGAGAAGCTTCACTATCGGCGGGCCACCCTGCAGTCACCAATCTGTCCACGGCCTGGGCCCTGCCACTCAGACGGGGATAGCTCTGCTTCCAGCATGCTTCCAAATGTATTACTTCATTTTAGACCTTAAAATTCCATGAAGTTGGCAAAGAAACTATTATCAACCCTATTTTATGGATAAGGAAGGTAATACTAAGAGAGGCAAAGCATAGGTCCTAAATGACAGAGCTGAAAGTCAAATTCAGGTTTTCAGATCCTAAGTCCCAGGTTCTTTTCACCTCTTCATCAGCAAGACTCCTCTAAGAGTTTTCCTCTCCTCAGAGGGTTATCCTCAATTAGGTGCAAACCTCAATCATCACTCAAATGCTTTCTGGCTTGGCCATTCTCAAGGGGCTGAGTATAGGTACCTCAACCATATTTTATAATTGATTTGACGGTAACTCCTTTACTGTCTCATTTTGCACCACCCGCAATATCATCTCAGCTTTCTAGGACTAGTATTTGTACCATTTCAAGAGAATATTTATGTCCCATATAATGACTCACCAAAAAAATCACCACTCTGGAGAAACCTCTCAATGATCAAATGAACAAAATGTCTCTGTCGTGGATGTCAGCCTCTTTTCCCAATTCCCCCAGGGGTACTCAATGAGCATACACACAAAATGTCCTTGGTGGGTAGAGACAGAGGTTGATGCATGGCATCAGTCACATGGAATCCCCCTTCCCAAGGCTGATTTGGCTACTGTCTCTGCTGAGTGCCCACATGCCAACACCAGAGGCCGATGCTAAGCCCCCAGTAGGGCCATATTTTCCAGAGCGAACAGGTAGCAGGTTGATTACTTTGGATGCCCTCCACTATAGAGGAGGATCCAATTTGTTCTCACTGGAAATGATATTTACTCTGATACAGATTTGCTCTTCCAGCCTGCAAAGCTTCTGCCAGAACCACAACCCATAGACTTAATGAATGTTCTTTTCACAGCCTTGTATCCTTCATAAGCAACGTGTTTTGCAGAGAAAGAAGGAAGGTGATGAACTAATACAAAACTCGCTGATCTTACCACAGACATCATAAACCAGTTATGCTGGATTTATCCAGCTAACCAGTTATCCAGCAGTTACCCTGACAGAGCAGTGCAATTGTTTACTAAAACCCAACAATGGAATCTCCAGGAATCAAGATCTGAAAATTGGAGGTGATATCCTATAGGACATGGAATATGCTCTGAACTAGTGGCCAATAGACAGTGCTGTTTCTGTTATAACCAGTAGTTTTGTAACCAAGGGGGAAAAGTTGGAGTGTCTCTTCTCAATATTAGATCTAATATCCCACTCAAAAAAGTATATGGTTCTCCTGGTTTAGAAGTTTCAGTACTCAAGGGAGATATACCTCTTCTGGACAGACACAGCAACGTATCTGCTACCTAGAAGAAAAGACAGCTACCTGGCTATTTTGAGCCATTCAAGTCACCAGAACAACAGCCAAAGTGGGAATTTCCATGCCAGAATATGTGACACAGGGTTGTCACCATAGAGTGAAGGTGGGGAAGAGTATGTCTGGGACACAGAGGATCCTTCAAGGCACCTCTTTCTGCTGCCTTTCTTGTGGTAAATGTTAAAAGGGAATATTTGGACATTCACAAATAGGCAAGAACACCAAGGACCATGATACTTCAGGAATGAAGGGTTAGGTCGTGTCTGGGGTAAAGAAATATGAATATGAAGAAGGTACAAAGGAAATACTGACTAATAGAGGGAAAATTGCAGAACAAACCATAATATCTACGCATAGTTTCTTCCTTGTTGTGACATATTCCACTTCCTCCTCCCATTCTTCTCTTTTATATTAGTTAATTTTACATATAGCTTCTAGTTTACAGAATTTCAAGATAGAATTGTGATGGGACCAGATGATAAATGCACATCATCCAAAGATCCTGGACTGAGAGTTGGATGTAGTAATTTATCAGAATTTGAGATGCCACCACTTTGCATGTTTTCATTTATATCAGGAAAAGTTGCATTATATTATATGGAGGCTTTTGTTGTTGTGAAGTATGGGGAAAGGATACTTGTTGATAATAGTCAGCCAAAGGGCATTAGACATTGTCTTAGAATTAGTTCCCTAGAATGGATTCTTGTGCAAGTGACTTATTAGGAGAATGTTCTCTGGAGAACTCTGTGAGGAAAACAAGATAGGGAAGTGGAGGAAGCCAAACAAGGATGTGTTTTCAGATGAAATCTACTCTTAACCTGTTCCTCCAGGTAGTTCTTGGTGTATATAAATGGCTCTGAAGGGTCTATCCTATCTTGAGACAGAACAGTGGGGATTTGGTGCTGCTGCCCCAGTCAGTCATTGGCTGTGATCAGCCTTGGAGGGCAGATATAATCCCCAGGTACCTTCAGATGGGATGGCTTCAGTTGCTCAAAGGCAGTCCTATAGAGAAGGGTATAGATGTGAGCCTTTAGCAGCAGTACCCACAGCCGCTGGGGGATGAGCTGAGCAAAGCAGACCAGTAAAAGGGATCCCTGGGGATCTGGGATCTACAACTAGTCTGCTCTTTTGAACATCCTTCCTATGTTTTGTGAATTCCTCACCTTAGAAGTCCCAGACTCCTTAAAGAAACCAGCATTTGCTTTTGAAGCCTCCTTGTTGCTAGAGTATAGGCACGTGACCTATGCTCTTTCAATCACATGCACCTACTTGGACCTGGAATTGGAATCTAGTGATACAGAAGAGCAGATACTATATGGACTCCATTCTAGCAAATTCAGAGTAAGTTCCATTTAAGTTTTAGAGGCAAGAGTTGCAAAAGTTCTAGGGGCAATGTCTGATGCCCACAGTAAGTGGCACTGACAGTTGTCAATGCCCTCTAGCCAAAGACCACCAGGAAAATACCTTGTAGATGAACAATTTGGGCTTATCACTCATTGCTACAAGGGAAAATGAACACCACAAGGAGGATATTAGACAGGACTTATTATAGAATTTGCAATTGCTAGGTGATTTGGGAGAAAGTTTAAGGAAGTGGGGCTTCATTCTGGATTGGATGTTGTCAGGAAGCAGGGGTAATTCCATGATTGGATATCTCAACGAATCTTACCTGGAGAGGGGCAGCTAAACCAAAGCTAAAGTTTTAATTGGTAAAGAAAGAGCATTCATTCATATTAACCAGGATAAAGGGATGTCTGGTCTCCTTTATGATGTAGGCGATGTTTACATATATGTCTTAATCTATCACATTACAGAGTGAACCTGACTGATGTTGCTGTTTTGTGAAATTGTTTATCTTCAACAGAAGAACACCTAAGGCCTAGCCATGAGGGCCAGACCATCTAGCAACACCAAGTCTTGGGTGATAGCACCAGGCCAGCTCCCTCATGTCCGGCTCTGCCTTTCTCTTTCTCATAGCTCAAGTTGTGGCCTTGTGTCCAGCAATAGTGTCAGTCATGTTTCTACTTTTGCCTTGCGATTTTGAGTATTATTTTTTATTGCATTGCCTCCAAGTTGGTTCTTTGGCTTTCTCATGGATTGTATAAGCTCCTAACAAGCATTGTATAATTTTCTTTCTGCCTAAACTAGGCAGATTTGGGTTTTGATTCTTTACAACTAAAAATCTTAACTGATATGCAGAGCCTCTACCCATATAACCCAGACCCCAAACCTACATAGATTAGCACGTCCCATTTGCTTCTAAAAGAAACATGACTGGTTAAGGAATTCCTGAATCATTTGAAAGAGTGAATTATCTTCATGACTCCTTTTATATTGATGCAGTGTCGTATTTGAGGTTTAGATCGTATTTGCTAGCATCTGCAGGGAATCTGACAGCCAGATCGTGAGGGATCCTGTATTTCTGTGGGGAAGACTCAGACTCATCCTTTATTCTATCAGTTACAGACCCCCTCACTTACCCTTATGACCAACAAGACATAAAAATGGCTAGGAAATGAGACCCTGCATAATCAAGTGCAAGACTACAGACTTAGATAACAAGAGAAGGAGATTTTATTATGAGCAATGGTTGGAAAGGCTTTATGAAGGGTGGAACAGAAGGGAGACCTTGAATAACAAGTAGGCTTTGACTGAGAAGCAATAAAGGAGGGCACCCAAATGGTAACGCTTAGCTCTGCCTTCTAGTTTTGACCTTTGACTGCTAGTGACCCCAGGCTCATTGCTTGTAGTGACCTCAATGGGACAATGGGACGTGGTCTTGATCCATGTCATTGACTCAAAATCACAGAATTCTGTACTGGATCTTTCCTTCCTAGAACATAGGTTTCATAAAAGCTAGAACTTTTTTCCTTTTCATGTTTTGTATCAATAGCTCCTTAAATAGTGGTTGACACAGAGGAGACCCACATTAAATGTTGAATAAATGGCTGAATGAATGAGTGGATGAAAAAATAAATGAATCATTCCCAGCACTCTCTCTTTATGGTAAGACACACACACACACACACACACACACACACACACACACACACCTCCCTAGCTAGCTTCACCAATTTATTTTTTTGTTGTTCTGTCTCTTCCAAAAACATTCTACTGTTCCTCAACCTTTTATGAATAGCTTCATTTCTTAGGGTCTCAGCTTGCTGCTGACAAGTTTTTCTGTATCTTCAGTTGAACTCTTATTGTGCAACTAGCCCAAGAGACACTGAATACAGCTCTGTATTCTAGGCCAATTACACTCAGCTGGACTGAGGTATTAATTAGGACACAGACAGGAAGTATTCTATCCGGAGTTCTGCAGCTAAAGAGGCAGGTTTCATCTGAGTTAGGGACTGTTTCCAGGTACAAGAGAGGAGATACATATAGTTCAGTTTAATAGAATCAAGCTTGATTCTATAGTCAATAGACAATCTTACCTCCAGTTTTTGAGAAGAAAAATCCTCCTGTTTACTTTCAAGAACTGTCAGGCATAATTTACTCTTACAGTAATAACTGATCATTAGTTTTCATTGAAGCTGCCTACATTTATCTAGAAAGTTTTACATGAGTACACTTACTTGGGTGCCTCTCATCCTGTCCAGAACATAGACACCCAGGCTCTCCCCCTTATATCTCTAACTCTCCAGATCTCTTGCAAGGTCTTGTTGAAATAGTTTTGAAAGCAAAAAGGGCATTATTCGTAATTGTGCCCTGGGGTTTTAGTGATGCTTAGAGAACCCAGAGAACTGATTATGTTACAGGACACAAGGAAGAAATTAGAAAATATAGAAAAATGATTAGGGGCTGGAAAGAAGGTTACCAGAAGAAAGATGGGGAAAAGAAAAACAAACTTCCTACCTCACAATTTTGTTTAGGGCCATTACTGGACCTTGCCCTCCAAGGATTTGGAGGAAAATCCAAACTGGAAAAAGATAAAAGTTCCTGGCTCTGCTGTGTGACCTTAGTCATGTCACTTAAAATCTCTGTACTTTAGTTTCTTCATCTTAAAACGAGAATAATAAAAGTACCTACTTTTATTAAAGTTAACATATGTAAAAGCACACAATAGTGTATGGCCCAAACTAAGTGCTATATAAGTGATAGAATTGTTGTTTTTATTTTTCTAATTATTATTATCAATTGAGTGTATTTTGAATCTTTCACACCATTCCTCTCTACTCCTTAGAGCTATGAGCTTTGAGAAGCATTTCTATACTGATTTGCTTCTTTGCATAGACACACAAGTGCTGGGAATTTGAGAATCTGGAATTGGAGAAGAGGTAAGGTACAGGACTAAAGTTCTAGGGAAGGACTCCAGGCTCCAGAAGTACTAGGGAACAGTGGCTATAAATTGTCTATAATATTATGTGATGGTTTCATAAAGTATATTTTTTTAGATAAATACCTGTCTCCATTTATCTGTTAAAAATTCCCTAACTCAGATAAGTCAAATTAGAATTCTGGGAGTGGGACCTATAAATTTACATTAAAAAAATCTGTTTTTAGAGAAAGAGAGAGAGACTGCAAGTGGGGAAGGGGAAGAGAGAGAGAGGGAGAGAGAACCCCAAAGAGGCTCTGCACTTACAGTGCAAAGCACAAGGCAGGGCGCAATCTCACAAACCCTGAGATCATGACCTGAGCTTAAATCAAGAGTGGGATGCTTAACCAACTGAGCCACCCAGGCACCCCCAGAAATCTACATATTTAACAAAGTTCCCAGATTGGTTTGCCAGATTTAAAAAAATAAAAATATAGGGTAGTAGGAGGACCTTATGCTTGCCTCATCCCTTCAACACAGCTAGATAAATATCAAATCATTCTGAACACCCAGGAAATCGATCTGAAGACTGAGAGAACTTACTGAACAACCAGAGGGAAAAAATAGGCCATATCATGGAAGGTAGGAAATGCAGAGATGTGATTTGGGGGAGAAAAGAATCACTGGTGTTGTGGTGGGGAGGGACCCCTGGTCAGCAAGACAGGAGAGAAGAGAGAGAGAGAGAGAGAGAGAGAGAGAGAGAGAGAGAGAGAGAAAGGACAAGGTGCAGGGCATTGCACAAGAAAAGAAAAACACTTCCTCCAAACCATTGATAGGTAAAATGAGAGGGGCTGATAATCTCAAGTTTTTAGAATGAGTGGAGTTCAAAGTCTAAAGTATTAGAAGTCCTCACCATCGCTGGAGTGAAGCCTGGCAGATGTAGATGTGCTCCTGTGGAGAAGGAGGACAGAGACCTAGGAGTCGATAATGTGGTCTGAGGATCCCTTGGGTTGCACTGGGAAAGAGAGTTCCCCTTCTTGGAGTGCATTTGAGAGAGATGGAACTGCCTCACAGGGGACAAAAGAGCTAGTGGGCACCATTGAGCTGCCCCATTCATTAGCATAAGAGCAGAGGCACGTGCTGAAGGCAGCTAACTTGGATGCTGGCTTTTTGCTGCACTTTACCATAAACCCCAAACCCTTACATAATCATGCATCTGCCCTCCTGGGACAAACTGGCACCAGCCAAAGTGCTGTGAGACCCTCCACAAGAGGATCAGTGAAGGTTGGTGCCATGCCAGGTCCTTAAAATTTGGAGCTCTGGAATCAGGCCGGTGCACCTGAGATAAAATACAGGAACACTGTGCCACTGGGTGGCAAAAGACAGCTCGGATACAGTCAGGGTCAATGCAGGTTTCTGAGGGAAGCCTGGGATAAATGAGTGAAGATTGTTTGCTTTTCCATGAGGGCTTCCTAAACAGTGGTGGGCACAAATTCTCCTCTTCAGGGATGAGAGAGCCTGCTGATGCAATTTTTACCCCTGCCATCAGCACTGGCGGATTTCAGAGAGCAGCATACTGCCCACAGTGGAGGCTTGAGTTGCTTGCACAAAGCTCCACCTCCCTGTGCTCTACAGGTGCATTTTTACTAGGGCAAGTGTGCCTGAGAGTCAGAGCAGCAGCAGGCCCCTCCCCTTGAACACCAGCACAAACCCTTCACACCTTCCAAGTCTACTGACCACAAAGTACTGCAAAGCTTCAGTTCTAAGGGAAATAGGAACTAGCCTCTTTTAACAAGCAGATCAAAATACACCTAGTTAAAACTTGCCACACTCTGGACAAGGTCCAAACACTCCCCACTGGAGACAAGGAAAAACTCTTCGGAGGACTGACTTGAGGGACAGAGCAGCCAAAACACAACAGCAGAGTGCACACAGCACATGCCAGAAACATGTCCTGAAGCACCAGGCCTTAGACAGTGTATAACTTCTTCTCAATATAGCCATTACTCTCAAGAGCAAGAAACATAACAGGTTTTCCTACCATACAGAAGTCAGAGACTTAGACAAAATGCCAAGAAGGAGGAATACATCCCAAAAGACAGAAAAAGAGATCATAGCCAGGAATCTAGTCAAAAAAGATGCAAGTAATATGCCTGACTCAGAATTTAAAACAACAATCATAAGGATATTAGCTGGGATAGAGGAAAGCATAGAAGACACCAGGGAGTCACTTACCACAAAGATAAAAGACCTAAACATAAGTCAGACCAAAATGAAAAAAATGCTATAACTGAGAGGCAGTGTCAACCAGATGTAATGATCACAAAGATGGAAGAAGGAGAAGAATGAATAAATGATATAGAATGTAAAATTATGGAAAATAATGAAGGTGAGAAGAGGAAGGAAAGAAAAATATTGGATCACGAATGTGGACTTAGGGAATTCGGCAACCCTATAAAGCATAATAGCATTGGTATCATAGGAGTCCCAGGAGAAGAACAGAAGGAAAAGGTTTATTTAGCAAATTATATCAGAAAACGTACCTAATCTTGGGAAGGAAACAGACATCCAAATCCAAGACGCACAGAGAATTCCCATCAAAATCAACAAAATCAGGCCAACACCAAGATATATGGTAGTAAAATTTGCAAAATACAGAGATAAGGAAAGAATACTGAAATCAGCAATGGAAAAGAAATCTCTAACCTATGAGGGAAGACAAGGTACGCAGCAGATCTCTGAACAGAAACTTGGCAGGCCAGAAGGGAGTGGCATTATATATTCAACACACTGAATGAGAAAGATATGCAGCCAAGAGTACTCTATCCAGCAAGGCTGTTATTCAGAATAGAAGTAGAGATCAAGAGTTTCCCAGATAAAAACTAAAGGAGTTCATGACCACTAAACCAGCCCTGCAAGAAATATTAAAGGGGACTCTTTGAATGGGAAAGAAAGACCAAAAGCAACAAAGACTAGAAAGGAACAGAGAAAATCTCCAGAAACACTGACTATACAGGTAACATAATGGCACTAAATTCATATCTATCAATAATCACTCTGAATGTAAATGGATTAAATGTTCCAATAAAAAGACATAGGGTATCAGAATGTATAAAAAAAATCAAGACCCAACCACATGCTGTCTACAAGAGACTCATGTTAGACTAAAGACACCTGCAGATTGAAAGTGAGGTGATGGAGAACCATTTATCATGGTAATGGACATCAAAAGAAGGCTGGAGTAGCCATACTTATATCGTAAAAACTAGATTTTAAAACAAAGACTGTAACAAGAGATAAGGAAGGGCACTATACCATTAGAAAAGGGTCTAACACAAAGATCTAACAATTATAAATATTTATGCCCCCGACTTGGCGAAACCCAAATATGTAGATCAATTAATAACAAAATAAAGAAACTCATTGATAACAATACAATAATAGTAGGGGACTTAAACGCCCTGCATATAGCAATGGACAGATCATCTAAGCAGAAAATCAATGAGGAAACAATGGCTTTGAATGACACACTGGACCAGATGGAATTAACAGATATATTCAGAACATTTAATCCTAAAACAACAAGAATGCTTTTTGAGTATACATGGCACATTCACCAGAATAGATCACACACTGGGTCACAAATCAAGCCTCAAGAAGTACAGAAAAGATTGAGATCATACCATGCATATTTTCATCTTTTTTAATATGAAATTTATTGTCAAATTGGTTGCCATACAACACCCATTGCTCAGCCCAACAGATGCCCTCCTCAATGCCCATCAACCACTTCCCCCCCCCACCCCCCATCAACCCTCAGTTTATTCTCAGTATTTAATAGTCTCTTATGGTTTGCCTCCTTCATGCTCTGTAACTTTTTTTACCCCTTCCCTACCCCCATGGTCTTCTATTAAGTTTCTTAGGATCCACATATGAGTGAAAACATGTGGTATTTGTCTTTCTCTGCCTGACTTATTTCACTTAGCATAACACTCTCCAGTTCCAACCACGTTGCTACAAAAAGTCAGATTTCATTCTTTCTCATTGCCAAGCAGTATTCCATTGTATATATAAACCACATCTTCCTTATCCATTCATCAGTTGATGGACACTTAGGCCCTTTCCATGATTTGGCTATTGTTGAGAGTGCTGCTATAAACATTGGGGTACACGTGCCCCTATGCATCAGCACTCCTGTATCCCTTGGGTCAATTCCTAGCAGTGCTATTGCTGGGTCACAGGGTAGATCTATTTTTAATTTTGTGAGAAACCTCCACACTGTTTTCCAGAGTGGCTGCACCAGTTTGCATTCCCACCAACAGTGCAAGACGGTTCGTTTCTCTATATACTCTTTAGCATCTATAGTCTCCTGATTTGTTCATTTTAGCCACTCTGACCGGCATGAGGTGGTATCTCAGTGTGGTTTTGATTTGTATTTCCCTGATGAGGAGTAACGTTGAGCATCTTTTCATGTGCCTGTTGGCCATCTGGATGTCTTCTTTAGAGAAGTGTCTATTCATGTCTTCTGCCCATTTCTTCATTGGATTATTTGTTTTTTGGGTGTGGAGTTTGGTGAGTTCTTTATAGGTTTTGGATACTAGCCCTTTATCTGATATGTCATGTCTTTCTCCATTCTGTTGGTTGCCTTTTAGTTTTGTTGATTGTTTCCTTTGCAGTGCAGAACCTTTTTATCTTGATGAGGTCCCAATAGTTCATTTTCGCTTTTAATTCCCTTGCCTTTGGAGATGCGTCAAGTAAGAATATGTTGCAGCTGAGGTCAGAGAGGTTTTTCCCTGCTTTCTCCTCTAGGGTTTTGATGGTTTCCTGTCTCACATTCAGGTCCTTCATCCATTTTGAGTTTATTTTTGTGAATGGTGTAAGTGGTCAAGTTTCCTTCTTCTGCATGTTGCTGTCCAATTCTCCCAGCACCATTTGTTAAAGAGACTGTCTTTTTTCCATTGGATATTATTTCCTGCTTTGTCAAAGATTAGTTGGCCATACTTTTGTGGGTCCAATTCTGGGTTCTCTATTCTATTCCATTGGTCTATGTGTCTGTTTTTGTGCCAATACCATGCTGTCTTGATGATTACAGCTTTGTAGTAGAGGCTAAAGTCTGAGATTGTGATGCCTCCTGCTTTGGTTTCCTTCTTCAATCTTACTTTGGCTATTTGGGGCCTTTTGTGGTTCTGTACAAATTTTAGGATTGCTTGATGTAGCTTCGAGAAGAATGCTGGTGCAATTTTTATTGGGATTGCATTGAATGTGTAGATAGCTTTGGGGAGTATTGACATTTTAACAATATGTATTCTTCCAATCCATGAGCATGGAATATTTTTTTCATTTCTTTGTATCTTCTTCAATTTCCTTCATAAGCTTTCTATAGTTTTCAGCATACAGACCTTTTTCATCTTTGGTTAGGTTTATTCCTAGGTATTTTATGACTCTTGGTGCAGTTGTGAATGGGATCAGTTTCTTTATTTGTCTTTCTGTAGCCTCATTATTAGTGTATAAGAATGCAACTGATTTCTGCACATTAATTTTGTATCCTGCGACTTTGCTGAATTCATGTATCAGTTTTTTGGTGGAGTCTGTTGGGTCTTCCATGTATAATATCATGTCATCTGCAAAAGGTAAAAGCTTGACTTCGTCTTTGCCAATTTTGATGCTTTTGATTTCCTTTGTTGTCTGACTGCTGATGCTAGAAATTCCAACACTATGTTAAACAATAGCGGTGAGAGTGGACATCCCTGTCATGTTCCTGATCTCAGGGGGAAAGCTCTCAGTTTTTCCCCATTGAGAATGATATTACCTGTGGCGTTTTCATAAATGGCTTTTATGATGTTTAAGTATGTTCCTTCTATCCCGACTTTCTCGAGGGTTTTTATTAAGAAAGGATGCTGAATTTTGTCAAATGCTTTTTCTGCATTGATTGACAGGATCATATGGTTCTTATCTTTTCTTTTCTTAATGTGATGTATCACATTGATTCATTTGCGAATATTGAACCAGCCCTGCAGCCCAGGAATGAATCCCACTTGATCATGATGAGTAATTCTTTTTATATGCTATTGAGGTCTATTTGCTAGTATCTTGCTGAGAATTTGTGCATCCATATTCATCAGGGATATTGGCCTGTATTTCTTTTTTTTTTGCTGGGTCTCTATCCCATTTGGGAATCAAAGTAATACCGGCTTCATAGAATGAGTCTGGAAGTTTTCCTTCCCTTTCTATTTTTTGGAACAGCTTGAGAAGGATAGGTATTACCTATGCTTTAAATGTCTGGTAGAATTTCCCAGGGAAGCCATCTGGTCCTGGACTCTTATGTGTTGGGAGATTTTTGATAACTGATTCAATTTCTTCACTGGTTATGGGTCTGTTCAAATTTTCTCTTTCTTCCTGTTTGAGTTTTGGAAGTGTGTGGGTCCTCAGGAATTTGTCCGTTTCTTCCAGGTTGTCCAGTCTATTGGCATATAATTTTTCATAGTATTCCCTGATAATTGCTTGTATTTCTGAGGGATTGGTTGTAATAATTCTATTTTCATTCATGATTTTATCTATTTGGGTCCTCTCTCTTTTCTTTTTGAGAAGCATGGCTAGAGGTTTATCAATTTTGTTTATTTTTTCAAAAAAACAACTTTGGTTTTGGTTTCATTGATCTTCTCTACAGTTTTTTTAGATTCTATATTGTTTATTTCTGCTCTAAACTTTATTATTTCTCTTCTTCTGCTGGGTTTGGGGTGTCTTTGGTGCTCTGCTTCTATTTCCTTTAGGTGTGCTGTTAGATTTTGTATTTGGGATTTTTCTTGTTTCTTGAGATAGGCCTGGATTGCAATGTATTTTCCTCTCAGGACTGCCTTCACAGCATCCCAAAGCATTTGGATTGTTGTATTTTCATTTTCGTTTGTTTCCATATATTTTTTAAATTTATTCTCTAAATGCTGGTTGACCCATTCATTCATTAGTAGGGTGTTCTTTAACCTCCATGCTTTTGGAGGTTTTCTAGACTTTTTCCTGTGGTTGATTTCAAGTTCATAGCATTGTGGTCTGAAAGTGTTCATGGTATGATCTCAATTCTTGTATACTTATGAAGGGCTGTTTTGTGACCCAGTATGTGATCTATCTTGGAGAATGTTCCATGTGCACTCGAGAAGTATATTCTGTTGCTTTGGGATGCAGAGTTCATTAGAGTCATTGGGATGTCTGTAGGTTTCATGCTTGTAGTGATGTCTCTGGTACTTTGTGGTCCTTGCAACATTTCACTCACAGAATCCGCCTTAGGATCTCTTGTAGGGCTGGTTTAGTGGTGATGAATTCCTTCAGTTTTTATTTGTTTGGGAAAACCTTTATCTCCTATTCTGAATGACAGACTTGCTGGGTTAAAGATTCTTGGCTGCGTATTTTTTTCTGTTCATCACATTGAAGATTTCCTGCCATTCCTTTCTGGCCTGCCAAGTTTCAGTAGATAGGTCTGCTACTACCCTTATGTGTCTACCTTTGTATGTTAAGGCCCGTTTATGCCTATCTGCTTTCAGAATTCTCTCTTTATCCTTGTATTTTGCCAGTTTAACTATATGTCATGCATAAAATCGATTCAAGTTACGTCTGAGGGGAGTTCTCTGTGCCTCTTGAATTTCAATGCCTGTTTCCTTCCCCAGATCAGGGAATTTCTCAGCTATGATTTGTTCAAGTATGCCTTCAGCCCCTTTCTCTCTCTCTTCTTCCTCTGGATTTCCTATGATATGGATATTGTTCTGTTTGATTGAATCACTTAGTTCTCTAATTCTCCCCTCATACTCCTGGATTTTTAAAAAAAAAATTTTTTTTCAACGTTTATTTATTTTTGGGACAGAGAGAGACAGAGCATGAACGGGGGAGGGGCAGAGAGAGAGGGAGACACAGAATCGGAAACAGGCTCCAGGCTCTGAGCCATCAGCCCAGAGCCTGACGCGGGGCTCGAACTCACGGACCGCGAGATCGTGACCTGGCTGAAGTCGGACGCTTAACCGACTGCGCCACCCAGGCGCCCCAACCCTGGATTTTTTTATGTCTCTTTTTCTCAGCTTCCTCTTGTTCCATAATTTTATCTTCTAATTCACCTATCCTCTCCTCTGCCTCTTCAATCCGAGCTGTGGTCGCCTTCATTTTATTTTGCAGCTCATTTATAGCATTTTTTAGCTCCTCCTGACTGTTTCTTAGTCCCTTGATCTCTGTAGCAACAGATTCTCTGCTGTCCTCTATGCTTTCTCCAAGCCCAGTGATTAATTTCATGACTATTATTCAATTATTGTTCCATTATATTGCTTAAAGCGGTTTTGATCAATTCGTTCGCTGTCGCTACTTCCTGAAATTTCTTTTGAGAATTCTTCCGTTTCATCATTTTGGCTAGTTTTCTGTCCCTTATGCGTTTTAAAAGCTTGTGTGCTCTGCACCTGGGAGCACTGCTTTATTAAAGGAGGGACGTACACTGTCCAGGGCCTGGCATTTCAGGAGGTGTCTTCTCAGGGATTGTTACTTGCTCTCTGTTGTTATGACTTCGGTTATTTTATTACCCTACTCATAGTAATATTTTGGACCCTCCACTAGGTGTGCTTTGATTTGTTCCTTGGAGTAGCCCTGTAAAGGAAAACAGGTAGGCTAAAAACAAAAAACCCAAAAACACGGACTACAAGTAAAAAGAGGGTGGAGGCGGTGCTGATGGAAGAGCACTTACAAAGAGAGAAATGACAGGAGCGGGGGGAGGGGGATAAATAAACGTTGATTAGGCAGAAAGACTAAAAGGCTTAATCCAGAGAGAAAGAAAGGAAAATAGAGAAGGAGGTGGGGAAAAAGAAACCAAGAGAAAATTACCCAGAGAAACTATATGGCTTGATTATTCTGAGAGAGGAAGGAGTGTAAAGAAGGAGGTGTAGAACATGTATCAAGACAATGGACGAAATATGACTGCTTAGACAGACCAATAACCAGAGTAACCAGCCTAGGGGAGGGAAGAGATAAGGAGGAGAAATGGGGGGTGGGGGGAGAATATATCTATCTATCCAGAATTGACCTAGAGTTAATCTAGGCAAAGCTGCATCGCTTGTAGGTAGTAGCTGTCTGCAGGGTATGTGCCACTCCAGGGGATGAGCAGTTACCAGTACAAAGGGGCATGGTTTGGTATAATGTGAGCCCACCTCCACTATGGGCCCCTGGAGTGATCCTTGAGGCTCCATCTTGGTGGTGGTGGTCGTGGTGGTGGTGATGGCAGCAGGGGTTGGGGGGTGGGGGGGGGTGGGAAGTGGTGATCCCCAGTCTCTTCTCCACCGCGCCAGATGGGTGAACTCAGTTTGAGTCGTCCTCATTGTGCTGCGGGCCCAGACGGGGTGATCCTTCTCGCTCCACCAACTCCCCTGACCCTGCGCTTGGCTAGGATTTGAAGTGCAGCTCCGTGCACTTTGGTGCTGGGGAAGTGCCTCTGCGGGCGGCGATTTGTGGTCCAGGCTGGCTTTGTGCCTCCGCACTTCAGGGAGGACCGGCTTCTACTGTGAACTGAGCCGGCCGCCCTCGCGGGGGCAAGCCCCCTGGGGTGGCGGACGCAGGCAGGCTTTGTCTTTTCCCACAGCACTCCAGGGAAACGGCTGCCTTTTCCTCCTGCAGATTGCACCCTCAGCCCAGGCATTGTGCCCCAAGGGTGGTGGACGCAGGCAGGTTCTGTGTATCACGCAGCCCTCCAAGGAGGGAACCACTTTCTCCAGCTGCGGACTGAGCCTCTGACCTACCACCGCATGGAGGGCTGGCTCCCCTCCTCCCCAGGTGTGCAAACAGGGAGCTGGCCCCAGTCTGAAGAGAGCCCCGCAGTTAGAGATCGGATCCCTCTCAGTCTCAGTCGGAGGTCTTTCTCCCATACCCATACAGTCCAGTCCTGCACTTCTCTAGCTGCTCTCTCTCTTCCCTTTGTCTCTCCACAGAAGCGGGTCCCTCCCTTCTGTGCCCACGTGGCTTTTTTTTTTTTATCTCCTCCACTTTGCAGTTACCCACCTATCTTTTTTCCAGCTTTTCTTCCTAGTAGATTCAGTCTCTTTTCCTCCCAGGCTCTGGTGTTCAAAGTCCTCTGGCTTCTACACTTCTTTGTTTGAGAGACACGGGAGGTATGCATCCCCTCCCCCCCCCCCCCCCCCCGCTTGTCTGCCATGTTGTCCACCTCAAACCCTACCATGCATATTTTCAGACCACAATGTTAGGAAACTTGAAGTTAACCACAAGAAAAAAATTGGAAAGACCACAAATACATGGAGGTGAAAGACCATCTTAATAAAGAATGAATGGGTTGGCAGGGAAATTAAAGCAGAAATTAAAAAAAAAATACACGGAATCAACTGAAAATGACAACACAATAGTCAAAAACCTTTGGGATGCCGCAAAAGCAGTCATAAGATGGACATCTATTGCAGTAATTTCATGCTTCAGGAAGTAAGAAGAATCTGAAATACACAACCTAGCCTCACACGTGAAGAATTTATGAAAGGACCATTGAATAAAGCCTAAAGGCAACAGAAGAAGAGAAATAATAAGGATTAGAGCAGAAATAAATGACATAGAAGCAAACAAAAAAATTCAGTAGAGCAGATCAATGAAACTAGGAGGTGGTTCCTTGAAAGAATTAATAAAATTGATTAACCTCTATACTGACTTATGAAGAAGAAAAGAGAAAGGACCCAAATAAATAAAATCATGAATGAGAGAGGAGAGACCACAATCAACACTACAGAAATACAAACAACTATAAGAGAATACTATGAAATATTATATGCCAACAAATTGGTCATTCTAAACGAAATGGATAATTCCTAGAAACGTAGAAACTACCAAAACTCAAACGAAAAGAAGTAGAAAATTTGAACAGACCCATAACCAGCAAAGAAATTGAATTAGTAATCAAAAAGCTTCCAACAAAAAAAAGTCCAGAGTCAGATGGCTTCCCAGGGAATTCTCCCAAACATTTAAAGAAGAGTTAATACCTATTCTTCTTAAACTGTTCCAAAAAAAAAAAAAAAAAAAAAAAGGAAATGGAAGGAAAACGTTCCAGTTCAATCTATGAGGCCAGCATTACCTTGAGCCCACTAAAAGGCCCCACTAAAAGGAAAAATTCATCAAGCCAATATCCCTGATGAGCATGGATGCAAAAATGCTCAACAAGATACTAGGAAATTCAATCCAACACTACATTAAAGAATCATTCACCACAATCAAGTGAGATTTCTTCCTGGGCTGCAGGGGTGGTTCAATATTCATAAATCAATCAACGTAATACACCAAATTAGTAACAGAAAGTATAAGAACCATATGATCTTCTCAGTACATTAAGAAAAAGTATTTGACACAGTACAACATCCATTCTCAATAAAAGCGCCCAACAAAGTAAGGATTTAGGGAATAGACCTCAACATCATGAAGGCCATACAAGAAAGACACACAACTAATATCCTCTATGGGGAAAACCTGAGAGCTTTTCCTCTAGAGTCAGGAACAAGATAGGGATATCCATTCTCGCCACTGTTATTTAACATAGTGCTGGAAATCCTAGCATCAGCAATCAGACAACAAAAAGAAATAAAAGGCAACAAAATTGGTGAGGAAGGAGTCAAATTTCACTATTCACAGATGACATGATATTCTTTTCTTATATTTAATTTATTTTTTAAATTTACATCCACGTTAGTTAGCATATAGTGCAACAATGATTTCAGGATTAGATTCCTTAATGCCCCTTATCCATTTAGCCCATCCCCCCTCCCACAGCCCCTCCAGTAACCCTTTGTTTGTTCTCCATATTTAAGAGTCTCTTATGTTTTGTCCCCCTCCCTGTTTTTATATTATTTTGCTTCCTTTCCCTTATGTTCATCTGTTTTGTATCTTAAAGTCCTCATATGAGTGAAGTCATATGAAATTTGTCTTTTTCTGACTGGCTAATTTCGCTTAGCATAATATCCTCTAGTTCCATCCATGTAGTTGGAAATGGCAAGATTTCATTCTTTTTGATTGCTGAGTAATACTCCACTATATATATATATATATATATATATATATATATATATATATCTTCTTTATCCATTCATCCATTGATGGACATTTGGGCTCTTTCCATACTTTGGCTACTGTTTTTTTAAGATAGTAATTTTATTTATTTTTTTAATATAATTTACTGTCAAATTGGTTTCCATACAACACCCAGTGCTCATCCCAACAAGTGCCTTCCTCAATGCCCATCACCCATTTCCCCCTCTCCTCCACCCCCATCAACCCTTAGTTCTCAGTATTTGAGAGTCTCTTATGATTGCCTCTCTCTCTCTGTAACTTTTTTTCCCCTTCCCCTTCCCCATGGTCTTCTGTTAAGTTTCTCAAGATCCACATATGAGTGAAAACATAGGATATCTGTCTTTCTCTGACTGACTTATTTCACTTATCATGATGCTTTCCAGTTCCATCCACATTGCTGCAAATGGCCAGATTTCATTCTTTCTCATTGCCAAGTAGTATTCCATTGTATATATAAACCACATCTTTTTTATCCATTCATCAATCAATGGACATTTGGGCTCTTTACATACTTTGGCTATTGTTGATAGTGCTGCTAAAACATTGGGGTCCATGCACCCCTTTGAAAGAGCATACCTGTATCTCTTGGATAAATGCCTATTAGTGCAATTGCTGGGTCATAGGGTAGTTCTATTTCAATTTTTTGAGGAATCTCCATACTGTTTTCCAGAGTGGGTGCACCAGTTTGTATTCCCACCAACAGTGTAAGAAGGTTCCCTTTTCTCTGCATCGTTGCCAACATCTGTTGTTGCCTGAGTTGTTAATGTTAGCCATTCTGACAGGTGTGAGGTGGTATCTCATTGTGGTTTTGATTTGTATTTCCCTGATGATGAGTGATGTTGAGCATTTTTTCATGTGTAGGTTAGCCATCTGAATGTCTTCTTTGGAGAAGAGTCTATTCATGTCTTTTGCCCATTTCTTCACTGGATTATTTGTCTTTTGGGTGTTGAGTTTGATAAGTTCTTTGTAGATTTTGGACACTAATCCTTTATCTGATATGTCATTTGCAAATATCTTCTCCCATTCCGTTGGTTGCCTTTTAGTTTTTCTGATTGTTTCCTTCACCATGCAGATGGTTTTTATTTTGATGAGGTCCCAATAGTTCATTTTTGCTTTTGTTTCTCTTGCCTCCGGAGGTGTGTTGAGTAAGAAGATGCTGTGGCTGAGGTCAAAGTTTTTTGCTTGCTTTCTCCTGAAGGATTTTGATGGCTTTCTGTCTTACATTTAGGTCTTTCACCCATTTTGAGTTTATTTTTGTGTATGGTGTAAGAAAATGGTCCAGGTTCATTTTTCTGCATGTCGCTGTCCAGTTTTCCCAGCACCACTTGCTGAAGAGACTATATTTATTCCATTGAATATTTTTTGCTGCTTTGTCAAAGATTAGTTGGCCATATGTTTGTGGGTCCACTTCTGGGTTCTCTATTCTGTTCCATTGATCTGAGTGCCCATTCTTGTGCCAGTACCATACTGTCTTGATAATTACAGCTTTGTAATACAGCTTGAAGTCTGGGATTGTGATGCCTCACGCTTTGGTTTTGTTTTTCAGGATTTCTTTGGCTATTTGGGGTCTTTTCTGGTTCCATACAAATTTTAAGAGTGTTTCCTCTAGCTCTGTGAAGAATGCTGGTGTTATTTTGATAGGTATTGCATTCAATATGTAGATTTCTATGGGTAGTATTGACATTTTAACAATATTTGTTCTTCCTATCCAGGAACATGGAATCTTTTTCCATTTTTTGTGTCTTCTTCAATTTCTTTCATAAGCTTTCTATAGTTTTCAGTGTATAGATTTTTCACCTCTTTGGTTAGATTTATTCCTAGGTATTGTATGTTTATTGGTGCAATTGTAAATGGGATTGATTCTTTGATTTCTCTTTCTGTTGCTTCATTATTGGTGTATAGGAATGCAACCAATTTCTGTGCATTGATTTTATATCCTGTCACTATGCTGAATTCATGGATCAGTTCTAGCAGTTTTTTGGTGGAGTATTTTGGGTTTTCTGCATAGAGTATCATGTCATCTGCAAAGAGCGAAAGGTTGACTTCCTCCTGGCCAATTTCGATGCCATTTATTTCTTTGTGTTGTTTGATTGCTGAGGCTAAGACTTCCAATACTACGTTGAATAAGAGTGGTGAGAGTGGAAATCCCTGTCTTGTTTCTCACCTGAGGGTGAAAGCTCTCAGTTTTTCCCCATTAAGGATGATATTAGCTTTGGATCTTTCATATATGGCTTTCATGATCTCGAGGTATGATCCTTCTATACCTACTTTCTTAAGAATTTTTATCAAGAAAGGATGCTATATTTTGTCAAATGCTTTCTCTGCATCTATTGAGAGGATCATGTGGTTCTTTTCCTTTCTTTTATTGATGTGATGAGTCACACTGATTGTTTTGTGAATATAGAACCAGCCCTGCATCGCAGGTATAAGTCCCACTTGGTTGTGGTGAATAATTTTTTTAATGTGTTGTTGTATTCGATTGGCTAATATCTTGTTGAGGATTTTTAAATCCATTTTATCAGGGAAATTGGTCTATAGTTCTCTTTTTTAGTGGGGTCTTTGTCTGGTTTTAGAATCAAGGTAATGCTGGCTTCATAGAAAGAGTTTGGAAGTCATCCTTCCATTTCTATTTTTTGGAACAGGTTCAAGAGAATAGGTGTTAAGTCTTCCTTAAATGTTTGGTAGAATTCTCCTGGAAATCCATCCGGCCCTGGGCTCTTTTTGTTTTTTTTTTTGATTACTAATTTGATTTCTTTATTGGTTATATGTCTGTTCAAATTTTCTATTTCTTCCTGGTTCAGTTTTGGTATTTTATATGTTTCTAGGAATTTTTCCATTTCTTCCAGATTGCCCATTTTATTGGCATATAATTGCTCATAATATTCCCTTATTGTTTTTATTTCTGCTGTGTTGGTTGTGATCTCTCCTCTTTCATTCTTGATTTTATTTATTTGCATCCTTTCTTTTTTCTTTTTGATCAAACTGACTACTGGCTTATCAATTTTGTTAATTCTTTCAAAGGACCAGCTTTTGGTTTCATTGATGTGTTCTACTGTTTTGTTTGTTTGTTTGTTTCTATAGCATTGATTTCTTCTCTAATCTTTATTATTTCCTGTCTTCTGCTGGTTTTGGGTTTTACTTGCTGTTCTTTTTCCAGCTCTTTAAGGTGTAATGTTAGGTTGTGTATCTGAGACCTTTCTTCCTTCTTTAGGAAGGCCTGGATTGCTATATACTTTTCTTTTATGACTTCCTTTGCTGTGTCCCATAGGTTTGGGGCTGTGGTGTTATCATTTTCATTGACTTCCATGTACTTTTTAATTTCCTCTTTAACTTCTTAGTTAGCCCATTCATTCCTTAGTAGGATGTTCTTTAGTCTCCAAGTATTTGTTTCCTTTCCAATTTTTTTCTTGTGGTTGATTTTGAGTTTCATAGCATTGTGGTCTGAAAATATGCACGGTTAATGATCTCGATCTTTTTATACTTGTTGAGTGCTGATTTGTGTCCCAGTATGTGATCTATTCTGGAGAATGTTCCATGTGCACTGGAGAAGAATATCTGTTCTGATGCTTTAGGGTGAAATATTCTGAATATTATCGGTTAAGTCCATCTGGTCCAGTGTGTCATTCAAAGTCCATTCAAGTCCATTGTTTCCTTGCTGCCTTTCTGTTTAGATGATCTGTCCATTGTTGTAAGTGGGGTGTTGAAGTCCCCTACTATTATTGTATTATTATCAATGAGTTCCTTTATGTTTGTGATTAATTGATTTATATATTTGGGTGCTTTCATATTTGGAGCATAAATATTTATAATTGTTAGGTCTTCTTGGTGGATAGATCCCTTGGTGGAATTATGACATAATTCCCTTCTTCATCTGTTGTTACAGTCTTTATTTAAAGTCTAGATTTCTGATATAAGTATGGCTACTCTGGCTTTTTTTTGTTGACAATTAGCATGATAGATTATTCTCCATCCCCTTACTTTCAATCTGAAGGTGTCTTTAGGTATAAAGTGGGTCTTTTGTAAACAGCATATAGATGGATCTTGTTTTCTTTTTTTAAATTTTTTTTTCAACGTTTTTTATTTATTTTTGGGACAGAGAGAGACAGAGCATGAACGGGGGAGGGGCAGAGAGAGAGGGAGACACAGAATCGGAAACAGGCTCCAGGCTCTGAGCCATCAGCCCAGAGCCCGACGTGGGGCTCGAACCCATGGACCGTGAGATCGTGACCTGGCTGAAGTCAGATGCTTAACCGACTGCACCACCCAGGTGCCCCTGGATCTTGTTTTCTTATCCATTCTGTTACTTTATGTCTTTTGATTGGAGCATTTAGTCCATTGACGTTTAAAGTGAGTACTGAAAGATATGAGTTTATTGCCAATATGTTTCTTGTAGAGTTGGGGTTTCTGGTGGTGTTCTCTGGTCCTTTCTAGTCTTTTTGCTTTTGGTATTTTTTTTTTCACCTTTTCTCCCCTCAGACAGTACCGCTTAAAATTTCTTGCAGGGCTGGTTTAGTGGTCATGAACTCCTTTAATTATTTTTGTCCTTCTATTTTGAATGACAGCCTTGCTGGATAAAGAATTCTTGGCTGCATATTTTTCTGATTCAGCACATTGAATATATCCTGCCACTCCTTTCTGGCCTGCCAGGTTTCTGTGGATAGGTCTGTTACAAACCTGATCTGTCTTCCCTTGTAGGTTAAGGACTTTTTTTTCCCTTGCTGCTTTCATGATTCTTTCCTTGCTTGAGTATTTTGTGATTTTGCCTATGATATGCCTTGTTGATGGTCGGGTTTTGTTGAATATTATGGGAGTCCTCTGTGCTTCCTGGATTTTGATGTCTGTGTCTTTTCCCAGGTTAGGAAAGTTTTCTGCTATGATTTGCTCACATAACCCTTCTACCCCATTTTCTCTCTTTTCATCTTCTGGGGAACCCTATGATTCTGAAGTTGTTCCTTTTTAATGAGTCACTGATTTCTCTAATTCTTAAATTGTGCTCTTTTGCCTTAGTCTCCCTCTTTTTTTCTGCTCCATTATTCTCCATAAGTTTGTCCTCTATATCACTGATTCAGTGCTCTGCCTCATCTATCCTTGCTGCCATGGCATCCATTCTAGACTGCAGCTCAGTTATAACATTTTTTATTTCATCTTGACTAGCTCTTACTTCTTTTATCTCCACAGAGATGAATTCTAATCTATTTTTGACCCCAGCTAATATTCTTACTATCGTGATTCTAAATTCTGGTTCAGACATTTTGCTTGTATCTGTGTTGATTAACCCCCTGGCTGTCATTTCCTCCTGCTCATTCTTTTGGGGTGAATTCCTTCATTTTGTCATTTTGAAGGAAGAAAAGGAATTAATAAAGTAAAAAGTTTTAAATTAAAAAATTAAAAACAACACACACAAACACAAATCAAGTAAAAGATGCTAGATCCTAGATGTGTTTTGGTCTAGTTATTGGAAGGAGCTTGCTATATTAGAGAAAAAAGGGAAGAAAAAAAGGAAAAAGAAAAGAAAAGCAAGGAGAAAAAAGGAAAACCTTTGAAAATTTGAGAAAATGAATACGATGAAATAAAATAAAATGATGGAAGTAAAATAGAATTTGAAAAATTTACAAAAAAGTAAAAATGTAGTAGAAAAAGTAAAAATATTTTTAATAAAAATTGAAAATAAAAATAATTTTTTTCTCTTTCTGTATTCAAGAAAAAGAAAAGAAGCAAAAAGAAAAAAAAATAAAATTCAATAGATGGACCTGTGAACAGACTGAAATATGATTGAAATTACATTGTTTTCCCCTAGAGGTCAAACTATGAGGCAATTTATAATCTGTAAACTAAGCAAGTGGAGAGATTTGTGGCGTTCCTGAAGAGCAAGGTTGGCCCAGTTGGGGGGCGCTTAGTGTAATGGCTCTGTCCTCCACTAGATGGCACTACTCAACTTACTTGGGTTGATTGTTGTGGTGCTTGTAGGTGTGTATGTGCATGTTGGGAGGGGTGAAAATGGTGTCACCCAGTTACCCAGTCTCTAGTATCAGAACTCTGTGCTCTCCCTGACCAACAATTGTTCAACCATCCTTTGTCTCTGGCTTTCTTTCACTCCTGGCTTTTACACTGTGACCAAGCCATCAGGTTGCCAGGCAGCACCTTCCTCCTGAGTTTTATCTCAGATGCAGCTGTGTTTCCCAACCCCTCACTTCTGAGGGACTGCAGCTTTGACCTGCTCAGATCCTCTGGGGGAGAGTCTCATTGAGCAATGGCCAGGTGCTGGCCACACCCAGGAACATTTGCGGGACCATACTGCTGACGATGCCTCGGGACTGTAACTGGGTGCCAGTCCGCTCTAGAAAAAGTTCACGTGATTGTGTAGCAGCAGAGTTTCAGGGATTATGGAAAATCACAACACACATCTGGAACCAGGCTTCATCCTTAATGACTTTGTTCCACCACCAGCGAATGTGGTTGTTCTCTGGGGTCTGCTGGGACTGGGTTTCCCCACAGCCTTTACCAAAAGTCCTTCCAGCTGTGGAATTGCTCCTCCCCATGTGGGCTGAAGACTCCCAGACCCCACTCTGCTCCTGGGGATTCTTCCTTCCCACCAGAGCACTGCCAGGTATTGAACTGCAGAGTTTCAGACTCTGTGCTCCCCCTGTTTATAGAGTCTTAATGGAATTTAAACCCTCTCCTTTCTCCTTTATCCCTCTTTAGTTCAGTTCCTGAGGCTCTTTCCACTCTTCCACTTTCTCTCCAGCTGCTTTTTTTTTGGGGGGGGGTTCCCATACTCTCTCCCCACCCCCGTCTCTGTCCTCCCTCCATAAGCAAAAATAGCTCCCTGCCCTCCACAGCTTCTCTCCCCCCCGGTCACCTCTCCATGCTGCATACCTGCTGAGTTCTCTGGTTCAGGTTGTGTAGATTGTTGTGTTAATCCTCAAATCAGTTTCCTAGGTGTGCAGTATGGTTTAGTGTTGATCTGGCTGTATTTCATGGGTGTGAGACACAAAGAAACTTCCGCCATCTTGGCTCCTCCCCTGACATGATATTCTATGTCAAAAATCTGAAAAACTTCACCAAAAAAATTTCTAGAACTGGTATACAAATTCAGCAAAGTCCAGGATGCAAAATAAACATACAGAAATGCATTGCATTTCTCTACACCAATAATTAAGCAGCATAAAGAGAAATCAAGGAACTGATCCCATTTACAACTGCACACACAAAAAAAACATAAGATACCTAAGAATAAACCTAATCAAACAGGTAAAATATCTGTACACTGAAAGCTATAAAACACTCATGAAAGAAATTGAAAAGGTCAAAAAGAAATGGAAAAATCTTCCATGCTCATGTACTAGAAGAACAAATATTGTTAAAATGTCTTGCTACTGAAAGCAGTCTACATATTTAATGCAATCCCTATCAAATACCACTAGCATTTTTCACAGATCTAGAACAAACAACCCTAAAATTTGTATGAAGCCACAAAAGACCTCAAATAGCCAAAGCAATCTTGAAAAAGAAAAACAAAGCTGGAGGCATCACAATTCTGGACTTTTAAAGTTATGTTACAAAGCTGTAGTCAAGACAGTATGGTACTGGCACAAAAACAGACGAATACATCAATGGATCAGAATAGAAAACCCAGAAATAGACCCACAACTATATAGTCAACCAATCTTCAACAAATTAGGGAAGAATATCCAATGGGAAAAACATTCACTTCAACAAGTGGTGTTGGGAAAACTGGACAGCAACACACAGAAGAATGAACCTGGACCACTTTCTTACACCATACACAAAAATAAAGTCAAAATGGATGAAAGACCTAAATGTGAGACAGGGGACCATCAAAATCCTAGAGGAGAATACAGGCAACAACCTTTTTGACCTTGGCTGCAGCAACTTCTTACTAGACACGTCTCTGGAGGTAAGGGAAATAACAGCAAACATGAACTATTGAGACTTCATCAAGGTAAAAAGCTTTTGCACAGTGAAGGAAACAATCAAAAAAACTAAAAGGCAACTAATGGAACAGACGAAGGTATTGCAAATGATGTATTGGATAAAGGGTTAGTATCTAAAATCTAAAAAACAAATAATCCAGTTAAGAAATGGGCAGAAGATGTGAATAGACACTTTTCCAAAGAAGATATCCAGATGGGTAACAGACACATGAACAGCTACTCAACATCACTCACTATCACAGGAAAACAAACCAAAACCATGATGAGATTTCACCTCACACCTGTCAGAATGACTAAAATTAACCACTCAGGCAACAACAAATGTAGGCGAAGATGCAGAGAAAAGGGAACCCTCTTACACTGTTGGTGGGAATGCAAACTGGTGCAGCCACTCTGGAAAACAGTATGGAGGTTCCTCCAAAAGTTAAAAATAGAACCACCCTATGACCCAGCAACTGCACTACTAGGTATTTGCCCAACTTATACAAAAATAGTCATTTGAAGGGACACGTGCACCCCAATGTTCATAGCAACATTATCAACAATAGCCAAAGTATGGAAAGAGCCTAAATGTCCATCAGCTGATGAATGGATAAAGAAGAGGTGATATATATAATATATAATGGAATCAGCCCTCAAAAGGAATGAAATCCTGCTATTTGCAATGATGTGGATGGAGCTAGAATGTATTATGGTAAACAAAACAATTCAGCCAGAGAAAGACAAATACCATATGATTTTACTCATGTGAAATTTAAGAAACAAAACACATGAATATGTGGGAGGGGGGAAAGGAGAGAGGGGAACAAATGATAAGAGACTCTTAAAGATAGATGAGGCTCCTGGATGGCTCAGTCAATTAAGCATCCGACTCTTGATTTTGGCTCAGGTAATGATTCTAGGGTCCTGAAATCAAGCCCTGTGTTGGGCTCTGCACTGAGTGCAAAGCCTGCTTAAAATTCTCTCCCTCTCTCTCTGCCCCTGCTCTCTTCTCTCTTCCTAAAATTAAAAGAGAGAAAGAGAGAATCTTAAAGGTAGAGAACAAACTAAGGTTTGATGGGGGGAGGTGGGTTAAGGATGGGGTAGATGGATGATGGGTATTAAAGGGGACACTTGTTATGATGAGCATTGAGTGTTGTATGTAAGTGATGAATCACTAAATTCTACTCCAACAACCAATATTGCACTGTATGCTAACTAACTCGAATTTAAGTAAATAATTGAAAAGAAAAAAAAGAAACAAAACAGATTAACATAGGGGAAAGGAGAGGGAAAAAGGAAAGGGAGGTAAACCATAAGAGACTCTTCACTATAGACCACAAACTGAAGGTTGATGGAGAGGAGGTGGGGAGATGGGCTAAGTGGGTGATGGGTATTAAGGAGGGCACTTGTTGAGATGAGCACTGGGTGTTATATGTAAGGGATGAATCACTAAATTCTACTCCTGAAACCCATATTACATTATATGTTAACTAACTAGAATTTAAGTAAAAACTTGAAACAAAAAAAAATAATTAAAAATTCAAGTGAAAAATAAATAAATAAAAATATAGGAAGTCCAATTAAATTTGAAGTTAATATGAATAATGAATTATTTTTATTACAAATATGTCCCAAATATTGCATTCATCATAATTATGCTAAAAATTATTTGTTGTTTCTCTGAAATTCAGGTTTAAATGGGCAGCCTGTATTTATCTGGCAAAGTACATTTAATTCCAGTGCACTCTAAAATTAAAGGACAACTCCTTTAGAAGAATGTGGGCTCTGAGGAAGCTATCTTTTCAAGAGCTTATGTCAGGGACTGCTGAAGGGCCCAGTTATTGAAACAGGGGTATGGAGTGGAGAACTACTCAAAGGGAAATAACAAAGTGCCTGGCTCACTGCCACTGGGGCAGAATCAGGGTAAATTACCAAGCAGAGGCAAGCTGACTTCATTCACTTGGACTCCAAGGTCTGGAGTTTTCCTAGAGCAATGGTCCTCAATGTTTTGAAAGTCAGGGGTGAGTGGTTTTTTTTCAAAAAGCATCTTAAGTATTTCTAAACCAATCCCCTGCCACTGTAGTGAAGGAAAAATATTTTCACTCTATTCTTTTAAGTTCTGTACCTGGAGCCTGCAAATTGTGGGAAAGTGACAATACAAAGGAAAAGGGGTTGGGCTTATAAACATGGTGAATTGTGGGAAAGTAAATTCATGGAAGAAACTCATGGAAGTTAAGGGTTGTTTTAGTAATGCCTTTTGTGCAGACCCATCTTGTGCCAACTTTCTGTCTTAAGTTATAAGGGTTGTTCTCATAGTAGGAAAAAGAGGATAAGAAACACTTTCACAATGAAGAATTTGTCTTTCTTTTAGGCAGATGGGGGAGAGCAAATAGCTCTTCCTGTGTTTGCTGCTTCTTAATTGCCTTCATCTCAAGATGTTCCTTATGTCCTCTTCACCCTCGTATTGAGGACCAGTATCAAAGAGCTTCAACCCACAGATAGAACAGAAGGATAGGTCATTATGAAATATGCCTATTGTCTCTTATTGTCTCTATCCTGACTCAGCAGATAATATATTTCTTCACTATTACCCATCCAGCCTTTTTCCATCCCTGCCCCACAGGTTCTTCTCTCCATCTGTACAAATAATAAACAACTATCACCCCTCGCACCTCTGTGGCCATTTCTTTAACATGGCTATTGCCAAGGTCTTAGCAGACACAATGTGCAGTAATCCTTACTACTTTGAGGACTCTGGGTAGAGAGTTGGGTTAGTTTTGCTGATACAGATATATTCTGAAAGTTTTCTTATTGCCATCATGTCAAGCTGGGCTGTATTTACAGGCCTGTTATCAGCCCAGTACAGCCGGACTCTACCTCCCTCCTGCTGTCTTATCACATTTTCATTATGACCCAAATGTCAGCATAGAAGAACCTACTTTCTGATGGATTAGGAAACTGCTTATTCTGATGAGACTAATTCTTCTCAGTTCTGAAAGGATGAAAGGAAAGCCTTTTCATGAGAAGGCCTGACTCAACACTGGTGCCAGTGACTCAGTTTATTTGCTATTTCTTTCCACCTATCCCAGTTGTTATGTCAAAGGGATGCTTCCTGTCCAAGAAGAACAGCTTTGTCTTAACTCCCTCCCTGACCTCCCCAACACCACCAGAGATGGTTGAAGGGTAATAGACCAGAGTGCATAACTTCAGCTCATTATGAAATGACATTTCAGCCATTCCAGAGATCAAGCCAGGGAAAAGACACACACACACACACACACACACACACACACACACCACCCACTTTCTTATTGCAAAACATGTGGCACAATTGAGGTCTACAAAATGCATAGGTGAAAACAAACACTATATGTCCAACTGAGAAAGCCAGAACTCATGTTCCTTGTAGTAATATGCTTGAGCGTTCTCAATGGCATTGGCCAGTTTGTCTTGATTGAGAGTTATTGGCGTCATCTTATCTGTCCCCATATTTCACTGGACTGTGAACTCCTTGAGGGTAGGGGCATGTTTTATTCATGTCTGGTATTTACTTACAGCCCTTATCACAAAGCTTAGTTTAGAGTAAGCACTTTATAAATGCTTATAAAAATAGAAGAACTTGCAGACAGCACTGACAGAAAGATGAAGAACAAAAGAGGAAGTGCAGGGTAACTCTCAAATCTGTACCAAGTATCAGTAGTTGAGCCCAAAGTGGACAAAAGCAGTTGTAGACCAGAGGAAATGGAAACCAAAGAGCATACAGATGGGCAGATTGCAGCTTTGGACAGCATATGAACTAAAAGTGGTCTCACCCTACAAGTAAGAATCATAAGAAAACTCAAGCTGCTCACGCAACCTACTATTGAGAAGCAGTTTTTTAAAATGGGAAGACATTTGTGAAGATAAAAACAATGAAAATGAAAATATTATTTCACACCTTGCTTGATTCTGCATCTGCATTCATGTTATTCTCTCCTTCTTCTTCCCTCTGCCTATGAAATCCTCTGCATACTCTAAGGTACAGCTCCACAGGTCCCCCATGAGATTGTTGAAATTCATGTCATGTATCTCATTCAAGCCAAATGAGACCTACCTTGGGGGAACCACAGACTATCATGTCTTTTACAGCAAACACTAAGTATTATGGTTCTCTTTCGGATACTTTAATAGCCTAGAATAGTGTTGGGTCTATTATAGAGATTTGATAAATATTAGTTGACTGCCTAATTTATGGTAGATATAAAACCAATCCTGCAGAATGCTGGAAATGGTCCCTCTCCTGTGGAAACAGATTTAATTTGGCTTCATTAAATACAAAGCTAGGCCCATCTCATGCCAAGTGGGCATGTTACCTTTTGGAGATTGTTTTTCACTGCCTGGTGGAACAGTGATTCTGTTATGATTAAAGAATAGAAAGTAAATCTACCTCTAGTGCAGGAAATTGGAATAAATGACATAGAATTCCTCAGTGAGATGACTGATGGTTTACATTTTGTCTTTAATCAAGAAAAAAGGATTAGAAGTGATGAAGGAAACTTTAGATCCCATGTCCTTTGATTGTTAAACAACAATAACAGGATTCTGGCTTATTTCAAAGAACAGTCAGAGGCCATACAGAGATGAAGTACTAAAAGTGGCAAAAAAAAAAAAAGTAAAGGAATAAGGACATTCTCAGAGTGAAGCTAATTAAAAATGGGGATAAATAATCCTGTGATGGAAGTGGAGTTCAGTAAATAAAAGTTGTGCAGAGAAGAATAAGAAATTCTGCCAGATTTAAGAGCCTAAGACATCCGAGGATGGGATGAATTAAGTTGTTACATTATAAAAGGAAATTTCTGGTTGCAGGAAGCAAAAAGCCTTAAGAGACAATGAGTATAAACTACTCTAAGACTGGGATATTCTAGGAAGAGGAGCAAAAATCCCAGAGTTCTCAGGACACCCAATGTAGGATAGTTGTGGTAGGCAGCCTTCTGAGATTCTCCACCCCTTCCAGTGATCCCCGCTTTTCAGTATTCATACCCTTACGAAATGGTCCCTCTCCTGTGGAAACAGATTTAATTCATTATTCCCTTGTACAGTCTGCTCCCCTAGTTTGTGGGCTGGATCTAGTGGATTACTTCTAACTAATAGAAATCAACAAAAATGAAGGAATGTCACTTCTGAGATTAAGTCATAAAAGACTGACTTCCATTGTGTTTGTACACTCTGTTTCTCTTGCTCCCGTTCACTTGCTCACATTGATGAAGCCAGCTTACATGTTGTGAGCTGCTCTATGGAGAGACCCATGTGGCAAGGAAGAGAGGGTGTCCTCTAGCCATCAGCCAGTGACAAACTGAGGCCCTTAGTCCAACATCCCTGAATCCTGCAAACAACCACTGAGTAAGCATGGAAGCTCACCCTATCCCAGTAGAGCCTGGAGGTGACTGTGGCCCGGTCCATTACCTTATTTGAAGACTTGTAGGATACTCTGAGTCAGATAATCAAGCTAAGCCATCCATAGATGTGCGACCCACAGACACTGTGAGGTAATAAATGTGTGATATTGTAGGCCATAACACTTGGGTGATTCGTTGTGCATCGATGAATAACTAAAACAACAGGGAAATCAGTCTCTGAGCTCATTCATGGAAAGGGGAACAGTGGAGAGGGCTCTGTAATGTGGTAAGGATATAAGTGACAACAAACATTAGATCGCAGTGCTTATCATTATGAGGCAGTGGGTAAGGGGACTATTTGAGAATTAATATTCTAGAAAATGCTCTTGTCCTATTGTTACCAGGGGCACATAATGGAAATAGAATCAAATACATAGAGAAAGAAATTTCAACTGAAGACTAAGGCCAGAAGCCCCAAAGAGTTGGTAGCCTGGGTCAGCCTCACGGCCTAGTCAGCCTAGGCATCTGTGTTTGCCAGAGACCCAATGGGACAAAATCTCCTCCATGGCCTCCTTTTCAAGTCTTCCCTTGAACAATGAGGACTTGCATGAGAAGGGGGAAATAGAAGGCTCCTGTTACATTTGCAGCTTCCAAGATGTGCTATGTGAATTGAAGAGAAAATCAATTGGAAGGTGAATGGGGAATATTAACCTGAGCAGGATGGTGTAAGGAAGTAAGAGTCTTCTGCAAATAGCCACTAAGCCTGCTTCATTGTTTTCTGGGACTGGGGTTGTGGAGTGACATGAGGCAGGATAAAGGTCAGAGCTGAGACATCATGCATGTGCTTCCATTACCTTGTGCTCCAGCTGCCTTCAGCTCCGATGTTTCTGATCTAGCAAATGGTGGGGGGGGGGGGGGGAGAGTAAAAGGGATTTGCAAAATGTGGGCTCAGGATAACGCATTTCCTCAGCCTTTCTTTTGACTTTCAATCCTTCTGAAGTAACGACGGGACCGTGCTTTATGTACAATATCATAGACCCCAATACAATGCTAGTTTGCTTGTTCCTACTTCTTACCTTAGTAATCCTGCCCCACTGTCATCTGTGCCCTTCCGCAATTCCAGGAAATAATTATCCAATGTATTTGGTTGTTTGGTCCTCACAGCAACCCTACAGGGTAGATAAGGCAGCATTGTTATGTGTACAGTCAATTACAGGCAAAGAAATGGAAACCCAGAGAAGTTGATCAACTGGTACAAAGGCACACAGCTAGTTAGTGACAGAGCTGGTAGGGAAGCTAGGTCTTCGGATCCCTAATCCAATACCTTTTAAAAAATTATTCCATGCTACTGCAGAAATAACTTGAACAAATAAAGGGTTACAGAAATGCCAATGTTCATTACTATATAATTGTATTGGCCCTTTCAATAATGAAAGGTCGCTTTTAATTTCTGACCTAGGGAATGACAGAAATGGTTACAAGCATACAATCCAAATAAGTCTTAAACGCAGGTTTGGTGTTGCATTGGATGACTTTCAGAGGCCCCTTAACTAATATTTTTCAGTCTTTGAAAGCATTTTCCAAATGGTGATCCATAGTATGTCATAAAAGATTCCTCTAGTAAAAGGTTCCTGTTTATATGACTGGGATATGATGGCTGTAACAAAGATAAACAGGTTTTATAGCTGTAGGACTTCTCAGAGTCTTTAATAAGATTATATGCATTGTAAATGTACAAAATGAGATTTGAAATATACAGCCTTACTAAATTTATTTTATGATGGAATTCATTTTTCTCAGAGCATCCTGAGGAACTACAGTACATCAGAATATTGTTTGGCAAATGTTGGTCAATGAACTATATAAAAGGTGCTTTATAAATTTATTATGTTAACACATATGTCTTCAGTCTTGAAAACCACGAAGGAAAAAGATTGCACCAAACACACATACAACTCTTCTAGGCTGTGGTTTGCTGGGACTGGTGGAATGGCTTTCCCGTTGGAACTGTGTTGGAAACATGTTTTATTTCCAGTAAGAAGGAAAAACCCTTTCGCCTCTCACTACTGATGAAAGAGAGTGAAGTTTGAGAAAGTGAGCCAAACACTTAAATTTTCCACTGAGCTGGCACCTGTCTACTCCAGCATGCTTTCTAAGCCCTGTGTGCATCCCCTAAACAACTGTAGGTTATGCTGTATTATTAAACTAAATAGCCTTCAGAGCCCAGCTAAGGTTCTAGACTTGATGCGTTTTGAAAGACATAACCATGAAAAAGATACCAGTGTTAGGCCATGAAATGTAGCCTTAAAACCCTAGAATTTTCCAGTTGATGTTGTTACAGTAAAGAGATCAGCACAGGTGTAAGCTGTTTTCATAGACTTCTAGAGAGCCTCTTCAGAACCAGAACTCTTGACTCATCTGAGATTGGAAACAAACATAATCATACACTGTTTTCCAACACATCCAGCTTTATTCCTGCTCTTGTTCTCATCTTTAACTCCTAAGAGCGAGTGCCCCAATGGTTTTCCTTCACAAGAAGAGATGCTCTGGCTGAAAAAGGAAATCTCCCAGAATATTAGAGCTGAAGACCTTGCAAAGCATCTAGTATTGTTATGGCTCAATTCAATCCTAGGAAGAACTGTTTATTATTATTAGTTTTAATTGTTTAATGCTTATTTTTGAGAGAGAGACAGAGAGTGAGCAGAGGAGGGGCTGACACACACACACACACACACACACACACACACACACACAGAATCTGAAGCAGACTCCAGACTCTGACCTGTTAGCACAGAGCCCGACGTGGGGCTCGAACTCACAAACTGTGAGATCATGACCTGAGCCAAAGTTAGGCGCTTAACCCGCTGAGCCACCCAGGTGCCCCAAGAACTGTTTTTTTTTTTTTAACTTAAGGATGAGAATGTTGTCTTTGAAAGGAAAAAAAAAAACCAAATAATTTATTCCTCTGAATTGTATTCTGCACGTAAGGGACAAAGACTACTCCAAATGTGAAAAATAAAACATGATACTCAGATTCCTGCTCTTTAGCCAAAAGCAGTAATTAAATGGTTGCATCACAATCACCTGAGGGTCTTCTTTAAAAACACACATTCCTGGTTCCCCTGCCAGACGTATTGAATCAGAATCTCTAGAAGTGGAGTGAAGAATCTAAATTTTTAATAACTTCTTTAAGTTATTAAAGGGTTGAAGACCATGAACTTAGATGATTTACATCTCTTCTAGTCTTAACATTTACAGGTTCCCTTATTTTAAAAAGACAGAGACATAGATCCATTACCCTCCCAGACTTGCAGACTTTCTCAACCAAATTTCTTCGTGTGAACCACAGAAAGTGATTTTATGATTATTTTTTTCAATTCTCCCAAAGATGATCCATAAAGAATACCATCAACAATGCATAAGAGATGGGTTAATGCATCACATAAAATCGTTGCCTTAGGACATTAGGGCTTAGTTCTCTCAGGGTTGCTAAAGGCTACTTAGGAGAGGGAAAATTTGTGAGGAACCAAGTATCTGAAAAATAATGTATTTACACTGTAGATAGTTCAGCTACAAGATGGGGCCACCAGCTCAAATTAACTATTGATCACTATATGGTTCCGATGATAAATTGCTGTTGAAGTTTTAGGGTTAATCTGTTACCACAGTGTATCCAGAATACAGCAGTAACATTAAGAAATTTGGACTTCGTTCAAACATAAAACTATAGAAGGGGTTTTGACAGGATGAATAACAGGATCAACGATACATTTTTCAAATATCACTCTGACTGCAGGGTTGAGACTGGAAAGGAAGAAGGCAAGACCCAATGTAGACAGATAAACTGCTTAATGAAATAGTTATTGAATTAATGTGTTTGGAGATGCAAAGATAAATGATATAATTATAGCTCACGTTAAATACTAGGGAGAAAAGATCCAGGTGCTATGAAAGAGAAAAAAGAGGGCCTATTTACTTTATATGGAAGCATGCCGGTAGAAATATAATGTGAACCACATATACAAATTTAAAAAAATTATTCTGGTTGCTGTGGGCAGAATGAAAAGGCTGTAGTGGGACAAAACTGCCCACTGTGCCCATCAGGGTTAGGTAAGCCTGGCATCCAGACCAGGAGAAGAGGGTGAGTCAAGTACCAGGAACAGCCTGACCACTGCATTTTGGAGAGTTGAGCCAGTGGGAAGCCCTTAATCAGTAGAGAGTGGTCCGCAGAGCCCTGTGCAAACGTACCCGGGGTGGGGGGTGGGGGGTGATGAGAGCGGCTTGTAAACTTGACCTGACCTGGGTGTACACAACTGTCAGTATCCATAGATCTGAAAATATAAGGTTGTTCATTTTATTGTGTTCACATGATACCTCAATAAGTTAAAACAACTATTCAAATGATTTGCCCTAACCAATAGTACTTCTTGGCGAAAACAAGATGTGAACATGATCATGTTCTACTGAAATTCTAGTGAAAAAATTTGACTTGGGTAAGGCCCAAATTTGCTAAAGAGATACCAACGATTCAGAGGGAGAACGGCAATGCATGAAGCGGCTTTATCGTATCTCATCATTTACATGTTCACTAGAGGTTTTGCAACTGAAACCTGTGTGACCCAGTCTTTGGACTGAAGTGGGGTTTTTTTTCCCCCAGATATCCAGATGGTTCCCACCTGCCACCTACCACTATCCCTCTTCCACCATCATCATAATTTTCTCCTTCCATTCTCTCGCTTTTGCAACTTCTTTGCCAGAAGAAAACAATTTTTATGGCAGAGGAAAAACTTTTCATCAGAAAACTTCTAAGGGTTGGCCCTTGGGTTCAACCAGTCTCCCCACACACAATATTCACACATACTGGGAATCGTGAACTTCCCCTGAGCAGTGGTTGCTGAATTCTAATTTGTGCAGAGAATTACTGGCTCCTGCTAGCTACTACTCTCTCTCTTCCCCCAGCGTGCCAGAACATTTTGTAAAGAATCTTGGCTATGGAACTATGGAGATTTTCTTAGTTTCTTCCACTGCTTCTGCCTTTCCTTTTCCTCAGGTTTTCTTCTCATGCTACATAATCTCCTTGAGAGATCTCATCCACTCCTACGGCTTTAAGTCTGACAAATAGGCTAATTATTCCTAAATCTTTATCGCTAGCTCAGATGTTTTTCCTCGGCGTCAGATTCAAATATCTAAAAGCTTATAAGGCAATTGCACCTAGATATCCTCTAAAAACATAAAACTCAACAACTCAGTAATTGAGCTCTTAATATTCTTTCCTCTTACCCCAAATCTATTTTTTCCTTTTGAATTTTCTCTCTATATTAATGTTCTGTAAATAAATATTTTATTTGACTTTATATCAACAGTACCTTATACAGTGTTTGGCACAGAGTAGGCCAAATGGATGGATGAATGCGTGAATGGATGAGTGACAGAAGAGTCCAACATCATTCCTGAAAAATATTAGAGACTCAATGGCAAATAAAAGAGAACTGGACTATTTTCTTTTCTCACAGAGCCAAATCACTACCATACTTGATCAGTTAATTTTCCAGTGTCTCTTATCTTTATGCCTTTTCCCCACTCCTATTGTCACTGAACTTGGAACTTTTGATCTATCCCAGTTTAATGATGTGTTTAGGTGACCACTTCCCCCCAGTGCACCTGCAAGTTTTGTAAGGGCAGGGATTGGTAGCATGTGTTATTTATCCCCATGTTCCTAGAATTTAGCTCAGCGCTTGGCATATAGGAAGTGATCATTTAATGTGGAATGAATGAATGAATGAAATAATTCAGTCAAGCTGCAATCTTTCTGTAGCTGGCTAGGGCTCTATTAATTTCTTCTTCATTTACTGTTCCTACCATCCACAGATACTCTGCAAACCTTGGGAGAGCTCTACCTCCACAGCCTTGGGTAGAGCCTTATCCACCTGACTTCACCTGGGCCTTATTACCCAGCTGCCTATGGTTACGTGCACAGCTGGTGGAATCCTTTAGTGTGGAGTTTGGTATGGAGGCCCATGTATACTGGCAATCCTTCTGAAATATTACAGTATATTTCCAATAACTGGCTGGATGCGTAGTAAATGTGGAAATATGGCTAGCAGTAGCTCCAGAATGACCTATTGAGAGTATGCTTCGTCAAGCTCATATCACAAACCGGAACCTTCTAAGTTGAATCAAATGGAGTGTCACATTTTTTATTGTTAAAAACTCACCCTTTTCTAATTTCTGTTTGCAATTTTGTTTTAGGTTTTTATTTAAATTCCAGTTAGTTGACATACAGTGTAATATTGGTTTCAGGTGTAAAATATAGTGATTCAACACTTCCCTTACATCATCCAGTGCTCATCATGTAACCACTTTTCTCTCAATAGGTAAATATTTCCCTCGGCTCATACAAATCCCCTCTGTCTTTTCAGATGAAGACCCCAGAGTGGCACTCAGTGAACATTTGATGATTGGAGGAAATGTTCAGAAGGAACCTCCACCCCACCTCATAATTTGCTGTATACTTTCTTCTCAGGAACTAGGGACTAGAGAATGGAACTCCTTCTATGAACGCTCTCTTACCTCCCTTTATTTCTCCCTTCCTCACAAACCCACAAGCCACAAATATCACATTATCAAATTCCTATTTGGGGAGCACCATTAACAGTTCGCAATTGAAGTCAAGGACATTGTAAGTTGGAGGGACTCCTGAATTGTATTTTTTTCTTTTCTTACATTTTTTATTTAAATTCCAGTTAGTTAACATACAGTGTAATGTTAGCCTCAGGTGTAGAATTTAGTGATTCAACACTTGCATACAACATCTGATGCACATCACAAATGCCCTCCTTAATCCCCATCACCTACTTAACCCATCCTCCTTCCCACTTCTTCTCTGGTAACCATCAGTTTGTTTTCTATAGTTAAGAGTCTGTTTCTTGGTTTGCCTCTCTCTCTTTTTTCCCCATGGTCATTTGTTTCTTAAATTCCACATATCAGTGAAATCATATGGTATTTGTCTTTCTCTGACTGACTTATTTGGCTTAGCATAATACTCTCTACTTCCAACCACATCATTGCAAATGGTAAGATTTCATTCTTTTTTATGGCCAAGTAATATTCCATTATATATATATAGGTATATATATACGTATATATATACATACACATATACGTATATATACACGTATGTATATATGTATGTATACATATATATGTATATATATACGTATATATGTATGTATATATACATATATATGTATACATATATACATGTGTATATACATACATATACACATATACATATATATATGTGTATATATATACGTATATATATACACATACACACATACGTATATATATACAAACCACACCTTCTTTATCCATTAATCAGTCAATGGACATTTGGGCTCTTTCCATAATTTGGCTATGGTAGATAATGCTGGACTCCTGATTTCTTTTTTGTTTTCTTTTCTCTTAATTTATTTTTTTTAATGTAATTTATTGTCAAGTTAGTTAACATACAGTGTATACAATGTGCTCTTGGCTTTGGGAGTAGATTCCCATGACTCATCGCTTCTGTACTATACCCAGTGCTCATACCAACAAGTGCCCTCCTTCATGCTTATCACCCATTTCCCCCTTTCCCCTGCCCCCCCCATCAACCCTCAGTTTTTACTCTGTATTTAAGAGCTCTTATGGTTTGCTTGAAACTATTTTTTCCCCTTCTCTTCCCCCATGGTCTTCTGTTAAGTTTCTCAAATTCCACATATGAGTGAAAACATATCTGTCTTTCTCTGACTGACTTATTTATGACCTCTTAATTTTAAAACAAGAACTTTGTTAGAACTACCTATGTGTAAATGACAACGTGGAGAAATGTGTCAACATCTCATTTGCAGGTTAAGGGGAAATCCTGTGTTTTCTACCTAATATGGGTTAGAAAATAGCCTCAACCAGAGGTATCAAAGAAAGTTCAATCTGCAATGATATAGAAGACAACATAAGTTAGGCAGTCCCTGAGAAATTATGGAATTCAGTTTCCTAATATCATATAGGTGCCAACCAAAAGCCATGGCAGATAATTGTCCTGCCTGTTTCCATGTGTACTAACCAGAGTTAAACTTCCCTGAGTAGAGGGCAATTTTGCCTTTTATGAATAATATGTGGAGTCTTACCTGTATTTAGTGTACTTTTCTGAGCGACCCACACAAAAGGACTCCTGCGACCTGGACTACTCAAGCTAGTAGGAATTTGTTCAAGTTTGTTTTCCCAAGGCTACCAAACCCTACTCACTAGTTTATGTTCTGCCTTAAAGGTTTTGCTTGGTATTTTTTATTTTAAATTTTTTTTTAACATTTATTTATTCTTGAGAGACAGAGAGAGACAAAGCACGAGCAGGGGAGGGGCAGAGAGAGGGAGACACAGAATCCAAAGGAGACTCCAGACTCTGAGCTGTCAGCACAAGCCTGACGTGGGCCTCAAACTCACAAACCACAAGATCATGACCTGAGACGAAGTCGGATGCTTAAGCGACTAAGCCACCCAGGCGCACCCCCCTTGGTATTTTTTTAATTACTAAATTATTTCTTATTGATCTGTCAATGGCTATTTCTTAACACCAAAAAGCCAGTGCTACATTGTTTTTATCAAAGACTTTTATAATTAAAGATTTTAACTGCAACCCAGGAGCAAAACAGAATCTCCAAGAAACAACATTTCTTGGCTAGAAAGGTCTTTGGAAGAGCCAAAAGCATGGAGGCCATGATAGAGAAGTAGACTGGAAAGTAGCTTCCTTCCAGGCAATAGTCAAGAAAAACCACTGGAAGCTTTTTTGCTTGCAGATATTACAATAGGAAATGAAAAGCCCTACTGCAAACCATACACAGAAAAAAAATCCCACAACACAATATTAATTTCATTTTGTAATAAGCATTTAAGAAGCACTTATATATGCCAGCCACTTTAAAAGGGGTTGTGAGTTACAGAAATAAACAAGATTCATCTTGTTTCCAAAAAGTTTGCAGAAAAGTAGATTTCCCATAGCTCTATGTTATCTCGTTTTCCTCTTCCAACTCATTTTGAATTAGCTTTCTCATTACAAAGCAGGCACTCCCACTTTTTCTGTTCATTGAACACATTAAGCTGTATTGTAGTGACTTTGCATTTTCTCTTCCCTTTGCCTGTAATGCCATTAACTCCAATATTTCCCTAAATGGTTCCTCTTTATAATCACCAGAAAGACTTTCCCTGAGGATTCTACCCAAAGTAATTCTCTCCTTACTCTTGTACTCAGCATCTTATTTGTTTTCTTCAAAAAACTTATTACAACTGATAATTGTTCCATTTATTTATTTATTTTGTTTGTCTTCTCTCACATAATGTAAATACCATGAGGATGGGCACTAATCTTGTTCACCATTGAATCCCCATCAATTAGCACTCTGCCTAGTACACAGTAGTTGCTCAAAAATATGTATTGAATGAATGAATGAGATGATAAGGCATGCACACAAATAACCATTGTACAATGCAGTGTGGAACAAATATATTGGGACACTGTTGTGGACCTTCACCTCTACAGAGTCAATTCTCTTTGTTTCTGGTAACAGACCTAAAATTTCCTTTCCAACTTTAGTCCACACCTAACCATAGAAGGTGAAATATGTGAGCCAAGCCTAAGTCAAGCAGTGTATGACATTTCCCTGGCTACAGTCATTTATTTGGTGGTTTGCACAATCAGAGCAAATCTCAGGACTTTATTGGGAATGCTGACTCAAAGACTTGCTCGTTCATTCTTTTGGCGGGGCTAGTGAGACCTGAGCTAAAGCAGTCATCTTATAATCGTGAGGGCAAGAAAGCGCTATGGAAGCTCAAAACAGGGAGAGATCATCGTAAGCCACCAGCTGTGGGCTGGGATGGTACTTGAACTAGACTTTGGAAGTAGGTATGATTATTTTTGTTAACCAATGATTTTCTTTCTCTTTCTTTCTTTCTTTCTTTCTTTCTTTCTTTCTTTCTTTCCTTCTTTCCTTCTTTCCTTCTTTCTTCTTCAATATTGGAAAGAACCTTAGAGATCTAGAAGGTGAGACTCAGAGGAGTGAATTGACTTGCTTACATTCTTCACATGGGAAGTTAATGGCAGAGCCATAACCAATATCCAGACCTACTATCTCCTGACTTAAGATTCTTTCCACTCCATAGGTAGGATTTTGCATGTGCGGCTTGGCATTCCAGATGAAGGGACAGATTTAACATGTAAAATTTGTCAGAAAATTTCAAAAATGCTCATAAGATCGTAATCTATATAGCTAGAAAAAGAATGTCAATAGGAGGAGACCAAGAGATCAGGCAGGAAACATCAGTTGGGGTCAGATTTTCAAAGGCAAAGGGAGAACATTCATAATCTTTGAATAAAAGAATATGATGATTTAGATACCATGGAATATGGGGACAATGGAGATACCAGCTAGGTGGTTGCTGTAGTAGCCTAGCTATGCTATAATATGGTACCAAACCAAAGTGGTATGGGTGTTAGGGGTGCCTGGATGGCTCAGTCGGTTAAGCGTCTGACTCTTGATCTTGGCTCAGGTCATGATCTCTCAGTTCGTGAGTTTGAGCCCCGCATCGGGCTCTGGGCTGACAGTGTGAAACCTGCTTGGGATTCTGTGTCTCCATTTCTCTGTCCCTTCTCTGCTTGTGCTCTATAAATAAATAAATAAATAAATACTTAAGAAAGATTAAAAAACTAAAGTGGTTTGTGTGTGTGTGTGTGTGTTTTAAAGAAAAAAGAAAAATAAGGAACATATGTCTGTAACTGACCTCAGAAATACTTGTATTATTGTCTAAAAGCAATCCCAATTATGTTCATTTCTGTGAATGGCTTAATATATATATATATATATATATATACACACACACACACACACACACACACATATATATACACACATACACACACACACACACACATATATATATATGTATATGTATATATATATATATATATATATATATATATATTTATGGAACATCAGCATATGTGCCTCTTACTCTTAAATGATATTTACCATTTACTATTAGATATGTGTCAAATTAATTACACTGTAAATTTTATTTCACTTTAACCCATGATTTTATGCATGTATGCTCACTCAGCCTTCTGGATTTGGTGCTCATTGTGATGAGAAAGAAAAGTAGAGAAACTAGGCCAGCCACTTGGCCTTTGGCTTTATCATTTTTCATCTATTTCCATTTGACAGTAGCCTTTTCAGTTCCCAAAAGGGAGGTGAGTCCCTTTGTTCTAGGTGGAAATTTGGGGGTAAACCCTATTAGAAAAGGACAAGGGCACCTCCTAAGCCAAGAACCTGAACAAAGCTGGCCATCTGCTTATTTTGTTGCAAAAACGAAAGTCAGCCACTTCTCAGCTTCTCCACTGGGTACCCACCCAAGATCTGCCCCAAGCTATTATGTCTGGCTGCTCAACTGGGTTGGCTATCCAGACCAGGCCTGGTGGGTTTGCCTTGCACTATACTTAGCAACATGTCAGAGGGGAGGAAATAAAAAGAGCCCAGGGAAGAACTGGAGCCCATTTGAGCAATCAATCATCAGTCAAAGCTGAGCATTGCAGCTATTTATTTTGGAATTTTTAGGCTGTAATAGCAACATTATTCATGGCCCAACTTTTTTCTAGGTCAGATATTTCAAAGAATACGCATACTCTCGTACACATACATTTTCTTGCTCTCCCTGAACAGGATACTTGGACTAGAAGATAAAGCAGAGCATTTTAGAGTAAAGGAGTAGAAAAGATGCCAAGCAAAGAGTTGGGCAGGTTGGACGGAAAGAAATAAAAGTCAATGTAAGGGTGACCTTAGCCTGGATTTGCCTAGGACAGTACCATTTGATGCCTGTTGTAGATTAACAACTGTTAATAATTACTTCAATTCCAAATTTGTTCTGATTTAGAGAGTGAACTATATGTTCATTCTATTGAACCCAATACTTTAAAGATAGCCACCTTCCATATTTATAGCTCATTATACTTTTCAGTAAGCTTTGTTTTCCATTTTTCTGTTAACACTTAAAACACTTTTATATGGTGGGCACAGCAGGTGCTATTATGCCCTTTTAAAATGTTTATTTATTTATTTTTGAGAGACAGAGAGAGCACATGTGAAGGAGAGGGGGGGGGGTTGGTGGGGAGACACAGAATCCAAAGCAGGATCAGAGCTGTCCGCACAGATTCTAATGCCAGGCTCAAATTCACAAACTGTGAGATCATGACCTGAGTCCAAGTCCAACACCTAACTGGCTGAGCCACCCAGGCTCCCCATGCCCTTTTAACAGATGAGAAAACTAAGGCCAAAAGGTTAATTTTTCCAAGGTTAATAAATGATAAACCTGAGATTCCTGCTTTCAAGCCTCAAACTTTTCCCAATGTACCGTTTTGCTGTTCCTATTATTACTTAAGACATGTTGTCAACTCGACTCTATCCAATAATCAGCATAAATATAACAGGGCCAACTGTATACAACATTTAGCCCATTAATTCCTGAGCTAGACACAAAATTCATACAAACTTAGGAAGAGTGAAAAAATTCCCTGTAGGTTAAAATGATGAGAAAGTATAGGGTTAGTAGAGCCATGCCTTATATCATTGTAGCTCCAAACAGGGGCAGTAAAAGCTTGGATGACAAAGCTGGCATGTTGGTTTATTGATTGAGTCCTAGTATATTCTTGGTAAAATGTGACATAAGACAAGCTTGAATTCAGGACTAATACTTTTCATGCTAACCTGTGCTAAATTCATACTCCCTCTGGATCTCTACTCTGCTTATGTTTCTCATTGTCCTCTGCTTGCCCACCTACCTCTACAGCAAGTGACAGATTTACAATGTCCTCTTACTCAAGCCCAGATCTCCAACAAGAGAAAGTTAAAGTCAGGTAGCAGGTGAAAGTGACCTGATTATCTAAGTTAAGTTACTCACTGTAAGTGAAGAAATGGGGATTACTCACTATAAGTGAAGAAATGGAGATCTGAGCCTTTACTCTCCTGGTGGTGTTTGCATTTAGAGAGAAAACATTGGGCCTTTCCAATGTCCTTTTCAGATTCCAGTTACAATCCAGCTAATCTCACTGCTTGCTAAGGAGGAAACAGCAGCCCAGCACATTCCTCTACAGACCTGGCAATCAAATCAGCCAAAGAGGCAAGACAGACAAAGATGAGGTCACATTGGTATTGTTTAGGGTAGTTGCTATAACTTATCACTCTGGCTTAGTCCCAAATCACACAAAATATCTCATTCTTCATACAGGAGCCTATGGCTTTGTAACTCTCAGTTCTGTTTCTGGATCCATTATACTTAATCTCTGTTGCCATGGTAAGGTTTTATACCTGCTTTGTATTAATTTATTCATTCAACAAATATTAAGTGCCTACTATGTGTTAGGTCATGTGGAAAGTACCAGTGATACAACAATGAATGAGACATGGCTTCTATTGTTGATGAGTTCACAGTCTAATAAAAAAGGCAAACAAGTAAATGAATAATTACAGTATAGTATAATTAGTGTTACTCATTCACTTGTTGACTCACGTGTTCAAAAATATTTATTGAGCACCTATTATATGCCAAACCTTGTGCTAGGTACTGAGAATATGATGGTAAGCAAGAAAGATAAGAAGCATCTCCCAATCTGTGTGCCCCAGTACTTATCACCCAACACAGTACCTGGCGTGAAGATAGCTCTTTGCAAATAAATGAAATTGTTTAATCTGAAGTCATCCTCCCCCTAATTTTTTCTGAACAGTGGAAACTTCTTTAAGGAAAATCTTTCATGCAAACCTAAAATATGAAATAAATGAAAGGGGAAAGGGGAAGAAGGTAAAAAGTAATATCTAAAAAACAAAAGAAAGAGGAATTTTCTTATTGAACTTGAAGTCTGAGCCCAAGAACTCTGCTCTATTAACATAGCCCTCCCCTGCAAAAATCTCTCCTACCTAAGTAGTCCATGAGGCATCTCAGCAGCATGAGGAAAGAGATTAGAGAATTAGAGATTAGAGAATAGCCATGATTCTCAACCTGTCCCTCCTTGGCAATGCTTGTAGTCTTACCCTAAACCTACTGAATCAGAGCTTCAGAACCAAAGTCAGAGTATCTAGTTTTTCCTCCTCTTCACTGGTGAATTTAATTAAGTGCACCAATGACCCAGAAACTAATGTGCTTGGCCCATCATAGTTGCTCAGTAAATATTTTTACTTGAATAGAAAACTCTAGATAATTTCTAGTGGTTTATTAAGTTCACTTTGCAGTCATCTAGAACTGTGGGCTTTATATGTAGACCCAGAATCTGATGTACCTATAAGTGATGTCCATCCCCAGAATCTACCAGAAAGCCAGAAGAAGCAAATGTTTGGGTTTTGTTCCCAATTTGAGCCCTTGACAGAGCTTGGGGTGCTGTTGCTTATGTCTTGAAAAGCAGCATTTTACACATGAAGATTCCAATTATTGATCCTACTGCTCTCACGGTGCTGCAGATGGTTGGGGACTGTGACCCATAGCTGGCCTCTTGCTCAGGAACTATTCTGGTCAAGGCTTTCTTTGGGCCAGCCTTATTTTTTCACATGAAGAAACACCTTTTTCCCCAGCCAAGCAACATCACTTTCCGTGGCTGATCGATATGCCTTGTTGTGACATGAAGCTCCGATGATCTTCATATAAGCTCCCTCTCCATAGTTCAAAAGATTATTTTTAAGCGATATCTAAGAACCACATGAATGAATGAATGAATGAATGAATGGGCAACTACCTGAATTAGCACATGCGTTTCAGGTGGGGTCATCTAATAGGAAAATATTGATATATGTGTGAGAAGGGCAAGAGCAAAGATAAATGAGAGGCATGGGGGCCATGAGAACACCTCATGTCACATAAAAGGAAAGCATGGAGAGCCCTGAGGAATGAGAAGGATAAAGGCATGAGAGAGGTGAGGGCCATGAGAATATCTAGCAAGAAGTGACAGAGCTTCATCTTTTTAATGCCAAAAGGATGGTCTGAAGACCTGCTACATCAGAAGGCCCTGGGAAGCTTGCTCAAATGAAGGCTTCTAACCGGATTATGCTGATGGTTTCACAACTCCGCACAAATTTACTAAACATCCCCAAGTTGTACACTTAAAACAAATGAATTTTATGATATGTAAATTATACCCCAATAAAGTTATTTAGAGTACAGATTCTTAGGTACCACCCCATATTTACTGAACAAGAATCTCTTGGAGTGGAACCCAGAAATTGATATTTTTAACAGCTTCTCTTGATGATTTTGATGCCTGGTGAAGTTAGAGGTGCACGTGGTGACGTAGATGAAGCATAAAATATTAGGGCTGAATGGAAAAAGCAGCAGTGAGGTTTAGAATGACGTTTATGTAAATTAAAAACCTATACAGATTTTGTAAGAACACATACAACAAAAAGATACTCATTGGTGACCTTGGAATGGTTGGCTGCAGTAAAGATAAGAGACAGAGGTATCAACCTTTAAGAAGGCTTTTAACCAGTACTAGGGAGCCTTAAGATGTTATCCTTAAACTCACCAAGGAGAGAAAGAATCTCTTTGTCATCTTCCTAGCATGCCCATTCTAGTTTTAGAACTTGCCTGATCTTTCTGTTTTACACTGGTCTCTTCTGATGCCATGCAAGCCCAGCACTTCCTGATCATGGAGACGTCCCAAATTTTAGCAAACAAACAAAACAAAACAAAAACAAAAACAAAAACAAAAACAAAACCCCACAGAGGAGAAGGTGTTTGGCTACCTACCGGAGTGACTCCCAGGGAAAAACTTAAGGACTTAGATCTCAGGTTCAATTGAGTCGATTTTCCACGGATTGCCTTTGTGTCTCAAAAAACCCTTACAATTAAATACTTACAATTCTTGAACTGTTTGCAGGGGAAAAAATCAAGGCAATTAGTAACAGGAAGCATGTATGAAGAACATGCAGTTAAATCTACTGGATTATAATCTTTATGTCTCAGCATAAATCATTAATACAGTCTTCAATGAGTTATCTCTCTTCACCAAAGGTCAAATATTTCACCAGGGATTCTCAGAGTGTGGTCCCTGGACCGGAAGCATTAACATGGCCTAGGAACTTGTTAGAGGTACAAATTATTTGGGCTCCACCTCAGACCTACTAAATGGAATCCCCATCTAAGGATGGGGCGCCGCTATTTGAGTTTTCACATGCCCTCCATGTGCTTCTGGTGCACTGAACTACTGAACGCCTGATCTACACTTAAGAAGGGAACCAGCTTAGTCACTGCTACTGCCTCACCCAGCCAACTTCTCTGTTAGCTGGCGAGGTCAACCACTTTCAACTGGGTCAAGAAAGGGTCATGAAACCCTTTGAAAGCTAGTCCCAAGATTAATATCCAGGCACTTTTTTTTTTTTAAAATACTGCACTCACTCCTTCCTTGCCAGAAGCATCCACAGTCCTCTTGTTACAAGAAAACCCTCTTCAAAATTCTGTGTCACAATACTAATGGCAAAGAAAAACAATTGTTACAGTTTCTAGAGATAATTCTGTGTATTCGTTCTGTGTAAAGTTGTTTAGAAGGACATTTGTAACTTTAAGGTACTAAAGAGCTGAGTAAGTAAAGCAGTCCATCTGAGGACTTTATTCTCTCTTTCTCCCTCTCTATCTCCCTCTCTCTCTCCCACCCCCATTCATATACATTATTAGTAAATGATAGTCTGTAAAGTGTATTACTTTTTTTTCTTTTCTCTATGGTATTTTATATCAGGTCACAAACTCAATTACCTAAAGGAACATGATGAGTAACATAAATGACTAATGTGGGACTGCCATGACAAAACTTCGCAACCAGCCTCTGTCAGAGAGCAACAGGAAGTGATGAAGACTGTGGCAAACTGGAGAACACATCGAGGCAAACTGATCGAGGGGGGGCTGGCTCTTAGCTCTAACTAATTGTAGATAGATGAGAATGATTTTTATGTGAGCTTCTTGAATCTTTAAATGTCAGCTTCAGTTAAAGCTAGCACACTGTGAAAGCCAAACAAAATATATGAGCTTATGGACCAACTAGTCTGCAATGTAGTCTTCCTACTCTCCAAGCCAGTACAATCTTCAGCTAAGCTATGTAATTAATCTACATGTAGAAGCCACCCCACTGTCAAAAACCCAATAAGAGGTTTGAATTTAGAAATCTCGGATCGTCTTGTGCCCTGTATGGATTCAGGAATCATGACCCAATTCTAGATCTCAATGACTGGTGTTTGTATCTTCCATGATAGAGCCTATTAAACATGGGAGTAAACTTCCTGGCCTCCGTCCTCTGGATTTGTATTTACATTTGTCAAAGTATGTCACAGTCTGGTTTTTCTTGCAAGAGGAAAACGCAACTAACTCCTAACTGAGATAATTCCATGCGAAAAAATACAAATGTTAAGTCAAAAGTTAAATGAAAATAAATTAAAACTGCAATGAGATACCGCTGTGCACCCACCAAATGGCTAAAATCAAAAGGACTGATGAAACTAAGTGATGAAGAAGATGTGGAATAAATGAAATTCTCATACATTCTCATTGGGAGTATAAATTGGCTCAACCACTTTGGAAAGCAATTTGGTATTTTCTGCTAAAGCTTAACATATGCCTATCTTTTGGCCCAAGAGTTTAGGCCTCAGTATTTATCCCAGATAAATGAACATATATATCTATCCAAAGACTTGTAGGAAATGTTAATAATCATTTTGTTCATAGGAGCCAAAAGCTATACACAACCCAAATATACATGAACAATAGAATAGATAAAGAGGTTATAGTCTATTCATAAGATGGAATACAACTCAGGTTTTTTAAAGAACAAACTGCTGATACACCCCCAAGGCATTAATGAATGTCAAAAACATTATGTTAACTAAAAGAAGTCACACAAAGAATACATACCGAGTGATTCTATTTATAAGAAATTCAAGGACATGTTAAATTCAAATTAAAGACCAACCTTGGGGTCAGGATTGGCCAGGACAGGGCTTACAGGAGAACTCTAGGGTGCTGTAAATGTTCTATATTTTGATTGGGGTGGTGGTTACACAGGATTTGTCCACTTTATATAAATTATGCCTCAGGTGGCTTAGTCAGTTAAGCGACCAACTCTTGATTTCGGCTCAGTTTATGATCTCGCTGTCTGTGAGATTGAGCCCCATGTTGGGCTCAACACAGAGTGCAGAGCCTGCTTGGGATTCTCTCTCTCCCTCTCTCCTACTCGTGCTCTTTCTCTTTCAAAATAAATAAATTAATTAAAAAATAATAAATTATGCTTCAATAAAAGCAAAACAGTGTGGAAAATACCAACTGAGAAAAATGTTCAACATATATAGGATACAAAAGTATACAGGACGTATAAAAATGTCCTGCAAAAAAAAAAAAAAAAAAAGAAAAAAAGAAAAATTGTCCAATGAAAAACTGGGCAAAAGATAGAAGTAAGCCAGCGACCCAAGAGGAATTCTAAATAACTAAGAAGCCCATGAAAAAAAAGCACTAGTAATCAGAGAAATGCCACATAAAACATAATACTTCACAATCCTACTTTCATTTCTAAAGTGGTTAATTGTCTTGAGAAAATAGCGGAAGTGTAATCTCTCAGATAGATAGATAATCTGATTTTCTTAACTTATTACTTATTATAACGAGCACCAATTACCTTTTAATTAAAAATAATAAAGAGTTAATCTCCTCTTTTTGTTCTATTCAGGCCTTCAACTGATTGACAAGGCCCACCCTCATTAGGAGGAACAATCCGCATTTCTCAGATTCTTTTGTTTTAATTTTTTTTAATGTTTACTCACTTTTTGAGAGAGAGACAGGGCATGAGTGGGGGGAAGGGGGGAGACAGAGGGAGACACAGAATCCCAAGCAAGGTCCAGGCTTTGAGCTGTCAGCACAGAGAGCCTGACGTGGGACTTGAACTCACGAGTTGTGAGATTATGACCTGAGCTGAAGTCGGATGTTTGACTGAGCCACCCAGGCGCCCCCTCAGATTCTTAATTTCATCCAAAAATACCTTCATAGATATACCCAGAATAATGTTTGACCCGGTATCTGGACACTCCATAGCCTAGTCAAGCTGATACACAAAAGTAACCATCACAGGGAACTTGGCCACATTAAAAGACAAAACAAAACAGTTACTCTGTCTTTTGGACTCTGTCTAGGAGAGATAGCATGAGGCAGATAAAGAAAATAAGCCTGTGTAATAATGCTTGGGGAGATTACTTAAACTTTCTAGGCCTCAGTTTTCCTCATCAGTAAAAGGGAGATGATAAAGCTTTCTCCCTCACAGGACTGCGGTGAACATTAGAGTTCATACATACAAAACACTTAAAACAGGGTCTGGTACATAGATACTGCTAAGGTCTGAAGGCTTGTGTCTCCCCCAAATTCATATGTTGAAATCCTTAAATCATGAGGGTGGAGCTTTCATGAATGGGATTAATGCCTTGTACAAAAGGCTCCAGAGAGATCTAGCCCCTTCTACCATGTGAGGACACAACAAAAACTCTCAGACCCAAGAGAGGGCCTTCATATGACCATTCTGACACCCTGGTACCCATCTCAGACTTCCAACCTCCCAAACTGTCAGAAATAAATCTCTGCTGTTTATAACGCACCAGGTTTGTAGTATTTTGTTATAGCAGCCTGAATGTACTAAAACAGATTCCATATACCTGTTAGCTATGATTATCAAAGTGAATATAAACTTGGGGAAAGCAGGGATCATGTTCTGCTTTTCCCCTGATATATCCCAAGTGCCTAGAGCATGATCAGCACATGGAAGACACTTAAAATATTTGTGGAATGGATACATTTAGATAGGTGTTTATACTTCCCAGAGGATATTCATCTCTCGTCAGAGAAACATACTTACCTTAAGTCTCAGATCCCTTTCTGGACAGTTCTTTGGGTAGCCTGTGGGTGACAGCTTAGCACAGTGGGCAAAGATACCATTGCATGTTTGAATTATCAGGATAACTTACAGACTGACTGCAGAGGAAGGAAAAACTTGCAAAATGTATCCACTCAGTCCCTTCCCTAAAACACCTGGCCTATCAACAGAAGGTTAAAGCAGAGGTGCTAGGAGACCAAGGGGTCAGCTCTTGCTGGTGCACTTCTTGGAAAGACTCTACCGCTTACCTCCCCTACCTGCTCTTGGTAAAGTCAACCATTGCTTTCCTAGGGGCAGAGCCTGTCCTCTCTCAATCTCAAATCAGTTACCCTTGATAAGGACCACCCATGGGCTTTTATACACTAGCCAAAAAGAACACAACTCCTTTTCCATGAGCAGCTTGTAGTTAAGGGGGAGTTGAGAGAAGGGAGTGAGGAAGAAAGGGTTCTGGGATGAGGGTTGTGGACGGCAAATCTACCCATACCCTATTTCATAATGCTATTTCATGAGGCTATGGTGAAGGGCACGGTACCCTGGGCCCCTGCCCAAGAAATCCAGGCAGTCCAGAGCGCCTATCACCAAACAGGCACAGCGGCTCCTGGGACCTTTCACAACCCAGCTCTGTCCAAAGCATGCTTGTTAACTTAGTTTGAGTTTACAGATCCTTAGCAATTTTGACCACTTCATTAAAACTTTGCCAAACTTTGGTCAGTCATTTCTGTCAGTTTTTTTTTTCTTTCTTTTTTTCTTATGTAACTCCCGAAAGACTTTTGAAAAACAATGTACTCCCTGGTACATGTTTAGACTAACATCGAACTTGTATCATAAGTTTATTAGTTGGAAAAGTTATCTTTTCTGGCATATTGTAAGTATTTACTTGCTAAATAAACTACTGTTATTCCTATAAGTATATACAATGTAATCAAAATGCCATAGAGATTTGATACACAACCTTCTCAATTTAAAAATATGTGAACACAATTTCTCCTTGGACTTCTACTTACCCTACAGAATATTATAGTAATATACGTAAAAACGTTTTACGTTTTATTTATCACCCTTACATACTTATATTTCTGTATATTAATTTTTTTAATTTCTTGTTACCATAGTGGGTAATAACCATGTTTTTTTTTTCTTTTGGAGTAAGTTACCATTATAATCATGAGTAGTACATAATTGATAAAGGTATATGAATACATTATACATTTTAAAAATTGCTAAACTTGTGAAAGGAAAGTGTTATTGAAACCTATAGATTTAGGGGTGCCTGGGTGGCGCAGTCGGTTAAGCGTCCGACTTCAGCCAGGTCCGATCTCGCGGTCCGTGAGTTCGAGCCCCGCGTCAGGCTCCGGGCTGATGGCTCAGAGCCTGGAGCCTGTTTCCGATTCTGTGTCTCCCTCTCTCTCTGCCCCTCCCCTGTTCATGCTCTGTCTCTCTCTGTCTCAAAAAAAAAAAATAAACGTTGAAAAAAAAATTAAAAAAAAAAAGAAACCTGTAGATTTAGATGCTTTAGCACTGATCAATTTCTTTCTTTTAATTTTTGCTTTTTATGGAGTAAGTGTTAAGAAATCTTGTTCACCTAAATAAGTATATGGGAAAGGGAGTTTTCTTATTACAATGTCACTTAATTGTTTGAACATCTTCTGTGTTACATGTAAAAAATGACAGTGTTTATTATCAACATGGTTTTTAACCATCAACCAGCTGATAATTCGACTAGTCCCTCCATTTTGTTAAAAGTCAATAATTTAAACAATCTGCCTTGCAATGGAGTTTCTTCACCAAGTCAAAGCTGGAACAATTTGAGATACAAAATAAATAACAGTATAAGATACAAGAATTATCCAAGAATCCATACTGACATAATACATAGTTGAACAAATGAATGAATGAATAAGTAAACAGATAGAGAAGCAATAGCTATTCCTTAAGGATTCTAATTAACAAATATAGAAAAATATAAGGGAAATAGAAAATCACCATTAAAACACCACAGTAACAATTGAAGCAGATAAGATCAACAGGTGCAAAGAATAGCAGGCAAAAATTTAGAGAGGATGAGGACATTTGCGTATATCAAAGTATCTCCCCCAAGGTATATATTAATTACAAGGGAAAAATCCAAAATTATCTCAAAATAAGAAGTTACAAGCAAACTAAAAAATTGGAAATTGTGCATTTAGAATTTGCCTCATAAGCTACAAACACATACATATACACACATATACATATTTTATATGCTATATTTCAGTTTTCTAATCTAATTTTCTAGAAGTGCTTTTTAAAATTCATGGTATGCAGAAAGGAAGACACTTTGAGAATTATTGTATGTGGATAGATTAGTAATTTAATTTTATTGCTGAAAATTGTTGCTCATAATTGTTCATTTGACAGAATTAGTAAAGTGTATCAGCTAAGGAAAAAGATTTTTTTTCCTAATTAAATGAAACTGGTTTTCTAAATTTCTGGGCATCACATTCTATATAGCATTTTAGGAACATTTTGTCATATACTTGTACATAAGTACATAAGTACATGTCCTGCTTTTATGAGGACATTTTTAATCTGTGTGTTGAAATTAACAGCACATTCAAGAGAAGCTATAGCACCATTAGGAAGTGAGAGGTCCACCTAAGTTATTTCTAACCAGTACTCTCTTTGCTTTGCTGTCTTAGGACTCTTTCATATTCTTGAAGATGGGATATATTACAGTAAGAGTATTGTAGAGAGAGGAGGATGACTGAAAAGAGAAATGGAAAAGAGAAACCTTGGTAAGACACCTTGACTGTAGGCATGTTTTCAGGGAGATCAATTTTAGAAATTATACATAAGGAAGTTGAGACGACACCGAGAATGGATTCCCTTAATTCTTTGCCTGCAGTACCCCTTGAGATTTTTGTGTTCCTCCAGAAGAAGGAATACTATTGATTTATGGTGATTCAGTCCTTCAATAGCTTCAATTTGAGCATTAATTTTAATGGTTATAATTGGTATGGGGACAGCTAACGTTACGTAAGTAATAGTAATAGCTATATTTCATGGCACTTTGGGTTTTCAATTTCATTTATGTTATGTCATATCATTCTATCTTGGCCTTAGTTATCCTGAAAGCAGAGTCCAAGGGAAAGGCTTGGGTGTAGGTAATGTATTTGGGAAGCAATTCTAGGGAGAAAGATGGGGAAACAAAACAGGGAAGGACGGAAAGACAATGCAAGGAGACATTCTTGACTTGGATATCTCCGTGGGTGGTTGGGAAGCTGAGGTATCTAAAAGAGTATATCTCAGAACTGCCAGACTAGGGGAAAAATGTGGAAAACATTTATCCATCAACTCTCACTTCCATTGGTCAAGGGTGGCCCCAAGGACATTCAAACCCAAGATGTCCTCAAAACCACAGGGTAGGGAGCAAGAGATAGCAGCAGTGGGTCCAAGATGAAGCAATGTCAAGTTGGAGGTCTTCAAGGAAATAAATAATGCAGTAGTGGCTGGAGTGGGAGGTAAGGTTAAGATAGTTTGAAGTCACACAAGAGGTGTCTTATCCATGCCCTTATAGCAACAGTATGAGATAGGGCAGGCATTATCATTAATCCCATTTTAAAAGACAAATGTATCAACAACTCGTTGTGCTATTGTTAGTAAATGTCTTGGACATTCTGTGCCTCAGTTTCCATAGTTGGAAGAAAGCAAGGAATAAAAACTATTACCCCTTCCAATATGAAAATAACTAAGAGAACAGCTGCAAACTACTGTGAGCTCCCAGAAGAGCACAGCTATGTACATAAATTATTGTTATTGTGTTTTATAGTCTATTTGAAAACAAGATGAGTCTTTTGTCGTTTTAAAATATTGAACTCCTCATTAGGAAAAATTGAAAAATACATAGGGGCCAATTTTATCTCTCATCCTTCATGCATCTCTCCCACTGATTTTAAGGGGAGTTTGGCTCTCTTGGTCTATACATAATTATACAAAGTAATCATAAGATTCCATATTTTAGTACTTGTACAATGAGCGTGAAAAGTCAATAATGAACTACAAATATTCATAGAAAATATTCCTTTCTAATTTGAGGATTGATAACTCATTGCTGCTTCTATTTGTGCATCAAGAACAGCTACTGGTATGATTACTTCTCAGAATTTATGCCCTCATTCTGGAGCTAAGTGACTTCTTTTGACTGTACTGCATTCGCGGTATTCTTTGACGGAAGCCATAATGAAGCTTCTCCTGGCTCCTTGGCCATCCGTGACTCTGCTACATCGATACATCTCCACCTCAAAGCATAAGGAGTTAGTGTCAAGTGACCCACATGGATATTGGTGGCATGAAACTGCTCGGCTGGGAAGCCGCTGCTGGGCCATGGTCTGGGCCCCGGGATGTATAATTAGCTTGAATGGTTCTGTTTTTTCCTGATGAATTAAGTGGGTTTGGGTACAGTCACGGAGCCACAGACACAGCGTTCAGATTGTAACCCATGCAATCGTGTCCAGGTTATCACAGAAACCTTCCTGAGACCCCAAGTCAAGGCAATGATATAGGCAGAATCCTAAGACTGTGTAAACTTGTGAGAGCTCATTTCTTCTTTGTCTCCTCCTCATTCTTGTTCTTCTTGTTCATCATTTGTTTGTATTATGTGCGAGGCTCTATTCTAAATTTTTAACTCATTAGTTCTTACAATAACCCTATGCGGTAGATGCATCATCATAACCATTTTACTGGTGAGAAACCTGATGCTTAGTTAGGCTAAATAAATTGCCGAAAGTAACCCAGCTTGCCGTTGGCTAAGCTGGTATTCAAACCAAGGTCTGTCCAGTGCCAAATCATTCATTTCTTCTTGTTCAGTAGTGTTCTGCTCTTAATGAAAAAACAAAAACAAAAACAAAAAGTGCTGTGTTCCCGGGACACTGGTTATCAGGGCCAGCTTCGTGCTAGACTTGAATTTATTATTTCAGTCTTTTCTCTTTGATCTAATGCAGATGCAGTTACTGCTCTGGATTCCATACTATGCACCCTGGCCACAATAATCTCTGGCTCTGGCCTTACCCTGAAAGTTTGTACCTAACCCAAACAGTCCTTGTTGTGAAGGTCTGGGGCCAAGAAAGCCCATAGTTTTAAGTCTCCCCAGACCTTCATGATGCCCATATTCTGGAATCTTTCTCCACCCATTTGTTCATTTAAAACATTTTTGCTGAGTTGGACATGGACCCTAGATGGTAATTACCCCTGCATTCATGGATCTTGCAGTCTGATGGGAGAGACATAAATGTGCTTGCACACACACACACACACACACACACACACACACACACGAAGTAATTTCAAGTTGCAATAAGTATGATGGAAATAGGGTGCCATTCCAGAAAAACATAGAGTTGGGTTTATTTTAGATAGTCAGGGAAGGTTGCTCTGAGGTGGTTATCTGGAAAGATAGGAAGGATCAAGCCAAGTGAAGATCCAGAGAAGGATTTCAACAGGCAGAGGGAAGATAATGAATGACAAAGGGCAGGCAGAGGGAAGGCTGAAGAAAAGCACTTGGGCTGGTTCAACCAACAGAGTGGAGACCAGTGTGCTTTGAGCTTAGTGAGCAAAAAAGAGAGAAAGACTCATAGGAAATGAAATTGCAGAAATAAACTGAGGCCAGATCTTGTGGGCAGCCTTGAAAATGTGTTTCCATTTAATTCTTGGGGATTTGGGAAGTCATTAATTTTTAAGTAGGAAATGATATGATCTAATTCATAGTATGTAACATAATTTGACTGCTCTATGGAAAATGGATTAGACAGTAGAAAAGTGTAGACAGGGATACCAGTTAGGAGTCTCTTGCTGTTCTTTAGGTGAGAGATGATAACAGCTTGGATTGGGAAAATAGCCATGGAGGTGGTTAACATGGTAAGATCTATCATGTATTTTGATGGTGGAATTGACAAGATTTGCTGACAGACTGGAGGGAGGAGGGTGGAGAAAAGAAAGGAACCAAAGATGACTCTTAGGTCTTCTCTGAGCAACTGGAAGAATGATGAGGCCATTTATCAAGATGGGGTATGCTGTAGAAAGAAGAGATTTGGGGCAAAAAAGTCAAGAAGTCTCTCTTGGTCATGTTCAACTTGAGGGGCCCGTGAGACCTAAGTGGAGGCATTGAACTGACAATTGGATAAATGAGTCTGGAATCCCTGGGAGACATCAGGGCAAATTATGTAAATTTATGAGTCAGAATATAGATGGTAAATAGAACCACGGAGCCAGATGATATCATTCAAGGAAAGAATTTATTTCTTTTGTTTCTTGCCTGTGTCCTGTCCCACACTGGGACGTAAACTCCATAAGGGCAGGTATTTCAATTCACTTCTGGTTCTTTAGTTCCCATAATAGTCCATGTATTAAAAATATATATTGGATATGTAGAATTAATTATTTTAAATTTCTTATTAAATACCTCTCAATGGATGGCCCTCACAGTGACATGTGGCCCGACCCTAGCCTCCCATCTCTGGTTTCTTTATTCTGACTTCTCTCATAAACAGTCATATTTACTCACGATAATGACGGCCATTACATCTCCAAGGTATAGAGAATGTACTTAGCTGGTCACATATACCTATCCTGATGCGTTCTTCTCTCTGAACTTCCTTTGCCTAGACCATGGGACTCCTTGATTGCCACCAATCCCACTTATTATTTTTTTCTAATGCCCTAACCTAGAGAGGACACCTAAAATTGGACCCCACATAGAGGTATCTGAATCATGGTCAGGTTGTGAATTGGCACAGGCTGCCTGCAGCACTAGAAATGTAAGAAGGAATACATGCACTCACTTCAGATTTGATCACATTTCTTGAGGCAAATGCCTCACTGCTTGTGTGCAGACGGCGCTGCTTAAATTTATTGTTTAGAGTTTATAACTCCAGCAAATGTTCCCAGGATCCTTATAATCCAATTGTACTATATAATTTTCTGCAGATACTTTAAAACAAATCCTTATGGTATATCCAATCTAAGTGCCACCAAACATGATGCCACACTAGGCTGATGCCTCAAAGCAGGTCTGTATTGGTTTAAGCCGGTACTCAGTTAGAAGCTGCCTTCCCTGGGCTGCTTGTCTTTACTGGAAACTCACTGAACTGCCTGGAAGAGTAAATGGCTGGTGTTCCTGTAGACCAAGGATGTAACTTGCTTTCAAAATGGATTGCGGGAGAGGGACACTTGGGTGGCTCAGTCAGCTGAGCGTCTCACTCGGTTTCAGCTCGGATCACGATCTCACGATTCGTGGGTTCAAGCCCTGCATCAGGCTCTGTGCTGACAGCATGGAGCCTGCTTGGGATTCTCTCCCCCTCTCCCTCTACCCCTCTCCATATCTCTCGCATTCTCTCTCTGTCTCTCAAAATAAATAAATAAACTTTAAGAAGGGTAGATATCATTTAAAAGATAAAGGAAAAAGAAAAATGGATTGCAGTCCAACAGGTCATATAGCCTGCCAGAAAGTACAAATAGTAATTTTCTAGATTGGTTAGGCCCAGCGCAAATCAACAAGAACTGGGTCACATTAAGTAGTAGTTTTTTCTTTCTTTTTTTTTTTACTTACATAAACCATTTATTTTATTATAACAACCTTAGAAGGCACATCACAGCAGCCTAATACATTGGGGAAAGCATTGTTTCTTTTCACAAGAACAGTATTACTAGAGATAAACATCAAAAATTACTTAATAATCTAATAGGAAATCTGAGAATTAACGAATGATAGTCTAAAGAGACACAGAGAAGTCTTATTATTTAAAATTCATATAATTTCCTCATGTATAGAAAAAAGTGAACCAATTGTCTCCAGAGAGAACATATATTATTTGGTTTGTTTTGAAATTCATGATTGCTTCTCTGAGACAGAGAATTTAAGTTGAATGAAAAGTCCTACCGACCTAGAAAATGATTTTTTTTTCTCTCAGTGAAGGTAAAATCACCCTGTAATAAGGTAAGCTGAAACCCTGAAATTTTCAAACCCCACCCTGCCAGCCAGGGAGAACAACAGAGGTAATTGCACATATATGAATCTGGAATTGGTATCCTCTGAGTCAATCCTTTACAAAATTCATAATTTTGTCCCTTCCTTGACTGATTTAATAGAGTAACTTCTTTTTTTTTTTTTTCAGAAAAAAAGTTCAGTGTATTTTTTTATTTTTAATTAACCTTTTAGAATTTAAATCCAAATTAGTTAACATATAGCATAATAATAATTTCAGCAGTAGAATTTAATGATTCATCACTTACATATAACACCCAGTGTTCATCCCAACAAGTGCCCACCTTAATGCCCATTGCCCTTTAGCCCTTTCCCCCACCCAACACCCTGCCAGCAACCCTCAGTTTGTTCTCTGTATTTAAGAATTTCTGATGGTTTGTCTCCCTCTCTGGCTAGGACTTCCAACGCTATGTTGAATAACAGTGTTGAGAGTGGACATCCTTGTCTTGTTCCTGACCTCGGGGGGGAAAGTTCTCAGTTTTTCCCCATTGAGGATGATAGTAGCATTGGGTCTTTCATATATGGCCTTTATGATCTTGAGGTATGATCCTTCTATTCCTACTTTCTTGAGGGTTTTGTCAAAAAAGGATGCTGTATTGTGTCAAGCGATTTTTTTGCATCTATTGAGAGGATCATGTGGTTCTTATCCTTTCTTTTACTAATGTGATGTATAACATTGATTGATTTGCAGATATTGAACCACACCTGCATCCCAGGAATAAATCCCACTTGATCATGGTGAATAATTCTTTTAATATACTGTTGGATCCTGTTTGCTAGTATCTTGTTGAGAATGTTTGCATCCATGTCCATCAGGGAAATTGGTCTGTAGTTCTTTTTAGTGGGGTCTTTGTCTGGTTTTGGAAGCAAGGTAATGCTGGCCTCGTAGAATGAGTTTAGAAGTTTTCCTTCTATTTCTATTTTTTTTGGAACAGCTTCAAAGGAATAGGTGTTAACTCTTTTTTAAATGTTTGGTAGAATTCCCCTGGAAAGTCATCTGGCCCAGGACTCTTATTTTTTGGTAGATTTTTGATAACTGATTCATTTTCTTTCCTGGTTATGGGTCTGTCCAAATTTTGCATTTATTCCTGTTTTAGTTTTGGTAGTTTATATATTTCTAGGAATTTGTCCATTTCTTTCAGATTCCCCAATTTGTTGGCACATAATTGTTCATAACATTTTCTTATTATTGTTTGTATTTCTGTTGTGATCTCTCCTCTTTCATTCATGATTTTATTTATTTGGGCCCTTTCTTTTTTCTTTGTGATCAATCTGGCTAGGGGCTTGTCAATTTTATTAATTCTTTCACAGAACCAAATCCTAGTTTCATTGATCTGTTCTATTGTTTTTTTTTATTTTGATACCATTGATCTGCTCTAATCATTATTATTTCCCTTCTTCTGTGGTTTTGTCCTTTATTTGTTGTTCTTTTTCAAGCTCTTTTAGGTGTAAGGTTAGGTTGTGTATTTGAGACCTTTCTTCCGTTTTTAGAAATGCCTGGATTGCTATATACTTCCTTCTTATGACCACTTTTGCTACACTCCAGAGGTTTTGGGCTGTCATGTTTTCATTTTCATTGGCTTCCATGTACTTTTTAATTTCCTCTTTAATTTCTTGGTTAGCCCCTTCATTCTTTAGTAGGATATTCCTCGATCTCCAAATATTCATGGTCTTTCCAAATTTTTTCTTGTGGTTGATTTCAAGTTTCATAGCGTTGTGGTCTAAAAATATGCAAGGTATGATCTTGATCTTTTTGTACTTGTTGAGCTAAGATTTATGACCCAGTATGTGATCAGTTCTGGAGAATGTTCCATGTGCACTCATGAAGAATGTGTATTCTGCTGCTTTAGGATGAAATGTTCTGAATATATCTGTTAAGTAAATCCAGTCTAGTGTGTCATTCAAAGTCACTGTTTCCTTGTTGATTTTCTACTCAGATGATCTGCCCATTGCTGTAAGTGGGGTGTTGAAGTACCCTACTATGATGGTATTATTATCAATGAGTTTCTTTATGTTTGTGATTAATTGATTTATATATTTGGGTTCTTCCACATTGGGGGCATACATATTTACAATTGTTAGATCTTCTTTGTGGATAGACCCCTTAATTATGATATAATGCCCTTCTTTATGTCTTGTTACAGTCTTTATTTTAAAATCTAGTTTGTCTGGAGCATCTGGGTCACTCAATCTGTTGAGCATCTGACTTCAGGTCAGGTCGTGATCTCACAGATTGTGGGTTTGAGCCCTGCTTTGGGCTCTGTGCTGACAGCTAAGAGCCTGGATCTGTTTCCAATTCTGCGTCTCTTTCTCTGCCCCTCCTGCTCGTGCTGTGTCACTCTTTCTCTCAAAAATAAATATTAAAAAAATTTGAAATCTAGTTTGGTGTAAGTATGGCTATCCAGCTTTCTTTTGACGACTATTAGCATGATAGATGGTTCTCCATCCTCTTAATTTCAGTCTGCAGGTGTCTTTAGGTCTAAAATGAATCTCTTGTAAGCATAGATGGGTCTTGTTTTCTTATCCATTCTGATACCCTAAGTGTTTTGATTGGAGTGTTTAGTCCATTAACATTTGGACTGAGTACAGAAGGATATGAATTTAGTGCCATTTTGTTGCCTGTTGTGTTGGTGCTTCTGGTGATGGTGTCTGGTCCTTTCTAGTCTTTGTTGCTTTTGGACTGTTTTGTCTTTTCTCCACTCAAAGGGTTGCCCTTAAAATTTCTTGCAGGGCTGGTTTAGTGGTCAAAAACTCCATTAGTTTGTGTTTGTCTGGGAAGTTCCTTATCTCTCCTATTTTGAATGACAATCTTACTGGATTGAGAATTCCTGGCCTTATATTTTTCCAATTCAGCACATTGAATTTATCTTGCCACTTTTTTCTGGTCTGCCAAGTTTTTGTGGATAGGTCTGCTGCGAACTTGATCTGTCTTCCCTTATAGGTTAGGGACTCTTTCCTTTGCTGCTTTCATAATTCCTTCTTTGTCTGTATATTTTGTTAATTTGAATATGGTTACCTTGGTAATGGTAAGTTTGGGTTGAATCTAATGGGAGTTCTCTGTGCTTCTGGGATTTTGATAACTGTATCCTTCCCCAGATTAGGAAAGTTTTCCGCTATAATTTGCTCACATAAACTTTCTTCCCCTTTTTCTCTCTCTTCATCTTCTGGGACTCCTATGATTTGGATATTATTCCTTTTTAATAAGTCACTGAGTTCTCTAAGTCCTCTATCATGATCTCTTGCCTTTCTTTTCCTCTTTTTTCTGCTTCATTATTCTCCATAATTTTATCCTCTAAATCACTGATTCACTTCTCTACTTCATCCGTTCATGCCGTTGTGGCATCATTTGAGATTGCATCTCAGTTATAGCATTTTTAATTTCTTCCTGACTAGATTTTATTTCTTTTATCTTGGTAGAAAGGAATTCTATGCTTTTATCAATCCCAGTTAGTATTCTTATTATCGTGGTTCTAAATTCTAGTTCACACATCTTGCTTATATCTGTTGATTAAGCCCCTGGATGTCATTTCTTCCTGTTCTTTCTTTTGGGGTGAATTCCTTCGTTTTGTCATTTTGAAGGAAGAAAAAATTAGTAAAATAAAAATTAAAAATTAAAAGATTAAAAACAAAACAAAAAATCAAATAAAGGAAGCTAGATTCTAGGTGTGTTTTGGTCAACTTGTTGAAGAAAGCTTGGTAGCATACGAAAAATAAGGAAAGAAAAAGAAAAAAGGAAAAAAAATGTAATAAAATAGGATAAGATGAAATAAAGAAAATGAAATAGAATAAAAAAATTAAAAATCAAGTAAAAAGTAGAAAAATAAAAATAAATTTTTCTCTTTCTGTATCCAAGAATGCAGAAGACAAGAAAGGAAAAAAAAGGAAAATGATTTAAGCAAAAACAGAAGCAAAGAGACCGAACAAATAAATGAACCAGCAAAAAGAATGAAACTCGAGTGAAGTTACATCCAGTTTCCCCTACAACTGAAACTATGAAACGCTCTATATTACGTACACTAAGCAGCTAGAGTGACTTGTGCTGGTCTTTTATGGGATGTGCTTGTAGGGTGCAGTTGGGTGGGGTTTGGTGTAACATCTCCGTTCTCCACTAGGTGGCGCTGCTAAGCTTACTGGAGTGGATCAGTGTGGCACGCATGCTCCTGGAAGAGGTGGAGAGGTGGAAATTGCTTCACCCAGCTCCCTAATCTCTGGCACAGGAACTCTGACTTCTCACTGAGCAGTGATGAAGCACCCCTCCTTTATCTTAAGCCTCTATCCACTCCCTGCCTCTACCCTGTCCATGTCCAAGCTGTCTGCCTGCCAGGTGGCACCTCCCTCCAGAATTCTATCTCAGATGGGGTTGTGTTTCAAAACCCCATGCTTCAAAGATCCCTGCAGCTTGGACCTGCACTGGTTCTGTGGGGAAGGGTCTCACTGAGAAATGGCCAGGTCCCAGCTTGCCCCAGAAAACGTTCATGTGGTAGTGCGGTGGCAGAGGTTCAGAGATTATGGCAAATCACAACACACAGCCAGCTCCACGTTTCACTGCACTCTGGCATCTTTGTTCCAATACCAGCAAACGTGGCTGCTCTCCGGGGTCCACTGGGACCTTTGCCTTGGGGAGGCCATATGGTCTCTACCAAATGCAAGCCAATCAGGCAAACTGCTTCTCCCTGTATGGCACGTGGACCCCTCAGACCCTGCTGCCTGCTCCTGGGGATTTTCCCTACTTCCTCACCAGAGCATCACCGGGTACCTAGCTCCAAAACGTCAGACTCTGTGCTCCAGTGTTTATTAAATCCTGATGGTATTGAAACCCTCTCCTTTCTTCCCGTCAATAGTTTTGGGGAACAGATTTCTTGTTCAATCCCCTGCAAGTGTTTTCACTCTTCCTCTCTAGCTACTTCCAGAGGAGTGCTTTTCTAGTGCTCCCGATGCTCCACACTCTCCCCCTTTCTCTTTGTCCTCTCTCCACAAAAAGAGCTCCCTACCCTCTGTGTCTTTTCTCTCCTCCAGTTCACCTCTCCACACCCTGTACCTGCCAAGTTCTGTGGCTCCAGTTATGCAGATTGTTGTGTTAATCCTCAGGTCAGTTTCCTGGGTGTTCAGAATTGTTTGGGGCTGACCTGGCTGTGTGTCAGGGGTGAAACAAGCTCATGGTTTCCATGGTCTTCCACCATCTTCCCAAATCCTGCTCATGTAGTAACTTCTTACACAGACTTGTGGACTCTCATATTTTCCATGCATAAATTCTCTAAGGCACAGCATATCAGCTCCTAATTTCTTCTGGCTGACTTTCAAGACCACCATCATCTGACTTCCACTTGCTGATTTGTAAATCTCACCCCTCCTAACACCTGCACACACGCGGGTGCGCGCGCGCGCACACACACACACACACACACACACACAGAGTCACGCTGCTCCACTACCACTCCACTTGCTCATTTCCACTCCTGTGCCTTTGCTTACACTGTGGCCTCAATCTGGAGCACTTTCCACTCTGTGCAAACTGAAATCTTGTATTATGTTCAGATCTAGCTTAAAGCCAACCTTTTCTGTGGAATCCAGCCCGTTGTGATATTTTCCTTCCACATGGTTCCCTGGTTCTCTCGTATATATTTCATGTATACATATTATTGTCCATCTTAAACTCTGTCTTCTCCATGATAAAACTTTCTACTCCTTTGAAACCCTTCAGAACACTTATGGGGCTGGACAAACAACAAACACTTAATGAGTCCTTGTGAGGGAATTTGAGCATGCTTGACTCTTTCCATAGGATATAGTGAATGGAGGGCTGAGAGACATAGCTCTACTCCCCCCAACACACACCCCCTCGACACCAGTATAATCAGAGTGGTTCTCCTTCTACCCATTAAGAGTAAGATTATACTTGAAAGAAAGAGTTCTTATGATTTGTTTTAAAGTATGAAAACCACGAATTGGACCATTCATTCATTCATTCCTTCATTCATCCATTCAACACTTAATGAATACTTATGTGGCCAGCACATTGTGCTAAACATTCCTATGGAAAGTTAGAAAAGGGTTACAGGTGTTAAGAAATTCTACACACCAAGGATTTGAAAGCATAGAGACAATGGGGAAGGGCTTTCTGGAAACCACAGTAACTCATCCCGTAGTGTGTGTTGTACTGAGAAGGTGCAGGTGCTGGCTCTCCATTGCTGTTCTCTTAGAGGGAGGGGCACAAAGAGTAAGGCATCCCTTCCCTAATGCATTTTAGCAGCCCCTCTCCCATTTCTACTCTCTTACCTGTCTTACCACATCAGAATTATGGAGGCCTTAATTTCCCCAATCTCTAAATCAGACCAGACATATTATGGTATGGGGTTGATTGTTTTTTTAAGTACCGGGCTACCCTGTGGGCACTGGCATTTCTGCGTCTGCTTACCTAGCAGGTTGCCTACATGAAATCTTCCCCCTGACCCTCCGGGTCTACTGGGAGACCTAGCTGGCATCAGGAAACTGCTTTTCCCATAATTCATTTCTGCAATACTGAATGCTAAGCACCTGAAGCAAAGTGTCTTGCTGCCATCACCACCAGGCAAAACTGAATCATGTGCAGACACCAATGCCCCAGGCTGCTGGCTAAGAAGAAGATAAGCTCAAAATAACCTGTGCCATCCCCAGTAGACCGTGTTGCCTGCCAGCCCTCTCTTTACCATTGCCTATGATTGGCTGAAGAACCAGGTAGACAACTACTTCCTGAGCCCTAAAATAACATCGACACCATAAATAAATCCCTTGCTTGGGTTAGAGGCTCATCAAAGCTGAAGGAAAAGATGCTCAATCGTTCTGCCACACACTCAGATACACTGAGAATTTCTACTAAGGGCTTCGGGGGGGGGGTGCTTGACCCCCCAGCTCAGGTGCATTTGCATAGTGGAGGTTGGGAACAGGCTGGGAGAAGTAACTAGGCTTCGTGGTAGGAGAGACCCAGTAAGTCTGTGTCTATGAGCTCAAAACTCCATCCTTGTACGCAGACTCCCCTTCTCTATGAACAAATCCGTATTCAGGCTGTCTGAATGGACAATTACAGTCAAGACATATGCCTGGTTGATGAAAAGCAAAGAGAGCTGAAGAAGGGGCTCTACTCTGACAATGAGAAGTCACACTACACCACACACCTCCTCCACAGCTGGGGGGACCTTTTCTAAGAGCGAACACAAAGCAGGAGGTGAAGGCACTGGTGTTTCCTAGTTTGAGACTCACCTACTGAGCTAACAGCTAAGAGATTTAAGAGTCCCTGCTCAACACTCTCATGGTTCCCCTCAACTTTCACCTCAGAAGAAGCATTTTCCTCTCGCCTCGCACCTAATGGTGGTACCAAAGGATGAATTATGTTCTTGGCTCTACCCTACCAAAAGGCAGAAAATGCTTGGTTTTTAAGGACTAGAAGCCTTATTAAGAACAAGAAGTAGAGACGTAGGAGTTCATAAGACTGCATGCAGGCCTTAATGACCTGAAATGACCTGTAATATCAAAACTCGGGACTCTCAATAGGAACTGGGAACAAAGTAGTGGAGCATTAGTGTTTTGAAAAACATGCCAAGGTTATTATGATTCTCACCTTGAACTTTATATCCATGCATTAGCAAGTTATTCTTCCTAATTTCCTAGTTCACTGAAGAGACAAAAATGTCCCAGATAAGTAACATGACCTACAAAAGGTCATCTAGCTGAAAGCGATGCCAGAACCTGCCCATGTCCTCCAGTGCTGGTGCACCCATCACGTTAAAAGTGTTAGCCTACCTCAACCTCTCACTATGAGAGTGACTTTAGGGCGACCCTCACCCAACACTGAGGACCAGGGCTTGAGGCTTAAGAACAACAATCTTCCTTCACATGTGTGTTAATCTGCTAGGGTTACCATAACGAAATACCATAAGCTAGGTGGATTAAACAATAGAAATTTATTTTCTTATAAGTCTGCAGGCTGGAAGTTCAAGAGCAAGGTGTCAATAGAATTGGTTTCTCCTGATGCCTCTCTCTTTAGTAGGGAGATGGCCGCCATTTTTCTGTGCCCTTACATGGCCTTTTCCTCTTTGCACACACCTCCCTGGTGTTTCTTCTTCTTATTATAAGAACACTAGTCCTTTAGAGTTTGCTCCCCACTTTTATGACCTCATTTATCTTTAATTACCTCTCTGAAGGCTCTTCTCTAAGTATGGTCACAATGGGAGTCAAGGCTTCAACAGATGAATTTTAGGGAGACACAATTCAGTTCATACTAATATGAAAACTCTGTGAAACTGGGCACAAGAGTGTTCATCCCCACCTTACCCTGCATTCATGAAACTATATTTCAACCATCCTAACCACATGCTGCAAACAACCTTCCTCTGCACCTCGATTACCATGACTGTTGCTTTCACTAAGTTACATTTCTTCAATTCTTCTCCAGCCCACAACATTCTGTCTCCTCAGTTCTGCATGATCCTGGGACTGCCTGTCTTTTTCAAATATGAGTTCTCTGCTCCATGGCAACCTTATTAGTTCTTAAGGGCAGGAACCAAATCTGTTTCCTTTGGAGCCCAAGAACAGACAGGAAATGTCTGGGCACACAGTGGGCACTTGTACTGAAATCACTTTATACCATATTTAATGACGTGATATGAAATGACAGTAAATGTCATTGCGCCCCAGAAATGTTGACTGAGTGACTGCCGAGGGACAGGAACAGGGTCACCTCATCCTCCTTTCTGCCCCCTATTTTAGTCTTTTCCAAACACCATGGAAAAGGTCTTGCTCTCTGGTTCTGTTAGACTGTTCTATTTTCTACTCTTACACTCTAGGCAGTGAGAAACTCAAATAAGAATAAAGGGCATTTATCTCACTCTGAGAGGCTGAGGTTTTTTCTGCCACTGCTCTGGGGCTCTCACTCTTCCAACCAAACAGCTCAATAGGAAAAAAAAATGAAATTAGAAATTGGGGGCAGGGGAAGGGAAGAAAGAAGGAAGAAAAGGAAGAGATGGAGGTGGAAGGGAAAGCAAGCCAATATCATAGTGGCCAATGCTGCCCTCCCTGCTGCGAACAGGAAGGGAGCCACATTTTGTAAAGCACCTGTAAATTTAGCCTTTCTCTGGACAAAGACTCTAATGAGAACTGAAAGAGGAGGGAGCCCTTTTCCACTCTCATGATCATGTTAAAAGTGCAACTTCATCATCTGGCTCATCAGCCCAAGAACGAGGGCAGCAAGTGCCTAGTGGTTTATTTTTATCCCTGATATCATCTCCCTGGTCCCAGAGGGAGCCCAGTGTGGCTTATTTAAGACCACACGATGTTGCTGTTAAACTCCTGTGTGCCTGAGGGACCCTCCCTATCTGTTGTATAGAAGAGAGAACTTACGCTGAACCCCTCGGCCCTCTCGTCCTTGTTTTCCAGCCAGCAGTTTAATAGTGGCAGTGAACCAGAGAAGCAGCTCAATGACACTCCAAGTGCAATGAGTACATTGAGCAATTGTACCTGGCCCAGTGAGCTTATTTGTCACCAGCTAACAGTTCTGGAGTATGCACTGGACAGACGACTGCATTAGAGATAGTGTGACTTTTCCGTAGAGATGACATGATCCATGCCTTCAGGAGCCCCATGGTCCTGGGGCAAGATTAATTCAGATATGCATTAGCTTTTATTGCTGCCGAACAAACATGAACTTTGTAGCTTAAAATAACAACCAATTATTAGTTCACAGTTCTGCGGGTCAGAAGTACAGCGTGGTGTGACTGGAATCTCTGTTTAGAGTCTTACAAGGCTGAAAATAAGTTGTCCGCTGAGCTGCATTCTCATCTCGAAGCCTAGGGCTCTCTTCCAAGCTCATGTAGTTGTGGCAGAATTCAGTTCCTTGCAGTTATAGGACGAAGGTCTGGGGACCTCTTCTTGCTAACTATAGCCAGGCACACTCTCTGCTCCCAGAGGCCACTTGCACCCTTTCTCACGTGGTCCCCTCCATATTTTAATCTGCAATAACACTTCACATCCTTCTCAAAATTTAAATCTCACTTCCCCTTCTGCTTTTTCGTTCTGCCAACAGCCAGAAAATTTCTTCTGTCTTTGAGGACTCATGTGGCTATATTATGCCCGCTGGGGTAATCTCCCTGTCTGAAGGTCAACTGTGCCATATAACATAATATAATCATAGAGATGATCATCATGTTAAGAAGTACAACCTGGTCAGGAAGGAGGGATGCATTGTTAGAATTCTTCCTATAGCAGTAATGAGAGGACACTTGTATAGGCGTGTGTACCCACACGCACTCTCTACCCCTCCTTCTTTGCCATGCCCAAGTTTGCAGATCTGAGAGTCCATAAGTCAATACACATTCAGGGGTTAGCAATACTCAGACTTTCCCCCGACTTCTTTTATTGTCATGATTCTGGAAGTAAAACAGAACCTACTTTTCCCATCATTTCAGATATCAGGGTAATTTTTTTTAGTTCTGCCACAAAGAGTGACTGAATTTACAGTTGTGGTAGAACATCACTTTGAGAAAGAATTCTCCCTCGTGGCTGGCCAGAAGAACGGAAACCATTTTGTTGTTGTTGTTGGTTTTATGTAAGTGCTCAGTAGTATAGAGCAGTGGATGGTAGCCACTTACATTTCACACTGGAACCCCAAATGTCTTTGAGTTGCCGAATTTTTTTTAGAGACAGAGAGTGCACACAAGCAGGGGAGAGGGGCAGAGGGAGAGGGAGAAAGAATCTCAAGCAGGCTCCACGCTCTGAGTGGAGTCTGATATGAGGCTCGATCCCACAACCCTGGGATCACGACCTGAGCTGAAACCAAGAGTCAAGCGCTCAAATGACTGAGCCACCCAGGCGCCCCTTGAGTTGCTGGTTTTTTAAAATACATCAACTTATCTGAATGTTCATGATTGTTTTATTATTAAAAATAAAATGGTTTTCTGACTGCTGTTACCTCTGATAGTCTAAAACATAAATTCAAAGGGAACATAGTGCATGAGTGCAGACATGAAAGCAGGATACATTTCAGTTAGTGGTGCAGCTGGGAATCAGGCTGGGTAGAAGGTTAATGTCCATGTATTGCTATGATTTACAGAAGAAAAGAGATGTGCATTATTCTTCAGAACCCAATAGTGATGGGAAATAGATGTTTAATGGTAGTATGTCAGCCATACAAATAACAAAAGTCCTTGAAACTGAAGATGTGTGAAGATTCTAACCCTTTTCCTTCTAAAAGCAACCAGGGAAAAATAAATTATAGAGGATGGTCCCCATATATACTTCCATCCTATATCTGAGTTTCTCTATACCTATCATATGGATATATGCCATGTATATTACATGGATTCCTTTGAGCTTCGCCCAACGACCCTATAAACAGAATGGCTATGCAAAAAAAAAGGGGGGAATAAAGTCCTCTCCCTCTCCCAATTTGCTAATTGAAAACAACCTTAGTCTGGCAACAGCGGAGCATAAGAAAAGACAATTTTGTTAATGAGTTAATGTCCTACACTACCAATGACTCAGACCTAAAAGTATGGTGTGGAGATGTGCTGGTCCTGGCCGATAGAGCAGAAGTGTGAAAGAGCTTAGGGATCTGTGGGGAATTGTAGTGTCAGAGAGAGAGGGAAAGCTTGTATAACAATGAGAAAGGTCATTTTTCCTAGGTTGTATGCCAAAGAGTTTGGTTTTGGATCCTGAAATGCTACTGAGTCAGAAGTTTGTATAAATAATGAGAGCATGTCTGACCTAGAAAGGAGAGATGAAGTGTATAAAGTTCAGTCAAAAAGGACTTTGCATTTTGGGGGAGAGAGGGAGCTGAGGCAGAGATGTGGCATTATACTGGGGGGTTAGAAGCATAAGGAAATTTAATGAACCAACAAAAACTATAAAAAAAATACAATTTATATTTCAATCTATAATAATTGGAGGGAAGCACCACAAAAATTGAGGGAGGGACTAGAACTCCAAGAGCAAGGCTTTCAGAGAAGAAACCCCTAGAATGCAGGAAGGGAGAATTAGATAGCAACAATAACTACAAAGCTGCTTTTTTGGAGGTCCACTCACCACTTATTTATCGTTGGCAGATCTTATAATGTTTTTCAGACAACGAAGAAAACTCAGAGAGGTTAAAAGACTCACCCAAAGTCATATCGTTAATTAGCAGCAGGAGCCAGGGCTGGATCCCATGTCTCTGGCCTTTTGGCAGCTTTCATTTCTAGGCTCTTGACCTTGAGTAAATCATTATACAATATTATTGAGTATGGCAAGGATTGAGGAAAAGGAAATTAAAGGACAGGGAAAGACATCCCTTCATGACATTTATCATAAACACCAAATAGGGATAATCAGTGACCAAAATCATTGGTGGACTTATTGAGCTGGTTACATAATGGATTCAATCTAAAGATTCTTAAACACACACACACACACACACACACACACACACTGACAACTATACAACTATATGAAGTGAAGGATATATTAACTAGCTTGATTATGGTAATAATTTGATAATGTATATGCATATTAAATCATCACATTGTACACCTTAAAAATATTGTACTATCTAAATATATGCAATATTTGTCAATCAAAACTCAATAAAACGGAAAAAAATTAAACATTCATAAAACATGGATATTTATTGGTAAATTGTATGAATTTTACAAAGAATTAAACTTGCTGAATTGATGAAGTAAAAGAGTTTGTTGTAGATAACCGACAATCTTAGAGTAGTATTTTGCAGGCTAAAGACAAGTATGTTCACTTGTGTCACCTCTTGGTGAACGTGGTATTGCCATCTAGCTGGAGCTACACATTTTAAATGACCAAGAGCAAATCTAATTCCTAAAAGCAAAATAGGTGGAATCAGAAGCTTGTGAGACGTTAGTCATTATGAAGGCTTGAGGAAGGGGCAGAAGGAGGAGAATAAAGCACCAAAGGCTTGGCCACGATAGCTTGATCATATAATTATCTATGTGTTAACCTACTTTCCCAAACTCCCTTGCAGTCAGATTGGGGCCATGTAGCTAGTTCTGACCAATGGAATCGAAGTGGAAGTCATGTGTACTACTTCTAGGTCAAATGGGTTAAGAGTTGGTGTTCCTTCTCCATCTTTATCTCCTCCTCTTATGATTTTGGAAGCTGTATCTTGAGATGGTGGTGTCACAAAATAGGTGGAACCTGAATCCTTGAGTCACTGCTTGGAGGAAAATTCCCACCAACTTGCATTAGACTTGGTAAAATAAACTTTTGTTGTGTTGAGATGCTGGAATTTTTATCTTCTAAGGCAGTTAGTGGTTACAAGTCCTAATGAGACAATACTGTCCTTATGAGAATACTGTCATATGTTACAAGTCCTAATGAGACAATACTGTCCTTATGAGAATACCCAAATCAGTCAGTCTTTTGCATGATTTCCATATTTCTCCCACACGTCACTAAATACATTTTTACTTGTGTAAGAAGTATAAAACCGTTTGGTCATTTAAAATTGTATGAATTCTTGGGGCGCCTGGGTGGCGCAGTCGGTTGAGTGTCCGACTTCAGCCAGGTCACGATCTCGCGGTCCGTGAGTTCGAGCCCCGCGTCAGGCTCTGGGCTGATGGCTCAGAGCCTGGAGCCTGTTTCCGATTCTGTGTCTCCCTCTCTCTCTGCCCCTCCCCCGTTCATGCTCTGTCTCTCTCTGTCCCAAAAATAAAGAAACGTTGAAAAAAAATTAAAATTGTATTAATTCTACAGAAATTTGTTTTGTACCACTTTGTTGGAAGCCATCTATTCCATAAAGCTATGTAGCTAAACTTTAGATATTTTCTGGGGTTCCCATCAAGAATACTAAGTAATGGCATAAGGAGGCAATGATAACCGTTCTAAAACTGGATTGTGGTGATGGTTGCAGAACTCTATAAATGTACTAAGAACAGATAAATCATACACGTAAACAGGTGAATTTTGTGATGTTTAAATGATACTTTAACAAGGTTGTTTCAAAAAGAGGTCAACTAAGTACAGATATTATCAAAAACCTTTGCATATATTTGCACACCAATTATAATCATTCCAGAATTCACTTCAAAGAGCCCTAAGGATATGTCCATACAATAAGATAGGAGCTAAATAATGCAGCCTTATAATCAGGAGAGCTAAGGACAATATTCCCAGGCCCAGGAAGAAGTCAGGCCAATAGCACCTGTGTAGTGAGTTTGGCATTGGTTTCTCTTGGCAGATCTACAATGAGTAAAGAGATGATGAGACATAAAACATCCAGAAATCATTCTCAGAACATGGAACACTTGGGAACTTTGACAGAAGAAACATGTCTCACAGACTTCGAACTTCTCACCCACATGATAAGTAACAGACGCTAGAGAGTTGGTTCCTGCTGAGAAAGAAAATGATGACTGGGAGCATTTTTGAACAGAACCATCCTAAAAAGGAGGGGTAAATAACCCAAGGTTGTCTCTGGAACTTTTCCCTTCACTTATCTTCCCAAATTTGTACCCAAGGCTCTCAGGTTCCCCCTATTCCCGGGACTGGAGGAAAATAAGTTGTCGCATAAAACTGATGATGCAAAACTGTTGGCAGCATATTTCCAATGAAGTTTATAAGAGGCAGCTGGAATGGGCAAGACAGAAAACAAAAGACTAATTCTGTATGGTGAAATATAAAATATAAATGGCAGATTGGTGTAGAAGATATTATTTTACTAAAGAAAACTTCCAAGTAATCTTGAACTTACACTCCACAAGCAACGGCCTGTTTTGTAGTAGAGGCGGTGGTGGTCGTAGCAGCAGTAGTAAAACAGCTAATATTTACTGAACGATTTAATATGTGTCACCCCCTGTGCTAAGTGCTTAACGTCATTATAACATTTAACACTTTCAACCAACCTATGAAGTGGGTATTATTATCTATGGGTATTATAAGAAGTGGGTATTATTAAGAAGTAGTGGAATCTACACCTTGAGTGTCTATACATTATTGAGATAGTACAACAGAGAAACTGCAGATCCAGACTGGAGCAAGCAAGGAGACTGACATAACTGAGAACCTAGATGATAGGCTCAACACCTATGCATGCTCACAGACCTATGCTCCTTTAACCCTCAGTATAGCCATGCAAGGCCAGTAGTATTATCCCTACTTACAGATGTGGAAGCAATTCTGTTTTTTCAACAAGTGTTTATTGAGTTTCTATTGTGTGCTAGGCAATGTACTGGACACTTGGACCACGGCAGCCAGCAAATAAGAAAAGTTGTTTGCTTTTGTAGAATTTACATTTTAGTGGGAGGGAAAGGGGAAAAAATAGGCAAACACATGCTATAAGGGAAAAGAAGCAGAATAAAAAATAATAAGGATTCCTCGTTCCCGTCCTGAAAAATACCACTCTCTTAAATTTAGTGCTTATTATTCCTGTTTTTATTACACATGCACAATATTATATATATGCATGGACTTGGTGATAGGTGTATATGTATTTATGCAATGTATGTGTGTGTGTGTATATGTTATGTTACATATATGTTATGTTATATTTTATACATATATTTATGTATATATATTTATGTGTATATTTATATGTGTGTGTATATACATACATATAAAACAACATTAGACCTTTCGGGTTTTTTTTTTAACGTTTACTTATTTTTGAGACAGAGAGAGACAGAGCATGAACAGGGGAGGGTCAGAGAGAGGGAGACACAGAATCTGAAACAAGCTCCAGGCTCTGAGCTGTCAGCACAGAGCCCGACGCGGGGCTCGAACTTGCGGACCACGAGATCATGACCTGAGCCGAAGTCGGCCGCTTAACCGACTGAGCCACCCAGGCACCCCTAGACCTTTCAGTTTTTACTGTATATCAAATCTAGTGCCATGTAACAACAAGCTTGCTTCCTTTACTCCCCTGGTTTGTGTATCAGTTGGGGCAGCTTTTCTCCATGTGTTTTCACTCTGAGGCTGATACTGAAAGGGTAGTTCAGGGAACATGATGTGTTCCCACATGGTTGAGAGAGAAAAAACAAATTCTCTGGTATCTCTTCTTGGAAGGGCACTAATCCTGTCATGAGGGCCCCACCCTGATGACCTCATCAAACCTAATTACCTCCCAAAGGTCCATTTCTAAATACTATCACATTGTCAGATCTCCAACATGTGAATTTTGGGGGCACACAATTCAGTCTATAGCAATCCTCTATTCTATTCCATCGGTCTATGTGTTGATCCCTGTGTTAATATTACACTTCTCAGTCATTATACCTTTGCGTGAAGTCCTGATATCTGAATCCAAATATGAAAGACAGACATGTTTTCACTCAAATGTGGATCTTGAGAAACTTAATAGAAGACCATGGGGGAAAGGAAGGGGAAAAAATAGTTACAGAGAGGGAGGAAGACAAAACATAAGAGACTCTTAAATACAGAGAACAACCTGTGGGTGGATGGGGGGAGGGGAAAATAGGTGATGGGCATTGAGGGCACTTGTTGGGATGAGCACTGGGTGTTGTATGTAAGCGATGAACCATGCAAATCTACCACAAAAACCAAGAGCATACTTTACACACTGTATGTTAGCCAATTAGACAATAAATTATATTAAATAAATAAATAAATAAATAAATAAATAAAATCAGCAAGTAAAGTTATATTTTAAAAAACAGATGGAATATTTATTGGAACTTCGTGGAATTTACAGATTCATTTAGAGAGAACTGACACACTGAGATATCAAGTTTTTTTTTTTCATTTGTGAAACATATTTACCTCTCTTTTTAGTCTTGTCCCATGCCCTTTGATAATGTTTTGTAACTTTCTCTGCTTCTTTTGTTAGATTTAGTGTTAAGTACCTTATATTTTTGGTTGCTATTATAGACTAAAATACTTTTCATTGCCTTTTTTCTGACTTAAATTAGAATGTTTGTAAAATTTATTATTTAGTATGATTTTTGCTGAAGGCTTGGTATCTGTTATCAGATTAGGGTATCCCTCTTTTAGTCCCAGTTTTCTAATACTTTTTTTTACCATTAATGTCTTAGGATAGTACCAACAAAGATAAGAGAAGTAAGCAGATAAAGAATATAGTTTGTAGGTAGAATTGATAGAACTTGCACATGGATTGGAGGTAGGGACCAAAGAAAGAAAAAGAATCAGAGATTACTTCCAAATTTTTGGCAGAAGCAATGGTTACGGGGGATGAAGAAAACTAGTAATTTTATTTTGTGTAGGTTAGATTTGAACAACCTAATCATGTTTAAATCATCATCATATAGATGCGATCACCTGGAGAGATTCTGCATCTTGAGAGGAGCAATGTGTCCTGGAATATTTCAACATTAAAAGGTAGAACAGGGGCAGAAGAGCCAGAAAAGGATGAGAAGGGTCACCAAAGGTGGTAGGCAGATAACCAAATAAGTACGGTTCCATTTACTTACTAAGATAAAGCAGGTTTAGGGAGGAAGATTTGGATCTTGGGTGTGGATATGTACAATTTGTAAAGCCCATTAGACACCCAAGTAGATATGTAGAGTATGTAGTTAGACTTATGAGCCTGGAATTCATGGGAGAAATTTGGCCTAGAGATAATAATTTGAGAGCCATCAATATTTAAGTCGGTGGTTCTCAATCATGGCTATACATTAAAATCACATAGTGATTTATAAAATTTATTTGTGTGCAGGCCCTACCCTAGACCATTAAATTAGAACCTCTGAAAGTGGTCCTGGGCATTAGCAGAGTTTTAACTTTCCACCTGATTCCAGTTTCAAATCAGAGCTGAGGACCACTCTTATAGATCTTTGCCTTTCAAATGTTAATGCACTTGGGAATCTAGCTAAAATGCAGATTATGATTCAGTGGGTCTGGGGTGAAAACCAAGATTCTAAATTTCTAACGAACTCCTATGTTTTGGGACTATGCCTCAAACTTTGAGTAGCAAGGATAGGGATAATATTTAAAGTCATGAGATTAGACTAGTATCCAAAATCTATAAAGAGCTCACCAAACTCCACACCCGAAAAACAAATAATCCCATGAAGAAATGGGAAGAAAACATGAATAGACACTTCTCTAAAGAAGGCATCCAGATGGCCAACAGGCACATGAAAGGATGCTCAACATCGCTCCTCATCAGGGAAATACAAATCAAAACCACACTCAGATATCACCTCGTGCCAGTCAGAGTGGCCAGAATGAACAAATCAGGAGACTGTAGATGCTGGAGAGGATGTGGAGAAATGGGAACCCTCTTGCACTGTTGGTGGGAATGCAAACTGGTGCAGCCACTCTGGAAAACAGTGTGGAGCTTCCTCAAAAAATTAAAAATAGACCTACCCTAAGACCCAGCAGTAGCACTGCTAGGAATTTACCCAAGGGATACAGGAATGCTGATGCATAGGGGCACTTGTACCCCAATGTTTATAGCAGCACTCTCAACAATAGCCAAATTGTGGAAAGAGCCAAAATGTCCATCAACTGATGAATGGATAAAGAAATTGTGGTTTATATACACAATGGAGTACTACGTGGCAATGAGAAAGAATGAAATATGGTCCTTTGTAGCAATGTGGATGGAACTGGAGAGGGTGATGCTAAGTGAAATAAGCCATACAGAGAAAGACAGATACCATATGTTTTCACTCTTATGTGGATCCTGAGCAACTTAACAGAAACCCATGGGGGAGGGGAAGGAAACAAAAAAAAAGAGGTTAGAGTGGGAGAGAGCCAAAGCATAAGAGACTCTTAAAAACTGAGAAGAAACTGAGTGTTGATGGGGGGTGGGAGGGAGGGGAGGGTAGGTGATGGGTATTGAAGAGGGCATCTTTTGGGATGAGCACTGGGTGTTGTATGGAAACCAATTTGACAATAAATTTCATTAAAAAATAAAAATAATAAAAATAAAAAAATTAAATTAAATTAAATTAAATTAAATTAAAAAATAAAAATAAATAAATAAAATTTAAAAAAATAAAGCCATGAGATTAGATTAACTCATCAGGGGAGTGGGTGTAGACAGAGAAAAGGTACAAGAATAGTTATTGTTTTTTTTCCTCAAAGGTACGGAAATTGATCCATGCACAGACCAGGCAGACTATTAAATTTAAACAGGATTAAAGCTTTGTGTGACAAATATATAACAGGTTGCGTGAGGGGCAAAAGAGAGGAACGTTTATTCAAGAGGTGATTAAATTGATGAACTATGGGACTCTAGATTGGGTAAGTAGGATGAGATCAAAGAGTTGGTAGACCAAAGGAGCCTGGGTGGCTCAGTTGCTTGAGCCTCCAGCTTCGGCTCAGATCATGATCTCACAGTTCATGGGTTTGAGCTCCGTGTCCAGCTCTGTGTTGAAAGCTCACAACACAGAGCCTGGAGGTGTGTTGAAGCCTGGAGCCTTCTTCAGATTCTGTGTCTCCCTCTCTCTCTGCCCCTCCCCCGCTCATGCTCTGTCTCTCTCTCTCTCTCAAAACTAAATAAACATTAAAAATTAAAAAAAAAAAAGAATTGGTAGACTGGAGATATTAAGACCACGAACTGAAAGGATAAGAGGTGTTGGTCAGGAATAGAAGGCTTAAAATCAAGATTTTGGTGATGGAGCATTTATTGTTGATTTCAAGAGTGGGAGTGGTTGAGACTAAGTGAAAGAAAATATAATTGGAGGTAAGGAAGCCAAAGAACTTGGAGAGCAAGAAGTCAGCACAGAAGTTCACATGGATGTTGAAATTTACAAAATTATGGCAGTCAAGAAGCAAGCCATGTGCTGAAGTCCTCAATGAATGACAGATGAGTAAGAGGCCAGCAGATGATATCAACAATGAAAATGGAATGGTATGGTCTACTAGCCCCCAGAGATTCTGACTCAGTTAAACTGGGGTGGAACATAGGCATCCAACATTTTTCAAAGCTTCTCAGAGGATTCTAATGTGACCCAGAAATACAAATCACTGTGTTAGAATAACTATTGTGAAGTGAAAGGTATGGAGCTGCTGAACGGTAAATACCTACCATAGCTCCCGGGGAATGTGAAGGCCAACAGCAAATAGGAGATGCTGTCTTAGAAAGTTTAGTAAACAAAGAGAAGTTAAGTAACTTGCCCAGGGAGACACAGCTTGGAAATGTTTAGGCTTGGATTCAAAACTTGATCAGCCTGATTCCACAGCCTAGAGGCCTTCACTTTACCATGTTGTCTAGGGGGTCAATATTTTAGCTCACAGGACACAAAGAGATGTCTTGGAAAGCAGTCCAAAATTCCACAAATGAGACTCTAATAGGCCACAGTGGGAAGAGACAACGTGTCTCTGGAATGATTCAAGTATTTATGTCTTTACCCCTTTTTATCCTGCTTGACCTTTCTACCAGCTTTGTTTCCTTTCCGGATTTGCAACCATCTTCCCAGGAGGTAGAGGGAAAGGGAGCCAGCTTTGTGGGCTGCCCTCATGGATGCCAGCTGGCCTCAATGCCCCCTTTCCCCAAGTACTGTTCTCTAGGGCCTCCTTTCTACACAGGGAGGAAGAAATAGGATGCAGCGCTGCAGCCAAAACCAAGCATTTTGTCTCCCCCTACTTCTGCCTCCTGACATGTCAGCAGCTCTGTATAATGAAAATCTAAATCATTTGTGTGCATACATAGCAACTGTTTATTTTGCTGTTAGCTTTGAGGACTCAGTGGGGGTTCGATGCATTTAGAGAAGAGATCAACACTGGGAAAGCCTAATCTCATAAGTAGACAAAATGAAAATTCAAGCTGAAAATACATTATCTCTACATCTGAAAGGGAGGCCAGTAAAAATATCTTTCAACTTCAGCCCTCTCTCCAGCTCAGGAAATGCTTTTCGACCAAGGACATGGAGGGGAGATGACTCCTTGCAAGGGTCCCGCCTCCTGTCTGCTAGGAAAGTTTTCCTGGGCCTGGTGAGAGATCGTTGTCAGTTCTAGAAATAGCATACCTTTCCCCTCAAGCCACCAAGTGGGATGCCTTCCACATTTTACAAAATGCGTTCACTATTAGTTTTCTTGAAGCTTCCTTTTTTACCCCCCCACCACCACCACCACCAACAGGCTGCCTTGGGACCAGATACAATCCTGAAGTTTCTCCACATTAGTACTTCTACCAAGAGTGACTGCCAGACTGGAGAGCGTCTCTTATCACATTTTGAAGGGGCCAGGCCCTCCCTCTTAGTGCAAGTTGTTTAACAGTTTATAAAGCATGTGCGTCTCAGTAGCTTCCTCATCCCCACATCTTCCCAGGGTTTCCCCTCATCCAGCAAAAACCTTTTATTGCCACCTATTCTTGCAGAAGCCAGAAACCCCTTTCCCAGAGGCCAGAGCCTTTCTATCTTCGTTTCCTTTCCATCTTGGCAAGGCAGGATCCCAGTGCCTGGAAGCGAACAGAGGCAGCTATTCCTCTGGGAACAGGGATAACGAGGAACAACATTCGGGAGAGGACATTGCCTAAGACACACCTGGGTGACTAAACACTTGCAGGAAACCAAAGACCACTCCAGGTGTAGAAACTATAACCCTACAGACATGAAGGCATGTTCATGGGGCAGTTACTCCCAATCTGGCCTTCTCTCCTGAAAGAATGTCCTGCTAAATGGGCTCTTATGAAACAGTCAGTGGATTGCGAGCTTGTCCAGGTGAATACCCTCCCACCTGTCACCCGCCCCCCCCCCAGAAGATCTAAGTGTTTCCAGGATTCATAAAGGACCCATGGTTTGCCACTCCATCCGTGTACACAGGTGGGGAGCATGACAGCCAGCCAGGCACGGAACAAACCATAGTCTCTAAGGTCCTCACCTGACTCATTTGGCCCTCCTCCTGACAGAATGGCTCTCCTTCCTCTCTGCTCAACAGCAGCCAGAGAAGGCAGGCTTAGCTTTCAAGAGCCTGCTCCAGGCCACAGGGAAAAAAAAAACCCAGGCTACTCAGACATCTCTGCAAAAACAAGGCTTGGCAGCAAAGAAACCAGACACAGGCAGAAAGGAATTTAAATTCAAATTGAACAAGGGGCTGGATCCTTTATTCAGTATAAGCTCCCTGAAGGCCTGATTTCCTTAAAGAACAAAAAAAAAAATCCCTTTTAAATCCTATCCCCTTTCCCTGGAAAAGGAGAGGAAACATTCCAACCAACTAGTACCTTATACAAGGCGACAGTCATGTAAAACAGTTCTTTCGAATTAACTCCTTCCTGCTCAGTCTCCTGTTTAGGGTGTGACTGCTTCCCAGTGTCTTTGGGTGTCTGGGCCATGTAGGGCAGCAAAGCGTAGGCTTCCTGGAGAGCCATGTGTAAGAAGATGACAGTGTCAGGTCTAAGTATACTCACCACTGAGCTGTGATTTTCCATTTGCCCCTTGCTCCCCCAAGGTCCATTCTCTGCCCTTCTCTGCCACGTTCTGTGCCAAAGCTGACCTCAATGGACTGTAGCAATAGGCTTCCTTGCCAGCTGGCATCTGGCTGGGTCTGGCTAATGGTGGGCACTGGCAGGAGATCAGAGTGGTAAGAGAGTGAGATATATAGATTTTATGCCCCTGTATCCCTCCCAGCTGTGTGGCATTTAAGCAGAGCCCACATTGTGCAACCTAAAGCCACAGCTGTTACACAGCAGCCCCTAGCGTGCACTGGTGTAGCTCTCGATGGGTTCCAATAACACACTTTCTTCCCTTTGCCCTTTCAGTCGTAGGGGTGTTGACGGCTCCCCACTGTTCATAGTGTCTGTATGCCTCACCAGTATTGTAGGTCCCTTTAATCCTACCCATACCACCATAAATGGTCCCTGCATTAAGCTCATCTCAGCTAAGTATACCTTACTGAGTATGCCATCTGTTTCCTGCCAAGACCTTGACTTAAAGACTTCTGCCCCTTCCGTAAATTCCATGCTACAGAATTCATGAATGTTCCCTATCCTGAGAAGAGAGATCCCCTGATCTTTTTTAAGGGGAGTGGCCTGCCTTTTCTCAGATGCCTGACATACTCTCCATATCTTGGAGTTTTCTAAATTAAAGTTGCATTATTTTGTCTATATAATAAAACGGAGGTTTGAGCTGGTTCCACTTTGTTTTGCCTCTTGTTAGTCATCTTTCCTGTAATTGCAAACTCACTTACACTGCTTGCCTCCCATTGAGCTATTTTCAGCTTGCCTTACCTTAAACACTTAATCCAGCTCCATGAGGAAGATAGTTCTTGACACGGATTCAATCACCAGTTCCTCACTATGTTATTCCTCCAGTATCCCCATCTCGGTGATAGAGACCACTCATATCTCAAAGTGGTCATCCCCAAATTCTCACTTGCCCTCACCTATACATTATCCATTAGGCTAAGTGCTGTGGGATCTAATTCCTAAATATCTTCTTTCAGATTCACCCATCTGCTCAAGCCCCACAGTTAACTACCTTAGTCAGGACTGGAGCCTTTTACCCCTAGATTATGGAAATATTTCTAGTTTCTCCCGATTGTCCTCACTTTTGTCAAACTGACCTTTGAAAAAAACACAAATAGGTTTATGTCACTTCCCTTTCAATGGTGCTCCTTTAGGATAAAATCCAAACTACTTATCTTGGTGTAGAAAGCCCCATGGATTCTGGGTAGTATTTCCCTTGTCGGCTTCATTTTTGTTGTTGTTGTTGCCACTTCCATTTTTACAAACCTATTCATTGCTTTCATGATGGTGCCATATTCTTTTCGTGTCTCCATGCCTCTTGGTTCCCCACTCTTTTGTCTCATTCACTCTTGCCTTTGCTGACTAACTCTTCCTACTCATCTCTCAGATTTATCTTAGGCATCATCTTTCCTACGAAGTTTTCTCATGAACCTCTTTACCCCAAGTTGTTTTAATAGCTTCTCTGCATAATCCTTTAGCCCCCTCTTGTTCACTTACTAGCACTCAACACACTGGCAATTATTTATCTTCATGTCTGTCAGAGCCCACAACTAACTCTTAAGATGTGAAACTGTTTCTTCTTCCTCTTATCCTCAGCACTTAGCACAGAATGTGGCATGTAGTAGGATGCTCAAGAGATGTGTCCTGAATGAGTGAATAAATGAGTGAATGAGCCCATGAGGGAAGAATATGCTTGAATTCACTCACCTCCGTAAGATCAATATCAGGGCCTAACCTTCTTGAAATGGCATATAACTAATCAGCCAATCTTTGCCATTTCTCTCCTACCAGGTAAGGCCGTACCCAAACCACTCTGGAGTGATTAACAATAGAAACAGATGAGCTGGCCTTTTAGGTCACGGGCTGTCCCTAATCCCTAAAGCTACAGTTAGGGAACAATAGAGCTGGCCTGAATTAATGGCCGTTGGTGGGGGTGGGGGGAGCGGTAGACAAATTCTGTCCTTGGGAGACACCAAGTTCTTCTACACCATCCGTCAACCTTGAGCACAGATGGGATGGAGGCCAACCCTAAAAATACATCAGCCCTAGGTGACAGCAGAGCTATGTTCTTTCATGTCTAATTCATCCCAGATGGAGAGGAAGCATTTGATGAGCAGTCTTTGAAACAGGCAGAGAAACTTATATCATGTTCCGAATGACTATAGGGGCAAAAGGCCACTGTGGGTTTCCTGGTTGATAAAAGTGAACTCTAATAGAAGTTTCAATAAGGAGCCAGCAGAAACATCCTTGTCATCATCATTGTGAATCCATGTTTATTGAGGGTACAACAAATGCTATAGTCGCTGCTCAGAACATTGGATGGACCACAATTTCTGAACTTCTAAGGGACTAGAGAATTCGTGCCACTATTTTGATGCCAGTCACCCAGGCAAAACACAAAATGAAATGTTATGAATATTGTAAAGCATAATAAGGAAGGGGTCTTAGACTATATGCAAACATACTTGATTCGTGTTTTCCCCACTGGGAGTCACCCGCCCCGTAAGCTTCCCCGCAACTGGAAAGGAAGAGAGGCAGGAGAAAATAGGAAGAGTCAAGGTATAGTCCTGAGAAGGTGACAAAAATTTGAGCAGTGGCACTCCATAGATGTTCGGAGATAGCAATAAGTCCCAGGGGGAGGGCCGTATGCGTGGAGTGGTGGGAACCAGCCCTGTCTGTCTCCTAGTCCTTCCCTGCACACAGGTTCTTACACAGCCTTTAAGTGATAGAGAGGAGCTGTAGGACTCTGAAGAGCTGCTTGATTGTGAAGTTACTTTTCAGGTGAGGATCTTCTCCTTATTTTGCATAAAGGAGCACTTTGGGACTTGAGGGCTAGTGGGTACTCACCAGCTAGGTAAACATTTGAGAGAATCATAGTTCTTGACGAATTCTGTAAATAGCCACTGACCCGCTGGCTTAAACAAAAGAGAAAACGAATGACTGGTAAGTTAAAAAGCATGCAAACACTAGGCTATACTCCTAGCAGGTGGGTAGCAAGTGGCCTTGTCTTAGTGTCTCTCTTTTTTTTTTTTTTTTTAAGTTTTTGGACGTTTATCACTTATTCCTTTTTTGAGAAACAGTACGAGTGGGGAGAAGACAGAGAGAGAGAGGGAGACACAGAATCCGAAGCAGGCTCCAGGCTCTGAGATGTCAGCACAGAGCCTGACGCGGGGCTTGAACTCATTATCATGACCTGAGCCGAAGTCGGACGCCTCACTGACTGAGCCACCCAGGCGCCCCTTAGTGTCTCTTTTCAAGGCTCCCTTCCCTTCTCTTTCCCACCCTTTCCAATCTTCTGCCAAAACTCAAGGTTTGAGGCAGTGGTCAAGCTCCATGGCATAAGAATTGGTGTTCCTCATGATGCTCTCTGCCAACATGACAGGCTTGGGGTTTCTTCCAGCAAAACAAGAGAGCCAGGTGCAGATCAACATGGCTGCAGCTGCTGCACCTCCAGCACAGTAATAGGCCCAGCCAAGCCGACAGGTACCTGTAGAAATAGGGACAGAGATATAAAGGTTGGGTTGTCTTCTCATACATTCTCTTTGGGGTGTTAGGGTTAATGTGATAATATGAAACAGCAAATACAACTTGGCTTCCTGTTTCCTCCTTTTCCTCTTGGGCTTATGGCTGGTATTTGCTTTAGAAAGAAGTTACAGAATTTTATTCTGTTACAGTAGGAACCTGGGGGTGGTGTGGGTGGTAATGGTGGTGGTGATGCTAATGAGAATGATGACAAGAGCCACTTAATCACGTGTCAAGAACTACGCTAAACTCCTTGGACATATATCTCATTGACCATTACAGTAACTATATGAGATAGACACTCTTATTGTCCCCGTTTTATATTAGATGAGGTAACTGAGGCACAGGTTCAGTTAATTGTGAAAAATCACACAGATGAACAGCCATAGAGTCAGGGTATAAACACTGGCTAATCTTGACTCTAAAGCTCTACGTTTTTCACCACACTGATGTGCATAGACTATTTCCAAAGAATCATATTCTGCATCATCAGGAGATTTGACAGGCAAAACATCAATAAAAATCCCTTGCTGTTTACAACATGTCTTTGTCTTAACCTACCCTTGCATCATCGAGGGAAGAAACATGTGTTGGAATCAAGGCCAAGCTTGTGAGGCAGCAGTTTAAATTTGAAGGGTAATAGGAGAGGTCACCTGTTCAAAAACATCCACTCTACCACCTGCCATCCTATCAGAAGTAGATACTGTCCTTTGAAGTATTTGTGCTTTCTCTGAGAATTTTCCCTCAGAAAATGTCAGTGCCCAAAGAAAAGAGAGCTATTAATTTATAAGGGAACAGACTAACAACTAATTACTAAAAATCAAGTGCCTAAGCAAACAAGACTCCAGCAATTGGAATGGATGCCAGTGATAGGAAACTGCAGAGGGATCCTGAGAAAAGACATAGGTAGTGACCTTCACCTACCTCACAGTCTTGCAGAAAGCTAGGTCTAACTACAGTCAGTTGGAGATGTCAAGACTGATCTTCATGACAATTTACTTTTTAATAACCAATTTCTTCTGTTCACCTGGTGCCCAGGGAATGTTAATTTTACTTCTTCTAATTGGCTAGTTGGCATGTCATATAAAGAGTCTAAGATGGTCCCAAGTTAGGCTGCTTTGCTCCTCTATTCGGGACAGCCTTATATATCCCGAAATTCTCACCTCAGAAATAGTGTTCCTTCTACCACCAAATTATCACTCATGCTGTCTCTCCTGCCAGAAACAGCTTCTTTCCTCTTATTCACCAACTCATATCTACCTTGGAACTCTATCCAGGACTTCCAAGAAACTTTCCTAGATTAACCCCAGTCGGCTCAAGTCACCTCAACAAGTATCCTACCAGGAGTTTGTCCATACATCCCTTACATGGGTGTACCTGTTGGTCAAAATTTTGGGAGGAAAATTTGCATATCAAATATTTTTCATCTACCCTTTACCCCCTTCTAGATTGGCTCAACAGTGCAGATGCATTAGCTTCTTTCTTGATAATAGCTCCCATATTGTGTCAACAGTGGGTGCTCAGTGTGCATGATTTAGCCTGACAATACTCCAAAGGTGGGTACACTTACATTTTTTAACCCTCAACAGCCAAACTTATGACTTAATTTTTTTATTAAAGCCACAGTATTGTTCTGTTTGTTTCTGGAATGTGCTATGATCCTTGTCACCATAAGGCCTATGCATATTCTACTCCCTAAAATGCTTACCGCATGTAGGCATGTGCACATATACTTCCCACCGCTCTTTTTGCCTAGTGAATTTTCATTCTTCAAAGCTCAGCCCAATCATTAATTCCTTAGTGAAGCCCTCCCTGACCTCCCTAAGTCAAATTCCTTCATCAGAGGCCCTCATGAGTACTGTGTATATTGCCTTCTATACTTGAATGAATGAATGGATCCCTTATCCCTTCCCATGGCAAATGTCAAACTTCAGTTCTTCAGCAGAGATACTGCTTTACCATAGATGGAGGCAGTCATATAACTCCCTGAAGTCACATGGCCCCACTGAAAATTATAGCGAAAGCCAGACTACAGTAGGTAATGGAAACAATGCAATCCTCAGATAGATGGAGTGAATTTGAAAGAGAACCATTCTTAGGGAAAATAATCTAACTGGCCTCAACATGAACAATGATGGGTGGGACTCTGGGAAGAGTAAACTGAAGAATACCACATTGAGGCAAGCAAACAATAAATTTGTTCCTTAACCACCTTGTCACGCCTCCCCTTAGACATACATACATACTCCCTCTCTTACTAAAAGTAGGAGGTTTTATATAATGCTTTGGGTTTCACAAGGTGAAAACTGTAGAGACGGGCAAACCTTCAACTTCTGCCATCCCTAGGAAGAAGGCTGCAGGTTTTATTGTACCCAGTTCACAGACAGGAATCGTGAGGCTCAGTTGATAGCCTTAGGAACTCTCTCCGAAACAGAGAGGTAGAGGCAAGGATCCAGATCAAGTCTCTCTACTCTCAATCTGGTACTCTGTCTTCTACTGTTTTTTTTTTTTTTCATCTTCTCAAAAGCCATTTTCCTCTTATAGGACCCTTGACCTACAAGCCCTAAAGAGGGGTCCCTAAATTAATTTGTAATAGATCCACCTGAGCTTCCCCTGTGACCCCTCTAACCGAAATCTCCTGTGCTCACATGGTAGAGTAGACAGGCGCCAGCTCTGAGGTGGACTAACTGTCAGGCAACTTCCTCCTCTCTGGAATGCTCCCAATCTAGTCCAGACAAGGCATCCGAAGTCTCATTCTGTTTCTTCAGTTGCTTGTCAGCTCATCCTCCCATTAGAGTAGCAGGGACATTTTTATTAGATATAGGCACCCAGGGACCAGGGAAAGACTTGTTTCTGTAAATGAAAGGAATAGATGCATAGCATGCCATTACCTCTAAGCTCTAGGCAGGAAGAAAGTTGACAGAGCAGGCAACTCCGGAGTGAAGACCTGGCTAGAAGGACTTCAATAAACCTTATTGAAGTCAGTCAGAACCGGGTACCACCGGGCGAGGATTCAGCACCAAAGCACTCCCATTGCCACACCAAATGCACTCAGAGTTTCCAGTCAGAGTCAGAGTCATGGAGTCACAGCGTCACAGAGGCACAGACACCCCTATTAGGTAACTGAACAGCACCTAAGCTACAGGCTGCTGCCACACAGGGAGCCAAGGAGAAATAGAGGAAATACACCTTCTATCCAAACCTCTCCCCACAACCCTCCCTGCTATCTGCTTGAGGAAATAAAGAGGTTACATCACTAGCATTGCAAAGGGGAGGCAGGGGAAGCAAACCTTTAAAGAAGCACAGCTTCAGGTTGAGAGCTGATGTCAATATTCACCTACTCCACAGAAACCTTGGACACTGGTCTGATGCCCTATAGAGGAACTTGTGCTTTCTATGAAAGGGTGCAAAATAGGGAGCAGTGACGATGAGCTACCGCCTTTTTCCTCCAATCGCCTTTTAGTGAAGTCCCATGAACCATCACCAATCCCTAAATCCTACTCCTTGAAGCACTGTTGATTCTTCTATTCATCTGACAAATACATATTAAGTTCCTACCACGTGCCATACATTTTGAATACACCATCTCATTTGACTCTCACAACAGCCATGATTATTTTCCTTAACAGCTGAGAAAATGGAGTCTCAGAAAGATAAATTACTTTACCAACTTAACAAGTGTTCAGATGTGAGTGCCAGCACAGAACGTCCATGGTCATCTATTTCCATGCCAGAAGAATGGAGCCAAGGATACAAGTTACTAGAATCCAAAGTATAATGCCTTCAACTAATCACTTCAACTTTCTGGATCTCAATTTCCTTTTTTTTTTTTTTTTTTTTTTTTTTTTAAGTGAAGGGAATTTTTGCTGGAGAGATTTTAAAAATCCCCTTCCAACTCAGAATGTCCATTCTACTCTGAATGTAATCAATGTTTTAAGAGACATGCAAGAAATTCTACAGGAAAACCTAGGGAAAAAAGAATTATTTCTATCTGGGAGAATTCAGGCTCAGGAAATGTTTGTGTGTGTATGGTGTGTGTGTGTGTATGTGTGTGTGTGTGTGTGTGTGTTTACTTAAATTTTAGTTAGTTAATATACAGTGCAAGATTGGTTTCAGGAGTAGAATTCAAAATTCAGTGATTCATCACTTACAAATGATACCCAGTGCTCATCGCAACAAGTGCTCAGGTAATGCTTTATAAAGAACATAGCATTGCAACTTGACTTCAGTAGTGGGAAGTGGGCATTCTAGGAAGTGGGAATGGTTGGTGTGAGCAAAGTACGTAAGTGAGAAGAAGGTTGACCACACGCTCCAAAAACAGTACTCTATTCAGAATTGCTTCGGGAAAGAAGATGTAGTTGGCAAATAATAAGCTGAATCGAGACCAGGAGGAACCATGGAATGTGGCATCTTTCCCACAAGCAATGGGGAGCAATGGAAATTTTCTGACCAGAGGATGGCAGGATAGAAAACAGTGTCTCAGCCTTGGCACTAGTGATATTTTGGGCCAAACAAATCTTTGTTGTACGGGGGTGAAGTGGGGTGGGGTGGGGAGGGTTGTCTTGTGTATTGTTGCACCCTGGCCTCTACCAACTAGATGTCTGCAACTTATCCCTCCCCCCTGAGTGGTGGAAACCAGAAATATCCACAAACATTGTCAAGCATCCTTGGGAGTGGGGGCGTGGTGGATTGCTTTCCGTTAAGAACGACTGAGTTAGAGGTATAGTTTGGGAAGATTAACCTAAAATCTCTGTATAAAAGAGACTGGAGGCAGTTGTACACTGTAGGAAGAGACCGGTTAACCAGAGGACAGGGATGCTGGTACACATCCAACAATACATAAAGCAGCCTCCCACAACAAAAAATGATCTGGCCAAAAATGTCAATATTTTTGATGTTAAGCAACCCTCATCTAGGCAAAACACCAGATATTTACACTTTGAATGACCTCCAAAATGAATCTTGATGACCGAACAATTAGCCCAACAGAATGGAAGCTTTTCCCTTAAGAACATCTGTGCATGGTTCCCTATTGACCTGGGGAGCTGGCTGGAACTACAGCATGGTCAGCTTTGAGTATTCTAGTATGCTAGCTCAGGGAAGCTGGGGAAGGCCAAGGAGAGAGATCTCACAAGGTATTCAGGAGGAATACCCTGGGAGTCAGGAGACTGGAGTCTTTGAAGGCACCTCTTAACCCCACTGGAATTCAGCTATCTCACTCCTAAAATGGGAGAAAGCAATTAAGTACCCGTCTAAAGACAGAGCAATAAAGACCAGATGAGTTCGTGAGGTCTTTTTCAGAAGTAGCCAGGATCGCTGCTGCCTCACCTCTCAGATTGCACCAATTCTGAGCCTCCAAGCTACAATTGTTCAGGGACCTGTGTGCTCAGAAAATAATGCAGTAAGCTGGCATCACACTGGGGGATTGTCTCTACACACATGCATATGTATCTGTGAAAAGAAAGATTAGGTGGCAGGAGAGAGGGAGAAAAGAGGTCCTAACTGCAAATTCGCTGCATGCAAAGTTTCTAGAGGGGCCCTGAGATAAGCCTGTTCCTTTATGTGCTCTTCTGTACAATTTCTAACACTCTATCTGTGAGTCATTCTATTCCAATGTTGAATTTGCTATGACAAGATCCCTCATAAAAGTTATTAAATCATCACTCAGCAGTGGGCCTGACATTTAAATCAAGACACGTTGCTTTTATTCCAAGTTGCAAATCAAATTGGTTTGGAGTTTGACACTATTTTCTTTGATTCAGCATTAAGTTATATTATTACATCTCTGCTGTTTAGAGAACAAACTGTCACTGGCTGCTACTTAAACTGACTGCCCTCCATAGAACCCCAGTCCTATGTACTTAAGGGACATGGTGTCTGGCCAACTACAAATGGGTCATTATGAACTACTGGGAGGTGTTAGCCACACGCTGATGCTTTTGGTAGGGCCTAGCATTGGTGTGGGCGTCAGGATTGGGAATCAGAGTAGGAAAGAGTAACAGAGAGGCTCTCTCTGCAGCTAACATGCTCAGAATGCCAGCTTAGAAGCCAAGGATGCTAGAGAACTAATCCGAAGAAAAGAGTCCTGCTTGGAGAAAGAGGGAAAAGGCATAAAAGAGAGTGAACCCACCTCGGAAGACAGTTTGACAGTTTCTTATAAAACTAAAGATACTTATACCATATGATTAAGTAATCATGCTCCTTTGTATTTACCCAAAGAAGTTTAAAACTTATGTCCACACAAAAACCTGCACAAGGATTTTTATAGCAACTTTATTCATAATTGCCCATTCTTGGAAGCAAGAAGTCCTTCAGTAGGTGAATGGATAGAGTAACTGGGGTCCATCCAGACAATGGAATATGATTCAACACTAAAAAGAAGTGAGCTACCAAGCTATGAAAAACATGGAGTAAACTTAAATATATATTACTAAGTGGAAGGTCAATCTGAAAAGGCTACTTACTCTAGTATTCCAACTATGGAGACGGTAAAATGATCAAAGGTTGCCATGAGTTGGTAGGCTTGGGGAGGGATGAATAGGCAGGTCATGGAGTGTTGGTAGAGCAGTGAAAACACTCGGTTTGATAGTATAATGGTGGATACACATCAATATACATTTGTGCAAATGCATAGAATGTATACCACCAAGAGTGAACCATAATGTAAACTATGGACTTCAGGTGACTATGGTGTGTCAATGTAGGCTTATCAGTTGTAATAAGTATACCACTCTTGGTGGGGGGGGGATGTTGATAATGGTAGAAGCTATGCATGCATGGGGGAATATAGGAAAATCTTTGCACATTCCCTTCAATTTTGCTGTGAATCTTAAACTGCATTATCGAAGTCTTCATTTAAAAAGAGTGAGCTAAGTCTGTCTTTTGGGTTTCTCAAGCCTTCTCTTTTACAAAATCATCTGATGGAAGTCTTGGCCCCTGAAAGTTTGGAGGAAAAGACAGGGAAGCAAGAATATAGCAAGTACCTAATGACCACTGACACTTCCAACACTGATGAAGGGCTAGACGAAATGAAACGGAACTTTCAGATATATGAAGTTTTGATTTGATGCAAGTGTTGCCAAAAGCCTAGTTCTGGAAGCTAACGCTCCAGAAAAAGGCATGCTTATGACCCAGGATCAGAGGTAAGGCACCCCAGATATGTGGTGAGGAAGGGACTAATGGAAGGGATAAGATCTATGAAGTAGCTTGGAGCTTTGGGGTAGGGCAAGAAGGTATAGAGCTGTTTACCAATGTAAGCAGCTTAGGGGTATGGACGGGGGACTATAGTCCTATACAAAGATGACATCCAAATTCTAGGAACTCATGAAGTCAGGATTCAGGGAGGGGGTTCAGGTAGAATGCAATGAGAACAATATTGACATCTTTTTTATCATCAAATCTACTCCCATAACCAGGGAACTTGAGAGACACTGCTTGAGCCTTATAGGCAAAATGATGGAAGAAGTGACCCCAAGGTAGAGGGGGACCTGCAATGGGAACAAGCATGTTGCCCTCAACCTCACCATCCAGAGCAGAAAGACAGAACAGATATGCAGGATGTCTGTCTAGGAGCCACCTGTGGGGCCATCGCAGCCTTCATAGCAAACCAGGCTGCCCGCACTGGCCCTGAGAACAATCACCTCAGCTACAGAGAGATATTTAAGATTCTGTTGGCATTCTGGGGTGCCTGGGTGGCTCAGTCGGTTACACGTCTGACTTCAGTTCAGGTCATGATCTCACGGTTCATGAGTTCAGAGCCCCGCATCGGGCCCTGTGCTGATAGCTCAGAGCCTAGAGCCTGCTTCGGATTCTGTGTCTCCCTCTGTCTCTGCCCCTCCCCCAGTCGTGCTCTGTCTCTGTCTCTCAAAATACGCACAAATGTTAAAAAAAAATTAAAAAAAGAGATTCCTTTGGAAGTCTGTGGAGGGAAAGGGAAAGAATTAGAGAGAGATTAAAGAAAGGAAAGAGTCTAAAGGAGAGTCAATGGGATAGATAGGTAGAAGAGGAAGAAAAGAAAGATGGGGGGAGTTTAGAAAACATTAGTATAAAATTAGAACACTAGAGAACATAGGGACCGAGTGGAGAGGTTGAGCTCTTCAACCGACCTCTTCCTAATAAAAGTGGCGTTTTCCCCAAAGCATACCCAGCTCAGGAAAATCAGCTACTCCTCCCTTCACCCACCATCTCAACTTATGAAACGAGGGCTGCAACCCACCTGGTTGGGTTCATGGTTGGGGGTGGGGAGGGCTAGGGTTGCTATTTGCTTATTCAACATATTTTTTTGCCATAGGAACTTGCATTTTGTGTTAAGCAGGCAGCAAGGGTTTGGAAGAAGTTGGTGGTCCCATCTGTTCAGAGAGACACTGCTAACTATAGGGTCTCCATAGGTAGCAGCATAAAAATATTTTCAATGCAGCCAAGCTAAATGAGGAGAGAACTTTCTCCGCTAGGTTCAGCATAGATGAATAATTGTAAAATATAAAGCAAAGCCAGTGAATTCAAGGGCAATTGCTAAACACCCTACCCCCCAACACCCTACCACAGCCCCCAGTAAAAAGATAGCCAAAGCCATGAGGACAGCTTTCTTCTTGCTCTCCAGGCTGGGCATAACTATCAACCAGACTCTAGATTGGAGGCCAAGAACCTGCTAAAGATTCCAGAAGTCTGTCAGGCTCTCTTGCCAGAGACAAAGGCAAAAAAAAAAAAAAAAAATCCTTTGAAAAAACTTCAGTAGTTCAGGAAAACATGTTTTTGTTAGTAGTCACTATTTCTAACCACTTCCAGAAAGTCAGGGTAGCACTCAGTAAAGACTCAAATCCTCATGGTGACAGAGATGCCCTGATATGGTTGATTTTCTTTCCCTTATAGTTCTGCCAAAAAAAAAAAAAAAAAAGTCCTTCCATTGAAATCTTCCACAGCACCCTTAAACATCTGCTTCTGACCCATCCACATATGTTGCCAACCAGTCTTTCCTATTTATATTATTTCCTGCATAGCTATCCCAAGTTTTAGCTAATCTGCTCATCTTTTTCCTCATTAGGGGATAACTGAGAGGAATCATGTCTTAGGCCAACTTAAATTGTGCTTCTGGATCTTTCTTAAGATTGACCCCCACCCGCCCCTGAAGAAACCTTCGTGTCACTCTGTTATTCTTTATATAGACCATCAAACGACACTTGAAGCAGCTTTTCAGAAGAGCTTTGGGAATTGCCGTAGACTGAATGTGAACCCCCCAATTTATATGTTAAATCTTAATGCCCAACGTGATGGTATTTGGAGGTGGAGCCTTTGGGAATTGACTAGGTCATGAGGGTGGAGCTTTAATAAATGGGATTAGTGCCCTTACGAAAGAGACCCCCCAATGAGCTCCCATGCCCCCTCCTGCCATGTGAGGACACAGCGAGAAGATTGCCACATGTGAAGCAGAAAGAAAGAATTCACCAGACACTAAATCTGCTGGCACCTTGATCTTGGACTTCTTAGCCTCCAGAACTGTGAGAAAAAACATTTCTGTTGTTTATAAGCCACCTAGTTTTTGGCATCTCTCACAGCAGTCCAAATGGACTAAGACAGGTACTTTCCCCCCAAAGAGACTGGTCAAAAACCAGCCAACCAAGTGTTTGTACCTGTTCGATTCAGCATGAGCTCTCTAAGAAATTGGCCTCTCTCATCTAGCATCTGCTCAATAGATTTCTGATTGTATCCACTTGAACTTTTTTCAGCTCATAGTCACTGTGGTGAGCTCTTTAAATATGTTGTTCTCACATAGGTAAGATCAACAAACTAGATTGAGGGAAAGGGAGCCAGAGAGAGAAGTGGAACAAGTGAAGAGAATATTAGTGTGACGAGTGCTATTATATAGATGAAACAAAGATATAGATGTAGGGCATCAAATCCAGCTCAAAGAGGGCAAGGAGTTTTCAAGAAAAAGTAGGAAGTTAACTAGCTGAGGAAGGGGGAGAAGGGTGTTCCTAACAATGGACACAGCACATGCAAGGTTGCAAAGGTTTGAAAGAACATGGTATTTTGAGGGTGGCCGGGCAAGAGGAAGATCTTGAGTGTTAATGGACGTGACGGCCAAGGTCCATATAGGCCATTCTTAAGGAGTCTTTATCCTGTAGACAATGGGGACCATTGCTAAAGAATGGGAGTGACATCAGATTTGCATTTTTCAAAATCACTTTGGCCACAGGAGGTGAGACTGATCAAGGGAGTAGTGTGAGAAATATGGAGAGAGAGTCAAGAGTTGTTTTCTGTAATATAGATGGCAACTTACACTAAAAGAAGATAGATTCTAAAGTTCTCATGAGCCTTAGCAGTATTTATCCCTTTTGATGATTCATGTCATTATGGTTTGTAATTGATATTATTATGGTTGTATTTATTAGATGTCTATATATGTATATATATAGACATAATAGATGCATGTTTATATAATATATATATATAAAATGGCTATATGGATGATATATATATATAGATATATGTCATATATCATATATTATATATATAACATCTCAAAGCTTCTTGAAGACTATATTCTTGAATTCTTAAAATTATGTACAGTGTCTCATTCAGTATTTTATGTACAGTAAGTGTCCATAATATGCTTATTGAGTGACTCTTACATACTTTTTTTTTTCTCATTGGACTAAATGGCTTTATTGGGGAAATCTAGGATCACAACAGACTTAAGAGTTGCAACTGGGTCCCTTCTTCCTGCCAAAGGTGGACACAGCATTGACAAATGGCTGGTTGTACTGCAACCAGTACAACCATATGACTTGGCCTTTCTTCTTCCATTTATCCTGTTTGGCCACCTTGGGAGTCCGCCCTCTTATGTTCCCGGCACAGGCCAGGGAACCACGGACGTTTCTTCCAAGCATGGGGCCAGCTGCTTCCAGGGTGATCAGAGCCTCAACTCCACACTGACCAGGAATGGCCTCATCCTCTAGGTGAGTGCCTGCCAGGAGGAAGACTTGGCCTTCTTGAGTGATCCCCTCCCGTGAGACTGAACCACGGCCACCGCAGCCTCTACTGCAAAGATAGAGTCAAGAAAGAGGAAGGAGCAAGGGTGCACACGTGCTCACCACCTGCTATGTGCCATGTCACTGCTCTTCTGGCAAGCTGACACACCTCACGACTCAGGAGCAAGTGCACCCTCATTCCAGCCATTGATTTAGCCCCATACCTGTGAGGCCAGCTTTGAGCATTCAGCTATTTCCATCCATGCTCCATTGGCCAATAGATATAGACCCTGAAGGCTCTCATCGGGCCCGGAACCTCTAGGTAACAACCAATGCCACAAATACGTTAAATAATGTGTGGCAATACCACCCAATATGTGTATAGAACTTTACAATTTACGAGGCGCTTTTTCTATCCATTATTTCATTTAATCCTCTTTTATTTGTTGTATTCATTCATCAAGCCCCAGCTAGAGGCAGGAATGTTGTTATAGAGAAAGCCATTGAGTAGACGGGTAAGCATTTGACCAAGAGTGACACTTAGCCAGAGGGTAGAGACTGGGCCAGGACCATATGTGCTCGGAAGTCAAGTGGTGCACGAACAAGATCCTGGATGAGAATTACAGAGAACGGTGTCTGCAGCCATGACCTGTCATTTACAAACTGAACCAGTAGGCAAGTGATTTAACACTTCAGAGTGTCAGCCCTCCTGTGAGTAAAATGGAAGTGACGCCACCCACCTCACAGAGCAGCTGTGAAGGTCAAATGATATGACACATATAAAGCACTCAGCACAACACCTAGAATGATCAACGCATCTTGGCTCCTTTTTCTTCCCGCTAAACACTTTTCAACTAGTCTATTCCTTCCCACAAATGTCTGGAGAGAGCTTTAAAATACAGATTTCTAGGCCCGGCTCCAGATATATAGAATTATTATCTCTGGGAAGAGGGCCCAGATGATTGCAACACACAGTCCAGTGGGGAACCACCTGAATGAGACCATATCATTAGCTCAAACTGGTCTAGCTTTCAGATGAAAAGTCCGACTTCCACTGAGAACCTACAGCGCTCGATGCAATGCTAGGGGCTTTCTCTTGAAAGATGTATTTGTGTGCAATTTCTCCCAAAATTCACCCGGGTGGGGGTGGGGGGGCTTGGTGAAGACGGTTTGAAAAAGTCATACAACACAGCAGAAAGACATATATTTCCACCCCTGTAACTCTAACCTTGCCAGAGAACTGCCCCTGGGATGTGTGTGCAAGAATTGTTCCCCGTTTTCCTTCTGGTTCCTACCTTTGAAATCTGTTTCACTTATCAAATAACCTGGGTCAGTCTAAGCCATAAGAATAACAATACTAATAATGGCAGTCATTGTTCACATTTATTGAGTTCGGGCCCTATACGAAATTTTAGGTACATCAGTTCATTTCATCCCTGGGAGAGCCCTGTGAAAATGGGCGTTACGGTACTAACACCCCTATTTACAAACGGTTTCTGTTTCTAAACAAAGGCTTACAATACTGTTTCATTCCCCAGTAGCCAGGGAAAGACACAGACTAAAACTGAGGGGGACAAAAAACTATGATATTGAGGTTTGTAGAAGGATATTTGAATGGAGGAAACGGAAGCAAGGAAATTAAACGTGAATCATATTCTTTGACCTGAGGACCAGAGGCTGAACGAAGGAGCAGAGAACAGAATGAAATCGCCTGACTTTACTGCCATCTCGTGGTGGTCTGATGTACAGACAAGCAGTTCACAAGTCTGCCTTCGCTGTTTCAATGAGCCCGCTAGACCCTCTGCGAAGCGCTAAGTGGGGAAATAAGGCCAAGTAAATTGAGAACCTGCCCTCTGGGGTCTTTTTAGAGTCTTGTCTCCCTCTGGAGTCGTCAAGCTGGAAGTCACCTTAGGGTCGATTCTTCCAGGGGTAAGCACACTTTTCTCATGCTGGCTATTTCAGGAAAGCCAGAAATGTTTATAAGCACCGTCATTTTTTTTTTTTTTTTCCTATTCAAAATGAAAATAGCTTAGCATCCCATGGGATGTATAGAATCTAATTAAAGTTCTTCACTATTTTTAAGAGATGACGGTCAGTGAGAAACCTGGCACTGGAGTTTAGTCACTAAAATGATACGTTCTGGGGGGAGGAATCTAACAGTAGATAAGCTTTCTCATCTTCGACGCCCGACGCCTGTAGGGCATTGTTTTCATAAAGTACATTTATGTGCACTTTGTCATTTCATGGCCAAAACAATCCCTGAAAGTAGATAAAAAATCATCCTCACTTTAGTCATGGGGAGCTAGGGTTAAAGAAGTGAAATACAGGGGCTCCTGGGTGGCTCAGTTAAGCATCCAGCTTCGGCTCAGGTCATGATCTCGTGGTCTGTGAGTTCGAGCCCCGTGTCAGGCTCTGAGCTGACAGCTTAGAGCCTGGAGCCTGCCTCGGATTCTGTGACTCCCTCTCTCTCTGCCCCCCCCCCCCCCCCCCCCCGGCTCTCTCTATCTCTTTCTCTGTGTCTCTCAAAAGCAAATAAACATTAAAACAATTTTTTTAAATGATGACAAAGAAAGACGTGAAATGTATATGAGGAATCTAAAAAAGCCAAAGTCATCCAAAGCAGAGAGTAAAATGGGGCTGGGGGTGGGGAGATAGGACAGATGTCGTTTAAGGGTACAAATTTGCAACAAGGAGTAAATAAACCCTAGGGGTCTAATGCACAGTATAGTGAATATAAACAATAATAATGTATTATAATCATCCAACTTGCTAAGAGACTAGACCTTAATTATTCCAGCCACTAAAAAGAAATAATTATGTAATGTGATAGGGGTGCTAATGATCACTACAATGGCAGTCATTTTACAGTTTATTAAATGTATCATATTAACCTGTTGTACACCTTAAATTTATACAATGTTATAGGTCAAATATATTTCAATAAAAAAAACACAAAAAATAAGGACTGAGATGACTCAGCTATGGTCCCATAGTAAGATGACAACAGAGCCACCTTACAATCGGTTCATTCCACTCAGTGCAACGTTTAGAGAGTGCCAAGCATGTTCCAGGCACCAGGGATATACGGCTGAATGAAGTTGCTCCCTGACTCACCCGTTTCCTCCTGTCTGTTCCAGCTTAGCCCAGCTCTTCTGGATGGAGACTCCCCCATCCAGGAGTGTGAGTTAGGAGGGCAACTGGAAAACCTTAAGCAACACCTGAGCCAGGAGTTTTCCAGAAGGACAGGCTGCCCAGGGCATTCTAGCCGATGCTGCCCCATAGACGAGTTGCTTTTCTCAATCCCCTGGGCCAATCCCTGGCCCTCACTCCCCTGGGGGAGTGATAATAAAAGGCTCCTCTCCTCTAGGAAGGCTGCCTTAAGTAGACTGGTTTATCCTTCTGGTTTTTTAAGAACACAATAGATAAACATGAAATTGGATCAAAGGCTTCACCACGAACGTAGGTGGGTCGCGGCAGAGGTCTAGGTAGGTGTCTGGGGCCTCTGGTTGCTCCTCAGTCTAATTCAATGCTCTCTCTATAAAAACAGACAAACTGAGGCTCAGGGTGGGGGCGTAACGTGCTCGAGCAAATTTAGGAAAATCAAAACACAGCTGTCCTGATACCCAGGCCAGGACTGTTTCTACCACACTCTGCTGCCCCTCTGTGGACATGAGAATGTATTAGGCTGCCTCATTGTGCTGCGGTGAGCACAAGAAAACAGACTGTCCGTAAAGAAGGAAACTGATAAAGAGGAAAGGTAACAGGAAATGCCTGGAAACTGAACCCATAAAGTCTAAACCCCGAGTCGCCGTAAAAGGCTTTGAACTGGCAAGAATGAGAGGAAATGATGAGAGAACAAAGGAAATGGGCCTCAGAGAGAGGAAACACGGGGAGCACACATGAGGCCTTTGGGTAGCCTCTGTTGCAGGCCTTTGTCAAGTTGAATGGGTCTCTCCCTCCCTCCCAGAAGTCGAGCCTGGGGTGTCCTCCCTAAAGAGGCTCTGGAGAACTGTGCCGACTACCTACAAACACAAGTTACATTTAGTGCAGCCTGTTGTGTGAAATGCTTTGTATGTGTGTATCACTTCACTTAATCTTCTCAATATCCTTATGGAGAAAAATATTTTTATCGATCCCCATTAATGGAGACACAGTGAGGTTAACCAGCATGCCCCCAAATTCACAACTAGGAAGTGGCAAGGCTCAAATTTGAATGCAGGTCTTTCTACTATTAACCTGTTGTGTTTTAAAAAAATTTTCTTTTTAATCTTTATTTTTGAGAGAGAGAGCACGTGTGAGCAGGGGAGGAGTAGAGAGAGGGAGACACAGAAGCCAAAGCAGGCTCCAGGCTCTGAGCTGTCAGCACAGAGCCTGACGTGGGGCTCAAACCCATGAGCCATGAGATCATAGGTTCTCATTGAGCTGAAGTCGGACGCTCAACTGACTGAACCACCCAGGCGCTCAACAACTGCACTGTGTGTTTTGCCTGTGTGAGCTCATTTAATCCTCACGCCAACCCCACAAGGTAGCAATAAGCTCCCAAATGCTGAAAAAACTGGCCCCAGGTCACAGAGCTCAGGATGTAGCTGTGCTAAAGCCCACTCTTACCACTAGTCAATCTTCCCTTGGGTTCTTCCCTGACTCACGCTGTTGTTGATGCCAATTAGAGACTCCGTGAAGGACAAATAGGTGGTAGAGTTAAATGCATCAACTTGACGTTGGACTGAGGATTCACTTGTGTGGGATCAAGTTGTTGAAATCTCTATTTGATGGCCGGAGTTTAATTAAGAACCATCCAAACACCTTTCACAGCTTAAATCTCTCATTTAGTTAATCAAATTAAAGTGTGGGAAAGTTTGCCCTTAACAGGCTGTTGCTGGGAGCCTTTGTCTGACTTTCCCCTTCGTTCTGAATGAGTGATTCATTCAACAAACAGGTATTGATTGGATTGCTATTGGGCAGCACGGGTAGTACGCCTGAGAGTCAGGAAGCTAGTCCCAGGTCTCTAGTTGTGGGGCTTTGAGAAAGTCACCTGCCCCCATTGGGTCTCACTAGATATAAATAAACCCGCTGATTGATCTGTAAGGTCCCTCCCACTGTAGGTTTCAGTGCAAGCTCCTGATCAGCGTTTGTTTTGTTTTCCTGTATTAAATATTTGATTGTTAACTTCTTATTTATTTTTATTGAGCTATAATTGACGTATGACATTATATTCATTTCAGATGTGCAAACGATTCAATATTTGTAAATGTTATGAAATTAACATCACATAAGTCTACTTAACATCCATCACTATACATGATTACAATATTTTTCTTGTGATAACTTATAAAATCTACTCTCTTAGCAACTTTCAAATATATGATAAGTATTACTAACTATAGTCACCATGCTGTACATTATGGCCCCAAGACTTATTTATTTTATAATTGGGAATTTGAACCTTTTGACCCCCTTCACCTATTTCACCCACCTCCTATCGTCTGCCTCTGGCAATAACCAATCATTTCACTGTATCCATGAGTTTGGTTTGTTGGTTAGTTGTTGGATTGGTTGGTTTTATAGATCATACAGTATTTACCTTTCACTGTCTTATTTCACAAAGCATAATGCCCTCGAGTTTAATCCATGTTGTTGCAAATGTCAAGATTTCCTTTTTTATGCTTGAATAATATTCCACTGTATACATATCCCATATTTTCTTTATCCATTCATCCATCAATGGATATGTAGTTTGCTTCCATATTTTGGTTATTGTAAATAATGCTGCAATGAACAGGGGAGTGCCTATATCTTTTTGAGATAGTGTTTTCATTTCCTTCTGATAAATATCAAGAAATGAAACTCCTGGATCATATGGTAGTTCTATTTTTTTAATTTTTTGAGCAATTTCCACAGTTTTCCACAGTCGCTGCACCAATTTACACGCCCACCAACAATGCACGAGGGTTCCCTTTTTTCCACATCCTCACCAACACTTGTTATTTTTTGTCTTTTTGACAATAGCCACTGTAACAAGTGTGAGGTGATATCTCATTGTGATTTGGATCTGCATTTCATGATAATTAGGGGTGTTGAGAACTTTTTCATGTACCTGTTGGCCATCTGTATGCCTTCTTTGAAAAAAAAATGTCTATTCAGATCCTCTGCCCATTTTTTAAATTGGATTGTTTGAGGTTTTTCTGCTATTGAGTTGTATGCGTTCTTTATATATTTTGGACATTAACCCCTTATCATCAGATATATGATTTGCATATACTTTCTCCCATTTGATAGGTTGCCTTTGCATTTTGTTGATGGTTTCCTTTGCTGTGCAGAAGCTTCTTAGTTTAATATAGACCCACTAGTTTATTTTTGCTTTTGTTGCCTTTGCTTTTTGTGTCAAATCCAAAAAAAAAAAAAAAAAAAATCAGCAAGACCTATGTCAAGGAGCTTACTTCCTATGTTTTCTTCTAGGAGTTTTTTGGTTTCAGGTCTTATGTCTAAGTCTTTAATCCATTTTGAGTTAATTTTTGTGTACAGTATAAGATAGTGGTCCAGCTTCATTCTTTTGCATATAGTGGTTCAGTTTTCTGAATACCATTTGTTAAAGACACTTCCCTTTTCTCATTGTATACTCATGGTTCCTTTGTTGCAAATTAATTTGTGTGGGTTTATTTCTGAGCTCTCTAGTCTGTTCCATTAATCTATACAACTGTTCTTATGTCAATACCATACTGTTTTGACTAGTATAGATTTGTAATATAGTTTGAAATCAGGGAACATGATCCCTCCAACTTTGTTCTCCTTTCTCAAGACTCTCTTGGCTATTTGGGGGGGGGGGGGTTATCTTGTGATTTTATGATAAGAAAAGATAGGATTCAGCAGGCAGAGAGTGAAAGGTTAGGACCTGAGGTCCCTGGGTGGGGAAAAACACATATTTTGGAACAATGCTGGGAGTGTCTGAACACAGCAAAGCCCCTCAGGCATAAGGTTCCTCTTAAGAATGTAACAGACACCACCTACTCCCCCTCAGGTTCCCTTCAGGAATTTGACAAAAGACCTAATTAAAAATAAGTAGTAGAGCATAAAACACATGACCCACAAGGAATGGTATGGCCATAGACCACCCCTCATGCAATGGAGTCAAGTCAATCAGGAATGTTCAACCCAGCACCCAGAGTTATCCAGCCAATAAGGGTAGAACATGAGAAGGAACGAGGGGGAAGGGAAGAGGGGTGGTGACCAGAACCTTATAAAATAAGGACCCTCCCCTATAGTCCTTGGGCATTCACTTTCTTTTTTTTTTTTTTTTTTTTTTTTTTTTTTTTTTTTTTTAATATGAAATTTATTGACAAATTAGTTTCCATACAACACCCAGTGCTCATCCCAAAAGGTGCCCTCCTCAATACCCATCCCCCACCCTCTTGGGCATTCACTTTCAAATGTCCCCTCTCTGTAAGGAGAGCTTTCCTACTATTCTTCCTTTCTGATCTTATATGCTAATAAAATTCTGCCTGCTGCTCATTTTGTGTCCACATCTTCATTCTTGGAAGTGGCAAGACAATGAACCCTGGGTATTGGGGTAAAAAAATCCTACAACAGTTTCATACAAGTTAATTTCCTCTTTGAAGGGAGAAAAAGAAGAAAAGGAGTCAATCACTTACACTGCTCAACTGATGACCCTGGTGGGTGAGAGCCAGATAAGGTATGTTCCAGGGGGTTAGAGCAGGCACTGAGGGAGGATTGGGACAGCAGGGGACCTGGAAGATAGGTTTGGAGACACGAGAGAAGATCCTAGAAATAAAGGAGGCAATGGAAGGGAGGTGGTCATGTAATGGAATCAATGTGAGTTAGCTCCTCGGTGAGTCAGAAACTGGACCAGGTTGAGTTGTCTCACAAAGTAAACTTTATTTGCAGCAAATAAGGAGATCACGAAGGAATAGCTTCCAAAGCCATGACTCCCCCTTTTATTTAGGTTTAGGATAAATATTTAGATAGGGAAGCCTTGACATTGTATGTAGAGGCAGGCATAAGGTCACACATGCACCTTAAGGAAACATGCCCATACGTACATTGTGTGTTATGTAATGAGGCTGAAGGTCCACCTTGGGTGGAGATTTTAGTATTATAATAAAGGTAGTCATGAGTCATTCTAGAGGTCACTCCAAGGTCCATCTGTGCAGGTGCGGGTCTAGGGGTTAAGTTAAAATTAGTCTCGATGGTCTGGGCTGGCTGGAGGTCTTGTCAGGGCAGTCACTTGCTCCAGGGGCAGTTTCACTTTCCCTTTGCCTAAGTTCATAGATAAGCTGGAAAAAAAGAGCTTAAGAAAAAATGTGGAGAAGGGTCGGTGAGCACAAGCTGGAGGACAGTAAAGGTCAGGTCTTGGGGGTCTAACTGGTGATAACCAAACTTTTGGGGTGTAAGAGTTTGGGAATTCCTTATACAACCGTGTTTTTGTCTCAGGAGCTGTGTCTTCTCCAGACCCTCTGATGTTTTATTTTCCCTTCCCTGCTCTACTCAATCTCTTCCTTTCAAGAAGAGAGACCAAGATGGGTAGTACATAAAGAGTAGATATGCTAGAAGACCAGAGAGAGGCCCTAGGTAGACTGTATGTGATCTTAGAACATATGAAACAAAAAGTTTTGTATATCTTTCTTCTATGATCAAGTTTAGCAAGACAACTTAGGTGTCTGTATTAATGCAAGTCAAATCTAGAGGCACTTTGAAATCTCCCACACATATCCATTCCACTTACGACCTCTTCCAGAATCCCGTCAGGTGCCGCTGCTGCCTGATGTATTTGTACCCTGACTACACTAAAAGATCGACAGGGGACTCAGACTGAGGGTGGAAGTGAGAGAGACAAGATGTAAAACTAGGTACTTTCCATGATGTTTCAGACACTTGTTTCTGGAAACAATAGAGCTAAAGTAGATCTTAAGGAAAAATTCTCAAATGACTCAAGACACACCCTCACCAGTGGAGTGGGGAAAAGTCATCGCGCGCACATAGGAAGGTGAGTCTGGAGATAAGCTCCATTCACAGTTGTGCCTTTAACTTGCTGTATGACCTTACACAAATCACTTTACCTATTCCTACCTCAGGCTTTCCTCATTATAAAATGGGCATATTACCATCCGTTATCCATGCACTTTTGAAAATCAGATTAGATAATATTCATGAGAACATGTTGCAAATGTGATCTATTGATAGACCTTACCTTGCATTTAAGTGCTGTTGGTAACACAGTGGTTTTATAAGCTAGCTTGAAAACTGCTCTGTCCCATTAGAAGTATTCAGCTTCTCAAAATTCTCAGCGGGGCTCAGTTGGGTGTCCACTGTCTGTATAGGCCATTGGGTATGAAGGAATTCCCTAGTAGTTTTGTGGATCTAAGAGGATTTTTAAAACCACATGGGGCGCCTGGGTGGCTCAGTCGGTTAAGCGTCCGACTTCAGCTCAGGTCACGATCTTGCGGTCCCTGAGTTCGAGCCCCGCGTCGGGCTCTGGGCTGATGGCTCAGAGCCTGGAGCCTGGTTCCGATTCCGTGTCTCTCTCTCTCTCTCTGCCCCTCCCCCGTTCATGCTCTGTCTCTCTCTGTCTCAAAAATAAATAAACATTTAAAAAAATTTAAAAAAGAAAACCACAGTGAAGCTGAAATATGTGAAACCCACTGAAATGAAGTCTCTGTTCAAGGGTCTTCTTGTACCTTCACATTCTCAAGGACCTTGCTTTTCTGCATCAATCTGTCTCCACTACAGGATGATTATCATCAGTACTCAAGTATTTGGCCATCTTAGAAAAAGCCTCTCTTAATCCTACATCCTCCTCTCCTCCAGCTACTGCTCAGTTTCTCTGCTTTCCCTCATAGCAAAACTTTTTGAAAGAATTGTTTACACATGCTGCTTTCATTGTCCTCATCTCACAACTACTCCAATATCTGTAATTGCAAAACTTCTCTAGGTCAACTTTGGCTGGCTGATGCCAATGGTCACTTCTCTGTCCTCATCTAGCAACTTGAATCAGTATTACACACAATTGACTACACCCCCTTCTTTGATGGATTCTCTTTCTCTTGGCTTTTGTGACCCTGCATTCTTTTTTTGTTTTTAAGATTTTATTTTTAGGGGCACCTGGGTGGCTCAGTTGGTTAAGCATCCGACTTTTGATTTCAGTTCAGGTCATGATCTCACGGTCGTGAGATCACACCCCAAGTTGGGCTCTGCACTTGGTGTGGAGCCAGCTTGAGATTCTCTTTCCTTCTCCCTCTGCTCCTCCCCCACTTGCACACATGCACTCTCTTTCTCTATTAAAACAATAAAAAAATAAAATAAAATAAAGATTTTATTTTTAAGTACTCTCAAACACCCAACATGGGACTTGAACTTACAACCCCAAGATCAAGAGTCACATGCTCTACCAACTGAGCCAGCCAGGCGCCCTCCTATTTTTCTTTATATGTCTCTCTGGCTATTCTTTCTGGGCCTCCTTAGTAGGCTCTTCCTTCTCTACAGAGGAGCATAGAGGTTAAAAACACAGACTCTCAAGCCCTGCTTTCCAATATGGTAGCCACTAGTCACACTGTGGCTATTGCATTTAAATTAATAAAATTAAAGAAATAAAATTAATAAAATTAAATAAAATAATAAGATTAAATATTTATTAGGTTAAATTAAAAATTGAGTCCCACCAACCTACTCTTTCAATTGCTCAACAATAACATACGGCTAAAGGCTAAACACATTGGACAGAAAGACACAGAACATTTCCACCATTGCAGGAACTTCCTTTGGATGGTGCTAGCTAGAACCAGACCTCTAGAATTCGAATCCCAGCTCTGCCAGTTTATCAGCTGAGTGACCCTGAGCAAGTTACTTAATCTCATAGAAAAAAATTCCTGCCTTCACAGAGTTTATGCTGCCCCTACAATGGAAAAATATGGCATGCTGGAAATGTAGAAAGGAGATCTATGAACATTGATAGGTCTCTAAAAGATTTTGGTAAGTAAAAAAATGTAAGGTGCAGAATGGTACAGTTAGCTACTAGATATCTAATATGACCTTGGATGAACAAAATAAAGATGGTTTTTTAATATTTTTATATTTTATATTATATATATTTTATATATTTATTTATTTATTTATATTTAAATATATATATTTATATATATAATATATTATAAATATATATAAAATATATATAATATATATAATATATATTTATTTATATAATATATATTTTATATATTATATATATTTTTATATTTTATATTCATATTTTTATATTTATTAAAATTCTGGAGAGATATAAAAAATTTAGTGGTCCCTTTGGGGAATGGAGTCAGGGTTAGGAAAAAGACTTTGGCTTTGCATTTTATATGTTTATGTACTGTTTAATCACATGCATAAATTGCTTTTGATTAAAAATCAAAATCTTTTTTTTTTTTAATTTTTTTTTTCAACGTTTATTTATTTTTGGGACAGAGAGAGACAGAGCATGAACGGGCGAGGGGCAGAGAGAGAGGGAGACACAGAATCGGAAACAGGCTCCAGGCTCTGAGCCATCAGCCCAGAGCCCGACGCGGGGCTCGAACTCACGGACCGCGAGATCGTGACCTGGCTGAAGTCGGACGCTTAACCGACTGCGCCACCCAGGCGCCCCATAAAAATCAAAATCTTAAATTTATATGTATATGATTTGGAATTTTTCTTATTATCCATTGCTGTATAACAAACTGTCCCCAGAGAGTCGCCTGGATGACTCAGTCAGTTAAGCATCCAACTTCGGCTCAGGTCATGATCTCACAGTCCATCAGGTCAAGCCCCTGGTTGGGCTCTGTGCTGACAGCTCAGAGCCTGGAGACTGCTTTGGATTCTCTGAGAGTGCCTCTTTCTCTTTCTGTCCCTCCCCCGCTCGCACTCTGTCTCTCTCAAAAATAAATAAACATTAAAAAAACAAAAATAAAAAACTACCTCTAGAACATAGTAGATTAAAACAACATCCATTTTGGGGTGCCTGGGTGGCTCAGTCGTTTAAGCATCCAACTCCTGGTTTTGGCTCAGGTCATGATCTCACGGTTCATGAGATCAAGCCTTGCATCAGGTCTCAGCGTGCAGCCTGCTTGGGATTCTTTCTTTCCCCCTCCCTCTGCGTTGCCCCCCACCTCAAAAATAAATAAATAAACTAAAAAAATCCATTTTATTATATCTCATGAATCTATAGGTAATAATTCGGTCAGAGCTCAGCTGAGCAATTTTTCTACTGCAATTGGCTTTAACTAGAGTCATTCAGTGGTATTCAGATGGCTTGAATGGAGGGCCTAGGACTGCTTTGCGCACATGTCTGGTGCTTTGCAGGAATGGCTGGAAGTTTGGACTCAGCTGGGCCTCTCTCTGTTTCCAAGTATCTGTGGGACTTTCCATTTGGTCACTCCCGCAGAGTAGTCAAAGTTTTTATATGATGGCTTAGAGATCCCAGAAACCAACATGGAAACTGAACGTTCTTTAGAGGCTAGGCCTAGAATAAGCTTTATGTCACTTATGCCATACTCTATTGGTTAAAGCAGTTATAGGCCAGCCCAGATTTATAACATAAGCAGTAGAGACAGACCTAGCCTCTCTATGGGAAGGGCATCAAAGAATTTGTGCTCATCTTTAATCCAACACATACCCCAAGAGTGCTGCCTTAATACAAGTTATATCTTTGATAATTCAGGTTAGGACTAAAAATTGTAACAGTGAATGGTTCAGGATAACTGGAATGGAAACCCAGGGAAAGAGGAGCTAAAAACACGAGTGTGACCTCTTCATACTGGAAGATGAAGGAGGCTATCCAGAGTCTCAGAGTAGAATTCTATTTTACTCATTCTCACAATCGCCTTGGCAGACTAACAATGCCTGCTTCCACTGTCCTCCTCATTCCCTTCATCTCTCTCAAGCAAGTCAAGGTAAGAAGCTTTGTTCCTCGGGTAGGGCTCATGTCTTTCTTGACTCTGTGAAGCGTCCTTTCCGAAATACAGAGTGCGTAAAATAGAGCCTACAGCAGAATCAAACTAATGCCACCGATCGATAGTCTCCCCTCCAGCACATTCTGCTCTGCCATCTTTTAAAGAAGGCCCCTATCTACTTCAAGTCAAATGTTGTGCTAGGTACTTTAATATATATTTTATTATGTCATTGTGACAACGTTGGAATAGGTATTATTTTTATCCCCCATTTTACAGAGAAGGAAAGTGAGACGCAGACACTTAAGTGACTGTACCCCCATACAAATACATAGGGGGCAGAGCCTGGATAGCAACTGAGATCTTTGACTCCAAAGCTTATGATCTTTCAGTATACCAGGCTTACTTTCAAGGAAAAAGAAACGAAAGTCTGTACACTGGATACTGAGTGTACTTTTCTTGTATTTCATTCATCTAGCCACACAGTATTTAAGGTATGCCGAAGGGGCTTCCCCACTACCAGAATGTCCAGAGCATTAATGCACTTTTATTTTTTAAATGTTTATTTCCTTTTTGAGAGAGAGACAGAGACAGAGTGTGAGGGGGGGGAGGGGCAGAGAGAGAGAGGGAGACACAGAAACTGAAGCAGGCTCCAGGCTCCGAGCTCTCAGCACAGAGCCCGACGCGGGGCTTGAACCCATGAGCCGGGAGATCATGACCTGAGCCGAAGTTGGATGCTCAACCGACTGAGCCAGCAAGGCACCCCAGGATCTCCAGAGTCTTAAACAAAAGTCTAAGGGGAAAAGCTGTACTTCTAGCATTGGCTTTTCCAAACCTTGGTATCCACAAGCTCAGTATTCCCAACATATCATAAAATATATGTTTTTAAATTCTACTACATGTTTTGCTGCTGCTCCTGGCACCTCTGTATTACAAGGGAACAGCTGATAATACAGCTGGCACCGTCATGTGTGTTTTGGCAGCTGACCAGAAAAGGGTCAAGAGTGGCACAGATGGTCTCTCCTTTTCAGCATTAACCAGGTTTTTTTTTTTTCAACCAGAAAAGTGCTAATATGGAGGCCTGTAATTGAAGAATATGGGCAGGAAATGTGGCTCATGGATGAGAGACACTTCGGTGATTGGAAGAGTTAGAAAGGGTGATTCGAAAAAGGAACTGGGAGGGCTTGACTCAAGCAGGATTCAGCAATCCCTTTATCCCTAAGCATTTACAGAACTACACTATCCTGTGCACTGTGGACAGGGGAGCTAGAGTCCCTGGGGAGACATATGGTGCAGGAGAGAAAGGTAATAAAGAAGAAGAATGTAATGGAGAGAGAAACAATAATAAGATATTGAGTAAAAATTAAGAGAAAAATAATGATCCTGTGGTAAACAAGATTGATGGCCGTCAACTTGAAACAAAGGCAGCCACACACAAAATTGCCCATTTGTGAACTAGCCCCTTGGGGTGGTGATTAGTGCAGAAAACTGCCAGATGACTATATGCAAATCATGTCTGCAATCTTTTACTTTGGCATTTTACATTAATCAAAGTAGCAACTCATTCTATGGAGCCAATGTTACCTCCATACCCAAATCCAACAAACACATCACAGGAAAGAAATCCATAGACCAATATTCCTAATGAACATAGATGCAAAAATCCTCAATAAAATACTAACAAACAAACCCAACAACATATAAAATGGATTATATACACCATGACCAGCTGTGATTTATCCCTGAAATGCGAGGTTGGTTTAACATATGAAAATCAATCGGTAAAAAAGTGATCATGTCAGTGAGTGAAGAAAAAGTATTTGACAAAATCCATCACACTTGCATGATTAATCCACTTAACATACTAGGAATAGATAAAAGAGAACTTTCTCAACCTAATAAAAGCCTTATGAAAAAAACCAATAGTTAACATCAATATTTAGTGGTGGAAAACTGGACTCTTTACCCCTAAGGTGAGGGGTAAGCCAATAATGTTTGCTCTCACCAGTTCTATTCAACATTGTTGTGGAGGTTCTAGGCAAGACAATTAGATAATGAAAAGAAATAAAAGACACCCAGATTGGAAAAGAAGAAGTAAAACTATCTCTATTCTCAGATGACAGGATCATATATGTAGAAAATCCTAAGAACTCTACCAAAAAAAAAATCATTAGAGTTAATAAAAGAGTTCAGCAAGCTTGATGGATACAAGGTCAATATAGAAAAACCATCTGTATTTCTATACACTTTAACAATGAACAATCCAAATATAAAATTAAGAAGACAATTCTATGTATAATATTATCAAAAACAATAAAATACTTCAGAACATATTTAATAAAAGAAGTGAGACTTGTATATTGAAAACTACAAAATCTCACTGAAAAAAATTAAAGATGATCTAACTCAGTGGAACATCATCTTGTGTTCTTGGGTTGGAAAACTTAACATTGTGGAAGTAACAATACTCTCCGAACTGATGTACAGATTCAACACAATCTCTATCAAAATCCCAGCTGGCTGTTGTGCAGAAACTGACAAGCTGAATCTAAAATTTACATAGAAATGCAAGAGATCCAGAATAGCCCAAACAGTCTTCATGACCTTGGGTTTGACGATATATTCTTAGATATGACACCAAAAGCACAAGAAACAAAAGAAAAATAGATAAATGTGGGTTTCATCAAAATTAAATAACTTTGTACTTCAAAGGACATCATCAGTAAAGTAAAATATAACGCACAGAATGGGAAACTTGCAAATCATGTATCTGAAAAGGGTCTAGTGTCCAGAATACATAAAGAACTCTCACAACTCAACAACAATAACAAAAAAGGCAAATGACCCAGTCAAAAATAGGCAAATAATTTGAATAGACATTTCGCCAAGGAAGATATAGGAAGGATATGTCCAATCAGTAAATGAATAGAAGCTCATCATCATCAGTTATCAGGGAAATGCAAATTCAAATCACATTGAGATACCACTTCACACCCCCCGGGATAGCTATGACTTTTAAAAATGGAAAACAGGGGCACCTGGTTGTCTCAGTTGGTGAATCGTTGGACTTTGTCTCAGGTCATGATCTTGCAGTTCATGAGTTTTAGCCCTGTGTCGATCTCTGTGCTGACAGCTCGGGATCTTGTGTCTCCCTCTCTCTCTCTGCCCCTCCCCTGCTCATGCTCTGTCTCTCTCTGTCTCTCTCTCAAAAATAAATAAACATTAAAAAATTAATGGAAAACAAGTAAACAAGTATTGGTGAAGATGCTGAGAAATTGGAACTCTTTCATACTGAAAAACAGAAGTACTGATACATGCTACAACATGGACGAACATGCTAAGTAAAAGAAGCTAGATGTAAAAATCACATATTATATGATTCCATTTATATGAAATTTCCAGAATAGGCAAATCTGTATTGAAAGTGGTTGCGGGGGGGGGGGGGGGCTCGATGCAGGGAGGAATGGGGAGTGACTACTTATGGGTAAGGGGTTTCTTTGGGGGGTTATGAAAATATTCTGGAATTAGATAGTGGTGATGATTGCACAAATTTGTGAATGTACTTAAAACCACTAATCGTACACTTTAAAATGGCAGACTTTAGAGGTGGCGGGGCGCTGAGGCAGCCGCTGAGGGTCTTGTTGGCGGCCACGCAGGATCAGTGTTCAAGATAGCCTTGGCCTGGACCTCTCCACCCCAGCGCGGCTGCGGACCTAGAGTGATTATTACAATGGAAGAAATCAATAATTTCAAGACACCAAGCAAATTATCTGAAAAAAAGAAATCTGCACTATGTTCAACTCCATGTATAAATATTCCTGCCTCTCCATTTATGCAGAAGCTTGGCTTTGGTACTGGAGTAAATGTCTACCTTATGAAAAGATCTCCAAGAGGTTTGTCTCATTCTCCTTGGGCTGTGAAAAAGATTAACCCTAGATGTAATGATCATTATCAAAGTATGTATCAAAAGAGGCTAATAGATGAAGCTAAGATTTTGAAAAACCTCCATCATCCAAACATTGTAGGTTATCGTGCTTTCACTGAAGCCAGTGACGGTAGTCTGTGTCTTGCTATGGAATATGGAGGGGAAAAGTCTTTAAATGACTTAATAGAAGAACGAAATAAAGACAGCCAAGATCCTTTTCCAGCAGCCATAATTTTAAAAGTTGCTTTGAACATGGCGAAAGGGTTAAAGTATCTACACCAAGAAAAGAAACTGCTTCATGGAGACATAAAGTCCTCAAATGTTGTAATTAAAGGTGATTTTGAAACAATTAAAATCTGTGATGTAGGAGTCTCTCTACCACTGGATGAAAATATGACTGTGACTGACCCCAAGGCCTGTTACATTGGCACCGAGCCTTGGAAACCCAAGGAAGCTTTGGAAGAGAATGGTATTATTACTGACAAGGCAGACATATTTGCCTTTGGCCTGACTCTGTGGGAAATGATGACTTTATCTATTCCACACATTAATCTTCCAGATGATGATGATGATGATGAAGATAAAACTTTTGATGAAAGTGACTTTGATGATGAAGCCTACTATGCAGCTTTGGGGACGAGGCCACCCGTTAATATGGAAGAGCTGGATGAAACGTACCAGAAAGTAATTGAACTCTTCTCCGTATGCACTAATGAAGACCCTAAGGATCGCCCTTCTGCCGCACACATCGTGGAAGCTTTGGAAATGGATGTCCAGTGATCACCTCATATTCATGACTGCTGAGCTTTCCAGATGGCTCATGTGTATAACTGTTCTGTTTACTGTAATACATTATATAGTTACTGTGATAATCCATAGTTATTAGACTTTTTGGAAGTGGCCTGTCTTAGGACCGTAGCACCTAGTTAACACTTGAACAGTTACAATATTTCTTAACATGCTTATGATGATAAGCATTTGAGATTGTAGTAGGTTTTCTAGAAAGTTTAAGAAACTAGCTACTCAAATATTTGGATTTGTACATACATACAGATTTAAAACACTAGCAGTAATAAAATGCTGTAAACTGTATGTCTAACATTGATTTGGATTGAGTGACCATCACTTTTATTAATGTTTCTCACATATTCTTTATTTTTAATGGATCTGTTGAAAGCACTTTGCGCAGTACAACTTAAGTCTACTTTTGCTTATCTTTTAAACCATTAACCTTTTTGCTGGCCTTTTTGGGCTGATGTGCTCCTTATTAAATATGGTCACTGGAAACCAAGAGAAATGGCTCAAAAGACTAGCTCCTTGGGTATTTCCAGATGTTTTTGGTTAAGGCTTGTTTTGCGCTCTTGGGTCTCCCCCGATCTTTGACTCTTGCTTTATTTATTAAATGTATTTTCTGTATTGAGATCCCTTTTTTATTTGTTGTTTAATAATCTATACCTTAAGCATATCACAGTTCTGGTGTAAAAATAATAAAACTCTAATAGAATGATATAGAATAAAGGAGACTGTAGTTACAAAAAAAAAAATAAATAAATAAATAAATAAATAAATAAAATGGCAGACTTTATGGCATGTGGGTTGTATATCAATAAAGCCATTATTTTAAAAAGTAGAATTATATATCCAACAACCAAATAGGAGAAATGTATTAAATCTTTAACTGTCTCTATCCCAGCTAGCTGGAATAGTGGCTTGCTTCGTTTTTCTTCAGAACCCACCCCCAAATATGTACTCATTCCTTCACCTATGGCAAAATTATTATATCTGCCACTCAGCTCATCCCTGAGCCAGTAACACTAGACATTCCAGGGCCCACATTTGTCACATCTTCTATATAGCTCTTCCCTCATGCTATGCTTCTATAGTGAACAACTCCTTTCTCCAAAAATGAATCAGAGGAGACTCAAAAAACAGGCTGAGGCAACAGACAGAAAGGGAAGTATTGGAACGTAAGCTGTAGGGAATAGGTGACCTCATTACTCCAAAATCCTCTCCTAGACATTTCCCCTTCTACTCTCTTCCACGATAGTATATTGGGAAAATACTTTGACGTCTTTCAATTAGAGTCTAATCTAGTCCCAATTCACATTAGCGAACTTGTCATTCTCAGTGAGAATTGGCAGCCATAGAAGAGTCCAGAATTACTCTGCCACCCATTCTAATATTTGACAGCTCTTGCCATTAACGTACCACTAACAATGTAACAATGTGAGTAACAATTCCCAATATTTAATCTAGGCTCCTAATGCTTGATGTAAACCAGATTACCTCTTGTTATATCCTTCATAGAGAGTGAGAAGAGATAGTGTTGATTTATATTTGGAAATCAGTGCCTGGAAAGGAAAGAGTAATAGAAACTGGGATTTTTTTTCAGAGAATGACAGATCATCAGTTTCTAAACATTTGAAATCCCCCTGTAGATAGGGCTTCCCCAAACTGGTCACAGGACTCTGGGTAAAAGCGCATAAAGGATGTAGAGAGACATAACCGAAAAAGAGAAATTTATGTCCCACCTTGGTGAGTTATCAAGGCCAAATGAATCTAGCCAAGCCACCACTCCCCACAAGCTAACATGATGACAGAGACTCAGGCAAGCACCATTAGCAAGAAGACTCCCCTCCAAGAAGTAAAGCGCTTGGAAAACCAGGTTCCCAAAAGAACCATCACTGCCATCCTGCCCAGACCACCTTACCTAACTGAAATTGATTGGAGACATTCCCACATGTTTGCATTATCTCCGGGCTATTCCATCCTAAGGGGTATAATGCACAGCCTGAGCTTATCAGCAACCCTGGAAAGAAAAGCATACACATAGGTAGAAAAAAAATGTAATAAGTCTTCTGTCACCCCAAATTTCTCTCTGGATTAGCTCAGCTCCAACTCTGCCTCTTGTTCCCAGAGTTTATCTTTCCCCTTTAACCTTAAATGTCTGTGACACTACCAACTCAACAGGATTTCTTGGCCATGTCATAAGTAGTGAGCTGCAGTAGATAGTAGAGGGAACTTCTAAAGAAAAGGCAGTATTAGGAATTAAGACAGGCCGGTGTACTTTTTACAGGCAAAATGTTTTTGACAACGACCCACGAAGCTAACTTGGCCTCTCCAGTCGGACTCTTCTTCTATCTTGGTCTGATTTTCAAAAGACAACAATGTAGAGAATGTTACTCTTTCCTAAAACTCAGCCTTTTCTAAGAGTCAAATGGGTCCTTAATGGTTAAAGGTAGGTCATGGCTTCTATCACTTAGACTCAGCTGCCAGACCGATATCTACAGAAAGCATACACATTGGGTAGGCTTCTCCTGGTGAGGAGGGCACCACACTCCTTCTTCCAGAAATACTGTCTCATTCTGAGAAATCGTTCCAGCTTTATGCTAAGTATCTCTCCTTTATTTGGCTTCCGATACCTTCCGCTGTGCCCCCCATCTTCGCATCCATTTTGTTTAGGTTATTTGGTCACTACAGAGAAACTATGGGATCTTAGCAATAACCTTACTCTTCTGATCAGAGATACAAATCTGGCTCTGCTTGCTGATACTTCCTTCTAAGGAAACTACATGATCCTCAGCTCTTCCTTACTGCCCAGGTTTACATTTTATAACCTATGACCTCTTCCTCCCTCATGTCTTTGGTGACGTTGCGGTGGACTACACATGACAGCTAACACAAAAACAACCAAATTCATTGGCTGCTCAATGACGGGTGACCTCATATCCTGGCATGAAGACATCAGCTGGGCCTGATTCTTCCTTCTGGACATTTTAATCCAGAAACAGAGATGCTGAGGGAGTTAGCAGATGGGGCAAAGGTTAGGGAAGAAACACCCTAAGAGGCAGAACCAAGTGTGTGTCAAGCTGAAGCCAAGTTCAATCCAGAGTTATGAATAGACATCAACTCTGGGTAGGCTGAGCAAACTGATTCCTAGAGAGAGAGAGAGAATACAGCGGCGCGAAGCAGACACGCCATGGCGAAGAACTCCACACTTCCCCTGAAAGAGCTAGAGAAAAATCCAGTCCTTCCCAATGGCTTTCCAGTTCCACTTTCCTTGTGTTATAATCAACTCCCTTTTTAGTGAGAGAGCTCAAGTGAGGCTCTTCTACTTGCGACCAAGAGAGCCTAATTACAAGAACACTATACCTGGGTGCCACACCAAAGGTTATGGGAAGGTCATGTGCCAGAGATATAAATGCAGAAACTAATAACACAGAACCTCCACGGAGCAGGGCTTTGATCAATGATGAATGAATGGCATATTTATAGGTTCCAGAGCTCTAGGGCTCGGCTGGACAGTGAAAAGCAGGCTACTCCAGGGACTGCTGGCCTCCCCTGCACCTCCCTTTCCCCGCTGAGGAAGATTCCACATACACGCTGAGAAGCTAATAAGTCCACTCTGCCTTAAGCTGAATCCTTTCGGAAGAAGACCACAAAGTACTCTAAGCTTGTCTGCAACATGGCAGCCAGCTTTTCTTAATATTCAACGAGTCCAGAGAAAAAGATGAGGTAGCAAGAAGAGTTTAAATAGGAAAACTGAGATAACTTTCTAACAGTAAGAGAGGGTTTAGAAACTAAAAGAATGACCAGTTAAGGTTAGAAATTCTCCTCAGTGGAATGCTTAAAATTAGAAGGCATTCTTATCTGTCTCGTAGTCTTAAAGGAAACGAAACTGGTCACTCAAAGGTCTTCCTAAGCTCTGGAATTTATCCAGTAGCAATGGAACAACACTCCTATTTGTTTAGGGATTCCTTCGTCGTGTTCGTTTGTTTTTACCACAGATGAACTGAAACCCTGTGATATGAAGAGGTATCAGCCAGAATATGGAGCTCAGAGCGTGCACAATGGGTTAAAGACAAAATGGGAAACGGATCCTAAGCCTTTTCCTGCCCCTGGTACTTATCCTTTGAGAGAAGAGTTACTAAAAAGTGAGCTTTTCCACATAAACTAGGAAGAAAAGAACACACGTTTATGAAAGAACAGCAGTGCAGCTTTCTAACCTCCACCTTCAAAGCCCTGGGACTGGCATGAGCTCTGAGTGCTCAAGCAGGAACAAGTGCTGGCCGAGTGTCTGTCTTGCCGTGGCTGAAGAGGGTGGAACTTCTTCAGCCCTCTCTTGTTCCTCAGACCTTACCGTGGTGAGAAGCTTAGGTCAGGAACTATCTCCTCCAGGAAGCCTTTCTCACAATCCCCCAGGTGCCCCGCCCCCAGCCTAAGTTACCATTTTCCTCCCCTCTGTTCCCACAGCACCTTGTGCTTACTCCCGTGACTGAAATATCCTGTGATATGTATCTTTTACAACTGATTGTGGTCTGCTTCCCTCACTAAAGTGTGTGTTCCTTCTGGAGGGTATGATGCTAAGTGAAATAAGTCAGTCAGAGAAAGACAGACATCATATGTTCTCGCTCATAGGTGGAATTTGAGAAACTTAACAGGAGACCATGAGGGAAGGGAAAGAAAGGAAAAATAGTTACAAACTGAGAGGGAGTCAGACCATAAGAGACTCTTAAATACAGAAAACAAACTGGGGGTTGCTGGGGGTGCAGGGGAAGGCGAAAATGGGTGATGGGCATTGAGGAGGGCACTTGTTGGAATGAGCACTGGGTGTTGTGTGTAAGTGATGAACCATGGGAATCGACTCCCAATGAATGTATTCTTAATAAAATGTTTTGAGAAAAAAAAAGGTGTGTGTTCCTTGAAGGGAGGGGCCTTATTTATCTTCGACTATGTACCCTTGGTACCTGGTACATAATAAGTGCCCAATAAATGCATCTGTTTCAGAGTATGCTCTGGGTACCTAATAGACAGCTTACTTTGCCCACACTACCCAAGGGGGAAGCCTTCTGAAGGGATCTTCTTAGCATGGATGGGAGATCATCCTAGACACCTGGTACAGCTATAGAATCCTAGAGAGGGAAAGGTCTCTGGAGATTACCTACTCTAATCCGTCCCCATTACAGATGTGGATATTGAGACTCAGAGAGGGACAGTGATTTACCTATAGTCACATAGCCAGTTACTGGAAACACTTTTTCTCACTAATCAGAGAGATCATCAACCCTTAGAAGCTCTGTCCTTCTATCCAGATATGACTGCCTTTTGACAACAATATCTCTAGCAAGCACTAGGAATCTTATAGGCATTAGATCCAGAGAGATGGTACAACACAATGGCTTCAGAGAACAATACTGGATTATATATACTTGAAAGTTATTAAGAGAGTAGATCTTAGATGTTTTCACCACACACACACACACACACACAAGGAATGAAATGAGGTGATAGATTGTTATCTAACCTTATTGTGGTAATCATTTCACAGTATGTATGTGTATGAAATCACATTTTACACCTCAAACTTACAGTGTCCTATGTCCGTTATATTTTAAGAAGCTGGAAAAAAAAGAGAGAGAGAGAATGGATTCTATAGTCAGTCTAGATCTACGTTCAAATTTCAGCTCTGCCACCTAGAGGCTGTGTGACTTTCGGCAAATTACTTAATCTCTCTGTGCAGTTATCTCATCTTTAAAATGAGAATAGTACTCTATCCTATAGGACTGCTTCAAAAAGTAATACTCATAAAGTATCTAGCATATAGAAAGTGCTCAATAAAAAATATTATTATTAAAAAGCAGCCTCCCCCTATGACTCCTCTCTCAACTTCTCACATATAATATTCTCTGTGCTAATTTCTTTCTCACCTCTTTGTCCTCATAAGAAAAACCAGTTGAAAAGTCAAAAACTGAATGGGGCTCGATTCAAAAGCTGCCTGGTTGGAGTTGTTATCTTGCAATTTTTTGCAGGCACCAAGCCAGAGACTAGAAATCTCGGCCAGGCATGTGTTCTGCCCCAGTGCATGTGGCCCCATACTCTGCCCAACCAGCTTTCCTACTCTTCCTATCCTCTGTCCTCCCTCCTGCCTTTTAAATGATGAACACAGCATATTCAGCATATTCCTGGGCTGCTCTGATGGCAGAAAAAAACTAGTTTAATGTTTAATTATTTTTGAGAGAGAGAGAGAGAGAGAGAGAGAGAGTGAGGTAGAATCAAAGAGGGAGGGAGACACAGAATCCAGAGCAGGCTCCAGGCTCTGAGCTGTCAACACAGAGCCCAACACGGGGCTCAAACTCACAAACTGTGAGATCATGACCTGGGCCGAAGTCAGATGCTTAACCGACTGAGCCACCCAGGCGCCCCAGAAAAAAACTAGTTTAAATCCCAACTCCAGCCCCGTGTGAGATCTAGCCCCGGCTCCCACTTCTGTATGTGTTATTGCTAACTCCTGGTTTTGTCTAACCAAATACGTCCCTTGGAAAAGTCTGCCCCAACTGCTTCTGTTCCGCTGGGTACTTTCTTATTCTCACCTGTCTCTAGAAAAGATCTTATACTTTTTCCTGCCAAGAAGGAAGTTCCTTATATTTCCTTCTCAACTATTTCTTCTTTGTTTAGCTCTCACTGAAAATAGAGAACAATTCACAAGCATCTTGCATATGTACACACAGGGGAATGTGAGAGCCTGTTCTCGTCCTTACTTCCCTACTATACAGTGACCAGTGGGCTGCCATCTTGTTTCCCTTCTTTGACTGTTCTTTCCACAAGAATCCCCTATCCCAAAATATCCTCCCCTAACTTTGTTGCTATAGTCTCAATTCCCTTCTCTGACCAAGCAGAGGCCTGGAGTTGAACACTTTATTCAGCCCTTGTGGCAGGCAACCTCAACACCAGTACAAACCCTCAGACTCACTCACCTTCTCGGACAGAACGTGGAACCCTTCTTGCAGCTACATCCCAGCTACACTCAACCTTCCCTTGATGACAGAATGACTACTTTCCCATACCCCAACAGTCATGTAACCTCCTTCTAACTGCACATTCTCCATTAGGCAGATGCCTAACCTTCGTCTCTGGGCAGAGAAAGTCCCATCTCTGGGTGTTACCAATCCCCTTTGCTACCCCGTCCGCCATCCACAAGCGCAAATATTGAGGATGCAACCATTTGGTTGCACTCTCCACCCCATCCCCAAATATCTGTCCAAATACGGTTATTAGGTAGTTTGAATTTACCACCTGAGCAGAAGTCCAGTGTGGGTTAATTTGTTATTAATTTGCTCAATTTATTGCTCTTGTAGCAACTTTAACTCAAACGTACTAGAAAATGTATAAATCTGCCCTCTAGCTATAATCTTAGCTTTCCCTTCCCAGGGAGCTCCTCACTCAACTCTCTAATTCATTTGACCCCATATTCTCTCTTGGAGTTATAAGAAAGTTTACTTCTGCAAGAAATATTTAAGGTAGATCAGGGGAGACTTCACATAGAGGCTATATCTGACCTGAACTTGGAGAAAGAGGCAGATGTTTACAGGCAGAGATGGAAGAAAAGGGAGTTCTAGGAAAAAGCAACATTATGAACAACCCTGAGCAGAGGTTCTCAAATTTTGGTGTGTACAAATGAAAGATCATAGCTACCTCTGCTGTAGGAACAAGGGAATAGGATCGGGATACGAAGGAGAATATAATTGTATTGGTAACATATTTCTTAAGCTGACCGGTGCATACATCTCAACTATTTTATACTATACTGTCAAGAACAGATCAGCCTAAGGAGACTGTGTAAAATACAGAGTATAAGGCATCAGTTCTGATTCAGTAGGCTTAGAATGGCACTAACAAGCACCCCAGGTAATTCTTATACAAACGGTTCATGGGCCACTCTAAAAAAACACTGTGATAGCATTTCATCTTCAAGAGGAAAAGGAGAAATCAGTAGCACCAGTGCATAAGGCCCAGGGCTGAGAGTCAGGAGCCCTGACCCATATTCTCTGCTCTGCTCCAATTGGGTACCTAAGTATTTGCTAGTAGGTTAACTTCTTTAAATACTATTTTCCCAAGCAGAAAGCCACTTTTATCCTCGTTCATCATGGTAAGGATAAATTAAATGATGCCTGGTAAAACTTGAGGGATTTTTCCAGGAAATGCATGGTTTACAGGGAAGATAATAGGTTTTGTTTTTGTTTTTGTTTTGTTTTTGACTTTGTTTTTGTTTTGTTTTATTTTTAGAAAAATAGCCCCCTTTCCTTGATTCAAGTTCTCAGTGATCTGTCTCTAGTGGCGGTTTTCACTGAGCTTGAAGCATGTAACATTAGGACCTTACGTGGAGAGAAACACTGGTGCCTATCTGGGTACGTTGAATTATATCTCCTTAACCAAAAAAAAAAAAAAAAAATGTCCAGAGTGGTGGTTCTCACTTGCGTTGGGAAAAAGGAACACAGCATACACATCAGAGTCACTGGGGAGATTTTTCAAAACACGCAGACGTCCACCTGTTGCTATGTAAATCAGAATGGGAAAAAGGTTGAGAGAGTTGGGGAGTCCACATATTTTTAAGCCCTCCAGGTGATCTTGATACATTCCCTGCTCTAGAAAGATTCTTGGCCTCCCTCCTGTAACCCGACCCAAGATCTTATACTTTTTCCTGCCAAGAAGTTCCTTATATTTACTTCTCAACTATTTCTTCTTTGTTTAGCTCGCACTGAAGATAGAGAACAATTCACAAGCATCTTGCATATGTATACACAGGGGAATGTGAATAATGACCTTGTTCTCAGGGACTGGGGGCCAGCTGTTTGGAAAGCCCAGCATCCCCAGGGTTGAAATAATCTCCTGGCCAGATGTTTCCTTCACCGGTTGGAGCAGGGCATGGAGGTCCCAGTGGAAGGCTCCCTGGACCCTAGGCTTGTCCAGCTGGATCAGCTGCAGGTGGAGCAAATGGGACCCAAGGGCCCCATCAGGTCACCTTGCTAAGTCTGACTCAGGCCAGCAGCTCTTTATTTCTTCCTGTCTCTCCCACTTCCCACTGTTCATCTCTGTGGGCAGCTGCCAAACTGGGGAACAAGAGTCAGGCAGGGGGAGGGAGTAGTTCTTAATGGATACTCCATCTCTTCAGTGGTTTGGGGTCTGGCAGAGATCAACCAGACCTAAAACAAATTGGCTCCACCCCCCTGCTGTATTTCGGTTAATGCACTAGCTGCCGAGAAGCAGGCAGGCCTGGAACAACAGAATCAATTCCCCTCAGCTGAACAGCAAGCTTAAACTTAACCCCCACGGTTCTTTCTCTTGTGTCTTTTATCCGTGGTGCTAAACATGCTGTTCAGGCTTGGCTTCCTGACATTGACAGAGCATATCTCCGAGGGGTCAGATACAAGATCTCTGGAGACCCTTGGGTGATGGTCATGTGCCAAGGGGCTCCTAGGAAATATGATGCATCCAAGCAGTCTTCACCATTCCCTCACATCTGATGTAACCTTGACAGGTGCTGGTTTTTAAAAAGGAGGTACAAATGACCCTTATTTGGCTGGTGTTACAGATGGGAGAGCTGTGGAAATTTAGCCATCTCTCCAGTATCATTCACTTATCCAGGGATAAACCTTGAACCACCATGCCTTGGGTCTTGACTCCTATGACTACTGTCATATGGCATTTTATTTTTGAACTTTAAAGACCCTCACCCAGGTATAAATACTGTGACCATATGCCTATGAGCAAAGGTCAATGGGGAATCATTCTATATGAGGAACCACATAAGAGGAAAATAGTACTAATGTTTTGCTTCTTATGTATGACACCTGCCACTCAGCCAAAGTTCTTCCCCACTCAGTCCATGCGTGTATTGTAAAATTCCATGACCTACCCACATACCTCCTCAAGAATTTCCTCTGAGTTTCTAAACCTCGGAAGTGGGATCAACTAAAATGTATCATATGGAGAAACATAAGAGTTTTTGTAAAAGTCTCAGTCAAGCCCAAGTAAGCTGGGAGTAGGAGCCACTGTTAATAATGCTTGGACTCTGGTGGAAGCTGTCGTTACTTGCCTTCTGATTCCTACCAATTAGCCCCTCTCACCCTCTGCTGGCAACTCTTAGAAATTCAAGTGAGGCTAAGCTGTCACTCTCAAATCAGAATAGAAAAGGACTCAGGGTGCTAATGTCCCCTGGGGAAACAAAAAGGATTGGATGTGAAGGAACCCAGCTCTCACGTGTTCAACTTATCCTAAGATACACTAGACACTGCTATAGCTGTGTATTCATTCTTCTACAGTTACTGAAGACCTGGTCTGTGCCAGGCACCGAACTGGGCCCTGAGACTATAAATATAAGTTGCAAAGACCGTCCCTTTCTCCCGCCAGCTAAGTGTTATTTTCTGAAATAACGTGTCCATAAAAGTGCTGAGCTATCTATAGCATGCCCAAGAATTCAGGTGAAAAGTGAGCCTATTTAAGGTTTATTTGTGATACCCATAGAGCCCCCAAAGGGAGACAAAGTCATTGGCTTAGACCAGCCTTAGTAACTGGTTCTGTACCATGGTTTTCAAGGGGGAAGAAAGGAGCTAGTCTAATGACTTTCAATGTGGCCAGAAAACCATTAGTAGCTAAAGAATGGAAAATTTCAGGAATAAGGGAGACTAGAATGTGAATTCACATTTAAAACTTTTACAGTGAGTCTGAAGAAAGAGGGAACCAGAAAATATCACCTTAACTGGAACAACACAAAGAAACTGGCAATTTTCATAAGCAGGTCAGGAAACCATGATGCGTTAGTTCAGGGTTTCTCGACCTTGGCATGATTGTCATTTTGTGCCGGATACTTCTTTGTTGTTGGAAATTGGAAGCTGTCGCGTTTTTGTGCCTTGTGGGATATTTAACATCATCCCACATCTTTATCCACTGGATGTCAATAGCACACTCCCCAAGCTGTGATAATCAAAAGTGTCTCAAAGAGATTACCAAAAGTCCAGGGCAGGGCGGGAATAGCTCCTGTTGAGAAACAATGTCTTTGTTCACCACTATTCTCTTACTCCAAGGCCATCTCAATACAGTCATTAGAGAGAATAAAGAAATTTAGCATCTGCGCCATCTTGCCAACGAACAAATTCAAGGAAGGAAGGGAGGTGAGCATACTAGAGGTCACTGTCACTTGCCCAGCCACTGGGCAACTTAGCGTAAGAGCCCGAAGTGGGAACCAAGTTTCTTGGCTCCATTCACACACATTGTGCTGCTAATGGAGGTGATAATGATGATGACTTGAATAATGATTCTAAAACTTCATGAACAACAACCACAAACTTCAGCAAGATGTTCTACCAGCACTTTTTCCCAGTGCCCCATTTAGGTATAAAATATAACACATACATTTGCCTGTCTACACTTGCCTTTTCTTCTCGCAAAGTTCAAATTAAACTGCCCCCATTGCCTTCCCGCAGTCTGCCGTATTTGCATTCTGCTCTTTCCTGGCCCATCTGCACGCTACCAGCACCCCAGGTCTTCTGCACTAAATTTAGAGGGAGACTGAATGAGGGGAAAAATGAGTAGGGTGGGTCAGGGCCATAGGAAATTGGGATAGACTGTTAACAGCTACCAGATAGGGCTAGCCTTAGATATAGGGCAAATAAGCAGGGACCTACAGTCTGTCTGGTACCTAGCATTTCACTTTTAGAGATATATTCCTTTGGTGAAGGCTGTACATTAAACTTCTCAGTAATTAGCACTTGCATGTACATGTTTATCAGATCATTGCCCTTTGAGATCACTACCAGAGATCAAGGCTCTCAGAGATCAAGTGTATTTAGAGTATATGTTGCCGCCCCTGGAAAGCGGACCTGGATAAAAGTCTTCAATGGGCACTGCTCAGGGGGAAGAAGGTGATGAAAATGGAGGCTAAAAACAAAAAACAAAAACCAAAAAACCCAGATACCAACTTTGCTACTAGCCCGTTTTGCTGTGAGTAAAACCCTGCTATAGATTGCACTCTGGGGAGTCCTGGGCTGGGTGTTTCAAAGGAGTCCACGTTCATAGCGTTCGGGTTGGGCAAACAGGAGGGGCTGAGAGTGGATTTCCCCGTAAGGCAACACGTCCCGCCCCCACCCCCACCGCCAAGCTCCACAACCTGCCCAGCCCCGGTGACACAGTCTTACCTCCCACGAACTGTGCTGCTCCCATGCAACGTCCCATCATTCTGGAGATGAGCCCCTCCATGCAGCAGCCCAGGACAGCAGCCAGTGCCACGAGGAGCAGCAGAGCACAGCCGGCACCTGTCACCACTGTGCACATCTGCCAGGCCAGGCTTGGGATGGCCCTGAAGCTGGCATAGCGCCCACACTCTTCCACCATGATCAGACTGTGCCCCTCTCCCCGCACGGGGTAGTTGCACCTCCGGAATGTGCTGAATGACACTGGCTTCCCCAGCTGGGATCCAAAGAGCCAGTAAGGCAGGAAGTAACTGGTAGAACTGGCCACAGCAGTACCAAGGGACAGGAAGGCCCAGAGGGTCCCCACCAGGGTCAGGCTGCTCCTCATGGTCCCAGGTTTCTCTGCAGGGATGGGGAGATGAGTTGGGTCATAGCACCAAATGCAGAAAGTTAGCAAGTAGGCCAGTTTCATCTGGCTGGCCAGTCCTAGGGCTCGTTTATGTACCACTTGGCCTTTGCTTCTGGATAACATTATTCTCCTCAGGACCGTTTAGGTCCTTCTGGGATTCTGCTTTCCAGCATTTTCCCCCATCTTCCCTTCCCTCCACCTGATTCCGATTTCTATGGTCTCTAGGCTGCAGTGGAAGAGCCATAGAAATGAACTGGTGGCTGCTCCAGCAGCTCGAATGCAGCCTGATCAGACAACTCAGGGGGCTGCCCCTCCTACAAGGGAGAAGAAGGAAAGAGAGCTCACTGTGGGGGGGGGTCACAGGATGTGCCCCTACGACCTATGTAGCATGTCTAATAGGGCATCAATATGAGCCGTTCACAGGGTTGAAAAACGTGCAGAATAAAATATGGGGTTCCTCTCTCACACCCCATTCTTATCACTGAGTGAGCACTGATCAGTCACTTTTTCCCCAAAAGCAACACGAGGCAACTTTCCAACCAGTAAGCGTGGTTTGACTCTAGACCGGCTATTAAGAAAACCTGCCTCATCCTTTGCTCCAAAGCTTCTCTTCTCTCTGACACGGATCAGGTGCCCCCTGCCTGGCAGCAGGAACGTATATATAGCTGTAAGGACCTTTCAAGGTGCTTCCGGAACAAGCAATCTCAGATTCAAGACCCCGAGAGCCTTTTCAGATCTCATCTCCTCGGCCCAGCTCACAAATGGCTTTCACAGACCCCTCTGTTGAAAATCGACCACTTCCCTCCCAACTCCATTAATCTGCCATTGCTTTCTGGCCGCAATTAGGGCAGCCAGAGACCACACTGCAGCTTGATGACAGCACTGTGAATGTCTCCAGCAGGCAGATGGTGGAGGATGTTTCAGAAACGTCTCCATGATTCATCACCATTGCTTAAGGCTACAGGTGGTGGGAGAGGGTTTCAGGGGTGGGGACCCAAGGTAAGGGGGACTGCGCAGGCACTGGCTGTATGGGCTACCATACTGCTAATTGGAGACATTGTCAGGAGCTAGCAGCAGCTGTTTTCAGGGTCTCAGGGACCGTGCCCAGCCATGGGCCCTTTCACAAGCACCATTACAGAGTGCCCGGCACAGAGTAGGCGCTCCAACTCATGTTTGTTTCATGAAACCCATTTCACAGAAGCAGCCAATTTCCAGGCTGGCAGGGACCTTAATGAATCTCCTAATTCGACCTTCTTGTTTTATGTATGGGGGGGGGCACGGCCCAGTAAGGGGAGAAATGATTTCCCTTAAGTCATAGAGTAAATTAGCAAGCGGCAACACCAGAATAAGAAAATAAGAAACCCGATCTGCCTATTCCTGGGCCATTACTTTTCTACCACACAGTCCTAACATCCCTTCCCCCCACCATCACTTTACGGACGGGAATCCGGAGAGGAAGTGATTTACCCAAGGGAAAAGGGCTAGTGAGGTACACTGGCCAGACCAGAGCCCAATTATTTGATTCTTAGCATAATGCTCTGTTTTCAGTCCACCGCAATTCCCCTCCTGAAACATATGTATTGTGTGCTATGTGTTTTGTGCAGGAAGGGAGAGGAGATCATAAATTGTAGGTGCTTACGTTGGAATGTTAGGGCTTGGGAAGAAAGTGCCCTGAGCTGGGCCCCTGGGAAGGAGGCTTTGTGCCTGATTGGGGGGCGGGGGGGTGGGCAGTGAGAAGAAGATGTGATGAGGGATTGAAAGCCAACAGGAGAAGTGGAACTAGTTTTAAGTAATTGCTGTTAGAAAACAGGTATGCTTGGCCGCAATGAGGTAATGCCTCTGCTTGTTATATTAGCGTTTGTAAGATTATGAGAAGTACAAGCAGAGCTCTGTTATGGGCTCACTTCCTGGTGAAGAAGCCCAGGCGGGAGGATGAAAGGAAACAAACTGACCAACGCAGACTGCTGACTGCTTCATCGTATTCCCTTCCAAAGCCTTCACTTCACGTCCTCGGCCCAACGATCTGTGTTCCGTAAGAAAGGCGTCACTCCCGATTTACAAAGTAGCCCACTGAGTATCAGAAAGCTAAGTGGCTTGCCCAAGGTGACACAGTGATGTAATGCACAGCCATCATTTCCCACTGCTCATTCACCCACAACCTTCCCCCATTGTTCTCCTTTATCGCCCCAGTAGTATTACACTTCAAAGCCTCCATGGTTTCCCATCCAGGATTTCAACAAAATGTTTAAGAATGGGGAAAGAACTAGAGGCGCAGACTGGGAAGGTGGGAGAAAGGCCACTTCCTCTAAGCGGCGTGTAAACCAGCAGAACAAAAGCATTAGCTCTTCCAAGCTCAGCAATTGTAGTCAGAACCAACCCCATAGGTTGCCCCAAAACATGATCACCTGGAGATCCAAGGTTCCAGTATGACAACCAGTAGAAGGGCAGAGAATCGAAGGCAGAGAAAGAAACTATATCAGTGAGTGGTACCTAGACTATACTCGAAATAAGAGGTGGGGCTCTGACATAAGAGTATCATCATCTGTGACAAATCCAGCAGTTTAAAAAACTACAATACTGCCAACCACTGTCGCCACAATTTTATTTTTTCAGTGGTATTTTGAGCCCAAGATGTAAGATGGCAGAATCACAAAAGTCAGTTTAAATTACACATGGTTAGCTTTAGGGAAACTCATCAGCTTTCAGAACTTAAATTAGATACTTCTAACTTCAGAAAAGACTCGTTGTCCTTACTTCATTCAGGACTGGGATGACAAATTATGCTGGTTCTCCTGGGACTGAGGCATTTCCTGGGACTTTCAGTGATAAGACTAGGAGAGTTAGTCATTCTATTTAGTACTAGAGGTGTGGTGGGCCAGCACCGTCCGTGGACAGCAAGTTCAGAATCACTGCCACAGATAACTCTCTAATGTTCTCTCTCCAGAGAGAACAATACAATGTCAGAAGTGACCATGAAATTACACAGGGGAGAGATGAAGCCTATGTGTTTTGAATGTAAGCCTTTCTGGATCATAGATGAGACCTCATGCAGTCAAGGAAGAGGTCTCACAGATCCAATTGCCCCATATTTTCTGAGCATAGAATAAGCCCCAACCCAGCTCAGGAATTAGAACGATTTCTCCTGTGGCTGGACAGAGAGGTCATGGGCCATGTGGACTCTAGGCAGGCACACTGCTACATGGTCACATGCGCCAGGCGGGGAAGCGCATTCAAGCAAGTGCTCTCAGTCCCTGTATTGCCTGCAGTGGAGTAACTTCCCTTCGTGACACTCCTCCAAAGCAATCCAAGTTCATTCCCGGGAACTAGCTAAGTCTCTTTGCAATGACATAAATAAAAGTCACACACACAGTGCTATACTTCATTCTATCTTTATTCTTCTTGTATATGTCATATACACAATGGCTTTGTTTCCCTGCCCTAGAATTCTAGCCACATAGCTACACTGGATTTCAGAAACCAAGAACTCACCCTGGTGCTCCCGATAACTGGCCCGGTAACCGGGCATTGATAGGATTGTTAATGACCCTCTCTCTTTAGGTGTCCTATGGTCCCTCATCCCTTAGTTTCTTCATCTCCTAAATGGGTCACATGCCTGTTTCTGAGAGTGGTCGTGGTCATATAAGATGCAGTGAGTGTAGCCAGAAAGTTATAACAACCAGAGTGGAAGCGTGAAGTGTCTTCTGCATTTACCGTTCTTTACGGAAGGCTGATGTTCACTAATCTTTAGAGACATGGTGGTCATTCTAATTCAGACTCGTGGGTAGGAATCACTTCAACCTTTTGAGGCAGGAAACCCACCTAAGCCGTACATGTCCAATGGTCATGTACAGTGCTTTTAAAGAACTCTATAGAAGGAGAATCCACAACTTTCTCAGTAGTTTAACAACTCTCCCTGTCAATAAATCATTTATTATGTCTCATTTTAAACCTTTTCTGCTGCAACGTAAGGGCAATTCCTTTGGTCGCGTGTCCTCAGAGGGAATGGAGAAGAGCTTGGCTGGTCTTCCAGATGACAGTCCTTAATCAACTCAGATTGCTGGTAGCTTACTTTTAGCCCTCCCCCGCCCCAAGTGAGCATTCTACCTCTCTCTTTTGGTGTCTTATTGCCAAGTCTCTAATCATTCGTTCTCACCTTTTCATTCTCATGTGTTCTACTCATATGTGGGCACTTGGTATCAATGGAATTGGAAAAACCACTCTTATTTCTTCCGGGTGGAAGAAAAGAAACCAAATCCTTCCTTTACTTCACTTTCTCTCCAGTCCCCACAGAAAAAGACTCAAATACTTTTGTTCCCGGTTAAGCTTGCCATACATCTTCTGAGTTAAGTAAAGCACTGCATTACAAATGTAACAGGGCCGAGGAAAAGCAGCCATTGAGTTAATGACCAGAATGCAAAGTGGTCAGAGAGTCCCTGATTTGCAGCTGCGAAGGAAAACATGGCCGCAAGACTACTGGTCTGTGAGGAGCAGCTTTGTTGGCACTGGTGTTGGCAAAGGAATATGAACAGGCCTTTCTCCTCATGCCCCCCAGGTGGTGTGCATCACCTACCTGCCAACCCTGTTACAAATATATCATGCCCAGTGCTGAGACTTCTGTAGAAAGTGACATAGGCATAGGTTTCCAGTGGTAAATAGAGGCATGCTCCAGAAATATCTTTGCCCAATGGGATGGATGCCTTGGATCAAGTTAGGTATATAAGCGGCCTGAACCTGAACATTCTAGATCTTTCTGCTTTGGACACAGCCTCAAAAAGGATCTACTACCCCTTCCCAAACATTTCTCTCATTTTCTACCACCTTAGTCCTGTAGACGTTATTCCTCTTCTGTATATCACCACAATGGGAGTTACTCCTAGTTCTGTGCCTGAAATAATCTCATGATGTAGCTATTCCAAGGGCTTTGCTTCCCATTTGTGTCTAGGTGACTCAAAGACGACCTCGCATTTTTAAGCTTTATGTGTACACATCTCAGTGAGTTTTGACATCTCCTTATATCTGTTTTACCATCACCACCATCAAGGTACTAGGACATATTTGTAACCTTCAAAAAGTTCCTTGTATTGGTTTTGTGTGTGTGTGTGTATGTGTATGTTAAGAATACAATGTAAGATCTATCCTCTTAATGTATTTTAAAGTGCACGGCACTGTCCCATTATCTATAGGCACAAAATTGTATGGAAGATCTCTAGAATTTACTCATCTAGCACGACTGAAACCGTATACCCATTGAGTAACAAGTCGCCATTTCCCCCTCCCCTCCAGCCCCTAGCACCACCATTCTTGTCTCTGCTTAATATCTCACTTTTGACCTAAGCTGTATCTTTCAAATTCCTGAGCTGATGTTTGCTGACCCTCTTTCTAAGCCTTGTCCCTCCTTCCCTCCTCTTTTATTCTGGAGTAGAAAGATTAGCAAAAACTAGCTGTGTTGGCTTTGTTTATTCATTCATTTGCATCTGAGATGCTCACAAGCAGGTAAGGCAGTTCAAGGCAGGAAGTCAGAGGGTAAGTGGAGACAGAAGACCAACTGAGTCACTGACCACTGACAGCCTGGAAGACCAATTCTAAATAATCAAGTTGGCCATGCAGAGACAGAGAGTGCCCTTACAAAGACTCTCCACGGAAGGTCCTGGGCTATTCCCTTTCTCCAGAGTTTGAAGTTGGAAAGGTAAGAATTGGAATGATTTCCCTAAATTTCATATGAACTTCTCCCTTCCCTAAAAAAAATTCTGCTCACTGAGCTCCCCATTTGTCTTCTGCTTTGGAAAGTGAGGTATCAATTAGAGCTCTTCATCTCAGTTCTTATTCCAGCTGGACAGATGCCACCACCTTCAGTGATCAGTTGGTCAGCTATGAGTCCTATTTCACACCTTCCACCAGTTAGAAATGATTCCTACCAGCCTGCTCTGGAAAGACACTGTTAAGCTCTATCAAAGTGGACTAACTGGTACTGCCTCCCCCCAAACTCTTAGGTTCAAGGTCCCAGCCTTGCTGCTGTTGCCCAGTAGACCCTCTACCTGTGGCCTCAATGGGGAATAGAATGCCACCACAGCTGATCACCTCTACTCAGTGAAATTAGCCAGTATAGGAAGAAGGTGGGCTGGATACTTCTCCAATCACTTCAGCAGACACAAGAGGCAGTGTGGCATATTAAGAGTTTCTCAAAATGGGGGCCCCAACGCCTCTGCATTAGAATCACCCTCCATGCTTGTTTTTCAATGCAGACTGTGACACTCCTTCTCAGAGTCACTGAATTACAATTTATGAGATTTGCATTTTTTAAAAATTCTGAATTGATTCTGATGGGAGCTAATGATTGAGAAATACCATTTTAGTGGAAAAGGGTCTGGATTTTGGCATCAGATCTGAGATAGGGCCCCAAGGTCTTTCCCTTACAGGTTATATGAACTTCAGAGGATCACTTAAGACCTCACAGTTTCAGTTTTTTCTATAAAATGGAGATGATTAGGGGCACCTGGGTGGCTCAGTCAGTTGAGTGTCTCACTTTGGCTCAGGTCATGATCTCACAGTCTATGGGTTCGAGCCCCCCGCATCAAGCTCTGTGCTGACAGCTCAGAACCTGGAGCCTGCTTCGAATTCTGTGTCTCCCTCTCTCTGCCTCTCCCCAGCTTGTGCTCTCTCTCTCTCTCTCTCTCTCTCTCACTCTCTCTCAATAATAAATAAATACACTTAAAAATATAGAAAATGAAGGTGATTAAACATAGTTGAAGAGAAATAACATTTGTGGTATACCCAACAGGACAGGTCTCAATTATTCTCTCTTCTACTGGAAGAGATTCCATTCCCCTATAAGTAAGAGAGAAGACTTGAAGTCTCCCAAGAAGTAGAACATCCCTCCTTTCCCCACTCTTTCTCCTCCAGCCCCTCTCCCAGTGACTTCTTACCCCTCGGCTTCTTTCTGCATTCAGTTTCCCATCACAAAATGGAACCACTGGGCCCAGTGTTCTTTTCAAGAATGGATTTATAGTTTAAACTATTGCAGGTTTTCCTGTAAATCATCATGCTTGGCACATAGTAGGAACTCATAAATATTTACTGAGTGAATGCAATCTTTTGTTTCCAGCCTGACTGACTTCAACATCTGCACTTCACTTTAACCCCATCACCCCATTTCCGTCCCGTAATCCCAATTTAGGCAAGTCTAGGAGATCAACCCAGCACACGAGCAAAGCGGATCCACTCTCCCTTCTATAGACAGGTCAGAACAAAATCCCTCCCTCCACTCCCAGAGACATGCACTTCCTCTCCTCAAGTTACCAACTCTCCTGGGGAATCCAGCTAGCAGTTAACCCTTAGGTCCTCAAACCATGTCAATATGAAATAGGAATCCAGCCCCAGATTCCTCTTACCCTCTGTGCAAACAACAGGCTCTGAGGAAGTAAAAATGCACCAGGCCCTCTTTGGGAAGAAAACAGCTTCTCTGAGCTGTGAGATGAAAGTACAGGAAGCCTGAGAAAGAAAAGGGAGAAGAGGGGCTGAGCAAGGGGGAGAGCGAGGCAGTTTCTTATCCAGCTGTTTCAATTGCATTTGGCCCAAGTTGCAAATTTACCTTCTGACCACGAAAGCTGATTGACTTGTTCCCTCTCTTCAGACTCAAATCTGAGAAACAACTTCTCCTCACAGCTTGTCAGAAGGGGATGGGAATCCCAGCTGCTCTTTGCAGTGACGCCTGAAAATCTTGCTTTACCTTTGGGAGAGAGGGGCGGAGTCCAACCTAATGGGAATTAACTCCACACACGCTGGAGGTTTCAGATCCAGCCTCAGACATGCAGGCACTTGAAGTAGCTTAGCTGGCACAGACTCCCCCACCTCCATCCTCACAGCTGCCAAGTCAGCTGTGGGTGTGGGCGCGCGCGTGCACGCGCGTGTGTGTGTGAGTGTGTGTGTGTCTGCCGAGGAATAAAGGTTCTCCTCAACTTTCCTCAAAAGCCCGAAATAGTCCCCACCGTGTATGTCAGGTAGTAGACCTAAATGTCTAGAAACGCCAGAAAACACACGCCTGAATGGAGTAAGACACAATAATCTTCTTTTCCCAAACCAATTTCCACTGTCTGATGTTCCAACAGAGCAATCTATGACTCCAAGATGTAACGAGTTTACACTTAAGAAACTTAAAATCACACATTGAAAAAGCTAGATAATGCTTCCTAAAAATAACAGCACCAGCAAAAGTCAGGGTCTAAATAATCGCTTTTGTGCTTGGGAAGGTAGCTGAGAGGTCTGGAGATTGTTGGGGTTCTACCTGATGGTCTGATCCAACCTGATGTCATCTCTCCCACCTGTGAATGTCCCTGGCGCTCCATATTATTTTGGGAAACTTATCACCTTCTATCTTGTGTTAGTTTTTTTGCATATGTGTCTCATTTCCCCTCCCGGATGCTGTGTGCATAGGGAAATTTGTTAAACAAAATGAGTTGTAAGGAGGAATGCTAACCAGTTTAACTTAATAGAGCATACTAGACTAGTCCAAAGTATCTTTACTTCTATAATGTCCTACTTGCCTTCCTAGAATGCTATCAAGGTTTTCAGGCCTGTTTTCTAGCACTCTGTGGCAATCATTCAAAAGAGGAGAGTAAATTAACCAACAGTTCAACACACTTGTACCACAATTATTTAATGAAGGTAAAAGTTTTTCCTGCCTGCTGTGGATACAAGTGGGCATTCTGTCTTTTATCGGTGACAAACCACATTCCCATCTGTAATAATGGCTTACTAAGGCAGTTTCTGGGGGAGGGACAGATGACCTCTTAGGTAGAATGTCAGATTTTTGGCAGCCTGAGCTCCTGAGATAAGTTTTATCATCTCCCAGTTGTTGTCTCTTTAAGAATCACTGCTTCAGATATAGGGCTGCATAAAGAGAAATGTTACACCCTCTATCACTAAAAATAACTCAATATTAACATCCACATCATAACTATGTATAAGATATGGCTGAAAATTTTGACATAGGAAAAATAATTGATTCCACCAATAAATATGGCTCTTTGCTTAGTGGCTACACCTGTCATTTGGAGAACTGATGACCATTCGCAACTCTACGTAGAGATCGTTTTTACTTATCACTTTTTATCCTCTCTTTCCCTATTCTTCCAGTTCCTTTAAATGGAATAATATGAAAACTGAAACGTTTACTAAACAATTATCTAATTTATTGGGCAAAGTTTTGTTTCCTGTTCTTAGTTTAACAGTTGATAATTGTCTTAGGAAAAAAAAAATTGCTCGCATCTTGTGGCTGTAGGTAATCTTTCATTGAAAATGCTCTTCAGCCCTACATGAATAGACACTTCTCCAAGGAAGACATCCAGATGGCCAACCGACACATGAAAAAATGCTCAACATCACTCATCAGGGAAATACAAATCAAAACCACAATGAGATATCACCTCACACCTGTCAGAATGACTAACATTAACAACTCAGGCATCAACAGATGTTGGCGAGGATGCGGAGAAAGAGGATCTCTTTTGCATTGTTGGTGGGAATGCAAACTGGTGCAGCCACTCTGGAAAACAGTATGGAGGTTCCTCAAACAATTAAAAATAGAACTACCCTATGACCCAGCAGTTGCACTACTAGGTATTTATGCAAGGGATACAGGTGTGCTGTTTCGAAGGGGCACATGCACACCCATGTTTATAGCAGCACTATCAACAACAGCCAAAGTATGGAAAGAGCCCAAATGTCCATCGATGGATGAATGGATAAAGAGAATGTGGTATATATATACAATGGAGTATTACTCAGCAATCAAAAAGATTGAAATCTTGCCATTTGCAACTACATGGATGGAACTAGAGGGTATTATGCTAAGCGAACTTAGAGAAAGACAATATCATATGACTTGACTCATATGAGGACTTTAAGATACAAAACAGATGAACATAAGGGAAGGGAAACAAAAACAATATAAAAACAGGAAGGGGGACATAACAGAAGAGACTCTTAAATATGGAGAACAAACAGAGGTTTACTGGAAGAGTTGTGGGAGGGGGAATGGGCTAAATGGGTAACGGGCTTTAATAGGAATCTACTCCTGAAATCATTGTTGCACTAAATGCTAACTAACTTGGATGTAAATTCAAAAATAAATTAAATAAAAATAAAATAAAATAAGATAAAATAAAACAAAATAAAATAAAATGCTCTTCAGCCCTACTTTCATAAGATCACATGGGCAGGATTGAGAAGGGAGCACTTCTTGCATTTATTTAGGGGATAAGATGATACATAGTATTTTTAATAATGCTAAAATGGGTATTGGTCAGGGACCCAGGGAATACCTAAATTTTGTCTTTGGTCAGTCTGGAATAAGAGATCCTGCAAAGACAAGATATGGTGATGGATGATTCTGATATCTATCCCACCCCCCATCCCTAGTTTGCAAAACATTACTCTATGCAATAGAATTTCCCAAGCAAAATCAACACTCCCACAACATTTTGCAGTCTAGACAAAGGGTCAGCAAGCCAGAGACTGTGTTATGCGCCAACTCTAATAGGCTGCCTGTTTTTGTAGTTTTATTGGCATGCAGCCACAACTTATTCATTTATGTATCATCTATGGCTGTTTTCATGCTACAATTGCAGATTTGAGTAGTTGTGACAAAGATCTTATGGTCCACAAAGCCTAAAATATTTACTATCTGGCGCTTTACAGAAACAAACAAACAAACAAAAAGATGCTGACCCCTGATTTAAACCCACACCAATAGACACGTTATGTTAATTATTAGGAGAAAGGGATTGATTGAAAAGGAAGGGCAGCGGAGTGAAATAAAAAGAAATGCTGCTTGCTTTCATCTTTCTTAATGTGCGAGTCAACCCTCAGCAGATTTTAGAATCTGTGAAGTTAACAACACACTAGAGATCACTGTACGTCAAATATTCAGTAAGTTCATTAAAATGTATTTCTCTGTTAACTATCCTTTGAACCTGTGTTTATGTTGTTTGTCAATATACCTTAGCTTTTTTTTTTTTTTTTTTACTGACAACTTCATTGAGATTTAAGTCACATACCATATGATTCACCCTTTTAAAATGCAGAATTCAGGTTTTTTTTTTTTTGGTGTATTCCCCAAATTATGCAACCCATCGCCACTATCTAATTCTAGAACATTTTCATTAACCCAAGACTAAACCTCATACACATTAGCATATACTTTAAGTTATTTTTTGTTCTTTTGTCAGAGCTGCTTCTTAATTGGGGGCTGCTTGTTTTTATTTTAAATAAAGTTCTTTGTTACTATGGGTGCATGTTCTTTTCTAGTCTACAAGAAAAGGCCATTTAACCACTTACACCATACACAAAAATAAACTCAAACTGGATGAAAGATCTAAACATAAGACTGGAGACCATCAAAATCCTAGAGGAGAAAACAGGCAACGACCTCTTTGATCTCAGCCACAGCAACTTCTTATTTGACAGATCTCTAGAAGCAAGGGAAACGAAAGCAAAAAATGAACTATTGGGACCTCATCAAGGTAAAAAGCTTCTGCAGAGTGAAGGAAACAATCAGCAAAACTAAAAATAAACAGACGGAATGGGAGAAGATATTTGCAAATGACACATCAGATAAAGAGTTAGTATCCAAAATCTATAAAGAACTTATCAAACACAACACCCAAAAAACAAATAATCCAGTGAAGAAATGGGCAAAAGACATGAATAGACACTTTTCCGAAGAAGATACCCAGATGGCCAACAGACATGAAAAAGTGATCAACATCATTCATCAACAGGGAAATACAAATCAAATCAGGATGAGATACCACCTCATACCTGCGCAAATAGCTAAAATTAACAATTCAGGCAACAACAGAAGCTGACGAGGATGCAGAGAAAGAGGAATGCTTTTGTATTGCTCGTGGGAATGCAAATTGGTGCAGCCACTCTGGAAAACAGTATGGAGGTTCCTCAAAAAATTAAAAATAGAACTACCTTATGACCCAGCAATTGCACGACTTGATATTTATCCCAAGGATACAGTAGTGCTGATTCGAAGGGGTACATGCACCCCAATGTTTATAGCAACACCATTGACAATAGCCAAAGTATGGAAAGAGCCCAAATGTTATCAACTGGTGAATGGATAGAGAAGATGTGATATATGTATACAATGGAGTATTACTCAGTGATCAAAAAGAATGTAGTCTTGCCCTTTGCAACAACGTGAATGGAACTAGTGTATTATGCTAAGCAAAATAGTCAGTGAAAGACAAATATCATATGATTTCACTCATATGTGTAATTTAAGATACAAAACGGATGAACATAAGGGAAGGGAAGCAAAAATAATATAAAAACAGAGAAGGAGACAAACCGTAAGAGACTCTTAAATACAGAGAACAAACCGAGGGTTGATGGCCGAGTGTTGGGTGGGGGGATGGGCTAAATGGGTGACGGGCATTAAGGAGGACATTTGTTGGGATGAGTTCTGGGTGTTGTATGTAAGTGACGAATCAATAAGTTCTATTCCTGAAATCATTATTACACTATATGTTAACTTACTTAGATTTAAATAAAAAAAAAAAAAGAAAGAAAGAATTCTTGGCTCTGGAATTTTAAGTGTATTATGGAAATAAATCCCCAGCTGAGTTGATCATTAAAATTAAAAATATATCTAGATTTAAAAAAAAAAAAAGAAGGAGCCATTTATTTCTAGAGGCATTTCTAGACCACCATTGCTCTTGAACTTTGGAGAGTTCACATCTAAGTGCTTGCAAATTTAAAGCCACATAGACTCCATGACCTGTCAACCATGCAGGTTGAACATAGAAGGTACACCTTGCCTATGCCATAGTTTCAGTTCTAGACTGAAAACCTGGAGTTGAAACCTATAGTTACTTTTCTATAAAACTCAGAACTGACAACTATTTTGTGGATTTTTTTTTTTTTTTTTTTTTTTTGGTCCTCAGAGGATGAACCGATAGTGTTAACTAATGATGTGATGTGCTCATAAGTATTTAATAACTAGATTTGGGTGGCAGGGGAGCAAGAGAGCCCTGATTTGTGGCATTTGCTTATTCCTATGATGTAAGTACTCCCACCATGGCCAATTGCAAGCTACCAACTTGAAGTCAATAAAAGTAGAGTTGGGAAGATACATACGCAATCTACTGTCACAAGCTGGAACAAGCCAATTCCAGCACACCACTGGAACTCTGATCTAAGGAATTATTTCAGTCTTAGTTTGTGTTGATTTATAAACTATATACAACATAAGCCAAAATAGGATAATTTTTATATGTTACACATAGATGGCTGTCCACTGCACACAGTCAGCTGCCACTAAAACATTTAACAAATATGCTCCTGTATCAATTTGTAAGCTTTTAGGGTGCAATGTGTGTATTATACAGAAGCAAACCAAAGATAAATTGTTCGTGAATATAGAAGGAATAAAATTGCATTCCTAAGGCAGTGTCCTGAAAGATTCATTGCTGCCAGCTTTAACAACTTTTGAGAGAGGCTCTTTATTATATTTGTAACAGATGAAAAATAAACCAGGTTGTAAATACCCCCCCCCCCCATTTTTAACTTAAATTATATACCGCGTTTTCAGTCCAAATTGTATGGTGTAAGTTAAGGTAAATTGCATTATATTAGCAACTATGAGTATCTTTCTGTAAGTGTTTGTTGAGTGTTCTGTGAGTGTATATTGAATATGAATAAACTTTTAAAAAGAAAAATACAGAAAGTTTTCATTCAGATATTTAATGAAACTCTTAAGAAGTCTGATATACCAGATGAAGAGAATGCATCACCCATGCTGACTCTTGCCCCTCTTGGAGAAAGGCAACCTACCAACAATTTCCTATCACCAACACGCACCGGGCACTGTGTTCAGTACTGGAAGCACAAGGGCTAAGAAGATAGACAAGGTCCCTACCCTTATGAAGTACAAATTCTATTCAAGGAAATGGAAAAGATTAAACAGGCAAGCAAACATGATAATAATGGACAGTGATGAATACTGAGTGATCAAAAATTAGTGATATTAATGGAGCAATGGCCGGGGCGGGGGAGTGAGGGAGGCTTACCTTAAATAGAAGAAACAGGGAAGGCTTCTCTGATACAGCATGGAGCTAGAAACCTGAAGGATGAGAAGCAGGAGAGGAGCTGGAAAAGTTGGGAGATGGTAAATTCAAAGGCTTTCAGGAGGGGAAGACCATGGCATGGTAAGAAACTGAAAGGCCAGCAGGGCTGGTGAACCAAGCAGAGAGAGGTACCCTATAAGGCTGGAGAAGTAAGCAGAGGGTAGATCATGTAGGGATTTGTAGGATTTCCTTCTAAGTAGAGCAACAGACGATGGGTAGACCTTCCATGAACTCAGTGTGGCATGCACATGCGAAAATAGGTTGTAAACGTTGGTAACTGTGAAAAAATGGGGTAAACCCTAGGCTGTTGATGTGGCTGATCTCTAGGCCTCTAGGCCTCTAATACCACATAATTTTCGATGTACCTCTATGAAAGCAGGAGCAGCTACAGGAGAAAGTGGCCTCCAACTCCTGTTTTTATCTGAGGGCTTCCAAGGTACTACTGTTCACACATTTGTTAGTAGTAAACCGAGGTTTACTACTTAGGCCTGAAGTTTACTACTTTATTTCTTAGGCTACCATGACCTATTCTGAATCATTATCCTCACCAGTCTTTGACCCTTGACCAGGCTTGAGGTCTGGTGTGGCCTAAGTCAGAGCAACGGGAAGCCACCATGTGGGTTAAAGCATTATCTGATTCATATGTGAAAACCGTCTTCTTGTCAAATATAGAAATTTTTAACATTTCTAGGTCATTCTCAAGGTTCTCTTCTTCTCTTGGTAATGAGCTTGCATTTGCAACTTCCAAACTTCACTTTTCACTTCCCTTTTGACCCCTGCATTCAAGGTACCTGATGCTGAACTAATTATGAGATTGATTTGCCTAGGAACAGAAAATCCGCTCTCTCACACTCCAGTTATTCGAGGTTTGACTAGAATTCTATTCCTACGGCAGTGTCCTAAATGATGGTCCAGATAGCTGAAAGAACAAATGGTCTCCTCCCAGGTGTCTTAACAGTATTTCCTCTGCCATGCTTCCCCATTTCACCTCTTCCACCACAAAGCCATCGGTGTCTTTTGAGGCCTTTCTAGCACTAACACCCCTGTCTTCATAGCCAGCCAAACAATTTGGAGGAGTGACCACTGGTGGCCTGTTTTTCTAAACTACCCTGATTCATTTTCCAGAGGATAATCTAACTGGCTTATAAGAGTTTCCATGAAACAAGAGAAGCAGGATTCCAGAACCAAGAAATCCTTATTATACTTGCCTCTGCTTCCTGAAGCAAGTCACGGAGCTTTGTCAATTTGGAGACCTCATTAACAAAGACTGGTTTCTAGGCATCCAGTTGGTTATTATAGCCTTACTACACTTTACTAGCTTTGCTTAATGGTGTAACCAGTCAAGCTGCTTCAAAAGACCTGGGCAACCGCACTACAGAAGGACATTAAAGGAGCTGAAAGGATGAGTGTGTTCTCCTACCATTTTGGTATTGGCTAAGAAGCTGAAGGAAAAGTGAGGGTTACTGGGTAACCAACATATGCTCAGGAAATGAGATGCAGAGCTCAGGAAACATACAACAGCATTTTCCACAGGAGCAATCTGATAGGGCTATGGCTGGCCAGTAGAGACGGCACTATGAGCCAGACTACTTGCCAATGGAATCCCATGAAGCAACAGCTGCAGGGAGCAAGGAGCACACAATGGGAAAGTCTCTGCTCTATGAACCTCCGCTTTGTTCTCTAGGCATTTGGGTGCTGGGGTAAGACCACCTAATGGCACCTTTGGGCACATTTGCCTAATGACCTATAGCATGCACCGTGTTTTCTTGACAGCTGTGAGTAAAATACAATTGGCAGCTAAAGAACTGTGTTCTATCTCTCTCCGGGATGTAATTCTCCTTTCTGGGGAGTCATCATAGGCCCATCCGTGATTCTAAAATGGCTTCTGTCTGGAAGACTTTCCCAGGAGGCTGTCATCACGGATATTTGCTGGGAACTGTGAGCAGAGCAAAGAGAGCCTCATCTTTGCTAGCAGGACCTGCTTTTTCCCACGTAACCGTCCCTTAAATTTGAATAGTCAATTTGATCCTCACGACAGCCTTATGAAGAAGGCATTACCTCCATTTCCAGGGCAGGAAACTGAGACTTAGAAAAGTTATATGGCGTCCGCGAAGCCAGAGAGTTCTTAGGTCTACTAAGTGACGGATTCAGAAAAGGACTTGAAGACAGAAGACAGGCTGGGTGGGCACAGAGGGAAGGCGCCCAAAGGAGTAGGAGGGAAAGGGAGAGATGACGGGTGACTCCTACATTTCTGCTTTGAGACCCTGGGAGCACAGAGAGATCCTTCTTTAAGATAAGAATAAAGGCAGATTACGGTCTGATCTCCCCACACTCTTTCTCTTTGGTGAAGGACAGTGAAGAGCAGTAGGTAATTGTGTTCAGCTTGGCTATTAGGTCAGAAGCATCTCTGGAACATCCCTAGCATATAGTACACAGGTGGCTCTATGGGTCTGGAGCTCAGGGGAAATCCTGGCTGAAAGTTCAAGTGTAAAAGACATAAGCCCGAAGAGTAGATGATGGGACCAAGGTTCTTATCAAATATGTGGACCAAGGACAGAAACAATCCTGATAAATATCCACAAGGATCTGTGAAGGAGACAAAGATTGCTCAATCCTCCTCTTACCATCCTGTTTCCCACATACCACAGCCTCTCAAGAATAAGAGCTGGCTCAGGAAGAACTGTCTCAGGAAGGATGTGGGGACAATGGAGGTTGAAGGGGGCAGAGTGGTTAAAAATCCTTCAGTGTTAAGTGCTTTATCGACCAACTGTCGTCCGGAGGTAACCAAGGATGAGCTGTGAGAAACCAGTCTCACTCAAACATGCCATTGTGCTTCCAGCTTGTCTAACAAGTTGCTTTTGATTTTAGTGCCTTTTAAGGGTCCACTCAGTAACTGACATTTGCAGTACTTGGCAAAGTACCATCAACACTAGTACCACCTGATTTTCTTCATGGAATTCAAAGAAATTCTGCGGAATGGCAGGGAGGCGGAAAGCAAGTTCGAGCACCTTGGATTTGGCCTTGAACCATCTCCTGTGTCTTTCATCTTTACCCTTGTGGGATGCCACAAGCTGAATTAACACTGTGGGAATCACTCCACAAATCAAAGATTCTCTGTTTGACCTTGGGGGAGTTACTTTTACCCTTCCCAGAACTTAATTTTCCTATCAAGGGGAAAATGTGAGAAAATTAAAAACCGTTCTCATATCCTGCAGAGACATATCGTACGTTAAGTTGAAAAATGATCTGGAGGACATTTTGTCAGTGTCGCACTACTGATGGGACCACTGTGTTTATTCTACAATGTCCATTGACTGCCTATTATGTGTCAGGCACTCGAGATACAGTGATAAAACAGGATAGACAAGGTCCCTGCTCTCTTACAACGCACATCCTAGTAAGGAATAAAGCCAATAAAACAAGTGAACAATGAATAAAATAGAGTGGTAAGTTCGAAAGCAAAATAAAATTTGGTCATAAGATAAGAAGTTAGGGTAGGAATAAAGGCAACTCTAGATTAGATGCAGGAGTTGGGAGAGGCTCTGAGATGATATCTGACAAGAGATATAAAAGATCAGAAGCCAGGCATACAAAGCGCCAAGATAAGAAACTTCCAGACAGAAGAAACAAAATTAAGAGCCCTCAAGTCATAAAAATGCATGAAGTGGTTAAGAAACTAAAAGCTGACTGAGGGCAACTGGGTGTCCACGTGCAAAAGAGAGAAGCTACTTCATCTCACACCATATACAAAAATGAACCCCCACATGGGTCAAATGCCTAAATATAAGAGCTAAAATGATAAAACTCATGGGAAAATATGCAAGCATAAATCTTCATGACCTTGGATTAGGCCAAATATTTTAGATAGAACACCAAAAGCACAAGCAACAAAATGAAAGTCGATAAATTGGACGTTTTAGAATTCAAACCACTTGTGCATCAATACTATCAGGAGAGTGAAAAACAACCCATGGAATAGGCGGAAATGTTCACAAGTCATATATGTAATATGGACCTAGGATCCAGAATATGCAAAGAACGCTTACAACTCAACGACAAAAAGACAAGCAACCCAATTTTAAAATGGGCAAAGGACTTGAGTAGTATTTCCCCAAAGAACATACGTAAATGGCCATAAGCACATGAAAAGATGCTCAAACTCATTAGTAGTTTAAAAAATGCTCATCGGAACCATAATGCAATACCACTTTACATTCAGTAGAATGGCTATAATATTAACAATGATAATAGTAACCATGGAAAATATCAAATGTTGGAGAGGAAGTGGAAAATTTTGAACCCTTGTACGTAGCCCCTATTAACCATCAATCTGCTTCCTTTTCCTATGAATTTGACTAGTTTAAATACCTTGTGTAAGTGGAATCATACAGTATTTGTCTTCCTTTGTGACTGGCTTATTTCACATGACATAATGTCTTCGAGGTTCATCCATGTTTTAGCATGTGACAGGATTTCCTTATTTTTTATGGCTGAATAATATTCCACTTGTATGTCTAAGTTTGTTAAGGCTGCTATAACAAAATAGCATAGACTGGGTGGCTGAAACAATAGAAATTTATTTCTCACAGTACTGGAGGCTAGAATGTCCAAGATCAGTGTGCCAACAGATTCAGTCTCTGGTTAGGGCCTTCTTCCTTGTTCACAGATGGCCATCTTCTTGCTGTGTCCTCACACAGAAAAAAGAGCAAGGAAGTTCTTTACGATCTCTTTTATAAAGGCACTAATCCCATTTATAATGGTTCCACCCTCATGACTTAATCACCTCCCAAAGTTCTACCTCCAAATACCATCACATTGGGAGTTAGTATTCAACATATGAATTTTGAGGGGACAGAAACATTCGGTCTGTAGCAATGTATACACCACATTTGTTTATCCACTTATCTTTCTATAGATATTTGGGTTGCTTATACCTCCTGGCTATGAATTGTGGTATGAACTTGGGTGTGAAAATCTCCCTTCAAGACTGCTTTCAATTCTTTTGTATATATACCCAAAAATGAGATTGTTAAATCATGTGCAGTTCTATTTTGCTTAAGTTTATTTATTTTGAGAGAGAAATATAGAGAAAGTGAGTGGGGGAAGGGGCAGAGAGAGAGGGAGAGAATCCCAAGCAGGCTTCACAATGTCAGCACAGAGCCTGATATGGGGCTCCGACTCACAAACCATGAGATCATGACCTCATCCAAAATCAAGAGTCGGAGGCTTAACCAACTGAGCCACACAGGGACCCCGTGTAGTTCTATTTTTAATGTTTTTAGGAAACTCCATAAAGTTTTTTCAGTGAACTGTACCATTTTATGATCCCAGCAAGGGTTTAGATTTCTCCACGTCTTCACCAGCACTTGTTATTTCGTGTTTGTTTTTATTTTTATGGTAGCCATCCTAGTAAGTGTGAGGTAATATCTCATCGTGCTTTAATTTTCATTTCTCTGAAAATTAGAGATGTTGAGTTCCTTTTTATACGCTTGTTGGCCATTTGCATATCATCATTAGAGGGATATGTATTCAAGTCCTCTGCCCATTTTTTAAATTGGATTATTTGATTTTCTGCTGCTGAGTTGTCAGAGTTCATTACATATTATGGCTATGAACCCCTTGTGGATATATGGTTGTTTGCAAATACTTTCCCCCATTCCACAGATTGCCTTGTTGATTGTGTAATTTGATGTAGGAAAATTATTAAGTTTGAGGTAGGCCCCTTTCTTCTATTTTTGTTTTTGTTGCCAGTACTCTTAGTGCCATATCCAAACTATCACTGCCAAGTCCAATGTCATGAAGATTTTTCCCTCACGGTTTATTCTAGGAGTTTTACAGTTTAGGGCCTTATGTTAGGTCTTTAATCCATTTTGAATTAATTTTTGTATATAGTGTAAGATAAGGGTCCAATTTCATTCTTCTGCACGTGGATATCCAGTTTTCCTAACACAATTTGTTGAGGAGTCTGTCCTTTCCCCATTGAATGGTCTTGGCACCCTTCTCAAAAATCATTTCACGGGGCGCCTGGGTGGCTCAGTCGGTTAGGCATCCGGCTTCGGCTCAGGTCATGATCTCACACTCCGTGGGTTCGAGCCCCGCATCGGGCTCTGTGCTGACAGCCCAGAGCCTGGAGCCTGCTTCGGATTCTGTGTCTCCCTCTCTCTCTGCCCCTCCCCTGCTCATGCTCTGCCTCTCTCTGTCTCAAAAATAAATAAAAAAAAAACATTTAAAAGACATTTAAAAAAAATCATTTCACCATACACATGATGGTTTACTTCTAGGTTCTCTATTCTATTCCATTGTCTATATGCCTTTCTTTAGGGCAGTAATATGTTGTTTTGATGGGTGAAATCCCATATGAGTTTAGGATAATTTGTATGCAAAGATAGAAAACTGGGACAACATCAAACTTAACAACTTTTATATATCAAAGGACACATCAACAGAGTGAAAAGGCAACCTACAGAATGGGAGAAAATATTTGTAGGTCATATATCTAAGAAAAGGTGAATATCCATAATATAGAATGAACTCCTGTTCTGCAAAAAAAAAAAAAAATGCTGTTGGGATTTTAATAGAGATTGCATCGAATCTGTAGGTTTCTTTGAGTAGTATGGACATCTTAACAACGTTAAGTCTTCCATTCCATGAACACAGATATCTTTCCATTTATTTTTGCCACTTTAAATTTCTTTTAGCAATGTTTTATAGCTTCCAGTCCACAAGTCTTTCACCTCCACAGTTAGGTTTATTCTTGAGTATTTTGTTCATTCTTATGCTAATGCAAATGGAATTTTGTTTTTTAACTTCCTTTTCAGATTGTTAGCATATAGAAGTGCAACATATGTTTGCTTCTTGATTTTGTATGCTGCAAGTTTGTTGGATTTGTTTATTGGCTTTAACAGTTTTTATGGAATCCTCAGGGTTTTCTACGTATAAGATCATTTCATCTGCCAACAGGGATAATTTTACTTCCTTTCTGCTGATTTAGATGTCTTTCACTTTTTTATTGCGTAATTTCTACGGCTAGGATTTTCAGTACTATGTCAGCTATGAGTGGTGAGTGTGACATCCTTGCCTTGCTCCTGATCTTCGAGGAAAAACTTCTGGTTTTCACCGCGGAATATAATGTTAGCTGTATGTTTCTCTTATATGGCCTTGATTATGTGAAGGTAGTTTCCTTCTATTCCCATGTTCTTGAGTGTTTTTATCACAAAAGGGTGTTGATTTTTGTCAAACGCTTTTTCTGCATCACTTGAAATGATCATGTGGGTTTTGTCCCTCATAATGCTAATGTGTTGTATTACATTTATTGATTTACCTATGTTAAACCACCCATATATTCCAGGAATATATTTCACTAGACTACGGTCGATAATCCTTCTAACGTGTTTGCTGCTATTTTGTGGAGAATTCTTGCGTCAGTATTCAGCAAGGATATTCACCTGTTTTCTTTTCCTGTAGTGTCTTTTTCTGGCTTTTGTATCAGGGTATGCTTATCCCAATAGAATGAGCTTAGAGATGTTCCCTCCTCTTCAATTTTTTGGACGAGTTTTGGGAAGAGTGATGTTAATTATTTAAAAATATATATTTGGTAGAGTTCTGCAGTAAAGCCATCTGGTCCTGGGCTTTTCTTTGTTAGAAAGTTTTCCATTACTGATTCCACATCCTTACTTGTTATTGGTATGCTAAAATTTTCTATTTCTTCATGACTCGGTCTTGATAGGTTGTGTGTCTTTAGGAATTTATCCATTTCTTCCAGGTTAGCCAAGTTTTTGGTATATAATAGTTCACAGTATCCTCTTATCAGCTTTATTATTTCTTTGGCATCGTTTATAATGTCCCTTCTTTCATTTCTGATGTTAGTTTTTGAATCTTCTCTCTTTGTTTCTTAGCTAATCTAGCCAAGGTTTGCTAATTTTGTTGATATTTTCAAACAACAATCTCTTCATTTTGTTGGGTTTTTTTCTGTTATTTTTCTATTTTCTATTTCATTTACCTTTGTTCTAATCTGTATTATTTTCTTCTTTCTACTAGCGTTGGGTTTAGTTTGTTCTTCTTTTTCTAATTTCTTGGTGTGTAAAATTATTTTGTTTATTTGAGGTCTTTTTTCTTTTTTTACATACACAGTTATGATTTCATTTCATTTATGTCTGGGTATTTCCTAATTTGCCTGTGACTTTTTCTTTGACTTATTGGTTGTTTGAAAGTTATTGTTTAATTTCCACATGTTTGTGGCTTTTCTCATTTTCCTTTTGCTGTTAATTTCTAGCTTCATTCTATTGTGATCAGAAAAGATACTTTGTAGGATTTCAAGCTTCTTGGTTGTTATGACCCATTTCGTGACCTAAAATATGGTCTATCCTGGAGAATGTTTCATGTGTACTAAGAATATGTATTCTGGTATTGTTGGGTGAAATATTCTGTATGTGTCTATTAGACACGGATGCTCTATGTTGTCGTTCAAGTCACCTATTTCCTTTTTCATCTTTTGTCTGATTTTTCTATACATTTTTGAAATTGGGGTATTGAAATCTCCCACTATTATTGTGTTTGTTGCCTATTTCTACCCTCAACGTTGTCAAAACATGCCTCATTTATGTAGGAGCTCTGAGGTTTGGTCCATAAATATTTATAATTACTGTATCTTCTTGGTGAACTGACCCTTTTATCACTATACAATGCCCTTCTATGTCTCTTGTAACAGTTTTTGACTTAAAGTTTATTTTTTTTTTCTAATAGTAGTAGTATAGCTATCTCTTTTACTTACTGTTTGCACCACAGTCCTTACTTTTAGGTCCCAACATTTTACTGTCTCCCTTCAAGACTTTCCATGCATCCTTCCTGTGGAGTGAGAGAGGGTGACTTGGGTTCCTTTTAGAAGTTAAGTTCCTTTTAGAAGTTACTAAGATATTTTATTACTTTTCCAGTAAATTCAGTGGACTAAAGAGCAGGTTCTATAGTTATCTAGGGATATGGTTGGCCCCCTCAGAGAAAGTCCATAGAATAGCATACAGTCTTGCCTGCACATTCGTGAGGCCACTTCTTTAAAACGGCCCATTGCTCCTATGTAACCATCTCTGACCAATGAGGTGGTGATTCAGCAATTCAAATCTTTTTCTAAGGGTCTGTGATATAGTTTCCCACTGAAACCGAATTGAGTTTAATTTTTTGTACTATTTATTCTTGAGAGAGAGAGAAAGAGAAAGGGAGAGAGAGACAGATCATGAGCAGGGCCGGAGCAGAACAAGAGAGAGACACAGAATCACAGAATCTGAAGCAGACTCCAGGCTCCGAGCTGTCAGCACAGAGCCCAGTGCGGGGCTTCAACTCACGAGATGTGAGATCATGACCTGAGCCGAAGTTGAACGCTTAACCGACTGAGCCACCCAGGCACCCCTGAAATGGAATTGAGTTTATAGGACTCTCAACTCTTTAAGCCTCCTTCATCTCATCTTTTGCCAAGTATATTCTGTGACCTTAAAATCTAGAGTTGGCTGTGGTCAAGGCTGACGGAGGTCTTTGAAGCCTTTTCTGTGAAGTCAGAAAAGGAAAAGAATAAAATGAGGATTCTTGCTAGATCTGTAATCAGCTTCTTTGCAATTCAGGTCCTCTGAACTAACATAACACTCTGCTTTCAGAGTGAACCTTGTCCTATCTGAGTTCTTGGGTTCCAAGGCTGCTCTTGGACCCTTCTATCGAGTGGGACTCAAAGTAATCTCTGAGAACACTGCTTAGAGGGAAGACCACTCACTAGCTGCTGCAGCTGTGAGAATACGAGTGACACACGCTCACACTTTCACCTCCCTATACCACAGCCAGCTGCAGTTCTCGCTGACTTCCATCCTTTACAGAACAACATCTTCCTGTAAATGCAAATATTCAGGTTGTCCATAGCTGGCTTTCTGCCTGTGGCTCTTTGATAGAAATAAGGCTAATAATAGAGTTTTGTGTGAAAATAAAGAGCTGAATCACATCAAATAATCATGAGGCATTCTGCTGATTAATGGGCTGATTGTCCTGAAGGTCATCTGGTCTGAGCTTGGCTAGAAATCATTAAAACGTGGGTTCTTACTCAAAGCAACAGCCACCGCTTCTGAGCTTGCATTTTAGCCCAGAATAAGAGATGACAATCAAATTCTTGCCTGTACCTTTAAGTGAGGTTGCATCAACTCGCCTTCATGTTTCCCAAAAGGGCAGCTAATCCTTGATGCATATAACCTGATTTTCTCCTTTGTGGGATTCCCAAATGTCCAGTCCCCAGGTGGTTTTTCTTACTCCAGTTTCTATAAAAATTGGCTTTAAAAATATACATGAAAGTGTACAAAATGTAGAGTTTATACAACGTGTAGGGTTTATCGAGCCAGTTGTGTATAAGCCCTTGGTTCCCCCCCCCCCCCACCTTTTCTTACTAGCATTTATTTTGTGTTCTTCCTTTGGGCGAGGATAAGAAAATGCTTTCTGATGTTTCCCCTAGGGAATAAAAGGAAGCCCTTAATAAAAACATTCTATCCCTTAAAATAAAGTATTGGTACACTTACCACAAGGGTCACACAAACCAAAGACATCATCAGAAAATGAAAACATCTCGGGAAGTTTCAACGGGGCAGCTTCCACTTCAGTGAGTTTTTACTGATGCGCAGTGGGGTTTCTTCTCAATTACTTTATTTTCCTTTTTTAGTGAGAGGAAGCTATTATTATATTTTAATAGAAGATGGCCATTTCAGCTTTGCTAAAGCAATCATTCGGGACAGATCAGAAAGGTTGAGACGTCCTCACCAGTGACTGTCCATTCTGAGCTCGCTGATCACCTTGTCCTTGGGTTAGCAAATGGACCCTCTAACAGGGAGTTGGCCTTCCTATGGGGCCTCCTGTGTCTTGACTTTTGCCAGTTTCTTGACTAACTTCTTCCATTTACTCCCTCCACCTGCCTCCACACACACACACACAAGAATCAGTACTCCTCAGGCCGCACCATGTAAGACACTCAAGCCATAAAGTTTTCTTTTACAGGTGCTGGCATCACACCAAGGACTGGAGGCCTTCATGTGTGTTCCCTGGAATCAGTGCTTTCTGTTGCCTTTTTTTATTATTCTGAAAAGATTTATTTTCTTCTTTTATTAAAAAAATATCACCTTTGTTTCATCAGCAGAGGTGAACCCGGGTGGGTTCTAAAAACTTAGACTTTCTCACTGTTCTTTGATCTTTAACTAATAGCACACTCTATTACCTGGACCAGGCCAAGGGACTCTCTTTGGGGCAGACGTGGCACACTTGGGCTTTGTAATTTAAAGTATAAACAACTGATGGGGCGCCTGGGTGGCTCAGTTGGTTGAGCGTCGACTCAGGTCATGATCTCGCAGTTTGTGAGTTCCAGCCCCGTGTCGGGCTCTGTGCTGCCAGCTCAGAGCCTGGAGCCTGCTTTGGATTCTGTGTCTCCCGCTCTCTACCCCTTCCCCGCTCATGCTGTGTCTCTCTCTGTCTCTCAAAGATGGATAAACGTTATAAAAATAAATAAAAAATAAAAAAAAAATAAAGTATGAACAACTGAGAGGGCTCGATGTGGTAGAACCCCCTTTTCTCATTTTTCCCCTTTTCAACAGATGAATGGATCTCTTGAAATCTTTAAAACGGAGAATAGTACCGTGTAGTTGACTACAGCAAATGTGCAGTATGCATTAGAAAGATTTCCTCAAGAAAGCCTAGAGATTTCCTCACGGATGACTGTGTATTCTGGACCCCTAAGTGCTTTAATGTGAGCATTCTTCTCCCTCTTTAGCCCTAACTTCAGGTGCGTCTGGGTGGCTTAGTCGGTTAAGTGTCCGACTCTGGATTTCAGCCTGCCTTAGGATTCTCTTTCTCCTTCTCGCTCTCTGCTCCTCCCCCACTCATGCTCTCTCTCTCAAAATAAATAAAATAAAATAAAATAAAATAAATTAAAAAAAACCCTAACTTCAGTTCTAGCCAGTGGACCCTCAAAACTAGGAGTTTGCCTTTCCAGGATGTTCTCTGCATTTTGGCTTTTTTTATTGACTGGAAGCCAGACCTTTGGCAGACCTCTACCTTGCACCACCGCAAAAATCAGTATTCTCACTCCATCATCCACTTAAGCCTTGAAGTCTTATTCTAAATGCCCTGACACCACACAAAGGAATGGTGGCCTTCACCTGTTATTCCACAAAGGGACACTAATAGTTACTACATTTTTCAAATTGTATACTACTTGTAACTTCTGTTTCAACAGCAGGACCTGCCATGTGGTTGGTCAAGGCGAAACCTTCTTTGTCCTAAAAGTTTCTCCCTTGTCAATGTCTACCTGTGTGTTACTTTTATTTTTTTTATTTTATTTTTTAATTTTTTTAACGTTTATTTATTTTTGAGACAGAGAGAGACAGAGCATGAACAGGGGAGGGGCAGAGAGAGAGGCAGACACAGAATCTGAAACAGGCTCCAGGCTCTGAGCTGTCAGCAGAGAGCCCAACGCGGGGCTCGAACTCACGGACCGTGAGATCATGACCTGAGCCGAAGTCAGACGCTTAACCGACCAAGCCACCCAGGCGCCCCGTGTTGTGTTACTTTTAAATAACAGTGCATTGGGGCGCCTGGGTGGCTCAGTCAGTTAAGCGTCGGACTTGGGCTCTGGTCATGATCTCGCGGTTCGTGGGTCGGAGCCCCGCATCAGTCTCTGTGCTACCAGCTCAGAGCCTGGAGCCTGCTTCGGATTTTGTGTCTCCCTCTCTCTCTCTCTGCACTTCTGCTGCTCATGCTCTGTCTCTATCTCTCAAAAATAAATAAACATTAAAAATAAAATAAAATAAAATAATAAAATAGAATTTAAATGACAGTGCATTGCCACTCCCCGTATCCAGCCTTCTGCCTGTTTCCGGACACTTCTTCCCTCTGGGCACACACGTGTCTGGACATGCAAGTCCTTGGCAGTGTTAAAGGAGCCTCAAGGAGCGATGGCCACAGCTTGTCAGTCGAGATGCTGAGAAGAGGTGTACCTGAGGCCTGGACTTCAGGGAGAGTACTTTGGAAGGTCAAGGTCAGTTTAATGTATCAGAGAAGAGGAATTTGCGTACTTCAGTGGCATTTTGTACTGGCTCTCTTTCTCCACAGTCCAGGATCTCAAAGGAAGCCCCTAGCCTCTATCAGAAGATACAAAATCAGATCGTTCTCCTTGAACACAGGTTGAGAGGAGTCTGAGAGGGAAGCCTGGAGGCGGCTAGGGAAACAGTGATTAGTAAAGAAATCCCCGCCTCTTTGGCAGGGAAGTGACTAGGTGGCTGGCAGAATGTGGCAAGAGTGTGGGCAGTCAAGAGAACTGATTTGGTACAGAGGGTAAGAAAAGGCCACGGGGCTCGTGGCTTTTTCACCCTGAGAAAAAAAGAGAACTAGACAGCCACAAAAGACATCTCAGGAACTTATTGGAGGAAGCAACCCACCTCCACTCCCACCCCCCACCATTGGCTCCCTTTGCCCCTCCGAGTGAGGGACGTGGGCGGCAAAAACGTAGAAATCTTCTTGATTTTACTCACCCAAATCAGGCCTAACTGATCTGGTAGAGTCTAATGTGGAACCGTGAGGAGGAATGATAACTGAAAAATATAGGAGACAACAAGCATCAGGGGACTGGAGCCCGGGAGGCAACGAGAAGGGGAGGAACAGTCATGTATCAATGCTAGGAGATGCCATGTGCTCCCCATCTGCTTGGTGCGGGAAATACGGTGATGTTGCCTAACACCCTGTTCCAAGGCGTCCTAGATCACTTGAGCCATAAATGCATGCCCTGACGCCACACCACACCCAAGCCCGGTGAGCTTCAGGTGTTACCCTTCTCAGTGAGGTCTACTATTTTGTAGAACCTTTAAAATTTTCTAAAGCATGTTTTTAGATACGTTCTTCTTGTCCTTTGTATTTGTTTTATATTTGTTTCTGTTGTTCGCTTATTTTTCCTCGGCAGTTTAGGTGGTTGCCCTTTAGGTGCTGTGGTTGCTCAGTATGGTTCGCTGTGTAAGCTGACCTTATTCTGGGCAGCCTTCTCCCCTTTGGGGTTGCCTGTTGCCAGCGCCTTACCCAGAGCCCTTTTTGAACAAAAACTAAAACCGATTTAGCCTCCAGAAATGAAAAAGGTCGGTGAAAGAATGGATCATTGATAGGGCCGGGTGTGACAGTCCCCTGTTTCTCTTGACTTTCGTCTTTGTCTTCTTTTTCTTTCTTGGCGAGAGGAAATAGTTTGTCTCTTTTGATGGAAGACGATACCTGGTAGTTAGCTAGAGAAAAAACCTGGGTACGTATTCTGTCCCTTTTTTCATCAGAATCCACTGTTCCCTTGACCTTGGGTCTAGACAATGGATTCCCTAAGCAGGGAGCTTGTCTTCCCAAAAGGCCCTTTGCATTCATCGTGGTGATTCACTAGACACCAGTTTCTTGACTGACCTTTCTTACGCTCCCACCCATTGCCACAGGAATCAGTGTTCCTGGTGAACCCACAAGGCCTCCTTCCTTGAGCTACTTAAACCAAAAAAATCTTCTGTCAAATATCCTGGCGCTAAAGGAAAGTGTGGTGGTTCTCAAGCATTATCCATTAAAGGGATACTTCATGGTTGTCTTCTCTTTTGGAAATTTGGGTTTGTTGTCTCCTATTTAGACAAAAGCCCCTAAGTCTCGTAGGAAGCCAAGGTAAAAAACTAGTGGTCATCGCATCAGTTTGGAGACTCCCTGTCCAATGTCTTAAAGTTCTGTAAGAAATTTACAATGATTTGCTGTACTCAGAGGGTTCCTAGAGTGAGCCTTTAGCCAATGGCTTTTTCTCTCTCTTCCTTCCTGTGTCTCTTGCTGCCTGCTTGGATCCTACCTGCAGCTTTATGCCAAAAGAAGCACGCATGTGCGCGCGCGCGCACACACACACACACACACGTGTCCTCAAGAAATGTGTAAGTCTTTCACATGCAGGTGTATAAACCTGAAAGGGCTGCGTGTGAAAGTCCTTTGGAGTGTTTCGTCCTCCGTGTGGAATGTCTCTTTGGTGGGGGGAGGTTCATTGCTTGTTTCATTGTAAATTTATTTTATCCCTTGTCGCCTTTTTTAGAAATGTCCTCACCGGTGTCTCCATTTTGTGTAATCTTAAAACAGGAGCACATGCTGTCATCTTCAGTCTAGAAAAACTGACCTTCCTCTGTTTCAAGACCTTCTTTCTCTTCTCGATACCAGGCTTTTATTTAAAGCTTTTCCCAAAAGCGCTTTAAAAGGTGCCTTCAAGAAACAAGCATCTGGGGGCGCCTGGGTGGCACAGTCGGTTGAGCGTCCGACTTCAGCCAGGTCACGATCTCGCGGTCCATGAGTTCAAGCCCCGCGTCAGGCTCTGGGCTGATGGCTCAGAGCCTGGAGCCTGTTTCCGATTCTGTGTCTCCCTCTCTCTCTGCCCCTCCCCCGTTCATGCTCTGTCTCTCTCTGTCCCAAAAATAAATAAACGTTGAAAAAAAATTAAAAAAAAAAAGAAAAAAAAAAAGAAACAAGCATCTGTTAAGATACTAGTATAAATGACTGACAAGTTTATCATAAATCCTGACCATGTACCCCTTTTTATTTTTTTATTTTAAAATTAAAGATTGCTTTTTTTCTAGCTTATGTATTTAGAGATACCCTCAACCAGAAGGGTATGTGGGCCCTCTGGGTCCAACAGCGGTGACCCTCCCTTAGGAGGCCCTATGAATGTGGTGGTGCCCTATGGAAGCCCTTTAATGATAAAAGGAAGGAATTCTTATGTTGTAAAAAGAAATGAATATAATTTTTTAGGTAACTAATGAAAATAAGAAGCATGCATTTTTTCAGATGGCTTCAAATCTGCATCCTTTGATGTTTTAATCTGAGAACACTGCTTCCCCAAACCATGAGTCAAGCCGACAGACCCTCTTAACTGGAAACCTATCTTTGCAGAAGGTTATTAGCATTTCAGTTTTCTGTTTACAAAAAGTGAGCTTTTTGCTTTACCCCTTTCTTTGCTGCCCCCACCCACCACTAGCTTCCCACAGCCACTAGAAATGACTAGGGGCTGCAGGTGGCATATTAAAGTATTTTAAAAATTAATTTACTAGATTTACTTTCTTTGGCAGACTTTCCTTTTCTCTAGCGTCATCTGGCATTATGTGTTCACCCAGGGTGGAGACTCTTAGGCGATGTTTACTTTTAATAATGGTGCACTTCAGCCTTTGGGTCCAGCTGACGGACCTCCCTCTGGATAGCCTCCTCAGTTTTTGGAGGAAGACTGAGGGAGGAAAATCCCAGAGTCTCCAGAAGAGGCCCTTTGGGTGACATTTGACCAAGAAGACCCACACCAGGACTGTCTCCAGGTGCCATGCACATGCTCATGTTCAAGGTCAAGCCCACAGCTGCCTTTGAACTGAGACAGAACCTAGAGTCTTTCTGAGCCTGCAGAGGCATGCCTGCTTTTGCTTCCATTCCCCAAACGTGTAGTAACTCCTCATTAAGCATGAGCAGATGAGACCCTTCCTGTGACCAGATCGGAGATGAAAGTTTACACAGGAGGGAGTTATCCTTCAGAAAGCAGCAGGACTTGAGTACCTGTCTTAAAGAAGCCCCATCTTGTTTGGAGAACACTGTAGAATGTGAGTGGCCACCGACCACCGGGACACGTATTCCCAAGAGCGTGGCAAAGTCTGATACAGACGTACACATGTCAAGAGGACCAATTCCCACAGGAAGGGCAGCCAAAGGCAGTGTTGCTGAGATATGTCCCTCAGGGTCCCGGGAGCCTCACCTGTTTGGCGAAGGACGCCCACCTGTCCCACAGACCCAGCAGAGACACGTGGGGGAACGAGAAGGGAACTGATTCCCAACAGGTGTAAAGAAAGATGGTCTTCAGGAGAAGATGGACCTGTGCCACTAGAGGGGACAGAATAATCACACCCTCATGCCGGGAGACCCCATCTGACCCATGTATGTTGGGGGGGGAACACAGTGATGCCAGATGTGAAGAAAAACACAAACGCACTGGGGAGGACAGGTTTTCTGGGACCAAGGTTGGCTCTCACCAGGCCAGTGACCCTCATTCCTCCACTTAAAGACCTGTTTCCTTTTCTCAAATTCTCACTCTCTGGTGCTGGATCTGAATGAACTCAGCCTCCTTGTTGGGTTTCTTTCAGTGACAACAGAGTCTCCTTTTATTGAACAATTATGCACTATTTACCATTATACACTCTCTGCCATGCGCTGGAGCCTCTTTGTCCAGCTCCCAGAGAGAAAGTGTGTGGGTCACCAATTCCATACAGAGGGGAGGGAATGGCGAAATCAATTTGCCCCTATGAGTTTCTCTTAGTGCATCCAAGGTGGAAGCTGCATCCTTTACACCTTGGGCTTCCTAATTCTGAGTGCCCTGCTTCAAGAGAAAAAAAAAATAATCATTATCTCAGAGGACTAAAATGTTCATCACACAAAGATATAAATGAAGAGGAAGCTTTCCTATGGTAGCTGGACTGCTTTACCCTTCCTTTTACAGTGACGGCAATGAATTTCTATCTTTAATGAAGAGTAATGTCTTGTAGTTAGTTAAAGCATGCGTCTGTGTGCATTGCCATTGTAGAGATTTCTTCTGGCTGGCTGAATATTCTGCAACCTTAATTTGTCTAACATGACGAATGGTGCGACCTTGGGCAAGTCACTGTCCCACCTAGTTTCCTCATCAGCGAAGTGGAAATTCTAGAGTGGAGAAGTGACTTTTAAATTTTGTTGAGTATGACCTACATAAGGGATAGATTTTATAAGGAGACCTCATTTTTTTGTGTAGGGAACTAAGCATTTTTTGTAGACTGGTACATACCACTACTTGTGGGCAAGAGACTCTGATAGTCTTTGTTCTATTTACTGGTTTTTTTTTTTTTTAAAAATACTGCTTCTTGTGACTCATGAAACTGACTTTATAGTCTCGTAAGGACGGTCCTTGGTAGTTTACAGATCGTAGAACTGGAAGGCCTTTAAGAATTGTTTTTCTGAGGGCGCCTGGGTGGCTCAGTCGGTTGAGCGGCCGGCTTCGGCTCAGGTCATGATCTCATGGTCCATGAGTTCGAGCCCCGCGTCAGGCTCTGTGCTGACAGCTCAGAGCCTGGAGCCTGTTTCAGACTCTGTGTCTCCCTCTCTCTGACCCTCCCCTGTTCATGCTCTGTCTCTCTCTCTATGTCTCAAAAATAAATAAAAATAAACGTTAAAAAAATAAAAAATAAAAAAAAAGAATTGTTTTTCTGTTCTAATGTTCTAAATAAAAATCAAAGGTATGTATTAGAAACATGGCAAAACAAAATAGCATTCACTGAGTCTCTCCCTTTGACCTTCCTCTACTTGTCAGCAGTTGTAAATTAAAAGTCAATTTTCTGCATCTCCAGGTATCAAGGGCCCCTCGACACTGGCTCGGGCTTGATCCCCTAACCTGGACACACAACAGCAGGTAACACAATGTATTTAGCATCTCTAAACCTCAGGGCCCTCCTCTGTACAAAGAGGATATAATGCAGACCTTACAGGTTGTGATGAGTGCAAATGAGATCCTAGGTATGAAGGTGTCCATAGGGGCCGTGACCTGTGGGTCCCTTGGGCTAAACGTGACCTGCAGGCATGACTTGTCATACATCATGCACACCCTCCACTTTGCCACTGTCCCTAACTTCCAAATTTGACTTGTGAGATTAGCAAAGGATGCACATACAGAAGGAAACTGATAGACATCCACTTTGTTATGAATTCGAACTTTGGTTCTCACCTCCTCCTATAGGGACAAGGCTATATGTCTGTCTGGGCTCCTTTTACCTAAGGCAGCCTACAACACAGCTTCAATCCTTTAAAACTCTCCACTTATGAGAGAAGAGAGAGCCCCAGGTCACCTTGTTTCACTACTCTTTTCTTTTTAAGTTTATTTATTTATTTTGAGAGAAAGAGAGCACAAGCGGGGGAGGGACGGAGAGAGGGAGAGAGAGAGAATCCCAATCGGGCTCAGCACTCTCAGCAGAGCCCGACGTGGGGCTGGAACTCACAAAACCGTGAGCTCATGACCTGAGCCGAAACCAAGAGTCAGATGCTCAACTGACAGAGCCACCCAGGTGGCCCAGCACTACTCTTAATTAAGTTAGATGATCCAAGATACTTAAAGAGAATTAAATAACGGTACGTTAACCCTTTCAACCTTTTTGCTTTATGCCACCATCTCCTTCATATTTTATCCTTGAGCATTCCATTATTTTGCCCTTCTTTCTTATTCGTTAAGGAGGCAGGTATAGGAAAATGGTTAAGCTTTGAGACGCCCTCCTCCATTTCTTTCAGGGAATAGAGAATATAACTGACATTTCTTCTAAACATCTTGTTTTCTTTCTTGATATCCTAGGGCTTAATAAGCAATCTTATGTTCAAGCAGCAGTGTTGTTGTTCCTAACAAGGGAGATCAGTGGATTATCAAAATCCTGCATGTATTTTGAAGCTGCATTTATAGTCTTTGCTTTTGCGATATGTATCTTCCCAGAATCTAGAATATAAATCTCACAGGCACAGAAATGTTTGCCCCTTGTTCACCGATGGATCTCAAGAGGTATGGTACATAGTATGTGCTCAATAAATGTGTTGAACGGATGACCTGGAAAATGAATAACTAAATCCTCGATTCAACTCCATTGGACTTTATTGAATGCATATGTTTCTATTATTTATTGCCTTTAGAAGCCACAGCAAATTGTTTATCTCATGCCCAAAGTATACACTAGAATTCACCCTTTAATTCTATCTCCTACTTTAAACCATACATAGCTATGTTGTCCAGACTTATGGGAGTGTTATGTTTAATGTGTGTGAGAAACACACACGCACGTTAAAAAAAATAAAAATAAAATAGGAGCGCCTCGGTGGCTCATTTGGTTAAGCATCCACCTTTGGCTCAGGTCATGATCTCATGGACTGTGGGTTCAATCACTGTGTCGGGTTCTGTGCTAACATCTCAGAGTCTGGAGCCTGCTCTGGATTCTGTGTCTCCCTCTCTCTGCCCCTCCCCCGCTCTCTCTCTCTCTCTCAAAAATGAATAAACTTTAAAAATTAAAAAACACGACATTGTCAACTCAATCTTTCATTTGAAATTTAAAGTTCTAACAAAATTAATCTCCCCAAAGATGAGTCAACTTAATAATAAAAATGCACAACTAATTGACTAACTAAATAGTGAATACCTTCTAAAAAATCCTTTTCTATTTTCTACTCATTCTGTTGTCCCAGATTGAGGGATAGTAAACATGTTGCAGCCTAGGGTAAATTCATGAGCCTCTTAAACCACCTCTGATGTTGAGTTACTGCCACCCCAAATTTCTCACAATTTCATTAAAAAAAATTTTTTTTTATGTTTATTTATTTTTGAGAGAGAGAGTGTCACAGTATGTGCTGGGTAGAGGCAGAGAGAGAGGGAGACAGAGAATCTGAAGCAAGCTCCAGGCTCTGAGCTGTCAGCATAGAGCCTGATGCGGGGCTCCAACCCACGAACCTCGAGATCATGACCTGAGTCAAAGTCCGAGGCTTAACTGACTGAGCCACCCAGGCACCCCTCAGAATTCCATTTCAAAAACTATAAACATCAGGAGACAGAAGTGTTAGTCTATGCCTATACCCACAAAAGACAGAAACCACAATCATGACTAAGAACTAAATGTGACCACAGCAATAGCTTAATTTATGTACCCACTCTGTCATGGAAAATATTTCCCAGGCAAAATCAATGTGCCCCATATCCAATACATATTTTATAGTCTAGAGTTTTGTTACCAGCATAGACCATAGAAAATATTCAGATGTGATCTGGAACAAAATAGTCAGAAAGGAACAAAGGAAAACAAAGGGGAGGAAAAAAGAACAAAGGAAAGGAACACTCTTCTTCTGTTTTTTTTTTAAATTTTTTTGATCTTTATTTATTTTTGAGACAGAGACAGAGCATGAGTGGGGGAGGGGCAGAGAGAGAGAGACAGAGAGAGACGGAGACAGAATCTGAGTGAGTCTCCAGTCTCTGAGCTGTCAGCACAGAGCCCGATGTGGGGCTTGAACTCACACACTGTGAGATCATGACCTGAGCTGAAGTCGGACGCTTAACCGACTGAGCCACCCAGGTGCCCCGGGAACACTCTCCTTCTGGAAGAAAGGGGGGCGGTTGGGAAGGGACTGTTGTAAACAAAAAGTCCATTGGGGTCATCTGGGAGCTGGAATTACCACAAGTCCATTGGGGTGATGTGAAAGCTGGAAGTATAGTGGCTCCTAGTTGGCCAAGCTGTGACTGTCTCTCATTGGCTGTCCTGTTGCTGGGAGAGGAAGAAATCTTCCTTTCTCCTGCTCAGATAGTAAAGCACAATCCAGTTTTAAGGTAAGTGTCTTCCTGTCGGGGGTGGGGGGGCTGTGATTGTGAAATTTTACCCTCAGGGCCCTGGCTTTGCTCTTAGTGCTGCGACAATTATCATATATGTGGCATCTGGACGTGTGCGGCTTCCCAGCTGAAAGGTCCCCAAAGGGCTCCCTTGAGACTATGGGACTTTGCTCCCTCTGGCCTTCCACCAAGGCTGTCCAAATGGACAGCTGGACCCAAGACCTTCAGGGTGCTTTCATTCAAAGGCTGCAGCACAAGTAAACTTGGTTAGGGAATCTCTACCCTGGGTGACCGCATGACTTCAGGTGGTGCTAGGAAAAAGAAAAATCTACCAAGAAACAGAAAAAAGAATTGTGATGGTCACCGTACACTGGAGAAAATACACCTCTGCAAACTCTCCTTTCTGAGTGGTATTTCAGATACTCCCGTCTTATTGCAAACTTTCAAAAATATGCAGTATGCTATGTAGACCCACACACCCCAGTCACTAGAGCTTGCCCATAAAGTCTGTCCCCACGGATTTCAAATCTCTTAGTTCCCACATTTCTTGTGAACTTGGTGCCAGAGAGCATCCCGGAATTGAGATGAGGATTGTCTCTATCTCGCTACACCGCCTTCTAGTGAGCAAGGCAGCCCATACTAGTAACTTGCTACTCTCAAAGCAGTCTACGCCCATGCTCTTCACAGAACCAGTGCCCTGCCCCTCTTTATCTATCCTTAGCAAAATATTAAGGTGTTTTTACCGCTGGGACACGGGAGCTTGCTTTCTCCTCTGGAATTCTGTGCTAACAACTCACTTATTTGCACTACTCGGTGACTACGTTTACAAGAGAAACTCAAGCACATAGCCTTGATTTGTCCTGTTATGCAATAGCTAAAACACCCCCTTATTTTTCCTCAGTACCTCTGCCTGGCACTCCTTTTTGACCATTCCAAAGTGCTATCTATCCCAGATCACGTTAAGCATGCCTGTATTTCAGGGTGCTAGAGAAGGACCCCCCCAGCCTTGGAAGAGGAATGCTCCTAAGACAACAGGTAAGAGTTTGGGAAGTATGTGCACTTGTGCTATACTTAGGGGGAAGATCGACCTTGAATGATGAAGATTTACAGACTTGTAAATGGGACATTTTTGTCACAGTTTCAGTTAAAAATCTCAAAGCTGAAGATAGTAAGAGTGAATTACCTGTCCACACATACACATTCTACAAAAAGCATCAGGCAGCTGCTGGACACCCACTCTAAGGCTTTCTGGCATATTTAAACTGCTCCTGTGGCCCTCACCCCACCCCATCCCAGCTGAGCTATATGGTAAAAGTATGTTGAATTAAATTAATTCATGGGGGTAATGAATGATGGGGAGATTGGGTTTTTCCCAAGTCTGGGTATTGCTCTGTGTAAGAGACAGTGGAAATGGAAAGAAAGAAGTAGGCAGATAACAAAAAACAAAGGCCTGTACCCTGATTCTTGGCAGTGTGGTTAGTGAGGTCTCATGACTCCAGAAAGGAAATGTCTAAGATAGGACAAAAAGAAATCTCATGAAATATACCAATGTCCAAAATGTGGAATGGATGGAATGGATGCAGTAGAAAAATTAACTGGTCCCAAGCAGGCCTTGAACAGTATCCCTCTGCTGTGCCCCATGAGTCATCAGTCAGGGACAATAGCAACAAGGTGGTGGCAACTTGTATGAACTAATAGACGAGAACCAGATGGCCCCACCTTTCCCTCTTCTCAATGCCTTGATGGTGTATAAGATCTCACTTGAAGGAGTATCCATTACTTAGGCTGACGATTGTGTGGGGGTAGACGCTTAATAAGACAACAAACTTTGTACCGAGGGCAATGGGGGAAGGGAAGAATATAGCAGGGCCTTCAGGCACAGTTTGAGCATTATCGGGATACTTGGTGGAGCTGGGAAGGATAACATACTAAAATCTAAGGATTCTTCCGGGAAAGAATCCTATGAGAAGAACCAAGGTGGGCAAATTTGGTTCAATGGAGATAGACAAGTGTTGGAAGACACAGGAGAAGTAGACTTTCACTATAGCATGGTGTGCATCAGAATGTATTTTGGGCCAGGCCTCAGAGACTTGAGTCTGAATCTCTTAGCAAGGAAGCTGCAGTAAACAGAGTAAATCTCCATAGGACTTTGAAAGCACAGCATGTTTGAGGCAGTGTCAGTACTCCAAATGCAGGCATCCGCAGCATTGTCACAAGGAGGAATTCAGCACCAGGAATGCTGCCTTGGTCCAAAAAAGAGTTCAGGCATCAGCGTTCCTGGTGAAAGCATCAGCAACCTGAAGTCATCTGTAGAGCATAGCAGCAAGAGACATCTTAAAAGTAGATAGGGACAGACACTGGCTGAGATCTGTTAGAAGGAGATGAATGCAAGGGCTGCGAGCTGGGTAAATTACTCAAGAAGCTCATGTTCGGACCCTATGTGGCCGATCCCGGTACATTCCAGCTCCATTTCACCATCCTGTTCAAGGCTCCTGATTGGACCATGGCAAGGAAAGGGGCCAATAAAGAGTGGATTTTGGGGGCGCCTGGGTGGCGCAGTCGGTTAAGCGTCGGACTTCAGCCAGGTCACAATCTCGCGGTCCGGGAGTTCGAGCCCCGCGTCGGGCTCTGGGCTGATGGCTCAGAGCCTGGAGCCTGTTTCCGATTCTGTGTCTCCCTCTCTCTCTGCCCCTCCCCCATTCATGCTCTGTCTCTCTCTGTCCCAAAAATAAATAAACGTTGGAAAAAAAAAAAGTGGATTTTGTAGTAACAGGAAGAAGGATCCTAAGTGGCTAGAATAATAAAACTCCATATGAGATTCTCACATTAACTACACAATTCGTTCAGATTTAGGGATGAGATTTGATGTGTATCTATTCCAGGCAAGACCATGTGGACACAAACATTTTTTTTTCCAGGATGACATCAGTATCTTGACTCATTACCTTGCCCCTGCTTAACAGGAGACTAGGAGAAAGTGGTAAAGAAAGCCAACCAATTGATAAGCATCAACGGTGTCTGACGTGACCGACAGGGACTTTTACCACTTTTATGAGAAAAAGACCAATAAGACTTTACACTTTTTTAACATTACAATTTTGCCTAGTACTTCTTTCAGCTTAGTGTAAACAGAAAATACCCAGAAACGGAAGGATTCCCGTTTCAGAAAGGAAGTCTTCAAACAAACATCAACTTTGCTCATTTTCTAAGTGGGTGGTATCTTCAGCTCCACAGGCCTAAAATTTAGCAGAAATAATGTTGAGACATCTGAAACCTGCCAACATGACCAATACAAAGGAGTTTCCAATTAAAGTGTCTTCAGTCCCAGGAAGTTTTCACTGACATTGTTACTGCATAACAGAAATCCACGTGTCACTATTTTTATGGCCTGGATGATGACACACAGATATGGAATATATTTTTTCAAACCAAAAACTGGGACAGATGGTTTATCAAGATTTTCTTTTCTGATTTGCTAATGTATTATGAACATTCCTACAAATCAATAAAAATTAACTAACATTTAGTCATACACTTACACATTCTTTATTTAAAATAAATAGTAAAAAAAATCAAAACTGTTCCAGAAATACCTGCGTGTATTTTTTTACTTACTTGGGCAACTAGTATGTTGATAACTATTTCAGCTATATTCAACAAGCATCCTAGAATCCCTCAGTCCCTCTCCTATCCCCACTCTCTATCCTGCCACCATACCCCGACGTCTGTTTTGTTTGTATCTGCTGAGTCCCGCAATAGAAAGTGGGCTCCACTACAAATGTATGTCATTTAATCTCGGTTCAACGTTAATTACTGATTGACAATTCCTTATTCATCCCTGTGCTGATGCCCGCCAAGCAGCTGTTCAAAATTATTTCACTTTTCAGGGGTACTCAGTCCTCAAAGAAGAAAATCAAAGGAAGGGAGCATAACAATTTTGAAAAAGTGGAATTCATGAAAATGTCCCTGAAAGAGGCTTTAAAACTGCATATTAAGATGGGAAATTGACCCAGCCAAAGCAACCAACACAGAGATATATTCTAGTAAAGTTACTAGACTTTAAGGGGAAAAATACAGTAAAAGGGCCAAAATCACTCATAAGAGAGAGGAAACGAGATTGTCGTCCGAGTATTACAATAAATCACTATGCCATCGGAAAATAGAATAGTATACTTAAAATACTCAAGGAAAGAAAATGTGAACCGAAAATGTTATATACCCAGGATAATTTTCAAATAAAAATCCACAAATTTATCCAAATGTGAGAATTCAGGGAATACTGTTCCCACAAGTCTCTCCTTATTTTAGACCTGGACAACCAAAACACCTGGAGAGATATAATCATCCTAAAGACTGATGGCATTGATCATTAATGGCAGAAAAGAAAGGCAACCAACCATTACGTACCTCCAAACAGAACACAGCACCACCTATGAAGCCAAAAGTAAAAAAAATAAATAAACCCAAATCTGATCCAGCCTGTAGAACCAGCTACAATCAATCTATAGGAAATTCAGGACAGAGCAACATACAACAGAGAACGCCATCAAGCAAAATCAAGACTGTGGGAAACTCTGGAGGCCAAAAGAAACCATTTCTTCAACAGGTAAATTGCAAAGGCAGGCAGGATAGTCCCTGGATTAAAAGAGACTTATTGTGGCCTGGGCGCCTGGGTGGTTCAGTTGGTTAAGTGTCAGACTTCAGCTCAGGTCATGATCTCATGGCTTGTGAGTTCGAGCCCCACATCAGATGGCCAGCATGGAGCCCACTTCGGATCCTCTGTCTTCCTTTCTCTGCCCCTCCCCAGCTTGTGTGCGCTCTCTCTCTCTCTCTCTCTCTCTCTCTCTCCAAAATAAAATAAACATTTAAAAAAGAGAGAGACTTATAGGGAAGGAGAAAGCATAACTAAACTAAGTGCTTAAGAAGGAACACTTGAGTGATGGATTTATAAAGAAAAATTACAAAGTCACTACCATAAAGGTCAGAACTATGATTACTTTCGAGGAGAGGGAAGGCCCTGTGATTAGGCTACGTATACGGCAAAATTCTGTTTTTTAAACTACATTGTGGTTATAAAGCTGCTTGCCTCATGAAAACTGATTAACCCATACAACATTCATTTTAAGGGGTTTCTTATATGTGTTAGATTTTACAATCAAAAGTATTTTTTAGAAAACACCATATGTTCTTTTGTGTATGTTATCCTTCTGTCTTACAGCAGTGAGGCATTAAGGTCCAGCACAAAATACACATAATTTTACATAGCAGGGCAAGTCTAGAATGGTGTAGTTGCTTAGGAAATAAAGAACTACGCAGGGTTTATTCAGATTCCTGCAGTAAAGAAGAAAAAGAAAGAGGAGGAGGAGGAGGAGGAGGTGAAGGAGAGAAAGAAGAAGAGGGAGGAGAAGGAGAAGAGGAGGAAAAGAAGGAGGAGGAGGAGAAAAAGACAGAGAAGGAGAGAGGGGAAGGAAGAAGGAGGAGGGGGAGGGGGGAAGGAGAAGGAAGGGAGGGAGGGAGAGCAGACAGACCTCATAACATACATTTCCCTTCTCTTGTCCATGAAAAGTGTCATCATTTCCATCATTTCTCTTATAAGCAGTGTTTCGTCATGCTTTCAACAAAGGAAGCCACGGAGAATTGTTTAAGAGAGCAGTTATGCCCAAAGACCTAACCAAATACCGGCAACTTGCGCCACGGCCTACAGAAGACCAAGGCCGACAAAAGCCATACCTAGGAAACTCCTAATGTCCTGCTAAAGTTGAAATTTCCCACTTTATACTGCAAGTTAACACCAGTGCTTATGGAAGATTAAAGCCAGCAAAACCAACAACTCAGGGGATTTTGTAGTATCTCCTTAAACTTTAAGTTTGCACTGCTAGGGCTGTGCTTTAAAGTTCAATCCACCCATATGAATAATGGAAGGAGAATGTACCTGGAAGCAAGATTTGGGCCAGTCCCAGCTAAGATGAAACCACTTGAAACGTTGAACCTGTCTCCTCACAGGACAGGTGATACCAAAATTTCCCTGAAGCTCTATATCTCTAAGAGTTTAACAAATTGATTTTGAGTAGTGCTATCTTTCTATGGAGATAGGAAATGGAGTTTAAAAGCTCTTCCCATCGAGTTAACCGTAGTTGAAAAATGCTTTAAGAAAAATAAGGTTAAGATATATTAGCACTCTAAGAAATATTATAAGTTTAATTTAAATATACAATCATGGGTATTCCAAGGAGCTGGTATTCCTGAGACTTTCTTTCTAGCATAATTTTGGAGATACAGAGAGAAATTTTTCTCTAAAGGTCTGGAAAAAGCATTGACTGGCTATATATAATGCAATACTCAACTAAGAAGTGTGTGGAAATAAAAAAGAAGCACGTTAAACCAGAATTCTCTTTCAGGCAAATTTCAGGGGCAAATGCTTAAGGTCATGTTAACCTCTGGAAATAACGTTTACACTCAAAATATGGTTGACGTTATCATTTCTAGGAAAACATTGAATGCAAAAAAAAATGCCTTCTGATAGAAAAAGTAATCTATGGATTGAAAACGCTTATTAACCATTAATTGGCATTAGTGTTCCAAACGTTCTCCCACCATCACTAGAAAAGCCTAGAGTATGGCCTGACTGAGAATACTCTGGAGGCTGTCCTTTAGCACACTGCAACTACCATCTCATGGGACCATGCCGCTCAGGACAATGAAACACAACTCCTCATCCCCTCCAAATACTCACTAAAATCATTATAATGAATTCAATTTACTATTTGATATCTTACCCACCTAGAGACAGGTTTTGACTTTCAAGTCCAATTCTGATCCTTCTCTTGCTGCTGTCACCTCGGAGGGGAGGGTCCGACACCTCACTGGCACATCTTGCAAGAGTCTGGCCGTCCGGTCTTCAAGATCTCTGCTTATTTGTTGCTGGCCTTGCAAACCGTGGTTGGCTGGCCACTATCTGTGTATATCTCTACCCACTTGAAGACTTGATTTCTGATGACTTGGAATTCTGATTACTTGATCAATGATTTCTGATTACTTGAAATTCTCTGTTCTCTCCTGGTTTCCCATGTTCCTTTTTACTTACAGTAGAAAGATTCCTGTAAGATTGTTGACAGTCTGGATTCCCTGGCTGTGCAGTTGCCTACTTTCCTTTCCACTGAGAAAGCAGATTTGCTTTCTATTGTAGTCGGAATTTCCTATTCATTGACAGATTTCTCATCTGCTGCCACTGTAGCTGGAGTTCCCTGCCCACTTTAGCTGTCCACTTTCTTTTCTACCATGACCCAGGACAACGTTGCCACTATTCTAGAGTTCCCTGCCCACTCTGAGGTAAGACTTCCATCACTTCTGTCGATCATAGCTTGCCTCTACCTTGTCCTGGTGTCTTCCCCTTCCTAGGAGATTCTCTCATGCTCCTCCCGATGTTTCGTCACCAAAATCGCACTTTGGGACAAAAATCAATGCCAATCACATCTACATAGTCTTTTCAATAAACAAGTGGTATATAATTCAGCTTATCTGGCCATGTATTTGGTGGTGACTTCTGTCCCCCTCTTTCCCCAGATAAGATTTACTTATATGCATTGGGCAAAACTAATAACTAGTCCAGGGCTGCCTGGGTGCCTCAGTTGGTTAAGCATCTGACTCTTGATCTTGGCTCGGGTCATGATCTCATGGTTTGTAAGTCCGAGCCCCGCATTGGGCTCCACACTGACAGTGCGGAGCCTGCTTGGGATTCTCCCTCCCTCCCTCCCTCCCTCTCTGCCCCTCTCCCGTGTGCTCTCTCTCTCTCAATATAAATAAATACACTTTAAAAAACCCCTAATAACTACTCCAGAAACAAACACCACTGCAATTATTTTGAGATGATACTTTTCCTCCTCTTTCTTCAAATCGGCACTTACTTATATTGATCAGGCCCCATGACCAACTTGTCCAGGATCCGAGATCACTGGAACTCATTTTGGTATTAACGTTTGTCCCCCTCCTCTTTCATATCAGCGTTTACTTATAATGGTTAGACAACACAGGTAACTAGTCTAGAAACAAACATCACTTCATGCAATTTGGGGAGTGGCTTTTTTTATTTTTCCCTCTTCAGAGAAGGGGTAGCTTATATGGATTAAACCCCATGACTAATTCATCCAGAATCCAATATCACTTGTATTGATTTTGGTGGTGGCAGTTTTGCCCCTCCTCCTTCAAATAAGCATTTACGTTGATGCATCAGGAAACACAGTGGGGAAACAAACATTCCTGGATGTTATTTTGGCAATGATTCCTTAACCCTTTCTTCCTTCAGATAAGCACTTAAATATATTCTCCAGACCCCATAACTATCTCATCTAGCCTCAAATATCAATGGGATTAACTTCAGTGTTCACCTACATAAAATTTCCCCTGGGATTTGAGGTTTTGTCAGTTTCTTTGCTTAGTCCCAACCTCAAGCCTTGCCTTTTTCTAGTACCATTCATATTCTCTCCCCTCTAGCACTCTATGTCTCTTTTCTTCCCCATAAGAGCAAAAGATTCTTGAACTTGGCATCTGTAAATTACTTGGCTATCTGGTTTAAGGAGTGTCTGAGGCTGACACACTCAAGCCCTGGAATTGGATGTGCGGAGCCCATATTTAAAGATATAAAGATGGGGCCGCCTAAGTGGCTCAGTCGGTTAAGCATTTGACTTTGACTCAGATCGTGATCCCATGGCTTGTGAGTTTGAGCCCCACATTGGGCTCTCTGCGGTCAATGCAGAGCCTGCTTCAGACCCTCTGCCTCCCTCTCTCTCTCTCTCTCTCTGCCCCTCCACTGCTCGCTCTCTCTCTCAAAAATAAATAAAAACATTAAAAAATAAAATAAAATAAAATAAAATAAAATAAAATAAAATAAAATAAAAATATAAAGAAGGAGAAAGGGGGAACAGAAGGAAATCACGATAATACAAAGAAACTGGTCCCATAATGAGGCTCATACTCAGAAAAACCTGAAAGGTGCCAGCTTTGATAAAGGAAAGAAAATCCACCCAATAAAAGCAGTTGGTCCACTGTCTATTTAGAATCCTCAGAGTCATGATCATATATGATAATCAGCCTTCCTACCCAGAAATAAGCCTCTTCTAGGCTCTGTCCTGTATCACATAGCTTTTTTTCCAGAAGTTCTGTCCTCACATGATATTTTCACAAAAAGTGGAACACCTGAAGGATCTGGGTTAATCTAAGTTCTGCTTCCAGATATACTAGTATTCCGGGGTCACTTTTTTGCCTACTCTCTTCAGGAGCAAGAAAAAAACCCCAACCAACAAACCGTGGTTCACTGGGGTCCAACGTGTAATGTCCAAAAATTACCATCAATTCCCTGAGCTTCAATTTCTTCAGACGACTTGATTAGGTAATTCTGTTCTCAGTCTGGAAAACATTTATTGAGTGCCTATTATGTGGCAAATGTTGTGCTAGACTCTGGAGATATCAGGAGGAAGCAGACAATCCCCTATCCCTATTGACTGTAAGAGTCTAATGGAGGAAACAGACGGATAAATTATGCTACAAGTGTAATTAGACTGCAATTTGTGTAATAATAGCGGCATGTGCATGGTGCCAGAGAAAAGAAAATGGCTCCCGGTAATGAGGGAGGCTTCAAACAGCAGGTGAAATTTAATCTGGGTCCTAAGGGATGAGGAGGAGTTTAATAGGTGAAGAACTTAAGGGAGAGCACTCGAAGCAGGAGAGACAATCTTCACAAAGGTAGAGAAGCATCACAAAGTGCCTGGTCGGTTTTGGTAACGTCAAGAAACTTGAAATGACCAGAAGTCAGTACCTAATAATAGCATCTAACACGTATTGAGCACTTCATAGGAACCAGGAGCTGTTCTGGAATCCATATAAAAAATACTAATGAGATACTTTCCTTTTGTTTTAATGTGATATGTATTTTATATCTGCTTACATCTCAGTTCAAGCCAGTGACATCTCAGGTGCTCAACAGCCACTGGTGACTAGCGACTGCCACACTGGACAACTCAGCTCGAAGTGACACTCTCTGTTGTGCCATATTGTTCAGAGGGCTGTTTAGAGGGCTGTTGCTTTGTTTTCTCTTCTGCTTCGACAATATCACGGTTCATATGGTCATCCAAGGTGATCCCCTCTGGAGCCTGAAGACCCAGAGACTCCCTTAACCAACCTGCTCTGTAGTCCTCAAATTTGCCACCCCTTGGTTCAGGCCAATTCTTCTTCTTCTGGACAGCTTTTATATTCTTGGGCTTGTCCTGTAGCTAAACCAATGTGCATACCTGTACCTTAGCATAGTCATGATGATCAAGGACCCTGTCAGCTGTAACATTATACAATTCCATGATCATTTAACTAGTGTGTTTTCAAAGGTAACAAAGGTAAATTTTTAATGAAAAGAAAATAAAGATGGCAGAGCCCACATTAAATTGCCTTTATTTTCATTTTAGCTAAAAGCTCCCTCTTGTGTTCAGACTGGGGATTTCCTTGACAGCTCACAAAAAACAGCTCCCCTGTTGGTTTGTATTTTCCTAACATTCTTCCATAATATTCATTTCTGCCAATAAACGTGCATTAATGTTATAATCAAACAGAAACAGTATAATAAAAAGAAAAAAACAAGACTTTTTTCTCTAGATTTAAAGCTGCATTGGAAGGGAAGTCATCATGTAAACACGCACACACAAAAGTTCCATGGAGTGGTACACCTTTCTCAAAGGGGTAGAAAGAGTTCATTGAGATTCAGTAACAGGGGGGCAAAAGTGACAAGTTTAAAAATCAGCTCAGGTGAACCATATCACTCTGGAGTTTGAAAACTATCTCTCTGGGCCCCAAAACTATCATGTCTCCAATAAAAGGAGAAAAGATAGAAAAAAAAAAACTTTTTAGAGACCCAGGAGATCTGTTAGGTTCACGAGTCCAGACACAGGGAATAGCGTAGCAGTGGAAGGTGCCAGAAGCAGAGGTCCTAGCCTGCCTTTTTCCACTGATGGAGGTGCTGGAGAATTAAGGAAAGAACACTGTCTTAGGAAGCTGGAGGCCTAGGGACTAGCATCCTAACTCTGCCTCTAGACGGGTGTGTGTGTGTGTGTGTGTGTGTGAAAGAGAGAGAGAGAGAGAGAGACTTTGGACTGCCCGTTCCTTTCTTGGACTGGACTTCCAATTTTCCTGATGGGACCTTTCCATTCTGTCATCTAAGAGTCACACCCCAAAGGGGGCAAGATTGTAAAGCAGGTGATGTTTCCCATCTTCCTATCTTACCTGTTTTCAGAACTATTATCTCCATGGGAGTCTAAGGCCTGACAGTTCCCACTAAACTACTGAGGACCCTCTGCTTTAGCACCCTTTGCAACCCAAGAGCAATTTGGACCAACTTCCTCTCCACAGTAAAGTTTACCTATCCGACAAGTTGACAGTGGTCAGCAGTGGTTCCATTTGCAAGAACTGAGGGTTGTTTTGGAAGGAGTTGAGCTTTTGTCGTATACCTTTTGTCAGATTTGGATTGCTTACCGTGTGCACATTGTGTGGGTACAAGTGTGTGTCCTTGGGTGTGTATTAAACCACAACATGCTTTGCCTGTCGATTGGAATCTCGTTTTCTCATAGCCAAACACATTTGAGAAAAGTGGATTCCCAGTGAAATATTACTGGCATCACATAATGATAAAAACAAAATACATGGCCCAGGAATGTTGGCATTGCTGCAGGGTACTCCAGTAGAAACTTCCTAAGAAACAGAGTTTATTTGAGTCAGACGCTGTGCTAGGTCCTGCAGTGGGAGCCCAGGGTGATCTGATTCCAATGCCTGTCCTCTCTCCATCATAACATATACTTTCCTTGACCCTACAGTAGGGAACGGAAAAGCTGTAGCTCAAAGAAGTATTATTTGTTTAATGAAGTCCTGAACAGAGAAGCAGGGACAGACACATGATCTAGGTCTGAAGCCTGGGGACAGTTGTTTCAGGAATTTTCTTTTTGTCTCTTCTTTTCTCTCTATTCTGTTTTCCTGTTTTCCCTTCCCTTCCCTTCCCTTCCCTTCCCTTCCCCTTCCTTTTTTGTGCTCCCTTCCCTTCCCTTTCCTTTTCTGTGCCAAAGGCTGAAAAAACACTTCCCTTCCTCTCATCTCCTTGAGACAGAGGTCAATAGAGTGTCAGCAGCAACAAGGATTTGGTGATGGTGAAAGCTGATGTGTTGGGTATGGTAGCTATAGCTTGGCAAGGGATTAACAAACTCACTTCAACTGATCAATACAGTCTTGCCTTGGATGACAGCACAGCTTACCCATGGAGCAGCAAAGAACAACAGTTTTGCAGGGGAGCAGGGATAAGTAGGCTATTGGAACGTTGACTAGACTTGTTTTCTTTTCTTTTCTTTTTAACTCAACACTGTACTAAAAAAAGGTATGTAGGAAACAAAGGATTCTTTCCTCTTCTCATGAAAAAAAAATCAAGGGTCACATTTGGATTGGATTGTTACTACCAGTCATTGGGAAGTAAATAGCTTTGTGGGATTTAGGACACATGTGGGTCTTAACCAGTACAAGTACAAATCCCACACAGAAATGTAGTGCATGTCAGTGACAATGCTCACATTTTCTCCTCTCTGTCTCCCCTTCCCTCCTCCTCCTCTTCCCTTTTTCCTCTTCATCTTTTCTCTCTGTGTCTCTTCTCTCTCTATCTCTCTCTGTCTCTCTGTCTCTCTCTGTCTCTCTCTCTCTCTACCCCTGAATCCCTCCCTGCTCCCTCCCTCTCCTCCTCCTCTTCCCCTCCTCCTCCTTCTTCTTCTTCTTCTTCTTCTTCTTCTTCTTCTTCTTCTTCATCTTTTCTTCTTCTTCTCCTCTCCCATTCTCTCTCTTTCTCTCTCTCTCTCTCTCTCTCTCTCTCAGATAATCCAACCAGACAGTATCTTCAGAGATTGATTACAATTAAGTTGAGAGAAAGCAGAGTAGTTTGGTTCTCCCCTATAAATCCCTATGCGCAGATGGCAACTCAGTACTTACCAGGGAGTTCTCTAACCTCCCTTCTCCCTTAGGAGGGAGAGGATGTAAGCAGCTAGTCGGGGCCCGCCTGCTGAATGGAGGCCAAGTGCGGTGGAAATGACTGAGTGCTACTCCTGTGCTGTCGAATGGAGTTTGCCTTGAGAGCCAAACCCACTAAAATGGGGTCTGGAAGCTATCAGAGAAGCAATCTGATACATGTATGTTTTTACCCACAGTCGTCCATCACCAAGGATTTTTGCATTTGAGGCATGTTGCATAGACTCAGGCAAGCTGCTGTATATCAACTGTGATCAATTTTTAACATGCTGTAATAATCTAAAGGGAAACAGCCCTTGGAATCTACATACCATTTTTTGTTCTCTCACTAATTTGCCCTTCAGTGCCAAAAAAAAAAAAAAAAAAAATTGAAACAAAAACCTGAAAGGCAAGATGTAGATCGAGCCATCACCATTTCAGAAAGACCTAACTTACTTGTATGTTTGTCTGTAGCTACAGGATAGACTGTGCCTGTTTAGGTAAAAACAATGAATTCAGATAATGCCATTTGAATTGTGTGGGCTACCTACTGTGTTCCTAAGCACTGTGTTTGGTGCTGAGTACTTTGCATAGGTTAAAATTAAGAGGAAGAAACTCTTTCCGGGTCAAAAGGAACGTGATACTTCAAAGCATTTTAGGTAAATGAGACAAAATACATCCAATTTTCTGCTTTGAGAGGCTTTCAGTTACGGAACTCAGAAAACTGTATTGTGAACCCCAGTACAAAGGAATTTTCAACAATACCCAGAAAAGGGTACTATATTAGAAGTTGAAAATATGCAGCCCTAAAGTTCGTTAACATCCTCAACTATATAGTCTACAAAATTTTTACAAAATTCCAAGAAGGAAAGATTGTGATTGGGGTTTCTTATTCAACCCCACAGTTCCTAAAATACACAGCCCAGGACAAGCACCAACCTCTTCTGGACCCTTTTCTTTGTCTTCCCCTTGAATAGTGTTAGTCCTCCAACTTTTTACCTTTGGCCCTCCTCTGTTCTCACTCACTGTACATCTTCTCTCTAGGTGATCTCATCCTCTCTGGTGATTTTTACCACCTTCCATCTTGACATCTCCCTGGAGCTCTAGACTCATATATTGAAAGATGTCCAGTGAATATCTCCACGTAGATGCCTCCAAATCATCTTAAACTCAAGATGACCAAAACTAAACTCATTATTTCCTTCCAGATTCTGTTCTCTATTCTTTATCTTGGTTGGTGAAACCAACTATCATTAAGGCCACAAACCTGGGAATCCTCCTCAACTCCTTTCCCTTCAACCAGCATATCAAATCAGTTACCAAGTCCTGCCACCTTTATTTTCCCCCAGCCACTCCCCTCCTCTCTATCACCACCGCCTTGCTTTAGTCAAGGTCTTCATCATGAAGTGTGGACTATTACAGTAATTTCCTACTAAGTTTCCCTGTTTCTGTTCTTTGCCTCTTCTAATCTCACCCCCTCCTATCCCACCCTCCACTGGAAGTCCAATAGGTGCATCGGTACATCTGGTAAGCCCCTGGTGAAGTTATTTCAATGACTCCTCTTCACCTACTAAGTGAATGCAGACTCCACAGCACGGCATAGAAAGTCCCTAAACTTGGGCTTTGCCTTTCTCCCTAGCCCTGTCTCCTACCACTCTCCTGCCACTTACCTTCGATGTGCTTTCTGCTCCATCCACGTTCAAATGCTTGTGGTCCCTCCCACATCCCATGCTGCTGCACACCTCTGCATCTTTGCCCGTGTTATTTCTACAACTTAGAATGACAACCCTATCCCTACCTTTTCTTTGCTTGGGATAACTCTTTTCACCTCCTCAAGACTTACTTCCCGAGGTCCCTCTTATGAGAAGCCTTTCCTGAACCCCTCACCCTCCAGAGCCACGTTCTCTCTCTGTGCTTCTCCAGCACCTTATGCGTTTCTCTCTCACACTGAAGGTACTACACACTATCTTGTAATTGTTGGTTTGCCTTTGATTTCGGGTCTGTCTTCTGCACTGTGTTGTCAGCTGCTTGACATTAGAGTAGAGGCCGCATCGCAATTGGATTTATGTCGCCATTGCCATGGCCGTTATGTTCGTGCAGATCCTCATTACTGCTAGCTTGAACTCTCTCCCTGTATGCAGCCTTTCCATGTCTTCGATGATTCTCTAAAGGGTAAAGTCCCAAATCCTTAGAGTGGCCAACCTTAATCTTCAAGGCAAACACCTTAATCTTCACCATCCTCGCCAACGGGTCTTGGCCAACCTTCAGGTCTATTTCCTGACAATACATACAGTACATCTGTACTCCAACTATGCTCAACTGCCATGCGTCTGCCTCTGCATACTTTCACCCCTCTTGATGGACCACCTTATATGTTCTGCCCTCTGTGAGGCCTTCCCCAGATCTCCGCGGGCAGGGCTAGATTTTTCCATCTTTGTACCCCAGTTGCACCCTCCTGTTATAGCATCTTCTACGCTCCATCGTAATCATCATTTTAACTTCTCTTAGCCTCAGTTTCCTTGTCTGGAAAATTATTATAGCTTCTAATTTATAGAGTAGTTGTAATAAGTCAAGGAGACGATGTACGTAAAGCACCTAGCGCAGAGCCCGGCACATAGCAAGCAATGAATACATCGTAGCCGATGTCGGTTGAGTTCTCAGTATGTGCCAGGTACTATACCTGTGTGAACACATCCCACTGTCATCATGGGACAGGTATCATGGTTGCCTCCACATTCCAAATGAGGATACACTGACTCCGAGGGGGAAACGACTCCTTCTGCCTCCATCCAAAAGTCGGACCCACAATCTCTCTTTCTGGTGTGCCCCCGAGAGGAGACACAGACACGGGTTTCCAGCCCTCAACTCTGCTTAGACCAGCAGAGCTTTGCCTCTGCTCCCTCGCTTCCTCCCTGCAATCCAGCCACATTGCCCTAAAACATTTCTAAGGGCTTTACACTTCTGAGCCTGACTCCAGCTGCTGCTTGGCTCCTTCACACTGCCTCGGTGACTTTAATGCATTCCAGATCTACCTGAGGAGCCCAGGTGCACCTCAGGTGAATGGAACGGGCTTCTACACTGCGTAAGGGTTTCCATCAGTGTTCACTAACTGTTTTCTTGAGTGTGCTTTTATAACGATTACAGACAGGCTGCTCTTCTGACCGGTACGCCCAGGCTACAATCTGGGATCTACACACACCATCTGAATTCGGCACACGTCACAGTCCATTTCAAAGATGGTAAATGTTGGTATTGTTTAGCAGTCTTGAAAGAGAGAGTAGCATGTAAAGTGAATGGCCAGCAGTAGCTCCAGAATTTCTATACAGGCATCTGCCCCTCCCCCCGCCCCACCCCATACGTATGTCTTTTACTATTTAGTGTTCACATTTTGCATTTATGTGAGAAGGGGCTTGGTGAGGATGGTGAAGATTAAGGCGTTTGCCTTGAAGGTGTGCTTGTAGAGCAAGCAAGCACACTTTTTGTAAGCTTATTTGGGGTAACTTGAGGGTGACTAATACCCTCTTCCACAAGCCAAATGGCAGTGTCCCTGAGAATGGCTCACGGTCACCTAGCGAGTCTTGGTAAAAGATAGAAGTTTCCACTCCTCGGCTCCGATTGCTGGGTTACTGAAAACTTACTTCCACCATCCTTTCCAGACACTTACTAATTTGGGGGAAGATGGAAACCCTTTGCTGGTGAGAAATCCCAATTAGAAAGATAAGAGAGTCAAGCCGGGGAAGGAAAGAGTAGGGGGCAAGTGGGACAGGAGCCAAGAAGAAGGAAATCACACCCACACCAGCGTCAAGGCAAGGTTTGTAGTTCCCAGTAAGAAACCAAGAAAGCTCAAAACAGGAAGAAAGAGGTGAGGTGCAATCCAAAAAGCAATCAGCTCACTGACATTTTATTTATTTTTACCTGGGGTGAAAGGGTGTGGGGAGGGGTTTGGGCTCCCAGGCTGACCCAGCAGCTGCAGCTGCTATAAAGGAAGAGGCTGTTGGAGGAGGGGAAGAGGGGGCCAGAGCAGGGGGGCCAGCCTGTTCCTTGCTCCCAACCGAGGCCCAGAGAATCTGAACGAAAGAACCTGAGACGGTGTGAAGCCCAAGAGACCGAGATATTTCCAAGCCCTGCAGAAAAGGAAGCTGCTCTCCAAGGACACAGAATTTATCCCAGCCCAGACCTGAAGACCCAGAGGACACCTCCCGCCCCCACCGCCTTTAGTCTGCACTGTTCCCCTGGGCCCTTTCGAGTGCAGAGGAAGGCAACGGAGGTGCAAAGGGAATGAAGAGAAAGGCATAAACTATGCCAATAAAGTATACGAAAGTAACTGAAAACAAGACTTTCCTGGGATCTTGCCCCTGGTCTTATAGCATCTGGTTTCATTTCTTGTCCCCGAAGAAGAAAAAGAAAAGACGAAAGAGAAGGGGTGGGGGGTTGGTGACCATGGCACATATGTTTTCAATGGAGTCCTTTAAAACATACACAGGGCAGCTAGCTGGCAGCTGGAGCCCCTGAGGTGGAGCTCTTGTTTGCCGACAAAGCCACCCCATCCTTTCAGGTGGGCGTGCGGGACTCTGAGTGGTCCGGAGTAAGTCATTTTGTGCCCTGTCCCACCTTCTACCTCACAGAATGGGCAGTGAGACCTTCAAAAGAAGCAACAGAAGAAACCAAGGTGAAAAGCATAATAATCCTAGGGCTAGCATGTTCTAGAAGCCTTCTCGTGCTTTACCTGCATTTTCTCCTCTAATTCCCACAGAAATCAATACGATTATTATTAGTGTCCCATTTTATAGATGAGAACACTGGGGTATACCGAAGTTGACTTGTTACAGTCAAACAGCCAACAATTAGAGGGATTTGAACCCAGCCCTGACTGACCTCAGAGCTTTAACTCCGAGATCATATAAGGTAAAATTTGGGGGATTATCGCTAAACTGCACACTTCATGGTTTCCATATTTTGTCTGGAGGAAATGTACAATCTGAATAAGGTTTTCTGTTTTTGAAGTTTATTTATTTAAGTAATCTCCACATCCAACATGGGGTTCCAACTCACAACCCTGACATCAAGAGTCGCACGCTCCCCCAACTGAGCCAGCCAGGCATCCCTGAATAGGGTTTCCTTAACCAACTCTGACAGATGAGGACTAGAGTACTTCTGTCTAGAAAGTTGGGGTTGAGAGAGGGGCATTTAATGTCACAGCCCAAATTCCAGTGTTATAAGTGGAGGAAATGACACCCCCCCCCCCATCAGGCATTCTGGACTCAGTAATGTCCAGCGAGAGCAGGTCAAGGAATACTTCTGCTAAGTACTGAAGTCCTCAACCTCTCCGTAGTTGTTTTCTCATCTAAAAAAATGGGGCAATAATTGTACTTATCATATCAGGTTCTGTGAGAATTAGATGGAAAAAAAGTACATGTAAAGCATAGGGAAGCTTCTAGAAAATATTAGGGTTATTTTTATATGTCTCCTGTCACTCAAGAGCACCATCCAGGAGCTACTTCCAACTGCACCTTCCTAAAATCTAGATTTCATGGGGGAAGGCGCATATGCATCAGGTATAAAACAGTGGAAAGATCTCTGGAGCTAAGGATGAGATACCTAAGTTCTACTTCTAGCTTTGTTTCTCTCTAGCAGCGTAACCAAGGGCAAGTCACTTGCCTTCTGGTATATGGGCTCCATCATACTTGCCCAGTCGGCCTCATGGAGTTGTAGCCCAAAAAAGAATGAGTAGTACAGATATAAAGTTCTATAGATGGTTCCACAGGCCATGTAATGACTATGCCTTGTAATAGTGATGACTGAAAAAGCATTCTGAGAAACTGAAGGTAGGATTTTAACAAAGTGGCATTATTATTTTTAATTGGCACATCACACCATTTTTTTTTTCAGTGAAGAGACTAGATTTCATCTTTGTCCACACTGAACTGGAACAAGCCCCCCTTCACTTCCTAAATCTCAAACATATGTATGGGTGCTCGGAGAGAACATAACGATCAGAGGCGGTCAGTAGAGGAGAATGTGACCAGCCAGGAAATCACCACGGAGAAGGAGAAAATACAACTCTCTTTTCTGGCTGTGGCTTAGCAAGTAAGTATGAAAAGGGAGTCAGAGAAGTGGGAGACAAAAACAGATAAAGGAACAGAGAGGCAGGAGGCAGAGCTGAGGGGAGGAAGGGGAGGAAGACAGGGTGAAGGACAAAGAGCTGAGGAAATCCAGATGGGAGTCTTGGGTTTTAACACATCCAGCAGATGCTTGACCCTGAAGCAGACATGGAAGGGTGTACAGATTTTAATTTCCTCTGTGCAAAAAACACAAAATCAGCATTTGGCTCTGCGAAGATAGCTGGAGATTTCTTCAGCCACCAGTGCTTGCCTGAGCACAGACACCAAAGGGTGTTTCTGCCTGTGAACCGACTATACCTTTCCTCCAACTCTTCTCCATTCCCGAAACTTTGGACCGCTCAGAAACTACTGGAAGTACTGGGCACGGGAGCAGAGAAGAAGAGAGGGATTCGGAACCGAGGTCAGCTGGATGGGCAGGGGCTTCCTGGCCTCTACAACAGTTCCCTGAGCGGCCAACGATGCCAGTAGAGTCTCGTCCTTAGGGGTATGGGCACCAAAGTTAGCCAGACCCGGGCCCCGAATCCTGATTCTGCCACTTGCCAGAGGTGTGGGTGTCTTTCAATGAGTTGCCTCCACCATCTGCACCTCAGTTTTCTCACAGATAATGTAAACATAATATCACCTTCTGTCTTTAGTGTTACCGTGAGTACGAAGTGAGGTAGGGCAAGTTAAAGGCCTGGCACGGGGCCCACAACATAGTAACAGGCCCTCAATAAATGGTTGATGCTGCTATAATAAGTTGGTACCAAAAAAGGCGCCGCTGAGTGGTATTTTGCAGAAATGTCTTGTCTCATTCAGAGCGATTACCAGAACCAGACTAGCCCATGCCCTCCATGCTTTTTCAAATGCTCTTCTCAAAATGCTGAAAAGATTTTTCTTTTATCAATCTGTCTCCCGCCTTAGTGCCCTCTCCAGCTCTCTCACGCTCTCTTGTGCTCTCTGCCTCTCTCCCCACACCCCTCCTCCCCCGCCATCGGCCAAGAAGCCCCCAGTGCTCCAAATAGATATAAAGATGGGGCCATACACAGGCCTCGCTTCATTTGAAGCTGGGTAGTCTTGTCCAAAAGGGATGACAATATTGCTTTTGTTTCTCCGATCCTAGAATCTCCCACAGATCCTTAAGTGGACATTCCAGCGCCTCTTCAACCCACTCCTAGCTACTTCAGCCCAGGCTCTCAGGAATCCAACACTGCCACCTTTAAGGCCTCGCTCACAGTTCTGACACCTGCATCCTGGCCCCTATAGAAACTCTTTCCCTCTTCTCAATGTATGTGATGTTGAGAAAACCGCAGGATGAATGGGGAAGGCATAATCATAATGTTAATGGGACTTTAGACATGCAAATGTATGTTCTGAGCATGGGTGCACTGAACAAAGTGGATGTGAGAGGCAGGAATGGACAAGTGCCGTCAGAGCCCCAGATGTGCGACGCTGGGAAGAGAGGGCCGAGAAATGATGAAAGGACACATAAAGGGTTATTTAGAAAAATGGGGCATTTGAAGGACTCAATGAGAGGTGTGTAAATGGACAGACAGCATGAGAAAGTAACAGAAAGAAGTCTGAGTGTCTGCAAGGAACACAGATCAGAGAATTCTTGAAAGCCAGAGAGCAGGAGAGGAGGAGTCTGAGTAGGAAACTGCCTGAGGCTGGGGGCTTTGTGCTTAAAGGGCTCCAGGACAGGGGAACATGGGAGCCTTTCTGATCAGGCTGCCAGGTAGATTTAGAGCTGTTTCAACCTGGGACCAAAGGACCCACCTTGGAATGAGCCTGAAAGGATCTTGCTTTCCCCTGATGAGTTAAGCTAGCCAGTAAATCTGGACTTTTCTTATCTTCGTATCCTTTGGGCCTTGCATTTCTTCCCACTTGTAATAATGCATTTCCAACGGCTACCTAAAACTCCTGGCAAAGAGGATCGGAAGAGACTGAAAGACCACAGGGAGGGCCCGGTCTTGCGTCCAGCTGACATCTGTATCCGTGCCCCAGTAAACTGGTCTTCTCTAAACAGTGTTTTTCAGACTATCCTCTTAGAGAATACTGTGTCCTATGGAAAACAAAGAAGCAAACAAAACAGCATTCTGTCACTAAAAATGAAGTGAAGTGAAGTGAAGTGAAGTGAAGTGAAGTGATGGTCCCTTCTCCCAAAGTTTTCAAAGAAATACAGTAAGTCAGTGGATAGAGTGTGATCGCATAAATTATGCTGACATCCTGCTCCCATGTGCTTAAACTGGAATATAAAAGTTAACATCTGAGTTCTCATGGAATTACAGAGAGAGAAATTTTATGCTTTGAATATGAATATTGCATGATATTGCCCAACGAGCTCTGTGACTTCCAGTGCTGTGTCACTGAAGGAGGCTTAAAAGCTCTGGAATCCAAGATCGGGATCGTAATCTTTGGCCTGCGTGATGATTTTCTCCCTTTCATTTTTGCTTGTTCCAATCCATTCCCCACTCAGTGGCAACAATGACCTATTTCACATTGTTAACCAGATCATGTCACTTCCCAGCTTTGACCCTTTTTCATGGCTTCGCATCGCCCTTAGACTAAAACACCAACCTCATCTTGCCCCACTGTCCCCCTTGCTTGCAGTGTCCCAGCTGCACTGGCCTTTTCAGTTCCTCAAAGACGCCAAGCTGAAGCTCATCTCACTGCACTTGTTTACTCTGTTCCCTCTGCGTGGAACATCCTTTCTGTCTGTGGTAGGCAGAATTTTGGCCTCCGTGACCTTCACCCCCTGGTGTCACACCCATTGTTATGTAACATTACATGGCAAAAGGAGTTGTTCAAGTGTGATTATGATTACTGATAAGCTGATCTTAAGGTTGAAAGGTTATCCTGGATAACCCACTGTGTTCATGTGAGCCCTTAAAGGCAGAGAGATGCAGAAAAGGAAGTCCGAGAGATTGGCCTGAAGATGGAGGGGGCCATGTGGAAAGCACGTAAGGAGAAGAGCTCAAAAGTGGATTCTTTCCCAGAGTCACCGCTAAGGAACACAGCGCAGCCCACACCTTGATTTTGGCCTTGGAAGAGCCCGAGCAGAGAACCTAGCTGAGCCACCCTGTGCCTGGAGTACTGACCCATGGAAACTGTGAGACAATAAATCACTGTTGCTTCCGTTACCTAAGTTTCTTATAACAGCGATAAAGTACTAATACATCGTCCTTCCCTTTCCATGGTTGTCTCCTCTCCATCTCTTGGATCCCAGCTTCAATGCCACCATGTCCAAGGGTCCTGTGCTGACCGTCCTACTCAAAAGGAATCTCCTCTCCCCTTCCCCATTATTCTCCTTCTCGGCCTCTTGACATAAACCCCACGAGAACAAAGACTTTTGTTCAGTGCTATCGTTCTGGAACATAGAAGACAGAATGGCACGGAGCAAGCATTCAATAAATATCTGTGGAATGAATAAATAAATATCTAGTAAGCAGCCTCTTTGTGCCCAGCACTACGTTCTGTGCTCGACCTACCTTGTTTCACTGCAACCTCACAAGACCAACTCCAGTTAAGCACATTATTTTTCCTATTTTACGGAGAGATGATGCTCAGAGCGGTTACGTGCATCGTTCAAGATCACACAGCTATTAAGTGGTATAGCCAGAATTCAAAGCCGGGTCCTTCTGGAGTCTAAAGCCTATTCCTTTCTCTGTGCCACACTGACTCTCAACTATTAACACAAAGGACTTACATTCTGGCCTAAAAAAGAGCTCCGCGATGGGTAAATTAAAAACACGCACACATGCACAGGCACACTAAGTTTTGCATACAATTGCAGGGAACCGAGGGGCGCCTGGGTGGCTCAGTCCATTGAGTGTCCGACTTCCACTCAGGTCATCATCTCACGGTTCATGGATACGAGCTCCACCATTGCGCTCTCTGTTATTAGCACAGATCCTGCTTCGGATCCTTTGTCTCCCAATCGCTCTTCCCTCCCCTGCTCTCTCTCTCAAAAATAAACATTAAAAAATGTTTTCAGTAAAATACGTAAGATAAAAATTAAAAAATAAAATAAGGTAAAATAAAATAAAATAAAATAAAATAAAATAAAATAAAATAAAATAAAAATTGCAGGGAGTTCAGAGAACCCATAAGCCTCAGCTTAATATATATACTACTTGCGTCAAAGAGTATTCACACTTTAATAGAGATGAGCTGGGTTGGATCAGATGCACCTCAGACGCCCTTCTAGCTTTTAGATGGGCATTCCTGAAGATGGGGAAAGAACTCCAAGGCTCAAAAACTTTGTGCCAACAGTCACATGACCAGTATGGTGGCAGCTGGTATTTTAGGGACAAGGCTCTGTGTAACATTCCCTATGATTGAAAAACCATGTAAACGCCCTACCGGTAAGACCTAGAGGGACTATAGCAGTTCCTCTGGTGGAACCTAATGTTCCAAGGATTTGTGAAGTCACCAGAGATTTGAGAACAGCCTAAAGCAAAGCAAGTGACAAAAGCTTAGAGCAGACTTACGAACGTTGAGGTAGGCCAGATCCCTAGCCACCCTGCTCCTGTGGTTCAAGGTCTGGAAGCTGTAACAGTTTCCCTTTCTTCAAAAGCTCCCACCCAGCCCTGCCTCTGAGGAGTTTTCCAATCCCCCTCTGAGCACTATTTCATCGAACCCAAGTAGTATTTATGTTCCCTCTCAGCTTTGTGTAACACTCGAAATTCCTTCCAGATAAACACCAGGATCGTGGCCAAGAAGGAGCCGAGAAAGAAGTGAGAGATAAGACTTCGAGGCTTGATTTATGACGTTGAGTTTCTTGAAAGTGGCTCCTATCCCTCAGTGGCCAGAAGGCAGCTGACAGATTTGTCTCTTCCAGCTTCGTTGCCACTGTCCCAGTGCTCACTGAGGCTCTTCTTGTGCCCACCGCCTGGGAACGCTAGTCTCCCTCTCCCTTTTCTCCCATCTCCTTCCTCACAGTGAGTCATGACCGCCATAGACTCCCAGGCCGGGCTCCCTGCGTGCAGCTGAAAGTGTTCTGGGACGGACGGCAAGGAGAACAGAAGTGCAACCAGTTGACATGCAGGGCTGACTCATTCTCCACAGACACAGGCCACCCCAAAACTCGTGCTCTCTGAAGAGTCTGGACACTCTCCAGCTAAACCCCCCCTTCACTTTTCTAAATGGCCTCCTCGCTCTCCATAGGCTTCCCTGGGGCTTCAGCTTCTAATTTGCAAGGGCATAACATAGTGGTTAAGACTCCAGGCTCTGGAGCCACAGTGTCTAGGTTCATATCCAGCTCTGCTACTGAATTGTGTGGCCTGTAGCCAGTTTCCCAACCTCTCTGGGCCTCTTTCCTCCTCAGTAGATGGGCGATCGTAATGATAGCCCTGAATGCTGGGTTTTATAAAGATTCGACAAGTTAGCACGAGGAAAACCCTTAGAACTTGGCCTGGTTCATAGTTAGCACTCAATGAACACTAGCTATTATCCTTCACCTGTTCTGGGAGGCAAGGGATTCTCTTGCGTATCCACAGCACAAGTGGATACCTGAACTGCTGCTTTCAATGCCATTACTATGCACCACATAGAGTGATGTATGGTGGTCTTAACTAGGGACTAGGTAATGCCCCACTATGATAATAATAACAGATATGACTTATTAAGCACTTACTATGTTTCAGGATCTGCCCTGTTAAACACTTATTTTTTTTAATGTTTATTTATTTTGAGAGAGAGAGAGAGAAACAGAGAGAGAGAGAGAGAGAGAGAGAGAGAGAGAATCCCAATCATGCTCTACACTGTCAGTGCAAAGCTCGACGTAAGGCTTAAACTCATGAACTGCGAGATCCTGACCTGAGTCGAATCATGAGTCGGACGCCTAACCGACTGAGCCACCTGGGCGCCCCTAAATACTTTCAAAATGCACTATTTTATTTAAGACTTATGAGAAACCTAAGAGGTGGATGCCGCTGTTTTCTTCACCCACGCCATCAAGGCACAGAGAGATTAGCTATGTAATGAAAAATCAAAGTGAGCTTTGCATGAGGGGTAATTATCATGGGCTGGGGCAATAAAGAAATGCTCTATGGAGGAAATAGAAATTTGCTTTTTAATCACATACAGGAATTTGGCTAAGCAGAAGGGAAGGGGAGGGGGAAATGCAAGCAGAGGAAATCATGGAAATAGAAGGTGAAAAGGGACCCTAGTGTGTGTGGAGTAAAGGAAACAGACAGACTGTCCTGACTGTTCCAGGAGTCAATGACAGAGACAGGTAGGAGGAACTCAGGCTGATAGCATCCTCCTTCCCACATCATGGATTGAACAACTGAGCCTTGTCACTAGAAGAGCACCAGCCGGCACTCAGATCCAGCAGCAACCTTTTGCTCTGCTTCCCTATTCTGTCCACTTTGGATCATCATGTCTTCTAGACCACCCTCTGGGCTCCCCCGCAAATGGCCATGTGATATACCCTCGGTTTCCAAGGCCACAATCTCTCCTTCTCAGAACTCCACTGAGATTTGGCAAGGTAAGTAGGCTGGGTTATGAGAGTGAGGCTTGTGAGGTCTGAGCTGAAGCTGATCCCTTCCCTACCTTAGGATCCCAAAGCAATTCACATCCAAGCCAGAACCTTGCCAACCTCCCCCCAACCCCCCACCCAGATCTGTCCGTATTTAAATTTCTTGTTTCACTGCTGACCCTGACTGTTGGGTTTTGCTCCAGGTGGGGAGAGCCCTCTAGGAAAAAAAAAAAAACATTTATTTTTGCTACAAAAGTTTGTGAATCTCTCAGCCATGTCAGACCATTGGTGGCATCCTATTGCAGCACATGAAATCAGGAGAGAGCTGGATTTGCAAGGAAAATAACTATAACTAGAACAGTTTTTTCCAGGCTAGAAAGGGTTACTGACAGCAAAGCGTTTTGTTGCAAGCAAAATTCCAATGGAAAAAAAGCCTCTCCCCTCCCTCGCTTCCTTCTTCCCTCCCTCCCTCTCCCTCCCTTCTTCCCTTCCCCCTTCCTTCCCTTCCTCCCTTCCTTCTCCCCTCCCTCCCTTTTTTCCTTCCTTCTTTCCTTCCTTCCTTCCTTCTTCCTTCTTGCCTTCCTTCCTCCCCTCCCTCCCTTCACTTTCAAAAATGAGAACATTGCAAACAGTACAAAAAGAATGTCCACCTTACCATCACCCTCTTCCTGCACCCCACCTCACACACACACACACACACACACACACACACACACACTTGAGAGTTGGAGGTCTAGGCTCTTTGCGTGATGAATCCCATCTTGACAGGAATGAGAGGCCAGGCAGTATGTGAGAATTCTATCTTCTCCCTTGAGCCTGAAATGCATGCCCAGATGTTGCCATGGCAACTCACTAGTAATCAGGCTCCAATCCACACAAGCATGATGCTTCTCTAGTGACCACCCAGTTCTATAGCTTTTATGTTTATTTCCCCTTTTCTGGACATCAATAACATGCTGGAGTCTTAGATCACAGGCTAGTCTGAGAAACAATTATACCACCAGTAAATACAAAAGGAAGAAGAGTAGGCTAAAACTGGTCTGTAAGGTGGAAGACGGTTTATTTGTGGGTCTCCATCAGGGGGCTATCCAACTTAGATGCTTTAACTCTCATGACCTCATACTCCCTTTCTGGTATGTAAGAGGGGTGGACGCGCTGATTTCCAAAGGCTTTCTCTCCCCAAAATGATTCTGTGCGTATCTTTCACATGCACAGAAATGTCAGTGGTAATTGTTTCTAGAGCACCAACTGGGATCCTGAGAATTGAAAAAAGAAGCTATTTAATGAAAAGCCCATGAAGGGAGCGAGGAAAGGGGAAAAACTGGGATTTGGCGGTGGCTGGGAGTAGGAGACAAGCTGTAACTTCATACCCTCCAGTTCGGTGGAAAACCACTCAGGGTCAAACATAAGTGGAAAATGAAGCCACCTTTCACTCTCCCGGTGTCTGTACCTTTTGGGCAGATTGGCATCCCTCACTGTACTCAGTCTCCTAAATTCCTAAATTGTAGGTGCTCATTCTCACCTTCTTGCCTCTATGAGACCACTTTCCCCATCTAATCCCCCTATCAGCTCTACCAACCAAATCCAACATGAGTGTAGGGTCTAGTGTAAGTCCCGTCACCCCCATGCAAGCTTTCGGTAGCTCTCCCGGCTACAAGGATCACTCATGATACTGAACACATAGCTCTCGGGATGCGCACCTCCTAATTCTTATCAGAGACTGTTCTCCTGTTTTAGCTATTTTTTTGTTTTAAATGCATTTCTTTTCAAAACTTAGTTACTTTCATATCAATTTTAAATATGGAGAGATACAGAGGTGCCTGGGTGGCTCAGTTGATTAAGCAACCTGACTTTTGATTTCAGCTCAGGTCATGATCCCATGGTTTGTGAGTGCATTGACTCTGATTCTCTCTCTCCCTCTCTCTCTCTGCTCTTCCCATGTTCCCATGCTCTCCCTCTGTCAAAATAAATAAATAAACCCTAAAAAAATAAAAATAAATATGGAGAGATACAAAGAAGGAAACAAATGAGCAATAATTTTCCCCCTCCTAACTCTATTGGCACTATATATATATATATATATATATATATATATATATATATATAAACACATATAAAGTTAGATAATTCAAACTGTGGAAAGGTACCAAATGAAAATCAAAAGTCTTTCCCTGCCATCCCTAGTCCCTTTCTCAAAGATCACTCTAAAATATGTCATGTAGTATCATCCAGAAAAGAAAAGAAGGTAACATATATTGGCATACATATGTGTATCTATACTACAGGGCATAATTCTTATCCTAAACCCTTGAGGGCAGAAATATGTTGGAATTCAACATTTTTAAGATTTTTACATGGTGATATAGTGCCTTTGACATTTAGTATGTCACTCCCTCAGCAGGGGTTGGGACAACAGAGACATAAATTAGATATGTTCAGTATTAATCAAGCACATTACAATTGATGGAGCAAAGTGAAAATTCACACTACTTGTTATAAATGGAGACCACAAATAGCCACATGTCAGTTACCATCACGTTTCCCCCACCAAATGAATCTAGGCCAAATTTGGGAGAAAAATGTTGTTTTCAGAGCTTTGGGGATTAAGGAAAAGTAGATAAGGGATTATTCTCTCTCTCTCTCTCTCTCTCTCTCTCTCTCTCACACACACACACACACACACACACACACACACACACACATAAAGGGGATACTATACCTACTGCTCTACACTTCCTCCCCTTTCCCCTGAAACACATAGAGATATTTTTGTTATCGGCCCCAAAAGTTCTACCTTATTCCTTCCAATGCTATCCCCCAACATTTCAATGTATGGCTGTACCAATATTTATTTGCTTATTTATTTACTGAGTCCCCTACTGGTGAGCCTTTGGGTAATTCCCAGGTTTTTCGTTATGGAGTTTGTTAGCTGTGTGTGCGTGTGGCTTGGTTTGTTTTCCTATTACAAAGTTGTACGAAATGTCTTCCTTCATACTTCCTCGTGAACTTTAGCAAGTCTACTCGTAGGGTAAGTTCTTACCAATAGAATTTGGTAACATCTCATGTGTTTGGGTCTTGTCTTTTTGGATAGACAGCAAGCTCCAAAGAACGTACTGTTTATCTTTAAATTCTTTGTATCCACCTCAGGGATTTGGCATACAGTAAGTGGTAGTAAATGTTTGTTAAATGACTACAAATAATGAAGATTATGAAAAATGTGAAGGTAATGAGTACGCTCGTGAAGATCCTCATAAAGAGCTTAAAATAAGTAGCACAAATTTCGTCAATTTTGTAGACACAAATAGGTAGCAAGAACTTAGAAATATCTTACCATTTGACCCTGTAGTTCCACTGCTAGAACTTCTGTAAATTATGCCTACAGAAATCATTTTAAATGTAGAGATTTAGGAATAAAAATATCAGCTGGGCTCCGCCCAATTGCCGCGATGCCGCCATCATGGACACCAGCCGTATGCAGCCCATCAAGCTGGCCAGGGTCACCAAAGTGCTGGTGGACAGTGGACAGAGTTCATGGACTACATGAGCCGCAATGTGAAATGCCCCGTGTGCGAGGGCAGCGTGCTCACCTTTTTGGAGTCACAGAGAGAAGCTCTGGGGATGCGTTGACCTTGTGGCTGGGTCCTGGGTTTCTGGGTGGACCACTGGCCTCACAAGGATGATATGAGGTTATTAATAAAGCGTTTACACTGTATGCAAATACATACATAGATATAGATATATAGATATGTATATACATATGACAAATAGTAGTGCTTTTACACTAATAGCAAAACCTTTGAGAAAGCCCAAATGCTCCACAATGCTGGGGTGTAGTGTGCATGTTTGCAAAACTTTTTCACGATATGGAGAAAAGTTTAAGATCAAGTGTGGTGCGGAGTAAGCTAAAAATAATGTATACAATTCTCAACTATGTAGAGGTGTTTTAAAGGCACTGGAAGAAAAGTGGAACAAAACATGAGCAGAGGCTGCATCTAGGTGGAGGAAAAATAAGGAACGGGGGTTACCCAGGTGGCTCAGTCGGTTAAACATCCGACTTCAGCTCAGGTCATGATCTCAAGGTTCGTGGGTTTAAGCCCCACATCAGGCCTCTGTGCTGACAGCTCAGAGCCTGGAGCCTGCTTCGGACTCCGTGTCTTGCTCCCTTTCTGCCCCGCCCCCAGTCCCGCTCTGTCTCTCTTTTTCTCTCAAAAATAAATAAACATTAAAAAAAACAAGGAATGCTTTTATGGGCTTTTTTACACTTTACTATACTGTGCTTATTGCATTTCCACTCTAGCTTGTATTGTTTTGATAAATGGGACCAAGATTTTTTTTTAAGTTAGCTAGAAGGAAAGTGTCATAATCTATTTGAGCTGCTGTCACAAAATGCCATAGTCTGGGTGGCTGATAAACAACAGAAATCTATTTCTCGCAGTTCCGGAGGCTGGGAAGTCCAAGACTAAGGCACCAGTGGATTCAATGTCTGCTGAGGGCCAACTTCCCAGTTCATAGACAGTGCTTTCTCTCTGTGTCCTCACATAATGGAAGGGACAAGGGGTCTCTCTGGGGCATCTTTTATAAGTCCCTAATCCTATTCATGAAGGCCCCACCCTCATGACCTAATCACCTCACAAAGGCTTCACCTCCTAATACCATCACATTGGGGGTTAGGATTTCAACATATGAATGGCGGGGAGGTCCAATCTATAGTAGAAAAGAGTCTTATTTCCATCTCCACATAGAGGTGAGGGGACATCTTTTGGTGCTTGCTCATACCTTCCCCCACCCGGTACCCTAGTGGATTCTGATAAGGTCCCCAGGATGCATTGCTGACCATAAGGTGTGTGTTCTGTCACGTACCCATTTCATAAACTCCAGCCCAGGTTCAACTACACCTTCCTCTGAAAACCTTTTTCTTCCCACCCCCAGCTCTGCACACAACTACCCCTTGGACCCATTCTAATTCAGGTTGGCTGCTTGATCATTTTAACAGCTTTTCATTCTCGGTATTGTCTCCGTAAGAGTTGGCTGGTTTCTCTTTCAGATGCTTGCCTACTTGGAGTCCCTAAGACCTGCAGAATAGTCAGACCATTTATCAGAAGGTGGCAATCCAAAGAGGTTAACAAGAGAGTCTGCCTGCTATGGGTCACTGTTTGCCACCGTGAATGGCGCATTTGTGACCATTCGTGGTGCAGGCTCAACTTTGTTATCTTTTCTTATTTTTCGAGAGAGGAGAGAAATCCAGATTTTTTTATGTGAACTTTCCTGATTTTTTTTATGGTGGCAAACACAGCTCAGGTCAAATAAATCATGCCTGCCAACTACCCGTTTACAACTCCTTCTCTGTGGCTTCTAACATGCAAGGAGTCAATTCAAGCTGTAATTCAGAGCCCCAGATCGCACCTTTCTTCTGCCTGATTGGTTTCCGATGGGTGTCTTTTTCTGAGTTCTTTATTCTTGCCTTGTTTTGGGGACGTCTGTAGAAGGTGGAGCTTGCTTATAAAGCCAGATCCATGTAGTATCCTACCTCTATCCAAGCAAAATCGTGTCCTCAAGCCAGTCTTGTCTTTATCATAGCCATCATCATATTTTCCCAGCTTACATGCATGATCGCATGTCCTAACTGGGAGAATGGAGCCTCTGATCCACCTGCCACCTACCATGTTAAACATATGGGTTCTCTAGGTCGAGAGTTGGGGAACCACAGCCTAGCAGTCCAATCTGCTCAAGCGGCCTATTTCTGCATGGCCCGTGAGCTACCGATGTTGGTGCTTTTTATACGTTTTAATGTTTAAAAAAATGAAAAAACTAATATTTCACGACCATGAAAATTACACGAAATTCCAATTTTAGAGTTCATATATCAAGTTTTACGCCAATCCCGTTAGTTTACAAATGTGTCTGTGTCTGCGTTTGCGCGACGATGGCAGAGTTGAGTCGTTGATACAGAGACTGCATGGCCCACAGAGCTCAAATTATTTACCATCTGTCCCTTTGCAGAAAATGTTTGCCAACTCTTGCTCTCGTGCATGCTCCTCTATGAATTGCTAGTGTGTTTCCAAAGTCCTGTGCTTGGAAAATGCCAGGCTATTGGCAGAAATGAGTGAAGCAGCCCGGATACAAAGCAGTAGGGAAGGACGCGGCAAACTAAACAGGCAAGGAGTCACTTCAGGCTGTAAGTCAGAGCCCCACGTTGCACCTCCTCTGTAAACCAAGGGCGCAAGCAAAGAGCAGTTAAGCTCCCTATGAAAGTTTGTTCTACTGTAGGTGCCACAGTGCTGGGGGGGTAAGGACTGGAAGCGAAAATGAGGAGAGAAGTCCGTCCATTTCTTCTGCCGCCTTATCTATGTGACTTCTCTGGCGGCTTTTCACTCTCTTGAAACTCTCCACACTCTGGGATTGTCTCTTCCCTCTCTAGACTGGTTTACTCTTTGTTTCTCTGCCGCCTCTCCCGCTCTCATCTATTTTCTCTCTTTGATTACACTAGGGTTCTATATCTCCTATCGCCACTCTTTCAGGCACCGGCGTGGACAAGGGGTCACAGAATTTGCCCTTGGCTCTGTTGTTCTTGCAGCTCCCTCCAGATTTACCCAGAGAATGATAGGTTCTAGAAGGAGCTGGAAGCCCTACTTAGGCCCATGACCCCAGCTATGTATGCAAACCTAGCATTCCTGGAGAGCCATGCAATGAATTTTCAGATTTTCTATTAAGTGATACTTTGTCTCCCATTTGCCTACTGTTCTCTGCAAATCTTTCCCTGGGAAATCCCAAGAGGGGAAAACCCCGACTGGCTGTGAAGGATTTGAACGTGCCCAAATACTATGGACAAATGCTATCTAAACACTACCAAATTTCACCCCAATTCTCAGCAAAAAAACCTTTCCTCTTTGTTCTCTTCTTTCCTCTCTGGCTGTTCCATCCCAGGCTCTATTACTAACCCCTCTTTTTGTGCCCAACCCTTAAATGCTGCTTTGACTCTTCCTACGTAATCTCAACCGATCCTGTGGTCTTAAACACAACACTGAAGATTCTAAAATCTTTATCTTCAGTCTACATCTCTCTCTCAGATTCAGACACATTTATCCATCTGCCTACTGGTTATCTCATCCGGGCATCCCAAAGGCACCTCAAACTCAACATGTCCGCAACTAAATCAATTATCTCTACTCCCCCACCCTCCCCCACCCCCTCCCCTTCTCTTCCTGTGCACTTTTAGTGCATTGCCCCACTATTCCCCAAGACACTAGGGCCAGAAACCTGGGAGTCATCTTACACTCCTCTCTCTACCCTCCCCTACCACATTCAATCACTCACTATGTCCTGTGAATGCCACCTCTTAATTCTCTCTGACATCCATCCTTCCTCTCCATTCTCACTGCTGCGAGTTGCACTCATTCAGGCATTAGTTATTACTTATTGGGGAAAAAAAAAGAAACAACTACAGGAACTGCCTGTCTCAAGTGTGTCCCTTTCAATCCATCCACGAGGGTGCTGCCAGAGTGATGTTTTTCCAAAATGCAAGGTTGGTCATGCCCCTTTCCTCCTTGAAACCTTCTATAACTCTGAAAAGGGTCAAGTCTAAATCCTTGTGTGTGGCATGTAAGACTCTATACGATGTGACTTCTGCTTTGAACACTCGTCTTCAAATATGGCTTGCCCGGTTGTCTTGAGAATGTTGCATTCCTCAACTCCAAACACCCCATGCTATTTCTGACCTTCATGCCTTTGCCCTGAATACCCTTCTCCATACCACCACCATCCTTTACAAATCCGATAGCACAGCCTATCAGAGCTCTGTTGGGTGACAAGCTGGCTAACATCTGATAGACACTCATCCTGAAATGGCTAGTGGCTACTTCTTGTCAAAGAATAACGCTGGTCATAGCCAATACTTATACAGTGCTCACCATGTGACAGGCAATTTTCCAAGTATTTTCTTCTATTAATCCCTTTAATCTTCATCACGGTTCTAGGAGATAGGTACCACTATCCTCCTCATTTGATAAATGAACACAATGATTCAGAGTCACAACAGCTTGAACGTTGTCCAGCAAATTTAAACCCAGGCATTCTGACTCCAGAATGTATGCTTTAAACTCCAGATCTCTCGCTGTCATATTGCGTTGACTGCGTCACCACTTCTTTGATTCTCAGCTTCTTCTTCCTAAAATGAAGATAGTTGTTGTAAAGGTTAAATGATAAAGCAATATATGTGAAACGCTTGGTACAGTACCTGATGCTTATTAAGACTTTAATGACGTTACCATCATTGACTGTTAACAGCGAATGAAAACAATGACTCCCTAATGGTGGAGATTCAGATATCAAAGGGAAGGAAATATAGAAAAGTGGTTAAGAAAAGGACTTTGACCCTTAGCTCTGTTGCTTGATGACTGAGTGACCTTAGGCAAACTGTGTCTCAGTTTCTTCATCTATAAAATGGGACAATAATAGAACTAATTTCTTAAGATTATTGTGATGATGCAATGAATTCATAGATGTAAAACACTTAGAAAAGTGCCTGGTTCCTAGATAGTACCATGTAACTGTTGGGTTATGACAGCAAATATATTTCTCTGAGACTCTTGCCTCTTTTGCCCATGCGTATGGTCCACTCTACACACAACTTTGTGTTTGAGACATTTGTGCCAGACAGCTAACTACTTCTTTGCTTAATCACGAATGTCCTTAAAGGCAGATACCTGACTTCTTCACTATATCTCTAAAGCCAGCACAGCATCTAGACCATTGTTTGATGAACGAACGAACGAACGAACGAATGGGTAGGAATCAAAACATGAATAAATAAACAATAGAATTGAAACTTCCTTCCTGCCCACTTTGGGGACTTATTAAATAATTGATAAATGGCATTTAAATGGCAATATGCAAATGACATATTCCCATTCCCTTTGGCTCAATGGGCTACTCCATAGTTCTTCACTGGAAAGCAAGCACGACAGGTTATTCATTTGCCTTACATATCAAACATCAGCATGAAATAATTGCCTTTTCCCAAACCATGGCAGCCTAAGGGTCTGGAACAGATCTAGCTAAGGAAACCTGAGGTTGGCTCTTATCCAGTTATGTCCACCTCTTAATTGTGGAGACCCTCTAAAGGCAAGGGTTTTCAATCCTGACTGTGCATCGCGGTAACACGGGAGTTTGTTAAATATGCAGATACCCAGGTCTCATAACCGCCTACCAAATGAGATCCTCTGGGAACGGACTCCAGGACCCTGTATTTTTAGAAATCTGCCTAAATGGCTCTAAAGTGGTGCCTTACAGATAGTCAAGATTGGCCAGTAGATGTCACTGAATCCTTCCCAGCCTACATCACCCACCTGTCCTTCGCTCTAACCTTTACACACGTACTGAGAAAACTGTCCACAGCAAGAAGCTCTGACCATATCCCAAAGGCATCCATAGCTCAGGTCACACAGACCATGAGAGAGAACAAGGGCCCTGTCATACATAGCATCTGGGAACCAAATATTTTCCTGGGCATCTTGGTGAAGGAAGCTTGGTGAGGCCTGTGCACGAAGCAGTCCTCAGCCTGTGGGTTTTCGTTCCATCTCGATGCATTCACTGCTAAGGTGATGCAGTCTGAAGGAGCGACTGCTCCTTTGGGGGCCTGGAAATAAATAGATATGCTAAATGGAGCGTCGAATCAGAAGCAGCAATACTTAAAAAAAAAAAAAGAAAGAAAAAGAAAACTATTTTGTTTAATTTCTAAATAGACTTCAATTTTTAATTTACTTCTAGTTCTAGAGAAACAGGAAAGAAACATTGCAGAAGAAGGTACAGAAATAATCCCATCTGCTACAGAATGCCGCTACAGAACCTGACCGCTAAAAAAAGAAACAGACTGTTCCTTGCTTCAGCAACTCAGCTTCTCATGATCCAATCAAGCCAGCCTTACTACAGAAGGTTTCAGCCATTTGCTGGGAAATGTGGCTTTAGTTTAAAACGCAAATGACCCCCTGCTGGCAAACAGTGGTTGATTGCACAAACCTAACACTGACTTTCAGTGATCCTTGTCTGAGAATACAGGCACCACTCATTCACACCATACACCACTGCTCCCCATGTTTAGGGGCCTCAAATCAGGGTGGAGTTTCTGTTCCTCTCGATTTGCAGCCTCTTCCTCCCCTGCTTCTGTGTGCAAGTCTGCGTGAGCCCCAAATGTGAAGAGAAGTGTCTTAGTCAGCTTGGGCTGCCATGACAAATACTGCAAACTGGCTGGCTTAAACAACAGATACTTATTTTCTCACGTTCTGGAGCCTGGGAAGTCCAAGATCAAGGTCTGGCAGGGTTTGGCTTCTGGTGAGAGCTCTCATCTTGGATTGCAGACAACCACCTTCTCGCTGCGTGTTCACATGGCCTTTCCTCCTTGCTCGCTCGAGGAGAGTACGAGACATCTCTCTTCCTCTTCTTATAAAACCACAAGTCCCATCAGATTAGGACTCCTCCCTTATGAATTCACTCTGCTCTAATTGCTTCCTTTTAGCCCAGTCTCGAAATACAGTCACATTGGGGGTTAGGGCTTCAGCATATGAATTTGGGGAGGGGGTAGTCACGATTCAGTCAATACAAAGAAGGCAGCTTAGGAAGACTGAAAACAGATACATAGTCCAGCTTGCTAGCAGGTTCTGGAAAGACCCGAGCTTCTGGAAAGAGAAAGAAGCACACTGCAGACAAAGGAGCTAACCACCAAAGGGCCGGTGAGTCTGCCCTCCTTAACTCCCATCCTCCACCCCCACCCCCACCCTGTTGCCATCTCCTATAGTTGGATGCGTATGGTTTGCCAAGGAGTGTCTGCTTTAACTCGCTTCTCAACAGGCAGCCCAGATAGTAGACTTATGCTCCCCACGGCTCATTTTTGCCTCCCTCCAAGGAGAAAGAGTAGGGGAAGTTGGATAAATCGTGTATCAATTACCAACATGACAAGTCCTAAAAACAAATATTAGCGAAGGACGAAAAGAGCAGAGACATGAAAAAGTCGTACAGCAATGATTACAGTTGCATTTGTAGAGCATGGCTTACTTCGACTGGGTACATTCTAGTACATTACCCCATTTGGGCCTCAAAGTAAACCAGGAGTTATTGTTCCCATTCGACGAGTGAGGATGTAGATATAAAGGAGCTTCGGCAGTGCCCAAGATCACGAGCCAAATTACTGTTAGAGTCAATACTGGCGTCTTCAGGAATGTTAGCAGGCATCAATAAAGTAATGGGGACACACTGTTTTACATACCAGAGGTACTATTATGTAGAAAGCACCACACATTTAGTCTTGAAGTCCTCTCCTATTATTTCATATACATTTATTTGGTCTCCTTAGATTGTGAGTTTCTCAAAATCAGGGACCTAGGTTTTTTAGATTATCGAATTGCCCCTAACGTGTAGCATAGAGTTGGGCCAAGAGGATGAACTCACTAAAAATACTTAAATGTTGATATAGTGCTTCACAGCTTGCAAAGCGCTTTCACATATATTATTTTATTCCATGTTTTTGTATGGCAACCACCGGGATATCATTTCAGGAAAGGTCATTTTGTTTTGTCATCCTCGTGATGCCTATTTTAATTCGACTATAACGCACTCGTTTTATGAAACAGTAACTGAGAACTTACCATTACTTTTTTCACTGAACACTGGCACTGATTGAGCACCTACTAGGTAGCAGGCATGGAAGCAGGCACTGCGCCAGATGCTGAGAAGACAAAAATAAATCCTGTGCGTCCCTACCCTGAAGGAGTCTTGTGAATAACTGTGCAGTTTGATGAATGCCTGTTAAGTGACCATTTGGCCTCTGGACTGGACTGCTCCAATGATGAGTATCTAATCATCCTCTAAGCAGTCATTCCATTTTCAGAGAGTTCTGATAGAAACTCTTCCTCACCTTGCATAAATCTTCCTCACTTCTGCTGCCACCACCCACTCCTAGCCCCAGCCCTAGCCCTAGCCCCGGGGGCACAGAATGTAAATCTTCCTTTTCACCTGACAACCCTTCAGAATATTCCGAGGCAACTATCATCATCGGCCACCCCCTCTTCAGCTCCCGTGTCTCTGCCTCTGCCTGCTCCAGCTCCCCACCCACAGTCTGGCCTGCTGACCTACCCCCAAGGACTGGGCCCAGCCCCAGTTTCCAGAGCAACTGAAGCTTGAGGTAGGAAGTCCTCAAGTGGCCGCCCTCAGCCTCTTCCATTCCAAATTGCAATCGCTGCCCACCCTCTCCCCGCCGCATACATTAGGGCACTCTCCTTGTTCGGTTAGTTCCTGAAGCCCAGCTTCTTCCCCACCTGTGCCCTAGTTTGTACAACGAGAGCCACCTGCAACTTGAGTGCATTCATTAGATAGGGATGAGGAACAGGGAAGGAGAGGAGAAGTTGCAGATAAGAGAAAGAGGGGATTTCATGGGCGGATCAAAGTGCATGAGATTAGGGTGAAGTCCAGAGCAAAGGTGGAGATGATGGGGTTGATCTTGATCTGGAAGAAGCATGCTTTATCCACAGAGCCTGGAGGGGGGAAAAGATGAGTGCAGGCTGTGTGAGAAGAGTGCTATCTGTGAGATACTTTCTGAAGAGAACAACAAACTGGCCAAGGGCAAATACCACTGAAATTGGAGCCTCTGAATATGTAGTGGCACCAATTTACTCACCTTTCTCCAGAAACCACAATAAGTCAGGTACAGGAGTGGAGAATGTTATTGGCTGGATTGGAAAAAAAAAAAAAAAAGTCAGTGAGCACCTACTTTTTAATCAGGCACTCTATTCTAGGCTCTAAGGATATAATAATGAGCAAAAGTAGAGTCATTTACAATATCAAAGTGGTGCATAAAAGCCTTTTCCCTTTCATTCCCTGGGAAATCATGCAAAATAGAGTGAAGCCCGGAAGGCTACTCGGGCCCCTTTTCCATAGCTGGGATCTTCTGCAAATAACTGAGACCAGATAATCCAAATCATTCAAGGGTGGGTAATAAAGAAGGAACTGACACAGGATTGATGAAAGCATACTATCTTTGAAAAAGCGGAAAAGCGTAACAAAAACAAAGCAGCATAAAAAAAAATTATACCAAGTAGATGAAAATTGTATGCAAACGTTCCTCCATAAAATTAAAAAAACAGTGAGGTAACCAACCCTTTGACAAATACAAAGTAGACATGAAGAAACTCTGGAAGAGATGGTGATACAACAGAGGAAGGTTGAACTAGCAGAACTCAGTGGAATGATCAGACTCTGGATATAGTTCGAAGGTGGCGCCGATGAGATTTGCTGATGGATTGGACGCGGGAGATGAATGGCATGGGCCCGTTCCAATGTCATGGCAGGGGCTCTGCTGTGATCATTGTCTTTATGTGCCAACTTCACTACGCCATGGTGCCCAGTTGTGCGCTCAAATACTATGAAGATATTTTTAGATGCGATTAACATTTAAATCAGTAGACTTCGTATAAAGCAGATCACCCTTCATAACAGGGTGGACTCCATTAGTTGAATGCTTTAATAGCAAACACTAGGTTTCACAGAGTGAAAGCAGTTCTGCCTCAATATTTGGGGCTTGACAGTTTCTCTCTGTCTCCCTCTCTACGTACACACATACATCTACATATACATATATACATACATATACATACATACACACACACATGGATGTACATACATGTACAGGTGTTGTTTCTCAGGAGAACCCTAGTATACCTCTTTCCACTCTGATTTCCTTCCATTACATTCTCTCTCATCTTTGAGATCTAACAAAGGGGAAGTTCATTGGAGATATACTTAGTTTGTGTTTATTGACATATGTTTATGTGGTTTGCTGTCAGTCCTGTGTACAGACAGATTGTTGCAAAACCATCCTGGTAAAAGAATGGCTTCTAGAAATACCCCTATTGCTCACTCTGCTGACTTATCCAGCATGGTAATACAAAGGTGCAAAGCCAGAGTCTTATCACTGTATGAATGTGTCTTATGGTACTTGACACGGAAAGTATGTGGATTGAAGTAAGGTTTGAAATGTATGGGTCCAAAAGTGGATCTGTGCAAAATGCCTTTCATTACCTGACTTGCAAAGTGGATGCACAGTATCCAATTCTCACTAATGCATAAAGACAGAGGCAGTTTTCTTCTGTTAGGAATATACTTGGGGTGCCTGGGTGGCTCAGTCGGTTAAGCGTCTGACTTCGGCTCAGGTCAATCTCACAGTTCATGAGTTCAAGCCCCGCATCGGGCTCTGTGCTGACAGCTCAGAGCCTGGAGCCTGCTTTGGATTCTGTGTCTCCCTCTCTCTCTGTCCCTCCCCACTCACGTTCTCTCTGTCTCTCAAAAATAAACATTAAAAAATTATGAAATATTAATGTGTCGCTATTAACTCATACCTGTTAGAATGACTAAAATCCACAACACAAGAAACAACAGGTGTTGGCAAGGATGTGGAGTAAGGGGAAACCCTCTTGTACCATTGGTGGGCATGCAAACTGGTGCAGCCACTCTGGAAAAGAGTATGGAGTTTCCTCAAATAGTTAAAAATAGAACTACCCTATGATCCAGGAATTGTACTACTAGGTATTTACCCAAGGAATACAAAAATACTAACTCAGAGGTATACATGCACCCTGATGTTTATGGCAGCATTGTCTACAATAGCCAAATTATGGAAATAGCCCTAGTGTCCATTAACTGATATAATATATATATATATATATATATATATATATATACACACATATATATATTGAATGGATAAAGAAGAAATAGTGTAAAATAGTACAGTGTAATATATAGATATATATATATATAATGGAATATTACTCAACTGTAAAAAAGAATGAAATCTTGCCATTTGCAATGACATGGATGGAGCTAGAGACTATTCTGCTAATCAAAGTAAGTCAGAGGAAGACAAATACTGTATGATTTCACTCATATGTGGACTTTAAAACCAAAACAAATGGTCATAAGGGAAAAAAAGAGAGAGGGAAACCAAGAAACAGCCTCTTAACTATAGAGAACAAGCCGATAGTTACCAGAGGGGAGGTGGGTGGGGGGCTGGGTGAAATAGGTGATGGGGATCAAGGAGGGCACTTGTGATAAGCACCGGGTATTGTACGGAAGTGTTGGATCACTAAGTCCTACACCTGAGACCAATATTACACTGTATGTGAAGTAACTGGAATTTAAATAAAAACTTAAAAAATATTAATAATGTGTTGTCTTTCTTATTCATTATCATGCTTGTGACGTTTGTCAGCTTTTAAAAATTCTAATTAGTTGTGATCTCTGATTCTAATTAAATACTTTAATATCTAGTGTATGCATAATTATTTAAGATCCTTTTTTTATTAAGAGGACCCTCCAAATTGTTTTAAGTTTCAAGAATCACGAGATGTGGATCTCCCTCTGGGCGTGAGAGAAAGAAAAGAGTTTTAAAAGACACACGCATTTTATGTTTTGGATCTTTTCACTTTGGTTGTCGGGAAGAATACATATTTTATGTATTTGTCCTACAACTAGTCTCTAACACCTAGCAGGTTACAAAAAAGTTATTTCCCTTTCCCTTTTCCTAGCTCCACTTATTAGCCCCATGGGTATCGTGGCGGTTCAGCAACTGTCATCCTTCTCTTGGCCATCAACTGTGACATGACATATGCCTTGATTATTTCCCTTCTACCCTCCCTTTTTTGTGCCACTCAGGCCCCTACAACTGAATAAATGCAAATTATTAAAAGAAGTGTAAAACTATCCTGCTTTCCTTCTGTTTTGACCTCAGTTTTTCCTGGGAAATTTATTCTTGCAGATATGTCTTCTTTGGAAAATGACAGACCTCGTAGGAGAATGGAGTAGGTCTAGTCAAGACGGAATAAAATGTCAAGCATGGGCACGGCCAGTGGGGGGGTAAAACTGAAGCCTGATGAATCAATCTTAGGCCGGTAGAATATTTTCAGTATAGGGGTGCCTGGGTGGCTCAGTCGGTTAAGCGGCCGACTTCAGCTCAGGTCACGATCTCGCGGTCCGTGGGTTCGAGCCCCGCGTCGGGCTCTGTGCTGACAGCTCAGAGCCTGGAGCCTGTTTCGGATTCTGTGTCTCCCTCTCTCTGACCCTCCCCCGTTCATGCTCTGTCTCTCTCTGTCTCAAAAATAAATAAACGTTAAAAAAAAATTAAGAATATTTTCAGTATATTCAGATTTTAAAACGTCTTTTATCTGTGCCGCATGGCCAATTCTGAATCCATGTGAAAGAATTTATGACCTCAGAGGTAGTATTTAGTCTCATGGAATCAAGGAATGTAAGAGCCAGAAGGGACATTAGAGATCATAATCCTGTGACCTCATATTACAGAACGGTCACTGGGGCTAAATGAGCTGGCCAAGATCATAAATACGGTTGTGGTTGTTTCAAAGACTATAAACCATGTAAACCAATTACAAAAGTAACCAACAACATGTCTTGTTTGATCAGAGCGGTAAATCCACCCACTTAAGAGTCGTATCTGGGGAAAAGAGACAGCCATTTCCCCATCAGTAGTAAGGGTGAATGAAGACAATAAAATGGCTGCCTATTGAAGTAAGGGTGTGTGTGATAGCTGATGTCCAACCTGGACTTACTCATTTCACTATGTGCAGTTGGGAGTCTATTATGTAGCAGGGGGACTGAAGACGGGAAGGGAAGTAAGATAAATGCCAGGAAATTCTCAGCCAGTGTTTGTCCAAGTATGGAGTGTCGGGACAAGCTACATCAAAATCTCCCAGGAAGCTTGTTACAATGCACATTCTTGGGTCTAACCCTAGAACTAAAGGATAAACTTCTCTGGGGACAAGACCAGGGGGTGTGCACTGAATAAATGCTTGAGGTGATTCCAGTACACATGATTTGAAGATGACTTCAAGAAATACTGTTCTGGGGGCACCTGGGTGGCTCAGTTGGTTGAGCATCTGACTCCTAATTTCAGCTCAGGTCATGATCCCAAGGTCATGGGATCAAGCCCTACATTGGGCTCTGTGCTGAGTGTGGAGCCTGCTTAAGATTCTCTCTCTCTCTCTCTCTCTCTCTCTCTCTCTCTCTCTCTTTTCTTCCCTCCCTCCCCACCCCGCTCCCACCACATGCACTCTCTCTCCTTCTCTCTCTAAAATAACTAAATAAAAAGACCCTTCAAAAAAAGAAGCACCGTTCAAGGTTAACATCAGAGAAAATAATGACGCCACAGCAGTAGAGTCCTGTAAGCATTAAGAAAAGAAGATACTCAGAACAAAGCATGATGATGATAATGCAGCTGGAATAAGTCCAAGATATCTGGGTTTTAGTTTTGAATCCATCAACCGTAAAACTTTAGGTTTGTTGTTTTACCTCCTGCAATGGGTAGCTTTCAAAAGATTTTAAGTAGGGGAATGACATGATATGAAGCATATTTGTTGCTGAATCAATATAAATACAAATACAGGTATAAATATAAATATTTGTTGCTGAATCAATATAATAGCAGCAGCACTAGTGGGGTCGACATGGCAAATAAGTCAATATGCTACTGAAATAGTCTAGGTGAAAGATAATGGTAGATTAAAATGAGCTGTTGACTATAGATGGAAAGCAGTGAATGGATTTTGTTTGTTTTGTTAAGATCAATAACGGATTGGCTATCAGCTACGAGGAAGAGGGAGGTGTCAACTCTGACACATGAGGTTCTGGCTTGCAACGAATGGTTGAGATCTTAAGGAGTATGTATGAATTGAGGGTTCAGGTGATTGAGCACAAAGTCCAGACTAAGTAGGTCGGGGCTAAAAGCCTGGGAGGAAATGGGGGCATCAGGGGACTTCAGGTGTCTTGGAAGTCAAAGGGCAGATAGAGTCAGATTAGGAGAACTGGGGCGATGGGAGACTGTGGCCAGAGAGTGAGGTGCTGGTGTATGTGATTTCCACGGTGGATCAGCTCTACGTGGTGACCAAGTCTGGGTTAGCGGTGAGCACAGCAGACTGAAGTGGAGTGGTCATGGAGGTCAGCGGAGTTGGAAAGGACAGTGAGCTGCTGATTGGGTCTTTTGGGCCCGGAGAGGACAACTGTGACTCAGGGGCCAAAATCATCAGTGAGCTTGGGAGTGTGGCCAATTCGGTGGATCATGATAAATAAGAAACAGGTGGATGACAGGGACTTTAAAGAAGCTGGACCTTTTTATATGAGTGGAGGAGAAATAATAGCTTAGAACATGCACTGGGGAGACTTTAAAGAAACTACATTCCTCTTTGATATTCAGATTGTGGGGGAATGAACCCTCCTATTTTTGAGAAAGTAGGTTCGGGTTAAGGCGGGAGTTGTGAGATCAAAGAAGCTTTGTTGTTTTTTTTTTTTTTTAAGTTTATTTATTTATTTTGAGGGAGAGCCAGTGAGCAAGCAGGGGAGGGTCAGAGAGCGAGGGAGAGAGAGGATCCCAAGTAGGCTCTGTAATGTCAGCACAGAGCCCGACGCGGGGCTTGAACTCACAAATGGTGAGATCATGACCTCTGAGATCATAACCTGAGCTGAAACCAAGAGTCAGATGCTTAACCAACTGAGCCACACCCGCACCCCTAACAAACAAAGAAGCTTTGTAAGTAGCAAAGCACAAATGTACTATCGTCTCGTTTGGTTATATATATCTTGGTTCCAGGAGTAGCACTTTATACTTTTCATCATTAAAAAGTTCATGTCTAAGCATACTGAAATATTTACGGATGAAATGCTATGATGTCTGGGATGCGCTTCAAAATAATACAGGGGTGATGGGCAGGGGTGATAAACGAAGCGAAATTTACCATGCAGTGACAATGCCGAAGCCCAGTAATGCACACAGAGAGGTGCCTTGTACTATTCTGTTTTGTGTAGGTCTGAGTTTTTCTTTAATAAAAAGTTACAGAAACTTCATCTTTATAGATTCAGCCCATTATTTTTGACTGGCATCTGTTTAATATTCTCATTTTATGAAGCTCTCGCCCCCCTCTCCACAAGCCGCACAAGGATAGATACATACCTCCATTTTACTGACCTCTCTGATCCCGTTAAGGGACTTCTCCAAAGGTAAACAACTGTTTAGCCGCAGATTTAGGGCTAGAATTCCCATGGTATTTTGACTTCTGGACCAGTACATTCGATCACCTAATTGAGCCAGTTTGTAAGTTTCCATTAAGAGGTGTTAAAATTCAGAGTAGCTCTCTGGGGCTTTGATCTTGGAAACAGTGGTCTTCATTTGATTGCAGTTCCAGCAAAGTGACATTGCCTTTGCACATACTATTCCTTCTGCATGGAATGTTCATCCCCATCCCCTAGTTCACCCCGTTTAATACCTGTACATCCTTCAAAACTCAACTTCGTCTTCCCCAGCCCCCACACACATGCTCTGTGCCGTCTCAACAATCATTCCGTCCTTGGCATTAGTTCTGAATCTTGGTCAAACTTTTTTTCATTTCATACGCCACAATGAATTGTGAATGTGTGTATGTGTAGTTTTCTGTAGTAAATTAGAACCATGGACTATTTTTATTTTAACTTTGGGGCCTTTAGATAATGGCAACATCTAATATGTAGTTACTCAGCAACTCATGCATGCCTGAAACCATTAGTAGAGGCGATCAGCAAATGAAAATACATGGGAGCCTAAATAAATACGCTGGGTTTGGCCAGTTTGGACGTCTGAGGAAAGAGTACTTGTGATGTGTTGTTTTCTTTTTGGTAACCAAGTCCTATCACTCGGGGTGTCTTCACTCAAGTATCAGGGTGATTGCCACCCTGTGTAAAACGTATTCGGAAACTAAATCACTTACACTTTTTTCCTCCAATAAAAACCTTCCTGCAAGATAAGATGGTGGAAGAGGTGGGAAGCAGAAGATGTTTTTTTTATTCTGCAAATGTGTAACTCATATAGACTGTGAATAGCTTATCACAGTAGGGGATGCCCACAGGAGGGGAGGTGAAGTACCACACGGATAATCGGATCAGTTATAATACTGGAGAATATCTACAGATGCTCCCACAAGGCAATCTTCGTCACTTTTGAGGGAACACTTGTTTTTTCTCCCCACGTATGACAGCTCACTAAGAACTGGGCACAACGTACTTCTGAAAGAAATGCCTCGCAAACCTTTGTACGAAGGTGCAGTTGACCGAATACCATCTTCTTCGCCTTAAAAAAGAGGAGTGGATTTTCACGCACAGTTTTCAATGCACTTGTCATAAATATGGCTCAGTCGGTTGGGCGTCCGACTTGGGCTCAGGTCATGATCTCGCAGTCCGTGAGTTCAAGCCCCGCGTCGTCGGGCTCTGTGCTGACAGCTCGGACCCTGGAGCCTGCTTCGGATTCTGTGTCTCCCTCTCTCTCTGCCCCTCCCTCACTCATGCTCTGTCTCTCTCTCTCTCTCTCTCTGTCAAAAATAAGTAAACATTAAAAAATTTTTTTTTAAATATGGAAGGAATATGTCTCCCAACTTAATTTAAAAAAATCAAATTTCGAGTTTAATGAATTCTATACCCTCTTCCCATCCATGTTGCAACACCCATCAAGCCAATTTCGCTGTAAAAAGTGTCAACTCAAAGCCCGTGTCCCCTCCCCAGTCAGGGTGGGACACAGTGGTAAACAGGAGGGGCAGGGAGGGCAGTGTAAAGGCAGCTTGAACATTTTCAGTCCAAAAAAGCCGGCTTGTTCGCGGTTTTGATTTGCTTTTAATAACAAGCTCCCTCAACCAAAACTGATGAATTGGCATAAGAACAAGGGTACAAAAGAAACATCAAGGGGCCTTCCAAATTGTTAACTAAAGGATGAATTCTCTGCTTTGGGTGGCCATCATTTTAGCCCTCAGAAACAGGGAGATAAAAAGATGCAAAGCTTTTAATATATGCTGCCTGAATATATAAAGGAAGCGATTAGAGCCTGTGGCCCGTAGTGTTGTCTTAATACTTTATAATCACATTCCGTACTTTAAGCAAATGCAAATTCTGTCCAATGCTGCCCTTGAAAGGCAATTTCAGTGCATAGTAAATTGAAACTAATCACTGATACAGGGTAAATACAGCCTCTGTTGGGTAAACACCAAAGCATTTTCCACACAGTACTGCATTTTAAAATAGCTAACTTTATTGTCAGTGAAAAGATAGGCACAAAGTGGATTCAAACCTGCTTAACTTTATTGGAACTAGCTCAGTCGATTACAGAATGGGGTCGCAATCAACAAGGGGCCACATACATTTTACGCCGAAGGCGATTCTTCTCTAGCCATCTGCCAACCCCAGCTATCCATTTTATTAACACATGCCATTAATCACAAGGGAGGCCAGAAAGGAGGTTTGATGATTCCATGTAACCCACCGCTGCTACTGGAAAAAAATAAACAAGCTCTGACACTTGTCCTACTGATGATGAATGACACTCGGGAGATATATTTCCAAGGATCGTGGCGGGCTGAAATTGATGGCAATTAGCCCATCCTGATGCCTTCCTTTGAAAGCATGTTCCGTAAGAATGCACACATTTTAAGTAACACATTCCATATGTGAAGGAGCAACTGAGATAACAGGAGATTGTACGGCTAACAGACATGAGAATATAATTTATAAAAGTTAGTCCATATGTATATACTTTAAGCTGCCGCGTTATGAGTGTTTAGGCTCTGCATACAAAGTAGTTTGCACAATCAGTTTGCTCATTTTCCAATCGTTGTGCCCACCCAACCGCGTAACAAGAGAACACTTGGTATGTTTTCTGTGGCAGATGATGGCAGATATTTCAGGCTCTTGCTCTCCCTGTCACCCTGAAGCTCGAAAGCAACATCGAAAATAAATCCTTCATGAAAACAACAATCGAGATACATGATTTTAAGAGAATGTGCAAGCTACTTTTCCTTAATGCAAAACGGTTAATGGGAGTTTTCCATCAAGTACAATTCATTCTAATGAAGTTTTTCTGTGCATGGGGCATCAGGGTACAACTGACTTAAATAGGTCCCCAGAGATCACCAGGCAGTACGCGTTAAGACAAGGTCACCTTTCTGTCCTGAGGTGCCAGTAAAATGCATAGATAAGTGGGAGTCCAGAAAGATCTCCCAAGTGTTATACCCTGACAATTGTGAAAAAGGTGATTGACTTGACATTTCTCCCATAAACCTGAATCTTTAGAAGGACACCTATTAGAAATTTTCTGAAAAGGCTGAATCTACCTGCTTTGTAAACACAGTGTATGCCATGGACTCCTTCCACCTCTTAGATGTACGATATTACGTGAGCAAATCACCTGGGATTAAAAAAAAAACTGAGCCCAAAGGGACTGCCTCTGGTGTGAGGGGGCAGAGATGCTGTGGAAAGTTCAAAGTAGTACTCAGCCAAGAACTTCCTCCCTTCCCCAAAGAACATGAGGCTAAAGAGACGGCTGCCACACAGCGTGGAACGTATGACATTTGTCACCTTCCAGAATGTGATTAAAATCATGGCTCCCAGAGCTAGCAAAAAATCTGGCAATGTGTAATAACCATAAAAGGAGCAGATGAAAGGTTTCATCTTATTTGTATTTACTTATTTGGCTAGAAAGCAGCAGTCCTCAAGTTTGCTTTCTATTTGAGGACTTTTCCCCTTATGACTGAAGGGGCGGTATGAACGAGTATTAGCACAATGGCACTTATCATTTCTATTTGGGATTCATTTGATGACTGAAGACTAACGTGTAGGACGATCACTTCTTTATTGAAATGTCTAGACTGGCTGAAAATCACGTCACTCTCCCTCATCTCTCCCCCGGCCCCCCAAAAAGAACTCCTTCGGCAGGTGATTAGGAATGACACAAAAATACCGTTAAATATGCCATTCCCGTGGTCACGGAGGGACCCTGTAAGATGACCTGAGACAGCCAATCCCATAGCAAGACAAGAAGTGAGGGGGATTGCTCAGGGGGGAGTTTCATGTGAGTCAATGTTGAAATGAGGACCAGTAAAGAGAAAACCTTGCAAAAAGGCACTGCAGGGGAAGCAAGGTAGGAGTCTAGAACCCTGGACAAAGCCACGAGGCCAGGGACACTTTACAAATTACGAATGCCCTGGTCCATGAAGATGCCTTTTCTTAAGATGAGGCTTTTGGTATATAAGGGTTTCCCAGAATAAGCATGGTAATTGGCAAAATGGAAAGCTGTGTTGTGTGATCTTGAAAAACTAACCTCTCCAGGTCTCAAATTCCTCACCACTAAAACGAGGGGGTAGGGCTCTATTGCTGAAGTTCCTTCCAGCCACTATGCTTCACAACGTAATATATCAGGCCTACTCTTCTATTAATCCGGTTTCTAACTAACACATCCCCAAACTTCTACCCCCCCCACCCTTACCTAACACCCCCCACTTCCCTCACCCTCCCATACCCCTGAAAATTGATCTGAATGACATTGTCTGTGGATCTGTCACCTTAATTAAGGGCAGAGAGGTGACACAGAGCAGGGACCTGTGGCAAGAAGCAGCCCTTTTGTGTCCCTGGAGGCGGCCCTATGGCAAAGCTCCGGAGCCATGGCCTCCTTGGTCCCTGTCCACATACACATTTTCTGCTGCTCTCCAAAGGTATTCCAAGATGGAGTCACTGGCAGTGAGAAGGGACAGCTAAGGACACATCTGCAGCCCACCTCTCCCCCGACTGCTATTCCCTTGGAGGTTACAGTCAACGATGCCTTTTAAGACGTTATGCTAAGAATTGGGGAAAACAAACGGAGTTATTTGAAAGTAGTCACCAGAAATTCAAAGCATTCAGCCCATCAACAAAAATGCTTCCTCGTTTTGCAAATGATTGGAAACCTGAAACTGGTGACACGGCCAGTGAACTTGTGCTGGAGAAACAATGAACACTAACCAGATTGGTCTCAGGAAAGCCAAGCGAGCTGTGCTCACGGCCACACGCAGCACCTCGCGCAACTCTCCATCAAGGCCTCCGAAGGTCTCACTCCCTAAGAAGGAGGAAGTTGTACGGCACACAGCTAATTTACTCTCCTAGCATCTGAAAGCAATATATTAATTATCCAAATGCATAAATTACTCCAGAGTATATATACGAATGTATGAACCTCCGCGAGGGAACCAAAAGAATCCACTTCCAAAGCACCACTGAAATGAAGATAAACACAATCTCCTGGCACAGGGTAGCTGGGAAATTGGGAGGGAAAATTAGCTCCAGCACCCTTCCACACCCCAATATCCCCTGCCTTTTCTTCAGCTCACACAGCTCCTAAACCTATTCCCTTTCATGAGCCCGAGATGAGAGCTCCCTCTCTGGATGCTGCCTAGATGGTAAGCATACAAAACAGCATAGGTGCAAATTCTCTCCGGCTTCCCACTTCTGAAATCTACATGTTACGCACTGTCTCCCAAACATACTCTGCTCTTCAATGAAAATGATCTGGAATATGGAAATGCTAAATAAAATCACGCACATTGCAAACATTCGTGTATACCCAGCGGTTAACAGTCCAAGTGTTTGTATAAACCCAAACAATGAACTTTAGAGCACATTCTGATTCATCTGTCTTTAGAGGTACTCTCTGAGTGTGTACCAGAATAGACTGGAGTTTGTATGGTATTACTTAAGTACTATATTGTTTCAATAAAAAGTCCCTTTAAAAAACATCCCCCCCACCCCTTGTCCTCACCCTCAAAATAAGAACAATCAAAAAGGAAAAATGGTTAAAAGCACTCTTGCTGATAAACTGCAGCTCTTGAATAGGCCGTTTAGATGAGATATTCCACCATCTCTGCGTCAGGCTCTTGTCCCAGGATCTGAATGGGAGCTTTTCTTTCCAGAGTATTGGAGTGGAAAACGGGGCCATCTGAATGGAAACAGGGGGTTAGAAACCACTTAGGGATCAAGTAAAGACTCAGATTGCTAGAAACAGCCAGCGTTCGAGCCACGAAGCCGGTGGCCAAGTGAGACTTGCCTGACACCGCCTCCCCTTGTTCACCTGAGCATTTACCGCAACTGGAAGAACCACCTTGACGCACTTCTGCTCCCATCCTCGTGTCCCAAAAAGTCATTTACGGGCTCTGCACCCATCGCTTGGGATCAATCCCCTTTAAAACCCGAACAACTCTGGCCCAACGACCGGCTGTGTCTACACCACAGGGTGCCAACAAGCAATCCGTAATAGTGGGCAGAACCCAAGGCTACCTGGGGTATGGAAGGTCATTACCTGTCTTATCTGGATTGCAGGTCAGACTTGGTATAGACAAACGACGTGGTCCAGAGCCGGCAGCTGGACTTGCAGAAGCGTCAGCCTGAGCCACAGCTGGAGTTGGAGCTGGAGCCGGAGTAGCAGCCGCAGTCGAAGCTGGAGTTGGTGCCTGAGTCTGAGCCGCAGCAGAAGCCGGAGACGCTGCTGGAGCCGGAACCGCAGTCGGAGCCGGAGCTGGAACCGGAGCCGGAGCAGCTGGAGCAACCTGAACAGCAGCAGGAGGCGCGACAGCAGCGGCGGCGGCGGCGGCGGAGGCAGCGGCCGGAACCTGAGCGGCAGCAGCTGGAGAAACGGCAGCCGCAAGAGCAGCAGCAGCAGCAGCAGCGGTTGCTGGAGACGGGGCGGCGGCGGCGGCAGCCGGAGGAGCAGCAGCAGCAGCGACAGCAAGTGGAGCAGCGGCTACCATGGTGGTGGTGTTGGTGGCAGCGTTGGCAGTGATGGCGGCAGCAGTGGCGGCGGCAGCGGCGGCTGGCGCGGGGACAGAGACGGGAGCAACAGCTGCGGTTTTGCTGGGTTCCGTGCCCCGTTCCGTCTGCGTGCTGCAATCGCGGCTGCCCGTCTTGGAGTGAGCGGAGAGCAGGGGAGTGGAGGGCGGCACCGGCGACGGTGTGGAGGGCACGGACTCGGCGCGGTAGTCCCCACCCAGGAGGATACCTACAAAGGGAAGACGGCAAGAGGTCAGAAAAGTACGGGTTCCTCAAATGCAGACATCGGGTTACGTCGTCTTCCTTGCAGGAGGTTCAGGAGAAGCACGAACAACGGGACGCGAGTCTCCACTTGCGCCTCCGAGGAACCCAGGAAATCGGTTCGAAAGGCCCGTCCCTTCTGGTCCTCGTTCTCCACCCCAGCACGGTGTATTAAGCCTTTAAGTCTCCCGCGGATCTGTTTTGATCTACTTTTCCAGCGGTGATTGATCTCCACTGAGCTTGCAGAAGGCTTCTACTTGGCTCCACTTACAACCCACGTCTTCCATGACCACCCAGCCAGAAAGGAGTGGGGGAACGATCGGTGGTCACGGATGAGTGCTACGATAACTGTGTAACCTAACGTTCTCATGAAGACCAGGGGCCCCCGAAATGCCTACTCTATCCAAAGGACACTGCAAGCATCAGAGGACCAAGGAAGGTATCAGAAGCAACAAAAAGACCTACAATTAAAATACAAAGCTGGCTTTCTCGGGCTCTAAAAATGTGCCTCATGGTACCCACAGTGCTTCTGGGGTTTTGATTAGAGGGGAAGGAATGGACAGAAATGGAATGAAAAAGTACATTCAGTTCTCATCTCAGAACATTCGGGTAACAAAAACCTGCCACCCAGCTCCATTTAGCTTAACTAGAACTCTGAATCCTTGTATTATGTGGTAGGAGAGAACAGAGAAAAGTCTGGAATTCGGAACTTTTGACTGACATGAAGGTCACATGGGCTTTGGACAAAGACAAAAGGTCTGGCATGGCAAAGGCCAAATCTGAGAAGTTTTTAGAGGAAACTGGAGTTGTCTTCTTTCCCACCCAAACAGAACTCAGAATTCTTAGCTTTTAAGGCCTTGGCTTCCACCAGTGTTCTGTCAGTGAGACGTCAGAGTGTGGAGGAGTTCCTGAATAGGCAGCTAGCCTCTCAGGAGGACAGACACCCAACCTGATATATCTTCTGCTCCAGAATCTGGACCATCACTCCCTTTCCTTGCCGAATGGGCACATTATCTAAACGCGTCACTTCAATCTTCTTTATCTACTGTCATTACCTAGGCTCCCCTTCCAGCTCTTGTCATCTCGCTTCTCTTCCATGATGGGGGTGCCGGTCAGCGTGGACGAATGTGAGAGCAGGCCTGACCCGGCATTGGAAATGGACATCAGAGACTTTGCTGGTCGCATGGATGACAGCTGCTCTGTCTTACTTGGCTCCTTCCGGGAACGCTGCTGCAGCACTTTGATCATGGCGTCCTTCTCAATAATTTGGGCATGGAGCGTCTTAATCCTAGGAGCCAAAGACAAAGAACATATAAAAAACCTCATTGCCACCTCCATGTTCTGGTCTCACTGCCTGCACGGACTTGAGTTTCCATGATCTTTTCAGCTGAGGAGTGGTTTAGTCCTTTCGGCATTGAAAAGCAAGGGGAGGTGTGCTGTGTGTTTAAAAACGCCTTTCTTGGGGCGCCTGGGTGGCGCAGTCGGTTAAGCGTCCGACTTCAGCCAGGTCACGATCTCGCGGTCCGTGAGTTCGAGCCCCGCGTCGGGCTCTGGGCTGATGGCTCGGAGCCTGGAGCCTGTTTCCGATTCTGTGTCTCCCTCTCTCTCTGCCCCTCCCCCGTTCATGCTCTGTCTCTCTCTGTCCCAAAAATAAATAAAAACGTTGAAAAAAAATTTTTTAAAAAATAAAAACGCCTTTCTCCACACCCAGATGAATCTAGGAGAGCATCCAGGAGTCGCTGCTTACACCTCAGGAAGCCACAGCAAGGTACCGGTGGGAAAAAGGCCTGTACGTAAGAGAGTAAACGGATGTAGTGGGTGCTATACGGAAGATTCTGAGTCAATGGAACAATGCACTTAGTGAGAAAATGAGGACTTCTTTGAATGGGCCGCAACTTGAGTTGATAAGTAAATGATCCTGAGTTTATAAGAGATATCAGGTGCCCTACCTCCAAGTCTGAATGGATATTCTTTCACTGTGCATTCTGCTGTATCACAGGGTTGAAGTCCAATGCTAGAAGGAATACCCAGAGTACAAATACCAACAATACGGTTCTGGCAGAGGGAAGATAGAAAGCAATTACCAAAGCCAATGGGGAAAGCAAGGTAAGGGTCATTGCATTTCAAACCCAAGTGAACAGGCTGGCAGGGGTGCAGGGGTCGGGGGAGGCTGCGTTATCAGGTTTCTCATTTGTGAATGAAGATGCCTACCCTTCCCTCCTGACCTATCTGGTCTCTATACTTTCTTCTCAGATCCACTGGGGTCCAGATTGATATTTTACCTGCCCTCCATGTCAAGGCAACGCTTGTTGGCCATCAAGATCTCTTCCTCCTCTTTCTGGATGCGAGCTTCCAGAGCCGTGTCGTAGCTGGTGTTAGGAGAGTGGCTGATGACTGTTGTATCCCTGGGAAGGAAAATGACAGTGATGAAGATAAGGCAGCAAAATCAACGAATCTTATCATCTCCCTCCCACGTCAAAGGTATTGCTGGAAAGCGGTAAGCTATAGTCAAACTCATTAGGAATGGTTGCTTTCTGGATGACTGACCGAAAAGAACCTCCAAGATGGGAAGGTTCAGCTTTCAGAGCTAGCTAGAAGAGGTTTTTGGCATGGATACAGCTGCAAAAGTCAGTGAGGGGATTCTATGAGAGGGACACAAACCTCCTGGCAAAGAATCCCTTCAAGTTTTTAGATCACGGCCAGGTTATACGAAGATCTTTATATTTTTACTTTATATTATTATTTATATGGTAGAGAAGATATTATAGACTTTCACTTTATTCTCATGATAGTTATGAAGGCAAAAAGGCTGGACTTTGATGAAAGTCCGAGAACGTACTGAACAGCCAGTGCTACAGATGTATACCAGCAACTATAGAGACGGCCCCAGCAAAGGTCAGATTGGGCAAGTGAGCTGAGCGAAAAGCATGGCCTTTGAGTCAGTGCCACTTAATTCCTGCCTAACCTACGTTGGAAACATTCTAGTGCCCAATCAAGGAGTCTCTTCCCCCAGCTACATGACTGTTCTCTTGCCAGAGTCCGAACTGCATGAGGGACCATCATGTCTCCTTTCAAAGTGTCTCAGGCCATTAACTCTAATACTAATTAATAAGGAGTAAAGCGTGTGTGTGCGTGGGCGCGAGACGGAGAGAGAAAGAGAGGAACAAGGAGAGGAGGAAGGGGAGGGGGCGGGGCAAGGCTGATGTCTAAACAGCACGAGTCAAAGATACACGGGGATCCTGTAGCGTCCTGATAAGTGAGGTCATGCACGTTTCTTTAGTTCATTTAGAACCAGTGGTAGAAAAAAAGAGGGAAAGGAATGAAAACGACCTGGATCCTCTTTGAGTAACTTGGAGGGAAAGAAAAAGGGATTAGGAAGAATATTGATGTAATTATATTGGTCTTAAAGGAAAAGCCGACAATAGACTGGGAAAACAATGAATTAGCACCGCTTCATCATACTTCCTATGAGGACGGGGATCTGTGGGAGAATTTTCTGCTGGCACCTGGCTATTATGTTCTGTCAGCTTACAGACTGTGACAGTACAGACGGGAGTGAAAGGGCAGGGAATGAAGACACAGACAGCGGGTATTGAAGTTAGGGAATTTGGTGAGTTCCTCAAAACTCCTGTTGCCCCAACATGCTTACACTTGACATGCCATTTAGTTGAACGGTGAAACAAACTGGGCCAAGAGAGAGAAGGCCTTGCAGTGGCTCACCTAAATTGAAAACATTTTAGCATCTCAGGATTCTACACTTGCTCCTAGTGCGACCAGGAATGGCCCTTGTGTTCCAAGGTGCTCAAGGGGAAATGGCGTTGTGTGATGTTGAGAGCACGGGCTCTGACTAGAGACCACACGAGGGTCCAAGCCTCCTTTCCCAAGTACCCCGCCACGAGCAAACTCTATGCTCAGGAAGTCAGTTCACTGCTCGAGACGTCCGTCTCCTCAGACAGAAGTCATAATTACACCTGCATCTCATGGCATTTTGGGGGGGGGGCTCAAATAAAAGCACACATGTAAAAGATACAGTGCACAGTAAAAACGCCCAACAAACATATCCGTAATTAGAGAGAAAAGTATGGGTAGGGGCGCCCGGGTGGCTCAGTGAGTGAAGCGTACGACTCGGTTTCCGCTCAGGTCATGATCTCACAATTCTGTGTGTTCAAGCCCCATCAGGCTCTGCGCTGATGGTGCAGAGCCTGCTTGGGATTCTCTCTCTCTCTCTCTCTCTCTCTCTGCCCCTCCCCTGCTCACGCTGTCTCTGTCTCTCTCAAAATAAATAAACAAACTTAAAATTTGTTTTTAAAAAAGAGAGAAGTGGGGCGCCCGGGTGGCTCAGTCGGTTAAGCGTCCGACTTCAGCTCAGGTCACGATCTCACAGTCCGCGAGTTCGAGCCCTGCGTCGGGCTCTGGGCTGATGGCTCGGAGCCTGGAGCCTGCTTCCGATTCTGTGTCTCCCTCTCTCTCTGCCCCTCCCCCGTTCATGCTCTGTCTCTCTCTGTCCCAAAAATAAATAAACGTTAAAAAAAATTAAAAAAAAAAAAAGAGAGAGAGAAGTATGGGGAGGAGAGTGACATGCAAGAGGGTGTGACTTTAACCAATTCCGTCTCTAGGTGGAATCCTAGGGGCAGTTCCTGCAGTGCAGAGTTCCAACACGATGGCCGCTCCAGAGCCAGGCCACTCTAAAGGCTGCGTGGTGACTATGGACACCGGGGCCATGAGCGTGCGGTTTGTCGCTGGGGGAGCCAGTGCTGGCCCACGGCCACTTTCATTGCATAAAAGGCCATTTTGGGGACGCAAAGCCCTGCCAGCTCATTGATATGGACACTGCGAACTCCTCAGGAATGGAGCCTGAAAATGTGGGGCACTTAGTGAATTCCTCCAGAGCTGCCAGGACGGCCTTCAACATCAATCTTCCTTCTAGAAGACTGGGGCCACTGAGCCAGTGGCTCAGGCAAAAGCAAGCAAGCAGCGTTTGAAGAAGCAACTTGACCTAACTTCCAGTATGCTGAGACTATCCTTAAGCACATCAGGAGAGAGATGCTGGGCTTGAAAACACAATCTGCAAACCCCAGACTGTACACCCCTGATTTCGACATCCTACATCTAAATTCTTTTTTTTTAATGTTTATTTGTATTGTTTTAAAGATTTTTAAAAATGTTTATCTACTTATTTTGAGAGAGACAGAGACAGCATGAGCAGGGGAGGGGCAGAGAGAGAGAGCGGGAGAGAGACAGAGTCCCAAGCAGGCTTCACACTGTCAGCGCAGAGCCCGACGTGGGGCTCAATCTCGCAAACCATGAGATCGTGACCCGAGCTGCAGTCAGACCGACTGAGCCACCCAGGTGCCCCCTACGTCTAAATTCTTAAGTAAACGATTTCTGGCAACTGTCCCTCCAGGCATCTCTCTCCTTCCAATGAGATTATCCCCATCACCTTGCTTACATCGCTTTCCAGAACGTCACTCAGGATTCCCTAATTAAAATAGCTAGACTTTTCAACTTTTCAACTTCGAATCCATCTTTTCCTGTCAGTAGCATCCTTTTGTTTATTTAACATGTGAACTTGACCATGACTGGAGCCCTGTGGTTGAAATTACTTCGATGCTAAAAAGTGGCTAGACATGCATCAGTCCCTGACTGCAGGAAACTTGCAAAGGGAGACAAAAAAATATAAGGGCAAGCAATTAATTGTTACAGAGGTGAGCGTGAACTTTATTCCAACAGGCACTGAAGATTATGAGAGCTGGAATGATCCAAGCTGTGTTTTAAAAAGATAACATTGTCTCTGGCAGAAATGTGATGGGGGATTCGGGGAGCAATACGCTGGATTTGGGCAAACCAGTCAGAACGGTTATTGTAATAATCCCAGCAAGAGATACTGACATCATGAACCGATGCAAATAGGCCATAGGAGGCAGAATTGCTACACCTTGGAGACTGTTTACATGTGGGTGTTGGAGAGAGGGAAGAATGAATGAGAACTTTTGGTGTTTCTAATTCAAAAGACTAGAAAAGATGGCATACAGCTCATTTTCTATGATAGGAATATAAGGAGAGATTGTTGGGGAAACGTTATAATGGGTTTTGATTTTAGTTACATCGGAGTTAACACATCTTAGGAATAGCCATATGACAATATCCAACAAGTTGTTGACAATTCTGACTTTAACCTAAGGGATGTCAGAATGAGAAACAAACCTGAGGACAGAAACGGAGAAAAGCCTATAAGGAAGAAACAGGTAGGCACGTATAACGTGTGTGACCAGCTTCTACCTCCTGCTTTCCCTTCCTTTCCTTCTTTCCCAGATTGACGTCATCCAATATAAAAACAAAACACTGCACGTTTGGGGAAGGTTAATGACTGGATTCAGGAAATGCAAACTAGTAAATTACATGGCTGATCGGGTTTGTTATCTTTTTTTTTTTTTTGAGAGAGAGAGAGAGAGAGAGAGTGTGTGTGTATGTGTGTGAGCACGCACGCACACATGGGGGAGGGGCAGAGGGAGAGGGAGAAAGAGAATCTTAAGCAGGCTCCATGCTGTCAGCACAGAGCCTGATGCAGGGCGTCAACTGTCAAATTGCGAGATCATGACCCATCAAAGCCCCATGCGGGACTCAATCTCAGGACTATGAGATCATGACCTGAGCAGAAATCAAGAATCAGACACTTAACCGACTGAGCCACGCAGGCGCCCCAATTATCTTTTCATCCTTTTGCTGCTATTCAGAAATAAATTCACCACTGGTGAGCCACAGTCTGCGTTGCCACATCTATTCTTCTAGGTCGAAGTACTCGGTAATAATTTCCCTTATGTAAATTAAGCATCTAAAGAATCTCTAGGAACACGATAATATGGAAGTCATAATATGGGCCATATTATTGTGATTACTTACCATACTTTTCAGTGACTAAACAATTAATAATAAGCCTCAATCAGTAACTCTTAAACAGTTAATAATCCCTAATCACCATCTTGAAATCTAATCACCATCCTGAAATCATCAAATCAGCAGAGTAGTGGTGAAGGTGTCAAAATGTCACTTTCAATCCCAGTTCTTCTTCTTAGTACCTGTGTGTGATCTTGGGCAAATTATTTAACCTGTTCCTCATACATAGAATAGATAATAGTACTTATCGCAAAGAGTTATTGTGAGCATAAGCAATAACGGTAAAGCACGTAGCAGAGTACCTTATATAGAAAACAAACAGTACATGTGATTTCTTGCCTTGACAGCTGTCCCTTTGACAAGTGGTGCTTTGTAGAATCAAAGTGCTAACAGGGGTATGAACAGATCACCTAATAGGTCTTCTCACCTGAGAAAAAGCAGTTGTCTATTATTATATGACAATCTGTACTTGAGGGGCACCTGGGTGGCTCAGTCAGTTAAGCGTCCAGCTTTGGCTCAGGTCATGATCTCACGGATCGTAGGTTCGAACCCCATGTCGGGCTCTGTGCTGACAGTTCAGAGCCTGGAGCCTGCTTCAGATTCTGTGTCGCTCTCTCTCTCTCTCTCTCTGCCTCTCCCCCGCTTGTGCCCTGCCTCTCTCTGTCTCTTAAAATTAAACAAACATTATTTTTTTTTAAATCTGTACTTTATTATTCACAACGGCCAAAGACCAGAAACAATCCAAATATCCATCAACAAGTGAATAGATAAACTGGGGTGGTGCACCCAGACTTTGGAACACGAGTCAGCAATGAAAAGGAACCAACTATCGATACAGGCATCAACTTGTATGAATCTCAAAATAGTTATGCCCAGTGAAAGAAATCAAGCAGAAAGAGTATATACTACATGACTCCTTTCGTACAACATTCTGGAAAAGGCAAAATTGTAACGACAGAAAGCAGACCGATTGTTGTCTAGTGTCAGGTGGGGGAGGAAGGGATCAAGCTGAAGGGGCACAAGGGCACTTTAGAATGCACCCTCTATCTTGACTGTGGGGTGGCTACATTATTGTATATGCCTGCCAACATTCATCAGACCACATAAAATAGGTGCTTTTTAATAGGTAAATAATACCTTAATTGAAAAAATTCTACAACCACCATTGATACCACCCAAGCAACATTTCCCAAATGTGCATTTACCTGTAAGATATTACATTGGGAACATATAAAGTCAGAGATACTAGCAGAATACACAGAAACCAAGCAGGTCATTAAAATGTGGCACTACATTTACGGATTGCAGTTAGAGACTTAGAAACCGTTTCCTTCTCTGTCACTTCTTTCCTCCTTCCTTCCTTTTTGCTTCTTCCTCTCCTTCCTTACTCAAATACAGGTTGAGCACTTTCCATATGCAACCAATATCCTAGACATTTAAAACTTCTTAGGAAGGAAAAGTACAATATAACGCCTTTACCACAGAAAGGGGCAAAGAGCAGAACCCTGGTCAAATTTGTAGGGTCGAATGAAACCACTGGACAGAAGAGAAAGGGCAAGAGATGTTGGAAAGGAAGGCAGAAGAACCCATAGGTTCTGAAATTAAGTTTCCTGGATGCCACCTTGTAAATTGGGAATCTCATTAAGAAAAGAGGAAAAGGAAACCAATCCCCGTGGCTGAGCATAAGAGGCACTATCTTTGGGAAAAAAAAAAAACAGCATAATCCTAGAAATAGAAGCATCTGGAGGAATTATTACAAGGACCCCAGTCCTTGTCTACCTAGTCTACTTGTCTCATTTTGCGGGAATGTGAACACAGTCTCTCAATTTCTTCTGAGGGCTGGATTAATAGGCATGCAAAGAAGCATACAGTCCCGATACAGGATGTTTGCCCAAGGAACTAACGTAAAGTGTTTCTGGCCAGGTGGAAACTGGCTGCTTTTTATCATATTAGATGATAAGCATGCACTTTTACTGAAAACCGTGATTACATGGAAACTTTCTACCTGGTGATTTAAACGAATGTGGTTTAAATTAAATCTGCTTTATGGAAGGCAACAGATTCTGGGAAGAAGTCTCTCAGAAAGTGGGTTCCCCCAGTATCAAAACTTTCCAGGAAGGAAGGAAGGAAGGAAGGAAGGGAGGAAGGGAAGAAGGGAGGAAGGGAGGAAGGAAGGAAGGGAGGAAGGGAGGAAGGAAGGGAGGAAGGGAGGAAGGAAGGGAGGGAGGGAGGAAGGGAGGAAGGGAGGAAGGGAGGAAGAGAGGAAGAGAGGAAGAGAGGAAGAGAGGAAGGGAGGAAGGAAGGAAGGGGGTAGTTTCTTTATTACAAGGACCCCAGTGACAACCTCCTAGCTTTCTTGCATTTCCTGACCTGAAGTCTACTCTGAAGTTGATTTTAGCAGCGAACCTCCCAGCATCAAGAACGCTGGCTTTCCCACACTTTCTCACACTGCACACCTTTACGAGCTAGATCTTTCTAAGTTTCTGCCCAAAGGTGACAAAATTCGCCCTTCGTCTCCTTTTCTGTGTTGGGGTTTCCCGAATAACCTTTGAATAAGCACTGGGCACAGGTGTTTTCTTGGGAGGGAGCAGCTAAAATTACACTTAATTCTGCTTCTAATCTGCCTACAAACTCCCCGACCATCTTCTAGCACAGCTGGGGCTTTCGTGCGCTCAGTTACTGCCCTCACACGTACGGAGCGCCCTGTTCTCCGAAAACAAAGACAGGTATGCTTAAGCCCATGATGACCTCGAAATCCATGCACAGGTGACTTCAAGCCATATAAGATTTATCAGGTCTCCATGTACTTGGAGGAAGGCAGAGTGTGTTAGAGAAACAGTAAGACGTCCTCCTGGAGAATCAGGAATCCGTGTGCAAATCACGAGCCCAGCTCTTAAGCACTGACCTCCTCCCGATTTGGCATGAGAAGTACTCGCAAATAAATGTATCTGCCACCCACTCGACACACACATCACAGCCTAAACTCTGGCAAGTGTTTCCAGATTCCGCCAGCTCACCACCTTTGGGAGAACGTTCGAAACAACACTGTGGTTTTTAATAACTTTCTGGGTAGAGCCTCTCTGGGTACCATATGCTCTGGCCTCCTTAGATACCCGACTGGAGACCAAGCCTCTGTCTGTCTCTCCAGCAACCAATGCCATCTCCTGATGCGAATTTAGTTTTTGTCGTTTCTCTCTTTCTTTTCCAACGGGTGATTATGAACAGCAGCGAGATGGACAAACCGGACAAGAGCACTGTTTCCTCCAAAGACCAATATTTAATGTTTTCACGTGCACAGGGGACACGGAAGAGGCAAAAAAATTTAAGAAAAAAAAATCCTTCTGCCGCTTTCTCTCCCTTGCCAAATGGCATGTGACCGGTTACATGTGATGAACTCATGGACACGGAGAATGTGGCTCAGCCACTCCTGAGTGACATTTAGTTTCTGAGTGGCCTTTCTCCGGAGTGGCTTTCACTCCCGTCCTGGGGCTAAACAAAGAAACCTACACATGTGGCCAAAAGAAGGCGTGGCTCTAGCGAAGGAGGCCTGCGAACCTTCAGTGGATCTCGTGAAGTTAACGTTCATTTTCAAATTCCTGACCCCAATTCCTAAAAAGTCTCTGTTTAACCAGGTGAAAGGAAACACACTTAGGCAGACACTGGGGAGGGGAACAAAGAGCACTCTAGGAGACAAGGAAAGCAACGCATGGAAAAATCTTTCAACAGGTCACCTTTCTGTTCTGCCCACCCACCCATGCCCTTCAAGCAAGGATCCCGGAAGCCAGCCACTTACCTCTGCGCAGCTACGGTCGCGGCGGCGTCTAGAGCGAAATGCCTCATCACATTCTCCTCTAAATACTTCTGCTCCCACTTTGTCATGTCGGCTTCCAGGGCCAGAATCCTCTCCTCCTTCTCGCGAAGCAACTCCATCAGCGCAGTGGCGCTGTGTTCTGAAACACTGGCGGGCTGAGGGTTGCCCTGGCGCTGGTTGGGGAGATGCCGAGACCCCTCGGGTTAGTGAGAGAACCATGCTGGCAGCCCCACTTGAAGAGCCCCCATTCTTGGAGAGCGTGACTGCCCGTGCCACTTCAGTTTGGATCCTGATCCAGAAGCAAGGGGAATTCAGATTTCCTCCCAAGGCAACGGCACTTTCTATCTTGGGGCACATCAAATAGTCATGCCGTTCAGAAAGTGGATCGTGGGTTGAAAAATCACTATCCCGGCCTGCCAGCGCGGCACACACTAGAAATGGACATTAAACACCTAGGATTGGGCCCCTACCTTGCCCCCAACTCGTTGTGTGGCCTTAAGTGAGTCACGCAACCTTTCCTGGCTCTTGATTTTCTCCCACCTGAAAATGAGGAGGGGTACGGCCGGATGATTCTAAAGACCGGAGCGTGGGGCACCTGGGTGGCTCAGTCAGCTGAGCGTCCGACTTCCGCTCAGGTCATGATCTCGCGGTTTGTGAGTTGGAGCCCGGCGTCGGGTTCTGTGCCGACAGCTCAGAGCCTGGAGCTGCTTTGGATTCTGTGTCTCCTTCTCTCTCTGCCCCTCCCCCACTTGTACTCTGTCTCTCTCTCTCTCTCAAAAATAAATAAACGTAAAAAATAAATAAAGACCGGAGCCAATTCTAAAATGTCTGGAGTCTATTTGTACAGCATTTTCACTTCTTATAGGGTCTACTGCTCACATGAAAATAAAAGGTACAAGGATTTTGCCGGGCTACGAAAGCTAAGGAAGCCGACCTCACTGTCGCAATCAGGAGGTGGTCTGGAGGAAGATCAAGTGGGGCAAAAACACCTAAAGATGAGCAAAAGTGTGGCTCTTATCTTCATGTCCGACACCCAATGGAAAACCACCAATCAGGAGCGATCTCGTTTTAAGTTCTCCGTACCTGCTGAATTCTGAGCGATTCCAGTTCCCTCTCTAGCCGCGTCCGGAGACGATGCTCCAACTGCTCACGTTTTTCACACGCTGCCTGGAGCTGTACGAGGGCTTGCTGCATCTTCTCGACCTTATCTACATACACCTGCTTCTTTTTCAGCTGAAATTCCAGGTAGGGAGAGATGTGAGACGGCACAAAAGAGGACAGCAGAGTCAGTTATGCAGCCCCCCAATCCAGCCTTGTGTTTACATCTCTTTCTGCCCCGCTCCAAGTAAAGAATGAAATGGCAAGAAGGTCCTTCAGGATGAGGAGTACGCTGCCTTGTACTTATCGTGCAGAAAATGCGATGGGGAAGAGGAATTAGGAGCCCCCCTTGGACAGTTTCTGCTTCTCAAAAGTGAAGTTACCATGCAATGGATTATAAGAGTTTTTAAACCTCTTTATTGACTAGCACTGCCCCACTACACGTTTATGAAAAGAACACAGGTTATTTGCAATTTCTGCCTCACTCATGAGCCTGAGTTGATAACACTGGACTCTGAGAACCCAGGACTATAATTTCTCAACTTTATGCTAAGCCCTTTACAGATATCTAAAGACTCTAACTAATGAGTCAAATCCAAACTTAAGTGAGTCAAACGTGATTCTTCCTCTCTACAAGCCTATGAACCATAACTAAAAGCAAAGGTAGAAGCAGGTTGGGACAAAGAATTTGAAGTTTTTAATTTATTTTATAATGTTTATTTATTTTTGAGAGAGAGAGGGACAGAGTGTGGGCAGGGCAAGAGCAGACAGAGGGGGAGACACAGAATCCAAAGCAGGCTCCAGGCTCCGAGCTGTCGGCACAGAGCCCGACGCAGGGCTCGAACCCACAAACCATGAGATCATGACCTGAGCTGAAGTCGGATGCTAAACTGACTGAGCCACCCAGGCACCCCTGAGACTAAGAGAATTTGAGTTCTTTGTCCCCTTGTAGTTTATAGGCCAAATCCTGGCTCCATTAGAATAGAGGAACGAGGATCTCAGGGCTCTTTTAAGAAGGCATACACCTCAACACTTAAGAAGATTGGGCTAAGTAAGTGCAGCTTCCCAGCTTGTTAGCAAATGAGGAGGTTATGCTTTTCATCATATTCGTGGGGTGCCTCTCTTGCTAACAGAATCAACCCACGAATTCTTTCTAATGAATACATTCTTCCAGGCTAGTCTCACATCTGTCATTATCATTAATCATGGAAGCTGAGGTTAGTTAAGGATACTTTCACTTTAAGATCTAAATCGAAATATTATTGATGACCCTGTGAAGAGGGAATTGAAGAATTCAGCTCAACTCGAACTTTTCAACACGTTCCCAAGCCCTTGAGCTAGCTAGCTAGCTAGTTGCAATGTTAGAAGTTACCCTTCCAGAACTGCCCAGACGCATTTAGCGGGGGGGGGGGGGGGGGGGGGCAAGCCAGCAGGACCAACCCGGCTCCCCCATTGCAGAAACCAGGTAACTCAACAGTAATGAGTCCAAATGACTGCTGTCGAGAATGTCCAGTCAGACAGCAATGGCATATGCCGAACTCTCTTTGTCTTAAATGCCTTGTCCCCAGGGGCGCCTGGGTGGCGCAGTCGGTTAAGCGTCCGACTTCAGCCAGGTCACGATCTCGCGGTCCGTGAGTTCGAGCCCCGCGTCAGGCTCTGGGCTGACGGCTCAGAGCCTGGAGCCTGTTTCAGATTCTGTGTCTCCCTCTCTCTCTGCCCCTCCCCCGTTCATGCTCTGTCTCTCCCTGTCCCAAAAATAAATAAAAAACATTAAAAAAAAAATTAAATGCCTTGTCCCCAAATGAGGATAGCCAAACTTCATCTAGGTTGTAGAAAACCGATCTTATATTTTCCTATCAGACCTGTGGTATACTTTGCCTAAGTGACTCGGAAAAGAAAACTTAAAAAAATTCTTTTTCTATACTTCCTGGACATTTCCTTTCATTCTAAGATCTACTTCAATTTAGCCTTGTGGACCAGTTGAGGTGAGTTATAAGTCTAGATGTTTTTTTTTATCCATTAGACTTTTTCCTAGAAAATAAAACAAACAAAAGCCATTCTCTTTCTTTCAGCAAGCTTACACTTTTCTTTCCTGGGATAAGTAACTATTTGTAACAACAATGACTAGGGCAATCAAGGCCTTTAGGCCATGGATGTCTCTGCCTTCCTATTTGCTAAGCTTAGAATAATTGGAGAGCAGGGAATATCCTCTAACTTCACCTTTTGGGTTCCATAATCCTCACGAGCTATTTCAAGTTGAATGCATGTATTTGTGAATCACTCTGAAAATCCTAGGGGAGCAGTGCAATGTTAATGCAGAGAATGTTAACTATAATTACCGAGGCTTACAGCAGTTATACTTAAAGGCAATTAAAGTTAGCATGCAGTTCTTGCCTTGATCGTAAAGTACTCCGGTGCAAGCTCAGAGAACTGAAAAACAAGCAGCCCAGGGCCTGGTGGAGGTCTCCACACCCTGCCTTTCTTGAGAAAGAAAACCTTAATATCTTAGCAAAAGCATCTCCAGCAGTAGAAGTCACTGAACCAACCCTTCCGGAAGGGAAAAGCAATAAAGGCCCAGGGAGTTTTCTGAGCTGGGTGAAGATAGGCATGCAGGTCAGACAGCTTTCACAAATCTAATTATGCTTTGCCACTGAGATGATTATACATAAGGTACCAACACCACGGTTACTGGCATAATTCACCTCCCACCTCCTTTAAAAGAAGAAAGAGTGTAGTTCACCCATAAATACCATGGTCATTTAGCAAATGCTTAATCTGTAGATAACTTAAGACAGAAAAGGACAAGTGTTGGATGCTACCAATGCAAGACCCTAGAGATGAAATCCACAAGTCAGCTGTATTCTAAGTTACGTACTCTGTTTTCTAGATCTCATCTATATGTAGAAAGGAACAAAGGTCTGTATGGTTTATTCATTCCTCTACTATCATCATATGCTTCACTTTTACCTTCATCGTGATAAATCCCCTTTTCTTTTCTGCCTCGCCCCTGTACACGTGTCTCCTGTGCTAAGCTCCTCAAATGTTAGATTGTTAATTAGGACATTCTGGATGCCCAACTTCATCTTCCAATGTGATCAGAAACGCCAGTGGTTCCTTCTTAGGTAAAAAGAGAGGCCACATAGTAAAACGGTTATGGTCATGAGCTCTGGCCTCAAACAATCTGAGTTCTCCCACTCACTAGGTACGCAAACTTAGGTAGGCTATGTAATTCGTCCACCCACAACATGGAGATGATGATAATGTGATATACCTCTATAAAGATCAAATGAGATAACACATGACGTGCTTAGTAGACCACCTCATACAAAAAGTACTTAGAGTTGTTCTTTTTTTTTTTTTTTAAAAAGTTAATGTCAAATCACACATGCTCTGGTCCTTTCAACTCTGAACATTCATGCCAGATAGCCTTGATATGGTTCTCATTATTTCTGTAACTCTAATTATCACATTCATGTCAAATGAAGACAAACCAAACAAACAAATAACGACAAAGACAGAAACCGACTCGTAAATATGAGAACAAGCTGGCAGTTGCCAAAGGGGAGGGGTGTGGAGGATGGGCAAAGTGGGGGAAGGGGATTAAGAGGTACAAACTAAAATTCTAAAATATATAAAATATAAAATATATAAATATATATAAATATATTTAAATATATATATTTAAATAAATATATATATTTAAATAAATATATATATTTAAATAAATATAAATATATATAAATATATATAAATATATTTATATATAAAATATATAAAATATAAAATATATATGAAAAGCACAGCATACGAATGTAGCCAATAATACTGTAGCACACTTATCATGGTGAGCATTTTGTAATGCACATAATTGTTGAAACACTATGGTGTATACCTAAAATTAATATTGTATGTCAACTACACTCAAATTAAAAAAAAAAAAAACACTTAAAGACATTAAAAACACAGCCATTTTCCCCTAGGAAGACATATAAAACTAATCCTCAAACGCTTCATATGATAGAGCTTCAGATATCTTTATAAGACAAGGCCATTCACTAGGGATACAATTAGAAGCAAGCGCTAAGTAGCCACATGGACACCCTATTTTCTCCAAATGACACATTTCTCCAAATGAGAAATAAATACTTTACTTAGAGTCAAAGGTACTGCTTAAAAAAAAAAAAAAAAAAAGAGCCTTAGGCAGACCTCATTCCCTACAATACCACACAGAGTCTCAGATATTTCTTTTTTTTTAAATTTTTTTAATGTTTATTATTTTTGAGACAGAGAGACAGACAGACAGAGCGTGAGTGGGGGAGAGGCAGAGAGCAAGAGGGAGACACAGAATCTGAAACAGGCTCCAGGCTCCCAGCTGTCAGCACAGAGCCCGACGCGGGGCTCGAACTCACAGACCGCGAGATCATGACCTGAGCGGAAGTCGGACACTTAACTGACTGAGTCATCCAGGCGCCCCCAGCTATTTCTCTATTTGACAGCGAAATGAAAGCTAAAGGAACCAAGTGGCAATCAGGGAACTTGGATTCTAGTCCTAGCTCTGCCGTTGATGGTAATTTGTTTCCGTGTTTTCGGCCTCAGCATCCCAATTTGTAAAAAAGAGGAGGGTTTCAGGAGTCAGCAAAGGAAAATGGTCAGCGGCAGGCTAAATCCATCCATCTCCATTCATTTATATATTGGCTACAGATGCCTTCCGGCTAGAATGGCAGAGTTGAGCAGGGCCAGTTACAAAAGAAACTGTATGGTCTACAGAACTGAAACTGTTTACTATCCGGTCCTTCTGTAGATAAAATGCCAGACCCTGGAGTGATTTTCGAATTGTTCTGTGGAGTGCTTCAGAGACCACGGTGGTGGGTAAGTTGTATCAAATGGCTTCTCTTTTACGTGTTGTATATATTAGGGTTCTACCTAAAACTTAACTTCAACAAAGACTGCCACATCGTCGAAAATATATATGAATATATACATGTTCTTGTGTGTTGTCTGTCTGCCCCAGCGATTGGGCCTGTCGTCTGACCTCACTCCATCATCTTTTCACACATGACACCTCAGCATGGCTAAATAATTTAAGGTCCCTGAGGACCCCATGGTATTTCACACCTCAGTGCCTTTGGATATGGAGATTTTAAGAAATTTAAAAAGAAATCACTAGGCTAGAGAGATGACCTCAGAAGGTCTCTAATAGTCTTTCAATTCACAACTATTTTATGGATCTCAACTTCCCCTTTTCCCCTTCAACGTTGACCAACAACTGAGGAAGGAGGCAAAATGAGATCCCAGAATTCTGTATGGGCGCATTCTTGGGGGCAAAAACAAAATAGAAGTTCTGCTTTAGTTTGTGTGTATGTGCATGCAAAAGACAGAACATGTAATGGGTGTACTCTCCATAGGATCTCAGATGATTCGTTTCTCCATGTCTTCAGCATTCAAGGAAGTGAAAGTTCACTTGAAAAGTTTCTAAAGCCAAGGTAGTGGCTCAGGTCTAGAGATGAGTACTCATGGGCCTCTAGAAAAAGCCAAGTAAATCCATCATTTAAACCAAATTTTCGGGGCACCTGGGCAGCTCAGTCTGTTAAGCGTCCGAGTTCGGCATAGGTCATGATCTCGGGGCTCATGAGTTCGAGCCCCGTGTCAGGCTCTGTGCTGACAGCTCAGAGCCTGAAGCCTGCTTCAGATTCTCTGTTTTCCTCTCTCTCTGCCACTCCCCCGCTTGTTTTCTCTCTCTGCCTCTCTTTCTCTCTCTCTCAAAAATAAATAAAACATAAAAAAAAATAAAACAAATGATCTCTGGATATTCAGTGAATAGGAGAAATCATTCCACCCATTCAAGTTTTCTTTCCAAAAGCCAGTTTTCAAAAACTTGTCAGAGCTCCCTTTCCCTTGCTTTCTATATTCTCCAAATGGTGTTCCTTAAATCACTCTTAATTTGTGTCTTGATATTTTATTTATTTATTTTCTTTTTTTTTCTTTTTAAATTTTTTTTTCAACGTTTTTTATTTATTTTTGGGACAGAGAGAGACAGAGCATGAACGGGGGAGGGGCAGAGAGAGAGGGAGACACAGAATCGGAAACAGGCTCCAGGCTCCGAGCCATCAGCCCAGAGCCTGACGCGGGGCTCGAACTCACGGACCGCGAGATCGTGACCTGGCTGAAGTCGACGCTTAACCGACTGCGCCACCCAGGCGCCCCTGTCTTGATATTTTAGACTTCCCTTGCCTTCCAACTCCATCCCTACCTGCTACCACAAAGGTCTAATAATGTATGGGTGTTTATTCTTTTGCTTCTATACCAATGGTTCTTAACTGGGGGCGGTTTTTCCCCTAAGGGGTCATTCAGCAATGTGTGGAGACATTTGTGGTTGTTACAGCTCGGACTGGGTTGCTCCTGGCTTCTTGTGGATAGAACGTCCTGCAATGCACAAGACAGCCTCCTCTACTCCTACCAATGAAGAATTATCTGGCCCCCAATGTCAATAATGTTGAGGAGATCTCATTCATGCCGCACCTTCAGCAACTGCTTATATTCACACTTTAATATTATCATGCTCTCTTTAGTCACGGAATAATCCGTCATCCGAATCATCTGACCTGACCCTGATTGTTGCTTTCCTCGAAGTCTCTCATAATGTGCACTCTAGTAGTATCAGTCATTGTGTAAGATTTTATTCATGTGTGGATTTGTTCGTTTGTTCATTCGTTCATTCGACAGATACTTACTGAATGCTTACCATGTGTCGGGCCCTATTCTACATCTGAGAGGAGCAGTGACGCAACGAAAAGCAAGACAAAGTCCCTGCCCCATTAGAGAGCAACATCCCATAAGCCCCATCAGGGCAGGGCCTTTCTTTTTTCCTTTGCATCCCTCTCAGGTTCTAGTTCGAGTTCATGTTTTCACGGCCCTCTTGGTGACCAGCTCATATGAAATAGCTGTCGAACAGAAGAGTAAAAATGAGCATAGCATAGCTCAGCTGTAACACTACAAACATATAAAAAATAAACACGTACATTCATTAATGTATCTACTCCGTTTGGCAAGTCAAGTTAAGGGTGTCACGTCATTCCGATTAAGAGAGAATTTTTTAAAGGGGAACCAAAGTGGGATGAATGGCAGAAAGGCAATCCAGGGAAGAATAGGGCAGATACTCTTGAGCTCAATCAATCATATTTTTCCATTGCACTTCTGCAATAATTTGAACCCATTCCCAAGCATTTGGCAGATCTCTTAACCTCCTTCTGACTCAGGAAAATCTGATCCCTGCAAATGAATACCACGTGATGGCATCTTTTCCCTCCTTCCAACAACTGTGGACGTCTTTCAAATGTATTTTTTTAAGGATGGCTATATACAAAACTACTCCTGGGGCCTCTAAAGCTACCCATTGATCTCGGCCATTTGCAAGGAAGTCATTTAATGATTAACCTTTTCCATGTATGCACTGGTGGACACAGCATAGGGTAGGATATTTTAGAATTAAGGGATCTGGATTTTGTCTTAGATTTATCACTAACTGTATAATCTGCCTGCACTTCAATGTCCTAATCTGTTGAAAGCAGACAAAACTTGCAAGGTTCATAGTGGGAGATATAATAATACGTTTGGAAATGTTTTCAAAAAGTTAAAAAAAATACATAGGGGTAGGGATGAATAAGCAGAACACAGAATTTTTAGGAAGCGAAAATCATCTATATGATACCATAATGACAGACACCTGTCCTTATACATTTATCCAAACCCACAGAATGTACAACACCATGAGTGAACCCTAATATAAACTACGGACTTTGGAGCAATGATGTGTGAATGTAAGGTTCATCTACTATAACGAATTTTGCCTCTCAGTGGGGGATGTTGATAATGGCGGAGGCTATGCGGGTGTGGGGGCGGGGAGTATATGGGAAATTTCTGTACCTTCCCCTTCTATTTTGGGGGGAACCCAAAACCAGTCTTAACAAGTAAACTCTTGGGCGCCCGGGAGGCTCAGCTGGTTAAGCGTCCGACTTCGGCTCAGGTCATGATCTAGAGGTTCGTGGGTTCGAGCCCCACATCGGGCTCTGTGCTGACAGCTCGGAGCCTGGAGCCTGCTTCGGATTCTGTGTCTTCCTCTCTGTCTCTCTCTGCCCCTCCCCTGCTTGTGCTATGTGTGTTTCTCTCTCTCTCAAAAATAAACACTTAAAAAAGCTTAAAAAGTAAGATCTTACTAAGTAATAAAAATATACAGATGGATAGGTAGAGGGGGTGGGATATTATTACTGGCTGGCTGAACATCATCATATACACACACTTCATTGGCTAAAAGACACTGAAACGAATAATACAGAACTAAGTCCAGTGCCATAGAAAACATCCTTCACTATGTCTCATTTTCACCTTCCCTTCCATTGCCCACAACTCCACTCACTGTGTCACAAATGTCACAATGGAAGGATACTTTCTGGGGCACCCGGGTGGCTCAGTCGGTGAAGCATCTGACTCTAGATTTTGGCTCAGATCACGATCTCACAGTTCAAGGGTTCGAGCCCCACGTCAGGCTCTGTGCTGACAGTGCAAAGCCCGCCTGGGATTCTCTCTCCCTCTCTCTCTGCCCTTCCCCGGTTCGTGTGCATGCACTCTCAGTCTCTCTTAAAATATACAGGTAAACTTAAAAAAAAAATAAGGGGGTGCCTGAGCGGCTCACTCGGTTGAGCGTCTGAGTCTTATTTCAGCTCAGGTCACGATCTCACAGCACAGAGCAGCCTGCTTGGGATTCTCTCTCCCTCCCTGGCTCTCCTTCTCAAAAGAAATAAGTGAACAAACATTTAAACAAACACAGAAATAAACTGTACTTTCTTTCCTCGTCTCCTCTCCACACAACTAGTTATCTGTTGCTCCGTGAGCCGTTAGTGATTTCTGTTTGATTTGATTCAGCCTTACTCAGGAGCCCCGGGCTCCAAGTAAGAGTTCCCTCTGAAGCAATCTGGTAACACTACCCTGGTATTAGCAAGCTGCCTCTGTCTGTTGAAACCACCTCTAGAAACTTGCTACCAAGAGAACGGAGTTCATTCTGTTAAGGAGACTGAAGGAATTACACAAGGCTTCTACTTTGGGAATTTAAAAAGGTAAAACCACAGGAAAAAAAAAACTGAGAGAAAGCAAGCTCTGGGAGGTCACTCCGTCTCTATTTGGGGTGGGGACATGATTTCTTCACATACTGGGTGCAGCAACACCTACCTCAATAAAATATGCGGCCTTAAATCTAGGAAAGGCCATTCTTAGATGAAATGCCCTTTAAATGAGTCAATAATCCATCAGCAGAACACCCTGGAAGGTTCCTGGCTAGATAACGTACTCAGATCTTCCATCCAGACTTTATAATCCAGCGTAACTATTACGTGAGTTTTACCTAGAGCAACAAAACCCTGTTTGTTTCACGATTATTTGGGATGGGACATAAATGTCGACGCCTAGCACGGCTTCCTCTACTCCCGGGAAAGGAGACCAGTCACGGTACTGTGAGGATGGCACAAAGCTGTCCATCTCTCCAACCAAAATGACAAATCAAACAAGTGGCAAGGTAGCCAGACATAAGAGAAACTATCAGCCATAGAGACTAATAGTGGAAATGGAGCGAAACAATATGAATTTCGTTCTGAAGAACCGAGCGCAGTGGCAAAAGGACACTGGAAAACGCGCTGCCACCAAGAGTTATCGCTGCGATGTCTAAGGCATCACCAGCCATCGTAGTTGAGCGAAGGTTAACACTTGGGCCCCCTTTCCCTGAATCTCTGTGGCCGTCATTCTAGCCTCGGGCCAAAAAACAAGGCTCACTGGTGGTGGTTGTTGTTGGGCTTTTTTTGTTGTTGTTTTTTTCTTTTGTTTTTTGTTTTTTTGTTTTTTTGCCAGCCCTCCCACATTCCGCTCTGTCCCTTCCAGTGCACTCTTCTCAGTAAGCGGCCCACCCGCAGCATCTTCCCTCTTTGATCTCGCCGGGGCCTTTTTCCCACCATCCCTGAAACAATTACCCAAGCAGTGGCTCGGCTCTGGGTCATCATACGACAGGAGCCAGCCAGAAGCCTGGGCTGCCTTGAGCCTTGTGAGTGGATATGCCAGGCATCTGTCGAAACTCTCCAGTGAGGTCGAATTGGTGGGGGTGGGGGAGATCTCTCTGAATGGGAGAATGCCATGGTTGCTGTGGGACACAGAGTTCTTTTGACTTGGGAGTTTAATGAGCCTTCACTTCAACAGGACCTACGTGTCCCGAAAGATAAGGGCAAGGATGGAAAGGCACCATTTACCTTGGCTGCTGCTTGCTGCATAGGCTGCAGATTGGTGGCAAGACCTGGATCATAGTGAAGCACCAAACAAACAAACAAACAAACAAAAAACCCCAGAAAACAAAACACAAACAACAAAACCCCAAACAGGTCTGTTCTTTAGTAAAAGTGCTAGCCCCTTGCCAGCAAGATACTTTCCCTAACGTCAACAGAACGGGGTCCATCAGAGAATCTCTGCTGAGTGTGGAAGGGGACGGAAGCTGTGACGGCGGGAGAAAGTTCTCTGTACGCCTGAGGCACATTTCTGTATAGAGCTTAGACAGCACAGTGGATGCACGGTATCACGGGCAAGAGTCTTCATGGGATTAGAAAAATGAAATGAATTTCGAGAAAAGCATCTACGTGAGGACTGTGTACCGAGAAAGACGTAAATGCATGCAAGGGTCCTTGGACCGTTAACGTAGCCATAATCTTTCCCTGGAAGTCTTTGTTTTAATTGAGATACATTTGACATATAACATTATATTAGTTTCAGGTGTACAAATAACAACTTGACATATGTATTGACCTGCCCTGACACTTAGCAGGCTAAGAAAATACTCCCTAGACAAATGACTTAATTTGGGAAAATTTCCCTAATTCTCCTTTGCTAAGCAGACTACAAATATTTCCCCTGGAAGAACTTCTAGGAAAAATTCGGGGTGCCATTTGTGAGCCATAACTTAATTCGCTGTTTATACAAGACATAGGCAAATGTCTGACATATTCCTCTGCCTTCCAAAAGGATTATACATAAGCCATCTCCAACAGATAGAGGAATACATTTTCTATTCGTGAATACCATTTCTTGATTTAGAGATGTTCACGGATTTTGTGAAGAGTAAAGATTCCTTACTCGATTAGTTCCAGGGCCACCTTCCCTAATGTCCCGTACTTAAAAAATTTGAGGCCAGGTAGAACAAGCTTAGTGGGGGTTGAGTGCCAGCAGAAAAGCCAAACTTCAATGATCAATTCCTGTATTTGAGAATAAGGAAAAGGAATGTTTCCTTTGACTATTAGAGAGGAGACAAGACAAACACCACCTAAGAGCAAAGCGAGCTCTGATAGGCTGCTAAAACAGAAAAGAAAACACGAATCAGTGGATTTTTCTTGAGAAAAAGAGTCTGGAAGATATTACACGGCCTCTGCCCTTGTGATTCTACTGGGTAGAAGGCTCCCAGCCCGCTCTCCCCCATCAAATGTTCCACCTCCTGTAGCAAGAGCAACTCAGAATTTCCCAACCACTAGCCTCTGAGCGAAAGCACAAGTTGGATGAGGGCTAAAAAATTAACAATAATTGATGAGTTCATTTGACATATCTGGCCGCTAGATGCCATGATTCAACCCTAGCCTAAGTTTGCGAACTTCTTTTTTAAATTGTAAATCTACGTGTTTTGGGGGCAGGGCCCTGGAAGACGACTACAAATCTCTGGAACGAATGCCCAGAAAAGCCTCAGAAGTCTGAAGCCAGAAATATATTTCAGGCAACTGTTTCAGTGAGGGCTGCCCAGTGGGAACTACAAATTAACATCCTCTCCTTAGATGCATATTATTTTCATGATTAACAACCAGTTACCACTGAGCCCTAGGACACAGCAAAGCGAGAGAGTTGCAGAGTCTTTGTCCCATTTACCTCCTACTGGATGGGCACCCTTCCTGGAGGGGCAGCAGGACTGTGTATATACCCCAATCTCGAAGCAGTCTGGACAAGCCTCTTGTTGAAAAAGAGGGGCCCAACGGGTAGAGCGTTTTTTTTTTTTAATGAAAAGATGCAGGGGTTACTAAATCTGAACAAGAAGCGCCCACATTTTCTCCTTGGGAATGGAACCAAAGGATGATTCAGATCGGGAGACAAGCAGCAAGGGCTAGGGAATTCATGGGCTGGGGAGTCATGAGATTCCAGTTTTATTCCTGGCTCTACCCAACAAGCTACTTCTCGGCCAGTCTCTCGTCCCTTCTCTAAAATAATACAGTCTTATCCTTGTCCTGTAATTGATTCTGCGATTTCTTCACAAGAGGGGGAAGGGAAAGAATGTACGAGAAGTAGCAAAAGGTTAAACAGTGTGCCCCTAAGCCTGGACACCAGACATATACGAATATTCCTCATGTTCAGTAAAGCAACTCAGCAGTTGACACAGACCATGGATGAAGCAGGACGCTAGCCAGATTTTATACAACCTGTAGTTTAATGATTAAGTAAGTCAGGTCAAGGACATCATAGGTCAGGCAATATTACCTACTGGAAATGTATGAACCCACAACCCAATCCCAGCAAGCACTTTAATCCCCATCCCCAAAAAGCAAAAGATATCTGTGAGTCAGGAGATCTCTGGGAACTAGAACCATTCTTCCCGAGGGAGAGGAGGCAGGTCATGAATGAAGGTAGGAAAGACACTTCACATACCAAAGCCACAAGGCTGAGGGCTTGGTCACGAAACACTTTTTTTTTTTTTTTTTTTGGTCTCAGGTTTATAAAGCTTCCAATTTGTTACAATGGAGGCTATTTTTTGTCTTAAAAAAATTCAAATTTTAGGGGCGCCTGGGTGGCTCAGTCGGTTGAGCATCTGACTTCGGCCCAGGTCATGATCTCGCTGCTCCTGGGTTTGAGCCCCGCATCGGGCTCTGTGCTGACAGCTCGGAGCCTGGAGCCTGCTTCAGATTCTGCATCTCCCCCCCCATCTCTCTCCCCCTCTCCCACTCACACTCTGTCTCTCTGCCTCAAAAATAAACATTAAAAAATTTTTTTTTAAAAAACATTCAAGTTTTAGAATAGTGAGATGTGAAATTTTCTTCACCAAGTTACACTTTGGCATCCATTTTTGTTGGAACATACCCATTCCCTGAAGTACAAAACACTGAAGCGTCAATACAATGACAACGGACACCCACGATTAATTAATGACAGTCCAGCAGCAATATTCCCTCTATTTCACATGAACACAGTTCAGTGTTGCAATCGAGTAACATCCACATCAAGACTAATCAGATGCACATTTATCATATGCTTAGCATTTGGGGGGCCCTTGTATTTGTCAAGGAAAGACCCCATCCTTGCACACAAATAACTGACACTTTCTCCCTGTCACATAGCCAGTAAAGGCCCAGGGCACAGTTCCTGGCCTGCCATAAACTGTAAATTTTCCCTGGGTCCCATCCTGTCTTAGACCCCCTCAAGATTGCTTCTATTTCAGAACCAATCTGCAAAATAAATCCTAGGACGAGAGCCATAGCCATCAAGGTTCTTCTTCTTCTTCTTTTTTTTTTAACCCGAGTGGACCAACTTCCCACTGAATATCAGGAGACAAGGACCATTTTGATTTTAAGATCCTTGGAGTACTTTAAAATATCTGGAGCCATTTTTTAGCCCTTCTAAGAGAAAGCTTTAAAGCCCTATAAGGGCAGAAATTAAAAAAAAAAAAATATGCATCTGTCACAACCTAAGGCAGGGCTAGGTCCATAGTAAGAACTTGGAAGGAGGTGGTCAGTTTATTATCTGAATGAGCAAATGGAAATTACTTCTTGACCTTGGTGATTTTCTCTTCTGGAGCCAAAGGAAAGGACTTGCAGGGAAGAAGAAAGAAATCAAAGTTCACTCACACCGGGACAGCTGTAAGGAGAAGTAGCAGATGGTACCTTCCGGTTGGGGGACAGCATAGGTGCCAGTTCACAAAAATGGGGAGTCCCCAGTGCCCCTGATTTCCCAGCTCGCCCCCTCTTTGGGACTCATATGCTACCTTAAGGAAACCGCACATACCTCTTCCTCCAGCTTGACCACCTTGGCCTGGGCGTTGCTCAGCGCCTGGTCTCGGATTTCAATGTGTCGTCGTTGGTCCTCATTGGTAGAACGGGCAGTGGCCAGCTCGGCCTCCAGCTTCTCCTTCTCCCTCTGGCTTTCCTTATCTATCAAGACATGAATTATCAATACCGCCATTCTGGAGCTAGGTCAAAAGCTTACCTGAGCAAAACTGACAATCATACCCATTACCAGATATCCTCTAACACACGGCTAAATGCACCAGGATACCCAAGATTGAGACCCTATCATTGGCTCTACCGCTAACTTGTTATGTAAACTCAGAAAAGTCACCTAACAATGGTTGTGGTACACAAGCAAGGTGAATGCAGATGTAAAAAAAAAAAAGTTTTATGAAAAGTATTATGCAAAGAATACACACACACAGAACAGGTAGGCTTGGGTCTTCAATTGTATTTCCTCCAGTGGTCTTGTATTGGCAAAAGAGCAACTGAGCCCCCCGAAATTTTCCCAGTTACCTCCTCCTGACAATACGTTAAATCGATCTAAAAATGGTATTCCGTAGAATGTAGAAAACCTGAAATCCCACCCTTTACTCACTGACGTGATTTTCCAACTGAAATAAGTCCAGGATTGCCTTGTAGGTACAGATGACCATGACACGTGTAGATACCCCCCTGCCTTGCTAGGTCCCTCCCGTTTTAACGGGGACAAACCTCATACCAGAAACGCAAAGGGACAGTTTTGATTCTCACTTGGGGGTTAGAGTGCCCTTCCTCTGCACACCGTGATACTTAAGTTTCTAAGAGAAACTTTAATAGGGCAGCCCCGGGTTCCCTCCCACTCTCCCTTTACCTACCCATAGAGGGGCACCTCGGAAAGAAATGAACATTTGTTGAATACTCACTGCACACCAAAATACTGTACTAACTTAATCCTCAGGAGAGCCATACAAGGGAGGCGTTATTCTCTTTTCCATTTTGTATATGAAAAAAAAAAAAAACAAAACAAAAAAACGAGACTCGGAGGGCTTGAATAACGTGTACCAGGCCTCACAATTAGTAATTGAGGACACACTGGAGCCCATACTTAAGGCCAGGCTGTTCTAAACTCTTTCTAATGAGACTGCCTTCTCCTAGGGTTGAGCTGGTTGGGTCTCTTTAGTGTAACTGGAGCACATTCCCCAGGGAGGCTTTTCAAGAGGACCTTCTTGGCTCTTGCCACAGCCCCAACCATGCAGCACCCCGTCGATGTCCAAAGGCGAAAAGAACTAAAGGGCCGTAAGTCATGCCCTCTTCCCCGCTTGCTGAGTGGAGTCCATTTTTCCCTTCTAGAACCATTCAACAGTCCCTCACCGCATTGTTAATACAATTTTTGTTTCTACTAAATTCCCACATTGTATAAACCAGTAGCAGAGCTCGTGGCACACCTGAAATACCATCGCCACACACACACACACACGGAGGAATATGAACTAGCAGATCCCAGGGCAAGAATCCATACATTTTTCTCTTTTGTTTCGTTTTGTCCTGGGAGGCCGCCATCTTCTCCACCAGCGAACTAACTTCCAGGGTAACGGTGACACCGCAAAAGCAACTTCACGACAATTTACACGAGGTACTGATGACACCAGAAAAACGACATTCTTCCCTCTAAGACATACTGACAAAGGAACGGGAGGCTCAGGGAAATGAGGAAGAAAAAAAAGCCCCACTTCTGAGGCCAGAGCACAACAGAGCAACCCGGGAAGGGAGGGGGGTATTGTAAGTGAAGATCAAACAAACTTGTAAAAGCTGACTAGAAGCCGCATGGAATGACTTGAAAGGGTCATGTGGAGGCCCAGCAGAGATGGGGCCTGACAAGTCCCCACCATGCACTACTCTAGCTGGGAGCCCCAGTGAGGGAGGCTGGGAGTAGGGAACACCAATTATGGACATCTGCAGAAGCGAGGGTAGTTCATCTGTTTCCCCCTGTGGACTCAATCCACTGCATAGTTTTTATTGCTGGTTTTATTGTAGCAATTGGAAAGAATGAGGCATTGTCTAGCTGGGTGGAGTCTATTAGGGACCGATAAAGAACAGGATTAGTTCATTGTCACGGTCCTCCGGAGTATTTCCAGACAAAGGAAACAGTATTATGAGGAAAGACATCGTTCTGCCCTCCCCCACCCCTCCAACTCTCCAACCAGAGTCACTAGTTCAGGCCATAGCGGCGGGTCCTCCTGTAGCTGCCCTTGGAGTCTGCCAATATGTGACGATATGATTTAATACAGGGTGTTGAACCAAGGGAGCCGCAGGTGCACATCAGGTATCCCAAACACTAATCATCAATCCTGCATGTTAATCCCATCTCTACCAGAGCCAGCACATGGAGCCCTCAACAATAAATCCCTTCAACATTAAGTGACCCCATGTTCACTGAGGTCCTTTGCAGCTAGCCTTGACAAAAGCAGGGATTTCAAAGGGGCTTCTCTGCTTTAATCCAGAAGGAGCCACGTCGATGTGACTAAATGTGGCAAGCAGCCTTCTTGGCCTAGAAGGAAAAGAACACCACTCTCAACTTTGTGCCCCAACAGGAAAAAGAATCCTTAGATGGCATTCACTCTGTTCTGGCTGTTCTAGACGGATACCAGAACTGTGTGATCTTTTTACACATCTCGCTCCCAACCACACATTCATACCTGCTGCTGGAGCTTTCAGACTTACTTTTTGCAAAGAGCTGAGAGATGGTTTTTCTAGTATCCTCCGACCCCTCATATTCCTTCTCCGCAAGCTGCTTGTTGGCAGTCTCGAGACGCTCTGTGGAATTCAAAGACAATCAACAAACAGGTCCTCATATACGAACTTCCAAGCACATGGTGTCTGCCCTTTAAATACTGATCTTGAGGGGGGCGCCTGGGCGGTTCAGTCAGCTGAGCGTCTGACTCTTGATCTCAGCTCAGGTTATGGTCTCGCGGTTCATGAGTTTGAGCCCTGCGTCGGGCTCTGCACTGAGAGGGTGGAGCCTGCTTGGAATTTTCTCTCCTTCTCTCGCTGCCCTGACACCACTCGCGCTCTTGCTCTCTCTCTCTCTCTCTCAAAATAAAAAAAAATATAATAAAGATAAAAAAATAAATACTGATCTTGGGCAAAACAAGCCTGCTTCTTCTTGTTACTCAGGAATAGGTGACACAGACACAGATTTGCAAATGTGGAACCCCAAACAGAACTAAGCCATGGTAGGGAAGGAGGAGGTGAGTACCGAACACTTTCACTCCTCACTGACAAAACCTAAGTGTGGAATTCTAGATGCGAATGAAGGAATCTACCCCTGAATATATGACATCTTTCATTCACCAGGAAAAAAGAGCACCAAAGTCGTCATAAAAAGTCTTCAAAATCGTGTGACATCAGAGCTAGTAGGGGACCATGGGCAGCATCCAGTTCAGTTGTCTCATTTGATCAATAAGGTCATCTAAATCCAAAGACAGAAGATAACATCCCCCAGGCCATCAGTTTTGAAGGTGATGAAGGTTAAGGTAGAAACACAAGCAGGGAGCCCTAGAAACAGTGGAGGACGTCACTGTTTCAAGCTTGCACCGCCCCAAGACAGGCTTCTGCAAAACCCATAAGGGAAAAGAAGCAGCACAGATTGTGGGGGCAGGGCCAGGAGGATCCGGGAGTCACCGGAGGGACACTGTCTGATTCAGACATCACCTCATCCCACTTCGATTAAGCAAACTTGGGACCAAGTTCTATTGCAGTTCCCGAACCCTAGCCTTATCTATGCCCTGCAACTTAGCGACCATGCTAGCGGGGTGGTCAAGCCCTGAGAGCCTGCAGGTACTCTCCCCGCCTTTCCCTTCACTACCTTGGCCAGTGCTTCAGAAGGAAGTCCCTCACCTCTCAGATCCCTGTTGAAGTCGTGCATTCTTCGAATTTCACCCTCAAGCTTATTTCTCATGGCTTTCTCCAGGGCCTCTCTTTTGGAGGATGACTTTACAAGGTTCTCATATGCCTCCGAGACTCGCTGGATTTCTGTCTCCACCTGAAAAAAAAAAAAAAAGAGGAAAGATAGTGGGGATGGTAGGAGCTTAATGGGAAAGATGGTCTGAAAACATATATGCAAATCCTTAATAACAGCTTCTCCCAGGGCTTTACAGATGGCCCGACGCCAGCACAACACAGTCAGATGAGAAAAGTTTCCCAGAAGAATTGCTAAAATCAACCTTCAGCTCAGCAACTAATTCACAGGGTCACGAGACTCCCTCAGGTTAGAAACAAATACCGTTTCTGCCATCAGAGAAGGTGGTAGGAGAGAATAAATTTCATCAGTACAGTTATAAATGATTTTCATTTCTGCATGAGAATCTTCCTAATTTTGAAAACACTATTAATAATGTATATGGTACATAGGTAACATTATTCCAGAGTTTCCAAAGGGCTTTCCCATGTTTGTTTCAATTTGCCCGGATATCTGCCTTCACAAGGACACCTCCTCCCATCTTAGCAGACAGAAAAGTAAAACTGCCCTTTCTGAGATCGAGTTAGTGGCAGAGGCGAAGCCTCAGCCTTATGCAGTAGTTCAGTTCAATCTAACAAACTTTTACCAAGGGCCAAATATTTACAGAACTCTTAAAACTATGGTGGGGAGGGGCACCTGGGTGGCTCAGTCGATTAAGCGTCCGAATTCGGCTCAGGTCATGATCTCATGGTTTGTGAATTCAAGCCCCGCGTCGGGCTCTGTGCTGACAGCTCAGAGCCTGGAGCCTGCTTTGGATTCTGTCTCCCTCTCTCTCACTGCCCCTCCCCCCCTCTTCTCTCCCTCTCCGTCTCTCTCTCTCTCTCTCTCTCTCTCTCTCTCTCTCTCTCACACACACACACACACACACACACAAATAAACGTTTAACAAATATGGTGGGGGCGGGGTGCCTGGGTGGCTCAGTCGGTTAAGCCTCCGACTTTGGCTCAGGGCATGAACTCATGGTTCGTGGGTTCGAATCCCGCATCGGGCTCTTTGCTGGCAGCTCAGAGCCTGGAGCCTGCTTCGGATTCTGTGTCTCCTTCTCTCTGCCCCTCCCCTGCTCGTGCTCTGTCTCTCTACAACAAACAAATGTTAAAAAAAATTTTTTTAAATACGGTAGGGTGTGTGAATATGAACGAGGACATTATTGTTTCCCTTCAAGGAGCTCTCAACCTAATCAAGAACAAGAATATAGAGAAGGACGCATTATTCACAACAGTAGAAGTAAGTGCCACAAAAGAGCAGGGGAGGAAAAGGTATTCCTGGTTGGGGTGAGGGGAGAGGCAAACAATTTCAGGCAGGAGGTGGCATTTCAGTCAGATCCTGAAAGCTGGGTCAGATTTCAATGAGCAGAGGTGAGGGGAAGGGTATTCTATTCTGAGTGAGCGAATGCATTCCCAGAATGACCAGTAGTCTCATTTGGCTGGACACTGTGGGGTACACGGACGGAAGCTGATGAGATCTGGCTGCAAAGATAGACTGGAGTCAGATCATAAAAGGGCTTTAATGCCAGGTATTTGGACTTTCTCCCGTAGTGGGAGACCAGGACAGATTTTTGAACAGAAATTCGTGATCGGAGTTGTGTTTTATGACACCAGTGCAAATCCTGTAAAATGCAACAACAACAACAACAACAACAACAACAACAAAAACCCAACAGCACACAAAACCTCAAAGAGAAAGGGTCTTGCCCCAGATCAGCCCGAATCGGGAAGAAAACACGAAATTAGACTCCAGAGTCTTTCCGTAACCAGTATAGCTTCATTGCACACAAAACAGCCACAGAGATATTTGCATATAATTTATATAAGATAAATAAACCCCATGGCCTATTAAGCAATTTGCAAATTAAATCTGACTCCTACAGCCATTCCGCATTCCTTCTCAGTTTTCCACCACCCTTCTTAACACAGCTCGGGGTACTTTATGGAGAGAAATATCAGGCCTCCAGCGGGAGACTGGGGGAAAGGCTGGGTTACCAAACAACTCAGATTCCACCTGCCCCAGCTCCAAGATGATGCCTGAGGCAGGACTGCCTGCAAACAAATGAGGCTTACACCAAAGAAAAGAGCGGACTCCAGAGTGTTTTTCTCCTTGCAGATGGCACCAAGATAACAGCACAGAAGGTGAAAACTGGTGAATGGCATTTTGAGACAAGATCTGCGAGGCCTGGGCCCGATAAAGCTCGTGCATGAAATTCAAGTGCTGGGTACAGAAAATAAACATTTCCATTTGAAAGATCAGGCTTGGTATTAGTTGGCTCTGGGCAGCGTTGAGAAGGCAAGGCTTTCCAGTCCCCTCACAGAATGCCACACCCGGAGGGCAGTCCCTTCACTCCCGTTGTTCGGAGTGCTATTTCGAGATCTGGTACCAAATTTTTCCCTACCCCCTGTGTAGACGCCGTACCCCCCCCCCCCCCCGCCAGATGGACCAGTGTTAACTTCTGTCCACAGGACTTTCCAGGAAAAGAAGTCACAGAAGGGCATATCCCCTGGTTTGGTCTAGGATGGTGGGGGCAGGGAAGAGGGATGTGGTGGTGGGTTTCTGTCTAATTACTCCCCTCATGAGCCTCGGACCTTCGTATTTTGTCTAGCACCAGCTGGTATCTACCATACTCTTCCCCCTTTCCTTTCCCTCTTCTGCCCCACTTATGCCTCTCATTCACTGTGGCATTGGGTCAACCTTCACTCCCCGCAACACTCACGCTGTGCCAATGACACTTGGTTGAGGCATCTTTCCCCCCACTGGGGAACAAGCAACAACAAACAACGACACAAATCCTATTCTGCTTCTCTCCCCTGTCACCCACCTTGCCGATCACTGCGTCAGGGACGGGGCTGGAGCCACCCTGAAATAGACAATTTGGGGAGGGGTATTAACCGTTTAACCCAATCAGCCAAACAGGCCAGCCCGCTTTGAGAGTGAGAGCCTGGTTAAATTTGTTGCACCAGTATGACTGGGGGAGGGATGTACAGTTAAACGAGAGGAGGGAGAAAATGTAAAAGTGGGGGTGGGGGGTGGGGGCAAAGCCAGGCAGAAACGCTTCTCATTCAACCCCAAGAAATCCCGTCCAGATTTTGGCACACTTTGAGGGAGGTGGTTTTGCTACATTAAAAAAAAAGAAAAAAATCCTCAGCTGACAGTAAGCCCTCTTCGACTTTAGGACCCAGATCTGGTGTTTACAAATTCTCAGTTTCATTCGGGCCCCTGAAATTTCCACTCCTGGGTGTCTCCTAAGGACAGAGTTGCTGAACAAAACCGGGCAATGTCCCCTCCCTCCCACACCTTCACCCTCACCTCCCCGGAACAGTTCACGTTGTCGGGAGATCAAAACCACATGAGCACCACAATGAGAAAAGCTGCAAAGAGGCTGCCAAAGGCATAACCCTATTCACCGACAGCCACTGGAGGCCAAGAGCTAAGATTCCTAGCTTAGGGCACTCAAGAGCTAATGTCCCAGCTGGAGAAGACAGGACGGACCCAGAGAAGCAAGTGAACTCTATGGGACATACACCCGTTTTTGTACTTCCTCAGCCTAGGGCTGGCACCTGTCACCCAGCTGTGGTGCTAAGCCCCTCCTGCCCCCCACACACACCAGAGAGAGACAGCAGATGCTGAATGTGAGCTGCAGGGGAAAACCAAAGCAAAAAGGAGGCAACAGAAGAGGTGCTGAAAAAAGTTGCTATGAGAACTCCCACTTGGAAAAGCGCTCTAAGACTTTTCCAGAACAAGGCAGGGCAGGATCTGGATCTAACTACAGTGGTGAGATTTTTGTAGGAACTGTGGTTTCACATTGAAGATCCCAATTCAGTACTGGGGAAAATATAACCAAGACAAAAGGCTGGCAGGATGTTCACCTATACAGGTATGGTCAGGGTTCTTGACCTTACGAAGAAGTTTCTCTGCCTTTTGGAATTTGAAGCCAACCAGTCAAGTTTTCATTAGGGCTACGGTGTCTGGGAAAACAGTGTAATTATGTTTTGTTTTGTTTTGTTTTTTCTCCTCACACAGATGTCAAATGTGACTTCCCCTAGAAAGTTAGGCAGAAGGCTTTTCCCCAAGTCTGATCCACACCTAACCTTCAGAGAGAAGAATCCAGAAGACCTTCCCAGAAGTCGTGCAGGCACCAGTAAGTGGAGACTTACATCGATGTGAAACAAATAAGATTGAAAGACGACTCTGATACCCCCAAACGGGGGCCTCACCTTCTGCAGCCTGGCCACCTTCTCGTAGCATCCTTCCAACTCCTGCCTCAAGTTCCGGTTCTCGTCTGACAGGATCTCAACCATCTGCTGGGCTCTGGACACAATGGCAAAGGGGTCCGCTGGCATCGGCTGATAGGAAGCGGACGACGGCTGGGCCCGAGGCATAGCTGGATAGGCCTCTCCTGGCTGCTGCTGGTGATGGTGGTGGTGCTGTTGCTGCTGCTGACCCAGGCCAGGCTGAGTGAGCCGGTAATGATCGCTCTGGTGAGCCGGGTTCGGAAGGAAATGCTGCTGTGGCCTAGGCAGGTGAGCCGAGTGGTCTCCTTGGTTTGGGACCAAGGGGTGTTGGGCAGGAGACAGTCTTGTGGCTGGTGGAGACTGCAGCAAGGGCAGGGAGCCCCCAGACGTGAGGGAAGAAGTAGGACTGTGAGGCCGTGAGCTCCTGGCCGACAATGACAATGAGATGTCCTGCGCCGGCCTGTAAAACATGGAGGGCGCGCTCAGGTTAAGCTCTCTCCGAAGGCACTCGGGGACAAAGGCACAGGGAAGTGAGATGAGGAGGCTTCCGATGCCCCCCAGGGTCCCTGCAAAGTAAGGAGCAGGCAGGGTTAGACTAAGGAAATCTCTGCAAAGACCTCCACAGTTCTTTCCAGGCCTGACCTGTGAGTGCCTGACAGAGGTGTGATCCCGTGGACGACTGAGCCAGGTGATTTCCAGGGCTGTTTGGTGAAAATCTAAGTGACGTATGCCTGTACTCTGGTTGCTCAAATCTAAGCATCTTTTGTTAGAGAGAGAGAGAGAGAGAGAGAGAGAGAGAGAGAGAGAATCTTAAGCAGGCTCCACACTCAGTGTGGAGCGCAAGGCAGGACTCGATCCCACGACGACCATGAGATCGTGACCTGAGCCGAAATCAAGAGGTGGATGCTTAACCAACTGAGCCAGCCAGGCACCCCTCAAGTCTAAGCATTTACATTTTTTTTAAGTTTATTAATTTACTTTGATAGAGATAGAGACAGTGTAAGCGGGGGAGGGGCAGAGAGAGAGGAAGACAAGAGAATCCCAAGAAGGCTCCGTGCTGCCAGTACAGAGCCCTTTGTGGGGCCTAAACCCACAAAACCGTGAGATCATGCATGACCCGAGCCGAAACCAAGAGTCCGATGCTTAACTGAAGGTCTAAGCATTTAAATGAGTCTTCCAGAAGGTGATTTTCACGTCATTATTTTAAACACTCTTCTGACGTTCTGTATGTGGTCAGCACGTGCAGAGTCAGATTTAGAAAATATGTTCCACTTGCCCACAAGCAAATGGCAAACTACAGTCAAAACCAGCCCTCTTCTTGCTATCAGCAACTCTCTTTCATAATTCATACAGTCACAGAAAACTACTTGAGGATATGCAGATACTCAGACATTAGAGACACCACCACTACCACAATTCATTGATTTCCACACCACGATGTTCAGATCCCCAGCCTATTCCTTGTAGAAAGTTCTAGAAAGAGAGGTTTGGTACACTGCTTAATGTGGCTCTCCTACTTTTGTACCTAACACCGGACTATTAGTCATTAAGGGCAACAATCACAGTATGTGAACAGATCACTTTCACCATCACCACTACCAGCAAGAATATCTGTAAGTAAACGCTGACGATGAGAAACTTGTTCATCCCCCAGCCCATGCCCAACTAACCTCATATACTCCCACATCCTGTGGATGCTTGTCCTACAGCTGATATTTCTCAATCCAGGGAAGACAGATGGCTAAGAGCATGGGATTTGGATCCCGACAGAATTTGGAGACCTTTTCTACTGCTTACTAGCCGTGTAACCTTGCTCAAGTTACTTAATCTGCATGAGCCCGTTTTGTTCCTGAGGTCACGAATGAATTGCAAAAATACTGGGCTCTTCTCATTTTTGAGCTCAGTAGGAATTACAAAGAGTCTCTTGTCTACCTCCCAGTGAGATAGGTTGACCTTGTTAGGGATTTTACGTATGGGATATCCATTTAATCTTGGCACTAAATTGCATCAAATTCATGGGGGACTTGGGGCAAATCACTAGGAGCAATTAACTTTTAAAACTGGCATTTCAGATGCTAAAGCACGTCCCTCCCACATACACTTCAGTTACTGTTATTGTTCATGTATCTATCCCTACACGAGATCCTCAATGCGGCGCCTGGGCGGCTCAGTCGGTGAAGCATCCAACTCTCGGTTTCGGCTCAGGTCATGATCCCGCGGTTCATGGGTTCGAGCGCGGAGCCTGCTTGGGGTTCCCTGTCTCCCTCTCTCTCTACCCCTCCCCTGCTCGGTCTCTCTCTCGAAATAAATAAATAAACTTAAAAAAAAAAAAGAGTGAGAGAGAGAGAGAGAGAGATCCTCTCTGGAAGGGCTTTTGACAGCTGCAAAATCATTCTAAACACTTGCTAATGGATACCCAACAACCTAGATGCTGGCCAGAACCCAGGCTCAACACCTGGGCTCTGTATCTCAGCTCCATCAATGGTCCCTGTTTTCTGTACCGTGGATCTTCAGCTTCCGTAGGGGTAAAATGGACTACGTGCTCTCCTTCCGCTTGGAGTGAGAGCTTTCATTATTTTTATAGATCCCGAGAGTTAGAATATAATGGGATTTGTTGGGGCTTTTGGTTCTCCTGGGAGGAAAAGAGGGACTTTTAATTTCATGTTCTCCAATCCAGCTCTCAAAATTTAAGGGAAAAAATGACCAAATAAACCTTCATCCTTGTTGCCAAGATTTGGCAACCCCAGGCCTGGGAGGTGTTCTTTTTTAAAGACTGAATGCCCAGTTCTGAAATGGGTTTCCTCCTCCCGGCTCCTCTGGGCCCCATCAGTAGCCCAGGCCTCTCTCTCAAACAGACTGATCATTGGCCTCCCTCCTGCTTGGAGGCTGAAAGGCCCCTCCATGCCCTCAGTACGTGGCCTCCCAGGGGCCTGGGGAAGGAAGAGATCACAAGGTCTCTGGAAAGAAGTCTTTAGAGTCAGATAAGCCCAGGACAGCAGTGGCTCCGGTCCCGACTCTGAGCTCTACTTAGAAATCACAGAGACAAGGGGGCGCCTGGGTGGCTCAGTCAGTTAAGCGTCCAACGACTCTCAATCTCTCAGCTCAGGTCATGATCTCCGGGTCTGCGAGACGGAACCCTGCGTTGGGTTCTGGGATTCTCTCTCTGTCCTTCCCCAGCTCGCTCTCTCTTTCTCTTTCTCTCTCTCTCAAAATAAGTAAATAAACACTAAAAAAAAAAAAAGAAAGAAAGAAAGAATGGAGACAAGGTAGCTGCTCCTCGGGCTCCCCAGGCTGGAAAAGGAAGCAGATTTCACTTGCACCATGATGTTGGGAAAACCAGGCAGTCCATCCCTGGCAGGTTTGCAAACATGAAGCAAGGCTTGGGCAGTCACAAAAGGAGAGGAAGCCCTCCAGCCAACGAACTCCATCTGGGTTCCAGCATCCACCCACCACAAAAATAAAGCAGGACTGTATTAACACTCCTGTGGAGCTCCCCCTGAGAGGAGGGGACAGAGGCATGACGGGGTCGGGGAGAGCTGGGGGGAGGGGGATGTGAGAGGAAGCAAAACTCCGCTCAAGATTAAATAATAAGAGTTAACAGTAATGATAATATTACAGGTAGCAGCTGGGTGAGTGGCACGGTCCCCAAGCGCTTCCACGGTAAGGCAGTGCAAATCACTTCCTGCTGACATATTAACCAGGAACAACAAGTTGCCTGCAGACAATAGAATCACATGATCCCATGGAAGCCCCGACCTGCCTCCCTGCCCCTTCCCTCCCTTCATCCTGCTCCTTCCCAAGACAACCTGGGCCCCTGGTGCTCAGAGGAAAAGGGGACTTGGCAGGCACGCGGGACAGAGACCAATGACCAGAATCAGCATCCTTCCCCCAAGCCAGGGGAACTCTCTCCCAAAGACGGCTTGCGAGGACACAAAGGGAAAGCCAAAGCCTGTCATCGAGCTGACACAGCACCTTCCGCCCTCCCACCTCACCCCCCGCCCTCCTCAGTCACACCCCCCCCACACACCCCCACACTACACACTCCTGGCCCACACGTGTGCAAACCCACACGTGCACACTCTCACCAGAGCGGGTGCCACCAACAGCCTGGATTGTTTCTCTTGCACAACCAGCCCTGCTCTGAACTACAGAGTTAGGTCACCCTCAGATTCCACTAAACAAGGATTTCAAGAAACCTCAGATCTGGGCATGATTTCAACAAATGAAAGGAGGTGGCTGCTTTACAAACAGAAAGGTTTTAATTTTTTAAAAGCAGTTGATAAACGTATAAACTCCAGATGCAGAAAGGGCTCAGCGCTCAGAAAGACAAAGATTCAAAAATCTTTTAATTCTTCAGATGGCTTGGCCTTGTTCCCCATCTGGAGTTCTGGGCATTCAGGATATTTATTTTTCAAGCAGGGAGGAGGGCAGAGGGAAGATGAAGTAATAAAAAGATTGTTTATATCATTTTGTTCATTTTAACAGCAAATCTCTAGCATTTCACTGCACCTCTAAAAGCACACAAAGGCTTTCTGAACAGCAATTTGTTCAGAGACCTTGCTTTGTGCCTTGATCTGTAATTTATGGATTAAGAACTAAGAATTCCGTCTTCTAATTGGGGCTAGCAGCAGTTACTTGGAAAGGTACTCGCAAACTGTCTAGCAAGTTGGTTCAAGGAAATAAAGGAGGAAAAATGTGTCACCACCTAAAAGCAGCACATTTCTGGAAAGCAGTTCAACTGCCTCCCCTTGCCAGTAATTTGTCAATAGGTGCCACTCCCTCACCCCAGGCCCTGGAGACATTTTATTGCCAGAATTTGTCTGATGCAGACCCCAAACTCCACACAGAGCATCTTTCGACCAGGACTGGTTTAGGTTTGATTATTCACCAAGCGTATCAAGTACCGTGTTCCTCTCCCATAGAGGAAAAAAACAAAACAAAACAAAACAAAACTATTAGAGCAAACCTGCGTATTAAAATTCCGCTCAAAGGAGGGTAATCAGCATGGGCCGTACCGCTTTTGGGGATAGGTAGAGAGACCCACAGATAACATAGGAGGGAGGACATCTTCCTGTAAAATACATGCGGCTAAATTTCTCTGGTGGTTTCATCAGTACGGGAAGAAAAAAAAATCCCTCTTTGGGCTCCTTATTATTTATTTAGGCAGATCAAAGGGCTTTTCCATCTAGCTTCAAACACTGTGGGAGTCATTTCAGATCACAAACAATACTGGTGAATGAGTTCTGAAAATAGCTTTCCTGGGAAGGCGGGCCTTGTGCTAAGCGGGGCTTTGGATTCTGCTCCACGCCCCAGCCGACACACTCCCCTCCCACAAGGCAACAGACGTCAGCCCATCCACAGAAGGGACAGAGTCCCACAGGCTCTTCCACGCTGATGGGAAGCGCCAAACAAAAATCCCCAGCCTCATTGACATTTTGCTGGCTTGGATGGGTTTCCACTAAGCTAAGCAGTCCAACTGACCAACCCCTCCCTGGGTCTTCCGTTTCACTGGGCAGATGGGGGCTCTCATTTAAACCGGAAGGGCCCTGTCCGTTACCCCATTTCCTGTTCTAAGCCACTTATCAGAACTTAGGCTCCTGCCCTTTGAAAGCTGCACAGAGGAGGTTGAAAAAGGTTAGGAACTCAACCTGGGTTAAGGGAAAAAAAAAAAAAAATCCTATACTGGCCAAGTTATGGGTGGAGCCCAAAGTGAATTGCTTCTGGCTATAAAACAGGACCTGGAGGGGGAAAAATGAAATACCAGGAAATGCCAGGTGCATTCTCTTACCTTCACCCTACTCCACCCGACCGCCTTCTCTCCTGAGTCACTCAATGAACTTCGAGCCAAGCGGCTCTTTCCCAAATAAGCGAGGAGACAGGAGGCAAAGAGTTGGACCATAAAGAGATCACAGGCCTAATCTGGGAAGAGGCCTCTGCTAGGTCCAGGGACTTCAAACCTCACGGTTACCCATAATTACCCATGGTAACAGGACAGGGACGCCACACATCACTGCCATCGTTGTTGCCCATGGTCGAAACCTTCCCTCTTCCCTGTATGCTGAACTGCTACTGACCGCAGACGTGGCCCCCACGGTAACAGTAAGAACAATGAACACAATCATGGAATCATGAGGTCTGGTGATAAAGCAATGGGACAACTGGCCTCTGAATAATTCAGAAGTCTATTTAGGAATAACTGAACATATGAAATAGTTCTCCTGAACTAATGACAAGTGGTAAAGAAGTCATGGGAACAGTATTCTTTCTGCATTTTAGCATCTGATCAAACTTCGATGTGACATGATGTGAATTTAACTCAGACATTAAAAATGAGACGGGCAACTAACAGACTCTCTACAGAAGAAAGATGGAGCGGTCCAGACTTCATGAACTGCAACAGAAGTACGAGGCAAGTAACATTCTGAACCTGCACATATATAGTTCCCCACCCTGCAGTAATATCGAGGTGTCTGTTTAGTGTCCGAAAGAATCCTAGTAATTCTGCAGAAAGATTCGTTCCTAAAAATAAGTGATGAGACTTTTGCGGAGGGGAGTAACCAAAAGTGACAGGATAGTCCAGACTAAACTGCAAGATAATTTGCCTCTGCTCCTCAAGGAAAGGCTTAACAACTCCCGAGAAGAGGAACACTGACCCTTCCTTCAAAATCCCGGGAGACAGGACAGCGTATCGCTGGAGAAATCAAGACTCACGTTCCTGCTCGCCCACTAGGCAGTTGGGGCCATGCTCAACCTATAAAGTCAAGGGAATGTTATACGGTACTAATTATGGCGGAAGAGGCTACAAATTCAGATTGTCAGGAAATTGACTAAGCCAGGGGCCAGCCATGCACTGCAGAGTTGGTTATACCAAACACCTGCCCATTCCTTCCCTTAAGATTCCCAACACACAGCAGAAGCTGGTTGGGGACGAGGCCAGGAAATGACAGAAAGGGAACTCTCTTACCTGGCTGCTCCATACTCAGGGGGATGCTGATACCTCATCAGTTGCCCCTCTGTTCTCCCTGGCTGGTTCAGACGATGCTCACTATAGAAGTGCCCTGGCTCTTGGGGCTTGCACACTACAGATTGGGGTGGCATGCCCTTGAAGGGATACTCTGGTGGGGGGCCTCGGTGTTCCAGGCCCTTCAGGCTATGCTGGCTGGGAGGTGGCCCTTGGGCCTTGTAGAACTCACTGGAACTTGTGGGATTCTTGTAGAGGTCATTGGGTTGTGGTGGGGAGAGGGGAGCGCTGGTAACAGGTGGATGGGCCTTAACTCCACTGGTGGCCAGTGACATCTGCATTAGTCGTTCACTCAAGGAGCGGACGTGTCCTTGCTTCAGGTCTCTGAGTCCTTCGTCCTGGTGCATCTTGCCAGGATTGAGCCGCTGAACTGATGGGCGTCCCTCGGTCCTCATCTTCTGGTTGGTGACTCCAGTCACATAGAAGGCAGCTCCAACACTGGCATGCTGTTGGCCCCGAAAGTACTGGGACTGGACCTTGGCCTCTTCATAGGTTGGGAGTTCTTCATTATTCTGCATTCGGGGGGAAAGCTGCTTCTCCATGATGATGTTTTCTGACTGGATTTCCTGTCCCTGGGGTTCCTGTCGAGCAGCATGAGCCACAAGCTGTTGGTGGTGGTCTTGGGGATTCAACACATCATTCTGAGGGCCTGGGTTCCCACTGCTACTGGGGAAAGGAGGGCCATTCCCTGTGGCTTGCTGGTGTATGGCAAGCAGGTTGCGATTCTCATTAGGATTGCCATAGCGGAGCTGCTCTTGTAGCAGACGCTGCAACACTGTGGTTCCTCCACTTGGCTGCTCTTCAGAATTTCTCATCTCTATTGCTGGTGGTGCCTTGTGAAGAGAGAGAGAAATTGGGCACCTGGGCTGCCCTTGACCTGGGAAGGGGAAACAGGAAGCTTAACACCCAGTTGATGGATAAGTCATTCCTCTAAAGGGGAAGAATACGGGTATTTGGGGGGTGAGGATTCCATTCCAGAGAGAATATAGAATTAATAGGTTAATTGTTGGTGACTCCTGGCTCTAGCACTGACGTGACGAGGAACTTGGGGGCATAAGAACTCACTGTTTCCTCTTTCACATAGCATGGGTTAGATATCCAATCTTGACTTAATTCCTAAGAGAACTGGGGAAACCTGGAGCAGTCAGGTAGGGTGACCAGAGAGGGCAATTTTCCTAGGTCCTTACTCAGAAGATTCATCTCTCCGTATTCTACTTAAATGAAAAATCCAACTCTTATGGCTGTGGTACTGGGGGCAGGCCAACAGGGAGAATTTACCCCATAGACAGGATCTGTAAAGCAGGCCAGCATGTGAAGGGAGCTACAAAAAGCCAAATAAATAACTAGGATAAATAAAAGGTGAAGAGAGCTTGGCTCGCACCGGATAAGAATGATCCCACTTGATGCAAATCGTTTTCTCTGATCTCATAAAACTCTGAAACACAGGTTTTGTTTTTTTTTTTAATCCTTTTTGTATTGTCCATTTTGGATTCTCCTTGGCTTAATAAGAGAAGGGCTTGAGATAACTGATATTGACAAAGTTTCTCTTTCAGCCATCCAGGAATAGTCATTGAGATTTTTTTTTGTTGTTGTTGGCTAGGGAAGAGCTTAAATGGGAAGCCCTCTTTCATTTGAAGTGTGCCTCTGACAGTATTTAGAAATTGAAAAATAAAAAGGTCATCCTTCTAGAAAGGGTACGATTACCTTATCCCTCCCCTTCCACACCACGACTAATTCTTCCCAAGGAAGAAATATGGGTTGAGTGAAACAGATTATCAATAGTAAGACGACTCAAGATTCAAATTCTAATCCTGATAGGGATTTACAGGGTAACCTAAGCAACTGATGCCTCTTTTCTTGTCTTGTATTTTCCCACCTGAAAAACTAGTAGTAGGGTGAACTCTCCCCAACCCTCTGTCTCTCCCCCTCTCTCTCTCTTTGCATGGTATAGTACACACAAACTCATTAGAGGCTCATACAATTTTTGGACAGAGTCTGTCATGTGAATACTGCAATTCAATATATTCAATAATGAAAGTTTTACTCTAAAGGTCTCGAGCAGTGTTGGAGAATGGGCATGATGTCGCACAAAAAGTCGCCGTAAAGGTCAACCTAACCAGCCTCAGGTTCTTAGATGAGAACTCTGGAATCCTGGCTTCCAGGCTCTGATTTCTATGATATTAGACAGCCTCCAGTCTCTCTGGAAACATGATCCCTTTCCTTCAGTCCTGCAGGGAATGACCAGAAGATGTGTATGGTAGATAGAAAAAAGGTCATCTTCTTTTTTGTACCTCTCGCGTGATTATTGCTGCCTGGTTTCCAGTTGTTCTAAGGAGCAGTTTGACCCCACAGTTAACCTCCCAAAGGCTCTTTTTTAAATCCTAATAATCATATTCTTTGGGGAAGTGTGCCCCAAAGGGCTGAGCAACCAGCCCTGTCCCTCCTTCCCCGTGGCCGTCTGTGACTCCTGTATTTAAACTGTCAGACTGGGATTTTCTGAGAGGCTGACAAGCATAACATGTAAATTTCTTTTGGTGCCTTTAAACTGAAAAGATGACTACCAAACTACTTTTCCCTACAAGGCAGGGAAATGCAGAAATTGAGCTGCCCCAGACCCTGAAAGCATACCACCCCCTCCCATTCCACACCCGCCCCACCCTGCACACACACAGGCTCGCACTCACACACAGGCGCACGCGTGCACGCGCGCGCACACACACACACACACACACACACACACACACACACACGGTCCATACCTATTTCTGCTTTCTTTTAGGCTTAAAGCCTTGATCAGGATAGGGAATTCTCGCTTATGAGCAGCTCCAGAAACCGCAACGGCAGATTCCCTCTCCCCTAACACTCAGGTTCAGGGTAAGCGCCGCCAAGAGTCCAACCACTGGTCACTCTGAAATGTTCAGGAGGGGGAGGGAGGGAGAAATAAAAACGTCGTTTCTATTTTGCCACCAATGGCCAACAGTTAACCAAACCAGTCCTTCCAAGGGAATGACTTCTCCTCCCAGGTGTTTGCCTTTTCTATGAGTGGCAGAGTCCATTTCCATTAGGGGAGAAAGAAACCTCACTACCAGCACCTGTGTTCAGGAGGTCAGCCAGTCTCCAGAGGAATCCAAATGTTCAGGTCCCAGACTGGCAAAGATTGCTGCTGCTTCCATTCTGAGTTGGCATGGCGGGACATGACAAAAGACACAACCAATGTGACCTTTAGGGTGAGACCTTTAAACACATCCCAGAAGGGAAGGCAGTCATCAGATGGTAGATTTTTGGCCAAAAAAAAAAAAAAAAAGAAAGAAAGAAAGAAAAGAAAAGGGGGGGGGGAGACAGTTAAGCTCCAAATTAAAAGCCACAGCCTCAGAGGGGCAGAGGAAACCCAAAACTTCCTTTCAACCAAATCATTACGTATTTATTGCATACTGGCCATTCCAGACATTTGCCAGCCTCCTGCTAGACACAAGGAAGGAGGGAAAAGATACACAACGGATAGGTCCTGCCCTCCCAGAGCTTACAATCTGATTGACGGCTCATGCGTTCTTCGCAGCACATGGTACCGACTGTTCTCCAAGGACAAGATGCCTCCACTTGCTTTCTCAGCATTTCCACTGCCCAGGAGCTCCCCGAAAGGAAACTACTAGACTCACATTAGAAAGACTAGATGCAAACACCCACCAGATGTGGATTTTGATAGTCCTTGTTCTGAATTACTGGGTTAACCCCCCGCAAAGCCCTGCAGGCCCAACCGAGCTGGTTATAAAACTGAGGAGTTTGTGTTTAGGTGAGACACACATCATCCACATTCCTATTTTCTGTCCCAGCCTCGCCATGACTCACTCCTGTCACTCAGAGGAAAGGCTTTCTTTAATCCACATCAGAGATGCCATTTGAGGAGCAAGGCAATGCAAAAAGGAAGCACACAAGCGTCTCTGTATTTTGGGAGCCTGTCCAAAACATCCAAGTTTAAAAAAAAAAAGCCACAAAACCACACAGTGATTAATTTAACATTATTTCCTTGCGATGTTGCCAAAAATAAACTGAAGAGATACAGCGTGAGCAAACACGGATATTTGTCTTTCCATCTTGTTTTGGCCCAACATATAATCCCAATCATAACCAAAATCATCTCCGATCTGCGAGGTAATTATTTTAGGGTGTCTTCCCTAATTTCAAAGCAGAGGAACAACTTCTAATTGGAATCGAAGCTGGACTATTAACAGAGTGTAGTAAATAACACCGTGCTTCTATTGTGCGATTCTGAACAAAACAGTTGTCTTTTTTTTTTCCCAACCGAAACATGCAGAAAACAGCCTGAGGCCTTTAAACTTGAGCCCCTGGCGAGAAACCACCATACAATTATTTTCCAGGACTATTTAGATTCTTCATGCCGATTTTGACTGGTTTGTTCCTCATCCCTAGCTTCTCACAAAGAAAACTTTACTTGTCCAAAATCTTACTCTCTTCCCTTAATTTTGTCCCCTCTCCTCCATATCCTTTTCAAAACCCAAATCACTTTATGTCAACCGGACACAGATTGGCCCTCCCCACTACCCCGCCCCCTGGCCTTTTTTGTTTCTGTCTAAAAGAGGAAAAGAAATCAGCCTAAGAAAAGAGCTTTGCTGATTCCTCTCCAATTTACAGATTTTTTTTTTTCTTCAGGAACTTATGTTCGTCTACATGTTAAGAGTCACATAAGAAGGAAAACACTAGTCCATTTATTTATTAGCAAAAGGAAACAAAAAGATTCCTCGTCTCGTGCGCAGGAACTAAAATAGTATGAACTCTGCAACCTTCAATCTGCCCACACCTTCAATCATGCCACTGCCAGGGTTGTGACATCATCTTCAATCAATAAAATAACCTTGTTTCTCCTGGACAAACAGGCTGTCCCTGAGAATATTTGATAGGGGAAGAGGAGATATCCATGGTTCTCTCTCTAAAAGTACGATTTGAATCTACATGTTCAGCTCTTATGTAATAACAACAGGGGAGCAGGGCCAAGCTAAATTCTTACTATATCTGCAGTCATTGGACCCTCCCAGTATACCTCAATCAAACACAGTTTTGGCTGAACCAAAACCCATTAGTGAGAGCCCAGATGCTTCCCAAGCCAAGTCCCAGAAAACCCACACTACAAGGTGGCCAGAGCAGACCAAATTCCTACCCTTCAAATAAGCTGTGAAATTATGGCTGCAAGATCTTTCTATCCCTCCTCCCTCCTGTTCCTAGTGTTCCCCCCACCCTCACTCTGCCAACCAAGATGAAGGTGTAAGTCTGGGATACCTGTTTCTCTGCTAAATCTCGGTCAATTTGCTCCATATGATTTTACTTCCAGCTAAATGGAAAGGAGCCAGTTCAAAGCTTCCCCTATGTGTACGCATCTACGTGCATATATCTGTGCAGAACACACACACACACACACACACACACACACACACACACTCCCACACAAAGAGAGAGGCAAAACAGCCCCCTGAATTCTCTCGTGTCCTCTCAGGTTGGTTGATGTTGTGTCCTGAAGTGTCCTAGAGAACACCTTTCCCAACAGTCTTGCAATCCAGGATACTAATTCACTTCCTTTGGGATGTAAGAAATAATAGTGCCTTTGCTCTAACCTTTCAATGGGTGACACGCAGGCAGTATAAACACCAAGGATAAGAGCCTGGACCTAGATTCACACTGCTGAAGTTCAAATCTCGGATCTATGGGTTATTAGCTGACCTCATTCATTTCTCTTGACCTCTCCAAATCTTATTTCATCATCTTCAAGATAGGGATAACAGTGCTGCTACCTCCTAGGGCTGTTATAAACATCAAGGGAGGTAATCCATGTAAAATACGAAGCACAGAGCCTGGACATAGTAAAGGCTCAATAAAATATGTCTATCAATGTTATTTCAAAGTGGCCCTTTATCTAGAAGACCCCAGCAATTTTATGAATTAAAGTTTTTAGTTGTCTTTAAAACCTTTATTTGCCACGCAGTCTTTGTGCATGCAGGGGTTCTTAGATCAGCAGAGGCCAGAACTAGAAAGACTCTTAGGAGACCATCTAGTGGCCCAACTCCCTCTTTCTGTATAATGAAGGTGCTAGAGCTTGACAAGTGTTGGAGCCAGGGCAATGGTCCTTCCACTCTAATATATTATCTAGCATATTAGCTTCTGTGTAGAAGACGCTTAATAAATATTCATTAAATTGAATTGGCTCTGGTTTGAAGAGACAATAAACCTGGCTCACTACTTACTACCACCAATTTTCCAATTCCATCCGAAGTAAAATGTTAATGGCGGGAGGAAAAATTCAAAGAGGGAAGACAGAAAGATGTGTGTAGTTAGAAGTATGGCAGAAGGACCTTGCAAAATCTTTCCTCTTTAGGCCAAGATCAGCAGGTGGGTCGGAGAGTAACATGAACCTCCACTGATCAACCATTTCCAGGCCTATGTTCTTGATCTGGTCAATGTCATAGCAACTTGGAATTTGCCCTTACTTTAGTCTAGCACGGACTTAAGAAACCGAGTTTGAGTTGGCCCCACCTCTTCGCTTCTAGCTCTACCTCTATTTAGATTATGTTGTAAGATTATTTTAAGAACCACAACAAGGCCTTCGCATTTCCAAATCTTACTGACAATCAGGGTCAGTTATCTGTTTTTGAGATGGTAACTCAAAGGTGTGGTCAACTGGGTCCCACTTTCGCTTTTCTGTACTCTAAAGCAATTAACTTGAACATGTTAATAGGCAATGGAGATGATTAACCCTGAAGTGTACATGAGCAGTGGCATATTTAGGAACAAGAACACTGTTGCCATCACCATGCCACCTCCCTCCACACACACCCATTCCGTGGGAAAAATAGAGCACATCATCACATCCCATTTCTCCTTGCCTCCGAAAAGGGATAAGTCGCCCATGAAATCAGACTGAGCATAAACTGAGAAAAGTTTAAGACTATACCTAGAAGCTGCCTACTTTACCAAATTCCTATCTTCGGTGGTATACTACTCACTTTTAGTTTTGTTTTTACTTTCTTTTACAAGTAATGTAAACGCAACAGGCAAATATTTGTAACGAAGAGGAAAACATCGCTCACAATCCCAGTACCTCGAACTAAACATTGTTACCAATATAGAACACTTCCTTTAGTGTTTTCTGTGTGTATTTGTGGTTTTACAAGGCCATGAGATATTAATGTACACAGGAGTTTGGATCCTACATTTATTTCACTTTGTCGTAAGCGCTTTCTCCATGGTGTAGACAGCAGTGTAGACTTCACAACAAACATTGCCATGACTGTGTAACTGTCCCTTACATATGTGTATCAAGATTCACTTACCCATTCTCCAATTGTTAAGACATTTAAATTGCTCTCAATTTTGTGCTACTCTAAATAATGTTATAAAAACATCTTGGAGACTTGGCCTTTTGCAACATTTTGGATCTGCTCCTAATGATAGAATCCCAGAAGTGAAAATAATGGATCGAGGTACTTAAATGACTCTAGACAACCCACTACAAAAATAAAACTAGCAAAACACCAAAGCCCCGTGAAATCTCTCCGTCATTTAATGAAACTTTCTCCTCTCCCATTTTTCCACCAGGGCAGAGCAGGACTCCTGGGAGGGAAAGAAGCCAAGAGAAGCAGTGTAGTATCCCAGTGACTTGCGAAATGGCAGAGTGGAATGTGGGCTCCCCTGTGAAGCCAGCTTGCATGCACTTGCCCCAAATTGCCACCCGGCCAAGAAGCTAATTAGTAAAAGCATCAGGTGGGTGAGAACAGGTTCATGGCCTGTAATGGCTTATATCATGTTTCATTTTTGCCCTTGGAAAGATCTGACAGTCAGCTTGAAGACATTCAGTTCTAATGACCCAGCCTGCTACATTCTGAGAATCAAATTCGTTAGTTTTCGGATACCGATCTTCAATATATTGTAAAGGGTATTTTTCTGTGTAGACCTAAGTATACACGACCAAGGAGCCTATGTGTGGACCTCTATTTTCGGCCCCAGTTAAGGTGCCGCATTGAAGGTCAGCTCTGTTTAATATTATATGACTAAGTGGCACCTGTCTTAAATGGTCAATGTGTTATAGACAGATAAGCAGAGAAGGCAACAGGCCAGAGATGCCCTGGCTTAGCAAGAGCAGACACAACAGGCATTTCTTTCCTGGGCTGCTTAGTCAGAGCTCTCAGAAGAGGGTAGGTCCACTTTCCACCTTCTCCTTGAAGGCTGTTCTCTAATCCTTCTCGATCTTCCCTCCGCTCCCAACTGTGCTCGCTATGGAAAATTAATTCTCTCCCCTTGGTGTTGCCACTGGACTTTGCACACATCTCTATTGCAGCTCTACCACACCGTATTTTCCACATTTATTGAGCATTTACTATAGCCAGGCAATGGATAGCTCCTAGGGTGGATTAAAAAAGAAATAAACCAGAGTCCAGTCCTCCAGAAGCTACTGGTCGAGCAGAGGGGGCACAATCCAACAGGAAACACAGAGGACCCTGCAAAAAACTCTGGGCCACCTGAGCAAAGCTTCCCAGAGGAAAAGACCAATGAGCTGAAGATGAGACATCTGATAACCAATTTGATAACTGGGGAAGTTGGAAAGGGAGGAGCCAAAGATAGGCCCAGATATATCTTTGAGAGGCATTAGCATATGGATAACAGGTAAGGTCAAAGAGTGGGCTGGAACATGTAGGGCAAGGAGTAGAGCAGAACCAAGGATGAAACTAACGATGGACCCTTGAAACAATCATTCAAGGGTAGGTACTCTGCAAATGTGGTAGTGAGAGAGAAATTTCTTGATTTACCTCATGGCTTCCCCCACCCACCCACCCATAGATCTAGATGTTGGAATACATGCTCCAGGTACAGAAGTCCCCAGTTGCAATGCAGAGAAAGAGAAACCGACGGAGAGAGACAGAGACAGAGACAGAGACAGAGAAGCTAATTTTGTCTTTTAAGCTTCTAAGTACCAAGGCAGAAATTGGAAGTTGCCTGACTGCAAGAGATTAGAGGTCACGGGCTGGGTGCATGGTTTTCCTCCGTACCCTTCCCAACACCTAAAACGTTGACTGGCACATAAAATATGCAGAAGGGTTGCATACTGCATACTGAGTAAATCGCAACTTCCCAAAGACTTTGCTAGAGGCAACAGAAGGAAGACAAGGAATGAAAGACAGAGAATAGCAAGAACCATAATTCTGTTACCTTTAGTTTCTTAGCCTTTCTTCCAAGGAGACAAAGTCTCTTTCCCTTCTGCTAGTTGTCCTCCTCAGCAGCTCTGTGAGGAAATAAAGGCAGATGTGATTAATTCCATTTTACAACTGGAGAAACTTAAGTCCAGTACAGATAGCTCATGATAACCAATTTGACCAAGGTTTCACTGTGGCTGACTGGTGGAGCCAGGATCAGCACCCAGGTCTTGTGACTTTCCTGCTCTGTGCTGGGTTACTAGACACAGAACTCTATGGAACTGACTCTCCAGGGTTTTTTTTTTTTTTAATGTTTATTTATTTATTTTGAGAGAGAGAATGAGAGAGAGAGAGTGGGGGAGGGACAGAGAGAGAGAGAGAGAGAGAGAGAGAGGGAGAGAATCCCAAGCAGCCTCTGTGCTGTCAGCACAGAGCCCAAGTCAGGGCTTGAACTCACAAGCCGTGACATTAAGACCTGAGCAGAAATCAAGAGTCGGTCGCTCAACCAATGGAGCCACCCAGGTGCCCCGACTCTCCAGTTCACAAGAGAAATTCGCCACGAAAGCCAAATTCTCTCGGGACTCTAACAGTATCGTGAGCAAGCCAGTGCACTGCACCTCTAAGAAAATACCTAAGACGTTTCCCCATATCAACACCAGAGTGGTTAAATGTAATTTGCAGTGGTGCTGCCCTAACATCATTAAGGGTTCCCTGTTCTGCTGTAGCACTTTTGAAGGGAGCCCCATCTGCCTTCGGTCTGGTTTTTGTGTCTGAGTGGGGCTCAGGTGCTGACTGCAGGTGTGGCATCCAGCAGGTGCATGGACAGGAGCCAGAGTTTCATATCTTCATACCAAAGGGCCTGAGTCACTCCCCAAAGGCAGCCCCTCCTTCTCACGCTGACTTGCAGGCCCCGAGAAGCTGTCTTGACTGAGTGGCCACTGCAAAACTAAATCTAGACTCTGCCTTCCCAGGAAGGCCTAGGGTAAAATCAGTTAAAGGTGCAAATCACAGGACCCAGCCAAGTGTCCCATTCTCTGAGACTAGTGTAGGCATATGCTGCGGGCACAGCATCATAGCATCAGGGAGTATACGTACAGAATGACTGTCCCCTACTAGTTTTGGAGAAAAGGAGGACCGCAGCAGACCCATGTTACGTATTTAGCTACAGAATTCTTATTCTACTCCAAATGGCCCTGAAACTTCATAAGCAAGTATTCATTCCCCTAAAAAAGACAGAGTACAGTAGAAAGAACACAACAGGAACCCTGCCCTCCAGTGCCCATCGTGACCACACTCTTTCAGGCTGCCAGGAGACAACCACTTAGCCTAGTCACAAAAAGTACCAGATCAGAATAGTCATTGCATTGCTCTCAAGGAAGCCTGAGAGCCTGAGGCAGACAGAATGCTCTCGGGGGTGGGGGGGGGGGGGCAGTCATCCAAACTTTCTTAGCTCCAAAAATTGTTTACTTTAAAAAAAATTGCCTCCCCTCCCCCCAAACACACACACACACACACACACACACACACACACACACAGCAAAGAGAAACTAATTGCGGAAAAAAACCACAAATGTTACCTTAATAAAATGGTTTATTGTCATTCACCGTATTTCTCCAATTCATATGGGAAACTCAGATTCATAAGCTTTGGTTTATAGCCCGTGATCCAAAACGTAAAACTGGTTACTAAACTAAAATGTGATCACTGTATATAAACAGAGTGAGACAAAAATCCGAACTGAAAACCTAAATGTAATAAAGTGGAAATTAGATTTCTTCAAAATAGGCTATCTAAATAATTTTCCCCATCTGTGATTTTTATCTTACTTTAGTGTCACATGGAAAGAAGTGCCATTAATTCAATGCGAATCCTGCCCCTTGAAAACAACCAAAACGAGTAAGTGATGTACTAATTAGCTTTCTAATGGGGAAGGTTTTAATTGAACTCTTCTCTAACAACCTTCATCAAAGTTTCCAGGGCAACTTCGTAAAAGGATGTCAAACCTGGCCCATATTTTTATCTCCTTAAAAATAATTCTCGATGCACAGAAACACAGAAAGCTTATTTCTCTTCAATGCTGTTAACACTCAGGCCACTACATTTTCTGATGTCAGCAATCCCCTTCCCACAAATATTCCAAGTATGCACCACCGTCATTCTCCTTTCAATTATGTGGTTTCTCTTCTCCTTTACTGATTGAGTCCAGGCCTCTCGGATAATGAGAAGCATGTGCAGCGAAAATATGCTCTTAAAAAACACATACATCAGTTTCATCTGCATTATGAAGGGGGGAGATCATTTGTCCATATCAAAAGGATCAGAATGTGAAGTTTGCTATGGGACACATAAAGGAAAAATAGATCAGCACCAGCACCTAAAGTTGGGGGGCAGTTATGGTGATCTGAAGCAACACCAATAAGAATAAGGGAGACCCCCCCAAATCCACCCTTTCTAGCTTGGCCACATTTATATTTAATGTTATCTTAATGTTGCTTTGGGGGGTATTTGAGTTCTGACATACACATGGAAATGAGCCACGAATTGTACAGCAAGCATAAATATTCCATCATTAATAAAAACCAGCTGTGTATAAAACACTACAATGGCTGGGTTTCAGTTACTGGCTATCATCAGTATGTGTCACAAGCAAATATTACTCAAAACTTTCTCCCTTAAGACACACACACATAGACACACTCACACACACAGACACACGCCGAAATTTGTTTTACCCTTTTTAATCTTTTGGAAGAGCTTTGAAGAACTCACTGATCTCTATGGCACATTTCAACTGATGTCTCTTTTTGAAGCTATTTTTCATCACCCTGGAAGATGCTAGAGTCCTCTTATTCGAACTTCAACTTACCCCATAGAAGGAAAATGTTTACTTAAAAAAAAAAAAAGCCAAGAGGGTCCATAACATAAATGTTGGGATGATCAATCATAGTCAAGTAAGGCATTGGGGCACCAAGGGGCACTGTAAGTTATAAGAGAGCAAAGCTCATTAAAAGTGAACACCTGCTCAGGACCTTATAATAAGCCTTCTCTGCCTTCATGCAAACACCTTTCATCCAATGACCTCAAAGCATGTGTCCAATATGAAGCATGCCTAAACACCTCTGTGAGGTATTAATATCCCTGCTTCCCAGAAGGGTAACTGAAGCCCAGAGCAGCTAATTCATTTACCCTTGGTCACATGACACGTCAGAGAGGGCTGGGCACAGAAACCCAGATCCTGGCTTCAAGTCACAGAGTCTACTGCTGTTTCAGGGAGTTGGGGCAATAATGAAAGTGACTTTACAAACGTCAAGAGCAGCCTTACAGAGTTAAAAAAAAAGATAATTTTCAAAAATTATCTTACGAGATATTAGCAAATACCTCCATCTGCATCTCCCCATGAATACATATCATAAAAAAACGTACTTAACTTGGAACTTTCTAAGTACAAAAAATCCATACTTCACCTTCCTCTTCTGGTTAAAGGTACTTAATCTAATTTATGATGAGCCACTGGTTTCCAGGAATGAATTCATCCAAAATGGAGATCACATGTATATTATGCCTTCTCTATCAAAGGAAAATGAAGGGACCACGTACCTGAGCTTTCACTATACAGTGAAGACCTCAAATGAAGAGCCCATTGAGAGCCCATTGAAGAGCCCAAATGAAGGCAGGAGCCGCACCTACATGTCTTCAATTGTCCCAAACCCTTAGTTTCCTTACGATTTTTTTAGTCTAATTTAAACATATTATTTTCAAAGCTATGAAACAAAACATTTGTGCCTTCCTGCTTTTCCTTTCTCCTTGGGGAAATTGTATAGTCTACCCAAATTTGTACTCTCTTGATGGGATATCATGATACAGTGATTTAAGAATTCATTCCTAATGATTTAGACAAAGTAAACAGTGAACCTTAGTTGTCTTTTCGCTTAAAAAAATGGGGAGGCGGGGTGCCTGGGTGGCTCAGTCGGTTGAGCGGCCGACTTCGGCTCAGGTCATGATCTCACGATCCGTGAGTTCGAGCCCCGCGTCGGGCTCTGTGCTGGCAGCTCGGAGCCTGGAGCCCGCTTCGGATTCTGTGTCTCCCTCTCTCTCTGCCCCTCCCCTGTTCATGCTCTGTCTCTCTCTGTCTCAAAAATAAACGTTAAAAAAAATTAAAAAAAAATAAAATAAAAAATGGGGAGCGGTAACAGGAGGTCAACGGAATAGACTTAACAGCCTAGGTAGATACACGAACACCCCTAAATTACAGAAACGTTGAGGAATTACTTATTAAATCTGTTAGTCTCTCCCGGCATTTCAAGGAACAAACATACGCGATTCTTCACGCGTACTCAGTCAGGTTCTGACTTCATTCTTCCACATGGGTTTACAAAACTAAGTCTTAGTTGGGCTCTTATTTGAAAGAAACTTTGTAGATTTCTATGACCCCTCCCCCCCCCCACAACTATGTAAAATTCATGTTAAGTACAGAAACAAGGGCATGAGAGGAACTAGGAAAAATGTAAGCGGGTGATCTGTTAGGACAGGATTCGTGATGAAGTTCTGGGCAGGATCTTAGCTTTTTAATTTGATATGTTGTTAAGATACAAAACACAATGCATTTATATTGCTATATCCTTAGAGGCTTTTTTTTTTTCTTTTACATCCAGATGACTACCTGATTGTATTTCTAATGACTGCTGCACCTCATTCTGGTACGAATCATTCACACTCACGTCCCAAGTGGAGGTCTAGGAAGGGAACCATAAACTTCTCAGAACTGGTTCTCAAAATCACCTTGTCCAGCTCCTCACAATGCACAGAGGACTTGCCAAGGACAGTAAACTGAGTTAGAGGTGGGCTTACAGCCCACGTCCCATGCACCAGCAGGCTCACTAGGAAAGCTTATTGTAGATTATCCGATGAAAAACGGCACCACGTGACGTCACTTACCAGAAGCAATTTTCTGGACCCTTGGGTTATTCAAATACAACAACCAGCATTAAATTTCTTTACCTCTATGAGGCAGAGTCCCACCGTCAGACTTAGCAGTGTCTGTGAAGTCTGATTTCTTTCCAGAAAGTCATACCACCTCCCATCTACAAGTGGTTGTCCGCTGGAGCTAAACGTGGCCAGCATTATTACAAGCCAGAACGATCTAGACAATTAACTCCATCCCATATAACAAAAAGATTTCAAAGGCCAAATAATGGCCTCACTTAACTCAAGCTATAATAATTACAACAAAATTCTAATGTCTTCCTTGATGCAATAAATATGTTTCTGAGAAGGCCCGGTTATAGTGAAGCTTTATATTATCAAGTCATAGCTCAAAGGCACTAACTAAGAAAGCTACTTCTTTCCAAGAAACCTGTAGTGGGTTCTTTTATAAAGCAAATGGCCTCTTATTTTCTTTCTTCCCCCCCCCCCTTTTTTTTTTTTTCAGTTCAGATTTTATGTGTTGTGTGTAGAAGGGGAAACTTCCCTCTTTTCTCCGGGTTAAAAGGGGTCAGGAGCCCACCATGGAGGAGGGCAGTGCAGTATGGGCAGCGTGTTTAATGCCCCCTTAGTTCCTTCGACCAAATTCTAACCTTTGACTTGGGGGTGGGACCCTAGATTTTGGACCAAAGTCCACAAAAGGCAGCAAGGAACGAAAAAGTAAGCAAGACTAAAGGCAACACGTCATAGAAAACCACCAACAAAAATTCCTGGGGACAGGAAATCAATAGAGCACAATTCTGAACAAATTGGTTTAGTCCCAAGCTAATTAACTTGTCAAGCAGATCTCCAAACCCACTGAATCCATGGGGGAAAGAGGTGATGTAATAAGAGATTTGGGAACATTTACCCATTTACCATCCTAAAAGGCTCAGCCACGACCACACACACCTCTGTCCACCCTTTTCAGTGGGTTTTAGCTGCACTTAATGGGTGCAAAGGACAATTTCTTCCAGACAGTCCCTAAGAATAGACTGTTCTCATGCATTCCAAATGCTCAGTCTCCATGGAAGAGGCTACCTGGCCACAAGCATTTCCCAAGAGGGAATATATCCTCCACTTCTCCTCACTGGTAACATCCCCTTCACTCCAACAAAACAAAACAACTTATAACCACCCTGAGAACTTTGGGGGACTTTCTTTGGGGGTAAAGGAAAAGAAACCTTAAGAGGGGAGTAGGAGAGTGTGAGAAACTCCTCTTGTTTCCAAATGGAAAAAGGCCTTAAAAAGCTGGATCAAAGGAAGAAAGGGGGGTGGGAGAGACAGGCTGCTTAATTACAAAGACACCCTTTTAAAGAAGGCACAGGCCCTGGGAGAGGGCTCTTGGGAGAGGGCTCTTAGGAGAGGCACAGAAGCAGATGTACCCACTTAGAATTCTGGCACTCAATGGGACCTCAAGGTCATAGCATCCATCCTTCTGTGTTCTGAATAGACTGTTCTTAAGGCATTCTAGAAAGCATCTGATTCGCTTTTTACAAAATTTCAGAAAATGCAAGTCCACAAAGTGCCATGGCTATACATTAGTCTCATAATCCCTACTTCACCAACCAGAAATGAGCTTTCAATTTCCAAATCCAAAATGGTATCGAGTATGAATTTTTAAATTTCCTCCTGAAATCTTTTAAATAGGTAAACCGATCCCCAACTTTCACATAAAAGTAACTACGTACAAGCATGGGCAGAGGTTTACTTCATAGCAAGCCATGAAGTTAGAAAAAGCACTTTCAATTTTATGGAGCCACAGACTTTTCCAAAGAAAGAAGTGTCTTAAAATGAAGTATGATGTAGTGCCAGAAAGTGTCTGTAAATGACACCGGATAAACCCATACAGAATAACTGGAACCTGAGTTATCATCTGTAAATAGATGCAACTACTCTACAACAACCTGGCTATTAAAATGTCCCAGGCCACTTATAAAATGTAGTTTGGTCAGGCCAACTTTTCCCTCCCAGCTGATCTGAAAGACGATAGCCTTTAAAATTGTCGCCCCGTAACGTTCCTTCTCTCCCTTCCTGCTTTCCTTTCCCCCATTAAAATCAACCAACACAATCATTTAAAAATAGAGCCAAATAATTGGTTCCCAAAGAAGCAATGGGTTGGTGACATCTTGGTAACAGGTCTTTGAAGACCACCATTCTTAGAAGTTTGCCACGCTTGCTCAACTGGAGATAGGTGGGAGATGGGTGAAAATTTATCCTGCCTCCAAAATGGTATTTCAAAGTATTCTTAGCTACTAAATGAGGGTGCTGAAAGGTCTAACTGAGAAGGCTTCACAAAGGCTGGCCCGGGGAAAGGACTTTTCACAAAACGTAGTTCAAGGAGACTTAAATCACCTTAGCCCTCCATTATTGAAGATTATGGTGACTAATTATCTTCCTCTCTGGATGGGAGATGAGGGTTATATTCAAAAGAGTTTTAAACACCTCCCAACTTCCACTCTTAACGTGGTGGTCCGGGAGAAGCGGGAGGAGGTAGGAGAACGAAATTAGACACTCCGAGGTGTTCTACAACTCTTTCTAAAATACATGCCAGAGATTGAAAATGCTATTTCCTCACAAACGTTTCCTTTCCTCTCATTTAACTGTATTTAGTTCTTTGCTGCAAATTATTATTATACTATCATTAGTGGCAATTTACCAGACTACAAAGACTGTCACTTTCCCTCTCACTTTTCCTTTCCTTTGTTTTCACATATCAATAAATCCACCTTGCTGTCGAAGTTCCAATGTACAGTGGCCAAGGCTTGGGACCCTCAAGGCACCTGCATGACCCTGCAAAACTCGTTACTAACATCTATAAAGCAGATAATGGGCAATCCCCTCCTCACCACCAAACACATACACACACACATCTACCAAAAGGAGTGTAGCATTGTAGATTACTCCTAGACTTTAAGACTTCAAGAATTCACAGCCCCCGGGGGAGGGGAGTGTGAGCCCCCACCTCGACTCTAAACACTTAGGAGGAACGCATCTAGCAATCTGAGATAAGCGCCCATAGACATTCCTCCTGAGGTAAATGTTGACCTGCAGTTCCCTCATTCTTTTTGTGCTTAATTACCTAGATACCTACAAGCACCCAAGGAGGCAAGGAAGGAAAAGTACCGTCAAGTAGTGGTACCCACTAGCATCTCCGTAGGACGGGAAAGGAGCGCACACTCTTTAACCCATTTAACTTGCTGCTCATCCTGGAAAACTCAAGGCCGGCTGCAAAGAAAGTAGAACACCCGGGCATCCCCACATGCATCTAGATCGACTCACTCACGCCGAGGGCACGATCAAGTTCATGCCACCATGGATTCCTGCCCCAGTTCCCCGCGAAAAGTAACCATGCGTCTCCTACCCCTGAAGGCACCGAAGACAAGGTGACGACTCTCTGCTCGCTCAAGTGGCTTCGGTCCCGGGCCGGAGGCCAGGATGGGCAGGGGGAAGCCCCAACTCCCGGCTGCTCCCCTCCTCGCTGCTCCGTCCGGGCTCTCCTTGGTGGCAGTGGACAGGCAGGATACCGGGCCGGAGGGTGGAGCAGCGGATGGTCGGAGGCAAGACAGACTGGAGGTGGGGGGTGGAGGGAGCGGTGAGAACTAAGAGAAGATGAGGCGAAAGAGAGCGGAGATGGAAGAATAAATCAGGGGGTCTACCAGCTTGAGCAGCCAGAAAGCTCCTCGGAAGGAAGGGGCGTGACTGCGATGAAGGCAGCTCCTGGGCAAAGGATGGGAGGTAGGGGAGGGGGACGAATGGGTGGCTTTTCTTCTTGCGGTGAGCGGCTAGGACCGCCCAGGCGTGGGGGGTGGACTAGAGAGGGGGGCGGAGTAGAGGGCGGGGAAAGAAGGGAGGGAGCCGGCCTGGACCCTGGGGAGGGGGGGGCGGGGGGCGGAAGAGAGGCGGGGCCAGGGGGCGGGGAAGTTTCAAACAATTGAACGGCGGGGTCCAGCCACTCTGGCTAAAGCGGGGGGTCCTAGCTCTAGTCTTCCCACTCGTGTGGCTTTACGCGCTTACTGTAGTCCTGAGAGGCTACGCAAGGACTGGCTGGGAGGAAGGAAAGGGTTCTGCAAAGACTACAATAATAATCTACGACACCAGCGGAGCGGAGTCGCGTGGGAGAGCCAGCGCGGCTCCCCGCCCCACAGCGGGAGGAAGAAACACAAATAATAGAAATGCTGAAGAGCAGCTTCTCGCCGTCTGCTCAAAATAATGCAGGAAGGCACAGCGCTCCTTCGTTTTCCTTCCCCTCTTGCTTCCTATGACCAGCAGGCCCCCACCCAGGTCGCAGCTCTGTGCGACACCCTTCTTTCTTCCTCCGGTCCCCTTAGCCTCCCCCTTCCCGCCCCCCTCCCCTTTGGCGGGCCGCGCTGGCGGCGGGGGTGGCGTGGGCGGGGCTCCGCGGAGTCTCCGCCTCCTGGGCGGGCTGGGAGGGCCGGCCTGGGCGGAGCGGGCCGCGAAGAGTAAGTCCCACCCACCCTTCTTTCGCCGCTACCGGTTGGTGAATCCCGGCCTAGGATTCGCTCGCGATTGGTCACTTGCGTCGTCCATCCGATCTTTTTGTCCCACCCGCCCTCAAAATTAATAAAACTAAACAAGAGACCATTGTCTAGCTTTCCGTTCTCCCCCAGCTACTGCTGAGAAAAGAAAGAGACGCTTGGTTTCTCGGTCTCTTAAGAGAGTGCGACAGTGTGTCCGGTGGCTCCCGTACACCTTTGTGGCACTGTCCGGCCCTCTGGGAATAGGTAGCTTTTCTTCCCCCTTAATTCATTAAGCCAGGAAGGGTAAAAAGTACGTGAAGTGTCCGTGTGATGTTCGCAGTTCCAGGCTGCGAACAAATGATAGTGCCTGAGAACACAGAGAGTTGAGAACAGCATCCTGGGGACATTGAAAACCTACCATTTTACATCTGGGGAACAAAAGCACAGAGAAACAGCAGTGTAGGGGGTAGCAGAAATACATGGAATTTGGAACTAAAGGAAGAACTCCTTTTGGACTGTGGCACTTACCAGGTACTTGTGCGACTTTTAAGTCGCTTAACTTTTCTGAACCTTAATCTCTCCATCTGTAAAGAAAGGCTGTAAGACAGCCAATTAACCTAGTGACGATGGCATATGAAAATAAAATGAATTGTGTGTGTGAACTCTAAACCACAGAGCACCCCATACGTGTGTGTCTTCCTACTTTTGTGTATGTCACATGGTGGAGAGTCCCACCTGTGTCCCACAATCAACTATTCTGTTCATCTGTTTCAAGCATCTGCATCCAAGGTGTGTAGGTTTGGGGCTTTATTTTTAAAAGTCAGCTCTTTTCCTACAGTTTTTAGGGGGGATATGAAGTTAGATCCCTGCAGTTAGAATAATAAATTAATCCCTTTTCTAACCAGGGTGGGTGAGATTTCTCTTTTCAACAATTCTGCAGTGGCGCCACAACGTAAATCTATTGTGGTGCTGGGACTGCAAGAGGAAATCATGCTGTGTATCTCCAAAGTGAAGTTGAGAAAACAAACATGAGGGAACACTCACCGTGGAAGTCACCCTTCGCCACAGATCTAAATTTCCTAGAAAACCTTACAAGGAGGAAAGGAGCCTAGGGGCGCCTGGGTGGCTCATTCAGTTAAGCGGCTGCCCCTTGATTTTGGTTCAGCTTCTCACCAGGTTTCATGAGTTCCAGCCCAGAGCGAGACTCTGTGCACTAACCATGTGGGGCCTGCTTGGGATTCTCTCTCTCTCTCTCTCTCCCTCTCTTTCTCTCCTTCTGACTCTCTGTCCCTTCGCCCCTCATGCTCTCTCTGTCTCTCTCAAAATGAATGAATGAATAAATAAATAAATAAATAAATAAATAAATACACTTGTAAAAAAGGAGGAAACAAGACTAATTGTAAAGGCCTCGACAATCCAGGGTTATTATCGTGAACTCACGCCACTGAAAAGGTGAAATCCAATTCAAGCCTGCCAAAAGGGAGCCCTCTGAGAGGCCATGGGTGAAGGCATGCAAGAGAAAATGTACTCAAAGGAGACACGATCTCACCGTGAATGGGGTCCCAGAATATAACGGGGTCCAGGAAAAGTAATCGGCTGGTGACATGTTGTGAGGTAACCTGGACATTCAGAATGGTCTGCTTGGGCTTCTCAGAGATTCAGAAGCAGGAACGTGGGCAAGATAGATAGATTCTTGGTGTAATTCAGGTTATGTGTGAGGTGAAGTTACTGGGGTGAGTTTTAAAAATTTTTTAATGTTCATTTATTTTTTAAAGAGATACAGACAGAGTGCAAGCAGGGGAGGAGCAGAGAGAGAGGGAGACACAGAATCTAAAGCAGACTCCAGGCTCCGAGCTGTCAGCACAGAGCCCGATGCGGGGCTCAAACCCACAAACCGCGAGATTGGGACCTGAGCCGAAGTCGGTTCGGGCACTCAGGTGCCCTGGGTTATTTTTAATGGGGAAAGTGAGAGGATTTTGAGTGTTAAAGACATGGAGGCATCTAGTTCGTGAAGCAAGGGAAGATTATTCCAGCCTTGTTATTTGGAGGGGTGGCCAGCAGAGCTAGACGGGGTGAGTGTAGGCAGCAGGCTACTACTGATCACAATAGCAACAGGAGGAAACTTGTTAAAATGAACAATGCTGATAAAATGGAAAAACTAGTTTATGCCCGTGGTAAAATCAGTACTGAACCAAATAGAGTTCCTCTCTACCACTCGGTTCTCATAGTCCCTTTGTCCCTTTCTCTCTATGCCTGTGTGTAATCTTCAAAACATATTATTTTCACACACACACACACACACACACACACATATACACACACACATGTTCCATTTTTGCACCTTATAAGTGGGGACATCAATCACAGCGCACCTTGCATTTCTTTACTCAGCGATGTCTCTTAAATATCTTTCCATCTCACGACAACTTCCTTCAACTTCGTTCTTTTCGTTCTTTTCCGTGATAGCTCAGTGTCCCATTGCACAAGTGTGCCCAAATTCTTTTATGCATTCCCCTACTGAGAGTCCATGTAGGCTATTTCCCCTCTTTTGCCATTACAGAAAATACTGGGAAGCCAATCCTGGTGGCAAAGGCATGGCGGCTGTTTGTAGAATGTCGGTCCCCAGCTTTGAATTCTGATGGAGTAGAGTGAGGGAGCCCTGAATTTAATGGTGGATCAGGCCGTGTGTGAGTCACTACTGAGGCCTGTGGCAAACAACAGGTTTCTGGGTACCCGAGCTTGGCCCAGGTCTTCAAACGTCTTAGGTGTTCCTTCTCTCCCGCCACGCAAGACTTCCTTTTGTTTTCACCCTGAAAACCCTTCAGTTTGTTTAAACTGGGTTTGAATTTAAACCTACGCTTCTTTGCCAGTTCTACTTAAAAGGTAGGGGGAGGGGGAAGCCAACATCAACAAACATTGATCGAGCCCCTATTATGGACCGGACTGAAAAAACAAAGAGGGATGAGGCTTGGCTTGTGCCTTCAAGGGTGTATAAAGAAAAAGGCAACTAACACGCATATGCTAAGCGCTAAATGAATGGGATTGACAGTAAAAGCTGTGGAAGTTGAGAGCGGGGAGCGAAAACTCGTTCCAGAGAGTGAGTTTATACAGCAAAGTATGCCACACGCATTTAACTAATCCCTAGAGCATCCCCCGTGTCTTCATATCCTGACTATAAAATATGGAGAGGCCTCGGGGGGATACCAGGAGAATTAACCACTCACCGAAAAACACCTGTGTAAAGACACTGAGTTGCCTAAGTGCATTAAGACCCTCCGTATATTAATAATGGGTATAATGATCATTTTAAGCTTATGAATAAAGAGCCTCTACGCCAAACCACCTGTCCTGTTTGGCCCTATCTTCCTCCAATAAAATGCAACTCCTCATTTAACAAGGCAATAAAAATCAGTGTCTACGCTCTTTAAAAAAGGCAATTTAAAAAATCAAAAGTCTCCCTTAAAAACATGCTAAGTGAAAGAGGCCCAACACAAAAGGACAAACGTATGATTCCACTTAGGTCAGGGGCCTAGAATAGGCAAATTCAGAGAGACAGAACATCGCGTAGTGACTATCAGGGCCCAAGGGGAGGAAGGAACGGGGAGTTGCTGTTTAATGACCACAGTTTCTGTTTGGGAGGATGAAAAAGTTCTGGAAATAGATTGTGGTGGTGGTTGTACAACATTTGGAATGTATTTATTGCCACTGGGTTGCATGCTTAAAAATGGCTAAAATGATAAATTGTACTTTATGTGCATTTTTACCACAATACAAAAAATTTTTAGGGGCGCCTGGGTGGCTCAGTCAGTTAAGCGTCCACCTTGGCTCAGGTCATGATCTCCCAGTCTGTGTGTTCGGGCCCCGCATCGGGCTCTGTGCTGACAGCTCGGAGCCTGGAGCCTGCTTTGGATTCTGTGTCTCCCTCTCTGCCTGCCCCTCCCCTCTCTCTCTCTCTCTCTCTCTCTCTCTCTCGCTCTCGCTCTCTCTGGCTCTCTCTCTCTCTCCTCAAAAAAAAACATTATAAAAATTCTTTAAAAAAAATTTTTTTAAGGTAACAACCCTCAGGCACGGTGTCAGATGACAAGACCAGTGACAGAGGCTGCCTTCTTCTTGGCAGCAAAGGGGGCAGGTTGGTCAACACCATTGGAAATGCAGGCCCAGTGTGTCCAGGATTTCTGATTTTTCAAGAGAAACCAGAAGTGAAATGTTCTAATGTAAAATTTCTTGGTTTTTAATTTTGGCAATTAAGAAATTTTTCAATTTTAGGGGCGCCGGGGTGGCTCAGTCGGTTAAGCGTCCGACTTCGGCTCAGGTCACGATCTCGCGGTTCGTGAGTTCAAGCCCCGCGTCGGGCTCTGTGCCGACAGCTCAGAGCCTGGAGCCTGTTTCAGATTCTGTGTCTCCCTCTCTCTCTCTGACCCTCCCCCGTTCATACTCTGTCTCTCTCTGTCTCAAAAATAAATAAACGTTAAAAAAAATTAAAAAAAAAGAAATTTTTCAATTTTAAAAAATATGATCTTTGTGTGCAATGTTTTTGCCCAGGGCACAGGAAAGGTAGGAAGGAGAACGTAGCTTGTAATCTATTCCTCAGTCCCTGGCTAGGTTCTTCTAGAGGGAAAGACCACAAAACCATAGTGCTTTGTACTGAGTGGCATTCTCCTCCACCCACCAAATCAACTGGGAGTGTGAAACGAGCACATCTTCCTCTAATTGCCTGGTGAACGACTAAATCATTTAAATGCATCTAGAAACAAAAGCGCGTACACCAGGGAAAAGAAATCTTAAGGGTTTATGGCTCCACGTAACTCTCAAAATATATCAGCCAAACCCTGAAAAGTAGCCTTCCTTCTTCAGGATCTCTCCTAAACTCTCCTATTTATTCGCAAGGATACTAGCCCTGAACATGCAGAAGCCAGCTGATCAGAAAATAGCAGCTTTATCTGAACGGGAAAGGAACAAAGGGACACATAAGCAATATGAGCATTGAGTTGAATGCTCTTCCTTTTGGATGCCTCCTCCCCCCTTCCCACCCTTTGCAAGCATATAAACATCGAGGCACGCAGACACACGCGCACGCGCGCACACACACACACACACACACACGCATGCACATGCACACAAACAGTCCAGACACAGGAAGTTTGAAGCCTGATCCATGTGTGGAAAACAGCAATGTGGGAATGCAGGAAACAACACCAGAACTGTGCTCCAAGGCCAAGACCTGCTCCAGCATCTGGGAGCCAAGTTACTCCTGGGGTACTTGTGGGCCCCAGCGTGTTGGAAGTAAATCGGCTGTAGAAAAATAAAGCTGCCTGCGAGATTATTCCCCAAGCACCTCCTAGGGTCCTGTTTGAGTAACCCGGGTTTGCCTCTTTATGATTTATGCAGGGCTTCACTTCAGCTTAACTAAATACCATATCTCCTTCAGCAGCTTGAGTTTCTGGAAAGGCCCAGACTGTCCACGCTCCTCAGTAGGGTTTGTTTGCAAAGTCCTAGGTTAGCTGGAGCAAGAGGGAGGTAGGAGGACCTCGGAACACACATCGAAGTCTGCACTCCAAAAGGTAGGTGGGGGGGATAAGAGAAAAGAATATGACTTAGTCAATGATAAAACACAAATCTCTGAAAGCAAGTCAGAGAGAAATCAAATTCCTGAGCCAGTTAGCTCTTTAAGCGTACAAAGTTAGCAGGATTTAAAGGAAGTCCGTCCTCTGACATTACCCTTTGCAAATAAACTCTTGATTGATTCGGCTCTCTCTCTCTGCTTCTGTAGCTGCCAGAGTGTCTGAGAGTTGTTATCCCGGTCGGAGGAGGCGAGGCCTGGGACTCGAGTGGAGATTTATCTTCCCTGGCACATTGCCCCACTTCCGGAACTACAGGGAGAAGGTAGGTCAATGCCATTCCGGTGTGATTTAAGGCAGGCCCACCCCGCCGTCCCCCATCGGCCTTCCTTTCCAGTCTGCCATGGTCCTGTGAGATTCACACAGGAAAGACCCTTGTTAAAGTGCAAATGTGTAACCTGGGAAGGGTTAAATAT